>NC_058375.1:167411689-168861064 GCF_018350175.1 Felis catus
TAGTTATCTTTAGGACATCTTTCACCTCCTTCCCCTTTCATACCTATTACCATTACCGTCATTTAGATCCTCATTGGCTGCTTACTACTAGAATTCTTTAATCACAGTATTCCCCCTGTGGTTAAGTGAATTCTTGGGAAGGGCAGCTCAAATCAATCATTTGCCTATTCAAATGTCTTCCATTGTTCCCCTTAGTGAGTTACAGGCTCTGAAATCCAATACTGTACACCTGTTCAAATCTCTACTCTGCTACTTACCAGCTGGGCAACATTAAATGAATTAATTGACTTGTTAAGCCTGTTTTCTCAGCTGACAAGTAGGAATAAAAACACCAATCATATCTCATGAGGAGACCTGAAGGAACTAGTGCATGTAAATTCTTAGTAGCGCATACAGCACATTGAAGGATTTAGCAAATGATAGGCATAACCATCACCATCACCAAAACCATCACCAGAGTATAAAATTACAACATCTCAGTTCAGCATCCCTCATTGTTCTTAACTGAAAACTTTCTAAGATATGCTAAACTGAACTATTTCTCAAGGGCAAGGACAAAATGTTTTTCTTTCTGTCTCTGGCTTTTTGGTGCCCTACACCTAGTTAAGTAGTTGCTCTAGAAATGTCTACTGCATGAAGCACTGGTTGGCTCTTATATATATATACTTTCTTAGTTCTATCACTTTGCTTAGGCTTCCCAGGTTGCCCTTGCCTTTCTGTCCCTTCTCATTCTACCCTCAAGTAGCATTTTATTTTATTTTATTTTATTTTATTTTATTTTATTTTATTTTATTTTATTTTATTTTATTTTATTTTATTTTATTTTATTTTATTTTATTTTATTTTTTATTAAAAAAATTCTAACATTTATTCATTTTGAGAGAGAGAACAGAGTGCAAGTGGGGATGGGGCAGAGAGAGAGGGAGACACAGAATCTGAAGCAGGCTCCAGGCTCTGATCTGTCAGCACACAGCCTGATCCGGGGCTCAAACTCAGGAGCCGTGAGATCACGACCTAAGCCTAAGTCACAGGCTTAATCAACTGAACAACCGAGGCACCCCTCTAGTGGCATTTTAAACAATTTTTTTAATGTTTTTATTTATTTTTGAGAGAGAGAGGGAGAGAGATAGAATGAGACTGAGCACGAGCAGGGGAGGGGCAGAGAGAGAGGTAGACACAGAATCCAAAGCAGGATCCAGGCTCTGAGCTGTCAGCACAGAGCCTGACGTGGGGCTTGAACTCACGGACCGTGAGATCGTGACCTGACCTGAAGTCGGCCACTTAACCGACGGAGCCACCCAGGCACCCCTCAAATGGCATTTTAAATGCCATCTCTTCTAGAAAGTCTTTCTACTTCCATCAGAATAAAGTATCTCGTTCTCCTTTCAACCTGTGATACATTTCACTAATATGTCCTTTACAGTATTTAAGTCATTCTATTGTGTATCCTTTCCCCCAAGAAGCTATAAGCTCTTCCGGGTTAGGGACAAACATGATGTGCTGCTTTTGCCTAGGGACTTGCCAAGAGAAAGCACTCAACAAATGTACCGAATGAATGAATGAGGTAAGAGGAATGGCATGTACACTCTTACATGAACTGTGCTGCTGCATACTACCTGATTAAAGGTTTTCTTTCCCCTTGGTAATTATGATGGTCTTCAAAGAGGAAACATGGTGAGATATACAGAAACAAGTTTTAGAGGGCCCCTTATAAATGGGGTGTTTTCTTAACCTTGGGTTTAAAGTTATTCTAGAACCTAGAAGCATTTTTCACATAAATAAAGTCCTAAACATTCACTGGATTCCTGGAATAGTGATCCAAAGTTAATTAACCCACCAGACAGGTGTAGTAGCTAGAACATTACATTAGCAAGAGCACCTCAATGCCAACATTACTACAAGGGGTCAGGAAAAGGAGTCAATACTCTATGAGTGCTTATGAAGTGCTCAAACTCCTTTATAAAACATAACACCATGAATTTTGTTTTCTTCTTCATATTTTAAGGCATACTCCAAAAGTTATAACCAGAAGCCAATTTTTTTGTGTGTATTCAGATGATTACTTTCCATTGCCAGGATGAATGTGCTCTGGTTAAAGAATCAATTTATAACTGTCGATTATAAATGGTAAATTTAGAAAATGAAAGTCTCCTATAAAGTCAATATGTTTAAATTTTCAGAAATCAGAAATTATTTTCTTCTTTAATTACAATTCTAAATTTCAGCTTCTTTGTCTTCATTTTGGATTAATTTTAAATTGATTGTGGCCCCTGATACTCTAGCTTCAGTTCCTTTGCCCACATCCCCTGACAAATACATGATGGCCTGTTAACAAACTTTTAATTACATTCATTAGGGGAGTCTGTTATTTTAAAGTAACTCTTCAGTGAGTAAATAATCCCTTTTTAATGAAAAAATGATTGCCTTTCCAATTATCTGAATTGCAATTTTGGATTTTCACAAATTTATTTAAAGTAGGCAAGCCTATAAACAAGACATTATTATCAACAAAGAAGACATATTTTCACTGTTACTTTTGCTCCCCTCCCCCCCACCCAGTAGTGAGCTAGACATCATGATAAACTGAGAACTGGGGTCCTTGGTCCTTGAGAAGGTGATTAATTGCAGAACAAAAATAATATATCTGAAACACTTAGAGAATAATACAAAGACACCTACAATTTAGTGTGAATCATAGGCCCAGGGAAAGAAGTAGTACAGGAGAGAATACAGCCTCACAAGGGCAGGGATATGTCTTTTGTTCACTAATGTATCCTAAACACTAGGAACTGTGCCTTATACATATTATGAGCTCAAAAAACAACTGCTCCACCAAAAGGAGAGAGAAGTGAGTTAGAATGGCTGGAGAAGTTTCACTGTGAGGGCAGGACTTAAGTAAGACCTTAAAATACATGATTCCTTGGTTTCTCCTTTGGCTCACCACCTATTTCCGGACTATTACCAAGTCCTGGTTGTACTCCCAGCACATATTACAAATCTTTCTGGTTCTCTCCGTGTCACTGCCACCTCCTAGTCCAAGCCATCAGCATCTATCTGGACCACAGCTAATGGCTCTGAATGGATCTTTCTGGGAACATTTATGTTCCCTTATACTTGGTCTCCTCACAGCAGATAAACAAACTTTAAAAATACAAATCTTATTGTGTTATTCCAGTGCATAATGGCTTCCCACCACACTTTGCATAAAATCTTTCCTTACCATGGCCTACATTTGCCACATGATTAAGTCTCTGCTTACTTACATAACCCCACCTTGTATCACCTCCACTTGCCCACCCTTCCCCCTTTCAAGACCCAAGCTTCTTTTCTCTTTCTTGAACATGTCAAATTCACTCTTATCTCAAGGCTTTTGCCTTTCTTGTTCCCTTTCTTGTTTTGGGAATTCTCATCCCCAAATTCAGTTGTGTTTCAGCTGAGGTCTTCAGCAAGGTGTTTCCTCTATTACATGGTTCTGTTTTATTTACGCCATCCACTTATTTGTTTCTAAAATTATTTTGTTTTATTCGTTTACTTGTTCGTTGTCTCCTCTTACTAGAATATAATCTCCATGACAGAAGCAGCTATATTCTAGGTGTTTTATTCCCGGCTCTGGAACAGTGCTAGGCCGCAGATAGGCACTCAATACAGATTTTGAATGAATGAATGACTATAATTCCCCAGCCTTTACAAGTATGAAGATACTTTTTATGCATCAAATGATTTGAAGGACTCCCCAGATATTGTTATTCTTTTCTTTCCCCTGAGTATTCACTGATTATATACAGTGCTGATATGAAGTCAGGAACATTTAAAATAAAGGTATATCATTATCACAGGGCTGACATACATTTGGCAAGAGTATGATATATGAGACATGGTATTTATTCAATCTACCAAGTATTTGGTGCACATTTCCATTTGTAGGTACATGAGGATCCTTTGCCTACAGATGTTATGGGATCACTGACTGATATGCAGACAAAACGAGAACAGAAGCCATCCTAGTTGGCGCTTTCTGAATACAGAGATACAAAGAAACTCAGGTAAAGCCTTATTCTGAATGAAGGACAAACCAACTTCTTTTTTGAACCCTCTAACACCCACTGTAGGGTTTTTTGGTCATCTTCACACATTTGTGTAACAGTGGCTAAAACATAACGTTTATTATATGCCAACACTCTTCTAAGCACATTATGCACGTATTAATTCACCCGATCTTCACATTAACACAGCAAGGGAGGAACTTACTATTACTGACATTTTGTAGATGAGAAAACGGCACACAAAGACTAAGTACCTTGCTCAAGATCACAAAGCAGGTAAGTGGCAGAGTTGGCGTTCAAACCCGTATTGTCTGGTCCGAGAGTCCCTACTTTGACCACTATGCTATGCTGCCTTGCTGATATAAAAAGAAGGCACTGTCTTCACGCTAGGCAGAGAATGCCTTGCATCATACATAGCATATAAGAAAAATTACATATCAAATGTCAGCTACTTCTAAATATGCATGTTTTACTCCTAAACATTTCCAAGCAGTTGTTTTTCTCATTACTGCCACATAAAGGTCTGAAATGCTTAGCAGCAAGTGACTTCATGAAGCAGTTCTATATCATGTGGGAAATCATGAGGATAATCTAAATCAAATACCAAATCTCACTGTGCCTTTAATATCACTGTGAAAACAGCATGCTTTTCTAGGACACACTGTGAAGTCTGAGGTGATAAGATAGCATATCCTAAAATTACTTGAAACCAAAAATGGATTTGTGATTGTTATTTCCAACTTACCAAGAATGTTCTTGTTTTGACAGGTTAGAACATGGGGATACAGACCTCACCTTGATATATAAGGTCTTAAAGTGTACAAACCTCAGTGATTTCTGCACAGTATTTGGTCAGGCTGTTTACAAAGAAAGTTCAATATTAGCTTATAGAACCAAGACAGAATTCCAAGAAGACTCAGCTTGTTTTGTCATTCACATAAGGCCCCTTGTTTGTTCTCCTCCATCTATTCTCTCCTTTTTAAAGAGATTAATTAGTTACCTTGCAAAATATGAATGAATCAAGGAGGAGTGGTGTCTACTGGGCATAGCACATGTTATGCAACATGACCCTTATGTAATAAATCTTTTGGAAAGCAGGTCTTCTTTTCCCCGTGAGACCTGTCTTCACTTTTCTCATGTGAGACTTGGCAAATGGGACATTCTGAGTCTGACAGGCCACTTCTGTGCTCCTCAGCTGACAACTATTTTACACAGATGTCAGCTGAAACCCTTACTGGGGCACGTAGAGGATCAGAACTTTTGAATCACATCCAGCAAACAGAATCCATCATCCCTCAGCTCTCTGCCTGCCGCATCCCATCCCAACAGCAGCTTAGCACCCCTACAAGTAAGTCAGCCCAGCTCCAGTGAAACAGCACACACCATGGGCAAGGGATCATGTGATGGTCAACATGAAGTTGGCTTAGGGCGTTCCTCTGTAAGAAGTTCTCTAAGGAAGAGAAATCTCTGAAGTTCTGTGATTATCTTTTATAAAGATTTGGGAGCTTGAGAAGAGATGTGAAGGAATTTAGGGCTTTTTCTTGTGTTGTAGTCGCTTTAGAGTCAGAGTCCAGTTCAAATTTTGCTTCTACTATTTATTAACTAAAGATGTCACTTTGGCGAGTTACTATCTGAACCTCATTTTTCTCAACAGAAATACCTACCTTTTTTATGTTTGCAAGTAGAAGAACATCATAACACATATAAAATGCTTAGCACAGTGTCTGGCACAGACTATGCCTTCAATAAATGTTAATTCTCTCTTTCTCTAAAACTGAAAAGGGCCAGGTGTTTGGAGGTCTGCATTTAGAAATGACTCCAATATCCTCGGCACATTCCATTTTCGTTGGCTTTGTTTTTGCTTTATGTTTTTGTTTTGGGTTCTTAAATTAGGATCCATGGACTCCCCCTCTCCAAGAATTCTATGCAAATATTTGCAACCATGCTCATTTTTGGGGAAAGTGGAATCAGATGTAACCAATTTTCAAAGGATTCTATGATTCACAGAGATTTTTAATCTTAATAGTTGTTTCTTAATAGTTCCAGGCAAAGAATATCTTTTTGCAAATCAAATTTGATTTTTAATGTACTAGAAGAACCAGTGAGCAAAGGAAGTCTACAACGAATCTTTCTGTAAAGCAAATACTTGCCTCATAAACTGCATATTTAATCCAAACTTTTCCAGTTTTTAAGAAAGATTTAGATTTTCAATATAAGGTTTGCTTAAAATAGGACTCCTAGTGATATTATATGCATAGCAGGAACTTCCACTAACAATTTACAATGTAGCCTGGGGTCAAGTTCAGGTATAATGTAAACTGAAAAAGAAAGAACTCCAAAAAGTCCCTGCTCTTAACTGGGCAGAATTTTAGTTATCCTCTGCTCCAAAGACCTCATTTTATGGATGAAGAAATTGAGGTTCTCAGAGGTTACATGACTTGCCCAAGGTCATTGCAATAGTTACCGACAATAAGGAATAACAGCTGTAAAAATAATGACAGTGATTATGATGATGATGACAGCACTATGATCTGTTGAGCATTTACTTGAGCTAAGCCTTTTAAAGACTTTAACCTCATGTATTTCAGCTATAACCCTAGAGGAAGATTTTATTACCTCCACCCATCAGATGAAGAACTCTGCCCAGGGCTCCACAGCCAGTAAATGGACAACTCAGAACTCGAACCAATTCACAACTCAGAATCTGTTTTAGCTGGAAAGACTGTGTTTTTAGCTGCTTCCCAGAATAGAACAGAACAGAGAGTCTTGAAGTAGACTGGTCTTGAAGTAGAAACAAGAGGTTAGTTAGGAAAGATGTTATCTACAACCTTCAAGGTATATTCATGTATTTGAATGGGTTTTTAAAAAATACATTATTAGACAGTTCTTGATAATGCTACACCCTCACAGATACACACTTGGAATACACCAGGAGTATAAGCTCCAGAATAAATCCAGGTCAACTGCTTGCAATATCATCCTTAGACACAACCCTCTCTGACCAGGCCTCTCCCCAGACTGTAGACCAAGGGGATTGGTCCACATGGTGTCTACCCTCTCCTCCCCCAACTTCTAAGCCACATTCTGGGTATCTGGAATTCCATATGTTCATCCTCAAATGGCCCTGGAACTACTTCCAGGACCTACATAGGTTTCTTCTAGACCTCTCTCCCTTGAGGCAGATAATACCTATGTGGGACCAGAATGGCTGTTTTCCATAGGTAGAGCTTGGCAGCCGGGATTGGGGGTCCATACTCCTACAGTATAGGACTGGGCCAGGATAAAAAAAAAAAAGAGGGTGGGACAGGAGCCACTTTGTGCTTCCCTGTTCTGGCACAGAACTCTGACATGTCTGGGAATTCTAAAATAAAACCTGGCCTTCTCAGGTTTTTATGAATATATATTTGTCAGGATAAAAGGATGAAATATACTTTGTTTAGCAGCTTAGTGCCTTGATTTTTAAACTTTATAATAGTTTATAATAGGTAAACATGGGCATCAATTTTTATCCTTGTCTCGGACCTTGCATACAATGGGACAGGACAGGGCAGACCTGCCTGCTTTTCTACTTGCCAGTGCTGTTCTTTCTCAGCCTTCCTGGTCCTTGGATCCCTTTGATATGGCTCCAGATCTGCTTTGGTACCTATTTTCCTCATTCTACTTTTACTGATGACTTGGTATGAAATCCATCTATCCAAACATCATTTGACATTTAATGATGGCTGATTATAAGCCACACACTGTACTAGGTGCTATGCATGTAACAATGGACGAGAAACCCTTAGTTAGTCCCTGCCATTGTGGAGCTAACTGCCTGTGACAGGTCCACTTGAAAATAGAGGCATTTAAAAGAGAGCATGACAAGTGTGATGATAGGAGTAATACTGGCTATACTAAGGGAGCTCTTTCATGGGTGTCCAGTTAGGTTTTTTTGAAAAAGTAAGGGACTAAACTGAAAACCTGGAGTAGGATTCAGCTAGGCAAAAGGTAGGAATGAAGTAGAAGAGGAGGAGCTGGTTCCATGTATGTTTTAAGTAGAGGGAAGTACACATGAGGCCAGGCCTTCAGCTAGAGCAGGCATGGTGCCCTGAACTGAAAGAATTTCAGTCTTGACCAATGTATGTCTCTGGGGTGAGAAATGTTCCTGGAGAGGTAAACTTGAACAAGACCAATGCAGGTCTTATAAGTCATGTTAATGTGCTCAGACTTGACCTAAAGTTGAAGGGGAGTCAAGGGCAGATTTTAAACAAGGGCCTGACATGATGAGACTTCTTTGTTAGGAACATCAGTGGTTGAAACATGGGTTACGTGTATGTGCAAGAGGAGCTGGTGGGGAAAGGGTGGGAGGGAGGAGCAGGGCTGATGGTGCTGAGTCCAAGTAGGAGGCATTATAGCAACCTAGGTGAGAGACGATCTTAGCATAAATTGAGGGTTAGGCTGCAGTGAGAAGATTGGCCAAAGGGGTAGAATCAATAGGACACAATAAATGTTTGGACATGGGCTAACATCCAATGCACTAAATAAAGCAAAGCTCCCAACCTGGGTAGATGGAGGGATCAGTCACAGAGAAGGAAAGCAGATGGAGGTGAAAGCTTGAAGGGAAACTTGGTTTCTGAGCGATGACCTCAGCACCACTCCAACTCAATGGCTTTTGATTTTCATCTTTCTACGCCACACACTAGGACTGAGAGTCCAGGGCCTAAGTGCTAGACTTTGGGGGCCTCCTCTTCCCACTGTGCCTTGCTTGTTTTCTACCATCAGGAGGAAGGGTGGATAAGCAATAGCCATGAAAAGGGGAATCCTTAGATGAGGCTCTCATTTTTCATTCATCTGTAAAATACCATCATTTGTTTAAAACACTTTGCTATCATAAAAGTTACCAGGACTGTTCAATAAATGACAATGGGTCAGAATTTTCAGTTATCTTTGATTTTGGGGTATCTCAAATACTACAGCAAAGTTCAGATTTAGTCATTACGGCAAAATTTGCTCTCAGCTATTTGATGTCAACCTAATAAATGTTGATCCTTTAAAGACGAAGAAAGTTATGTAGAGAATGGCTAGTACATATCCCTCCCTACCATCTTCTCAGACTTTACACACGCATTTCATAGTACATCGATTACAGAAATCAATCCTTATCCATATATCTGAGTTAAAGTCTCTTCTGAATCTCTAAGAATATCACTATTTCACTATTTCACTATTAATACCAGAAGGAACATTTTAAGTAATAGCACTTAGTTTTGGATAAAAGGAATAATGTAATTTTTATTTTTTATTTTGCCATACTATACATCAACTGATATGCTATCAATCCTTTATGGAATTAGCAGCAACCAGGAAAAAGTAAAAACAAAAACAAACAAGCAAACAAACAAAAAGACGCTAAAGGATGGGTTCAGTTTTTGAAAACAAACTTTTCAAAAGTAAATGTGTCATTTTGCTCAGTATTGATGAACACTGTCTGCATTATTTATTAGCTGTATTATATGCAGTACAGTTGGGTCTTTAAAAAAATAATATAAAATTTAGGTGAAAAGCCAAATTTAAGAAAGTTACTTTTGAACTTCTTAACAATTGTGCTATGTGAATTTTTAAAGTTAAAAAAATAGAAATCGATGCTATGTGAGGAAGAAAAGAAAAGTGGATGATAAAGCTTTCAAGGGCTCTATCAATATTTTAAGCAAGCTTAGAGGAAAAAGTCAAGTTGTTGCATCAGCATTACCAAGGTTACTCATATCTAATGCCTGTGCGGCTTTGGATAAAATTCTTTATTTCTTTATATCTTAGTTTTTTTCATAAATAAAAGAAGCAGAATCAAAGAGAATTCACCAAAATGCCATAGGAAATAAGGCTTATAGCGAGTTTTGACATTTGCTTGATAAAAAGTATAGTATTATTAGATCCGTCTTACTTTATCTTTACACAGACCCGTATACCTGTGAACCAAAAGGAATGATTTTTTAAAATCACTTCTTTACTATGATGATCTTTAAGACTGATAACAAAATCTTTCCCTAGGAAGAATGGGCAAGTAAAACTTAACACAATGAGAATGCCTCAGTAGAAGTACTACTCATGCCTAGATTAAGGGGTTTGAATCCTACATGTGAACTGCATTTTGCAGTGGGGGAAACATATCTAAACCACCATCTATCCAGGGAACAACAGAACTGCATGATTCTGTGGATAAAATACAGACCAGAACTGATATGAATCAGACAGGCAGCACTGTCCTACTCAGAACACTGTACAATAAAATAAACTTTTCTGTTTATCCTTCTCAAAATTGTTAGGAGTTCTCTTAATGCAAACAACAAAGTAGAAAGTCCATGGAAGTGGAATCTAAACTATTTCTGTTTGGCTCTGAGCAAGGTGTTTATCTGTTACATCCTGAACGAGGAGCAGAGTGGACTAAAAAATATCCCCGAGTAAACAATGGTGAAATCTGCCGGGTAACCACAAAAAATAATGACTATTGAAACACTCACATTATAGTCAAATTAATTGTAGCTCCTTACAGGAAAAGACCATTAAAAGCCACAAAGCCTATAAACAAACTAGATGGAAGTGACGTTAAAAGAGCCTAATCCAATGTCATACTTGCACACAGAGGAAACTGTATTCTTCACATGGCATAAATCATTAACATAAGTACAGAAACAATGGTGGACCACCTAACATCTTCCCTCGTGGTTCAGAAGAGTCGTGTGAGAGGGACTGTGAAGACACCAGGTTGAGGAGGCAAGGCTAATGAGAAAGAAGTGGGTTTGCTTGCTGCTTCTCTTGCTGTCTGCCTCCTTCCTTCTTGAACTTCTCGTTAGCCCTGCCTCCTGAGACATATCTCTCCAGGTCCTCCTCTGCCCTCTCTGACCAAGTTGCTCTGTCCCTGTAAGGCCTGCTCTTCCTCTTCTGTGTATGTTGATGTTTGGGTTTCATCACTGGTTTTCTGTCAGTGGTCCTCTACACGCTCTCCCTGGATGACCCCTGCTTCTCAGGGCATTGTCTCTGCAAAGGACTGCTACGCAGAGCCCTGCTTCTGCCCCAAGCTTCAGCTTTGTATATCCTGGTTGCCAGCTGGATGCCCCATAACCATGTCTAGAACCAAACTTATTTGGGCTGAAAGATTTTACTCTGAAATGTGAGAGAATGAAGTTACTCATCCTAAAGGAATATCCTGAGATAATAAAAGATATATTTAGAAGAGGAAGAGAGCCAGTGCCAAAGACTGAGAAAGAAAGAACATTAACCATACTTCTTATAAATCTTCAGTGTACAAGAATTACATATTATAACAATATTTTTAACCGTCTGAGTACAATTAAATTTAACATTATTTGAACTTTAGGTTCAAATGAAGGGTGGCCCTTTGTTCTGTTGGATTTGTTTTCGCCCCTCACCAAATGTTACAACCAGACTGAGAAACAGAAGTAGGAATGCTGTTTATTTGGAATTCTCCTTGGCCTCTAAGCATTGCTCTTTTCCCTTGCAAAGTGGAGAAGCTTTCAAAGGCCACTCTGAGTGAAGCTCCATGTGGGGGCTGATTCCACCCCCTGTTCACTGCAGAATGCTCAACTCAGAGGAGGAATACGGGGGTGGGGGAAGGAAAGCAAAAGGGAAGAAAGAACGAACAATTAACATATTTCTCTCTCTACTAAAATTTGTATGTAAAGAAAAAGTGGTGGGGCACCTGGGTGGCTCAGTCGGTCTAGCGTCCCACTTCAGCTCCGGGCATGATCTCGCGGTTTGTGAGTTGAAGCTCCACGAACCCTGCATGGGGCTCTGTGCTGACACCTCGGAGCCTGGAGCCTGCTTCAGATTCTGTGTCTCCCTCTCTCTCTACCCCTGCCCAGCTTGTGCTCTGTCTCTCAAAAATGAATAAATGTTAAAAAAATTTTTTAAAAAAAGCGGTAACTAATTATGCCAAAATGTTTTGGTGTTATCAGAAAAGTCTTTTAAAGGAGAGGTGCCCATGCTTTTAGATTATGTTCTCACCTAATGCTAATACAATACCCATAAGATATTTGAAAAATTTAAAGTTCTAGAAGATCTTAGTTGAAAACCTGTTAGAATTTATCCATGGGTTCATTTTCTAAAGCAAAAGTGAAAGAAATTTAAATTCTAATCTGTTTTCAGAAAAACTTGAAATTGATTCTTCCCTTAGACAACTCTTCTCCTAGTATTCTTTAAATTAAATGATGGTAACTACCATAACACAGGCCTCCTGTGCTTTCTCACAGCCACACAGCCACACAAACACCAGGCCCGACATATTTAATCTTCCAATATGTCTCAGATTCATCCCTGTGACTGACCACTGCCCTACTTCAGATCCTCATCTTTTCCCATCATTACTGGTCTCCTTCACTCCACACTTACTCTCCTTGGCTCCACCTCTAAGGCTGCTGCTAGAACAAATTGCCAAAAATCTAAACTGATCCACACAAATCTTCCACTTAAATCCTTTTTTTTTTCATTCTATTTCATTTCATCTACTCAAAAAACCTCTGCTGAGGACCAGGACCTGTGTGTCAGATAAATGTACAATGTTGGGAACATGGAATGAACAAGACCAGCAGGGTCTCCATGCCCATGGAACTTTGCCTTCACCATCAAACTTACACTCATGTGGCTAACATGGCCTTCCAAGATGAGACCCCTAACTACCATGTGAGTTTCTCTTCTCACCATCCCTGTTTCAAACACTGCATTAGCAACACACATCTGTTTATAGCTACCTGTATACGTCATGCAATTTCTCACCTCTGATTTTTCTCCTACTGACCCTTTTCTCTCCTCCCCCACTTCATCTGCCTATTTCTATGCATTTTTTTTAAGAGAGGAAGCCTCTCTTTGACTAACTCAGACTGGGTAAAGTATTCCTCCACTGTGTTCCCATCATATCTACATTCCATATCACCATACCTAATACACTTTATTCTAAATATTCTAAATATCTAAATATTATATATACACACACACACACACACACATACACACACACTTTATTTTAGGTATGTCTAGTTACACACACATACACACACACTTTATTTTAGGTATGTCTAGTTCTAGGCAAATATTTATTTAACAACTACCAAACATAATGACTCAAATATTGTATAACAATTTTAGAGAAAATTGGTGGCAAAGAGATGCTGTGATTACACTGAGTTATAATTCAGGGGAGAGGGCAGGAGGCAGGAGATGTTTGGATCCCAGTTCTAATTCCATATCCATGATGGGCTTAAAAATTCAGGCAGTTCAACAAATATAGAGTAAGTTCAACTGACTGTCTTGTTCTAGTAATCTCTGCTCACTAGTATGTTTGCCTTCCTGATTGAGGTATTAATAATTAAGTGTGTTGTGATAAAGCCTGGTCCTTTTGCTAGTGGAGAGGGTTTGAGGAAAAGCTCTTAACAGATGGCTTCAAGCATTCTTCATATGAGAATATAGAATCCAGGAGAAAACTGTATATAAAAATACACTGAGGCAGTAAAGAGTAATCATTACCTACAATGATTACCTACAAATGACATGGAGGAGAAGCCCTATAACATTGGGTTACTAGCGTAAAACCTAAGACTTTCTTTGAGGCCTTCAGAATACTCCATGAGACAAAAAGCAGACTATGCAGGCCCAGTTGGATTGAAGAGATCTTGTTTTTTAAGGTCAATATTAGTGGGGAAGTAAGCCAAAGCTGCCTTCTCAGATGAGATCTTGGAATAATTTCTTTTTTCCATTTTAAGCTACTTCTGGTTCTCATTAGAGTAGATAATATAAAGTTGATTATATATCAGATATAAAAAATCTCATACTGAAACAAAGTTTCCCTAATAACAAGTGCCAAAAGTATACATGTACATCCTTTCCATCTGTAAGACAATTTACTATAATTCTTTAATTATGCAGAGCTGGTATCTTCTTTAAATAGAAACTTTGCCTGTGTATATCAGTATATTTCTAATAGAAAATGTGGCAACTAGACCTGTGCTCTTTTATAACTACTGATCTTGAGGGAAAAAATCAGGTTAATTTAAGGGTTTATTAAAACCTTGTAAGTTGTATAACTTCTTAGTAGAAAAAAACAATTATTGCTTTTTAACAAAAGTTTGGATCATTATGTTTCAGTGTTTTTAGTAAATTACTAAGATGAATACTACTTCTGCCCACAGTAAGATAAAACAATGAATAAAATAATTGCTTTTTGGGCTGTAGTGACTGTCTTTGTTTAAGAAACAAACAAAGTGCACACGCACTCACACATGCACGTGCACACAACACACACACACACACACACACACACACACACACACACACACCAAATAATTGGTGGCCGTGAACGGATTTTAGTATGCTTCTGTGAGTTTCTTGGGCTGATTTTGTAACCCTGATAATGTTTTTAAACTGATATATGTCTATTAAGAAATTATTAATTTTTGGGGGGCGACTGGATGGTTCAGTTGGTTAAGTGTCCAACTTTGGCTCTGGTCATGATCTCGTGGTTCGTGAGTTCGAGCCCCGCATCCAGCTCTGTGCTGACAGCTCAGACCCTGGAGCCTGCTTTGGTTTCTGTGTTTTCCTCTCTCCATGCTCCTGCTCCACTTTGTGCATTCTCTCTTCCTCTCAAAAATGAATAAACATTAAAACATTAAAAAATAAATTATTAATTTTTTTCTGTTTTGACAATTACTCATTATTTAATTACATGTTTATATGGTATTGTTGTTGGCTAGATACCTTAGACATTACTTTCTTTAACTAGTTACAGTACTCTGAATATGGGATGTGTGTGTGTGTGCGTGTGCGTGTGTGCATGTGTGTGTCTGTGTATGCGTCCATATGTACATGGATAAAACTCTTCATACATGTTCATATTTATGTGTTGCACATTTAAGTATCATAGACTCACTTGTTATTTCAAATACATTCATGCATTCATTCAAATATTTCTTATGCATCTATCATGAGCCAGGCCCTGTGTTTATCCTGAGTGAGACATGATCCTTGTTCTCCAGAATCTACTAGGGAAAACAAAAGGAACATATGGGACAAAGGTAGTGAATGAGTTCTATACAAGGTAATGTGTAACTCTCCTTTCTGAGTACATACTACAACTTAAACCATATATTAAAACTGTAACAGGTATACACAAAGCAAACTGTCATAGTATAGTCATCTTCCCTTCTCAAATCAAAACCATCAGAGGGTACGTGTCAGTGTCTGTCCATATGAGTAGTCACACTGAGACCATTATGAGGCATAAAAAGAAAATAATTTTATGCTACCAGATACCTTACTCATCCATATATTCATAGTTGCTTTGCCCAGATGCTGAGAACTATTTAGGGTCAACTCAAGTCATTAGTATTATTAATTTCCAATCAAGACAGTTCAGAATTTACTAACCCATGTACTTAGTGGGAAGTAGTTCTTTTACCTTTCAAAGTCACTAGACCGTGTTCCTGAAGGCTGAAAGTCACATTGGCCTTTCATTGTTTGTTCAGCAAATCAGAGTTAATGACATTTACAATGCTAATGCACTTTGCTCCAAAGTATGTTAACTCCAGGTTTGGCACAGTTTCTCCTACCTGAGAAAAGCTTATTTGACCTCTCGCATGAAACTTTAACCAGAACTAATGATCTGAATAAGAACATTCCTTACTCACTCGTATATCCACAATCACATGTACATATTAAATCTAGAAATGTATGAAATTCTGTAATTAACTATTCCATTTGAGAATCAGGATTAATGTGCAAGACAAATTAAGGTATGTATTATTAATTCCTCCCCACATACACATTAGATTACCTGACAAATCTGGGCACAGTAGTGGGAGACTACTTCCCAGTCGTTATGGTTGACATAGCTTATGTGACAATGACCTCTTATGTTACACTTTGAGAATCAGATTCATAGGAAAATATGTATTTTGGTAGAAATTATTTCCTAGATAATTTGGAGAACTGCAAATAACTGTACTCTTCTGTATACCAAATTTCAAGCAGCTAAAGCTTTGCTTCTTTAATGTTCTTTTAATCACAATTATTAGCATATGTTGACTGTTATTGGCTTACTGGTATGAAATGAAAAAACAAGAATTCCAAACTCAGTTTACTTTATTAGTGAGCATGTAATGACCTCAAACCAAAGTCAGATAAAAAATCCCATTGGCTTGCTTAAAGTGTAACTGGTAGAGTTTAAAATATCTGCTAATTATTAACTGTGTTAATCTGTTGCTTGACCAGGCAAGAAGGAATATACACACACAGAGATAGATATTCAGGTGACAGTTAAGGTGCTCATATCTCATATTATGAATTTTATAACACTTATAAGCTTGTGTACAATAGTCTACATAATTTGAATAATATTTTATCTTCAAGTCCAAAAAATGTATAAATTTGGTTTGACAGTTAAACTCAATGCAATAGGATTTGATATGTGCTTAAAAAATAATAACCAACAATTTTGAACAATTTTCTGTGCAGTGGGTGTTATGCTAAATAATTTCTATGCATTACATAATTTAATTTTCATTAGAAACCTGTGAAGTGTACTCTAATTTTCATGTCACAGAGAAGATTGAGAAATTTTAGAGAGTTAAGTAATTTTCCCACTTACTGTTAATAAGCGACAAAACTTAGATTGAAACCAAACTTCAGTGACTCCAGAGCCAAACTCCAGCTCATATATGGTCTGCTATAGATTAGAAATTGGAAGGCCTGGAACGAAGTCTCAGTGGCAATCAATTTTCTAATATATAAAATAGAGCCAATAATATATCCCAACCATCCCTCCAGAGTTACCATGAGGATTCAGGAGATAATGTAGGCAAGAAAACTGTAGAGTGCTCTACAAATAACACTTTATTACATTGTAATATCTTAACATTTTACAATCCCCAAGGCATTTTGTGGGGCCAAACGATGACATTAAACCAAATATTTCACTCGAGAAAGAGACTTTAGGAAGCCACCAGAGCAATTTTTTTACTGTAGCAGCTTTTAAGTAGGTTGCCCAGGGTGGCACAGGGCAATCAGAAAAAAAACATTCACCCTTTGTGGGTACCATGATAAATGAAAGGGGGGGGGTCAGTTCTGAGGGCTGAATGTTTTTATTCTCCAAAAATTCATATGTTGAAGACCTAACCTCCAAAGTGAATATAGATTGGAGGTAGGGCATGATAGTTACAGTGATAGTTAAATAAGGTCATAAGGGTGGGGCCCTAATCCAATAGGGCTGATAACCTTACAAGAAGGGGAAGAGATACCAGAGTACTCTCTCTCTGCCATGTGAGGACACAGAGAGGAGGCAACGACCTACAAACCAGGAAGAAAGTTCTCACCAGAAACTGAATTGGCAAGAACCTTTATATTGGACTTCCCAGTCTCCAGAACTGAGAGAAATAAATATTTGTTGTTTAGGGGACCTGGTCTATGATATTTTGCTATGGCAGCCCAAGCTAACCAGTATAACCAGTATCATGTTCACCCCTGATGTTACCAATGTCACCAAAAAGCAGGGCCATCTGAGACCTGTCCAGCTGCCAGCTGGATGGCAGTGTGACCTGTTAGATCACATGAGGGGCTGAAAACCTACAGTTAGGACCCATGGAATGTAAAAATGTCCTAGGCAGGCTTAGCATAAATGGGGGTCAGTATAAACTTCTTTGCCTAGAATAAAACTGTCCAAATTCAGCAGATTATACTAAATATACTCAGGAAAACAATCAAACCAAACCAGTAGAAAAATGAAAAAATTTCCAAAGATGCAGTCCCATGTCTGTAAATATAAATTATTGCCAAAAGCTTGAAACTGACTCCATGAAAAGAGTAAACAGTGGAAAAATTCTGATGAACAAAATTACAACTGAGCAAACAAAGGAATTTCTACATTAAAAATAACTAGCATAGTTCACTTTGCATCTTCCCCTTTTCACCAGAGCACAGCTACTTCTAAATTAATCTACCAGTTTCCTCAGCTAGAAGGGTAGTGAGCTGAAGCCATTAAATATAAAAACAAGTACACATTGAATTATTACTTCTGCAGCTTATTTTCCTTAGGATGATATAAACCTCATTTCTTGGGAGTTGTGTTTTAGTTTACAAGAAGATAGGCAAGTTTTCAAATGTAAACACAGCTTCCCAGGAGGATCTATCCTAAAATCTGAGTAATGCATAGTTGAGAAAATGTTTCCACTTACCTTCTCCTTTCACACTAATCACCTTCCAGATGATTTAAAGAAAATATCATTTGGTGAGCATTCATTCCATGTGAGGCACTATTCCAGGTGCTTAAGGAAGGCTCTGCTAGTTTTCTTGCTACTCTCCATGATACCTGAAGTATTAGTTTAGCAAACTGCCTCCCAGATAAAGAAAACACTTCCCAGGTTCCCTTGCAGCTAGCTGGGTCACATGACTAAGTTCTGGCCAATGAGATAGGAGTTGAAGTGATAACTTCCGGGTCATTCCCTTAGAAAGAAAGGTGTGTTTCCTCTAGCTTTCCTCCCTCTGGTGGCCTGGAATGTGGAAGTGGTGGTAACTTGAGCATGCAATAAAAGGAATGCAGACCAGAGACGGCTAAGCAACAGGATGGAGGCTTCCCCAAAAGCCTTTATACCGTTGTTATAAAGCGGTATAATACCTTGAATCCTCATGGTAACTCTGGGTTGTTAGATGAGGCAGAAACAAGCATCTGCCTTGTGAAAACCACTGTGTCCTTGGGCTGTTGTTACAGCAATCTATCCTGTATTTTCATTAATAGAGGACTGCATATATCTTGTGAGGTACGACTATCCCAGTTTTAACAGGGAATTAAGGTTTAGAGGGATTGAAGAACTTTTTTATAATCACACAGGTGGTAAGTGGTAAGGCTGAGATTTTAATCAAGTGCCTTTCCCATTAGTTCTTTTTTATACTAATAGAGAGAAAATTACTAATTTATAGAAAATTAGTGTTGTGCAGCTTTCGAATCCCTGATCTATTAATCTGATAGGATTATAAAAAGGTTTCGGTTTCCTTGAATTAGAATCAGTGCTACAAACCCCTTTATTTCTAATAAAGTGTCTGACAGTTACCAACTCCTCCAGGACCTACCCCTCAAAAAATATTCCATTAGAAAAATTATAGACAAAAAGTATGCTGATTCTCCTGGACTATGAGGTAGAGGACTAGTAAGAATGCTCTAATAATTTACAAAATAATATACTGAAAAATCACAATAACTCAGAAACAGATCAGAGGTTTTTCTGGTATGCATTTTCTTTCCTGATGTTACCCTTATGTTAACACATAAATTCATTCTCAGAAGGAACCATATGTGCATTCATTCAACTTTTAACAACTTTTAACAACATTTACTGAGTGCCTAGTCTATGTCAGGTACTGCTTTAGACACTGGGGAAACAGCAGGAAACAAACTAGACAAAGCTCTGCATGTGTGGAGATTGTTCTCAAATGTATCAATTGTAGGTAATGTCCTACACAAATGAACATAACAGGCTTTCGATGTGTGCCAGTAATTCATATTTTTTAAAATAAAAATTTTTAGAGTAGTTTTATTTTTTTACTTTATTTTATTTAATGTTTATTTATTTTTGAGAGAGAGAGACACACACACACACACAGAGTGCCTAGTGCCGCTGGGGGAGGGGCAGAGAGAGAGGGAGACACAAAATCTGAAGCAGGCTCCAGGCTCTGAGCTGTCAGCACAGAGCCCGGCCTGGAGCTTGAACTCACTAACTGTGAGATCATGACCTGAGCTGAATGAAGTTGGACACTTAACCGACTGAGCCACCCAGGCGCCCCTATTTTTTAAATTTTTTATTGTTTTGAAGTTTATTTGGGAGAGACAGAGTGTGTGTGCATGCGAGCTAGGCAGGGACCAAGAGAGAAGGAGAGCAGAGTGTGGGTGCATGGGAGCTAGGCAGGGACCGAGAGAGAAGGAGAGAGAATTCCAAGCAGGCTCTGCATTGTTAGTGCTGAGCCTGACACAGGGCTTGATCCCATGAACCTTAAGATGATGACCTGAGCCAAAATCAAGAGTCAGACTCTTAACCGACTGAGCCACCAAGGTGCCACGTTTTGGAATACTTTTAAAATTTATGGAAAAATTATAAAGATGATACAGAGAGTTCCCATATACTCCTCATCCAGTTTCCTCTAATGTGCCTCTTATAGTTTTTGTTTGTTCGCTTTTTCTTGGTTGTGTATGTGTGTGTGTGTTTAAACTAATGTCCTTCCTCTGTCCGGGGTCCAATCTCAGACTACCACATTACATTTATGCCTCAAGCTTCCTTAGTCTCCTCTAGTCTGTGACAGTTTCTCAGTTGTTCCTTTGTTATCATGGCCTTGACAAGTTTGAGGAGGTATTTTATGAATGTCCCTCAATTTGGGGTTGTCTAATTTTTTTTTCATAACTGAATTGGAGTTTGGGTTTTTTTCTTTTTAAAGAATATCACAAAGGTAAAGTGCCCTTTTCATCACTTCAAACCAATGATAAATTGGATAAATGATAGCAATATGACTTATCACTAGTCATGTTAACCCTGATCTAAGGATTCCTGATTTTGTTTATGGAAAAATTTTGGGTGTGCTTTTTGCTACCAGGATGAGCTCCATTTCTGTAAGTCTGTATTAAAATATAGTAAATTTATTTGGGAACACATACACACACAACATACACACATGCACATGACTTCGAGGTAATAAAATAACATTAGGTATAGAAAGGTAAAATGAATTCTTAAGTGCTACATTTCTGTCATTTGTTTGTTTATTTAATGTTTATTTTTGAAAGAGGAAGAGCATGGGGGAGGGTGAGAGGGGGGGGGACAGAGGATCCAAAGTGGGCTCTGCACTGACAGCAGAGAGCCCGATGTGGGGACTGAAGTCACAAACATCAAGATCATGACCTGAGACAAAGTTGGATGCTTAACTGACGGAACCACCCAGGGGCCCCTCTGTCCTTTATATTCAAGATACTAGGTGTTAAACAATTTACACATAAGCACTCTTACTGTACCAGAATGTATTTTGGGGGTACCTGCATGGCTCAGTGGGTTAAGTGTCTGACTTTGGCTCAGGTCATGATCTCATGGTTTGTGAGTCCAAGCCCCACACTGGGCTCTGTGCTGACAGTGTAAAACCTGTTTCGAATTCTGACTCACCCTCTCTATGCCCCTCCCCCACTCACACTTTCTCTCTTTCTCAAAATAAATAAACTTAAAATAAAAGAATGTATTCTGTTTTCTCTTTAAAAGAGACAGATCATCACCATCCTCACTCTGTCCTCTAATCTGCTGCTTGGCACACAGCATTGGTGACTGGTACTCTAGCATGCATTTTGAATATCAGGGCCCTACTTTAGCATTGGTAAGTATTGAGCTAAAAGGAGCCTGGATTCCTTAAACATCATACAAACCCTGGATTGCAGACCTCCAGACTTATTTTCTGGGGGAAAAAATAAACTATCTGTTTAAGCAATGATTATCAGGGCTCTGTTTCTGAGTCGAATGCAATTCTTTTTTTTTTTTTTTTTTTTTTAAATTTTTTTTTTTCAACGTTTATTTATTTTTGGGACAGAGAGAGACAGAGCATGAACGGGGGAGGGGCAGAGAGAGAGGGAGACACAGAATCAGAAACAGGCTCCAGGCTCTGAGCCATCAGCCCAGAGCCCGACGCGGGGCTCGAACTCACGGACGGCGAGATCGTGACCTGGCTGAAGTCGAACGCTTAACCGACTGCGCCACCCAGGTGCCCCGAATGCAATTCTTAATAGAGGTAGTTTGGAGAAGAGGCAGAGGGATGTCAGATTTATTGAGAGCACTATGTACCATGTACTTTATACGATTTAGTTCATGTCATTATCAAAACAAAACAAAGTTGAAAAAATTAAAGATCAATGACAATAAAACTCATGTTTAGGTTTACAAAGCTCAGTATTAGAACAAAACCAGAATTTAACTTTCTTTTAATGTTTACTTCTTTCTGAGAGAGGGGGGCGGGAGGGGAAGAGAGAGAGGGAGACACAGAATCCCCAGCAGGCCCCAAGGTCTGAGCTGTCAGCACAGAGCCTGATGCGGGGCTTGAACCCACGAACTGTGAGATCATGACCTGAGCTGAAGCCGGATGCTTAACTGACTGAGGCACCGAGGTGCCCCAGAATGAAACGAGAATTTAAATCAAACCATGTTTTCTCATCACAGCATGCTAAAATGTCTTGTTTATCATATGTGCCCAGACGTTTGTTGATTACTAGCAATGGGTATAAACACATATATTGTTTTAATTCACTCACCAATATAAGACATTTAAATAAATAAAGTGACATGTACTTAAATACACCACAAAACAGAAACACGCATCCATAGTTTGAATCTTCCCACTTCTCTCCATGATCAACATCTCAAAGAGTAGAAGTGGCATCAGGGTGACTTCAGGAGTGACACATCAAACTTATTGTCCTCAGCCTACATATAACTATAGATTTTTTTTCTGGGCTAGAATGGGAAAACATTCAAACCATCCATCCATCTACTCACCTATTTATGCACGCATACAGGGCATCTACTATACTGAACAACCTGTTACTTCCTACATATATAGCATTGAATAAGACACAGTCCATTGTTCTCCAAAAGCTTATAATTTAATGAGAGAAACGGAAAAAGAAATATGGAATTAGAACAGAATAAAGTTTTTCAAGTTCAGCACTAATGACATTTTGTACGGGATGATTTTTTGTTGTGGAGATCTATGCACTGGAGGATAGTTAGCACCATCCCTAGCCTCTACTTACTGCATATTGGTAGCACCCCAATCCTTTGTTGTAACCAGAAGTGTCCCCAGACACTTTCACATGTCACATGTCACTTGTCAAATGTCCTTTGCGGGGCAAAGCACCTTTCTATCTCCTATGTCTTCCCCTACCCCACACCTTATTGAGAACTACTACAAAAGAGTAAAAGCCACCATAAAACTTCAAAATATGGTCACCTACAATAGAGGTCTGGGCCAGAAAAGTTTTCTGGAGAAAGTAAATCCTTAACAGTGGCTTGAAATTTCAGTAAAATGCAGCCAGATGAAGTAAATGACTGTATGTGTTTTTATATGTATCAAGAAGGCCTTCTAAGCATGTGCACAGACTCAGAGTTTATAATGAGTACAAGACATCGGGCAGAATAAGGTAGTTGAGCATGTTTGGAATGGGGAGGTGTGCAGTAGAGGGAGTTATGAAAAGTTGTACATGCCCACAGAGGAATCCAGGGGTCTAGTTGTCACAAGATGAGACTGTAATCAGAAAACGCAAACATTTGGGGGAAGAAGGAATTCAGCGTTGGATGTGTTGAATTTGAGTTGCCTGAGGGACAAGGAGGCGAAGGTGTCCAATAGAAAGTTAAATTTTCGGGGCGCCTGGGTGGCTCAGTCGGTTGGGCGTCCGACTTCAGCTCAGGTCATGATCTCGCGGTCTGTGGGTTCGAGCCCCGCATCGGGCTCTGTGCTGACAGCTCAGAGCCTGGAGCCTGCTTTGGATTCTGTGTCTCCCTCTCTCTCTGACCCTCCCCCATTCATGCTCTGTCTCTCTCTGTCTCAAAAATAAATAAACATTAAAAAAAATTAAAAAAAAAGAAAAGAAAGTTAAATTTTCATTTATGGAACACAGGGACATGACTCCGGCCAGAGAATGAACACCATCTGTATCATGAAGCTGCATGTGTGCATGAAATGACCCCAGGGAGAGTGTAGAGCTGAAAGGAAGAACCCATGGGCCTGATAGTGGCAGCATGGACAGAGGTGAGGGAGAGCAAAAGTGATTGTGATGTCACAGCGAGAGTTTCATAAACACGGCATAAAGGTCAGATCAGATGAGGAGTGAGACATGGCCAATGGTGCTGGCAATTCGGAAGACATGGTGGTCTTTGCAAGAGCCATCTTACTGGTATGTTCTAGGTGGCAGCCAACTTACAGGGGGCTGGAGTGGATGGGATGGGATCAAGGAGAGACACTTTCAAGAAAAGTGTAGAAAGCATTAGAATGATGTAAAGACAGTGCTTATGGTAGAATAAGTGACAAACACACCCCGAGTCAAAAAGGTGAGTGGGGATGGGTAAGAGGAGTTTTAAGCATGAGTTCTGACTTCAGGTTAGCTGTGGATATTGCTTATATGCTCTATTCTTATTTCTGGCTCTCAGAGTCTCGTGGGTGTTTATATTAAGCTACCTCATAGAATTTCTGAATGTAAGCACAACCGGACTGTTTTTGCCTCTTCACAGCATACCGCACGATTCAGGGTGACTTTACAGTATCAATTTACTTGCCTATGGTGTATCTTCTGAACAAAGAATCAACTTTAACCACTTGACTCTCTCTGTACTAACCATATAGAGTTCTGTTGAAAAACACAATATTCCACTAGGCTAAAAGCAAGAATTCAGAATAAGCCATTTTATAAAGCTCTAAAAATATATTTTCATTAGGTGTGTTTATGAGAATCTTTCCTTTAATTGAAAGGTTTTGATCCAGCTGTCTCAGAATAATTGACTCAGGGGAGACAAAAGCTGAAAGGGAGTTTAGAGTCCCTCCACCTCCTTCCTTACCCCTCATCCATTCAGTGATTTTAGAGGAATCACTTTCCTCATGTCCTACAGTTCTTTCCCTTCCCCTCGACAGCTTCTGCTGTCACCTTTATCATCTCTGTTGTGTGCTTCTAGATAGCTTCCTGACTGGCTTCCTTGCCTCTAATCTTTGCCCCCTCCAGGCCTTTGCCATACTTTGCTAAAGTGATCTTTCTAGAACACAAATGTGAACAGCTCTTAAGTTCTGCTTAGAACTACTTGTGGCATGGCTTCTTACAAGATTCAGAATCCTTATGTCATATAAAGCCTTTTCCATTTGTTCCAGGCATCCTTTGCATATTTCATCTCATACTTACATTACAGCCAGACAGGACATCTGTTAGATCCTGAGGCTGTATACTGACTTCCTCCCACAGGCCTGTGTTCTTACACCTCTATGCCCTGTTCATCTGCAGAATGACATTCAAACTCAGTTCAAGCATCTTCTCTCTAAAGTCCTTGTCAGTCTTCTTTCTCCCACCTGAACCTACATAGGACTGACCACTCCTCTTGTGGTGCCACCCAATATGTCAGGTATATTTGTATACCTTAAAGAAATTTGTATACCTTAAAGTACTATCAAACTACTTTACTGCATGCATTAGTTTTTACAGGTGTGTCCCCCATTGAACTCTCAGCTCCTTGAAGACAGGGGCTGCTTTTTAAAAATTTTTTATGTCGTATTGAAACATGGTATTTATCAGGAGATCAGTAAATGTCTATCTACTGAACAAATCCAGTCCAAGCCTCTATTACTACCAATGAGGGAACAAGGCCCAGAGAAATTAAATGACTTTCCCAAGGTCACTCATCTAATGAGTGGCAGAGTGGGGAATAGAAGCTGTCAATGGGACCTGACTTTAAACTAGGGCTCTTAAAGGGGTGCCTGGGTGGCTCAGTCGGTTAAGCGTCCGACTTTGGCTCACGTCATGATTTCCTGGTTTGTGGGTTTGGGCCCCATATCAGGCTCTGTGTTGACAGCTGAGAGCCTGGAGCCTGCTTCAGATTCTGTGTCTCCCTTTCTCTCTTCCCCTGCCCCATTTACACTCTGTCTCTCTCTCTCTCAAAAATAAATAGACATTAAAAAAAAATTTTAAACTAGGCTCTTAGCACTGTCCCAGGTGCTACTTCATCTGTTTGAAAAAGGAATGCCCAGGGCCCAACCTTGTAGTTTGCTAACTTGATTGAACAAAGTTTTAATACTGAATATTTAAGTGAGTATTTGATGGGAAAATTTTGTTTTGTTTTGTTTTGTTTTGTTTTCTGGTAGAGAGAAGGAAAAGTGTGCTAATTTTTTTTTTAAATATTTTTTTTTCAACGTTTGTTTATTTTTGGGACAGAGAGAGACAGAGCATGAACGGGGGAGGGGCAGAGAGAGAGGGAGACACAGAATCGGAAACAGGCTCCAGGCTCCGAGCCATCAGCCCAGAGCCTGACACGGGGCTCGAACTCACGGACCGCGAGATCGTGACCTGGCTGAAGTCGGACGCTTAACCGACTGCGCCACCCAGGCGCCCCGGAAAAGTGTGCTAATTTTAAAATGATGGATTATTTGATTTTATTCTCACCTTTTTCCCTACTGTTTGTCCCTTCTAGCTGGTTGATTTCACCAATTAGCCTTTAGTGAGGTATTTTCAAAAATTTCAAAAATCAATAAGTACATACCACATTCTTCTTGTTGACAAAAGGAAAATAACCATCTTGGATTAAGAATTTACCATATGTATTTCAAACATAAATAATCAATAGTAGGTTGAAATTGTTTTTGTTTACTTGTTTTTGTGTTTAGAGATAAGGAGAAGAGAGTAACAAATTCTAGTCTCCCTTGGAATGATGTGATTGAGTTGCCAGAGAGGTGAATAAGTTTGTATTAGGTTATAATTTTTTTTTCATAAATGACCATTTAGATAACTAGCTTGTCCTTTTCATTCATTCATTCACAAATAAAACAGAACATTTAACTGGTGAATATGTTTTATTTGGACTGCTTTAATAGTTCCTAGTATATAACATGAATATGTAAAGGCTCTAAAGAGTCCATTAAAACTCTGCACAACAAGCTGTATTTTAATAATGCAGAGACTATGTGAGATGGAAGCCGATATCTGCCGTTTAGATAACATAAGCAAAAACAATTTCCCAAAAGAGCTGAAGCTTATAAGTAAAAGAAGTTTAAAATGCACAGGTCCTACAGATGGCAGAACTTAACATCAGCCTCAAAAGCACAGAAGAAGAAAAGATAAAAAAAAAAAAAAAAAAAATTCTCTCCAAACCCAGGCTTCTTTCAAGTCTCCTACTCAAAAGAGGATCTAGGATGCTAATGAATATTCAACTTTCAGTTTCTTCTAATAACAAATTCCATTTATAAATATGTGAAGTAAAACAAACTTGCCCTATGTTTAGTTTCTCTCAAAAGATAGTCTTTCATATTCCTTTAGGAGTTGATGGTGCCTGAATATAAAAAGACTTGACATACTGAGTGGAGGTGAAAAACTGAGTGCCATTTTGTCAATGGCAGTTTCTAACCTCCATTGGAAAGGCGAGCATTTTGCAGGCTCTTTTCTCTGGATCAGCAAAACTTCCGATACATAGAAATCCTCTTCTGCTTGGGCAGACTTTCATTTCAAAGAGGAGGAATGAATGAGGAAGATGATTTTTCTCATCTTTATACTGAACGTCCCACAAGTCAAGACCCAGTTCTGCCATCATTCCTCATGCAAACAGAGAGGTAGGAGGTGGTATTTGAGTTTTGTCAGACTTACCTACCATGGTTGCTAAAATCATCTTCCAACTTAGTCTGTCTCTCTCGGGAAGGAGCCCGAGGCTATCAAAACCACTCATTCATCACCTCCCACACCACAGTGATTCTCTGAGCAGACATCCTGGGCTGCCATAATTTGCTTGACAGCCCTGAGGTCAGCCTGCCTAGTGACTGAAGACTTTTTTCTATTCTGTCTTAAAATGTTATAAGCCACTGTCCTTTATGTACATGGATGATATTCTTGACCCACCATCAATGGTGGTGAGTCTGAAAAGCAAAATGTGATGATGCAGTAGGGCTGAGATTGAGGGTTACACATGGAAGGAAGATGTCACAAAATGATAGGAACTCTTGAAAAACCCTGCACTGCAGAGAGAGCTCTGCATTAGTCTGCACCTTAGGCTTCCAGAAACCTGTTCTCATCCAACCCAATATCTCCAGCCTCTCTGGTATTTTTCATATTTGGGTCTTAGTTTTCAGGTAGATTTCTATTATCTGGAACAATTCCATATGGTGACTGGTACCCCATATATTTACAGGGAAAAAGAGGCATTAAATAATAATCATACTTAAGAACCTTGGGAAGAATTAAGGAAGGTGTGTCAACTTTAATTTTGAATTTTCCTTTTACTTGTCAGTTTGCCTCTCAGACTTAATGCCAGGAGGGAATAAAAATCACCATTACCCTCTAGATGCTCAATGGCATACATAAAATGAATAGGGGGCTTAACTCTGATCTAACTAACTGGCTTGATTTCTACTCTGAATGATCCAGCTTCCTGTCCATTCTCCTATCAAATCCAAACTAGGTAGAGCTGCCCAGGCACACACATTCAGTAGGGAAAGGGGAGCAACAGAGAACAAAAGAAGGTTGGGGAAAGGGAGGACACGCATTTATTTCTGAAGTAGGAAAATTGGGAACTTGTATTGACATTTCTTTAATCCACAGCAATTTCTTGCCTCCCAGAGAAGGGGAGAGAAATGGCAGTTCTCTTCCACCCCAGTCAAAGCCCAGATTATATGTCTATTACCTATTTGTATATGTCCATTGACACTGGACCTGATATATGAAGAGTGTTTTACTGGAGGGTCCAAGAATTTGGAAATAATTAACCAAGCTTTACTTTACCATACTAGCTCCATGAATAAAAAAATAAGAATTTTATAATGATATCATTAGTTACAATGATACAAGCAGATTTAAAATTGTGAAACTAGCCCACTTTGGTAATAGGAACAGATTCTTATGGAAAACTATGCAATGGGCCAATCTGAAAAAAAAAAAAAAAGGATGTTACTGTGATGTGAATACTTATTGTTAATGTGAAACCTAGTGTTGATCTGCTGATTTTCCTTTTGTGAGGTAGATCTAATTATAATTAGATATTTAATCAATATTCATTAAACTGTCACCACAGGACAAAAATTATAAAGGAGAAAAATTTAGCATAGCATAGAAGAATGTATGTGTTTAAAGGGGGCAGGACTAACATTTTTGCTGTTGTGTAGACTGTGTGTAACCCTAGAGCGGTTGCCTAACCTCACGCTCACCCTACCGTCTACATTAGCAGATGGTGCCCATTGGACAGAGTTGTCAGAATTGAGTGAGAGAGAAAGCAGATCCTGGAGACAGCCTACTGGGGTTTGAATTCATTTTCCACAACCTCAGTAGACCTTGGGCAAGTGAGCGAACCTATTTTTCACTGTAAGATAGGGATTAATGTTACAATTTGTTTCCTGGGATCACATGAGACATGAGACAATGTATGCATAGGGCTTAAGCCCAAAGCCTGGCATCTGAGACTTAATCTGCACCTGTTTTGCAGATTTCACCTGTGACTAGTGCTGTTACTAGTGTTGTTAGTTGTTATTATTCTTATCATCATTATTTTGCCATCCACAATGTGGTAGTGTGTAATAAATAGTAGCTTTATTTCTCCCTTTTACATTCCCTTCCTCTCTCTCCTCTAAGAATTTTACATGTTTATTAAAATACTAAAGGGCTTTGGGGAATATGTCTCCCAAGCAGAGAGTCAGAACCCACTGGGAGGGAGGGCGTTGGCCCGGCTAATACTTCTTTGCCTCTGTACTTTCTTAAAAGACTTTGTATAATAATCATCCCTACAAAGGGCTCATTGCAGAAGCATCTCAAGATTGTTCTACCCAGATGGTGCCTCAGCACCTGGTAGGGCTTTAGGGCGAAAAGTAAAAGAAGTGGCCCTTCTCTTCTTGCTTTGGCTTATACTTCGCTCTGCCTACTTAACGCTAAGAACAGGTTCTCCTTGGGGGTTCACAAGAGAAATATTGTCTATTACCTCTCTCTTGTCGTCATAAATTGGTTATAATGGAATATGTGGACTGTCCTCATTAATAGGTAAACTGAGGCACAGGCAGAGCCTTGCAGTGATTTGTCAAGTGTCAGAGCTATGTGCTGAATGTCAGGTCTCCCTGCTGGGTCCATTCTATAAGGTCACTTGGACCCTTCGGCTCCTTCTGCTCCAGTGATTCTAAGTATCAGCTTATTTTCTTTTCCTTAGTGGAAAACAAGACCCAAAGCTTCCCCACAGTCCATAATGAGAAAATGTAGTGGTGTTAGCAGCAGTATGATCAGGTGTCTTGTGATTACAAGGTGGGCAGGAACAACATCTTTCCCAAAATTAAACCACTGAAACTTCTATATACATCATTTATGAAGAATAAGATTATGAATTGCCTTAAAAAGGAGATAAATCTGAGACTACCAGATCTCTTTCCCTGTTCTTCTCCCTTTTTCGTTGTCTCCTAGAAAACATCGATCTCCCAGCAGCAAGGCAGCCTCTTCCTCTATTCACACAGGCAAACCTAATGTCTATTTGGGGGGAAAAAACCTGTTTCCTTAAAATAACTGCCATTTTTATTAACTCATAAGTGTAGCACTGACCGCTGTAATTTAATAGTCTCCGTAAGTTGGACAGTTAAAACACACCATTCACTCATAACAATCATAACATGGACTCTACCATTTTCATAGGACATTTTCCTTCAGCAATAAGTACACCTTGTTAGAAACGGAGATGAAGGCATGACATTGGGATTAACCCTGTGTTATCTTTACAGTAGCAGAAACCCACAGCAAATTTTATCCCGTAGAAGTGCTAATATTTAGTAATTGTGAGAAAGAATACTGAACAATAGTACACCATAAGATTTTTGGACGATGCTTTTTACAGAAAAAAAAATGTACCATAAGAACTCCTTTGGAATTACATTCTATTATTTCATGGTCCAGATGGAGTTGTTGCATTATGTTAATTATTAACAAGGTAACAAAGCATTAAACTGAAAATGTGTTACCTCTAATTGCAAGGTGTATGTCTAAAGTACTTGGAAGGCTTCTGGCAACACTCATCATTCGATATTTTACTCCTTGGTGTCTTTTCCTTATTGATAGCATGTTCTAATGGCTTCTCAAAAATACATACAACTTATATTAAGTATAGTAAGTGAACATTGTAAATTTTCATATGGGAAAACTGTCTATTACAATCCACTTGGGGATTCTGAAACCTAGGTCTTTGTAGTGAGCTTTATTTATTCAACCCACCATAAGAAGTTATTCTTGGAAGAGAAGACAAAGGAAATAACTTGTCTGGGATTCAATTAAATTTCTATAAAATATTAATATTGCTTTCAATTATACTAAAAATGAATTACTTGCTATCAATGGGAATGAAAACCTGGTTTGGGGTAAGAAACATTTTCTTTAAACTATAATAAACACTGAAACATAACAGAAAATCGCCTTCAGAAATTATATATGAAAAGGAATATTAAATTATCTGAAAAAGACACCACTCTATTAATTTTATTGTTTGCTGAACATTTCAAATATTTTCCATTTCAATAGTTTTTCTTTACCCAAAGTTAACAGCAACAATAGTATCCTTGAAAAAAAATTTCTTTTAAAAATCCATCATGAATACATTTTATTAAACCTCCATTTAAATTTCTGAACTACAATTCCCTAAGAATTTTTGTTAGGACTATTTTTTAGATTATTGAATGGCAAATACCCTCTCACTTATTATAATTCTATAAGCTGGCTAGTTCATGCATATAAATAAGAACAATTACTTAAATATTAGAAAACACTCCTAACAGATAACATAGCTCTGAAGAGTACACAGACACCCCAGTGTCAAGAAAGGCAATTTTGTCCTTGCTATTTTTAACATGACATTAAGTTAAACTGGCTCTGCCCAAATTTCAACTACCATGGATATTTTTTTTTTAAGTTTCTACATTTTTCTATACCATCCTTTAGCCCATCTCAGTTGTTACTAGGGTGACCACATAACTTATTATCCAAAAACCAGGACAGTTTTGAGAATGAAAGGAGATACTATTAATAGGCATAAACTTGGACCATCCCAAGCAAACGGGGATAAACAGCCACCTTAATTAGCGCTATCTTCCTTCATCACCTTTCTGCTGCCATGAAGTTAAAAATGCCCATGTATAGTAGTTACCTTCTCCAAATTACAATTTCGACTTCCAGGACCATAAGTAATGATGGCAAAGGGAGGGGTGGGAGTAAAACAACCAGGCAGATTTCTTCCAACTTTGAAAAGGAAAAGCAGGCAAAAAGAAAGAAAAGACCAAAAGGAAACCAGATCAGTTACTAGAGGAGGGCATAAGTTAAAAACATTTAACCCCCTGTCCTAGTTACTTGCTTCTTGCTTTCCTTTGAGCCCTTAGCCTACTAATATAGGTTAGTAGTTCATTGAAATTAATTTGTTATTGTTATTAAGCGGCTCTAATTTCAACTTAATTTGGCAGTCATACGAATAAACCTAAATAAATATTAGAATAAGCAGTGGTTAATTCTATCAGGTTTCACTTGTGAACAGTACTCAAAGCCACTGTAAAGGGTCCAGTGCTTTCAAATGGCAGCTATGCTCATTTAGTCATTGTTAACTCATCCATATACACTATATAATACCTACTTTTTGCGTATGTTACAGCAGGGAAGAGATTATTCACCACTACTGGTTTCTAGTCTTCTTTGTGTCTGCCTATATCTAAGTCCCAATGTTGGGAGCGTAAGTCACAGAAAATAACATGCTAACATATGACTCGAGCCAGCCTATGGCACTTGGCCTAGGGTTGACTCAGTTACTAAAACCACCATCACTGCTGTAAGCCCATTGTAAGCTGATGTTATTTTTGACACTAGTATTTTTGAAGCTAGTTCAGATAAAGAGGAGGCATAATGCCAAGAAAAAAAAGAAAAGCTTGTTAAGTAGGATTCTCATTTCAGGACAACAGTACCTTATACAAACCATGAAACAAAGCCACTGTCTCGGGTAATGTAGGCGAACCCTTGTTACAAGTTAGAAAGGACTAGCAGACTGTGCAGATCTATGATAACATGATAATGTATATTTCACATAAGCCTAAAATAAATGCCAGTGAAAAATAATAACCAGATTTTTATGTTCATTTAATTTAATATTAATCACTGAGACCTTACACTACAAAAATGAAAATTATGACTTAAAGTGTTTACTAACACCTGAACTTAGGAAGATTCAAAAGAAAATTATCCTTTAAGTATCTGATCGTTTTTATTACTACCTCCAAAACAGAGAATTTGTCTTCCTATATGAAATGGCTATCCTAGGCCTTCTTAATTTAAATATTAGGCCCTCAAGGGGGATTCTGTGGTCGTTCAACAGCTATACCAACCTTCTTCTATTATTTCTTCTTAAAAAAGCTTAAAAACTACATTTTGTGTATGCTCTTATTGTTAGGGCTCTATATGATTTCGGTTTCACCAATTATGAATGCTAAATTAGTTCACATGGAAAGAGACTCTGGGTTAAGGCATCTGGTTGTGATGCTAAGGGTTTTAGCAGAGGTACAAGGTGGTGATGCTTCTTAGTTGTGGCTGCAACAGTAGCCCCTTGTCAAAGCCAAGTTCTGAGACAGGGCTTAGACTCATATCCAGAAAGTCAAGCTAAAGGTTATTTGTTTTTCAGCTATCTCAAATATTCTGGAAGTCATTTAATATGTTCTAACAAACCCCTTTTCTTATTGAATTACCTAATACGAATTTGTTCTCTGCACTTCACCCCTGACCAATGCATTATCCCTTAAAGTGAGAACATAAAATTACTAATTTCCTTACTCAAAATTAAAAAAAAAATCAGGAACATAAATTTCTCCTAAGAAATAGAGTTTTTGTCTTCCCACCTTGGCCTATTTTTTATTTTTCTTCAGTAATTTAGCAAATTCTTAGCATGCCGTACAACTTCCTCTCCTATCTCCCTATACCTTCTATTACTGCTCTTCAGGAAAACAAAATGATTCAAGTTGGTATGTTCTGGAATGCTGATTTGGCCATTCTTCCAACATAGGCCACACCATTTACCTTCATTTGGAAACTTAGTTATGTTCTTGTGTGATGAAAAGTGGAGTAGAAAACAAAATTTTCCCAACTTGACTTTTACTTTGCAGTGTTAGTTCAGGTTCAGGTTGATATATGAAGTTTCTACACAGAGTAAACAATTCAAGGAATGACATTAACAGGTATGCAGGAAAGGTGAGGGATAGAAGATTCCATAATGACCTGTGTACAACTACGGCTCTGAAGGGGAGACTTAAAATCTACTTCTGTAGGTGCACATTGATGAGTGTGAAAGTGGGGAATAAGCAGTGAGCTCCTGGAGTCAGAAATACATGCATTCGTAACTTAATAGAAACCATATAGGAAGTATAGCATTTGAAAACTGTTTTCAGAGCATTTATAAACATTTGTAAAGAGTTTTTTTTTATTTTAATTTTTTTAACTTTACTTTTTATTTTTTAAAACTTATATCCAAGTTAACTAGCATATAGTGAAGCAATGATTTCGGGAGTAGATTCCTTAATGCCCCTTACCCATTTAGCCCATCCCCCCCACAACCCCTTCAGCAACCGTTTGTTTTCCATACTTAGGTTCTCTTCCGTTTTGTCTCCCTCCCTGTTTTTATATTATTTTTGTTTCCCTTCCCTTATGTTCATCTGTTTTGTCTCTTAAAGTCTTCATATGAGTGAAGTCATATGATTTTTGTCTTTCTCTGACTGACTAATTTCACTTAGCATAATACCCTCCAGTTTCATTCACATAGTTGCAAATGGCAGGATTTCATTCTTTTTTGATTGCCAAGCAATACTCCATTGTATAGATATACATTCTTTATCCATTCATCCATCAATGGACATTTGGCCTCTTTCCATACTTTGGCTGTTGTTGGTAGTGCTGCTATAAACATGGGGGTGCATGTGTCCCTTCGAAACAGCACACCTCTATCCCTTGGATAAATGCCTAGTAGTGCAATTGCTGGGTCATAGGGTAATTCTTTTTTTAGTTTTTTGAGGAACCTCCATACTGTTTTCCAGAGTGGCTGCACCAGCTTGCATTCCCAACATTTGTAAAGAGTTTATAAGTGAATTCACATAAAAACCTCATGGAACCACTTTATTCTCTTTTAAATTGTATAAACTAAATTCTCTAAGATCTTTTAGTGGCTCTAGTTATTAGTATCTGTATTAGATTTCTATTGCTGCATAACAAATTACCAAATGAACTTATTGGTTTAGAATGACATCCATTTAATATTTATGGTTCTGTAGGTTAGAAGTCTGAGTGGGCTTGACTGGCCATAATCCTAAGCAGATCCTAATCTCTGCTCAGGATCTTACAAGCCTCAGGATCTCACAGGCTGAACAGCGTGGACTCTTATCCGGAGGATCTCAGTTCTGCCCTCTGGACTCCTGGTTCTACCCCCTGAGTCATCCTTCCTTTTTCACAAACAGTAGCATATGTTTGCAGTCAAGTAGTTTTATTAGCCTACTTCCTGTAAATAGGATTTTGGAGTCCAACAGCCTCCTTTCACTCTGTACTCTTTTTGTTCTTTCAGTCCAAGCTGGTAGTGTTTCTGTTGATACAACCTTCTTCAGAATTTTTTGAGTCTCTTATGGATGGCACAACAGTACTCTCCATTAGAAAGAAGCTATATTCACAAATCTTTTTGGGATAAATTCCTTCTCTATCTTTGGCTCCTGATGGGTGAGGGCAATGCAAATTCCTGGAAGCCCTCTAATTTAATTGAGAAGAGCTATGAGGCATGATCTTAAATTTTTTATGCCCAAACACTCTGATGTTTTGATCCTTCAAAGGTTTTAGCAAAATGTTTTATAGCCAACCTTGGATTTTTTTTTGGAGGGGGGGGGGGTCTTTTCTTTCAGAGATCTCTTAGGTTTAGCATCTTTTGTCATCTGCATGGGCTTAGAATTTTCCAAATTATCATGCCTTGGTTCCTTTTTGTTTAGCAGTTCTTCCCTCAATTTATTTGTCTCCTTTTGCATTTTACTCTAAGTGGCAAGAAACAGGTCACATCTTTAACACTTTACTTGGAAACCTCTTTAGCCAGATATCCCGACTCATCTTTCATAACTGAAAGACAGGATTCCAGTAAACTTTGCCACTATGTAACAAAGGTCTCCATTCTTCTATTTCCCAGTGACATGTTCCTCACTTACTACTAGGCCCCCGCCAACAGCATCTTTAAAAGTCCATATTTCTACTAAGAGTTGATTCAAGGCAATCTAGAATTTTTCTATTCTACTCCTCAGTAGTCTTCCAGCCTCTATCTACTCCCTTCTCCAAAGCTATTCCTACCTATTTATTTGTTATGACAGCATCCCACATCCATTTAAAACGAGCATTTAAAACGATGCTCTATCGTTTTAAAAAGACCATATTTCCCTCTTATTCCTTCCTTAGTTCTTATATTTTGTAAAAACTATTTGTTTAGTTTTGGGAAAGCATTAGTGGGGGAGGGGCACAGAGAAAGGAACAGAGGATCTGAAGCAGGTTCTGCACTGAAAGGCTGATAGCAGTGAGCCTGATGTGGGGCTTGAACTCACAAACCACAAGATCATGAACTGAGCCAAAGTCAGAGGCTCAACTGACTGAGCCACCCAAGCGCCCCTTAGTTCTTATGTTTTTAACCACTTGTCTGGTGTTTATATTTTTACAGTGGCTTTAGTGCACCATCTTAAAAGGCACAGCAACACTTTACAACAATTTAGGAGTAGACAACATCTACTATATAGATGTATATATTGCTTTGACTATATTTTACAATAAGATACACTGCCTTAGCACCTATGCTTGAATATGCACATAGCTTAATATGACATCAATGACTGCAAATACCAAGTTGATCTGTGTCCTTCACAGTTATCTCCCAAAAGTCAATAGATTCACACTTGAAATTAAGCTTCCATTAGTCTTTTGTGTTCCTTCCATCCATCTTTCCTTTGGTCACTGCATCTGAGCTTCTCACACAGCTAATGCACAGATATCTTTGTGTCAATCACTCATGGGTCCTATTGATAGAAGTTACTTCCTAATATCATTTTATTTTTCATTTTAATGTAGTTTGGGAACATTGGAATATTTCATGAGATAGATATGAAGTATATGTGATGTTCATGTCTTACAGTTAGGGGAAAAGTGGATAATTGTGTTTTGTTTGTTTGTTTGTGTTTTTTGTTTTTTGTTTTTTGCTTCATAGGCCTTTTTCTTGGTGGGAACTTCAACTTCTAAGTTGAAGTGTCTGATACATAAAATTCAATACACACAAAACTCTTTGAAAAGATTAATTCAACTTTTTAGAGTATGAAGAAGTAAAAATAATCTTCACTAGAGTTCAAGCATTGAAAATGTCAGTCCAAAGAAAGAATCTTGAAAAAATTCCAACTTAGTGAAAGAAAGATGTTTAACATAGTTGCCATGGTAACTGCTGTGTACCCTGTTGCAAAGTAGTTTGCAGTTAGTAAGGTGGTTATTCCCTAGGTTCTTTAGAATGAAAGATATTGTATAAATACAAAGTTTTGTGAACTCAAAAACAATATCAGTACATCTTGAGATGCTTTTAGGAAGATATCTTAAAAACATAGCCAAAACTAAAATCCATGAAAATGACCTTGTTTTCTTGATATGCCTGAAGCCACTCAACTGTTTCTCCTGCCATGGCTGTTTCTGCAGCTTTAGCTTGTGTGCTATGTAGTCTGTACCCTGCTTTACTGCAGTGAGAGGTACCACCTTAGGCGGGGCATGGACTGGGCTTTCCCAGGAATGATGCTAACTGTTCTTATGTTATAGAGCTTGCCACAGAATTTTCCTTGTGGTTCCCATCACGGAGTGGTTCAAACGCACTTTGGTATTTTACGTGTCCAAAACATGTTAAGACCTTTCTTTGATATACAAATCATTTGATATATTTGCAGCTGTTAAAAATGAAGTCCATTTACATGATACATAATCTGCAATATTCTAGTATGTGTTTATTAAAAAACAAAATATAAATGTATGGGGGTATGTGGGAATGTGCACATGATGTATCGAAAGCATGAATCATATACACTATTACAGTTTTAAGTTTGGATTCTGGAAAAAACATAAAATTGTAATAGCTACCTTCATAAATTCTTTGTAATCAAGACTTTGTCCGCATAACAACAAATTCTAACATCTTCTAATACCTAGTTGTTTGCACTTTGAAAAGTCAAACTTAGAAATATTGCTTATCCTTCTAAGAAGAGTTTACTAAATTCTTATGGTTCAGAAACCTGAAGCATTTTGTACTCATTCTTTTTATTCATTTATTTCATATTTTTAAAGTATTTATGTTTGAGAGAGAGAGAGACAGACAGAGTGTGAGCAGGGGAGGGGCTGAGAGGGAGACGGAATCCAAAGCAGGCTCCAGGCTCTGAGCTGTCAGCACAGAGCCTGACATGGGGCTCGGACTCAAGAACCATGAGATCATGACCTGAGCCGAAGTCAGATGCTCAACTGACTGAGCCACCCAGGCGCCCCTGTACTCATTCTTTTTAATTAGTAGTGGGACACTTTGCTGTAAGCAATGGATTTTTATATTAAATGCTTTAGATATAAATGTTGTAAAGAAGAAAATGATTCCTAACTGAAGACACTTACTGTAAAGAATTCCAAAATCTGTGAGGAATCACGGTTTAATCCATATATAGGGAAGCCGTCCTCTTTGGTGAAAGGTGGAAAAATAAATGAGTAAATGAACATTATGATAATTGTATGAGTAAACATTTTGTGTGTGTGTGTGTGCATGTGTGCGTGTTAACAGATAACGGAACACCTCTGCAGGGATGAATAAGTATTTAGACTTTTTTGAGTAACAGATGGTATTTCACTTTTCCAACAGACTGCCTTGCTGTATGTTTCTATCTTCTACAGAATCTCTTGAGTGGTCTAATTATTGGTACACTTGTTCGTGGTTCAAAACATACCCATGGTATGGATTTAGAAACTGAAATTCCAAGAAGGCTAGGGGACTTGCAAATAACTAAGCTGCTTAAGTTTCAAAGCTGAGATTCACCCAGATTTTCTGATTCAAAACCCCGAGGTGCTCACACCTTTAAACAAGTTAGTGCCAAACTCGTATAGATGGAGAGTATATGACAATGAAAATTAACAGACACAAAGTGAGAATATCTGATAAACTTATATTGCATATTGTCATATCAAAGAAAGAACAGCCAAATGTTTCATTTCAACTAACTGCCAAAATTTCTGTCATAGCTAAATTAATTGGCAAAATTTAGAGAAATTCTCTTCAAATTTCCTTACTTAATATTTCCCCCAATTTATTTATGTTTGTTTATTTATTTATTTATTTATTTATTTATTTATTTATTTATTTATTTGCTTGTTTATTTATTTTTTCTTCTAAGATTTTATTTATTTATTTATTTTATTTATTTTTTTTTTAATTTTTTTTTTCAACATTTATTTATTTTTGGGACAGAGACAGAGCATGAACGGGGGAGGGGCAGAGAGAGAGGGAGACACAGAATCGGAAACAGGCTCCAGGCTCTGAGCCATCAGCCCAGAGCCCGACGCGGGGCTCGAACTCCCGGACCGCGAGATTGTGACCTGGCTGAAGTCGGACGCTTAACCGACTGCGCCACCCAGGCGCCCCTAAGATTTTATTTAAATTCAAGTTAGAAATATATATTGTAGTACTGGTTTCATGGGTAGAATGTAGTGATTAATCACTTACATACAACACCCAGCGCTCATCATGACAAGTGCCCTCCTTAATGCCCATCACCCCACCCAACACCCGGCCAGCAATACTCAGTTTGTTCTCTATAGTTAAGAGTCTCTTATGGCTCACCTCCCTATTTTTATCTTATTTTAATAAGATAAAATAATTTAAAACAAATAATTTAAAAACAAAAAATACTTTTTACAGTTTTATGTGGAACTCTCTTTTCCCCAAACCTCACATCTGTTAAAATGTCTCTATTAAAGGAGATTCTAATTATTTAAATGTTGTGGCATTACATGTCAGTACAGTGTTTTTCCCAAAGTGAATATCCATCAAATACTTTAAATGACAACACCAGTTCACAGGCGTTTCTTAAACTACAAGTATACCAGTAGTGATTAGATCAGCCAAGGGATTCTGTAGAATAGATATGGGAGAGAAAGCAGTTTCTTGGAAGTTCAAATACCATTCAGAAGACTAGTGGTAGCCAGGCTTGGTGATATTATAAAAATAGAGTATATAATGGTGATTCAGGACAAAATTATTTCTATCGTGACAGATAAACACCCTTCCCCTGGCCTAATGGGCTATGAGACAAAGACACTGGTTCTGGGCTGCTCTCTCCAGGTGGATTGTTCATGATGCATGGATGGCATTGATCACTTTGAATATGCCTGAGGAACAAGGAAGGTGTCAGGAAATGTGAACACTAACCTATTCCTTGATCTCACATTTGTTGTACTATTTGTTAGCTCATTAGTAAACTTAAATGAAAATGACCCTAAATGGAATGTGAGCCTTCATTTGTGTCAGTCTTTTAGTTCAGACCAGATTTAGAGGTCTGCCTTGTTGTAAGGCCCAACCATCATCACTAATGTTTACAAATATAGGAAGTATAGAATAACAAATCCAATCTGAATTATTTTTTTAAAATCTTTATTTATTTTGAGAGAGGGAGGGAGAGAGAGCATGAGCCAGTAGAGGAGGGGTAGAGATGGAGGGGGAGAGACAATCTGAAGCAGGCTCCACACTCAGCATAGAGCCCGACATGGGGCTTGATCTTACAAGCATGAGATCATGATCTGAGTTGATATCAAGAGTCAGACACTTAACCGACTGAGCTACCCAGGTGCCCCAAATCCAATCTGAATTCTAATAAAAGCAACTAACTCCAGTGTATTGGGAACTAAAGACACCACTCAAAAACAAAATGGCATATCTTTAAAATATTTTAATATGCAATTAAATAAAAGGGGGGAGGTAGCATTTTGACTGAAAAACTGTAAATGTAAATTGGACACTGACAAGTTTGACAATATTAAATTACTTCTGCAAGGAAGTCAACCAGAGGAAATCTAATAATATTCTAACCAAAAGAGAGTATTGCAGCAAAACTAAAAGGCAACTGGCAGAATGGGAGAAGATATTTGCAAATGACATAGCAGATAAAGGGTTAGTATCCAAAATCTATAAAGAACTCATCAAACTCAACACCCAAAAAACAAATAATCCAGTGAAGACATGGGCAAAAGACATGAATAGACACTTCTCCAAAGAAGACATCCAGATGGCCAATGGACACATGAAAAAATGCTCAACATCACTCTTCATCAGGGAAATACAAATCAAAATCACAATGAGGTACCACCTTACACCTGTCAGAATGGCTAACATTAACAACTCAGGCAACAACAGATGTTGGCAAGGATGTGGAGAAACAGGATCTCTTTTGCATTGTTGGTGGGAATGCAAGCTGGTGCAGCCACTCTGGAAAACACTATGGAGGTTCCTCAAAAAAACTAAAAAAAGAATTACCCTATGACCCAGCAATTGCACTACTAGGCATTTATCCAAGGGATACAGGGTGTGCTGTTTTGAAGAGACACATGCACACCCATGTTTATAGCAGCACTATCAACAATAGCCAAAGTATGGAAAGAGGCCAAATGTCCATTGATGGATGAATGGATAAAGAATGCATATCTATACAATGGAGTATTACTCTGCAATCGAAAAGAATGAAATCTTGCCATTTGCAACTATGTGGATGGAACTGGAGGGTATTATGCTAAGTGAAATTAGTCAGAGAAAGACAAACATCCTATGACTTCACTCATATGAGGACTTTAAGAGACAAAACAGATGAACATAAGGGAAGGGAAGCAAAAATAATATAAAAACAGGGAGGGGGACAAAACAGAAGAGACTCATAAATACAGAGAACAAACTGAGGGTTACTGGATGGGTTGTGGGAGGGGGGATGGGCTAAATGGGTAAGGGGCACTAAGGAATCTACTCCTGAAATCGTTGCATTATATGCTAACTAATTTGGATGTATATTATTTTTAAAAACCCCAAAACAAACATTACACAATAAAAAAAAAAGAGTATTGCATAATTTCCTAAGGTGGTTACTTCAAATGAGAAAACGTTTGTCTAAATGTATAAGTCTGGGGATGTTATCATGTATCCATTTCTGTATTTTTTGGATCAAATATTTTCTCTCTCAAATGTTTGAGGAGGTATATACTCCTTTATTTGAAAGAATAACGTTAATTCCTTATGTTGGTTCTACAGAGGAGCATAACCAGTTAAATTGCTTAACAGAATTAAAGTAACTGCCTTGCGGTTCTTACTTTGTACCATGCCACTTGTTTACACAGCAGTCTTGACCACTCAACTGTGAGATCCTTACAGGCAAGAATCAATCCTGTACTATTTATTTTTCTTCCTCCATCACAGAAACCAACACGTGGTGAGTACCTAACAGAAGTTCTGAGAATTATATTACTCTCACAGAAAGACCCATTCCATTTTGGAAAAATGTTTCCAACTCCCACTTTTCCCACATAATAGCGACATTAAACTCCCACTGGAGAAGGAAATGAAGTTCAGCTGAGTTTCTCAAAAGTTTTGTGAATGTATGTGGAAAGAAAAAAAAAAGACAAGATTAAAGTGGTATTATAAACACATAGGCCATTTCATTCCTGGATGAATGAAGGCAGATAACCCATTTGGGTATCCCAGGCAGCACCATTTTCTTTGAATATACGAGACGAAACTGCATATTCTTACAATCCTTTGAAAGCATTAGAGACTCTGGGTGTAGTTCTTCAGCAACATCCAGAAACTACATTTAGGTTTGGGGATGCTGCCAGCTCATTTGATAGCTTTATGCTAAGGGAGGAGTCAGTGTTTTGGGCTGGGTGAAGCAAGGACAAGAGATTTTGAAGTTCACTGAGCATATTCTGAAAATATCCCAAAGCAATAATAAAATATTCATTTCATGTATAAAATTCTTAGTTACAATCTAGGATTATCAATTTTATGCTTTATGAAACTAGATAACAGGTGTGGAATAAACAATTTTTCTGACTTTTGACATAATAGTAACTAGTATATAAAGTTTCTAAATCTAAGTATGATAACAATTTTGCAGTTTTGTGTTGCTGATTCTATTTTTTTTAAAGCTCTGGTATGTAAAAAATAGAACCTGATATAAAAAACAAATTTTACTTTGTACCCAAGTGATTTGAGAATCTTTTACTATCAAACTCACATTTACCACTTGAAATTAGGACACAGCTATGACAGATATGCATGGTTCTGAGTTACTTGAACTTCTGTGTTAATTATCATACCCCTGTTACAAATATTCCTGATATCAATAGCTACAAGGTCCCTTAAACTCAATAGACCTGGTGATATTGTTACACTAAAATGACATGATCAAAGGGAAATGTTTCCATTTTTAAACATCTTTTCCCCCAAACATGTCATTAGGACAATTTGCTTTTGTATGATCTATTTCTCCATTTAAAATGATGATTTACTGTACCTTTTACTATGACAAGATCCAAAGAGTCAACCAGAAAGAGGATTCATGGGCAGGATGAAAATGATTGCACTTTTACTACTTAGTGACTAACCTACAATTCTCATCACATTGATGGGAGATGTATAAAAAAATATGTAGCATCAAATGAAATTGAATGCCTCTCTATAGTAGGTTTTACAAAAAAAAGAAAAAAGAAATATAGCATAACAAGTATGGTGTATCAGGATTTTCAGGATTACTTGACCACTGGCTTATTGCTTAGACTCATTCTAGAAGTAGTTATTGTGTAAACTGCCTGAGACTTAATTAGAAAAATACCCTGAGAAGATATTTATGTAATACTTAAAACTTCCCACTAATAAACTGTGCAATTAGGAGCAGACTATATTTGTACACTTACCTTTAAGTACGTGTAATTTTTCAGTAATTTTTACTGAAAAATTATAGGTTCAGATTTTATTAACCAAAATATAACATGCAAGCTTTTCTTTTTGAAAAAAAAAATGTTAAAATAATTACAAACATTCTGCTCAGCAAATCACCTAAGACTGCCAAATTGGAACTGCATTTTTGAATATTATGTCAGAATTTGTTTCTTTACTAGCCTATCTAATTATAATTGCCAACAAATGAAAGTTTTAAAAACCAGAATGATTTTGCAACTAGAGGGTTGTTATTTTTTAAATGGAAGTTATCATAATTCAAATATTACATTAGAGGACAAAATCCTGACATTTTAACATAAATTACATATTTGGAAAATTCATGCATTGCGAACAAACATGTCTTAAGTAATAATTCATTAAAAAATGTATTCTGAAGGGCGCCTGGGTGACTGTCAGTGGGGCATCTGACTTCAGCTCAGGTCATGATCACACCATTCATGGGTTCAAGCCTCGCATCAGGCTCTGTGCTGACAGCTCAGAGGCTGGAGCCTTCTTCAGATTCTGTGTCTCCCTCTCCCTCTGCCCCACCCCTGCTTGCACTCTTTCTCTCTGTCTCAAAAAATAAATAATAATTAAAAAAATTTTTAAATGTATTCTGACATTTGGTTTTCATTGATTTAGTATTTAAAAAAAAACTCTTCATGTGCAAATATGCTAAAATTTTCTTGACCACCTCAAAAGATCAATGTGATTCCATATGCATCTTCAAGCCAATTTGGGATTAAACAGTGTGATTATTATATTTAATTTTCTTCCTCATGGATTTGGATTGCTAGAAAAATGATTCAGCTTTAGTTATTAAGTATTGTCAGGGCAGAACAGAAGACATGGGCATTAGTGCTGGAGTAAGAGAAATGTGGATTCAAGTTGAGCTCTGCCCCTTTTGATCTGTGGGGCCTTAGACACATGACCCTATTTAAGGCACAATTTTCTCACCTGCAAAGTGAGGATAATAACACTGCCTACCTTTTATAGGAAGGTATCGAGGATCAAATGAGACATGTGCCTAGTTTTTAGCAAAGTACACACACTCAATGTATGTTAGCTCATGTTAGTACAGTCTTCCAAGGCAGCCCCAAACAATAGTTTGGTTATACTGGGGTCTAGTTCAGAGTATAAGCATTGTTAAAGCTTGGATCTTTTAAAATAGGGTTTCCAGGATCTCAGTTTCTCAAGAGAAATTATTTTCAGTCCCAACAACAAAGCAATGGCCAAGGACCTTAGAACAAGAGTATTCTCTTATAACATTCAAGGTATCATGGTAAAGGCACAGCACAATCATATGTGCATTTTTATTGTACTTCATAGAACTCAGAGTGCTATCTCATACATTACTTCATGTGACTGTAGCAGCAAGTCTATGAAGCAGGCCAAGGAAATAGTACCTCCAATTGCACCTTGATAAAGGCAGGTGGACAGCATTTGGTTACTTAGAAAAGCTCACAGGGTTAGTCACCAATGAAGCTGTAACTAGAGTTCAGTTAGTTCTATAGTCTGGTACTTCCTCCATGTTCCCTTCCCACATGAAATATAATAATTCTCTTTTTACAGGAAAGGAAAAAAAAGGCTACAGTAGACACCAATATTTATCAGAAGTTGAATGCAAGTCTCCCTTCAGAAATTGCCTCTGTGGTAATTTGTGATCAGTTTTAAAGCTGGGTCCATTTACAGCATTAAAAAAAAAAGTTTATTTGGACATCAAGCAAGAAACAGAGAGAGAGAAAGAGAGAGAGAGAGAGAGAGAGAGAGAGAGAGAGAGAGAGAGAGAGAACACGTGAGTGCATGCGGGAGGGGCTGAGAGAGGGAGAGAGGATCCTAAGCAGGCTATGCACTGTCAGTGCAGAGCCCAATGTGGAGCTCGAACACACTGTTTGTGAGATCATGACCTGAGCCAAAACCAAGAGCCAGACACTTAGTCAACTGAGCCACCCAGGTGCCCCCATTTAAAACATGTTCATCGAAAGCTGCCTTTAAGGACTGGCACTGTGGGAGATATCACAATGAGCTCATAGAGACTCTGCCCTCAATATGTTTAAAAGCCAACTGGAAAAACTGTCAAAGGTTTAAAAAAAAAAAAAGCCCCAAACTCAAAAAGTATAGGACAGACTATAAAAAATGATGTAAAAAAAATTTTTTTAAAGTGGATTCCTAAGAGAGAGCTAATGATAATTAGAAAAAAAGGAGTGATCTCAAGAAGGGATGGACGTAAGAAGAAATAATAAAAATAATTCTATCCCAGTAAAAGAATGGTCTTATTATCTAGAACTTCTGAGTTAACTTGCAAGAGGAGACTGTAGTTGGAACTTAGAACTTCCATCAGCCTTGTAATATTTAAAAATATTTGCATTGGTAATCTTTATTGAATTCTGCTCATCATACAAATTCAAATGCAAATAATATAACCAGTAGGTCTTAATATTTGGCGAGGCTTTTCCAAAGTAAATATTTTTGCGTATTGTAAACATTCATAACTATATTATAGGGCTTATTCTATACAGATTTTAATTTGTTGCAAAGGAAAACATCAAATTTGTTTTTGAGGAAACTTTCTTGCCTGCTTATAAATACTATCCTTGTCAAAGTGGTTTCTGGAGGGAACTTCTCAAATCATATTTCCAGACTATAACATTTAAAATTGTAAAACATCACTGTGCCTACACACACCTTTTAGCTGAATCCCAAAACATTTTATATTCAGTAGCACAAAGGAATAGTATTTTCTTTTTATACAAGGTACATAATTGTGAGGTGATTCGTTTTCCACATTGCGTATTTCAAGAAGTACTTATATAATGTTACTTTGTTTCTGGCTCCATATCTCTTGAAACAGTATATCTTATATCTTTAATATAAGAAGCCCTTTCCACATTTCAAGGATTTGGAGTACCTAATAGAAGCATGTTTTAAATATACAGTATGCTTTTCAAAATGCATACGGCAATATATTTTGACATGTTAAAATGTTAGGTAATAGTTTTTTTTAAATATATAAATCTTTTAATTCTACTACATGCTACTCACCATTCTAGCCTGACTAAAAACATTTTCTGATTAAAACAGAGGACATCAAGGCACAAGGCTTCCTGTGCTATTTCACCTATGTCATATTCTCCGGCTTATAAACCAACCCAACTTATCCACCACTTGAGGAGTTATTTTCTAAACATGAAACAACTGAAAATTTCATGGGAATAATCAATTGTTAATAATCAGTATGCTTGTTTTTGTTTGTTTGTGTTATGAAAGAGACCAACACATGGTCTTGGATTTAAAGTGTATTTATGGGTCACAAAGGTGGGACCTAAAAGCAGTCATTCATCCTGCATCACCAAAGTACATATGATGCACCATTATTTAACAAACAGGGTGACAACAGATCCCAATACTTATAAAACGTGTGTGGGAGCTATATGAATTCTTACTGAGTGATGTGGTTCAATGTGAGGAGTGAATGGTCAAGGATCCTTACTCCTTAAGATACATTTATCTTCACATTCTCAAATGAACTTCATAATTACAGGGAGTCCAAATGGTTGTTACTATTTCATGTCCTTAAGTACAGTGTTCTTGAATGAATTAACTGGTTCTACCTAGCAAACATCAGTGCTATTAGGGGCGTGAGGCCTCCACTGTCCCAGTAAATCAGGATAGCAAACACCAAGAAAGTCAACTTTCCTTCTTCTAACACAGGGGTTTTAGAGGGTTTTCACAGGCCTGAAATCTATGAAATATTCTGAAGAGAACATTAATATCTAGGTGAGGAGGGCTTCCCAGTACCGATGAATTCTGGACCGATTTACAAACCACCTTCGGAAAATAAGAATCCGTTATTTTGTAAATCTGAGTAGAGATTATGATGATTTTTTTTTTTGTAATAGCTTAAGAAGTACAAGTAGCAGTTGGCAGTCAACACATTTGTAGGAATAAACAAACCATGTCTTTTAAAATGTATACAAAATTACCTCTGACATGTTGATCAGAGTTGATGAAGTGATTACTAGTGGGAAACATGTTTCTGCTACCTGTGGAGCACATAGATTGAGATTAGAATTTGAAATAGAGTTTGAAAAGGACCCTCCTTATTCATCGAAAAATTAAAAAGGTAAGTGTATGTGACACTGAGCACCTCCTTAAAAGGTGTCTAAAGTTTAGGGCTGACCAGTATCACGCATTGACACTTTTAGAGGCCCTTCTCATTACTAGGGCTGGACAGCAGAGTGGCTGTGTTTCACCAGCACATGGGAATCACAGACATTCTCGAAATGCCTTCTTAGACATTTGGCAGTATGGTGTTGCCTTCAGAAAGTACGGTTTCTTCTTTCTGCTTCTTCATATATTTCTTCTCTTTTGCTCTGAAAAAAGATTATCTCCTTTATGTTTTGAGAGCTGTAGAAATCTAGAGTTTTCTAAATTCTAGACTGGAGTTAAGGAAGATTTACTGAGTGTCTATAAAATATGCAAATAAGTTAAAATTTAATGACTACCATGTCATTCTGGTTTTTCTTCATTCTGTTTTTAACAGAGTTTCCTTGACAAAACATAGCATTTTAAAAATAATAATTGAGTTTCTCTCTCATTATAAAAGCAGTATAGCTTCATCATAGAAATTTTGAAAAGCATAGGGTATGATAAAAATGAAAATGAAAATCTATTTCCATCACTTGGGGATAACTACTTGTGATTTTTAGGTGTTGGTCGCCTTTTCTTAATTTCCATAGATTCCAGACAGTGAAATGTGGATGACCTGAATGAGAATTTCTCATACAGGGAATACTCTAGGAGAGAATGTGCAACAGTATTTGCTGGCACTTGGACCCTGCCTCACTCTGGGATCTGTGGTTTCTACCTCTTACGATTTGCTTAGCTAGATTTAGTAACCCAGATTGTCTGGTCCTATCCGAACTTGGTTTCTGGCTTGTTCAAGGTTGAGGGTATGGGCATAGGACATTAAAGCAGACATGTGCGTGGTATGTGCCAGTATACTGGGTGAGGAGCGATGGGTCTGGATATGTGAGATTCACAAAGTAATGAGAAATGAACCACAGGTATTATTAAGTGTGGATAAGAAAGTGTAGGAGTCTAGAGATGGGAGGAGCTAATAGAATCATAGGCGTGTGGAAACCCTGAGCGCTGTAAAAGGAACAGTAGGTCATAAATCAGGGAGTGATGAAGTGACAAGTGAATGTTAAAAAAGACTTCACTAACTCCTCGTTATGACCTCAAAATTTAACATTTGAAATTCTAGGGTGAATTACCTTGTCGGGCAGGGGGGTTGTGCTTCTGGTGACTGACAGAGATACGCCATTTCTACTCACTTCTACTAACTTATCTGGATGGAATTTTCCCTGTACATCGAGAATCAACTTTGTGTGTCTTCTCAGAAACCCTTAACTTCTCCCTTCTTTTTCTCTCTCTTGGTCTGCACCCACCCCTCCACTTTCAGATTTGGATACTGGAATTCAGAAGCGTAGGGGTGGTACCTCCCACTGGTGTGAACCTCAGTCAGCAGAAAGCAGGAGTCAGGAGGGACCCGGGTGTGAACCTTCCCCACAAGCTATCTGGAGAAGTAGTCCCACGTGCCCAGCAAACCCACTTGCTGGCTGAGCTGTTGTGCCCCTTCCAGATTCACTTTGACATAGGAGCCAGCACAGGATCTCATCTCTGCAGCTTCCCTTGCCTGCCAACCCTTTTTCCTTTATTCGGACTGTCTGGGGCTTGCGCTCTCAAATAAAATCAGAACTGTAATCTTTGCCTCAGGCTCTGGTTCTTGTTTAGAGCAGTGCTTCTCAGAATTTAATGTGGATACAAATCACTCAGGGATTTTGTAAAATGAAATACACGTTCTGTGTCAGGAGATCCGGGATGGAGCCTGAGAGTCTGCATTTCTAACAACTTCCCAAGTGATATCTATACTGCTGATCCTTTACCTAGCAAGGTTCCTGAAGATATAAAATAAGACAAAACTCATCATCATGACAGTGTAAGCTCCTTGAGGGTCAAGACTTGTCTTTCTACAGAGAAAGTTTTCACTGTTCTCTCCTCCGATTCTATAATAATGCCTGGAATGTAGGAAAGTACACAATAGCTATTTGTTGACTGAGTAATAAATGAATAAATTCCCCCTACAGGACTTCAGTCATGGTCAAAATGTCTAATTTTAACATCCAAAATTCTAGTGTGAACTGCATTGTCTGGCGGTGGGATTTCTACATTTCTGGTGACTGACAAATAAATGTCTGTGATGGACAGAAAGTTTATGTCTCCCTTCTCCAGAATGCACATGCTGATATTCTAACCCTCAAAGTAATGATATTAGGATGTGGGGCCTTTGGGACCTGATTAGGTCATGGAGGTGGAACCCTCATGAACAGAATTAGTGCCCTTATAAAAGGACCCCAGAGAGATCCCTTGCTCCTTCCACTGTGTGAGGTCATACAAAAAGACAGCCATCTAGGAAGCAAGGCCCTCACCAGAAACCAAATATTTTGATGCCTTGGTCTTGGATTTCCCAGCTTCTAGAACTGTGAGAAATAAATTTCTGTTATAAGCCACTCAGTGTATGCTATTCTCTTGTAGCAGCATGAAGAGACTAAGACAATGTTGAATACCAAAATGTAGCCATATACTTATATTACCCCAGCATCAAGGGGTAAAGCCAAAAGCCAGTTAAATGTGAGAATTGATTTGTGATTTGGAAGCACAGATGGACAGTACTGAGGTACCAAGTTCAGGAATGTTTCCAGAGGTCAACCTTCCTTTTAAAAGCCTGATTGTCTTCCGTCAGGAACTACAGAACAACGAGAAGTGTGCTTAAGATCCATTATATTGGTAGCATCTTCTGTTTACTCACCCAGCACTTCACTTTTCATAGAATACCTTTTACCATGGAGGGTAAATGGCAGTTTTCCTCTGAATTTTAAAATAGTATATCATGTATAATTCATAAAAACTGCCAGTAGCATCAACATCCTCTTCTGGTATTTGTCCTACTTAAGAAATGTCACACATTAGACTTCTGTGATAGGTGTTATGGCTATTATTGGATGTAACTGACCTTGCCCCACTGTCCCTTCCATTGCTACCAACAACCATTTGGACATTAAAGATTTTTTTTTTTTTCTGACAACATCACTAGCCATTCTTTTCTTGGTATGCTTTTACTGTTGTCATAGAGACATGGAAACAGCTGAATAGAGTTTTCACATGTGGAGTTCCTGAAGGAGGGGGGATATGAACCATGCTACTATCTGTTACAGAATTTGTTTCTAAATGATTACATCAAGGTCAGGCTCTTGCCCTTGGATTTGAAGGAATGTTCAAGGACAACAAGAATCGTTTCTACCAGGAAGTCTCATTTGGAGGGTGACTGCAGTACTTCTCAAAGTATGGTCCCTCTACCAGTTGCATTGGCATCACTCACTAACTTATTATAAATGCAACTTGTTGTGCCCTGTGATGGTTCACCAGCCCAGTTAGCTGGCAAAAGGTGATTTCTGGGTGTATCTGTTGAGGGTGTTTCTGGAAGAGATTAGCATTTGAGTCAGTAGACTGAGTAAAGAAGATCGGCCCTCACCAATGTGGGGGGTATAATCTAATCTGTTGAGGACCCACATAGATGAAAAAATGGAAGAAAGGTGAATTCTCTCTCTTTGAGCTGAGACATCCATCTTTGGCCCTTGGACATTGGAATTCTAGTTCTCGGGCCTCCGGATTTGGACTGAACTGTATCATTGGCTTCCCTACTTCTCCAGCTGTAGACAGCAGGTCATGGTACTTCTCAGCCTCCATAACCATGTGAGACACTTCCTATTATAAAACTCCTCGTGTCTCTCTCTCTTTATATACACAATTGGTTCTGCTTCTCTGGAGGTCCCATCCCAGGCCCATTAAATCAGAAACTCTGTAGGCTGTGTTTTAACAAGTCCTCTAGGTGATTACAAGGTATGCTAAAGTGTGAGAACCACATCTTTATTAGACATCCTCCTGTCTATAAAAGGTAGTATTGATGAGAATATTAAAGTACTCAACAACCTGGAGATAACCTGAATAAAAGATGCTCTACATAGGGGTATTTGAAAATATAAGGTATAGAACAGTTTTTAGAACTGAGTTTGGACTGTATATAGTACCACAGGAGAGGTACTTATTAAAAATACATAAGCCTTGGTCCCACCCAGAACTAGTGAATCAGCATCTGACTCAGGGCCAATTGCCTCTTTAAGGGCACACCAGACAGTTCTGAGGCACCAAGTACAACAACCATAGAATAAAGTATAGCTTATGTTAACATCAGTTATCTCTGGGTGATGGGATTGAGAATGATCTTCAAAATCTATACACTTTGGCATTTTTTTGAGTTGGTTGCGATGTCATACATTACTTTTATAATCAGAAAATAACAAGGCAATTATTTTAAAAGAATAAAAGCAGACAGAAGAGCATAAAGTCACGTTGGAGACCAGAGAACTTGAGGGAATGATATATTTTCTTTACATTATTTATATCAGAATGGTGAAAAGCTTAGATTCCTGCATAGGACTCCTGGGTTCAAATCCTAGAGGCTCTTATGAACCATGTAATTTTCCTCCCCAAAGTTTCAGTTTCCCCATCTCATAAGCAGAGATAGTAATAATAGAGTCTATTTCACAGAGGTTTTTGTGAGAATCATATGAGTACTTGGTATAGTGCTTAGCACATAATGAGAATTCAAAATGTCAGCTATTAGTAGCATGAGGACATCTATGTTTTATGGTTATTTCTGGCACTATGTTTTATGGCTATTCTTAGCTCTGTTTTCTATGAGCCACATACTGATCAATCAATCCATTTATCTTGTAATGCTTTAAAAAACTGGCTATGAGCAGCACTTCCAACAATAGCCAAATTATGGAAATAGCCCAAATGTCCACCAACTGATGAACGGATAAAGAAATTGTGGTTTATATACACAATGGAGTACTACAGGGCAATGAGAAAGAACAAAATATGGCCCTTTGTAGCAACATGGATGGAACTGGAGAGTGTGATGCTAAGTGAAATAAGCCATACAGAGAAAGACAGATACCATATGGTTTCACTCTTATGTGGATCCTGAGAAACTTAACAGAAACCCATAGGGGAGGGGAAGGAAAAAAAAAAAAGAGGTTAGAGTGGGAGAGAGCCAAAGCATAAGAGACTCTTTTTTTTTTTCAGTCCATTTCTAACTTTATTTTTTTTATATGAAATTTATTGACAAATTGGTTTCCATACAACACCCAGTGCTCATCCCAAAAGGTGCCCTCCTCAATACCCATCACCCACCCTCTCCTCCCTCCCACCCCCCATCAACCCTCAGTTTGTTCTCAGTTTTCAACAGTCTAAAGCATAAGAGACTCTTAAAAACTGAGAACAAACTGAGGGTTGATGGGGGGTGGGCGGGAGGGGAGGGTCGGTGATGGGTATTGAGGAGGGCACCTTTTGGGATGAGCACTCGGTGTTGTATGGAAACCAATTTGACAATAAATCTCATATTTAAAAAAAAAACTGGCTATGACTCTAAGTGGAAAACGTCCCACTTCATGGATAATAACTCTTCGGCCTCATCCCCCCGGCTTCCACCTTCTTATCTGACTCTGGTCTCTTGCCATGACTCTCACTCTCCTTCCTCTCGACCAAAAGCCAGATCTTAGATTTTTTTCCATTCAGTGCCCAAAGCCTTCATGTTTCCACTTTTCCCCTTTAAGTTTGGTGTCTGTTACCTTTGCCATATTTATTTGACTCCAAAAGGTGGCAACTGCCGATCATCACTACATTTAACAAATATTTGCTAAATTATCTTAGAATTAAAGTTCAACATCACCAGCTATTTTTTTTTTTCATCTTGGACATAATTAGTGATTAGGGTTTCTGAAACTCTGTTAAACAGAACACTTCTGAGCTTCAGATTAAGTACCAATTAAAAAAAAATATCATTTCTGGGGGTGCCTGGGTGACTCAGTCAGTTGAGCGTCTGACTTAGGCTCAGGTCATGATCTCACGGTTCCTGAGTTCAAGCCCCGTGTTGAGCTCTGTGCTGTCAGTTGGAGCCTGGAGCCTGCTTTGGATTCTGTGTCTCCTTCTCTCTCTGCCCCTCTCCTGCTTGTTCTCTGTCTCTCTCTGTCTCAAAAATAAATAAACATTAAAAAAAAAATCATTTCCAGGTTTGTGCATCAAGGGCAGGGACCGATTCTGTGCCTGACGAGGACTTGCCCGTAGCTGCTGTTTGTCAGGTCCAGAGCCTAGCTATGCTGCTCTTTTTCAAAGAGAGACTCATATGTGTCAAAAGCTTAGCACTTGACTGGGATTTTTTTCTCCTAGATTTAATCAGACAATTGTAAAACATTGACAATAGGAGTTTAGGAGAGAAACTGGTCAACTTTGTACTTTCTGAAGCACTTTTATATTGGAAACAAATACTTTAAAGCAGTGTTTTTCAGATTTTACCATGCACAAGAGTCACTTGGGGGTTTGCTATAGATTGAATGTTGTGTCCCCCCAGCGAATCCATATTTTGAAATCCTAGCCCCTACGGTCATGGTATTGGGAGGTGGGGCTTTGGGGAGGGGATTAGGTCATGAGGATGGAGCCCTCACTAACGGGATTAGTGCCCTGATAAAAAGACCCCGGAGAGCTCCCTCATCCCTTCTGTCTTGTGAGGCTAGTCTGTGAGGAAGTGGGTCCTCCCCAGACACCAAATCTCCCCGCCTCTAAAATTGGGAGACATAAATTTCTTTTGTTTATAAGCCACCCGGTTTGTGGTATTTCCTTTATAGCAGCCCAAACGGAGTAAGACAAGGGCTTATTCAAACACAGCTTGCTGGTTCCACCTCAGTTTCTGGTTTAGCAGGCCTAGCATGCGGCCTCAGAATTGCCATTTCTAAGGTTCCCATCACAGGTTCCCAGGTGATGCTGACTGCTAGCTCAGAAAATTCACTCTGAGAACTTCTTTAAAAGAATCTATTCATAGGAATCTTGAGAACTCAGTCCCCCTAGAAGGGGAGGAGAGTTAGTACTAGCTATGCTAGGAACCCTCCAGTCACACTTTTCTGTCTCTCTCTTTTCTTCCTCCTACACACTGAGTACTCAGATAGTACTCAGATTTGCCAATTCCAGCCTGAGGAAGTGACCACTCTCATGCTTACTAAATTTCAGAGAAACTTATCATGAAGAATCAAAGAAATGTTTAACTCTTGCCTTAAAAGACTCATCACCAGTTTACCGATGATGATAGATTTTTTTTGGTTTTTGTGTTTTGTTTTGTTTTTTTGAGAGGGGGAGAGGGGCAGATGGGAGAAAGAAAGAGAGAGAGAGAGAGAGAGAGAGAGAGAGAATGAGCAGGGGAGGGGCACAGAGAGAGGGAATCAAATGCAGGCTCCAGGCTCTGAGCTGTCAGCATAGAGCCCAATGCAGGGCTCGAACCCACAAACCATGAGATCATGACCTGTGCTGAAATCGGGTGCTCAACTGACTGAGCCACCCAGGTGCCCCAGTTCAATTCATTTGCTATTATTTTCTAGTATCTTCTGGCTGATTTGTCTTCTTACTTTTAATTTTGCTATCTTCTTCTGACCATGGCACTCTTCTCCTAAAACCGGGAGATACAGGGAATAAAAACTGATAGTATCTCCTTTCATTGCCTGAGCTTCTCTGGGCATGGGAATTGCATGGGGGTGGTGGGGGGGGGGGCAGGCACAGCCAGGTTATTCCTGAATAAGAGACCAAGGAGAAGCAGGAAAGCACTGGACTTGGTTTTCTTGCCCATAAAAAGTCTACACTCCCAGGGCCAGCAATGACAAAGCACCCCTACATACCTTGCCTTCAGCAGCCCCCAGATGCTAATTGTAACCTGCTTGTTCTTCCCTTCCACTTAGAGTAGACACAATTACCATGCTTAGGAAAGTAGCCCAGCCAGAAGGGTGGAGGGTTTTGTTTTACACTAAATTTTTGCTTCAAAGCTCAGAGAATGTATCACACAACTGCTGTGAAAGAGTGCCTGGGGTGTTTACTAACACAATATTATAAAAGTAAAACATAATTAAAAAAAAAAAAGAACTGGATGACTGGGCCCCGGAACAAAACTGAACCACAAATTATCACCTCATACCTATAATTACCACAGTAATTTGAGTGTGGAAGAGATGCCAAATGATTCAGGCCAACCAGGTTAGATCCCCCTGCTGTGTGGGTGAACTTTTCAGGTGCATCTCAGCATTGCATTGCTGTGAATATCAAAAGCACAGCAAGGGTCCCCACAAAGCTGGCAACAGCCAATAAACTCAGGGACTCACAGGCTTCGAGGAGCAAAACATACTCAGCATTGGTTTACCAAAATGATTTCTTCTATTAGGTGAATGGTTTTCACTCTTTTACTACCTTCTTTAGTGACCCCTTTTCTACTGTGATGTTCAACATGTATCCCCAAAAGTTCTGGCAGAAGTTGGGTAACCAAGTTTTGCCTGATTTCTGTCCTGTCCTGACTCTGCTAAGAACGCCTGTGAGGATCTGGAAGCATCTCCTGCAAACCTCTACAGCCCCACAGAATACAGGTGAAATAGCAACGACGATACCACATTGATTTGTAGCAAGAACAATTACTATTAAGACACTAGGATTCAATTCTAAATTTTTCTCTAGTCGTTCAGTTGAGAGATAGATTTATTTATAGAGAAGGAGGTATACGCTCACTGTAAACCAGCCTGTAAATAGATTTCCGCCAATTGTAAATATTAGACCTGGTTCTTTGAAGGTTATTCTCTCCAAACTAGGTAGTGTGTATGAAATATACACATAAAAAATGAATCAAAGTTCCATTAACCTTAAAAACTATTATTAAGTATTCAGTCAGTACGATGTGACATATTGTGGCGTAATAAAAAGACACTGGAGCCAGAAAGATATGCGATAAAATTCCAGTTCTGTTATTTACTAGCTATGTGGCCTTGGCAAGTGTCTCAACTTCTCTGATTGTCAGTTTCTGATTTTTTAAAAAGAAATTAAAAAAATTCTAATAGTATATTTCAGGGTAACTGTTAGGTTTAGATACTGACTACTCAACTTCCTGTTCTGTGTCTCATGAATGATTAGCAAAAATTAGAACTGCTTTTCCCTTTGGGGGCACTTGGGTGGTACAGTCAGTTAAGGGTCTGACTTCGGCTCAGGTCATGATCTCACAGTTCGTGGGTTGAGCCCCGTGTTAGGCTCTGTGCTGACAGCTCAGAGCCTGGAATCTGCTTCAGATTCTGTGTCTCCCTCTCTCTCTCTTCCCCTCCCCTGCTGGCGGTCTGTCTCTCTCTCCCTCAAAAATAAATAAAACATTAATAAAAAAAAAATTAAAAAAAGAACTGTTTTCCCTTTGAAATTCTCTAGACACAGAGATAAACATTTCTTGTTCACCTAACCAAGTTAGATTTTCCCTGGTTGCAAAATCCCAACTGTGAATCCTCCCACCCGTAACCTGTCTAGTCCTTCTTATAAAAGACAAGAGAAACCACTCTGTAGAGACACACTCTGGTCTTCAGATCTGGGGTGCTCTCCCTATGGCAAGAGCCTTAATAAAATTGATTTCCTTGTTTTCTGGTTTTTGTCTTTGACGATATCATATATACAAAAGTGCCTGACATATTATTTGGAAGTTTTCATTAAGGACCTTTTATAAATAGCGCCCTGAGTATAAACCATAAATTGTACAAAGATGAGCAGAATGCAACTTCTGCACTGGCATCTGTGAATCTAGTAACAATTCTATAGATTTATGATGCTAAAATCTTATTTTTGCAAAGTTACCCTAACTCCCATCATGATAAGCTAATTTTGGCAGATTAGTAAACAATATGAATTAGCTCAAACTACTTTAATGGGAACTTTACAGTCATCTAGTCATAAAAACTATAAATAGAGTTGAACTTTCATATGCATACCAATTCTGTAAGACTTAGTTGAGATGGCTCCATTTTCATGAAGTCTTCTCTAATTTCTAATTGCTACAGTCAGAAATAACCCTCTGGTCTCTGTGGTCCAGCTTGCATTCTTCCTTACTTTTTTTTTTTTTTTCTACGTTTTATTTATTTTTTTTTTTTGGGACAGAGAGAGACAGAGCACGAACGGGGGAGGGGCAGAGAGAGAGGGAGACACAGAATCGGAAACAGGCTCCAGGCTCTGAGCCATCAGCCCAGAGCCCGACCTGGGGCTCGAACTCACAGACCGCGAGATTGTGACCTGGCTGAAGTCGGAGGCTTAACTGACTGCGCCACCCAGGCGCCCCTCTTCCTTACTTTTTCTAATACAACTTTCACATTGTGCTTTACATTAGTCTTAGTTGTGTACATGTCTGGTTTTCTCCCTAGATTTTATGTTGCTTGGGACTACATACTGTGTCTTATTTTCTCTGGCATAATGACTTAGGCAGAGGAAATATTCAATTAGTGTTTGCTGAATTGAGTCTATAATACTTTTTGATGCCTGGATCATACTAATCAGGCAGTGTGCATACGAATACTTCTTCATAAAATGTCAGAGTCACACTGAGAAGACTAAGTAATCAGGAAAGGATAATAGAGAAGGGGTTAAAAAAAAAGGAAAGGGGAGCGTGAAAAGAAAACAATGCATTGAGAAGTCTAAGAAGGTAAAATTGCACAAGAAACAAATGCATCATGAGTAACTTAAATAGAGAGCACATTATTCCAACTCTTCATCTTTACTACACAAAGGTTGGGATAAGGCAGACTATGGTCAAGGTCTTTAGAAATTTTACCTATACTGACAGGTCATAATCAGGAAGTGATAATAATGGTAAGTCTGTGATATACAATGTTCCTTTCAACAGCAGGTTATCAGTGGAATGCTAATATATCTTAGCAACCTACTCTGACAGGGGGATGGGGGAAGGGAGCCCCTCATTTATACCCCATCAATTTCTATGGTGTAAATATTTCCAATTTGGCTGATTTTAAGGTATCAACAAATTACTTAATGTAAGTTTGGGAAGAGATGCACAAAACTGGCTGACTCAAGTCAGCAAAGCTGGTTCCATCACACTATGGCCACTTCCCTTTCTCCTCACCTTCCTTCCTTTACTTCCTTCCAAGGAAGAGGAATGGAGTGTAGCAGGTCTAGGGAAAGGGCAACAACGGAATAGAACTTCACATAGAGCTTTTCTTCTCAGTTTCCCCTTTGTTTTTTTTTTTTTTTAATTTTTTTTCAACATTTATTTATTTTTGGGACAGAGAGAGACAGAGCATGAACGGGGGAGGGGCAGAGAGAGAGGGAGACACAGAATCGGAAACAGGCTCCAGGCTCTGAGCCATCAGCCCAGAGCCTGACGCGGGGCTCGAACTCCCGGACCGCGAGATCGTGACCTGGCTGAAGTCGGACGCTTAACCGACTGCGCCACCCAGGCGCCCCTCAGTTTCCCCTTTGGATTGTGCTTTGGTGATAATGGATCACCTCCAATTCATCCTCTCCATCTCACTTTTCAGTGCAACCTGAAAATCCAAGAATCACTTTGGAAATAAAATGAAACCTACCATTTTCTTTTAGGCTACTGATGAAAATGTTAGGAAGATTTGATTCATGATAAATGTTACTCTCAATCTGACAAAATGATGAGAGTTTAGCTTCCCTGAATCTTAAAGAAACTGTAAAATTATACATGAGAAAGACTGAAACCACTGCCTTAGTATTTTTAGCTTCTTCACTGTTATATTAAGCAGTAACTTTGTAGCTACAAGTTACAATTGTTGAGCCAGTATTTGCTTGTCAAAAATCTATGTGCTTGTTTTCTCTTAATACAAAATATGCTGAGATACAATGAAAAAATATTAGCATGGTTCTGAGCATTTAGACAAATTCGTAAGGTCTCAAAGACCCATGGATAGGAATGAATCAGATCTCAAGGTGTGCAGCTATTAATAAAAATGTAACACAACAACCCATCTCCAGAACTTGTTCAGCATCATCACTACCAGATGCACCATCACCCTTACATCTTTTAGCCTCACTTGGGCCGTTGTAAACACTAAGCTCATGGAGTTTCCTGGATTTATCTTTGAAGATAGGCAGATGAAATCTAGCTTTTTGCAGCAGATACTTTGTGGCTTCTAATGACACTGGAGAATCCTTAAGAAAATCTTCCTGGAATAACTGAAAAGCGGACCAAAATTAAAAATAAACCTGATTTTCTAAATTTGGGAAAGAATGTCTTGGGAGAGCATCCTCCCAGGAATGGTTCTAAAAGTTATTTTGATTCCAACTCTACATTTTAGAACCTTACAGAAGTTATTTATGTTCTTGTTCTGCGTTTTCAGAGCCTTGTATCATTTTAAGATACATATATAGGAATAAGGATTTTAAATCACAACTAGCTGGGTAATCTTTCTATTTTCCCACTTGTACAACTGACACACTGGAGTGTGGTCTGGCACTATTTTCTATAACTGGCATTGTCAATTAACAGGAGACAGAAAGAAGACTGGCCTGCACTCTGGAAGAACAGCAGCGGTAGCAAGGACTCAGAGATGAGCACAGTGCCTGGCGAAGAGAGGGACGTGCTTACATAGCTGGGGCCTGCAAGGGCCAGTTCTGCACTATCATCATTATTTTCGGGGCTTCTCTAGGAGCCTGCAGTGGGCATATACATGGGAAAGTCCTCAAAATTTAGATTTGTTTTCAATTAATAAGCACGAACAACAGAATAAATTTGATGTTGATACTTAAAATGTTAACACTCAACATGCAAAATGTTGTGATGTACAGGGCTTAACTAGGTCTCCAAATACAATGGCTCTGAGTTTCAGCACGGAAACTGGAACAGAAAATTAAGACTCATTAGATAGCCTTTTCTAGAGTGCCCTGAAAATTTAAAGAACCAATCCAAGAACTCAAGAATATATGAAGGTTTGAAAGAAAAGTTTAGTGGGCAGTTGCCTGTTTTGGGGGGGTGGGGTGGGAAAGAGGTGCCCAGAAGCTGAGCCTTAGGTCTCCCTGAGGAATTTGCACCTTTCTAGTCTCAGGGGGAGGTAAACTCCACACGTCACTAAAAAAGCCTGTTATGGACTGAATGTTTATGTCCCTCCAAAATTCATATGGTGAAACCCTATCCTTCAAAGTGATGGTGTTAGCAGGTAAGGCCTTTGGGAAGTAATCAGGGTTAGATGAGGTCATGAGAGTAGAGTTCTCATGAACGGGATTAGAACCCTTTTAAGGGTCACAGGAGAGCTTGCTTCCTGTCACCACTCTTGAGGATACCATGCAAAGACAGCAGTCCGCAACCCAGGAGAGGGTTCTCACCAGAACCTTACCACTCTTGCACCTTGATCTCAGACTTCCAGCCTCCACAAGTGTGAGAAAGAAGTTTCTGTTGTTTATAAGCTACCCAGTCTATGGACTCTTGTTATACAGCCCCAAAGGACTAAGCCAGAACATATAACTAAGGCTCAGCCAGTTAGAAATAGCTCATCCCCTTCCTGTGCCTTCCACACCCAAATCTTGAGCTGGTGATGTCAAGAAGCAGAAATGGGGAGAAGCCATTTTGGAGAGGGAAGCAGGAGCGGCACTTTACAACCAATCTCCAGGAGCAGGTGGGGCCAGCAAGATGTCTCCTGGAAGGATGCAGCTGTGGTGCCCAGGGCTTACTGGCACCAGCAGCCCTTCTCTTACTAGATGGATCCCATGGCATGAATCTAGGCTCTGTGTCTAGGTTCTTCCTAAACGTGGTTCTACAGGCTTCCTTGTGATTCTCTGGGCCTCCCCAATGCTTTTTCAACACATTTCTTTTCTGCTATAAACAGCCAGTTAGTTTTGTGGCTAGCAACTAAAACCCCCTGATTATTACAAAATGAATTACGGCCAGAAAGTTTATTTCTCAAAAACGCTCACTTGTTAAACACCCCCAAATTAGACAACTTGTTTCCTTCTAAATGGGCTTTCATATGCAACCATATTTTTTAAATTGAATGACAGTTATTTTTATGCTTTCCTGAAGATGAAACCTCCTTAGGTTTACTAGAACCAGCCCGAGAATCTTCTATTTCATCATCTTTTCCTTGCCCTCCCCACCTCTCATTTGTCAGAGTAAATGAGGAGTAAAATGTATCTGATAATTCCTATAAACCTTCCTTTACTCCTCTCTTCTAGGTATTTGGCATTCTTTTGCTGCCTCAACCTAATCTGAGGCCCCCATGCATCCAACCCCTCAATCCCATTGCCCGTGTTTAATCACAGGCATCTTGTAGTGATTCCTCTCAGGAGCTATCCAGAGGCTCCCTAGATATCCCCAGTTCTGTGGTCCATCTCTCCTTCAGATAATGTTCACTGCGAAGTTTCAAATTGGGGAAGTGATTCTTCCACTGCTATATGAAGTAGGTAACTCCTAAGTGCCCAAGCATTCTAATGATTGTTTGGTGCCCCAAACACTAGGTGCTCTGTCTTTCCAATTCACTCCCAAATAACTTGCCAATTTTTGTTTGAAGACTAGTACAGATCCCCTGACCCCTCTAACAGAATATGAGCGGGACTCCTAGAGTGAACGAAAGCTGGAGATTAGCAGTGGTACGGGGAAAAAACAAAGTACAGCAAAAATTATTCCCACACATTTTGAAATTGCTGTGGGATGATACTCTGGATTCAAGCTTTGGAAACATTTTGTCACAGAATAACCCATCTTGGTGTGGAGGTGGAATGGTTCATCAGGCAGGAACCCTGGTGAAGTTGGCAATTTTCACCAAAGAATATCTACCTGATCTCCTAATCATAACTTTTTCAGATGGATTTGTTTGCAACCAACAATCCTGAATGCCTATCTATCTAGGCCCTAGCCAGAGGGTGTATGTAATCTTAGACCCCCTGTCAAGCAGTTTAGTTAAAAATCTGGTTGAGATAGGTGATATTTGGGGATGACTGTTTAAATGATTTCTTCTACATGTTCTGAGTGATATTTTAGAATAGGCAAAAGATTACCTTACTGGATCATAATTTTCTGTCTTTTTACAGATTTACTTTTGCTATGTTTTGTCAGAAAGTCTTCAGCCTCAGGGTGCCTGGGTGCTCAGTTGGTTAAGTGTCCGACTTCGGCTCAGGTCATGATCTCATGGTTTGTGAGTTCGAGCCCCATGTTGGGTTCTGTGCTGACAGCTCAGAGACTGGAGCCTGCTTCAGATTCTGTGTCTGCCCTCTCTCTGCCCCTCCCCCCCCCCATGCTCGCTCTCTCTCTCTCTCTCTCAAAAATAAATAAACATTAACAAAATTTTAAAGAAAGACTTCAGACTCCATGGAGGAGAAGTAACAAATAATAAAAATAAAATCCATTACCACAATTCTTCAGGAGTGATGGTATGGACATTTTTGAGTTTCAGACACTGATTGTCTCCTACATGAAACTTTATGTGAGAGATGCCTTTTAGTCATGTCTCTCGTGTATATAAGGAAAGCTCTGCTTTTCCTGCAGGTGTCTCTCTTCTTTAACAGTAAACTGATATATATTCCATTTTACTTTGCCTACTGGGGAGTTCAGATACAAGAATGAGCCTCAGAGAAAAACTAGGAAGGAACTTATTGCTTGACTATTTACATTTTTTCCTCTGACCTTACTTACCTTTAAGATATATAAGGGTATGTGTATATGTGTATAAAAATATTCTTGAATGTGTGTATTTGTTTATTTTTAAAATGTGTATATACTTTTGTAACGTTTACTTATTTATTTTGAGGAGGGGAGAGGCAGAAGGAGAGGGACAGAGACAATCCCAAGAAGAGATCCCACGGCCCAGGGATCATGACCTGAGCCAAAATCAAGAGTCAGATGCTCAACCGACTGAGCTACCTAGGCATCCCTAAAATGTGTATACTTGTAATATAGTAATTTTTATTTATAATTCAACCATTATTTTCTTATTTATTCACATCAGAAGCTGCACTAAATCCTTTGTGGGAAAGAGTATATGAATAAGTATATAAACATATGAGTAAATGTGGCCAAATAGTATGTTAGGGCAAACTTGAGCTCTGATTACTACCAACTGTAATGGTAAGCATATTCTATTGTGTGTGGGAGACACTTCATGGGTGAGAAGGTAAGAAAGCACAAGGTAAAACTTCTGACCTCGAGTCTTGAAATCTAACTGAGATGTTTGTGAAAATGTAGGCACGCCAAGTAGCACTGTCTGTCCTACTTCAGAAAGGAAGAAAATCAAACAGACAAAAGGTCCATCTCCACAACTGTGTCCCCCCTCTGCCATCCCTAGTGAAGTCCAGGCCGACTCACGACTCCCTCGAAATCCAGGATGCTTCTGTCCAAAACAACATTTCAAGAGTTGTTAATCTAGATACCATTTTGACATGTAGCACAAAGGGAAAGTTATTTTATTTTTCAGGGACTTTTGATTGTATATTTTAAAACACTTCAAAATTTTCAATTTTTTAAAATCATGACTCAATGAGAAATACATTTTACTTCAGTTTTGAATGTATATGTACCCACAACTAAAACATGAGTTTTACAAAACACTATTGATCCTTTCTATTTGTGACATACTCTATTTTTAACTTATTTTGTTCCATTTCATTTCCTAAAGCATCCTTATTATGACCCAGTGAATTAAGGTTAGCATAAATAACACTGTTTTAAGAAAATAGGAAGTTCAAATTTCCAAGGGGCAAATGTTTTAATTTTCTGAAGGAAAACCATTCTTTTAAAGATCAAAGACTATTAGGCCAACTTCAGATGGATGCTATAGCATACTGCTTCTTATCTCATTAAGTATTTGCTCAGAAATCCAAAATATGTAGAGTTGAGTCATGCAACTCTTCCCGAGAGGAGAAAATACATCCCCAAGTTGTACTCCCAGTAGGAACACATCAACCCACCCACACATGCAAATCACATTTCAAATGCCTTTAGTATTAGTGTCTTCAGATTCTAAATGTGGGCTTGACTTATAATTCCCTCTCTCTCTAGCCTTGCTTTTAATTAAAGAATATTTTTTTTTCCAACGTTTATTTATTTTTGGGACAGAGAGAGACAGAGCATGAACGGGGGAGGGGCAGAGAGAGAGGGAGACACAGAATCGGAAACAGACTCCAGGCTCCAAGCCATCAGCCCAGAGCCTGACGCGGGGCTCGAACTCACGGACCGTGAGATCGTGACCTGGCTGAAGTCGGACGCTTAACCGACTGCACCACCCAGGCGCCCCAAAGAATATTTTTATATATGCATTTAATTCAGTAATTCTGAGAACTGCATCATTATTGACTAATCAGTGATGACCTTAATCTTAGATTTCCACATAGAAAAAAATTGTTCAGGAAACAAAGGCAAAAGAACACTTCTTTCATTAACTGATACTGTAGTTAATAACCCAAGTTAAATAAAGAATCTGGAGAGTACGTTGCTACTATTATTAATAACTGCTCAAACAATCAAATTGTGAATGGAAATATTTCCAATTTGCCAACATAACCCTTAGACTTATTCATGCCAGAAACGTCTTAGCTGGGTCTTAACATTCCCTGGGAAAATAAGTAAGTTATAGTTTTTTTTTTTTTCCACCATGTCAACTCTAAGATAATTCTAACTTAATTCTTACTGTGTATTTGCAGTCCCAGATCACATTGGACAGAAACCACTACTTTTAACAGATGGTTCTATTCTAGCCACAATCATATCACATTAACTTCCCAGTCTACCTATTAATATCCAACCAAATTAGAGCTTGGTGAGCTTCTGGCAGGTTTATGACAGTCCCTAAAACCTGCAATTTTAAGTAATTATAGAAATTCTGGGCAGGAAGCCCTCTAAAAAGATGATCAGCTTCATTCTGTTCTTTTGAAATTTTGAGACCATCCCAACCAAAGTGAGAGTTCTTTCTTCTATTTTAACTTGGAGAGAAGAAAGGATATTAGCATGAAGGATCACTCACTATGTGACTGGAACCATACTAGCTCTATCACATGTGTGATCTCATTTAAGCCTTATATCTTGATGTAGTAGGAATTACTATCTCCATTTTACAGAGGGGAAAGTAAGGCTCAGGAAAACTAAGTAAGTGATCAAGGACAGAGGGTGCATGTTAGAGTCGGGGTCTGACCGAGAATCTGCAGAAACTAATGCTTGTCTGTCTGCTCTCCGAGTAGGGGGCTGCAGCTGGCCGCACAGACTCACAAGAGCTGGTGGTGCATGCCTCTTCCCAACTCCACGTTCAGTGAGGTCACACCAGTATCTTGAAATCAGCCACAGTGGGAGTATTTAGACCATACAAACTGGCAAACACTACAAACCAGGGCATTCTTCTTTAGATAGTCATTTACCAGCACACCACTACCTATAACATTCATATTTAGTATCTCACAAATGCCATGATTGGATGTTTCTACTGGTCAGTTTTTTTTTTTCATTTTCAAAAACAAATAATGAGAATATAAGTATGGTATCTTTCTATATGTGATTTCCACATTTACTTTCCATGTACCTTTACCTACAATTAAGAAAAACTTCAGTCATCTAAAAGTAGTTACAACAATATAATAAATCTCCGTATCTTCATGATCCAGACTTAATAATTATCAAAATAGAGCCAACTTTGTTTCATTTATGCTCCCCAAACACTTTTTTCTCCCCAGCCGGATTATTACTTTTTTTTAAAAAAATTAACTTTTATTTTTGAGAGACAGAGAGACAGAGTATGAGCAGGGGAGGGCCAGAGAGAGAGGGAGAGACAGAATCTGATGCAGGCTCCAGGCTCTGAGCTGTCAGCACAGAGCCCGATGAGGGGCTCAAACCCATGAACTGTGAGATCATGATCTGAACCAAAGTCAGATGCTCAACCGACTGAGCCACCCAAGGGCCCCCACCTCAAGCCAGATAACTTTTAAACAAATCTCAGATATTGTATTACTTTATTTATAAATAATTGGTTTGCATTCTTAAAAGATAAGCTCATTTTATAACGTTATAACAACACCATTATCATACTTTAAAATTATCAGTAATTCCTTAACATCTTAATACCCTGTCTATATTCCACTTTCCTTGATCTCCTCAAAGCTGTCTTTTATGATGTTACTTTGTTCAAATCAACCAAAGTCCACCTATTACACTTGGACAAAATGTCTCTTCAATATTAATTTATCTTAATCTGTTCATTAGCTTATTATTTTTTTTATAGTCTTACCCTCCTTTTTCTCGTATCATTTATTTGTAGAAGAAATTGAATCATCTATCCTATAGAATGCCTTAACTTTTGGATTTTGCTGACTGGATACCATGTTATCACATAAAATGTCCCTCTTTCTTCTGTATTTTTTGGAAATTGACACTTAGACCTAGAGGCTATGTTCTACTTTTTAGCAAGTATATTTCATGGATAGGATTGTGTAATTGTTACTTGTATAATACTTGCTGTCTCTTTTTTTGTAATTAATGGGTTTTGGTATTCCCAGTCTAAGCTCTCTCTTGTAAAGATTCCTCATCAACCCTTCACCCCCAAATGGTTTGCACATCCATTGATGATCATTTCCTAAGGTGATTATTTCAAAAAGGGCTGCAAAATAATGGTGGCTTAGTTTTTTTCATGCCTGTTGTAAATATTGGCTGGAATTCTTTTACAAAGTAGACATTTTTCTTACCAACTCTTTGGTTAACCTGAATTACAATTTGTCAGAAAAGGCAAGATAAATATTTGTTTCTTCCCTTTATCAACCATTTTTTAGAATGACTTTATGCCCTCATATTCTTGACTCAAAGAAGTTTTTGGTTTTTACTCTTTGATTCATTATGCACTCATGGGTTTTAGTATATTGATGTGTTCCAATACATTTCAATTTTTTTTATTCTGTCAAATTGGTTCCTGTGTCCTTCTGACACGACTCCAGTAGTTTTTGATAGTTTCCTTGCTTTCTGCACATTCCAAGCTCTTGTACATTTCCTGCCCCAGTCTTAGAAGTAGACATTTTTTTTTCTGAGGAGCCTGATTTCTTGTGGTGGGAAATTGTTCTGCCCACCACTTAAACAAATTCTATCTCAACTCAGGAGAGATTCTTAACCAGAACACTCTGAGCACTCATAGGCTACAGATGAAGTACAAAGTACTAGCAGCCAGTATTGAACTATTTCTTAGAGCAAAAGTTGACATCTTATTACAGGATCTGTTGGGTTACATGTGTACAATACAATTTTTACCATATCCTAACTCTTTATGATTGCCTCAAGCATATGAATGAGTGACTGTCTACCAGACTACACACATTTTATATATTAGTAGAGAATGGGGCAGATCCAGGTTTTCTGGGATCTGAAGTCTAATTGGGAAGGGGACTCTCTTTCAGAAATAAATGTAAAATTTCAAAAATAAAATTAAACAAGAAAGTGAATATTTACTTGACAAAAAATCAATGCAAATTATAAGTGTAAAATGGCTAAAAAATCACAAAAATCACAAAATATGAAAAATAACATGATTTTATTAAATTATTCCCACTTCTGGTTTTGTACTCTTTTGATCACCTTTTCTTTTTTTATCACCTTTTCATATGATAATGATTTTGTGTACCATTCTATAGATGGATCAGAAAGAGAATCCAGTCTTTCCTTCAGTATGGTTGACCAGATTTTCTTTTAATTCTTCATAGTTGGAATGCACAAAAGCTTGTGACTTAACAAATAAATATTCTCATATCTGTAGCACTACTATGCTTTGTGCCTGACTCAGGAATTTTTGATAAATCCTATCTGAAGCAATTCACATCAAAAAAGGGAAAAATACATAACATTTATAATTGTACACACCAGTATATTATCTAGTAGAGTTCTGACAGGAGAGAACTTGCATTGTAACTAATGATCAATTAGACCTCAATCATCCAGTTACAAGTTTACATCCCTGGTGACTGAAGTAAATTGTACACAGGTTAGCTTTTGGTTCTGTACATTTCAATCATTATTTCTCCTCTACTGCCTATATATACTTCCATGGCTTACTGTAGAACACATTTAATAACACAACATAGACTCTGGCCCCGCTGGGTGAACTGGCCAAGTATGTGACAGGACCTAGAAGCCATTTCTTTGCTGGGACTGTGGGCAATAACTTAATTATACACAGAAGCAACTGTAGACCCTATACAGAGTCAATGATACTCAAAGTAAATGTATCTCCAAACCTTCGTGTTCCATGCACACAGCTACCTCTACTTCCACTCAACATGAGGAAAACTAAGATGGACGGGAAGTTTTAGTGGAAGGAAACAGTGGTTCTAACCAGTTGTGATTAAAATACTACATTTCAGCAAATATTACAGAAGCATACGGCCACCTGAACATGCAGTTCAGGCCCCTCCTGGAGTCCTGGGAGGCCCACACAAGTGACAGACCCTGAACTGTAAGCTTCACAGTAATTCTCTGTCTTAAGAGAATCATCACCTCACTCCTTAGTCTTTTCTTTCCCAATGGTTAATCAAAACAGAATCTTTCTGTCTAGAACCTTTTCACAGTTCCTTGAACATTTATGGAGCATCCTCTGACTCTTTGGCCCCATCCTCAGGTGAACTTAGTGCGCACAGAGAGAAGTCTGTGCTTTCCACGTTCAACACATACTCTTCACAAACCCTCCACGTGAATGCAAACGTATCATAATCTTGCATCTTGAAAACAATCCCCATGTGTGACAAAAGACTGATAGTGTCAGATATAATGTTGCTCTTATCTGAACTCTTCACTGGTGGGATCAAAGTTTATATGAACGTATAGGTCATAAGAAGCTGTTTGTGGATTAAAAAAAATACAGGACATCTATATAAATATATCTAGCTACTTGTGACAGTAACCCAAGACTACTACAAGTAAAAAGAAAGAAGAGGTAGCAAATGATTTCTAGCTATTATTTTGGTTAGTGCCATAGCACACTCACCAGCAAGAGTAGCAACGACATACTTGCTTTAGTTACAGTATGCTGTGCCTGTCAAGCCTGGAGTTGCCAGCAAGCATTTCAGGAAAATTTCCAAAGCTATTATTAGATGTAATACAGACTTTCCTATCTAGTTTGTAGCCCTGAGATCTCTGGCAGATGCCTTGGTGATTACAGCGGCTGTAATGCTCGGCATCTCGACAGACAGCCTGCCCCAGGACCAGCAGCAGCGACTGACTGGTGTTTTGCAGGAGGAATTTTTATTTTTATTTTTTAGATGCTTCAAAACAAGGACAAGGTCACTTTCAATGCCAGAACTTTTAGCGAAGCCATAACTTTCCCTTGTGTATCAAAGGGAAAGTACTGAAAGAAAAAATACAAAAACAAAACCAACAAACCCCGCAAAAAACAAATCCAGTTGCCAAGAAAATAAGCCTTTAAATATAGTGTTAGGAACGCTGGATATCTGGAACACACTGTTTCACATTTAAGACCAGCATCACCAGCAGCACCACCAAAAATCACAGGTAATAGTTATTTTGCACTTACTACTCATTAGGCACTGAGGAAAATGCTTTATATTAAACTTTGCAGTATCCTGATTTTACATGTGAGGAGGACAAGACAGTCAAAGTATAATAAACCTGACCTGGTTGTAATCTGTAAGTGTGGGGTGGGTCAGGGTAGGGACCAGGGTTTACTCTCAGGCAACCTAATTGCAGAAACAATTTGTTAACTTCTGCTCTGTACCGCTTTACAGCATTGGTATGCTTGAAAAAACTCTTGATCCTGAATTTGGAACGGTAATAAAAATATAAGTTATTAGTACAAGAAAGCAAAATATGTATGCTTTCCCTCAGTTAGTTTCTAAACAGATCTTGAATATGATGATGACCACAGCACCAAAGTTTGCATACAGTTGGTTAATGTTTAGGTTTCTTAGCATTTAAAAACAGCACTTTTTGCATATTCAAAAGTAGATTAAATCAACACTACTGGAAAATAAATTCTTAGATCAATTATATTTCAAGCAAGTAAATGTAAACCCATATTAAGTTGATAAGAAAAAAAGAGAATTAATCCATATATAAGCTGTTTCTAAAAATACTTTAACTAACTAAATAACTAACTATATCTAGAGGGACATATATTCTGCGGACAAAAAGAATGGTGGCAGAAACTAATGTAGCATCGTGTGTCAATGACACTAAAAAAAAAAAAAAAGAAAAAAAAAGTAGGAAATCTTGAGCTTGACCCAGTAAGTTTGTTAGTAGTCACAGTATTGGTGTAGCATGTATGGAACTGTTTTGTGTGCACTGCAGGACTGAGGAAATAGATAAATATATTGCTACTGGGGGTACAAGGATTGGGAGAAAGGGAATAGAAGTACAGAATGGGGTAAGGGGAGGAAGGACCCTATAATGCTAGAATAAAATTGATGGTAGTAGCATAGCAGTACTATACTATATAGAGCTATAACAGTACTATATACATATTGGTGTATGTATGTGTGCACATATGCGTGTGTGTGTATGTATGTTCTAGTATCCTTTGAAAGGGCCTAGAAGCAATGACGCTCCAGTAGTAATGGGCAAACCTTGCGTCCAGATCTAAGTTTTAGAACCAGGCCGAATTCTAAAAGGAAATTATCTGGGTATGCCACAGAGAATGTGATCAAACTGATGAGGACACATCAAAGAGGAACAGAAGCCAACTCTGAAGGACCCCCACTGGTCAAATTTGGTACAATTTGAGCAGTAAATGGATACTGAGAAGAATAGATTATAATAATATTGAATTGAAAAGTATACTCATAAGTACATAGTGATACTAAAAATATCTTTTCTTAACGGGAGAGGAAGAAGGAGAAAAAAGCAAAGCAAATCAACTAATAAATGTAAAAGGAATGATACAAGTAGAAAACCAGAATTTGATAAGCACATAACAATAACCAAATCAGGTAACAGTCATCAATGGATACTAAAACCACTGGGTAAAAAAAGTGGGGAACTGGATATTCGCACAGTCTCAAAGTATCACTATGAAGATTATATTTGTGTTACAAAAGGGAAAAAGTTGCTTTACAATGGAAAAATCATGAAGATACTACTTTTACCTTAACATCACCAGTAATGAGCACACTGATATCCTACGTCTCCTGAGAAGGACACAAGATTACTTATATACATATCCTGTCAAAATACCTAATCTAAATCTAATCATGAAGAAACAATTTTAAAAAATCCAAAATGAAGGACATTCTGCAAAATTAAACTGATCTTTTCAGTAATGTCAACATTATGTAGAACAGTGATACCTGAAAAAATAAAAAAGTTGGAGACCTGTTTGATTTAAAGGAGACTAAGAAAATATGACAAATAACACAGTATATAATCCAGACTGGATCCTTTAGTGAAAAAGAAGGAAGGAAAGGAAATAATATTGTTTATAACAATATTATTGGGACAACTGGGGAAATATGAGTAGACTATTACATAACAGTACCCTATCAGTATTGCTCTATCAGTACTCCCAGGTATTTTGCAGAGAATGTCCTGCTCTTAGAATATCCATAACTGAAAAAAAAAAAAAAGAATATCCATAACTGAAGCATTTAGGGATGAAGAGTCTAGATGTCCATAATAATTCTCAAATGGTTTGGCATGAGAATATATATACGTATATATGCATATTAGTGATATAAATGTATGAACATAAATAAGTGAAGCAAAAATCCATATTCTATATACTTTACAGAGTAGGAGAGCCAATACTTGTGTGGAAAAGTTATTAGTAAGTAAATATTTAGGTGAGGGGGTAGGATGTAGGTGTTCTCTTGTACTATTTTTGCAATTTGATATGGTTTGAGATTGATCAGAATAAAAGTTGGGGGATATTACAATGAAACTGTAATATTTAGGCTCCCTTTGAAAATAAAGATCTCAGCAAATTGTCAAGTGGGAGAATATATTGTTAGGGAGATGATGGAAGAGTAGACAACTACCTGAAACAGCTTCAGCTGAGCAGTGGAACTGAACAAGTAAATTCATGAGGTCCTACTTAGTGTTATAATTTGTAAACTAAGAAAAAATAGAAACAGGAAAAAAAATAATGGATGTTAGCTTGACTTGAATTTAAATTTTTAGTTTTTTTTTTCTTTTTGAATACAAAGGTATGACAGCTACCACCTGAGGTCAAAGTCATGGATTATTTAGTCTGAATTCTCTAATTTCTAGTTCAAAAGTTATCAATGCATTTTATCCATCAAAAGATATATTTTGCCTTAACTTTTATTATAGCTCTATTAAAGGTGAATTTTCCATACTGATTCCAAGGGGCACATGCATCCCCAATGTTTTTAGCAATACCATCAACGATAGCCAAATTATGGAAAGAGCCCAAATGTCCATCTACTGATGAAAGGATAAAGAAGATGTGGTATATACACAATAGAATATTACTCAGCCATAAAACAGAATGAATCTTACCATTTGTAATGACGTATTATGTATGCTAAGTGAATTAAGTCACCCAGAGAAAGACAAACACCATATGATTTCACACATATGTGGAATTTAAGAAATAAAACAGATGAACATAGAGGAAGGGAAGGAAAAAAAAAACAGAGGGGGAGGCAAACCATAAGAGACTCTTAACTGAGGAGAACAAACTGAAGGTTGATGGAGGGAGGTGGGTGGGAGGTGGACTGGATGGTTAATGGGTATTAAGGAGGGCACTTATTGTGATGAGCCCTGGGTGTTTTATGTAAGTGATGAGTCACTAAATTCTACTCCTGAAACCAATACTACACTAATGTTAACTAACTTGAATTTAAATAAAATCTTGTAAAGAAAAAAAAACACATGGTATTTCCTAAATCCTCTTTGAATCTTTTTAAAAAATTTTTTGTTAGAGGTCTGTACTACCTACCATGGCAATGATTTCCATAGTGTGACTACTGCATGGGAAAGTAATTCTTTTTATTTATTATATTTTATTTGCCTCTTTAGACCTCCAAAGATTTCCCTTTGTGGTACTTTTCAGGGATTTGATGAACAAGTATGTTCAGTCCTATCCATATGCTATAACATTTTATAGTTTTCAATCATATTCCTTTGTGTTTCCAGCTTGAAGAAATGGCACCCTAATCTTTTTAATGGCCTTCGCTATTGCCATTTCAATGTCACCTCACTCACTTTTAATTGCCCTTCCTCAATCTTCCCCATGAGTTAGTTATATTTTCTAGAGGCAAAACAACTAGAAGAGAACATAATTCTCTAAATATTTACAGTTTCATTTCTGAGACCTTGATTTCCAGCAGTTATTTATTTTTTTAATGAAAGATAGCCTTTGTTTTTAACTGTAACTTAGTTTAAGCTACAAGGGACAAATTGGCTTTTCTTGTAGTAGAAATGGACTCTTGGAAATTACCACTGTATAAATATAAAATAGAAGTCAAATTTTATCCCTCAAAAGTGTTATGTTACACATGCACACAGCAAAATTGAACTTCTATGGTCTCTAAACATTCAGAATCTATTTCTGATACTTAAAATTTTTTTAATGTTTATTTTTTGAGAGAGAGAGAGAGAGAGACAGAGAGAGACAGAGATAGAGTGGGGGAATGGCAGAGAGAGGGTGACACAGAATCTGAAGCAGGCTTCAGGCTCCAAGCTGTCAGCACAGAGCCTGACGCAGGGCTCGAACCCACGAACCACGAGATCATGCCCGGAGTGGAAGTTGGACGATCAACCAACTGAGCCACCCAGGTGCCCCTATTTCTGATACTTTTAATCTTATAATATAATCCTCATATGTAAAGTTTGAGAGGCAAAAAATCATTTTATAGCCTGCTCGTCCTTATAGAGAAGTCTCGCCAAACACGGCAAAGCTTTTCCAACCCTCAGAGTTGGTGAGCCAAATGAAGGTCGAGCCCTTCCATCTCAGAATCCACAGTGATCAGAGGGTCTCATGGCCTGAGATGCTTTCAATGTAGGTGGGAAGAAGACCTAACTGTCAATGGATATCTGCCCCCATTCATCCTTGGCACAAGTGTGAGCAACATGTAGCTCTCTTAGCAGCACAGCCTCAAAGAATTTGATTAATTCTAGCCTGCAAGTTATTGAGAACAGCATCTTGCAAGGCTGTAAGAAACCATATTAAAACTGAAGACTGCTTTAGAATGAAATTGCATTTTCAGAGATATTGAAACCTAGTCTGAAAAAAACATTTGAAACAAGACAACTATACTTAGAGATATTATAAGCCACACATCCTTTGGGACCACAAAACCATAATATTAGAACTTGGAGGAATGTTGAGAAATTATTTGATCTGGTTTTCTACCTTGAGCCACTTGTAACAGTAAATGTTTTGAGAGAGTAAATAGGATTCTGTTTTTGGAGATCTCTAGGGTATAAGGCACATCTTCATCCCTTCTAATGGTCAATAATGTTCTTCCCCTTCACCCATGTATTCTCATGCCTTAACAGCCCTATCCTCATTTTTTTTTCCCCTTCTCATAGGGCCTGTGTTCCACAATGATCTTATTCTTCTTTGAATCAATATGCAGCATAATCTATCTGCCAGTTCTCCAAGAGTGATCTGTAGACCCCTACAGGTCTGGAGAGATACCTCAGGGGGTCTGTGAGTTCAAAACTATTTTCATAATCCTAAAACTTTTTTGTGTGAGCCTTTTTCACTTTGTTGACATTCGGACTGATGGTACAAAAACAATAGTGTATACATTTGCTGATGCCTTAGAGGAGGAAAGGCGGTGGCACCAAGCTATAGCATCAGTACTTGCCTTTACCACTAATACTCAGTTAAAAATTTTATTTTTAATCTTAAGAATGGCTTTTAAAATGCAATAAAACTGTCTAAGTTCATTAAGTCAACCCTTCAATAAACATCTGCTGAATATTCTATGTGACAAAATGGAAAGTACACATAAAAGAGCACATTTTCTGTCCACAGTAGTATCATGGTTGTCTCAAAAAAAAAAGGCTCTGTGTGATTGAGCTATGAGTTGAAATAGCCATTTTTTTCATGGAGCACCATTTTATTCGAAAGAGTGGCAGACGAACTGTAGTTTTAGACTTGGCAATTTGGCAGACTTTCTTCAAAAAAAAAAGAAGTGAATCTTCAAGGGAAGATTAATATTTTGGAAAACTATTATCACCACTGTGAGTTTGACAGTCTTGCAAGATTTTTCTGATGAGACTGATATTAATCTTAATATTAATGAATGTGATTTTTCGATATTAATAAGGAAATGTGTCGGTATTTGAAGGATTTTCTTATCCCAGGAAACCAATATTTTTCAAATGACTAATGAAGTATGTTACGGAATCATGAAGAGTTGTAAGATCCATTTAAAGTATAGACAGATCAATGCATTTCTTATAGTATGAAAAGATCACTGATACGGTTTCAGACTCCAACGTTGCTACTATTTGAAAAACGACCACTTATTAAATTCAAATGAATATCAAATTCAAAGGGCTACTACACAACAATAAAAAGAAATGAATTACTAGTGCTTGTAACAATAAGAATACATCTCAAAGAATTTATGCTTTGAGACAGTGAAAGAGGCCAGTAATATATGGTTCTTTGATATAAAAGTTTGGAGAAGGCAAACTACAGTTATGGAGAACAGCTCACTGGTTCCCAAGGGTTAGGGGTAGAAAGAGGGTGTGACTACAACGGCACAGCACAAAGGAAATTTTTAGGGTTACAAAACTGAATTGTGATTGTACTTATATAAATCTACATATATATGAAAATTCCTAGAACAATAAAAACAGCCCATTTTACTGTGTTAAAAGAAAAAATCATACAGCACAATGTTAGCTCACAGAAGATACACAATAAATGTTAGCTACATACATGTAGGGAATTCAAAATCCTGAGTGCCATTTTCAAGCCCCTTACTTAATTTGATTCTTTGATTAGATTCTACATTTGTAGATAAACAAACCCTCAAATATTTCCCCTGATGATACTGAAGTTCAGTCACATTTGGGAACTGCTAGTCTTGTGAAAATAAAGGGGAAGCTCAAATCCTGAAGTTTGCTTCCAGTCCTGCTTCTAACCATAGGAAAGCAAATATAATCCATTCAATCATCACTGTCCGCGATACCGTGAAGTTCTATTTGTCAGTACTGCCAGAGTTTGATGAAGGTACTGATAGTCGTTAACTTGTGATTGCTATATCCATGCCTTGTGCCAAGATCTATCTGTACTCAGTTCTCTCATTTGAATCTCAGAAAAACCCTACCAGTGAGGTCATATCATTTTGAGATCACATAGCTCATAGTCAGACCACAAAAGGAATGCGTGCAGCCACTGTGTGAAGCGAGCTCTGCGTGTAAGTTATCAAGGCCCAGTGTTTACTAAAAATAGATGTAACAGGAAAACTTCCTTTTATCCTATATCCTGTAAGTCACAAATCTTTTGAAACTCGCTTTTGAAGAATTTTCTATTTTAAACAATTTGTGATCAAAGATTTACTCTCACTGTGGAAATTCGAATCAAGATGTCAAATTCTTCAAAGATAATTTTGGCAACTATGTATTCCTATCATTTCTTGGATTATGGGTAACAGGACTGGAACATTAGACTAAAATAAAACATGAAGTCTAAGACCATCATCTAATCAAACAAACCTGCTCATGATTCATGGACTCCATCATACTCTAGATCTCCTATTTTCCCCCAAATCATCCTTTTTGGCATCTTTCCTATCATAGTGTGTTTGAAACCTTAACATAGGATATAACAGACTTAAATTCTGTTACATCTTACAAAGACCACGTGATTTTTTTAAAAGTTTGTTGTAAAATTTTTAAAAAAGTGTAAAAAACTGCACTTAATTTCTCATTATTATTTATTGGCAAGTGGATGCTTTCATTTGAGGCAGTGTCAGTCTTGTGTGCAATTCGTCAGAGAATGAGACATCAGAATTTTTAATGGTAGGAGTTTGGTGGAAAATATTAAAATACTATGGTCGCACACCATATCACCACCTTATTAGACTTACAAAGCAAATGGGAGAACCGTATGACTTCACTCTGGCTCAGCAGAGCATACGGACAACTTCTGTAACTTCTAGGAGGCGTGCAGTGTGCATGCAAGCTTATGAAGGAGAAACTCTGACAGAATGGTTGAGGAACGCTGAGGTTCTCAGGGCTTATTCTCATCTGGTCTTTATTCCTAATTCTTGGACTGCTGATACAAGAAAGCCATCACTGTCAAATAACCTTCTATCAATCTGGGGAAACATCAGCACACATCTCACTATCTTTTATGTATTTGATGTACTTAGTAATAATAAGAACTAATACTGACTGAGGTCTATGTGTCAGACAAACTGCTAAGGGTTTCATATGCACCATCACATAACAGGGAGAGTTTTGAGAGAGTCCCTGAGAAGCAGTTACCCGCCCCGCCCCCCGCCTTTTTTAATGTTTATTTATGTGTGTGTGTGTGTGTGTGTGTGTGTGTGTGTGTGTGTGTGTGAGAGAGAGAGAGAGAGAGAGAGAGAGAGAGCGCAATCTGGGGAGGGGCAAGAGAGAGGGAGACACAGAATCCGAAGCAGGCTCCAGGCTCTGAGTTGTCAGCATAGAGGGCGACGCAGGGCTCAAACCCATGAACCATGAAATCATGACCTGAGCTGAAGTCGGATGCCTAAATGACTGAGCCACTCAGGCGTCCCTACAGTTACTCTTTAAAAAAATTTTTTTTTTGTTTATTTATTTTTGAGAGAGAGAGAGCACAAGTGGGGGAGGGGCAGAGAGAGAGGGTGACTCAGACTCCAAAGGAGGCTTCAGGCTCTGAGTTGTCAAGACAGAACCCAATGACCTGGGAGATCATGACCTGAGCTAAAGTCAGAAGCTCAACTGACTGAGCCACCCAGGTGCCACCCACTCCCCTGCCCCTGAGTAGCAGTTACTTTTGAGACTCAAGCTTTGTGGTTCCCCAAACAGTTCATGAGGATCCACAAAGTGCCAAAAGCCTAGAGACTGCTGATGCCCTCTGAAGTGGCTTCTCCATCCTGACCTGTTGAAGCCCCCTCTTCCTATAAGTCCTAGTTCAGGTTCCACCTCTTCTACAGAGCCTTCTCATCAGCCCAGCTGGACGCGTACTTCCCCTTCTTGGAGTATAGTAGAGCAGGGACTACAGACAGGTGTCTCTGGAGACCTGCAGGGCCAGACCTGTGCCCCTTTAGGAAGAGGACTCAGAAGGGTAGGCCTTATGAAACTGTACTTGTATACACATCCATGTACATCTTCTCTCTGTAGAGGAGACCAAAGGTTTTCATTTGATTATTAAAGGGAATCATAACCCTTGGGGTTTATTTAAGAACCACATTAGGTCTAATCTGTTCCATCTGGTCTGTTCCACTGCCTTCACCACATATCGGCATCTTGCCCCTGATAGCGAAAACACTGCAATGTTTTCTAGCCTGCTTTCCTGCCTCTGCCTTGCTCCTATATTCCATCCTGCACAATGCTGCTACTGGGATCCTTTAAACATGCAAATCCGATGTTATATTCGACTCTGTGTCCCATTACACACTTAACAGTGTGTTGGGCACAAGTAGTGCTCAATAAATATCCACTGAAGAAATGGATGGCTAAATGAACTCCTGCTTACAGTCTGAGTCTTCAGCTGAGGACCCCAATATAAACCTGACTTGCTCCCTGTGACACTGAAGACCTTTGGCCTTGGCACTGTAGTAAAAGTGTAATGAAATACAGGCTACTGTGCCAAGACAACATCACAATCTCCAATTTGTGAAGGAAATACATTAACAAAATATATTCCTAGTTTAAATGTCACAGATAAACAGATTACCATAAGGTTAGTAGGTGAGTGGCATTGAGTTCATTATTATTATGGTTTTAAAATATTTTTTATTGAATTTTTTTTAGAATGGCCAGGAATATCTTCCTTTGAGAAGAAGATTTCAATGAATATACCATTTTAATATAATTATAGATAAAAGCAAAGCTGTAATCTAGAAGCAGAAAACCTTTAGCAATTAAAATTTCATACATTTTTTTTTAGTTGTTAGTGTCAGATGTCACAGGTTTGACTTTTTTTTAATGTTTATTCATTTCTGAGAGAGAGACAGAGAGACAGAGAGAAACAGAGCATGAGTGAGGGAGGGGCAGAGAGAGGGAGACACAGAATCCAAAGCAGGTTCCAGGCTCTGAGCTGTCAGCACAGAGCCTGATGCAGGGCTTGAACCCATTAGCCGTGAGATCATGACCTGAGCTGAAGTCGGACACTTAACTGACTGAGCCACCTAGGTGCCCCAATGGCTTTGACTTTTAGACAGGAGAAGACTGCTTGCCCTCCAGGTAAGGCTGATACAAACTTGTCCTAGCTTCCAGAAATTCAAATTTCCCATATTACATTTTATCTATATGTGAATAGAATGCTAACAACTGTGAGTTTCTGCTATAGTCTGGAATATTCCCCAGAGAAAACTGATCAGGTTTCCTAGTTAGCACAAAAGAGCCTAGGAAACCCTAATGTGGCTGAAGTCCCTATAAATAGTCTAGAATGCTTAAGTTCCCTGAACCCCAAGATGCCTTTCTTTCCTTTTTTCTTTTCCTTTCTTTTTTTTCCGTCTACATGTGTGAAGACATCTTTGTTTCCTCAATTCTTAGAATCTATATTTATTGGTTTCTTCCCAGATGACTTTATATATATATTTTTCTCAATAAAATGCATTTATTTTAAAGAACTGTCAAGTAGATTTCCATATGTGGATGCTGTTACATTATTTTTCCCCAGTTTCATGGAAAAATAGTTGACATACATCACTGTATAAATTTAAGGCATACAGCAAGACGGTTTGATTTACATATATTGTGAAATGATTACCACAGTAGGTTCAGCTAACATCTATCTTCTTATAGAGATACAATAAAAAGAAAAAAGGAAAAAAAAATTTCTTCTTATGATGAGAACTCATAGGATACTCTCTTAACAGCTTTCCCTTATATCACACAGCAGTGTTAGCTCTAGTAGTCATGATGTACATTATATCCCTAGTTTTTATATATCTTATAAGTGGAAGTTTGTACTTTTGACCTCTTCAGTTGTTTTATGTCTTGGCTCTTTGTAAATGATGTTCTATAAACATGAGGATGGGGTGCAGATATCTCTTTGAGTATGTTTTGTTTCCTTCGGATATATTCCCAAAAGTGAAATTCTCGGATGACATGGTAATTCTTTTTAGTCTTTTGAAGATCCTCCATACTATTTTCCATAGTGGTTGTATCAAGTTACAGTCCCACCAACAGTGCATAAGGGGTCACTTTTCTTCTCATCCATGCTAGCATTTGCCTCTTGTCTTTTTGATGATGGCCAATTAAAAAAGTTTGACGTGACATATCATTATGGTTTTAACTTATATTTCCCTAATGACTAGTGATGTTGAGCATCTTTTCATGTACCTGTTGTCCTTTTGTATATCTTCTTTGTAGAAATTTCTATACAGGGCCCTAAAGCCCCTTTAATCTTAAAGCCAAGCCAAGCCATGTCCAACCTGAAGCTTCTAGCCTGGAGCTACTCAGACCTGTCTAGAGCCCCCTGGCTCCTGACCTGCATACCATACAGCTAAGTCTTTTTTTTTTTTTTTTGTAATATATGAAATTTATTGTCAAATTGGTTTCCATACAACACCCAGTGCTCATCCCAAAAGGTGCCCTCCTCAATACCCATCACCCACCCTCCCCTCCCTCCCACCCCCCATCAACCCTCAGTTTGTTCTCAGTTTTTAACAGTCTCTTATGTTTTGGCTCTCTCCCACTCTAACCTCTTTTTTTTTTTTTCCTTCCCTTCCCCCATGGGTTTCTGTTAAGTTTCTTAGGTTCCACATAAGAGTGAAACCATATGGTATCTGTCTTTCTCTGTATGGCTTATTTCACTTAGCATCACACTCTCCAGTTCCATCCACGTTGCTACAAAAGGCCATATTTCATTCTTTCTCATTGCCACGTAGTATTCCATTGTGTATATAAACCACAATTTCTTTATCCATTCATCAGTTGATGGACATTTAGGCTCTTCCATACAGCTAAGTCTTAAGACTTACAGATCACTAAGCTCCAAATCATCAAGAGGTGATCAGAAAGCCATAATCTCCTGCTTTATGGCTGTGGTATTGAAGTAAGGTTTCCTTCAATAGCAGCTATACCAAAGACAAAAAAGAGTAGGTATGTGGCTGAGAAGATCCCAGGGATGGGGGAAAACAGAACAGGATGTTTACGTCTACAGAGTATGTACATAAATCTCATAAGGACTACCTACATAAAAAAGCCAAACAAGTGCTAACAGCATTATAACTCAATAAACAAAATAGGAGGAGCACGTGTAGCTCAGTCTGTTAAGTGTCTGACTCTTAAGTTCAGATCAGGTCATGATCTCATGGTTTGTGGGTTTGAGCTCTGCATCAGGGTCTGTACTGACAGCATGGAACCTGCTTGGGATTCTCTCTCTCCCTCTCTCTGCCCCTCCCCTGCTCTTGCTCTCTCTCTCTCTCTCTCTCTCTCTCTTAAAATAAATAAATAAAACTTTTTTAAAAATTGAAAAAAATAAAGTGTATAAAATGGAAAACTATGATCTATGCAGATAGAAATAAACTAGTGGAGAAACTAATGAGGAACGGGATATTTTTATGGTTTCAAAGTAACTCCCTACAAAATGCTTACTAGTTGTAAGGGGAAATAAAAGAGTAACTCTATGGTTGAAAAGCTGGGAAAACACCAACTTTATAAAGTAATCAAAGTGAACATCATCACTAATAAGAGAAATTAAAATCACCTGAGACCTTGCAGGATTCAATCAGAGGAATGTAGCATCGATTTCATATAATTCCTGTCCACAATTTATAACCTAAGGTTAATCAGGAGGAAACATGAAATAAATCCAAATTGGCCTATTAATTTTCAAGAGTCAAGATCATGAAAATTAAAAAAAAAAAACAGAGAGAGAGAGAAACCACTGGCAAACTATTCCAACTACAGGAAACTAACCAGACATAGTAACTAAATGAAATGAGAGATTTTGAAACAGATTGCTTTACTATAAATAGATCTCTTAACTATTAAGACAACTGTTAAAACCTGAATGATGTCCAAAGAGAAGAGGTAGGAATTCATCTATGTTAATTGCCCAACTATATTGATTGTATTCTAGTTTACTGACTTGTTTATAAAAAATAAATACTAAGATATTCTTAGGTAATAGGAAACTCACTCAGAAAAATAAATGTTCTTGATATAATATTACATCTTTCCTAACATTTGATTTTATCAAAAATTTTAGTCCTTCTATGGAAAGGTATACCAGATAAACAAGATACACCAGATAAAATACTAAGTGAAAATATGAAAGTACAGAATATACCATATGCTACTATTTGTGTGCCTGCAAACATATATATGTACGTGTGTTTGTGTGTCTATGTGTGTTTTGTTTTAGTTTTTTGTTTTGTTTTACTCTGCAACAAAGCATAAAATCTGTTAGCAAAGTTTGTTTGGAGGAAAGAGGATTAAGGACTTGGGGGAGAGGAAAGAAAAATTTTACTTTTAATTACATATCTTTCTATATTCTTAAGTTTTCCCATGTTATATTTTAGTTTAAACATTTTTAAGTTAAACTTAATAAAATAAAATCAGTACAAAGTAAAATTTTAAAACATAATTCCAATCATGATATCTATTTGCATCTCCCAATACAAGTATCCTTCCTCTCCACTTTTCCAGGCTAGAAGAAAAGAAACATCATCCCTGGAGACCCAGTGCTTAGCACAGAGCCTGGTATGAAGGAGGCAATAATTACATATTATTGAATAAATGCATGAGCCAGTAATTCATATACATAACCATTTCACAGCTATATGATTTCATCATTGTTTTCTTTTTGAGGCATAGAAGACCTGTGAGTCTTGTCATGTCTGTAATATGTTGTCTATACTCAATGTAACAAAGTTCTTCTCTGAAGATTCTAGAAGACCACAAAAGCAGAGTGAGAGATTTCACTTGGAAAGATTGTATGTTAAGTAATATGTTTTTGAAGAAGGGAGGATGTTTAAAGTATGAAAGAGAGAAATAAATTGTGATTCCCATGTGATATCCATGTTTAGAACATTGGTCTATGGAAAACTTTTGCTTGATAAATAGGGTTTCTATATTCAGGGATGAACACAAAAAATGAGCATTGGTGAGAGAAGGTGCCATACGTTATTCAAGATAAGGGATGCTTGAAGATAAATAAAAGCCCAAGTAATAAATATATTGGTAAGTGCTGAAAGGGTAACATGATATCCTTCATGCTTGAGCTTGGTGCACAGGCTGTGGGATTATTGTTGAAAAAGGAATCCTATAACGAACTGTCATTTTGAAAGCAGCACTTTGCCTTTTTCAGTCATTTGGCTATATCAGTAACTCACATTTATTCCATACACAATGGATAATTCACTGTCTTTATCAGAAGTAGAAAAAAGCAAATCAATAAGGTAGGGAGGTGAGAAACCAAGACACAAAAGTCTTTTGTGGTTATCTACCTAACATTATGAATTTTCTTTGAATCCATGTGTCACAGCATAAGACCTGGCTGACTGATAGCTAAACATTTCCCTGTCTTATTAGACAGCTAAGCGGCATTAAATCTACTAGACAATTGATACAGTCATACCCTGATACAAGGGAAAAATTGATTAAGGCAAAAAGCAGCATAATAGTTATCAGTATCAAAATGGCAAACATTTGGAAATAATGCCAATTGTTGATTCCCCTTTGTCACTGACATTACTCAAGGATGAAAACACAAAGACATACATTAATTTAACTGCATAATATAGGAAAAACACATTGACTTGCTTAAATAATTCTCACTTTAATATCTTCAGGATGCATGTTTTCTCCCAAGATTTTTTTTTTACCATTTGAAGAAAATCTGACAAAAAGGTCAAATTAAGGGGCGCCTGGGTGGCTTAGTTGGTCAAGCGTCTGACTCAATTTTGGCTCAGGTCATGATCTCAGGGTTTATGAGTTCAAGCCCCATGTCAGGCTCTGGGCTGACAGTGTGGAACCTGCTTGGGATTCTCTCTCTCTCTCTTTCTCTCTCTCTCATTCTCTCTTTCCCTCTCTCTCATTCTCTCTCTCTCTCAGAAAATAATAAACTTTTTTTTTAAAGTGACTTTTAAAAAAAGGGTCAAATTAAACACGTTGTCTGTAAAGTTAGGTAACTAACATAGAGTAAGCTATTTTTTTTTGAGATATAATTGACACGTAACATTATATTAGTTTCAGGTGTACAATATGATTATTTGGCATTTGTAGGGATAAACTTATTTTTAAACAATATGTAAATTATATTTTGAAACAGTATGTTCCAGAATGTGTTTTCAGATAAAAAAAATTTCTAAATGTAAAGCAATGTATTTAGTGGTTAATCTGGAAAAAAATGCAGTTACTAAACATATATACTAACAGTGTCCAAAAAGTCTAGAAACATGGGTAAAATAAGATATGTGTTGTACTTTTTTAGATTAATAATTGGACATATTGCTTTGCATTTAGAAGTACTTCACCTAAAATGTGTCTGGAGGCTGAAGAAAAGTACACCAAACAAAATATTATAAAATATAGCTAACACACAGTATAAAAATAAGTTTATATTTTTTCCAGCCTCATGGACATACTATATTATACAGTACATAAGCCACTCAATCTCTTTTACTATAATGAATGAATGAGCAAAATTCCAATAAGACAGTCTCTGAGACTAAGTTTTTTGTGAGAACTCCAAATATGATGTATAACTTGGTAAAGGATGTCAATGTTGCTCTGTAAAGGCTTCCTAGGTCCTTGGTGGTAAACCTATAGCATCATAACACGTGTATGGATTGGTGTTAAAGTAGCAGCTAAGGTGTGAACCCAATCACTGTGGATATTGTGGAAAACTTAAAGAAGATTATTGTCCTCAGGGAAAGTGGCTAATATTAGTTTCCCTTTTCTTTATCAGGGACACCTCTTCGTAGAAAAAAAATAAGGGAGGAGCACCTGGGTGGCTCAGTCAGTTAAGTGTCCAACTTCAGCTCAGGTCATGATCTCATGGTTCGTGGGTTCAAGCCCCACGTCAGGCTCTGCACTGACAGTGTGGAGTCTGCTTGGGATTCTCTCTCTCTCTCTCTCTCTCTCTCTCTCTCTCTCTCTGCCTCTTCCCAACTCATGCTTTTTTTTTTCTCTCTCTCATAAAATAAATTAATGAAACTTAAAAAAAAGAAAAAAATAAGGAAAAAAAATCAGGAAGAAATAAAAAATACATTCCATAGGAGTGTTTCTTCCTATTGTTTAGAAAGACAGAGCTTCATTGGGCATGCCAAAAATGTACTATCAGAGAAAAGTTTTAGTCTTAGTTCGAAAAAAACTAGGATTGTTGAGCTTCCTTTCAGCATATCAGGTGATTACCCAACTCTGGCTTAGACCAAGCATTTCTCATAGCTTTGGATATATAACAACGGCTATGACTTTATAGGTAGTAGTAGAGTCCGTAGTTGCAACTGCTCAGATACATAAATAATGCCTACCACTATTAGGACAACTTTTTCATGATTGTGTGGTTTCAGTTTTCATAGTTTCAGTGAGCATTTTTCCAGAGTCCAGGTCTATACTACTAGTATAAGGTACATGTTCAATGATCTTTAAAACCATAATTTCTACTGAATCCCCTAATTGAGAATCATGTGGTTTATCCCTAGTATTAACATTGAGCTTGGAACTGTTTCATGTGTGTTTCAGAGAGTTGAACAGTCTGCCAGTAGGATTCTGGGAAACACTACTTTTACAAGTAAGTACTTATGGAACTTCTATTAAATAAAAGCAACACATTACTAACAGTGAGGCTTTAAACTGCTTGCCTGAGCAGCCAGGAAATTGGGCACTATGGTTATTACTGTAACTCTCATAGTCACTCTCATCCTAACAATGGAATCATTTGCTGGACCCATAGACCTTGACACTCAGCCTTTGTAATTTGCATATCTGCTTCCCAACTAGATGAACAGTACCCCAAACACTAACATATTTTATTAATTTCTCAATCACTACACATACAAGCATGTAATAAATACTCAGAAACAATTTTTTGAGTGACTGACAACAATGATACTAAATAGAGTAACATGAATACCTCATATATTTATTTAGTAATCTTGACAGTTCAGAATTCAGCTAAGGTCCAGAAAATGTGCCTCTGCCCACCCCCACCCCCACCTCTCAGAAAAGCATCAGAAGATTAAAGATCCTTAAGAGAGTCCTTGAGGTCTCAAAGTCTAGCTTAGAAAAAACTTAAGACATAAACTCCTTAAGGGCAGGAGGATTTTCTCTTTGCTTACCTCAATTTTCTCAGGGCCTTTACTGCGCAGAATAGATGATCAATAAAAATGTGTTGGGCAAATGACTATAGTGATGGTTATGCCTTTTCTAAATGAACAGAGAAATGAAAATAGTTGAATTCAGAACTAGGTGCTAGAGTTGCTACAGACATGTACAGCTGCGACACCTGCCAGTCAATGTCACAGAATACCAGCAGACCATAAAAACGCATGGTCAAAAATGCAGAAGTATGGCAAGTTGGAACCATTCTTTTTTTTTTAAGTAAATTTTTATTTACTAATTTTTGAGAGAAAGAGAGAGAGAGAGAGAGAGGCAGAGAATCCCAAGCAGGCTCCGTGTTATCAATGTAGAGCCCAACACAGGGCTCAAACTCGTGAACAGTGAGATCATGTCATGACCTGAGCTGAAATCAAGAGGCAGACACTTAACTGACTGAGACACCCAGGCACCCCAAGTTGGAACCATTTCTTTTAGAAGCAAACAGATCCCAACCCCTCACTAGACTCTATGGATTACCACTACATAGTTCAACAATTAACATTTGCATTAAGAATTCTGAGTTAAAATTTTAAAATGTCTAGAACATTAAAAAAAAAAAACAGAGGAATATGATGCATTAAAGGAACACTTCCATCAGTTATTGTTCAAATTAAATCCTGGATGGGAAAGATGTTTTGAAATAAGTTCAGGAGACCATGCGTGCTGGTTGTTCTCTGTTTGCTCCCAGATCCTTGCTCATCCCAGATTCTTTGCCCATTCTGTATGGGAAGAAGGGAGAAGTTGGAATATTCCTTTCAGTCTTCCTCCTTGTCTGCATTTGGCAGTGACATCTTGCCTATGATAACAGCTTTTGTTGAGTACTATCCTTTACAGCCTCCAATTTCAGCTCTCGCCAAATTTAGACACCTCCATTAACTCCCTCTCCTTTCTTCTTCAGGAATGAAAGAGTTTGTGGTGGGTCAGTAGGAACGATGACATCTATCGGTGACTCCCTTCACACTTACCATACCACCGCAAACATCCCTCATTATACTCTCTTTGAAAAACCCAGCTGATTATGCTTTCAATCAAACTGTTTGACCCACCATAGAATAGTCAGGTCCTTCTCACTTTGTATGAGACTTAAAACCAACATATCAGGCACAGGTCATTTATCAAACCAATCCATCTCTATTTCTTCCATCCACAGGAAAGTGACCTACAAGCCTCAAGAAAGTGGTAAAGAAGGAAAAGCCAAGGATAATATGTGACCAGCAGCGGCAACATGCTCTTGTTTCAGTAATACCCAGGCTGGTGAGCAAGTACAGACTGGCTAGTGACTGGCCCACATCAGTCAAGGACACTTTAATCTTTCTAAAGGGATGAAAAATAATTGGCGATGCTTCTCTGAATTATTTTGAAATATTTCTGTAGAAAGAAACAGAGAAATGCACATGGGTGAGAGGAGGCAAAAACAATTTTAACAGAAAAAAGTCATTGGTCTGGCTCCACAAATTTTCAAGTATACTACAGAGGAAGACCTTGTATTTGGTGACTGAGAGATGCATACAGAATTAAGGGATGGAGTACGGGGCATTGCATGACCTTCCAGCACACACATATACAAGTGTGCCACATATATAGTGGCCTGTCACCTGGGCCAGGTCTCTTGTCTACCTACCTGAAAGAGAAAGAAGCACAGTGAATGAATAGAAAGAAGTAGTGAATTGGGTTCTAATTCCAATTTTCCTAGATGACATGTTTTGGTTAGGTCACTTTGTCCGTCTTAAGTGAAATAGGGATGATGAAAAGTACCATATTAATTTCTCATCATGCTAGTTCTCATCATGTAGTTCCAAGTCTGTGAAGGTTACTCTAACCTCTAGGGGGTGACACTTTTAGATTTCCAGATTTGGGGAAAAGCTTTCACTGGTTAGTCCTGAAAGGGGCTATCTTACAAATCTCACCATTTCTGCTGAAACATTTGTCTCCTAATATCTTGAAAACTTTCAGATTCTTCCAGTGAAATGGCAGCAAGTAGACATGAGATGATTCTGTATGGGTGAGAGAATATCTAGTATACACCAGAACTTCCAGGGTGTCATTTAGTAGATATGTATTCTTATTCTTAATCCAACTTTGCAGCCCAATGACTTTATGAAGTCAAAAATTCTCCCCCAAATCCTTTTGGAGTATGATTTTTGAAGGATATAGAGACAGAATCTGAGCCAATATATTTTATTTCAAATAAGGTTCTTTGATTTCTAATATGCTTTTGAAATGTGACATCTGTCTACCTTGTGAAACTCTACTCTCTCAGCTCCCTGGAGAGCTTGGAAGAGTATTAAATAATTGGATCCTTGTTGCTTTCTGAATTCCACTACTTGTGGGCCATTTCTGCTGGATAAGCATGTTGTTTATCCATAGCATTCTCTTAATTCTGCTCCTCAAACTCCTATTTTCTGCTCTCAAAGCCAAACTCTGGGATGGAGAACACTACTCCATGGTTATTTGTTATTAAAGGACTTGTATCAGAAAAAGGGAAGCAATGTTGATAAGATAAAGTACCTAAAAAGAAGATAAGCTGAAAAGGCAAGGAGGGATGTCATGCATTTCAGAGTTGCTCATTTATTCTGTTTTGCCACATCACAATCCTTACAATGAAAGCACTCTTCCTTCTCCATTGGATTTTCATCTGTAGAGTATTTAATCTTACAAAATTAAAAAAAATCAATAACCAGGGAATATTCAGTAGTTTAGAGTTTTAATATTTATCACAAAAGCAGAGCAATCACTTGTGAAGGGGTGGGGAGAGACAGAATTATGGGCACTTCTTTCAAAAAAAACCCAAATATAATCTTCCCCAAAGTTGTATTGATACTAAAATTCACCCAATTTCACATGAATCCTCAAGAGTTGTATCGATACCGAATTTCACTCCACTTCACTTGAATTTTCAAACTTGAAATACCAGCTGATTCGCACTACTTCCTTTCAATTAACTTTTCTAGCCTACAAATCAATACATGTTGGTGAATACCTAAAAGCAAATATTATCTATACAGAGACAGGAAATGATGACATTACTGGCAAAAGTGATGTCATAAACAGACATCAATTCCAAAGGATACTGAGTTCTCATGGTACTAGGGGAAATAAAATAATGACTTCACAGCTGAATAGAATTTAAATAAAACATATTTCAACAAAACTGCCAGAAAAATGAATCATTCTACATTAACAGGCTACATTAGCAACTAGATATGTTAAAAGTTTAATTTAGCAGAGGACTGCCTCTGACCAAAAAGAGTTTAATTTAGATTTTATCTGTCTTTTTAACTTAAGTTTATTCATTTTTGGTAATCTCTACACCCAATGTGGGGCTCACCCAGAGATCAAAAGTTGCATGCTCTTCTGACTGAGCCAGCCAGATGCCCCGTAGATTTCATCTGGTTTTGATTTATGTCAATAAGTATAGTTACTGGCTTAAAGGAAACCTGAAATTTATCTTTCTCTTTATGGACAATATTAACATATTTCCTAGAGAAACTTCTGTATTTTATGGGTAACAATACTTTTATCTCCCAAATTTAAATCTTTTTTTCTATGATAATTTTAAGAAAGTAACTGACAGAAAGGTACAACACAAAGAATTATAGCTAGTAATTGGCATCCACTTATAATGTACTAGGCAAGGTGTAGAAGGTTTTATGTACATTATTTTGATTAATACTTACGATACACAATGTTGACGTTATAGAAATGTGGACACAATGATCCCCAGGTAAACTAAAGCCAAAAACAATGAGGCCTAAAGAGGGTAAGTGATCTGCCAAGGGTCACAAAACAAATAAGAGAGGAGGTGGAATTCAAATTTAAGTACCTCTCATTCTTAAGTCTTTCTCCTTTATTTACTCTTATAATTAAAGAGTAAAAGGTACAAGTGAGCATATTTGACTTATTAGAACATAAATACTGTTTTTCAATGTAAGTATTAAGTTGGAAGTATGTTACTTCATACTGAAAATATTCAGCACAAATTCAGTAGAATTCTTACTCAACAGGCTTAAGAGTCCTTTAAAATTCTCATCTACAGCAGCATTTCTCAACTTTTTTCATCATCTTCCCCCACCCCCAAGGGGTCTTCTTGACACTTTTTTTCTTAATCACCCTACCCACCAAAATTTAATACCACAGATATACCACATACTATATGTATATCTGTGCATACAGACTATATGTAGATCTGTGCTTTATACATAAGAAGAGTTAAGATTTTTTTTTTCCCTAGAATGCATTTTTGCCCCTTGGAGGGTAATGAGGATGTATAATCTGAAAGATGTATCTGTTTTTCTTTGCTGCTCCAAAACCTTCCAACCCACTGGCTATTACTTCAAATTGCACGGAGTTAGGATCTTAGACTTCTGGCTTAAAGTTTTTCTGTATGTTAAAATATGAATACATAGAAAATATTGGTGAAGCACCAAAACCCATGTACATTTTAGTGTGAATAGAAGATGGAAAAACCAGTTTGATGGGGGGAAATGAGAAGAATGTGAGAGCACTCCCTACTGGAGCAGAGGAAGGAGAACAGAGAGGCTCTGGGTCGGAATGCCTGTGGCACAATTGTGCTTCAGTCTAGTCCCGTTGAACACATTAACATGAAGTAAGTACTTGAAAATGCCAGCTCCCATTCATGATGAACAAGAAATCTTAGTCATAAGCCACCTTAGTGACCATCACCCTATTGATTAATGTGTAAATACTGGGTTTCCTGCCTGTGAAGATTTGCTGTTTGGTTCCTTTCAGGTCTGTTTGTATATTCCCAATTGCTATGTGGCCAAGAACAAGTAAGTTTATGTAATGTTCCAAAGAAACAGCTCGACACCGTGGCTCATTTTAACCCAGGTATGAATAGAAGACAGAGTTGAATTCACAAATACTTCTTTCACATGCACTATAAAATACAACTTTTCACTCCCAGAGGCCAAAATGGTCTTAACCATTGAAGTAATTATAGCTCATGACTATAATTTAGAGTTAGCTCTAGTTGACTCAAAATTCACACAGGAAAATAATTCAGTCATCTTATTGGAACACTGGAGTGAATAACTTCATAAAACCCATATAGTTGCAGCAATCCTAGAATGAAGGGTAAATTCTAATAGAAATCAAGAGTTGATAATTTCATAAAACAACAGTAATTGTCTACAATTTACTGGTCACCAATTTAAAGGCTCAAGTACCACAGTTTACATTTATAAATATCACCTACTCAATCCTTATAGCAATCCTATGAGATGAACAGTTGTATCCACTTGTATAGAGGAAATGAGTTTACAAAGGCAATTTTCCTGAAACCTTTCAGAAGTAGAGGCAGAGTAGAGGAATTCAAACTCCTGTCATCTGAAGCTCATGCTTTGCCACCTCAGCCATAGTGAAATTATCTCAGTGAAATGACAGAAAAGGCTCAAGTCTGTAAACTTTTACTTTCCAGTCAGATGGAGAAATCTTGGGTAAATGGAGAAGTAATGGATACGGTGTGTAACATCTTTTGAGATTTTGCATATAAGAAGCTACTGTTTAGATAATTTAAATTGAAGGATTAAAAAAAATACCTTCAAGATGTGTATTGGTAAGGATTTTCTGACTTTGAAGCTTATGAAAAATATGTATCAGGACCTTGGTAAATGTTAAATAAAATGGTGGCTACTCACACAAGCCTAGGTGCACTTTCCAGAAGCCAGGTCAACTATAGTAAATTATTTCCATCACTCATTCCCCATCAATAGCATTGAACCTTATAATATGAAGGGAGCCCCCATATAAAAGAATGGCCCTTCTAAAATAAAAAATACAAGAATAACACATGTTGGTGAGAAAGGCAGAGAAAAAGGAACTCTCTTGTACTGTTGGTGGTAATGCAAACTGGTGCAGCCACTGTGGAAAACAGTGTGAAGTTTCCTCAAAAAGTTAAAAATAGAACTACCCCATGATTTAGTAATTGCACGACTGGGTATTTATCCAAAAAATACAAAAACACTAATTCAAAGGGATACATGCACCCTTATGTTGCATTATTTACAGTAACTAAATTATGGAAGCAGCCCAAGTGCCCATCGATAGACGAATGGATAAAGAACGTATGGTATATATTTACAATGGAATATTGTTCAGTCATAGAAAAGAATGAAATCTGGCCATGTGCAGTGACGTGGATGGAGCTAGAGAGTATAATGCTAAGCAAAATAAGTCAGTCAGAGAAAGACAAATACCATATGATTTCACTCATCTGTGGAATTTAAGAAACAAAACAAATAAGCAAAGGAAAAAGAGAGAGAGCGACAAACCAAGAAACAGATTCTTAAATATGGAAAACAAACTGATGGTTACCAGAGGAGAGGTGGGTGGGGGTTGGGTGAAATAGGTGATGGAGATTAAGGAGTGTACTTGTGATGAGCGATGAGTGATGTATGGAAATGCTGAATAGCTATGTTGTACACATGAAACTAATATAACACTGTATGTTACTATACTGGAATTAAAATTAAATTAAATTAAATTAAGGCTCTTTTTAAAACATCCAATTCTTTTTATACATGTATATAGTTCCACCAACATGAAAGGATAATAAAAACTAAGAGGGCAGAAGTGGAATAGCAAAAATAAAGTAAAACTCTATGAAATAATTTTATAGATTTATAGAGGAGGTTAGGAGCAGTGTTGAGGAGTCAGGAACCAAATGTGTCACCTCATTCCTAGTCCAGTATTTTCTTCATAACAGTATACTGTTACTAAGTAGAATAATAAATAGGCTTGAAATTATAGCAAAAACTGACGTCTAAAATACATCATCAATTTTAGGCTTAATCTGTGGAGACTTAACTAATATTTAAATTATTCAAACATCCTGACAATGAAGTACAAATATAATTTATCTTTTAAACTACCAACCTAGTTCTATTTACTATGTTCCAAATGGGTATCAAACATCCCTAAATAGTGACATAATGAATAACTCCAGTAAAGGCTAAAATTGTTCTCACATGTGAAGTAATGTGTACAACTGGTCAAAGTATAACCATCGCAATAAAAGATGTTTTCACTTAATTTCCTAGAAATTTCAAATGTTTGTTTAGCCCTTATTAACTGGAAAATTCCATAATGCATTGTACACTTACTGACACGTTCTAGTAAGAAAATGTTTTTAAAATAAATAATCCATGGCATAAAATTCAACCAGTGTTTCACAATATTAACTTGACAATAAATGAAGCATTTTTAATGTATGAAGCATTTTAAAAATGTTTATGTAGCTTCCAACGAAATTCTAATTTAATTATATTCTATAAAGTGAGAAAGATTCCCTATGTCAGATTCTCTGTTAAAGGTTTTGCCAGATTTCTATTAAGACTAATGTATGCAAATGCTATATTTAAAAATATTTTATAACACTTAAGATATAATTGCGAATACTACTAAAAATATGCTTAACACTTCACTTTTTCAATGTTCTCCTACTTGAAACTAATGTTAAAACTGACAATCTAGGCATTCCCATATATGTTAAATATCAATAAAATGATCATGTAGAACCAGCTCTTTCTAGAGGACATATCAGAGCATTTTAACAACATATGGAAGTGCAACATATTTTTAAACCAGAAGTCATGTTAACACTTAGATCACATGGACTCTGTTGTCTATAACAACTACTAATTAAACCCCCAAATGTTGTGCTCATCTTAATGGAAGGGAAAAAAGTATAGTTATGCTAGTCATGCTCCCTCTTTAATTTATACATACATGTCCAAGATCATTCTAAGGTGCCATACCTCATCAACTAAAATCCTAGTAGGACAAATAATACCAATCATGGCATTGCCCAGCACTATATGAAATCTGTACAAATGTGGAAAATTACATCCAAAGCCAAGTATACCTCCCTATATATATTTTCTATCACTTCAGAACAAATCTACCATTCGGAAGGTATGTTACTTACCGAGAAGCATGTTTCTTAGCAGAAGTCAATTCAGTCTGTCTGTAATTTATGTGTAACAAAGGTATAAAGAGCTGAGAAGTACGTTAACCTGCCACACGTTTTGTTACAGATAGTGTGAGCCTTCACAAACTCTTCCTTGTATCCTATGCCTGCTGGAGTACCGGACAGACTCCACTCACTCACTGTGCACCTCGGTGGAAACTAACAAACAATACAGTCACTGTCAGTAGATGTTGCCTCCTCAGCATACAGAGCCAAAAAAAATTATGGAAAAGTAGGTTACTTCACTGGGGTTGGAGATGTAAATTCTGAATTGATTATGCTGTGTCTTTAAAATTCCAGTAATATTTTCTACTGAATTCACAAAGAAACAAAATTTAAACTTATGCAAATAAGCTTATAAGATCATATTTAAAAAATGTAACTGTCCTCTTTCTCCCCTTCTTTTTTTTCTCTAAGAATTTAAAATACATTTCACTACAAACTAAAAAGAAATTGTGTTACAAAATAACCTCTGTATAATATGCATGTTTTTAGAAGCACTGAATATTAAAATTATATCACTAATCAAGGATCATAGAATGCAAATATACTTATTACTTGGTGTTATGAGCTTGGGCCTCCAATGTGATTTCAGTTCCACAATGGATTATTTGTTTGATTCCAATACAAAGATAATTATTTCTGAAATCAGTTTCTCCTGAGAGAATAAACCTTACAGTTTTAAAGCAATAAGAATATTGCAATGAACATTTAACAAAGGAATATCTTGTTTCTTTTTCTTCTTCTACTAGATGTGCATTAACAATTTAAAAAGAGAAAAATCTATATCTGAGCCCAACAGAAGAATACACAGCATGTCAGATAACACTAAAGCCAATAAGTTGAATGTGATTTTTAAGACTGTTTTCTAAAATAGAAATGAGATAAAAACTGTGTGTATTGGTGAAAGGTGGTTAAGATGGTGGAGGAACATGGAAGCCCTGAGCTTGTCTTGTCCCTGAAATGCAGCTAGATCAGTATCAAGCCATTTTGAACACCCAGGAAATTGAGCTGAGGATTAACACAACAATCTGCATAACTTGAACCACACAGCAAGTACACAATGCAGAGAGGTGAACTCAAGGAGAGAAAAGCTGCAGAGGGTAGGGAGTTGTTTTTGTGGAAAGAGAACAGAGAAAGGGAAAGGGGAGGAGCGTGACACCTTGGGATCATGCAAGAAAAGCACTCTCCCTGAATGTAGTGGGAGAGAAAGAGACAGAAAGAGTGAAAACAGTTTCAGGGTAGACTGAACAAGAAATCTGTTCCCCAACATCATTGACAGGGAGAAAGGGGAGGGTTTCAATCCACCAGGATTCTATAAACAGTGGAACGTAGAGTATGAAGTTTTGGAGCTCAGTGCCTGGTGGTGCTCTGGTGAGGAAGTAGGGCAAATTCCCAGGAGGAGGCAGCAGGGTTTGAGGGGTCCCTGGTGGTTCCCCTTATTGGAGTGCAAAAGGTCCCAGAGGACCCCTGAAGAGCAGCCATGTTTGCTGGTATTGGGACAAAGATGCCAGCGTGCAGCAAACCCTGGTGCTGGCTGTCTGTTGTGGTTTACCGTATTCTCTGAACCTCTGCCACTGTGCAATCACATGAATGCTTTCTAGGGCAAGCCAGCACCTGGCCGTTGCTCAGTGAGACCCTCCCCCAGAGAGTTGGTGTGGGTCCAAGCTGCAGGGGTCTCTGACGCATGGGGCTTTAAAACACAATCCCACTCGAGGTAAAACTCTGGAGGGAGGTGCTGCCTGGCAGGTGGACAGCTTGGACATGGACAGGGTAGAGACAAGGAGTGGATGGAATCCTGAGACAAAGTAGGGGTGTTTGACCGCAGGTCTGTCAGAGCATGAAACTCCTGTGCCAGAGACTAGGGAACTGAGTGAAGCCACTTGCACCTGTCCTGTGCGTGCATGCACACCATACTGATCCACCCTAGTAAGCTAAGCAGCGCCACCTAGTGGGGAACACAGCCATTACACCAAGCCCTGCCCAACTGCACTCTCCAAGCATATCCCCTAGCATCCCCTAGAAGACCAGCACAAGTTACTCCACCTGCTTAGTGTATGGACTATAGAGGGCTCCACAGTTTCAGTTCTAGGGGAAACTGCGTATAACTTCATTTGGGTTTCATTCTGTTTACAAGTTCATTTATTTGTTCATTTTATTTGCTTCTGCTTTTGTTTAATTTGTTCCTTTTTTCCTATTCCCTTTTTTCTTTTATTTCCTTCCTCATTCTGAGATACAGAAAATTTTATTTATTTTATCTTATTATTATTTTTTCTCCCACCCCCTCATTTTTTCTCTTCTATCAGGCTTCTTTCAACAAGCAGACAAAAACACACCTAGGATCTAGCTTCTTTTGATATTTTGTTTTGTTTTTTATTTTTTTAATTTTAATTTTTATTATTTTTTTCTTCCCCCAAAATGACAAAATGAAGGAATTCATCCCAAAAGAAAGAACAGAGAGAAATGACAGCCAGGGACTTAATCAATACAGACATAAGCAAAATGTCTGAACTAGAATTTAGAACCACAATAATAAGAATACTAGCTGGGATTGAAAACAGCATAGAATTCCTTAATGAAGAGAGAAAAGAAATAAAATCTAGTCAGGATGAAATTAGAAATTCTATAAGCAAGATGAAATCTTAAATGAATACCACGATGGCAAGGATGGACAATGAGGAGCAACAAATCAAAGATCGAGAAGATAAAATTATGGAGAGTAATGAAGAAAAAGAGGGAAACAAAGACAAAAGATCATGATTCAAGACTTAGAGAACTCAGTGACTTATTAAAAAGGAATAACATCCGAATCATAGGAGTTCCAGAAGATGAAAGAGAAAAAGTGGCAGAAGGTTTATGTGAGCAAATTATACCAGAAAAATTTCCTAATCTGGGCAAAGACACAGACATCAAAATTGAAGAAGCACAGAGAACTCCCATTGGATTCAACAAAAACCAACCACCACCAAGGCATATCATAGTCAAATTCACAAAATACACAGACAGGGAAAGAATTATGAAAGCAGCAAGGGAAAAAGTCCTTAACATATAAGGGAAGACAGATCAGGTTCACAGCAGACCTATCCATAGAAACTTAGCAGGCCAGAAAGGAGTGGCAAGATATATTCAATATGCTAAATCAAAAAAATATGCAGCCAAGAATTCCTTATTCAGCAAGGCTGTCATTCAAAATAGAGATAAAGAGTTTCCCAGGCAAACAAAAACTAAAGGAGTTTGTGACCACAAACCAGCCCTGCCCTGCAAGAAATTTTAAGGGGGATCATTTGAGTGGAGAAAAGACAAAACGAAACAAAAAAAGATGAAAAGCAACAAAAACTAGAAAGGACCAGAGAATATCACCAGAAACACCAATATAACAGGCAATACAATGGCATTAAGTTAATATCTTTCAGTACTCACTTAAATGTCAAGAGACTAAATGCTCCAATCAAAAGACATAGGGTATCAGAATGGATAAGAAAACAAGACCCATCTATATGCTGCTTGCAAGAGACTCATTTTAGACTTAAAGACACTTGTAGATTGAAAGTAAGGGGAAGAAGAACCATTTCTCATGCTAATGGTCATCAGAAGAAAGCTGAAGTAGTCATACTTATATCAGACAAACGAGATTTCAAAATAAAGTGTAACAAGAGATGAAGAAGGGCATTATATCATATTTAAGTAGTCTATCCACCAAGAAGACCTAATAATTATAAATATTTATGCCCCTAAGGTGGAACACCAAATATATAAATCAATTAATCACAAACATAAAGAAACTCATTGATATTAATACCATTATAGTAGGGGACTTCAACACCCTATTTACAGCAATGGACAAATCATCTAAGCAGAAAATCAACAAGGAAACAATGGCTTTGAATGACATACTGGACTAGATAGACTTAACAGATATGTCCAGAACATTTCATCCAAAAGCAGCAGAATACACATTCTTCTTGAGTGCACATGGAACAGTCTCCTGAAGAGATCACATACTAAGTCACAAATCAGCCCTCAACAGGTACAAAAAGATCGAGATCATACCTTGTATATTTTCAGATCACAACACTATGAAACTTGAAATCAACCACAAGGAAAAAAAATTGGAAAGACCATGAATGCTTGAATATTAAAGAACATCCTACTAAAGAATGAATGGGTTAACCAAGAAATTAAAGAGGAAATTAAAAAGTAGAATTAAAAAAAGAATACAAATAATAATAAAAGAATAAAATGAGCAATTATATGCCAACAAATTGGGCAATCTAGAAGGAATGGACAAACTCCTAGAAACATATGAACTACCAAAACTGAAACAGGGCAAAAGGGAAAATTTGAACAGATCCATAACCAGTAAAGAAATTGAGTCACTAATCAAAAATCTCCCAACAATCAAAAGCCCAGAGATGGATGGTTTTCCAGGGATATTCAACCAAACATTTAAAGAAGAGTTAATACCTATTCTTTTGAAGCTGTTCCAAAAAATTGGGGTGCCTGGGTGGCTTAGTTGGTTAAGCGTCTGACTTCAGCTCAGGTCATGATCTCACAGTTTGTGAGTTCGAGCCCCGCGTCAGGCTCTGTGCTGACAGCTCAGAGCCTGGAGCCTGCTTCAGATTCTGTGTCTCCCTCTAACTGTCCCTCCCCTGATCATGCTCTGTCTCTCCCTGTCTCAAAAATAAATAAAAACATTAAAAATTTTTGAAGCTGTTCCAAAAAGTAGAAATAGAAGGAAAAGTTCCAAACTCACTCTACACAGCCAGGATTACCTTGATTCCAAAACTAAACAAGGACCCCACTAAAAAGGAAAACTACAGACTGATTTCCCTAATGAACATGGATGCAAAAATTCTCAACAAGATACTAGCAAACTGGATCCAACAATGCATCAAAAGAATTATTCACCACAATCAAGTGGGATTTATTCCTGGGATGCAGGGCTGGTTCAGTATCCACAAATCAATGTGAGACATCACATTAAAAAAAGAAAGGATAAGAACCACATGATACTCTCAATAGATGCAGAAAAAGCATTTGACAAAATACAGCATCATTTCTTGATAAAAATCCTCAAGAAAGTAGGAAAGTAAGAAAATACCTCAAAATCAGAAAGGCCATATATGAAAGACCCACCACTAAGTATCATCCTCAATGAGGAAAAATTGAGAGCTTTCCTCCTAAGGTTAGGAACAAGACAAGGATGTCCACTCTCACCACTGTTATTCAACATAGTGTTGGAAGTCCTAGCCTCACCAATCAGGCAATGCAAAGAAATAAAAGGCACCAAATTGGCAAGGATGAAGTCAAACTTTCACTCATTGCAGACAACATGATACTCTATGTGGAAAACCTAAAATACCCTACTAAAAATTGCTAGAACCGATCCATGAATTCAGTAAAGTCACAGGACATAAATCAATGTACAAAAATCGGTTGCTTTTCTATACACCAATAATGAAGCAGCATAAAGAGAAATCAAGGAGTCAATCCCATTTACAACTGCACCAAAAACCATAAAATACCTGGGAATAAACCTAACCAAACAGGTGGAAAATCTATACACTGAAAACTATAGAAACCTTATGAAAGAAATTGAAGAAGACACACACACACACACACACACACACACACACACACACACACGGAAAAACATTCCATGCTCATGGATTGAAAGAAACCATATTGTTAAAATGTTGATACTACTCAAAGCAATCTACATATTCAATGCAATCCCTATCAAAATAACACCTACATTCTTCACAGAGCTAGAACAAACTGTCCTGTAATATGTATGGAACTAGAAAGGACCCTGAATAGCCAAGGCAATCCTGAAAAAGGAAGCCAAAGCTTGAGGCAAAACAATTCCAGACTTCAAGCTGTATTACAAAGCTGTAATCATCAATACAGTATGGTACTGGCATAAAACAAACACATAGGTCAGTGGAACAGAATAGAGAACCCAGAAATAGACCCATAAATGTATGGCCAACTAATCTTTGACAAAGCAGGAATGAATATCCATTGGAAAAGAGTCTCTTCAGCAAATGGTGTTCAGAAAACTGTACACTGACATGCAGAAGAATAAACCTGGACGACTTTCTTATACTACACACACACACACACACACACACACACACACACACACACACAAATCAAAATGGATGAAAGACTAAATGCAAGATAAGAAGTCATCAAAATCCTAGAGGAGAAAACAGGCAACAACCTCTTTGATCTTGGTTGCAGCAGCTTCTCACTTGACATGTCTCCAGAGGCAAGGGAAACAAAAGCAAACATGAACTACTAGGACCTCATCAAGATAAAATGTTTCTGCACAGTGAAGGAAACAATCAGCAAAACTAAAAGGCAACTGTGGAATGGGATGGGTATTTGCAAATAACATATCAGATAAAGGGTTAGTATCTAAAATCTATAAAGAAACTTACCAAACTCAATATCCAAAAAACAAATAATCCAGTGAAAAAATGGACAAAGGACATGAATAGACACTTTTCCAAAGAAGATATCAGATGGCTAATAGACACATGAAAAGATGCTCAACATCACTCATCATCAAGGAAACACAAATCAAAACCACAATGAGATAAAACCTCACACCTGTCAGAATGCATACAATTAACAACTCAGGCTACAATAGATGCTGGTGAAGATGTGGAAAAAGAGGAACACTTTTGCACTGTTGGTGGGAATGCAAATTTGTGTAGCCACTCTGGAACAGTATGGAGGTTCTTCAAAAAATTACAAATAGAACTACCCTATGACCCAACAATTGCCCTACTAGGTATTTATCCAAATGATACAGGAGTGCTGATTTGAAAGGGCACAAGCACCCCAATGTTTATAGCAGCACTGTCAACAATAGCAAAACTATGGAAAGAGCCCAAATGTCCATTGACTGATGAATGGATAAAGAAGATATGGTATCTATATCTATATCTATATCTATATCTATATCTATATCTATATCTATACCTATATCTATGTCTATATCTATATCTACAATGGAATATTACTGGGCAGCTAAAAAGAATGAAATCTTGCCATTTGCAATAATGTGGATGGAACTAGAGTGTATTATTCTTTGTGAAATAAGTCAGAGAAAAACAAATATCATATGATTTCACTCATATATGGAATTTAAGATACAAAACAGATGAACATAAGGGAAGAAGAGCAAACATAATATAAAAACAGAGAGGGAGACAAACCATAAGAGACCCTTAAATACAGAAAACAAACTGAGGGTTGCTGGCTGGGTGTTGGGTGTGGGGAAGGGCTAAAGAGGTGAGGGGCATTAAGGAGGACACTTGTTCGGATGAGCACTGGGTATTATATGTAAGTGATGAATCACTAAATTCTATTCCTGACATTAAAAAATAAATAAAAATAGAATAGAAAATTAAATGACACATCCCAGTGTTACATATTCTAGCCATGTGTTCCTATAATACATATTTCATTTACACATTGTAATGACAGACAACAGCAATTAAACTATACCTTCCTCAAATCTAAATACTTGAACAGTGAAATTTTATGGGTTTTTGTTCATGTTTCAATATTTCCCTATTCCTTAATTTGGGGATTCAACTTCTATAGCCCTAGCTACTATTATTTTTAATGTAAAAAGATACAAACAGGAAAAGGAGAGGAAGAGAGGAGAACACTGAGAATAGTGTAAAAAAGAAAATTGTGAACTATACTGGTATTTCAGATTTTTCTGAATCTAGGTGATACAGGGAAAGTGGGGAAGGACCATGAAGACAGGAGAGTTTGGAGCAAAGCAAACAAAGGGAGAGAGATGGATAAGGATAATAATTAATAAAACATACCAATGATTGTTTTTTTCCTTTTTTCCCCTTTTATTGACCATTTTAAAATGTAGGCCTTTGGTATACCAAATATATACCAAATTTGAATGTAGTCATCTAAAGGATTGCACATATAAATTCTTACATTGGGTAAACTAACTTTCAATAAGAGGTAGGTGTGTGTGTGTGTGTGTGTGTGTGTGTTTATATTAATAAATATTTCTTTATAAATGTGGAAGAAGACCTTCCTGACTGCCTTTGACTTCCCATTTATTCTAACCTAGTGGTTCTCACACTTGAGCATGTTCCCTGGAGGGCTTGTTAGAACAGACTCCTGAGCCCAATTCCCAGAGTTTCTGATTCAGTATCTCTAGGGTGGAACCTGAGAAATTACAACAAATTCCCAGGTGATGCTGATGCTGCTAGTCCCAGGACTACACTTGGAGAATCCCCGCTGTAGCTCATTATGTTACCCTAGCATCTAACATGAGGATAGTTTCCACTGTAAATTGTTGTGTTACCATATTACGTGGATTCTGAGATCTCCCCCACAGCCTACCACATTTTCACAGCTCTGAGTCAGGATGTGTCTCTAATTAATCACATCTTATGATAAATATACACAAGGCAGCACCTATAACTGTAATGGTCAATTCAGAGTGTGCATGGACTTGTTCAGAGCTGTTAATAAGGTCTCTTCAGTTGAGTGATAGAATTTTTCAGTGCTATCATGTGTTGAATTTAACTATCATTTAAAAATTATTTTTTAAACCTACACTTTGAGAGCCACAGTTTTATTTGTCTTTAAACATACAAGTGATTGCATACAAAATGGCATATAAACAGGTGTGACATTTGTATTTGTTATTAGTGAAGCAGATGTTTATTATTGGAGGAATGATAGCAATTTCAGACTTTCTTGGAAAGTATCATTCTACTGCATTAGAGGATGTAAGAAAGGTAACCTCAAGGGGAAGAATTTGTGGTACGTGTAAAAGTTTTGCTTATCACAGGCTTAGTAATGCAACTGAAGGTAAAATAAATTGCCAGATGCCTCTGAACAGAAATTTCAAAGTGACAAGTTGCTGGTGTGAATAATTCACAAGTCCAGAGCAGCTCTCTTTAAGGCTCTGTGTTATAGTTTATTGATACTTTTTTCTTTCTTAGTGATACATAAAGTAATGATGTGACTTACATAAAAAATCCTTAGATTTGTTAAAATGTTATTATTGGAAAATAAAACAATCATTCCTAGTAGTAGCTATTTAAAAATGAATTACCAATGTGTTGATTTCGAGCAGGTTTTTCTTTTATTGTTCAAAGTGTGGTGTGAAAATTACCTAAAAAAAATTCACCAGGATTCTCTGCTAAAAATGTAGGTATCTGGGACTACCAGAGATCTATTGAATCAATATTTTTAGTTGGCGGATGACTAACCATCTCACCTTCAAGTACACAGCAATTTAATAAAAATGGCACCACTGGAGGACTCCTAAATGTGAGCGGTAATAATATATTTCTGAAAAAAAAAGTCTTTGATTCCAAATCAATTACAATAAACCTTTGGCATTGCGTAGGTGATTAAAACTATGTAAGAACAAAACTCTCCATGGGTAGTTTTACAAACCCAAACACCAAACTGCATAAATATTCCAATGGACCTGGGTAAAGGCAGAGGAGAAAAAGCCAGAGGCAATGGCAGATGCTCATCTGACCCAGCCTAAAGCAAGTAGTGCTTGATAGGAAGGCAGATACTAGGAAGAACAAGTACATAGAGGAGCACCACATCCCCAAGTCAGACTCCAACACTGGGCCAGTACTGACTGGAGTCTCCATGTAGCCCTCTAGTGGTATAAAGAATTTGCAAGAGGTAATACCAGAAAGCCAAGATGTAACTGACTGGAAAGTCACCTAATATTGCTGAGCCTGTTAACTCTGTAATATAATAAAGGTATTGTTACAGTATATGTCTACAGTCCATTTCAGCTCTAAAGTTATGTAATTTGTTTAAAAACTTTCATAAAAGGGTATGGCCTCCTTCAAAGTTTTATTAAGAAAACCTCATGAAAGCAAATGACAAACTAATCAAAGACAAAGAACATCTGTGGTGGTTTTAATTATGTCCCCCCACAACTTCTTATGTTGAAGATATGAATCCCCAGTATTTCAGAATATGACCTCATTTGGAGGTAGGGTCTTTACAGAGGTAAACGAGTTACAATGAGGTCATCAGAATGGACCCTAATCCCATATGACTGACTGGTGTCTTTATAAAAATGAGAAATCTGGATACAGATAGATACAGAGAAATGATGTGGAGGGACACAGGGAGAAGACAGACATCTACACACCAAAGACAGGCCAGGAACAGATCCTTCCCTCACAGCCCTCAGAAGGAACCCACCTGCCAACACCTCGAATTCAGAATTCTAACTTCCAAAACTGTGAGACAATACCTCAGTATTGTGAGGTACCTCAAAGTACCTCAGTTTGTGTTACAACAGCCTTGGCAAAAGAATACAGTGTCTTTACCAGGTGCGTGATATTATTAAGTACATGCTAACTTTATAAAAAGATTGGAGAGTGGATCACCATTCTCTGTTCTTCTAAGAAGTCTGAAAAGCAGTAGGAACAGCTATTTTGGGAAAGTTAGTTAAACTCAGATTTTTATTTTGCATTTCCGTTAATTTTTCCTTAATCAGGTTGGTCATGCATCTGTCTTTTCTAGTAGATTCCCCCCTCAAAAACACTAGCTGTTGATTTTTTCCCTACTTGCTTTTATATTTATTAATGTCTACTTCCTAACTTCCTTTGATTAATTTTGATACACTTTTTCTAGTTTCTAAGATACACACATGGCTCATTTATTTTCAATTTTTGTTTTTTAACACTAAAAACCATTTAAGAACACAGTTTGCTAACTTTTTCCTTCCATTAGCTTACAGATAATCTATCATTTTAGTTGATTTTCATTTTCTCTCCTTACTTAATGGTTAATAGAACTGACAGCAGAAATAACGTATCTATTTTTGTCTTTAGTATTAATTTAGTTTGGTCTTGGGCCAATCACTCACCTTCCATGAACTTCTGTGAGGTTGCCTGTGTGAGGATCAAACCAACTAAATATGACAGTATTTGAAACCATGGATTGTTATACAAATTTAAGTTATTGCTTTAATTATTTTTGACTAATTAACTCTACATAAAGAAATAGGGCACGCCTGGGGACATGAGAATTGCTTAACTTTGGGGTTTTAAATTTTTATTTCTGTTTGATATATTATTGTCTCTCAAATTGTCTATATGTTTATAACTTTATAGCAAAATGGCAATAATTCACCTACCAGCACAGTTTTAGTTGATCACTTTCATTCAAGGAAAGAAATTATTTAAAAAAATCTTTCTCTCGAAATAATCTGCATTATCATTTAAAAATAGGAGCAAAAAACAAAACAAACAAACAAAAAACCCAACCATGAGCAAAAGGAGCTAGCATTTATTGAAAGCAGGTTATATGTCCGGCACTCTTTTAGGTAATTTACATGAAATTCTCATAAAAGTTACTGTACTGCCCAAGGTCGCAAATCTTCCAATCCAGTTCTCCTTTCAAGCTCCCTCCTTACAGAAACCAGTGAATTGAGACAGCAGGTTGAATTCAAGTTTTTTCCTAATGATTTCCAGAGAACGCAAAATATTTCATATTTTAAGGGAAATTGAAAATATAAATCACACGTATTTAAAAAAAAAAACAAATGGCCCTTTCGTTTATCCTTGTTTTTTTTTTTTTTTCTTCATTGGAAACTTTTAGTTTTTCCTTTTTTTTCTTCCTTTAGGGGAAAATGAAAATGTCTGTGAGGAATCATTTTGCTTTGAATTATACTATTATTTTCCTATCATGCTAAATATGAGGTTCCAACACATCTTATGTATTAATTCAAGAGTTCTCATAGTGTCTAAAATATATGTACAAATTTTTAGCAACATTCATTTTTAATACCTAGTGCTGAGTTTTTACTTAAGACCACCTGAAGGCATTAATTACTATTATTTCTGGTGAGATTATGCTGAGGAAAAAATTGTAGCCTAATCAGCTTTCCAAATTATCTACAAGTACACAGCTCTCTGTAGATGGGAGATCATTATTCTTAACTAGGCTGCCACTTATTTGAATAAAGTAAACATTTAACGAATTATATGAGTTCTGAGTTTAAGAATCCAGAATGCACCCAGAAAAGAGAGATAATAAGAATTAAAATTGTATTAGTGAAGATGCTCATTATGTTTAAATGCAAACATATAGAAACATCCTAAATGCTCAATAGCAGAGGAATGGGTATGCCAATATTATAAAATATATTTAGTGACATAGGAAAATGTTCACTAACAACTGGGGAGAACTATATAGAGCTGGTTATACAATAAAGGTCATATATGTAAGAAAAGCATTTCTATATCTATATGAATATTTGTATATGTACACATCTACAGAAACATGTTTAGAAAAAAAATCCTCCAAAATATGTTAACACTGCAGGTTTATAGAAAATTTTAGTTTATTCTTTTTTCTGTATTGTTACATTATTTTTGGTACTAAACCGAAAAGAGAATCCATCTTAAAAACTGCAGTGGGAGAGATTTGGCTCTTTAAAAGAAAATTCATGTAATTTATAAAAATCTGGAGGCAGAACTAGCTAATTTAGGTAATCTCACTTAAAAATCTTATAGTAGGTATATTTTGAGAATAAGCTAAATTCTCCAGTTTCCTTTGGGTCCTAATGATCCTCTGATGCAACCTGTAAGGTTACAGACCTGGGCAAGCATGCAGACTAAACACACGCAGGAGGCTCTCTCATTGATCCCTGTCACAGGGCAAATGTAGAGGAAGTGGTGTGAAATAAACAAGGTAAAAGAGAATGAGGAAAATGGTAATACACTATTTATATGGAACTTCAGCCATAAATTCCCACAATTCCTCAGTGAGTCAATCTCTTCACCTGTAGTGTCTGCATCCATATAGATGAGCCTGGAGAACTGGCAGGAAGGGGAGGGCAGGAATCTAGCCCACAGATAGGCTTATCTGCATGATTTCCTTCAAGGCATTAAATCCTTTTAACCATTATTGTAGCACTGTCATTTTTACCCAAGTATTTAACTTATATAAAGGAAACAGTTTGTAGCCTGGATAGATATGGCTCCCAGAAACGTGTTATAACATGGCCCAGATAAAACTATTCCCATCTCATCAGAATATTTCTATTACAACATCATGACATATAACTAACATGGTTCAGACACATCAGATCCCTGCACAACTGGACACATCAAAAGAATTGTTATGTCATCAATGATGCCACCAGAGAGAGCACCTGGTCCCCTCCTACACTGGAGAGCAGATGTTCCAATAATGCCACGGAGGTTTTCTTAAGATAGATGTTCAGATGTGTCAAGATTTTCAATAGGGTTAAATTGGAAATGTTATCATTTTTGTTCTATTCATTAAAAAAAAAAATCTCTACCTACCTAAATGACACCCACTCTACTTTGCTTATTTTAATGGAAATCCAGTTTGTCCTCTGAGGCAGAGTTTGCTTAGGGCAGCACAATGCTCTGCAACTGTTTATGTCACGAGAGCGATTGCCAGCTGGGAGGAATGTGCTGTATCTAGTTTGCCTATGGCATATATTTGGAAGGAGATGGACGAGACTATAAAACTCAGGACAAGTTAGACAATTTTGAAGTGCAATGATATTCTGCAAACAAAAATGTTTAGGTGTATCTAACTCTGGCAGATGAAATCCAAAGGGATTTTAAGATTTGCTCTCCACTGGCATAAAAATCTTAAAAATAAAAAAAAAATAATAAAAAAAAGAACCATTAAAAAAATCACCAACAGGCTTCATTTTCATTCAAGAGCTTGTTACACACAGTGGGCGTTAAAAACAACACTGAAAATCATTAAAAACTCATTTAAAATAAAAATATAAAAGGTAAATTCACTAGAGTCAAAACTGTTGAAATATAGTTTTAGAAGCATATGGGTACAATTTCCCTGCATCTGAACTGTATGGTTAAATTAACTATAAAAATATTTTTATCAGTAATATACTTTTCTGAAATAACTCACATATATAAACTCTAAATCATATTAGAAAGGAAAAGAAAGATAAAAGATATTGTCTTTGTCTCAGGAAATGAGTTTACTTGTTTAAAATGCAGTTTTAAGAAAACATTTAACTAATAGGTGTATTGTGGGGTTTTGTTTAGTTTTGTTTTTGAGAAAGAGTTGAAAGCAGGGGTGAGAGGATGAGGGGGAATCTTAAGTAGGCTCCATGCTCAGTGGCAGATCCCACAACCCTGGGATCATGACCTGAGCCAAAATCAAGAGTTGCAGTTTCAACTGGCTGAACCACCCAGGTGCCTCAACAAATAAGTGTTTTTAAACTTTGAATACATGTCATATAATTATTGAACCTGAATACTTAAAAATGACTCCCAAATTATCTCATTTTATTAACAAATAAACTGAGATCCAGAGGGACAAATTATCTTGCTTATTGTCATCCAGTTGGAGGGAAATATCATAGGAACAGTATTCACTCTCTAAATTTTTGTTAAGTCCCATTCTATGCCAGGCACTGTTCTGAGTGCTGAAACAACTGGAATCCCTGTTTTCATGGAACTTACATTAGACTAATGTTTCCTATCATAAGGCTCTTTGCTCACATACTCCTCTCACCAAAAGAGCTAAACTATACAACTTATAAGGACACTCCAAATCTGATAAAAATGCCTGTGTTTTTTTGTTGTTGTGTTTTTCTGCCTAGATTCATCTATAATGATTTCCTTGAAAATGATCACATTTGTCCATATTGAAGAGAAAATCCCCAGATCTATATGTTACATGTACTTGAATGAGAAACTTGAGTAAGATCTGTATTGTTTTTGTTATCTCAGTGTAACATATTTGGGATATAATGGCATAGTACAATTGGAAAGATCTCATTTTTTTTTTATCTCTATGCCCCACAGAAGGGGAAAAAAGTCTGAGATTCAGAGTAATGATTTGCTATTTCTTTCCCAATTTAATCTTAGGTATCTCCACTAACATCCAGCAGTCATCATATTATGATTTGAGTGAATGATTTAGAGAAGGATCTATATAATATCAAGTGATGTTGTAACAGTCTACAACTGCAGCAGTAAATCAGGAAGAATTCTAACGTGTGGTTTTAACATTCACTAATATTCTTTAGTAATAATGTGCTGCACATGTACTACAACTTTTAGCCTTAGGCAACTGGATTTTGTAATTAAGGCAGAATACGCAGTATGTTTCCAGGGCTTGCCAGCCCCCAGCCTCTTTTGCCTAATGTGACCCCTCTCTGTACCGTATGACTCTATCTCATTCCAGCCACAGCAGATGGGACCAGGACCAAGTGTAGATAACTGATTTAAGGGCAGCTAATCATCAGAGATGTGACTAGTGGCCTGGTTCAAAACAACATGCCAATTAATCCTTTAGGATAGGGAAGATGAGAAACTGGGAACATAAACACTAGAGACTGTGAAATTCTGATCAGGTTCACAGGGTCTCATGTTCAAGCCATACTTTATGGGGAAGAGGGACAAGTCACTAGAAAGAACACATCATAAAGTGCTGAGAAGGCAAGAGACTGTGAGAGGTAGAGATCGCTTCTGAGAGAAAACAAAAACAAAAACAAAAACAGTTCCCAGTGGCTTTCCAGGTCACTGACATCTATTTCCACAAGCCCCGGCCAACTTCGATTATTGGCTTTGGATTTCCTGAGATTCACTGTTGAATCCTCATTACAAATTTCCTCTTTCTTAAGCTATATTGAGTCTTACTTGCAACCATATGAATCCTGGCCAAGAGAAATGGCTTTTCTTGCACCCATACCTCGTTTGAGCAAAAGTCAGTCACACATGATGGTACGCAATTCCTCTTACTTCTCTGAAGGACCACTCTACCAATAAGTCAATTTTGGTCACTGGTTATTACACTATATCATTAATATTTAATGACACAGTGGCATTTAATAAGTTAATTTTTACAACCTTATAAATATAAAATTATAGGATGGTTACTAAATGGTTACTGTATTAATCTTTTCCAACTTTCAACTTTCAAATAGTTTTTGGTGATGCTCATACTACCTGCTTACTTCATCTCTTTCCTGTTCTCTATCGAAGGTGTTGGAAAACAGGCACTCAGAGAAATTATAACAAGTAGCAGTCTTCTGGCTTACCAGAGCTCTGATATTCTCCTCTATAAGTGCTTTCTGGCTATTTTTTCCCCAATAAATTTTGTTCCTAAAGTTCCTGAAGGCTTTCTCCTTTATTCTTCATTTAATTAGTCATTGATCCTCCTCAAACTGAATGGGTGAGAAAACATTTTCTCCTTTGTTTTGCTTTTAAATATTTGATCCAAATATTTTTTGCTACTTGTCTAGCATACTGTTCCTGTAGCAAACACAGATTTTTCTCCTTCTTCTGTATTTGTTTTGCTACTGCCAGGAACAGAGTCTACAAAAATTATTGTTGCCTCCTCATATACCAGAAAAAAACTTTATTCTTTATAAGGTAAAGAAAATGTCAGTCTCAGTCAATATAAATACTTTTACTCAAAAGATATATTAAAATGACAATTCAGATATCATTCAGCTACAGTAATGAGCCATCTGAAGCACTTTATTCTGGGGTTTTCCAACTTCAGGGAAAATAAAAAATTGGGAAACAGTTAAAAATAGAAATATTGATATGATTAAAGCTAGAAAAGAGTAGGAAAGACAAAAAGTATAATAAAAAGAATATGAAGATCTGGCCTTCAAGTACATAAATGGCTCTATGTTACCAAGCATGGAGATGACAGGTAGAACTACCAAGAGAGTGACCTTAGTAGTAATAACTACTCAGATACACAAAACTGAGATTCGAATGGCTAGGATGGCAAGAAAAGCTGGCAACGTCTGCAGACCTGCAGAACCCAAATTGGCATTTGTCATCAGGATCAGAGAGATGTCAATGGTGTGAGCCCAAAGGTTCGAAAGGTGCTGCTGCTTCTTTGTCTTTGCCGGATCTTCAGTGGCACCTTTGTTAAGCTCAACAAGGTGAGCTCATAGATCAGTTCATTCACTGACTCCAGGTTTGGGTAACGCCATGCTCCATATGGTTCCATAATCCCTAACATATCAACTGAAGCCTTGTTGAGCTTAACAAAGGTGTGACTGAAGATCTGGAAAGGCGAAAAAGCAGCAACACCTTTCGAACCTTTGGGCTCACACCATTGATATCTCTGATCCTGATGACAAATGCCAATTTGGGTTCTGCAGGTCTGCAGAAGTTGCCAGCTTTTCTTGCCATCCTAGCCATTCGAATCTCAGTTCTGAACACCTGTCTGTATTCCTTGTGGTAATGTTTAGCTCCTTGCCCCTCAAAGCATCTTTTGGGCAAACTTCTTTCTCAGACGCTTGATCTTCAACTCTGAGAAATTCTTTCACTTTTTCTTAAGGGTTTCTGGCACAGGAAGTACCTTCTTTTCCTTCTCGTCTGCACCCTCCATGGTTCCAGCCAGAAAAGAGCAAGGCAAAATGTTTTTGTTTGTTTGTTTGTTTTCAACATTTATTTATTTTTGGGACAGAGAGAGACAGAGCATGAACGGGGGAGGGGCAGAGAGAGAGGGAGACACAGAATCGGAAACAGGCTCCAGGCTCTGAGCCATCAGCCCAGAGCCTGACGCGGGGCTCGAACTCACGGACCACGAGATCGTGACCTGGCTGAAGTCGGAGCTTAACCGACTGCTCCACCCAGGCGCCCCAAGGCAAAATGTTTTAAAGAAGGAATGAAGGGGGTGCTGTGATAACTGTTGAACAGCCAGCTCCTTGGGGATAAAACCCTAATATGTCGTGTTTACCAAATCATAGTACAAATATGATTCTAATTTCAAGGTACCAAAGTGATGAGCATCCTGAATGTAGAACTCAGCAGCACACCATTATATTTCCACATATATATACAATCGAGAAAAAACCTCAAGAGCATAGATAATAGTAAAATGTGGTTAAGTAATTAGGAAGTAATGGGTTTTGAATATTTAATACCTTTGTTTTAAATATAATTCATTTAATTTACATTTATGTAATTTTTAACACTATATTTAATAACTGGCTCACACAATTCCTGAAAATTTAGTAATCAGCTCTTATAAACCTGTCCAATACACCACTGAAAAGGCATCCATTCAGTCATGTATTTTTCTTAGAAAAGAATATTTATTCAAATCAATTGAATAAGAACAAGCCAATTTTTATGGCACATAGGATCTAGAGGGGAGAAAACAAACTTTTTTCATTCATTGAGCTATCTCAAGAATGAGAACTTTTGATCCAGTCCTTCAAGATAAATCAGCTTTCAGGGCACATGCACCCTGATGTTTATAGCAGCACTACCAACAACAGCCAAACTATGGAAAGAGCCCAAAAAACCATCAACTGATGAATGGAGAAAGAAGATGAGGTGTAAATATACAGTGGAATATTACTCAGCCATCAAAAAGAAAAAAATTTGCCATTTGCAATGACGTGGTTGGAGGTAGAGTGTATTATGCTGAGCAACATAAGTCAGTCAGAGAAAGACAAATACCATATGATTTCACACATATGTGGAATTTAGGAAACAAAACAGATGAACATAAGGGAAGGGGGAAAAAAGAGGGAAGCAAACCATGAGAGACTCTTAACGATAAAGAATAAACTGAGGGTTGATGGAGGGAGGGAGAATGGATGGGCTAAATGGGTGATGGGAATTAAGGAGGGCACTTGTTATGATGAGCACTGGGTGTTATATGTACGTGATGAATCACTAAATTCTACTCCTGAAACCAATTTTACACTATATGTTAACTAGAATTTAAATAAAAACTTGGAAGAAAAAAAAGGATAAATCAGCCTTCACTGTGAGCAAAAGAACATAAAGGTTAAGAGCGTGGGTTCTAAGGCCAGAACACCTGGATTTGAGTCCTGCCTTGTCCCCCTGTAACCCTATAACTTTAAGAAAGTTACTTAAATTTTTGACCATCTATAAAATGAGATGATAATAGTACCCACCTCAAAGAACTATTGACAGAATTAAATGTTATTATATGTAAAGCATATACAAAGTATCCAACACACTGCAAAAGTTCAGTGAATGCTAACTACCTCCATCATATGAAAGTGACTTCAAATATGTAAACTGTGGGCACTTAAGTGGCTCAATTGGTTAAGCATCTGTCTGACTCTTGACAGTGGCTCAGGTCATGATCTTGTGGTCGTGGGATCAAGCCCCACCTTGGCTCTGCATTGAGTATGGAGCCTGCTTGGAATCTTCTCTCTCCTTCTCTCTCTACCCCTCACCCACTCTCTCTCTCAAAATAAATATTTAAAAAATATGTAAACTGTGTATATTTGAGATAGCTACTTAAAGCTAGTTACTTCAAGTTCAAGAGATTTAACATATCTTTGACTTTGCTCATGATCTCCCGTCCACCTGATATGACAAACGTTCACCATGTCTTTTTAAGTTCCACTAGAAAATATAATTTCTCTTAACTTTCTCTGATTGGCTTGTACCCTGGGTAATTCAAAAGCTTTTTATAAGAACATATTTAACTTATTCTTAATATGTAGTTAATATGTGGGGTGCCTGGGTGGCTCAGTTGGTTAAGCGTCTGACTTCAGCTCAGATCATGATCTTATGGCTCATGGGTTCGAGCCCCATGTTCGACTCTGTGCTGACAGCTCAGACCCTGGAGCCTGCTTCGGATTTTGTGTGTCCCTCTTTCTCTACTCCTCCCCACTCATGCTCGGTCTCTCTCTGTCTCTCAAAAATAAATAAACATTAAAAAAACATTTAAAAAAATAATTTAGGGGTGCCTGGGTGGCTCAGTCAGTTAAGCATCCGACTTCGGCTCAGGTCATGATCTCACGGTCCATGAGTTTGCGCCCCAAGTCGGGCTCTGTGCTGACCGCTCAGAGCCTAGAGCCTGTTTCAGATTCTGTGTCTTCCTCTCTCTCTGCCCCTCCCCCGTTCATGCTCTGTCTCTCTCTGTCTCAAAAATAAAAATAAACGTTAAAAAATAATTTAAAAAACATGTAGTTAATAAGTTCCTGAAAACATTCTCAAAGGTCAAACATTTGAAGGACGAATAAAGGCAAGTACATCCTGAGGGAGTGTGATAGTATCTGTTTCCTGGCATCCTCATTCCTCAAGGACTAACCACTCTTTCTTTTTTTTTTTTTAATGTTTATTTTTGAGAGAGAGAGAGAAAGAGAGAGAGAGACAGAGTATGAGTGGGGGAGGGGCAGAGAGAGAGAGAGGGAGACACAAAATCTGAAGGAGGCTCCAGGCTCCAAGCTGTCAGCACAGAGCCCAACACGGGGCTTGAACTCACAAACTGCAAGATCATGACCTGAGCTGAAGTTGGAAGCTTAACTAACTAAGCCACCCTGGCAGCCCAAGAACTAAACACTCTTTACCAAAACTTGCATATACATGAGCAGCTTCCTCAGGTGATTGCTCAAATCTTCCTTGACTACTGTTATAAAAAACCTGCTCATTGCATGAAAAGTCTGGTAGGTACTAAGCATTGTACAAGTCAAGTTTGTATTAAAGTGAAAATTATTAAATTTAAGGGCCACCCATGTCTCTATGATATCTATTCCTCCCCTCTATTATGCTTCTGGTAGTCTTAAAGTCACTGTATTTCAACCTATTTGTATCTACAGAGCGCAGTTCCAGGTATGTGCTAGGTGATTGAAAAATGTTGGTTGTATTTAATTTCATTTAATTAGTTCCTAAATCATTTAAAAAATGTGAAGTTTAGGAAAAAATAGCTTTGGTGTTTCCTGTCAATTAGCTTGTATTGTTTGTATAATAAAGGAAGCTATATTACTATAAACTTCCTTTTCCTTCCAAGAGTGGCTCTGCAATTTTATCTAAATGATCAATTATCTCATATAGATAGGTGTAAGGGAAGGGGGAAGGAAGAAAAGAAAGGAGGGAGGGAGGGAAGGCAAATGGTTTCTTTTCTTTAAAAGAAATATCTCTTTAAATATAAAATCATTGTTGCATTCTATTTCCAGCAATATAATGAATTGATCATATATTCTAAAATAAACTCTCCCCTTGCAAAATGGATAAGATTATTTTAAGAATCCTTTTAGATGCATAAGAGATTTAGAAAAACACCAAGGAAAATTTTCAAAGGCCAAAAATGGAAAGCTACTTTGTAAGATGGTACTGTTCCCATCGTTGCCCTGAAGGCATTTGCCAGCATGGGTACCCTGGCTTTTTGGGTTCTAACTACTGAATGGGAGCAGAAATCAAGGCTCTGCTCTGCAAGGTGGAGAGTCAAAAACGAAACTAAAAAAAAAAAAAAACAAAAAACCCAAAACTCAAAGCCAAGTCCTTTGAAGAGCAAACCTTCAGAAAGCCTGCTCGCCAGCAAAGGTGACAGCAAGAAAAAATGTCTGTTTGGGCCATAAATTAGGGAGACAGGATGGTTTTCTTAGAATTTATAGCCATAGTCCTATCCTTACATGGCTCAGGATTTAGATATTCTCTACATGTTTGGTCCAGAAAACCCCCAAAACAAGAAAAATAACAGATATGGTTCCAGGGCTGGTTACCTCCTTCAGCACCAAGAAGAACCTAAAATACTTTTTTCTAGAAGTGTGCTTCCTCAACACAAGTCTTGCAGAATTCTTTCAGAGAAAGGCTAGTGAAACACGAGCTAACAATCAGAAATTATAAAATACACAAAGAAATAAGCCACCGTGGGGCACCTGGGTGGCTCAGTTGGTTGAGCATCCGGCCACGGCTCAGGTCATGATCTCACGGTTCATGAGTTCAAGCCCCGTGTCAGGCTCTGTGATGACAGCTCAGAGCCTGGAGCATGCTTCAGATTCTGTGTCCCCCTCTCTCTTTCCGCGCCACCCCTGCTTGTGCTCTGACTCTGTCTTTCAAACATGAATAAACAACAACAACAACAAAATTTATAAAAAAGAAATAAGCCACCTTGAACAAGAGAAAGAAAAAACAGTATAAACCTCTTCACGGATTTCTTAGAATTATAAATATAAAATGTATCTGAAATATTTGAAAAATTGTGGATTGTGGATCACATAATGGTCATTAAATGATTCAAATAGTGGTATTTGTGCTCTATATGGAGGTCAAATATAGAGAGAATTTAGGAAGATGTGTTTGGAATAATGGAAATTTTCAGACTAAATCCTGAAGAGAATTGAAAAGGCAATTTTCCCTCAAGCCCAACTCCTGCCTTCATCCTTTCTACATCTTTCTCTTGCCTTCTCTCTTCTCCATCCCCTTTGGAAAGTCTGGAATGTTCACTCTGACTAACCTTAGATTAAGGTCAACCCTAACCATATAAGCATCACTGCCAACAGTCAACTGGAAATCTTTTTTTTTTTTTTTTTTCAATTGTTTTTAAGGAGAGAGCACCAGCAGGGGAGGGGCAGAGAGAGAGAAGGAGAGACAAAATCTCAAGCCGGCTCCACACTCAGCATGGAGCCTGACATGGGGATCAATCTTACAACCGTAAGATGGTGACCTGAGCTGAAATCAAGAGTTGGACGCTTAACCAACTATGATAATCCAGAGATAATACTCATGTTCTATTTTTATTTGAAGATATTATTTTATAATATTAATTTTAAAACACTCTCATTATGGCATATGACTTAAATGTGATAAAGAACCATGCTATTTCATTTGAATATGATAGTAAAGAAAATTCACAAACTTTTTATACAACTTAAAACCACACAGACTTCTATCTGAAAAATGAAATTTTGTTTAGTGTAACTACCAAAAGACTATCCAAAATATCTCAGTCTTAGAAAAAGCACAGTGTTTCAATAAATGCTTTATCAAAGTCTGTTATATATTTTTAATGTTTTTATAGAATTAGGTCCAAAACTATGAACAGCTTTCTCAAGGCTAAGAACTACTGGCAATGTCATTATTACATATTAGGAGGCTAATAATGTATTTTTAAAGTAATTTATTGATTCAACAACATTTAAATGGACATCTGCTTTGTGCCTGATACTATGATATGCTCTGTAAATAATTAATGAGCAAAAATGGTCACAGTTCCTGCTCTCATGGAGTCTACGATTAAGAGACGAGCACAGATAATTATTGCAGTGGTCATCAAATAAATGTAGAATTACAAGTGGGCAACTATAACATTATTCTTTTTGACTATAGTCAACAAATACATTGATCTTAAAACACTTTTAAAGAATATTTAACTTGTCAAAAGTTAAGGGGCAATGAGCTACTTTGGTCTTATTGTGGGTACATTCTTATAAATATAACTCAAATTTCCTATGGGAAATCTTCAATTGATACTATAGCTATTTAATCTTTTTGAATTTATTAACAATTTTGCCAATTTTTAGAAATTTTAGGAACTATTCATTAAAATCCCCAATGACAGGGCACCTGGGTGGCTCAGTTGGTTAAGTGGCTGACTTCGGCTCAGGTCATGATCTCGAAGTTCATGAGTTCAAGCCCTGCGTTGGGCTCTGTGTTGACAGCTCAGAGCCTGGAGCTCAGAGCCGAAGCCCTGCTTCGGATTCTGTGTCTCCCTCTCTCTCTGCCCCTCCCCCACTTGTGCTCTGTCTCTCTCAAAAATAAATAAATGTAAAAAAAATTTTTTTTAAATCCCCAATGACAAATAACTGAATTTATTAATTTTAACATTTTACCAAATTTTGTTTCTTTACTTGAAAACTTTGAAGCAATGTAGATTGTATGGGATACTTTCATAGATTTTTAAGATTTTTACTTCCAATGTGATATCATAACTGCATTTTAGGAAGTTTCATTTGATTCTCACTACACCTGCCTACTAGAGGAAAGATGGATACACAGGCCAGCACATCAGGTGGGCTAAGCTGCTAGTCCCAGACAGGGAAACCTGAACTGGAGGACAGGGCTCACAGGGATGGGGAGAGAGCCTGCCGACCCGCAAATCTGCAAATACTGATTCTTTACAGCCCTTAAGCAATCTAAACCCAACTTATGCAAAACTAATAGTAGGGAAACTATAAATATGAAAAGAAAAACAAGGGTTTGTTAAATCTGTATTTTGGTGACTAAGTTTAATAATTTGGCCCTTTGGTAAACTGGCTTTTAGATGATTGACTTTAGCCCATTTGGCCTAGAATTAACTATAGCACGTCCATCTGACTTGGTCCTTAGTCATCAGATAAGAATATCCTGGCAACCTGAGGCTAGAATGGAGCCAGAACTGAAGAGTGAGTGCAAGTTGGCCAGAAGGGCAGAGAGGAGAAGAGCAAGGCGAGAGCCGGGGGAGGAAGGACACATAGAAAAGCCTGAACTGGCAAAAGAAATTGGGTTGAGATGAAGCCAAGGAGTACTCCAGGTCCAACTAGGATGAATGTTGGAGGCTATTTTTAAGAGTTCTGTCACTGGAAAGCAGTGATGGTGTTTTAAAAGGGGGTAACATGATGAGATTTGGGTTTTGGAAAGCACTCTGGCCACAATGTGGAGAATGAACTGGAGAGCAGCTGGGGCATATGCAAGAAGATCCAGCAGAAAATTCTTAACAATGGTTTGCTGAGAGATGACAGTAGTGTGGACTGGGGCAGGAGTGAAGGAGATGGTGAACAGTGGACAGACTGGAGTAGTTGTCTTCAGTTGAGAGTGATTTTGCTTCACTGAGGTCATTTGAATATCTGAAGACATTTTTGGTAGTTACAACTGGTCTAGAGGGATGTGCTCTTGGCAAATAATGCATAGAGGCCAGGGATGCTGCCAAACATCCTGCAATGTGTACAATAGTCCCGCATAATAAAGAAATGTATGACCCAAAATGCTACAGTACCCAGGCTGACAAATAGTGGGCTAGAGAGATACTTAGGGAGTAACACAGACTTCCTGTTAGAAATTAACTGTAAGTATAATGCCAGATTTATCAAGATAAAATACAATGACCATAAAAAAAAAAAAAACACAAGGTCAGTAACTGCTTTAGGGACAACAAAATTGAAATAAACAGGTGCAATTCAGAGCAATTATTAAATGCATATGTATAGTTACTATATGCTTACACAGGATGAGAGCTGTAAACTGCATTCCCAGCTTGACAGAAATACATGGTGACTAAATCTAGCATTGTCTGCAAAAGAGGCACGCACTTCACTCTGGTAACAGTCAGCAGGATCTAAATTTAGTTTATACTCTTAGTGCATTAAAATAGCATCAAGAAGCTCAGGAAGTCTAAAACTATCACACTCCAAGTTTCTGTCTATACTGTTAATAGCTACTTGCCAAGATCCCTGTTGCCCATGTGATGATTATAGCCTATTAAAAACATGTCCTCCGCGAAGTGCTCTAAAAAAAAAAAACAACAAAAAAAAAAAACCAACAAAAAAAACACCAGGAAATGTAGTTAAGTGAATGATTCCAGATAAAATAATTGGCAACACAAATATCACAATGTAGGCATTCATAAGGAATATATCTTAACTCCTGAAGTTTTGTGAGAGCTTTATGAGGCTTTTTTACTGTTTACCATAAAAGTTAAAATGCTTTCAATCAGAGTTTCAGTGTCACAATGGTAAATTAGAAAAGCAAATAAACATTTTTATTTGAACAGAAAATCTACTAATTGCCTACATGTGACTTGGATAAAAGCTGAAATGGGGAAGGTCTGAGCCAGGCCTATTACTGAAAATGAGGAAAGATTAAGACTGTGCTTGGTACCTTAATTTATCTGTTAAACCTCTCTTCTATTCAAACAAACAAAAACCAGATGGACTAACCCAATGAGATTCATGTTTTCACTTCCGTTCATAGGACCTCCTAAAATGCAGTTTGAGTTTTAAAAAAAAATTGCTTTATTTTCTGAAATTTTAGTTCAAGATGTATTCCTTCCAGGAAAGTACTCTCAACTGTTGCATTCTGCAATCATCTAAGCAGATACAACCCAGGAGACCGAACTTATAAAAAGTTCAGAAGTAATGTCCTAGAGCAAGGATAGTTTTTTTTTTTTCCTATCAAGAAGCCATGAACAAAAAAGGAAAGAAAAATCAGCAGCTTCATAAAGTCAAATTAACTCATGTTAGTGTTTTCTTTTACAGGAATATATATACTGTACTCTCCTACACTCATGGGCAGGTTCTTGTCCAGTGTTAGATACATGAGATACAGAAAGTATCTGCTTCAGTCACTTTGTCCCCTCACACGTGTACTGCCCTCTTCATGCCTATGCTCCTGTGCCTATGACTATAAATAGAACTTCAGCTACGTACATAGCTACCTAGAACAAAGACTACATCTCCCAGTTTTCTTTGCAGCTAGGCCTGGCCAGGTGACAAAATTCAGTCCAAGTGAAGCTTCTGGATATTTTCTTAAAGGGAGAGGAAGCCACTTTGCTTCTTTCTTCCTGTTGGCAGGAATTTAAACATAACGACAAACCCAAGCATCAGCACAGGACATGGAGGGCAAGCTGCCCGTGGATGTCAGAGCCAAAGAGAGAAGCCTGGTTCCCTGACACTAGAATGTCACACCAAACATGGAGGGTCAACAAAATATGTTTAAGTGAACAAGAAATACAAGAATTTAAAATAAATTCTTAAGTCACCATTATTTTGTTTTCTTCTGTCACTATAGATGGCTTTAATCCCAATGAATATAATGTCTTTGCATTGTACATTTCTGATCAGCTGTGTCCTCTGTCTTACTCTGGGATTCTCATTTACATACAGACTTCAAGTCACATGTTTTTTTAGGAACTCTTCCAGCTGCCAATTTCCACAGAAAATTTTCTTTACGTTTAACTAGGACTTGTGATCTATACATTTCCACCTAATTTTAAGTTTTCACAATATTGTGTATCAATATATATTAATTTGAATTTACTCTAGGCCCACACAACTAGCTGATGAATTCCTTAAGTTTGGGAAATGTTCTTTCTACTTCCTTGTATTCCTAATACTTTACTAGAGTTTATAGATGTTCATATACCTGCTAGTAATTTAATATACAGAAAGGGAAGTAAAGGAAAGAAATGAGGGAAAGAGTAAAGAAGGGAGAGACAGAAAATGAGAAGGGAAGAGAGAGACAAAGACAAAAAAAAAGGACAGTCCAATAAATTTAAAAGCCACATGCAACATCTTTTGCCTCCAGATATATTTAATAAAAACTTTTACACTTTTACACCTGTGGGCATTATTGGAACGTTATAGGATCACTTTAAACACCTATTGATTAAACATTCCTTGAATAGCACTTTTGAATGCATTATTGAGTGAAAATCTTTGGGGATAGGAGATGTCTCAAGCTGACACAATAACTCCTCAGGAGTGTAGAGGATAAGAATCTCCATGGCGCACCTGGGTGGCTCAGTTTTTTAAGCATCCAACTCTTGATTTCGGCTCAGGTCACGATCTCACAGTTCATGAGTTCGTGCCCAGCATCTAGCTCCACAAAAAATGTGTAGAGCCTACTTGGGACTCCCTCTCTCTCTGTCCCTCCCCTACTCATGCTCTCTCTCAAAGTAAATAAATAAAACTTAAAAAAAAATAATCTCCTTAAACCATTCTGTTGTTCTTCTTTGTTAAAATCATTGTTAACAACAGCAACAACTGCTAATAAGAAATGAAATTGAAGAAGGCTTAAAATTTTGCTAGAAGCTCAGAATGATTATCTGACACTGTCTCTTGAGTCTGAAGAAAAGCAAGAAACCAATCCAAGGGTATGTCTATGAGCCAGGGCCAGTCAGGACACAGTTTCTCACTGTTACTGACAGAGAATAAAGAACTCAAGTCTTCTTATGGAGTTTGCCAGATTAGAAGTAACTTCTTGTTCCTACATTCCCTTATGTATCTGGCTTTCTCAATCATGGCTTACCAAATGATTTTGAACTTCTAAGTCTTGACAGTTTTGACTGTGTATGTTTCTTTTTCATGCTTTTGGATACCTTGTAAGTCTAACCCTGATTCCTGATTTTTTCTCCATTTTGCCTTAATTTTGTTTAAGGCAAATTTTGACTACAATTAATCCTGGCTGATAAGAAATGGCTCCACTTTCATTCTCATTTCCATTCCTTTCTAAAAATAAGCTTTTCACTTTGGGACAATTTTAGATTTATTCCATTTGTTTTAATTAAAAATTTTTTTAATGTTTATTTTTTTTTGACAGAGAGAGAGAGAGAGAGAGAGAGAGAGACAGAGAGAGAGAGACAGAGCATGAGTAGGGGAGGAACAGAGAGAGAGACACAGAATCCAAAGCAGTCTCCAGGCTCTGAGCTGTCAGCACAGAGCTCAACATGGGGCTCGAACTCACAGACAGCGAGATCATAACCTGAGCCGAAGTCAGACGCTCAACTGTCTGAGCCACCCAGATGCCTCTATTCCTTTTACTTTTGATAATAAAGTGGTGCTTATTCTAGGAATGCAAAGTTGGTTAAGGATTCTAAAATCAATCTAATTTTTACCACTATAACAGAAGGAGAAAAAGCATGCAGCCATCTCAATAAGTGTGGAAAAAATACTTAAAAAAAATAAAACATCCATTATTGACAAAAACATCTTAGTAAAGTATTGATAAGATGAAACTTCCTAAATTTGAAAAACGTTGTCTTTAATCAAACTAGTATAGTACCTGTAAAAACAAACAGACACATAGACCAATGGAACAGAACAGAGAGCTGAGAAATAAACACACACATATACAGTCAAGTAATCTATGTCAAAAGTGCCAAGACTACATAACCGGAAAAGGGTAATCTCTTCAATAAATGGTATTGGGAAAACCGGAAACCCACATGCAAAAGAATGAAATAGGATCCTTTATCTTTCTTACACCATATACAAAAATCAAGTCAAAAGGGATGAAAGACTTAAATGTAAGATTTGAAACTGTAAAACTCCTAGAAGAAAACATAGGGAAAGAGATCCTTGATATTGGTCTTGGTTGGTGACATCCAAAGCAAAAGTGATCAAGTGTTACCATATCAAACAAAAAACTCCTACATAGCAAAGGAAATGACCAACACAGTGAAAAGGCAACCTAGAGAATGGGAGAAAATATTTGCCAATGACATATCTGATAAGCAGTTACTCTCCAAAATATATAAGGAATTCATAGAATTCACTCAAAGAAACCACCTGATTTAAAAATGAAAGAAGCTGAAGACATTTTTCCAAAGCAAACATACAAATAGTCAACAGGTAGATGAAATGGAACTCCTCATCACTAATTATTAGGGAAATGCATATCAAAACCACAATGAAATATCCCCTCACACCTGTTAGGATGGCTATTATTAAAAGACAATAGATGAAAGTGTTGGCAAGGGTGTGAGAAAAGGGAACACTTTCTTACCACTGTTGGTGGAGATGTAAATTGTTACAACGATTATGGAAAACAATATGGAGGGGTCTCAAAATACTAAAAATAAAACTTATCATATGATTCAGCATATATCCACTGCTGGGGATATATCCAAAGGAAATGAAACCAGTATCTCAAAGAGACATCTGCACTCTCATGTGCATGGCCACATTATTCACAATAGCCAAGCTATCAAAACAATCTTAAGTGTCTGCCAATGTATGTATGTATGTATTTGTGTGTGTGTGTGTGTGTGTGTATATACATATATATATATATACACCACATTTTCTTTACTCATATATATCCATATATCTATATCTCATACATATATCTTATATATATATATAATGGAGTGTATTATATATTAATATATATGATATATACATTATATACATATATGTATATATACATATACACATATATGTATATATACATATACATACACACACACACACACATATATATATATATGTAATGGGTATTATTCATCTATATAAAGAAGGAAATCCCACCATCTGGGACAACATGGTTGCACCTGGAGAACATTAACGCTAGTGAAATATGGCAGAGAAAGACAAATACAGTACAACCTAATTTATATGTATCTAAAAAGGGTGAACACATAGAAGCAGAGGATAGAGTGATGATTGAGAGGGTTTGGTATAGGGAAAATAGGAAGGTATTGGTCAAAGGCTACAAACTTTTAGTTACAAGATGAATATGTTCTGGGAATCTAATATACAACATGGTGAGTCTAGTTAATAATAGTGCATTATATCCTTGAAATTTGTTGTGTTCTCACCACCACCACCACAACAAAAAAGGTAACTATGTGAAGTGATGGATGTGTTAATAAATTGATTGTGGTCATTCACTTCACAATGTGTATGTATATCAAACCATTAGATTGTATACCTTAAATATACATAATTTTTATTTGTCAAATACCTCTATAACACAAAAAAGGTGGGGAGAAAGGTTATTTACAAAATTCCTAAAGCAGATATCATAAGGATTAAATATTGAAAAAATTCTCTCTGAGATTGACAGTGAGACAAAAATGTACTTTATACTTTTAATTGATACCATATTGAAGTTTCTAGCTAATGCAATAAGGAAAAGAAAAAACATTTTAAGAAAGGGAAGAAAGAAATGAAGCTGTGTAATTATTAGCTGATGATGAGATTTGTGTGTGTATAAAAACCTCAAGGATTTCAGATAAATAAACATATAAAGTCAATTTAACAAGAATGCTAAATAAAAAGTCAATCAATAATATCAATTCAATGTCTATAAAACAGGTAGAAAATGAAATTTTAAAAAACTTATAGGGCATCTCAGTGTCTCATTGGTTAAGCATCCAACTTTGGCTCAGGTCATGATTTCAGTTTGTGGGTTTGAACCCCGCATTGGGCTCTGTGCTAACAGCTCAGAGCTGGGAGCCTGTTTCAGATTCTGTCTCTCTGTCTTACAATAAATAAATAAACTTAAAAAAATAATGCATTTATTTAGATCAATAACAGAGGACAGCATTTTCTACTTTTTAATATATTTTTTCCATATCAAGTAATATGTGCAAACAGTGTGTCATACCTTCTTAAATATAGCAATAAATTTCAAATGTGGATTCTGTTTCGGATTCTCTTTAAAAAAATTTTTTTTTTACATTTATTCATTTTTGAGAGACAGAGAAAGAGCACAAGCAGGGGAGGAGCAGAGAGAGAGGGAGACACAGAATGAGAAGCAGGCTTCAGGCTCTGAGCTGTCAGCACAGAACCCGACACGGGGCTCGAACTCACGAGCTGTGAAATCATGACCTAAGCCGAAGTCAGACGCCTAACTGACTGAGCCACACAGACACCCCTGGATTCTCTTTTAAAACTATAGTAATATTACTGAGTTGTTCAGGGACCTTATATTCTTACGTTCTTTACTTGACTTTTCTAGTTTTTGAGAAAGGAAGAATTATTAGTTTCCTTTTGAGTGTTTATACAATTAGAAGGATTAAAGATAGAAATATGTTAGACTGTGGTTAGAGAAATAGATTAGAACACCTGGTTAATAAAATAATTAGTATGATCACTCTGTATAGCTTAAATATTCTTTGATCACTATATTCTTTTTTTTTAAATTTAATGTTTATTTTTTAGAGAGAGAAAAAAAGAGAGCGTGAGTCAGGGAGGGGCAGAGAGAGAGAGGGAGACACAGAATCTGAAGGAGGCTCCAGGCTCTGAGCTGTCAGCACAGAGCCAGACATGGGGCTCGTATTCATGAACCATGAGATCATGACCTGAGCTGAAGTCAGATGCTCAACCAACTGAGCCACCCAGGCACTCCGGATCACTATATTCTGTGTTTTGCTTTAACTTCCACCAGGGTATTTTAAAATTGCACACCTTTGATCGCAATGAGTACCAGGAAGAAGAGTTCCTATGACTTAATTGACATCATCTGCACTATTAGAAAAACACAATTCAGAGGTTTATAAAATGATGATGTGCTAGGAGTCTCATCCTTGAATGTGGGAAATGGTTGATGTTTCACGGTTGATGGTTGTGTGCACTGGTACAAACTCTATGGAAGGAAGTTCGGCGAGCAGTAGCGACAGTCTGAAATGGGCAATTTCTAAGCCTCTGTACCCAAGTTACAGCAATTACTCAAAGGAAACAACTAATGACACACAAAGACTTGCCTACGAGGTTATTTGATGTAGCATAATTTATATTAGCAAAAACCTTACTGTAGTATAAATGTCAAATAATAAAAAAATATTAAATACCCATGGCATATTCATATTCACTTTGGAGCCATTAAAATAGGACTGTACATGAATTGTTATAAGACAGTATCTGGCCAGACAAAGCAGTAATATTCAAATGCTGTCCTCAACTAGTCACCTTTCACCTGTGATGCTATGAAAGGATACATATGCATGTGACAGAGTCAAACGAAGGAAGACATTATGCCAAGGCTCCTGTGACTTTTAATACATAAATGACAGCAGAACAGTTCTTTCTGACACATTTTTCCTGCATCAGCAGGACCTGACTCTACTTATTACAGTATCCATTTCCCCACCCTCTTCCCCCTTTTGTGACCCTACTCCCTTTAAGCAAGTTCAGAACACAATTTTTGAATTCCTGCCCATTTTACTTGATGATACCCCCTGGCTCCCATCTCCATGTGCAGAACTGACATGATTTGCTGGATCTATGTGTCCTTCTCTGGGTTTCTTTCTATTTCCTACTGTTCTTGTTGTAACTACAAAGTAACCCCCTTTTATTTTAAAAAGTGAGCTCTTTGATATCTTACTTCTGATGCCTTATGTTCTGATTCCAAATCTCAGAATAGTTTCCTAAAAGCCTGAATGCTTTGTGCTTTCTCACTGTGGTTTAACTGTGAACAGATCTATTCACTAGACTTTAGACTGATATATGGCACAGATATATAACCTTCTTAACCCTCGGGTTTGTGATAATTTCACTGAATTTTTATTCCTCCTCAACGCGAGAAGCAAACACTACCCTTCCCCCAATTTGGTAGAGGTCCCCAATCCTATTACTTATTTTTTTGTATCATTACTGTTATTAACTCCACTGCCCAATGAGGTAGAATCAATATTTTGGATCCCGGAAGTTCATAGCTGAGATCATATTCCTACGCTGTAGGCTAAAACAATTCATACTCCTATACTGTAGGCTAAAAGATCCTAATCAGGAAGGGCAGTCATCCCCACTGCACTGGGGAGCATCTTGTTGGTGGAAAAGCAGACTGTATACAGAATCTCAGCTTCCTTCTCTCTCATTCTTTCTTTTTGTCTTTAAAAAAATTTTTTTTAGCATTAATTTATTTTTGAGAGACAGAAAGACAGAGCGCAAGCAGGGGAGGGGCAGAGAGAGAGACAGAGAGAGGGAGACACAGAATCTGAAGCAGGATCCAGGCTCTGAGGTGTCACCACAGAGCCTAACGTGGCGTTCAAACCCACGAACTGGGAGATCATGACCTGAGCTGAAGTCGGGCGCTCAACCACTCAACTAACTGAGCCACCTACACCCCTTGAATGTCTTTTAATGACTTACAGTGCAAACAAATAATGACAAATAATTAAGTGGGACAAAAAGTACCTTCCGGATGGTAGGTATAAAAGCATCACATTTTTGCTTTACAAAAATGTCCTCCACAGCCACACACACAATTAATATGGGAGGCACCAGTTGGGCTACCTGTGACTGGTAGAGAAGCATGGTGGGAGCAGCTGTTGGGGTTAATTTCTCCTTGTCTTTTCATGTCTTTAATTTTGAAATGGTTTACAAAGAAACCACATTTACTACTTTACCATTAGAGAACAGTAATGTTCATCTCTTTTTAAAATGTGGCTACTTTATCTTGAACATCCTGAACAAACCGTGTCAAGGCCTAAGTTTTGTTTGTTTGTTTTTATCTGTTTTCAATCCTCTTGTTTCCCCAACTTCATCATCCTTTCGTGCTATTCTCATACAACACTGTCTTATTTTTAGCTTTAAAATAAGAAATGTTATAGATGGGATCCTGATTTGAAAAAAAATGTACAAGTTTGCTTATGGGAGATTTGAATACTGACTGCATATTGGAACATGTTAAGGAGATTCTTCACTTTTTCAGGCATCATGGTATTGTGTTTATGTATTTTAAAAATCCCTCATCTTTTAGGGATATAAATGAAATGTTTGCGAATAAAAAAATTTTTTAAATAAAGTAGTATTTCTTTAAAAAATGTTATAGATATAAGAAAGAAGAACTTTTTCACATTTCTAAAACACAGCCCTTCCAACCTAATAATAATAATAAGCACATATAATGTGTTTCTCAGGTTCTCGGTTTCTAAAACCTCCCTTCTACATTCACTGCCTGCTAGTAGAAGTCTCCATTAATAAAATAAAATCATGCAAAAGGCCAGGGACTATTTCATTCTAAATATATGTTCTGTATCATCTCTGTGCTCAGATTAGAAGTAATTCCTGGACAGATACATACTCAGAGTTCAGCTTGGTGGTGGACCATGGCTGTAGAGCTGCTTCCATTTACCCTGTTGAGGTAAACAGTTACATCTTCACTCTCTGCTTAGCAGCAAGTAACAAGAAACACTACATTATAAATAAAATGAAAGGGACTGAGGTCACTTCAACTCACCTTCTAAGCTTCCTCCACTTTAAAATGGTAAAATAAAATATTCATGAACTACCATTATGTGGCTGAACAAAGAGGGAGGCATTTCCTCTGACTTATATTAATCCATGATAGCCCATAGCCTCCTATCAAGTCAATCATTTACACCCATTTCTGCCTCATATATGAATAAGGAAGGTAGAAAACACAAATGGCCATGCAAATGATGCTGGTCAAGTAACATTAGAATCAACAAGTGAGACAACTAATCAATCTTTCTAACAGCATGACAAATATACTGAATCAACATTTCAAATATTCACTGGCACTTTGAACAAAAAACACTACCTAGTTCATCCACAGAATAACCTATTTCCCCAAGGGATATCCAAGGATGCCCAAGGCAACCCATCCTTTCTGAGAATTTAGGGAACATAAATGAATACTGAATGCAAGTTTATTTTCAGAGTTAAAATTTTATGCACTTTAAGTGAAATAGCAATACCGAAAGTAATTTAACATCTTTTAAGATAATTCAAAGTGCTTAACTCATTTAATATAATTATCTCTTAACATTGTTATATAGTCTCTATTTTCCTAGTGCTCTTTAGAAAGGACAAACTACCCTTCCTTTTACCATAATTTTCCCCTTGTCTATATCTAATTGAAGAACTTTCTATCAGGAAACTTGAAAAATGGATAATTACTGCTCTGGGGCCTCTCGTCAACTATGAACTTGGGAATTGGAGTTTCTGGCCTTTCTTAATGAAAAGTGTCTGAATTAAATTTCCTTCATCTCACAAGTATCATTTTTTTTTTCTTTTGGTAAAAAGTTTCCCAGAGAATCTCTCTTAATAGCCACTGGCAAAACCCATAATTCTACTACTGAAACAATGAGATCTATTTTCCAGATCATCAATCTTCATTCTCCAGACAGATACAATTGTTTGAAGAGTTGCAATTACATTATCCCTCGGTGCTTCTTCAGCCTCCACATTTGACTGATTCCACAGTTAAACAATTAAAAGGCCAAAGGAATTGAGGATTAATTTTTATCTCTAATAATAAAAAGTTCATTGCATTGAATTCCTTGGTATCAGCATCATCACCCTCCTAATTAAAAGTGCAATAGTTATATAATCTTGTAAAAGGAGAAATGGAAGTCAGTACGCATTCATGGACTATATAATGCGAGCGTAGTAACTGCAATCATCTTGACTGTATGGACAGCACCATTTTATACTATCTACAAATGAGTCAATTTAAAGTGCTAGGCTTAGCCTATATAGAGCTAACACTTAATTTCATCCTCTGATGCTAAACATTACATGTTTTTCAATAGCAAACTATATTTAGCAAGAAATAGGTCTAGTAGATTCCAAACCATGGGATCAAGAGTCAGATGCTCTACCAACTTAGCCAGCCCAGAAGCCGTTAGTAGATTCCACACCAAAAGTAGATAACTAGGATGAACCACACACAGAATCAGCATGTATAATGTTCTACTTTAGTTGGCATCAAAGGCCAGCAGGAGGCTGTGCCTTGCAGCCTTCTAATAATCAGAAAGGAGTCGAGGCCAGCCTTTCTTCACATTCCCTTCCCTTTCTGCACCACTGCTCCTATCATCTCATCATGTTACCATCAGTTCTGTTCATGTTGGGGTTCCCCTCAATGGCTCTAGGAAGACAGGCCTCTGTGTATCTGCCCAGGTACTGAGGTTTGGTTTCCACAGGCCTCCTCCCGGAGGAGGATCTCCTCCTGGTTTCCACTAGCCTCCTCCAGGAGGAGGATCTGAATTTTTCACCAGCAGCCACAGTGTCAGTGAGGTATGGTGTTGGAACCACTTTTAAGTTTTTATTTAAATTCCAGTTGACATACAGTGTAGTATTAGTTTCAGGTATACGACGTAGTGATTCAACACTTCCATACAACACCTGGTGTTCATCACGACAAGTTCACTCCTCAATTCCCATCACCTATTTCACCCATCCCTCTGCCCACCTCCCTTCCAGCAACCCTCAGTTTGTTCTCTATGGTTAAAAGTCTGTTTTTTGGATTGCAGCTCTCTTTTTTTCCCTTTGCTCATTTGTTTTGTTTCTTAAATTCCACATATGAATGAAATCATATATTTGTCTTTGACTTACTTTGCTTAGCATAATACTCTCTAGCTCCACCAATGTCATCACAAATGGCAATATTTCATTCTTTTTATGGCTGAAAATATTCCATCATATATCTATATATATAATCTATCTATATCTATATCTATATCTATATCTATATCTATATCTATATCTATGTCTATCTATCTCCCATATCTTCTTTATCTGTTCATCAGTTGATGGACACTTTGGCTCTTTCCATAATTTGGCTATTGTAGATAATGCTGCTGTAAACACTCTGGTGCATGTAATCCTTTGAATTAGTGTTTCTGCATTCTCTGGGTAAATGCCTAGTAGTGCGATTGCTGGATTGTAGGGTAGTTCTGTTTTTAACTTTTTGAGGAACCTCCATACTGTTCACAGCAGCTGCACCAGTTTGAATTGGGAGCCACTTTTCAAGAGAAAATTGCCTGTGAGCTTCTGGAGTACTTCATGGTCTGTATACTCTGAGTGCTTGGCACAATGCCTCAGATGAGATAGAAATTAAAAAAAAAAAAAAAAGACACCAAAACCTGGAAAAGGAAGGATTTACATTAGAAATTGGCCTGGGGGAAGAAATTGGCCTCAGGATTTGGGTCTTATTAAGTGCTCTTTTATACACTTGTGTCTCTGAGTCTTAACTTCTTCAGGGTAAAATTTGACAGTAGGAGAAACAGAAGGTAAGGAAGGTGAATGATAGGCTGGGAGAGAGGTCAATATTTTAACTGTATGATTTATGACAACTTTCCTTGATCCCAAAACCACAGACCCCTCAACTTACCTTCCCCTAAAACACTCCATGAAATCATCGTAGAAATATTATATTTAAACATTAAAAATTATCTTAATCTGCTAAAAGTTGATGGTTTTCATCTAATAGAACTAAAATTTTATTTAAAAATATACACCTTAGAAAATTACCTGAAGTCTATGTAACAGTTCACGAGTGGGCTTCTGAGAACCACTTTTTGTTTTTTCTAATTCTCTCATGAGGCAACTGACTAGTTAAACCAACACTTGTATTGTTTTATCAATACATCTCCATATTTTATTCATTTCAGAATTTATAGACTAATTTCAGGACTCGTCTTCCATACAACTATCACAGTCAACTAGTGGGTATTTAGCCAAATAATATGAAAACACTGATTCAAAAAGGTATTTGCACCGCTGTATTTATTGCAGCATTATTTACAATAGCCAAATTATGGAAGCATCCCAAGTGTCCATGAAGAAATAAATGAATAAAGAAGATGAAGTGTGTGTACACACACACACATACACACACATATGCACAAATATATGTACACACAAAATAAAGAGTACACTTATCTTGAGCACAGAATATATAGAATTGTGGAATCACTATATTGTACACCTGAAACTAATATAAAACTGTATGTTAACTATACTAGACTTTAAAAACATTTAGATAAAAATAAATAAATAATATTAAAAAAAAACTATCACAGTCATACACCCAGTCATGAAGGAAATGACCTGAATTATAGGGGAGACTCCCCTGAGACATGATGATTATTACTGGATTGCTGTTCAAGAAATGGGCTAACTAGTAAACATCAAGTGGAGGGACCTGTGTATTGTAATCTATTCTTTGGTTTCTGTTTCACAGGGTCAGTTGCTGTTTGTCATTGTCTTGACTCACTCATGAACCCCAAATTTCTCTATTTCAAAATGCTGGCATGGAGTATGTTGCCCCACCATTAGCATTCACCAGCTGACCTGCACCTGCTGCAAGCCATATCACAGCAGGTCCTGTCACGTTGGTTCTCAACTCTTAGAAATACCTGCCTCCACCCACACAGAGTTATCCTAGAAATTAATAACTAACAAGCTACTATATTAATAACACCACTCCATCCCTCGTATATGATATTATAAAGCAGGCATCTTTGGAGTACAGGTCAGTCATTAAGAGAACGCATCTGGAGTCCAACAGACCTGGGTTCACGTGTGAATCTCAAGAGTACTAGCTGTGTGGCCAACAGGGTGCCTTCATGTCTCTGACTCTCATCCATAGAGTGGTGCTAACAACCCTACTACCTCACTGGGTTGATGTGAAGATTAAAAATTCTGCATGCATGATAGCACAAGGACTGGTGACAGTATTTGTTCATCTGTTGGGAACTACTGTACTAGTGCTATTGTTAATGAAAAGGGATGTGCTTTAGAGTCACAATTTGTTCAAATCATGGCTCTGCATTTCAATTTCTTCATTTGCAAAGGGAGGCTGGCACCAATATGTTATAGATCTGGTTCGAACTTTAGAGATAAATATATTAAAATCCTTGGTAAAACGCCTGGCACGGGGCAAGCACTCAATGAATGGCAGCCACTGTAATAATTACAGATGGAAAATGACTTTGGTTATGAGACTGTAATTCATATGCCATAACTATCAAGTTGTTTAAAGTTTAAAAGTCTTTTGATACCTTTCAGTGCTGCTGTTCTCACTCCATCATGATCCTCACACTGGCAAGGATACATTATTCAGGCAGAAATGCACCCAGCCTTTCTCATCTTCTATCTACCAAGAAGGGTCTCACCTCTACCAGCTCAGTTTCTTTCCCTTCTCTACCTCAGAGTCAGGTTCTGTTGCCAGGCAAGTTCTCTGGGACTTCCGTGGTCTAGAAATGAAAGAAAGGGGAAAGAGGAGGAAGAAGGGAGACAGGTGGGTTAGAGGTGGGGGAGGTGCCGGGGAGACTCCAGAGAAAAGATGCTGAAGGAACTGAAAGAGAGTGAGAAAACTGATGAAGGGAAGGGAAAGGGAATTTCCTGAATACTGTTTCATGTATCTTTTTCTTAATATTCTAGGAACATAAGTAAAAACAAACAAAAAAGAAGAGGAAGAAGAAAAAAACCCTCTCCTGTTGTTAGACTATGTTCTTTCAGTTGCAGTGCTTCCAGGCTGTGCCACATGAGTTGTGGTTTCTACTGGGTAATAAATACTAGGGACTTGGCTGCTCCAGGAGGCAGAAATGCCATAGGAAATCAGGCACTGTGTAAAGACAGAGGCTACTTAATTTCCTAGGAAGGTAGCCATTTGAAGGAAATGCCTTTAGAACTCAACGCTCTGGAGTATCTGGAGACCGATTGCCAATGGTGTAACAAGGAAGAGAGGCTTCCCTAGTCAAATCAGAGAACCAAAGAATCAGATGACCAAGGAGATCTGCCCCAGAGTATATGTTCCTCAGTGGACCTGGAGATGGAGTTGGGAAGCACTAGGAGCCCCATAAAAATGGGGCCCAGCACCAGGGTAACATCACTTAAATTCAAGAAGTAGACTAGCAGCCCTCCATGCAGAGCAAAGAGGAGACATCTGCCAGAGAGAGAACTTGGAAGACAAAAGGAATGTGGAAAAGAAGAGTGCAAGAGAAGGGAAAGTAGGCTTATTAGGCTATGCAACCATGGCAGTAAAGCACTATGCAATGGATATTTTCCATCTGCCCTTCCAGAGCCATATAGGTCCCATTCTCCACCCTGCTCTGTGCCCTGGGGAGACTGACCTTTGTGGACTAGATCAGTGGTTCCCTTGTCCTCTGGCTTCCATTTGAGTTCAGTTAGTTCATGTTGGCTACCAGTAAGAGACTAGACTACAAGAAGAGAGGGAAGGCAGGCGTTTGTGTACGTCATTTTCACCCTAGACTTTGTTTGGATTTACTTCTTTCTGGTGGCAACAAACTGGCTGCACCCTTCCTAGAAGATAGCAGCTCCTTGCCTGCTGGTTGTCCCTCTGCTGTGCTGCACCTGTCTCTGGCTTCTGGCAACGGCTCTCTTCTCTTATTGTTTCAGGGTCAAGGGACAGTAATTGATTCCAGCTGTTGCTAGTTCCTGGCTCTTCTCTCTCTCCCATTTGTTCTCTTAACCCTGTCCACACTTTTGAAAATATCGCCTTCATTAAGCTCTCCTCAATTACCTGCTTGAATGTACCATCTGCTGCCTGCCCAGACACCAACAGATAGACCCCAGCACGATGATAACTGCACAATGAGAAAATGCAGACGTGGTGCATCGCCCTCCTGATGAAGGCAGAGGGTGAGAGAAAATATGAGACTAGAACTAAATCACTGGACTGATGACTTACTTTGGTTAGAGGATGTTTATTAACTTCATGCAAAGCCAAAGCTTGATTCATGGTAATATGATCTACTTGTAATTATTTTCCATGATGATTATTTTGGTAAAATAAGGCAATATATTTTACAGGATTCTGGTATTCTTAGAATAAGCTGATTTGCATTGTTGCCCAATGGAAAGGGTTTTTGTTTTTTTGTTTTTTGTTTTTTTTTTTAACCATTTTTACCACTTATTGTGTTAAGTTACTTCATCTTTGTATGCCTCAATTTTCTCATCTGAAAAATGGGGATCATAATACCTTCCTTACAAGGTTAAATGGGTTCCGGCTGGATGCATGCTTGCTCACAGTAAATCCTTAACAAGTGACAGTTATTCTTGTGCTTCATCAAATCCTTTTCTACCCCAAGTGTCAGTTTAAGAAATCCAACAAGATTGTGGCCATATCAAAGGTGCTTAAATAGGGATGAATGCAATCAGTTCCCTCAGCACCGATTTAGATCTAGATGAAGAGGACTGATAAACTCCACCTGCACCCACCCTGCTTGCAGGGAAGCTGTGGCCAGGTTCCAGCAATCAGCTCCTCTGTCCTATTTCCCTTTGATGAAAAATGAGCTCTGGAGTGTTTATTTTTTCAGAAATATATTCCAAACCACATCAATTTGTGCTACATGCCATACTTCAATCCTGAATTATTAATCAGTTAAAATCCTCAGAATCACTCTTGAAAATTCAAGTAAACTAGCAATACAGAATTTTCAAGCTCTAATACGACTCAAAAATTCATTTTCAAAGTCTTACCTTTTCTTTGTACTTTATTTTCCATAGTGAACATTCTTGAGAAGTTTGCTCAAGAATGTTCTGCTGAAAAAATATCAGACACATAGAATATGTTTATGAACAAATACTAAATCTTAGTTCTGTTCTTTTGTATGTTAGGCATCCTACTTGGCACAATATTTTTAGCATTACCACGCCTTCATTCACACGTACAATAAATATTTACTGAGTGCTAGTCACAGACCTAGATTCTGGAGAATCTCCAGATAATAAATACATAGAAATGTATGCCCTAATGGATCTTATATTCTAAATACAAGGTCAATGTATCTTCTTCATCTTTCGTATATCTCTATTTACCAAAAAGTACTGGATTGCCAATGAATCTAGTGTTTCCAGAAACAATATATGATGTCCAGTAGATGTGAATTTCAGATCAACAATAAATAAGTTTTTTAGTATGTCACAAATATTTTGCTTGACTAGAGGTATTCATTGGACATTTTTATACTAAAAATTATTTTTAAACTGAAATTCAAATTTAATTGGGCATCCTGTCTCCTTATAGGCTAAATCTGGCAGTCCTAAAGGAAGACACTACTCTGTACCCTACTTGCTGAGTGACTTTGTGCACATAATTTAGTTTTTCTGGACCTCAGTTTGTTCATCCATAAAATGAAGGATCAGGTCCAAGGGAAATTTAAGGTTCACTAAACTCCCTGGTTTCAGTTCTTCCCTAAGCAAGAGATCATGTCATCACATTCATCCACTCCCTCTCCTCCATTCATGACCTGAAAGCCAGTGGTCCGTTCTCTGGCCCCACTTCTCCAATCTCCTTTCCTCAGTACCCTTGGTGATAACCTTGATCTGACCCCCAGTGCCGTGCCTACTGGCTTGACTAAGGCTATTAGTATTAATGCCAGTGTCCTATATTTGAGTAGAGCTTTGTTTCACAAAGTGCTTTTCCATACATGACATTACTGCAATTTGATACATTAAATTCTTTCCTACATGTCATTCAAAAAGTTTTGCTGAACTTGTCTTTCATGCCACTGCATAAATCATCTTTCTCATCTACCTCTGTGAGCACTGGAAACCTTCTAACAGATCTTCTCTCAATTAAAACAAGTCTGCTCTCATCTTTGAAGATTTTCCAGGGATTCAGTGTTTATCAGTCTTCCATCTTTAGTGCCTCTCCCTCTGTGCACACTGGAGTTTCCTCCTTGCCCCTTCTGTTCACAGGAGTAAGCACCTGCCTTCACCCATGTTCTTTCACCTTCTGACTCCTGTACCCTGAGGGGCCCACGGCAAGCCTGAACCACACAGCCCTGGTTACTCAGTGTGGTTCCTGCACCAGAAGCATCCCATTCTCTGTGAGCTTGTCAGAAAACACAGTGTTCTGCAGTACTGGACTCTGCCCGAGAGTCCTGAACCAGAACTTGCCTTTTTAAGTTTGAGAAGCATTGACTTGGAACACCTCTAGTCAGGCACAAGTTTTCCATATTTTTCAGGAGATCTGTACTACTTGGTCTATATTTATTGGACTATTCCAAGAGCAATAGTTTCTAACCTTGTTTCTGCCAAGGAACCCCCACAGGATGACACAAACTGGCATAGGGAAGGGAGGCTCACCTCTGTAGTGACTCTCATCCCACCTACCCTGCATACTCCTTTTACAGGTCACTCATTTGCATTAGCTTGGACAGTGAATGACTGCATGAGGAAGAGAAAGAATATCCCCGCCATGTCCTGATATCTGTAACACTGTCCCCTAAGTATATGAGCAACAGGGAAATGTGAACTATGATTTTCCATCCCTACTGGTTGTCTGATATGACCAAATGAATGGACTCATTTTGAAAATGGATAGAATAATACAATAATGAATAACTTCTGATACAGAGATGATTCACGACTAATTTAAAAGCACTTTACAATTTCAAAGTTCTCAGAGCTTGTTAACTAACAAAAACAATCCAGAGTTCCACTGGCTAAGTTTTTTCCATTTGTGTTCTGCTCCACAGAGCTGTTTCTGAAATTGATAGGCATGTAACATCATTCAAAATACTTTTTATGAAATAATCACAGGTACAAAAAGATTGACAGAACCAACAAAACAATAACTGCCTGTCTTGGTAAATAGATATTTGGTTGTTACATCTCTTTCAGCCCCAAGGGACAATACCAAACAAATATGAAGAAACCAGTTTTTGTCTGACTGGAATATTAATCTTTGGATAATAAGATGCCAAAAGGCAGGAAAAGAATTCTATATACTGAATCCTCAAATAACCCAAGTTTGTGGAGGCAAAAATAAAAACACATGGTCTTTTTTCTTATAAGAGCAAAGTCAAACAAAGCATCCAGTGGTCCAAATATAGGTGAAGGCTAAAAATATCAACACAATGATTAGTGGACTCATTTACACTCAAATATAGTTTACCTATTTTATTTTATTTATGTTTTAAAATTTTTTTAATGTTTGTTTAATTTTTGAGAGAAAGAGAGCACAGGCTGGGGAGGGAGACAGAGGATGTGGTGACAGCATGAAGCCTGATGGAGGGCTTGAACTCATGAACCGTGAGACAATGACCAGAACTGAAGTCAGACACCTAACTGACTGAGTCGCTGATGACTGATGATTTATTTATTTATGTTATTTATGTTTTTACATGCCTATCTTTTGAGAGAAAGAGAGAGTGTGTGTGCATGAGCAGTGGAGGGGCAGAGAGAGAGAGAGAGAGAGAGAGAGAGAGAGAGAGAGAGAGAGAGAGAGAGAGAATCCCAAGCAGGTTCCCTGCTGCCAGCACAGAGCCTGACTTGGGGCTTAATCCCACCAAAGACGAGATCAGGACCTGAGCCAAAATCAAGAGCTGGACACTCAACTGACTAAGCCACCCAGGTGTCCCAGAAGTTTATCTATTTTAGTACTATATTCACAGATTAAGAAATATCCAATTGTTGTTAAGAGAGATAAATGAGAAAATATTTCTTGAAGATCCAAATTCATTATTATTATTAAATTCTACATAGTAGTTTACTCTGTGTGTTGTCAACTCATAACTTAAGTTGAACTGATAACTGACTCATAGATCTTTTATCAATTCTAACGTTCACTACTGTACTTTATTTAAAATGATTTAAACAATTAGGATAATTAAATTGGTATCCTTAGGACAGGTAAAGAGATGACAAGTCTGTTGTCAGACTACGGAGAATTTGGAATAGCCCTCAACTTAGCTGCATTACTTTTTATTTTAAACCCTAGATTTACATCACCAGAGTAGCTGTGCAAATATTAGTTACTAATTTCAGCAAGTTTTGAAATTCACTTGTAAAATATGTATTTACATTTTTAAGAGAAAATACAAAATTGCCCATGAGTTGATATTTTAAAGTTAATAGGCACATTACTGACCATGATGGCATAGGGCCACATTGTTTTAAAAAGGAGGAATCGAATAAAATATTCTAGGAATCGAAAAGGAATTGGACTTCAGGGTTTTAAAGACCAGCAGTTGTAGACTTTTGAAAGGAGACATCTGTGAGCTTTGCTCAATCTTCTTAGCCTTTGACTCATTCTATCTTTTTTTTTTTTTTTTTTTTTGGAAATTGTCTCCTCTATATTTCCTTAGGGCCATATGATTCTTGCTTTTATACGTCGTTAATTATCATAGGTCAGGGAGCTTTAATCTATTTCATTTATTTCATCTCTAACTAGAGTGACCATATCATTTATCATCCAGCATTTTGAGAGTGAAAGGAGGCAAGATTAATAATGCCAGCTTACATCACATGTAAAAATTAACACAAATGGACCAAAGACCTAAATGTAAGAGTTAACACCAAAAAACTACTAAAAGAAAACATAGGGGTAAATCTTCATGATCTCGGATTTGGTGAAGGATTCTTAGTTATGAGACCAAAAGCATGAACAACAAAAGAAAAAAAATTGATAAACAGGACTTCATCAAAAAAATTTTAGTTGTGCTTCAAAAGATACCATTAACAACATAAAAGAATAATCCACAGAATGAGAGAAAATATTTACAAATCATGTATCTGATAAGGAACCTGTATCTAGAACATATAAAGAATGCTTACAACTCAATAATAAAGAAGACAAAAATCTCAATTTAAAAATGGGCAAAAGATGTGAATAGACATTTCTCCAAGGAAAATATACAAATAGTTACCAAGCACATGAAAAAAATGTTGACATCATTACTCATCAGAGAAATGCAAATCCAAACCACCAAGTGATACATCTTCACACCCACTAGTAGGGCCAGAATGAAAAAGCCAAATAACATTAAGTGTTGGCAAGGATATGGAGAATTGGAACACTCACATATTGCTGGTATACTTGTAAAGTGGGGCAGCTACTTTGGACAGGAGTCTGGCAGTTCCTCCAGTGATTAAATATAGAGTTACCATATGGCCCAGCAATTCCACTCTTAGGTATATACCCGAGAGAAGTGAAAACATAGATCTACACAGAAACATGTCCATGAATGTTTATAGCAGCATTATTCATAATAACCAATAGAAGGAAGCACTCAAATGTCAATTAATATATGGATGGATAAACAAAAGTGATAGACCTATACAATGGAATAATATTTGGTCATAAAAAGGAATGAAGTGCTCATACAGGGTACAACATGCATGAACCGGGAAAACATGGTAAGTGAAAGAAGCCAAACACAAAAGACTACTGTATGATTCCATTTATATTAAAGTTCAGAGTAGGGAAGTATGTAGAAGCAGTAAATAGATTAGTGTTTCCTAAGGCTGGAGGTGGTATGGGGAGGACAGACATATGGGGAACAGAGGTGGTAGCTAAAGGGTGTAGGGTGGGGTTTTTTTTGAGGTTATAAAAATTTCCTAAGATTGATTGTGGTAATGGTTGCATAAACCTGTGAATATACTAAAAACCATGGTATTGAACACTTTACATGGGTGAATTATGATGGTATATAAATTGTATCTTACTAAATCTATTAAAAGAGAAAAAAAGAAAAAAATATGGTGGGACAATACAAACTGGGACTATCCTGAGAAAATTTTGATGCATTGTCACCTCTCATTTCATCTGGGTGTCTGACCAACTCACTTTCCAGACAAGGACTGTTGAGAAAGTTTGATCAATTCTACACTTATACTGACACTGTTTGAAAACACAAGTCAAAAAATATGTCCTGATGAAGTGGCTAGGAAAGAATTTTCAGGCTGGATGAAAAAAATGCTGACTCATTTAGAAGTATTCTCATATACAGGGGCCTCTAGACTACTTTTCAATAAGCTTGAATCAGCAGCAGTGGACCATCTACTAGGTAGATGAAGCATGTGCTTTGGGCACTCACTATATCAGGGCCCTCCTTCCAAATAAGTTTGGCTGTGATGAACTTTTCAAGAAGGCTGCATTTAAAAAACCATAGGAAGAAGTTGTTTTTATCTTAGTATACATCTTGTGCATGTAATACCTGAAATCCAATGGAACTCAATATCATAAATTTCATTTTGAATTGTAATATTCTCAGTGTTGGGACCATCTAGAGGTCCTAATCCTAGCCCTGTGAAGAAGAAAATGTGGACAGAAATATTCAAAGGGCAATGTTGAAGCTTAGCATAGGCACAGACAGGAGGGTCATAGCGAGGACCTGTGAGAACCAGACCAAAGCAGCATTCCCATCCCCTACTGTTCCAGTTGGTGTAAGAACTGAGTACTTTCAAATGGCTCTCAGGGTGGGGGAATTCCTGATTAATTGAGATGAAATGTTCCCCCACCTTGAAGTAAGATTTAATTTTGTTTATGAAAATAAACATATATGCTATTTTATTTTATTTCATTTCATTTTTTTGCACAACTGATTTTCTGGGGGCAAAATTCATACTCACCTCACTACCTGTGTCCATTTAGCCAGGACTGTGAGTGAAGACTTTTGGCTTCATTACAGTCCAGTTGGAAATTAGAATGTAAAATCCCTACCAGTGCTATGGTTTTAAGATGATTCTAATCACAAGAACTTATGTGCTCTTTTCCTTTTTCAGCAAATTGAAACAATATTTGTAAATTTTGAATTGTATGGCTGAACTCTGTAAGAAATGAAATCATTCAGATTTCATTAAGAAGAACTTGCTGGGGCGCCTGGGTGGCATAGTCGGTTAAGTGTTCGAATTCAGCCAGGTCACGATCTTGCGGTCCGGGAGTTCGAGCCCTGCGTCAGGCTCTGGGCTGATGGCTCAGAGCCTGGAGCCTGTTTCCGATTCTGTGTCTCCCTCTCTCTCTGCCCCTCCCCCGTTCATGCTCTGTCTCTCTCTGTCCCAAAAAAATAAATAAACGTTGAAAAAAAAATTAAAAAAAAAAGAAGAACTTGCTAACTGGATCACCATTTATATACATGAAGAGAGTTTTCGGTTAGTATTTTAAGAAGGAAGCCCAGTTTGCTATTAGGATACACAGCTTTCAATAAATCGTGGCTAGGGCAATAGGTATGGAAAAAATTAAAGAGTTTATGTCACAAAGGTTTTTAGCTGGGTTCTAAAAATAACCATCATATATACTGAAGATTCTGGAAGGCAATTATTATTTATCCAACTCTGACATCCCACAAAAGCGTTTCAGTATATGAGAGGACAGAATAACTTGGGAGTATCACATAAATTCCAGAATCATTTATTCAAATCAAATATCCATTTTTACATCAAGGGCAACTACTTCTTCATAAAAGAACAGTGTAATATATTACCTAGAAATGAATGTTACATATTTATAACTGTGGCTGGTAAATCCCAGTCATACTATTATTATGCCATTAAGCTGGAAATATATAGAGTTGAAAGAGGAGTGATCATAATAAAAGCACTTTATTCTGCACATAATACCTGAAATTCAATCTAATACAACTTCCAAATACCAGAAGTTTAATGTTTATGGTCTTTATTGAATAATCTTCTCTTTCTTTGACTAAAGTCAATAAAAAGTCATCTCTAAACTTTTCAGCGAAGCTAAAAACCATTATATTAAACTACAAGGTCATCAAGATAGGAATAAAATCAAGAGATCATCCTTCTGATCCCTGCTAGCTGATGCTTTAGTGCTTTTCTTCTAGTTTACTTAAATATTTTAGTGAATTGGAGTTTGACCAACATTTTTTGTTATTGAGCTCCTTACTTACATATTCATATTTGACTTAGAGTTATTTTGGGACACCTGCGTGGCTCAGTCGGTTAAGCGTTCAACTTCGGCTCAGGTCACGATCTCACAGTTCGTGGATTCTAGCCCCGTGTCAGGCACTGTGCTGACAGCTCAGAGCCTGGAGCCTTCTTCGGATTCTGTGCCTCCCTCTCTGCCTCTCCCCGACTCGTGCTCTGTCTCTCCCTCTCTCTCACAAAAATAAATAAAAACATTAAAAATTTTTTGAAAAATTGAAAAAAATCGAGTTATTTCAAGGAAACTAAAATTACCAAGTAATGCCATAATTATGCTAGAAAGCTCTTTAGGTTTAGAGGAGGCACTTTAAAACAGAATTTTATTGTGATAAGATATACATAAATGTACCATTTTAACTGTTTAAAACCGTACAGTTCAGCAGCATTAAGTACATTCATACTATTGTACAACCATCACTACCATTCATCTCCAGAACTTTTTCATCTTCCCAAACTGAAACTCAGCACTTAAACTCTCTCTTCTGTCTCAATGGAGGACACAGTTTTAAATAATATGCTTTTCAAAAACATACATTTGTAAGTTGGAATTATAGTCTTAAGAAGAAACCCTCAGTTAAGGGGTTCCATGTACTGTTTTGCACTTTAGAAACAATGACTGTGCATTAGTGACACATTCTATTGGAGGCATATTTATTGATATTATAGAATGGTCACATATTTTGGATTTGGGCTATGTAATTAAGATATCAACAGAATACTGCAAATATTACAGAATAATAAGTTGAAACAGGATTTAATAATTTCTGCTTTTAACAAAAGACTCAATACATATAGAGGATATGGATATCAAACAGTATGTTGTTGTGTTTGGATAGCCACATAATGACCCTGATTTACTCAAACAGAAAAATGTTTTGTGTAATTTCCCTAAGGATGACTGTGGATTTATAAGGATTCATCTATGCTTTGATATACCATATCCTTTGTGGGCACAATATGGCACATATTTGTGAGCAGATGAATATATAATATGGCATATAAACAGGAAAAATCTATAACTAGCATTGAAATGAATTTAAAAAATAAATGAGGAGAAAGAATGCCTTTTACATGTCAGTAAGAAAATAAGCCAGATCTTGCAAAAAAGAGTTACCATCATAAGCAAAGAAACTTGCAAAAAGCACCTGATTCAGATGACCTGACCTGGCTGGAAGGAAGCATATGTAAGTCTGTCATAAATGACTCTTCTCTGCATATACTCTTCAAGTTCTGGAGCTCATGACTTTAAAATTAAGCCTTGTGGGATAAACCAGTCTTCGCTGACTACATTCTTACAGACCACACTTGTTCCACCCAATCCACATTCTGTTGGTGGCAGGCTAGGGAACACTTCCCACCCAAACTTTCCAATGCCTGAGTGTACCACATTCACTCACCCTAGCCTTTTCATCCTCACTCTCAAATTCAAACCACCACATCAATATGCCATGTGCCTTGGACTCCCTGCCCTGTGCAAATTTTGCTCTTTTCCAATGTGAGCTCCAGATGACGTATCTGTGCTCTCAAAACCTAGAAACCCTCAGTGATGATGTTAGATTGTAGAGTACGATAGCAAAGGAAGACCATCAGTTTTCATGTTTTTGTGGGATGTTGAATGGATTCTATTTGAAGAATGTGGGACTGGGCAAGCAGAAACCACAACTAAAAATGCTGGTAATTCTGGGCACCTCCTTAACTTTCAAATATAGTTATTAATATTGACCGATCTTATGGTTCATACACTCTGAAAATCTTACATGCAGTTCAGAAATCCTCCCCACCTGGCTTCTGGCAGGAATATTATCCATTGATGAAAATAGAACAGTACACCAAGAATAGCCAGAGTAAGGATTCCCCTAGAATTATTTTCTTTATTCACCTTAACGCAGTCTCATTCTCTTTCTCTCTTTTTAAAGATTTAATGTTCATTTATTTTTGAAAGAGAGACCGAGTGTGAGCAGGGGAGGGGCAGAGAGAGAGGGAGACACAGAATCTGAAGCAGGCTCCAGGCTCTGAGCTGTCAGCACAGAGCTTGAGGCAGGGCTCAAACTCAAACCAGGAGATCATTAACTGAGCTGAAGTCAGATGCTCAATCAACTGAGCCACTCAGGCACATCTCTTTTTAAAATGTAATTTATATGTAAACTCAAGAGTTCTATTATATACCGAGACAATAAGAACAGCTAACAATTATTGAGAGTGTACACAATGCTAGGAACTGTCCTAAGAGTTTTAGACTAAATTGTTCATTTAAATCTCACAGCAATCCTATCAGGTAGTAACAATCATTATCCCTATTTAATACACTGTGCAGAGAAAGTGAAAGAGAGATTAAGAAACTTAGTCAAGGTCACCTAGCCTTTACCCAGGTTCACTACAAACAGCCAGATTGCACTCTTAATCACTAGTTTTAAATGTGAATATTGTTTGTCCACATGTAACTCCTTTTCACTTTCCAGTTTTACCTGTTCATAAACAGACTTTAAGAAGCTAAATAGCAGTACAGATTGGCCAAAAGCCCTGGCATTTGCTAGTCATGCCTGAGATTGCTGCCATGTCAGGATGGCCTTTGCTGGGCACCTTGGAATTTCAATTCAGTAACTGGTATCTCCACAATTTTTTTTTGCATACATTTTTATAAGCAATTCACTGCTGAACTTCAAAAAGTCACTTAATTTACACAGTTGGGAGTCCGAGTCCTGCCTGAATGACTTTTTAACGTTAAAGCCAAAATTGGAGAATCCCCTGGAAAAAATGAGGTAAGCATTTCATCGCACCTAGAAAATGGTTGTCTTTTGCTCTTCCATGTATTATTATTACAGTATCCCATGGAAATAAAAACTGACTTTCAGTGTCAGCCTTCCAGAGATGAATTTTTGATTCATAAATGTAAGCAAAAGGGAGCAAATTCCAGTTACCTAACAATGCTCAAAGAGGCCAATCTGTGGCTTCAAGAGAGTTTTTACATTTTCATTAAAAAAGAGTGACATTTCCCATATAAAAATCATTCTTATTAATTTTAAAATATATCATACTCAAATTATTTTAAAATTCATGCTAGTGTAACTCTATTAATATTGTTCTATATTTTGAGATTTGTAACTCTACATGACTGTTTTGAATAATTTAATCAAAATAGAAAACAATTAGATTATCCTAAGTACTTTATTATTCATTTATAGCTATTAATGTATTCGCTAGAAAACTTGTGAGTAAAAGGCAGGCTTGCTTTATTTATTAATCCATTTAGAGTCATCTGGACTTATTTACTGAAGAGTGATCCAGGTGTTAAGCAAATGCACTTGCAAAACACAGGGAAATTTTATTACTAGAGCACTATGGTCCAAGAAATTTTATGACAGATATTAAAACTGAGTTTGGGTATTGTACGTGATGTGCATATTAAAAGAGACTGATTCCTGTCTCCTTTACACACACACACATACACATACACAAATGAATCTTCATAATTTATAGTAACACTGTGTAAACAAACACAAAAATGTTCAAATATAGAGAATTCTCTCTGGGATGATTCTAATTAAATGTAGCTAGGATGAGTTAAGTGTGAGCCTGAAATAAGGCCAATAGGGCAAAACTAAGCAACTGTTAGGTAAACAGAATAGAATTTTTATTTTTTCTATGTTTTGAGAGATTTAGTGTGTTGGTGTTATCTGTGATTCTGCTCTTTTCTCTCATGTTCCATATCTAGTCCATGAGCAAAGCACCTTCAGAAGAAATCCACAATTCAGTCATGTACTACTTCTCCCACTGCCACCATCTCAGCACGGATCATAATTTCTGTCTGAATTATTACAGTAGCCACCTACCGGTTCACCTCGAGCTTCTTTTCAACAGAGTAGCCAGGAAGATCCTGTTAAAACAAGTCATAGTATACCATCATTTCCTCCAGTAGCTTCCCTTTTCAGTCAGGGCAAGTACCAAAATTCTGACCATGCCACAGCCATCTGGTTTGCTATCCCCACTCTCACCTCACCCAGTCTCCCTCTAGTGCTTCCTGAAACTGGAACACTGGCCTCCCTGCTCTTCCTCAAACATGTTCAGCACGTTCCAGCCTGGGGCCTTTGCAAAGGCTCCTTCCTCAGCCTAGAATGCTCTTCCCCAGATGCTGTGTGACTACCTCCCTCCTTTCTTAAAGAGACAGGCTCTCCCTCCCATCCTGATTAAAATATCAACACCCCCAGCCCTGACAACACACAGGCCCTTCAAAACCCCCTTCCCCACTTCATATTTTGTCTTCTTAGCACTTATCACTCTCTAATAGAGGATACATGTCACTTCTTTACCTTATTTATCATCTGTCTCCTCACTAGAATATAAGGTCTAGGAGGTCTCATTCACAATAAGTGAATAGGTACTTCTCAGCACCTATAACAGTAACTGGCACATAGTATTCACTTAGCTTTTGTGAACTGAAATGAATAGATGAATGAATGAATTCGAGGTCAACAGAAAACATAAGCCGTGACAAAGAAAAGAGAATAACCATTAAAACATCTATAGTGAAGGGGAACGAGAACTAAGGGAGCAAATGCACAAGAATGTGTGCAATCATTCAGTCTTCCATGCAAACAAGTGCTAAGTATCTACATGTAACTCTTCCCAGAAGATCAAGTACCGTCCTTCAAGGAGTGTACAGTACAGCCAGGAAGATCAACAGGTCAACACACATTGCTAACACACTGTGATGGAGGCATTTGGAGGGTATCCAGGTAGGGCCCCTGACCAGAGTGACAAGGGCACGGCTGACTGTGAAATCAGAATGGAGAGGAAACAGGCCTAAACCAGATTGCAAATGACCTCTTTTGTCAAGCTAAGCAAATAGATTTACTCCTGAAGGTCATCAACTAGAGAGCCACTGAAGAATTTCAAGTGTGAAATTAGGAAATGATCAGATTTTTGTTTTATGAGTGTCATTCAACAAGGATGTTCATTATACTGTTGTATGTAGTAACAAATAAATATAAACCCTATCCAACAATATGGGAATTGGATAAAAAATCACAGTATATACATATAAAAGAATGCTAAGGATTAAAAAATGATTTAGATAAGAATTTATTGATAGAAAAATTTCCACGTGGGTGCCCGGGTGGCTCAGTCAGTCAAGCTTCTGACTCTTGATTCCGGCTCAGCTTGTGATCTCAAGGTTGGTGAGATGGAGCCCCGAGTCAGGCTTCACACTGTCAGTGAATCTTGGGATTCTCTTTCTCTTTCCCTCTCTCTCTACCTCTCCCTCAGTTATGCTCTATCTCTCTCTCTCAAAATAAACTTAAAAAAATTTCCATGATACTTTATTAGAAAATAATATTTTTTAAGAGAGCACATGAAATATGGTCCCACTAAATTTTAAGAAAATGTACCTCTGTGAATGGATAAAGATGTGGTATATATATACAATAGAATATCACTCAGCCATCAAAAGGAATGAAATCTTGCTATTGACAACATGAATGGAACTAGAGTGTATTATGCTGAGCTAAATGAGTCAGTCAGAAAAAGACAAATACCATATGACTTCACCCATATGTGGACTTCAAGAAACAAAACAGATGAACATATGGGAAGGGGGGGGGAATAAAGAGAGGGAAACAAACACTTTTTATGATGGTGAGCAAATTGAGGGCTGGTGGAGGGAGGTGGGTGGGGAATAGGCTAAGTGGGTGATGGGCATTATGGAGGGCACTTGGGATGAGCACTGGGTGTTATATGAAAGTGATGGATCACTAACTTCTACTCCTGAAAACAACACTGCACTAAATGTTAACTAGAATTTAAATAAAAATATGAAGAAAAAAAATGCATCTCTGTGAAAAGGAAGTCTATGAAGACATATAGCAAAATGTTAACAGAAGAAATGCCTAGGCTGTTGGATTTGAGATAACTTTACATTCTTTATTATGCCTTTTGTATCATCTGAATTAACATTATAGCTAGCATATATGGCTTGTATAATAAGAAAAAACTAGTTTTTTTTGCCCATTTTGGAGGGGGAAACAAGTCTGTAGGACTAGACTGGAGGAGAGAACCTACTAGACTGGACAGCAGCAAATCCAGGAGGAATATGAAGGAGGAATGGAGAGAAATGCAGAAGGTAAAAATGGAAATGACTGAGGTTTCTGACTTAAACAGCCATGTGGTAGAGTCAATGACTAGAGAGTGAGTAGATGTCAGGGCCCACAGGCACTCTGAGGAAGCCGGAAATTTCGTATCCACTAAGGCCTTGCCCATCTTCCAAAGGTGAGAGCCTCCTGTCAGCTATTCCTCCCTTTACTCCCATGGCTGTACTACTCTGTTCCCTTTCTCTGACCTAAATCCGCAGAGTTTACCTCACTCTAAAATCATTTTATTGTTCTATTTTCATTCCAGAATTCTCATTCCCTAGTGGGGGGAAAAAAGGAGTAAAGAAAAAAAAAAGAAGAAAAGCAACTCCTACTATTCTCAATTACTGTCCTAAAAGCTTCCTCCACCTCTTGCCCCCAAATTCCTCCCTTCAAGACATCACTCCCTGGGAACACTCTCAATGATCACTGCTCACTCTCTTAGGGTTAGGAGTGGGTTGCCATCCTTGCTCCTCAATTCCAACTTCAGACCATGGCCTCCCACTCTTTCTTGAAAGTTCATATGAACTGGCCATACTTACTTTTATCCTTCCTTGTTTCTGACACCTAAAGCTTTACGAAAAAATTGGCTTGTTTGTTTTCCAGGACTTTGGTGTTGGCACACCATCTTTCTGCTCATCTCCAAACCTGTCATCATCCTATGTGATTTCAACATCCATATGGGCAACCCATTTGATAGCCTCAAGTCCTTTATTTGAGACAAATGTCAGAGACCCAACTTCACCTCACCTAATCCACGCCCCCAATATTGCCCTGGGCTTGGTAACCCCTGGAAACTGTGTCACTCTCCCCTCTTTTACCTCATCTTCCCATCCTCCCTTCCATTTGACATTATGTCTGTTCTTCAACTTCAGTGAGAAAAATGAAGAAAGTGGAATAGACTAGGGTTTAGCAAAGTTTGTGTATAAAGGACCAGATAGCAGATATTTTAAGTTTTGCAGATCTACTCTCACGATTATTCAACTCTGCCATTGCAGCACAAAAGCAGCAACAGAAGGCAAACAGTAATGAATAGTGAGTAAATGGGTGAGTCTGTGTTCCAGTGAAGGTTTATATACAAAAGCAAGCAGTGGGACCTGGCCCTCAGGTCGTAGGTTGCTGGCCTCTGACACAGACCTTCATTCTCTTCCTTTTCTCTTTCCGTTTTCTCCCTATCTATTGATTAGTTCTTAATCCTCCTTTAGTGCCCAATTCCACCATTCCTTCATTGACATTAACATCTCCATTGGTACACTATCTTTGGTCATCTTGCCCAGAAAAACTAAAATCTTAGGTTGATCCAACTAACTATATTCTTGACTCTTCGGTTGCTAAATGCTGATGGAGAAAATCATTCTTTTTCCCACTGATAGTACTATAGTTCCTACTCTTGAAGGTCAATCCTTAACCTTCAACACTTTGTAGTAAACTTTTACATTCCCTTAATCAGTTTCTCTTCTATTCTTTCCAGTAGCAACTTCAAAACTTTTCCATTTTCCTCAAGAAAGCTACTCTATTAGCACCTTAGTCCCTAGCATATTATCACTTACTTTACTTCATAGAGAAAACAGAATATCTCAAAAGGAAACTCCCTAAACATTCTGCTCCCCTACCTACAAATGTACCATCATCTGAACCTTTATTTCGTTTTCACCTATCTTACTAGAAGAGGTTTGCTTCCTTCTCCCCACCCCCAACCCCATGCACCTGTTTGTTTTTTTTTATCTTTAATGGCTCATCTCCACCAGCATTTTAATGTGCTCAGATTTCTCAGGGGGAAAAAAAGAAGATCTTGATATGTGGATGCATTGATATATTAGGGATATAATTTAATGAAAGATTCATGAAATAGTATTATATGTGATATATTCTAATATTATCTATTCTATAATACTTCATTTACTCCATATGCTGGCTAAGACCTATTTAATTGATTTCATGCCCAATAATGGTCCTGACTGAGAAAAACTTGATTATGTGCAAAAGAAGACATGTATAAGAATTCACATTGCCACATTTCTTATAATTGTGAACAAACGGAAAATGGGAATAACCTAAATGTTCATCAACAAAAGAATACATATGTAAATTGTTGTATGCTCATGTGGAATACTGCACAGAATATAGTGACTGCAGTTACATGTATCAAGTGTGAATACACTTCAAAGATAAAATACTGATAACATCAGTTTGCAGAAATAAAACAACGCTATAATACACTTAATACTTCCCAAAGGTCCCACCTCCAAATTCTATCACATCTGAGGTTAGGGCTTCAACATATGAATTTTGGAAGAAAACAATTAGTCCATAACATTCTGCCCTGACCTCCTCAAACTCATGTCCTTGCATGCAAAACATATTCATTCCCATCCCAACAGCCCCAAAAGACTTTACTAATTCCAGCACCAATTCCAAAGTCTAAAGTCCGAAGTCTCACTTAAATATCTAAATCAGGTATGTGTATGATTAGAAGTATGATTCACTCCATGACAAAGTTTCTTTCCAGCTAAAAACCTGTGAAACCAGACAAATTATAGGCTTCCAAAATATAATGATGGGATAGGCATGAATAGACGTTCCCATTCCAAAGGGAGTAATGGAAAAGAAAGAAAGGGTAATGGGTCCCAGGTAAATCCCAAACCTAACAAGGTAAATACCCTTAGATCTTAAGGCTTGAGAATAATTCTCTTTGGCTTGATGCTCCCCCTTGAAGATTTACTGGGGCAGCAGTCTCACTTTCAGGACCCACTGGGGTGGGAAATGTACTCCTCCACTCCTGGTTCCCTATAGATCTGGTGGGTAGGAACTGTTTGTCCTTGGAGGCTCTGCCAGGTGGCCCCTGTGTGGCCTGTTGTAACTGAGGTGATGCTTCCCCTTTTAAACTGAGGAGGGAGCCCTGATGATCTCTGACTTGACTTTGGGTCATTTTCTTGAAGAATAGTGCACATTCATAGCCAAACAGCTCTAAGGTCTGGTTCTGCAGGATCTAAGAAGTTAAACAGCCTTCCTTCTTTTCATCCTGCTTTGTCTGCCCCCTTTAGTTCAAATTGGCAGTGTCTTTACCAGTATAATCACATCTCATTCCTGGGGTCTGTTGAAATGACTGATTATATCCATTTTTCAAATCCACACTAATCTCTTTATTAAATGATCAGTGAGCCACACCCTTAGTGTCTTCTCCCAAACACATTTTCTCATTCTTTGCATTATGGACAGGCTGAGGATTTCCCAAATCTTTAAGTTCTGGTTCCTTTTTGCTGAACAGTTCCATCTTCAATTTATTTATCTCTTCTTGTATTTTAATTTAAGCAGTCAGTAGTAATCAAGTTACTCCTCAGCACTTTTCTTAGAAATTCCTAAGCTAAATATCCAATTTCATCACTGACAAGTTCTCTTCCACAACACATTAGAACACTAACATGATCCAGGCAAGTTCTTTGCCACTTTGTAACAAGTATCACATTTTCTCCAATGTCCAATAATACATTCCACATTTCCATATGAGACTTCATCAGAAAATGAAGTCAGAATTTATCATTCATATTTCTACAGAGTGATGAACACATTAAATATGGAAAGTCAAGCAAAATGACAAGTTAGTTTACTCTGCCCTGCAGGGAGCCATGGCTAATCGAACAAGCCTGTAGAGGACTGAATTTAGAAAATCCGAAGCAAAGGAGAAGGGGTCAAAGGGCACAGGGAGAAGTTGAGGGGCTCAAATAAAAATAATAACAATAACGACTGCAATTAATATTCATTGAGTGGGGTGCCTGGGTGGCTCAGTTGGTTGAGCATCCAACTTCAGCTCAGGTTATGATCTTGCAGTTGGTGGGTTTGAGCCCCGCATCAGGCTGTGTGCTGACAGCTCAGAGCCTGGAGCCCGCTTTGGATTCTGTGTCTCCTTCTCTCTCTCTGCCCCTCTCCTGCTCTCGCTCTCTCAAAAATAAACATAAAAAATAATTTAAAAAGTATTCATTGAGCATATGTGTCTACTTGTGTTACATCAGTAACATTATCTCAGGTAATTCCATGACAACCTCATAAAGTAAGGATTATTGTTATTCCCATTTTACATCTAAGGAAACTGAGGCAAAGAGCTTTTATAAGACTTACTGAAGGATATCCAGTAAGTAAATGGTAGATCTGAGATTTGAACCTAGAAGCCTACTTTAAGTCATGCAAAGATATCTTTTTAACAAATGAGGTAGGTTAGGTAGAGATTTAGAGTAAGTATTGTGGTACACAAGGAAAGGCTGTTGGGGCCAAAATCTTTGCTGCGAAAGGGATAAGGTAACAGTCAGGAGTATCACCCCTACAAAAACTAAACTGTAGAACACCTGTGGTCCCCGCAAATGTTAAAGCTTCTTGTTCTTAGAAAAGAGAGCTCTGTGAATGTAGAAATGGTTTAATGCTGATAGTTTTCTTCATATCCAACATCTGTTACAACTTTCCTACTTATACCCACTGCCCCAAACCAAGCACAACCAAATCCTCAGTTGTCACTGCTGACGTAATTAACATGTACACACATTCAAACCATTAAGACAAATAACCTTACACCAAATCCCCATACTTCTTGTATACCAATTGATTCCCTCTACCAGACTGGCCATATACCACATTGTAGTTGGTAACTTCCAAATTGATATCTCATTTCTAACCACTGATAATCCTGGAATCCCTACCCCACCTCTGATTTCTACCCAACTTCTTCTTTAGTTATCTAAATCTAAAATGTCATATACAGAGTAAACAACCACAAACACAGAGTTCTTCACAATCATAAGATTTAGAAGAGTGTTTACATGAAGAGTGCAGGTAGCTCTAGACAGAGGGATTTACTGAGAAAGCACTGACATCAAAAATACATTTATAGCTGGATCCTTGAGTTAAGAATATACACTAAGTTATTCCCAGGGCCTAAAACTTTCTAACATGATTTAGTTCAGAGTTTATTACAGTTACATATCATAAAAGCTAGAACACGTGAACAAAATATTTTCCTCCTGTGAGCTAAAGTACTAAAGTGAGGTTGATATATACAAAATCCTCTTTTGGTTTATGATGGGTAATGAGTTAATTGCTATTAAGTTTTGCCTTTATTCTTGCTTTCACTAAAAATGTTGGAGTGGTGGGGTGCCTGGCTGGCTCAATCAGAAGAACATGCAACTCTTGATCTCAGGGTCATGAATTTGAGCCCCACGCTGGGTGTAGATGTTACTAAAATAAATGAGTAAGTGAGTAAATAAGTAAATAGATGAATGAATGAATGAATGAATGAATGAATGAATGAATGAATTAAGGGGCACCTGAGTGGCTCAGTCTGTTGAGCATCTGACTTTGGCTCAGGTCATGATCTCATGGCTTGTGAGTTGGAGCTTCGCATTGGGCTCACTGTTGTCAGCCTTTCAGCACAGAGCCCTTTTTGGATCCTCTGTCCCCCTGTCTCTCTGCCTCTCCCCTGTTGGTGTTGTCTCTCAAAAAAACAAATAAAATACAAAAACAAATAAATAAGTTAAAAAAAAGAATTTTAGAAACTGATCCCATTCACAATTGAATCAAGAATCATAAAATACCTAGGAAGAAACCTAACCAAAGATGTAAAAGATCTCTATGCTGAAAACTATAGAAAGCTTATGAAGGTAATTGAAGAAGATACAAAGAAATGGAAAAACATTCCATGCTCATGGATTGGAAGAATAAATATTGATAAAATGTCAATATTACCCAAAGCAATCTACACATTCAATGCAATCCCAATCCAAATTGCACCAGCATTCTTCTCGAAGCTAGAACAAGCAATCCTACAATTTGTATGGAACCACAAAAAGCCCCAAGTAGCCAAAGTAATATTGAAGAAGAAAACTAAAGCAGGAGGCATCACAATCCCAGACTTTAGCCTCTACTACAAAGCTGTAATCACCAAAACAGTATGGCATTGGCACAAAAACAGACACATAGACCAATGGAAGAGAATAGAGACTCCAGAATTGGACCCACAAATGTACGGCCAAATAATCTTTGACAAAGTAGGAAAGAACATCCAAAGGAAGAAAGACAGTCGCTTTAACAAATGGTGCTGGGAGAACTGGACAACAACATGCAGAAGAATTAAACTAGACCACTTTCTTACACCATTCACAAAAATAAACTCAAAATGGATGAAGGACCTGAATGTGAGACAGGAAACCATCAAAACCCTAGAGGAGAAAGCAGGAAAAAACCTCTTTGACCTCAGCCACAGCAATTTCTTAATCGACACATCTCCAAAGGTAAGGGAATTAAAAGCAAAAATGAAATATTGGGACTTCATCAAGATAAAAAGCTTCTGCACTGCAGAGGAAACAATCAACAAAACTAAAAGGCAACCGATGGAATGGGAAAAGATATTTGCAAATGACATATTGGATAAAGGACTAGTATCCAAAAGAACTCACCAAACTCCACACCCAAAAAACAAATAATCCAGTGAAAAAATGGGCAGAAGACATGAATAGACACTTTTCTAAAGAAGACATCCAGATGGCCAACAGACACATGAAAAGATGCTCAACGTCATACCTCATCAGGGAAATACAAATCAAAACCACACTGAGATATCACCTCATGCCAGTCAGAGTGGCCAAAATGAACAAATCAGGAGACTATAGATGCTGGAGAGGATGTGGAGAAACGGGAACACTCTTGCACTGTTGGTGGGAATGCAAACTGGTGCAGCTGCTCTGGAAAACAGTGTGGAGGTTCCTCAAAAAATTAAAAATAGATCTACCCTATGACCCAGCAATAGCACTGCTAGGAATTTACTGAAGGGATACAGGAGTGCTGATGCATAGGGGCACTTGTACCCCAATGTTTATAGCAGCACTTTCAACAATCACCAAATTATGGAAAGAGCCTAAATGTCCATCAACTGAGGAATGGATAAAGAAGATGTGGTTTATATATACAATGGAATACTACTTGGCAATGAGAAGGAATAAAACCTGGCCATTTGAAGCAACATGGATGGAACTGGAGGGTATTATGCTAAGTGGAATAAGTCAGGCAGAGAAAGACAGATACCATATGTTTTCACTCATATGTGGATCCTGAGAAACTTAACAGAAGACCAGGCAGAAGGTGAAGCGGGGGGGCGGGGGGGGTGAGTTACAGAGAGGGAGGGAGGCAAACCATAAGAGACTCTTAAATACTGAGAACAAACTGAGGGCTGATGGGGGGTAGGGGAGAGGGAAAAGTGGGTGATGAGCATTGAGGAGGGCACCTGTTGGGATGAGCACTGGGTGTTGTATGGAAACCAATTTGACAATAAATTATATTTAATATAAAAAAAAGAATTAAAAAAGTTGCAGTAGTATGTACATTCAAATAATTCATGCCAGTATTTTGTTTGCTCTTTACAATTACTGAACTCCATGGCCCATAATAGCTATAGAGCACAATGCAAGGCATGACAAAAACCACCGTGAAATTTTTGCCTAAGACCGTATCAACCCTAACAGACACATGATTTTGTTACATTCAGTGAGTTGTGTTTGTGAATATGTTTATCTTCTTGTTTTTTAGGGGTTACATTTGAAGACCTCAGCCATTATTTTTGCTAACACACCAAGAAAGAAGTTGGAGGTGTGAATATAGGCATTCTGAAACCATAATTTTGGCTTGGATGATGCTTTTAACAATTGAGTAGGTCATACTTTTCCATTCTTGAAATCTCACTTATGAAAAAAATCTGTCTTCAATAAATCACATATGCTTGTAAATCTATGTGTATTCCTGATCCTCTTCCATTTTATGTCAAAGTTCTATTACCAGCTACTCCAGATAGTCTCCATATTTCCTTGAGAAAATACTTCAAGAGTATTACAAAAATTCTTGAGTTAGATTATGTTCACTACATCAAAATATTGACTATTTACTAATTTACTCAAAAATTGTGTAGCAAGTTGTATATTCCAAAGATGTCTCTTACCTCCTTTTCCACATGTTTTTCTAGAAGCTTCATATTTCTTCATCAAAAGGTAGAGCCTATTTCCTACCTTTTGATTCTGGGTGAGTTTGTGACTTTCTTTTAACCAGCCAAATGTGATGGAAGTGACAGTGAATATCTTTCCAAGGCTAGGTCATAAAAGGTGAGGCAGGGGAGATAGAAGCTGAAATAATAACAGTTGACCCCCTGAGCTACCATGTAAATAGTGAGATTCCCCTAAGGCCACCATACAGTCAGGAAGCCCAAATTAGCTCTCATGGAGAGACCACATAGGAAACCCCTGAGACTACACTGATGGACAGAGAGATGCCCAGCCAGTCTCCAGTTGTTCTAGCTCTCCATCTACTGCCTAACTGCAACCACATGCGAGCCCATGAGTCCAAGCTGCCTGACTAAGCTTTTCCTGAATTACAGACACATAGAAACTCTGAAATATAATTAAATGACTGCTGCACATTAAGCTACCAAGTTTTGGGGCGATTTGTTAGTTTTAGGCTCTCAAAATTAATATTCAAAATAGACTAAAAGTAGAAATGTTCATATTATTTCCAGGTGCCCTTTTACCTATTTCCTCAAAGCAAGAAAGTTTTCATTTTCAGCTTCCATGAAGTGAATGGAGTTAAAGGAATTTTTTCAAAGTTTGAAGCTTAAACTTCAGATGAAATAACCACCAATTTTCTTTAGATTTTTATTTAAATATTATCCTCTGCCTAAGTTCATAATTTCTATCTAGTTCTACTACCATAGGTAAATAGATATAATGGGGGGGGGTGGTGAAGAGAATGAGACAGAGAGAGAGAATGGATAGGGAAATGGCGTAACTGACATAGATTTGAAAGGAATTGTGTCTGTTCCATCCACGTTGCTACAAAGGGCCATATTTCATTCTTTCTCATTGCCACGTAGTGCTCCATTGTGTATATAAACCACAATTTCTTTATCCATTCATCAGTTGATGGACATTTAGGCTCTTTCCATAATTTGGCTATTGTTGAGAGTGCTGCTATAAACATTGGGGTACAAGTGCCCCTATGCATCAGCACCCCTGTATCCCTTCGGTAAATTCCTAGCAGTGCTATTGCTGGGTCATAGGGAACAGGAGAGTGTTATGCTAAGTGAAATAAGCCATACAGAGAAAGACAGATACCATATGTTTTCACTCTTAGGTGGATCCTGAGAAACTTAACAGAAACCCATGGGGGAGGGGAAGGAAAAAACAAAGAGGTTAGAGTGGGAAAGAGCCAAAGCATAAGAGACTCTTAAAAACTGAGAACAAACTGAGGGTTGATGGGGGGTGGGAGGGAGGGGAGGGTGGGTGATGGGTATTGAGGAGGGCACCTTTTGGGATGAGCACTGGGTATTGTATGGAAACCAATTTGACAATAAATTTCATATATTGAAAAAAAAAAGAAAGGAATTGTGTCTACTGTGATATGAAAAAGTCTGCTTCAACTTTTGCCAAATAATTTCCTACCTCTCATTATGCTCACAAAAATAATCATGAGGGTGAGTAAAGGGGAGAGCATGGGACATTGTATATCTATCGTGTATTTCAAGTCCTTATCATTTCAAATCACACCCACTATGGTGGAGTGTTGTAGCTACGATTGGGAGCAGATCCAACTTTTGTGGCTACAGAAGCTTATGGAAAGTTGGAGATTCTCTTTAAGAAAAGGAATCTAAAATTACAAATACAAAATTAACTATGAAAGTAAATGTTTATTTAGATTGGGAAAAGAAACAATAGCAACAATAATAAAAAAACAATTTAAGAAGCTGACAAATACTATCAGTACTACAATATCTAGGAAAAATATATTTGTGCTAATTAAATGCCTGACACACATTTTAATACTTTTTAAACTACATTTTTTGACTGTATTTATAGATTGATTACTCCTTCATGTGGCAACAATTATGAAATATTTTTTATAGATAAAAAAAAGATGCCTTGTCTAGCATGATTGATTGAAACTAGTTTTTTTTACTATTAATAGCTTATAAAAGTTGTTTATGTTTAAAGTCACATATGCTGCATTACTCAATAATGTGTATACATGTGTGTATATATTTATACACACATATAGAGAACCAAATCCTCCACTTAAAATTTTGCACTTCAAAAGACTTTTCTACCAACTAGCTTCTGGCTTTGTCTATTAAAAACTTTCTTTCCCTTCCATTTTACATACAGTTTCTTGCTAAAAGATATCATCAAGCAATATTGTTCAACAGAGTGATTTGGCCCAGTGGACAATATATTTCTTGAAGTCACTGCTTTACCAGGATAGCTAATAACAATTTAGTTATGCAAGGAAGTGACTAAAAACCACATAAAGAAATTTCCCTAAACTGAAACAAATGAATTCCCAACTCAATTTCTCCTTGCCTGCTTTTCAAACATGCCATGGCCACTCCAATGCCGCATGTCATACAGGACCTTGTGGTGGCGGGGAGGTTGGAGCTGAACAAGACTGTGTTCTCTACTGAACATGATTAAAATATCCACAAAATGTATGATCTTGTGAATACATTGAAAGGCTTCCCCTAGAGTTCTGGAAGGGGCCCATGCACATAAAGTCTCGGAAGCAAAGGTTTCACTGGACTCATAGTAAATCTACCTTACTTATGACTACACATGTTGCCATCTCTGTTGGAGAGTTTTCAGGTCACTTAGGGGAGTTCTCCATTCCATGTCAAATCTTTGTATATGTCATTGATACCTGTCTATTACCACAGAGAGGGCAATCTTATCCAGATTGGCTACTCAGATTGGCCTATTCCCAGTCCTTATCAGTTAGGTCATGTAACCAAGAAAGTCTAATGAGAATTTCTTAGGATTGATATATGGCTGTTTAGGGAGGGAAATCATCTTTTTTACTGGGGACGTTAAACAAAAAAAGAGTCTGGGTCTGCTAATGACTGACTTTTTCCTTATGGAAAGACCTTGTTTGAGAATAAAGCCAGCATTTAAAAGCCTTACTGTGACATGGGAGCTAATATTTGAACCTCTAGAGCCAGCTGTGCATTCTAACTCCTTCTGTTGTTACAGACAGTAATTTCCCTTCTTTCTTCAACTACATGAGATGAATTTCTAGAATGTACAACCCAAACAGATTTGAGTAATAGTCTTTCCTTTGCTACGTTAGAGTGTTTTGCTTCAATCATTATGTAGTGATTACAGAAAATGTAAATTTTAATAATAAATAAATAAATAAACATCTCCACTATTTTGAGAATTTCTCAGATCTGGCAACACAACCAACATGAAATATCATGCACACAGGAGAGGAAGAAAAGTTAAACATACAAACAAAAACCAATAATTGTGTTAAACTATGTGTTAATAATTTTTAAGACAAAACAAAGGATAATGTAGACTAAAATAGATCTGGTAGACTTAAAATCCAAATATTTTCAACTCCAAGGCATTTTATATGGTATTTGTATTAACTAATCCAAAAAAGTGAAACTAAATATAATAATTTGAAAATGTGTGCTAGCAGACAGAAGATCAAAGAAAAATTGGCAGCTCCCCAATATAATCAATCCTATAAAATTATATGATAAGGGTAACATTTAAGATCAATGAGAAAACTAAAGATTACTTAAACAATGGTGCTTAAGGACAAAAAGAGAAATCAAACTCATACCCAAAGTGAAATTAAGTTCCATAAGACTTAAAGCTCAAATATAAAAAAGTAATAAGACTAGAACAATATAGGGGTAAATATTCATGTGGCCATGCAGTGGTGAAATATAATACCAGAAATAGAATTCAATATGTCAAAAAAGATTTATATGTTCTTAAGAAATTTAACATACCAAAATACAAATTAAAAAAATAAAATTAGAATACAAATGACAAGCTGGAAAATTACATTTCAAATATGTCTAATAGAATAAAGAACTCTTGTAAATCAATAAGGTAAAAAAAAGTAAGTCCTCTAGTAGAAATGAGGATAAAGGGGATGAGTTCCCCACCCCTCCAATACCAGAAAAAGTATATGATATGCTTCAAGAGGTTGACAATGGCTATATCAGGATAGCAGGACTACAGGTGATTTTTGTTTACTATGCTGTGTTCTTCATTTTTTAAGATTAAGTTTGTGTTCTTTTTGTAATTAGAAAAAGCAAATAATGCTCACGTAGCCTAAAACCTTATGATAAACCTTAAAGGAAAATAATCTAAGGAAAATTTATACTAGAGGGTGAGAACCAATTCTAACCACACTGTTACTTTCCAAGAAACCTTAGGCATTAGTCACTTGTTGTCTCACATTATGTTTTAGAAACTAATCTAATCAAACATGGAAATACTTACGATCTAAGTATTTTATTAAATCAAATGCATCTAAGTCCTTTATCTGTGTCGTCATGGACTCTGGTATAGATTTTTCTCTTAGCTCTCCATATTAGGTGGACACTAGCTATATGTGTCTCCCACCCCCATCCCCATAGTCAGTGACTCAAGGGTGCCTGTGTCATCTCTGTAGGCCCAGTACTGATCTCAGTACCAGATCATGGGTGTTCAATAGCTATTGTCCAAATGAACTGAACTAGGCCTCTATGATTATGAAACCTGACCCAGAAGAACATAGTAAAACACAATCAGTTACTATGTTGTCTTTTATATGGGCAAGTATTTTCATGAAACCTCATTTACCAATTTACTTCAAGTCACCTACATTTTCCATTAATTTTCAAATGGTTCACATACCCAAAAAAGAAATAAGCTAACCGTGAGATTGGAGTTATTTAATGTGTAAAAACATATGATGTTTATGGGGAAAAAATCACACAAAAAATTAAAATTTTCCCCAGGTACTCAATATAAAACCATGGTAAAGATGAATTCAGATTAAGGGAATGTCCAAGTGAAGCAAGCACAACCAAATCTTTGTTTATATTAAATAATACACATAACTTTCACAAATATGCAGAACTTCTAGTTAAAATACTGCTTCCAAAAAGAGGTTTACTGTTTTTTTTAATGTCTAATTCATCACTTGTTGTTATTTGCATAAATGTATCAAAATCCTTGAGAGCACCTTTTCATTGCACAGGTTAATATTGTCATCTGCAGACTTATTTTTGTTATTAAATTACTTGGCAAATAGGTTTCTTGATAGGTAACCTAATGTTTATGCTATGCTGAACCAGTGACATTCACAATGTCTTAATTAGTAAAGGCTGAATTAATGAGACTTCATTATTCTAGCAATATTTTAAATAGAATATATTACGAAATGTAAGCACATCTAAAGAGCAGCCTTTACTAACACAAAGGGTATTGTTATTTAACATAGAATGCATTTATCTATCATCAAATTTTATTTATCCACAGGATGTTAACTCTAAAATAATGAGCCTTTTAACTTCCGTTGTTTTGAACAGGTCTTAAAAGTGTTTTCCTCAATTTACAATCAAAAGATAAATGTATATTTCTTCCATTATAGAACGATTCTAACATCTGTACTTTGAGTTATACTTAAAGGTACTTTTACATTTCATTACACACTAAGTCATCAAAATAAACACTGAGGATCATGAATGCCTGGCTTTTAAATGAATGCTTCTGTATATTGTTTCTTTACAAATCTCTGTTTTCATTTTAAAGGTAATCAATCATACACTGTAACAGAACTGGGAAATGATGTGAAAAGGTTACAGATTTACTCACACTTTGCAACTCAATGTGTTAAAAAAAAAAAAAAAAAAAGGACCTTGTTTTTCTTTTTTTAACTGATCTGATCTTCCTCACTAACAAGCTTACCAAGAGCTTCCAGGAACTCCTGCTTATCTCTTGATTTTAACCACATCATGCCACCACTTCCACTTACTTGGGCTTCTACATGCTGCCTGTGGACAACTTACTCTAGTGGATTCCTCTCCCTGCCTCTCCCTACGTATAATCTGATCCCAAGTTTCAAACAGGATCAAGGAAAAATGCCTCCTGTTTTGGCTTTCCCATTTACACGTTGAATACTACCACTACCATTCCATGAGTCAGCTAAAATGGAGAAGGGGCAACAATTATGTTCATGAACCTCTCAAGTCCTCAACTTTTTCTGTCTCTTCCAGGCCTCACTGTACTCAAATGAAAAGGGCAGCCTTTCCACCTCCCTTTTCATTATACGTCCATTATAAATATTTCACACCCTTTCTTTGAGGTGGCATGTTGTATTGTATTTTCCCTAGAGGCCATGATGGCAGACAAAATACAGTATGAAATACGAGCTTACTGACATCTAAGCTTCCAGAAGAAGGATGAACTAAGCTATTGGTAAACTGAGGGCTGCAATGCTCACTTTGTGTGACCAGCAGTGGTTTGGGTTCAGACTGACTTTCGTACAAAAGGTGTTTAACTGCCACCAGGTTTACTTAGAAAGATACAATAGGAGAAACAACACGTCTGCATGATAGCATCAAATACATCTTCAGCAGAAGCTCTTATGGTGGTCCAGGCACTGCTTCCTGAGCATATTATGCTCAGTTCAGTTGTAAGAAATGAGATCCCACAAGTGAATGCAGGCTACTCAGACATAAAGCAGCCATGAAGGAAATCACATCTTGTAACTGTCTGTGAGTATATTTTCCAAGTCTCTACAAGATATACATTTAGTTATGGGGTAACCACCCAGGCAAGCTGAGGCTATGTTTTCTCTGATAGATTTTTCATATGCTTGTGATCACATGGGCCCTTGGATTTATATGTCAACTAACAATCTTCTTAATCCCAATAAGGAGTGTTCTCCATAATAAATAGTATTGAACATAGCTGACATTCCACATTTATCTTAACTAAGTATGTTTCCAAGGAAACGATGTTGGCAGAGGGTAAATCCAAGGTCATCATCACATGCAAGACAGGTTTAGACTTGACAACTCCTCCAAAGGGTTATTCTAAAAACACACTGACAATTTAAAACAATAACAGTAATGCCTAATTTGTATGAAGAAAACAACCTGAAAATACTGGTTAAAAATATGATACAAATTTCAGAGCGACTATATATTTCAGAATAATGGTAAAGATAGTAATTTTATACTTTAAGTACCATATTAAAAATATCTGGAGTAATCACTTAAAGAGCAAGTGAGAATATAAAACATGTAGAAAACTGAAGGCAAAGCTCATGCCATCTAAAAGCATTAAAAAAATTGAGAGAAGACAAAAAAGGAATAGAAAGCACATTATAAGATGGTAGAAGGGAAGCCCAAGCATACCAGGTATTGCTATAAACATAAATGGACTAAACTGTCCTGATCACTTCAAAATAAAGATTAAAGATAAAACATAAAAACATGGATTTCAGCTATGTGGTTCTTAAAGGAGACAGATGAAAATACTAAAAAAACTCCTCTAGTAATTATATTATTATCAGAAAAAAATAGACTTTGAGGCAAAAAAGAATTACTAGAGATGAAAATGTATGTGATGAAAAAAGTTTCAATACATTATGAAGGAATACCAAAATGTTAATGATAGTACTAAAAAAGGACAGCATAATTAGAGATGTGTCAAAGATTTAAACTGCTTATTAAGGGCTATAATTATAAATTTATACCACAATTTGGGGAACATAAATGAAACCAGAACATTCCTAGAAAAATATACCTTAGCCAAATTGACTAAAGAAGAAATAGAAAGCTTGAATGGTTTCTTTAAGACTTGTTTTAAAAGTAAGTTTTGCCAGTCATTTAAAGTCCTCTGCTCTACCAGTTGACCTATTGAGTGGTGCTGCCAATCATTTAAAAACAGATAAATTCAATCACACAAACTCTTCTAAAGAGAGAAGAAGGAAGATACAGTTTGTCCTTGACAATTGTTCGACTTACAACTTTTCAACTTTAAGATGGTGTGAAAGCAGTATGAATTCAGTAGAACTGGGGTTCAAATTTTGATATCTTCCTGGGCTAATGATATGTAGCATGATACTCTCTTGTGATGCTGGGCACAGGCAGAGAGCCACAGCTCCCAGTCAGCCATGTGATCGTCACGGTAAACAACGGATACACTTACAACCATTCTGTACCCATCCAACCACTCCAATTTCCACTTCCAGTTTAGTATGCAATCAATTACATGAGACAGTCAACACTAAAACAGGGTTTGTGTTAGAGGATTTTGCCTAACTGTAGGCTAATTTAAGTCTTCTTCATCCATTTAAGGCAGGCTAGGCTAAACTGTGATGTTCAATAGCTTAGGCATATTAAATGCATTTTTGACATGATATTTTCAACTTACCATGGTTTATCAGGATGTAACCCCATTGTAAGTTGAGGAAGATGTGTACATTCCTCAACTCACGACACTAGCATATCCTAAAGCAAAAGCATATGAGGATAACACAAGAAAAAATGTAATCTAGTCTCACTCATGAAGACAGGTTAAACAATCATAAAAGTATTAGCTTACTAGGGGCGCCTGGAGGGCTCAGTCGGTTAAGTGTCCGACTTTGGCTCAGGTCATGGTATCACGGGTTGTGAGTTTGAGTCCCACAATGGGCTCTCTGCTGTGAGCACAGAGCTCACCTTACAAGCTCTGTCCCTCTCCCTCTCTGCCCCACTGCTCTGCTCACGTGCTCTCCCTCTCTCTCTCAAAAAGAAATAAAAACATTAAAAAAATAAACTGTATTAGCTTACTGAATTCAGCAGTGGATTAAAAGTTAAATATTATGAGCTAGGCACATTTGCATAGAAGTCACAGTTCATTTAATTAGAAAATTAATTAATTATATATATATATACACATATATAATAAAAGTAAAGTCATGATCATTTTAATAAACACAGAAAAAGCATTCAATAAGATACAATATCATTTATAATAAAGTATGTTAGCATACTAGTAATAAAATGGAAATTTCATAATCATTTTTAGGATCTATATAAAAAAATCTCTTATTTCTTGATGAAATTTAAAAGTATTCCCTGTGTGATCAGGAATAAAGGCAAAAACACTTCTACAGCATTTGCTTTCTTCTGCCCCTTTATGTCTACCAGAAAATGGGGTGTCTGGACCAAAATGGTGACCTGCGAGGCTCCTGAATTTCCCCCTTCCATGGATGCACTGACTGTACAGCTATACAGGGAGCAATATCCTCTGACGGAAATCCAGAAACTAGCTGAGTGACTCCTACACACAGGGCAAATGAGAAAACACCCACAATGAACAGGCCTGCATCTCTGTGCTGACTGCAGTTCTCCTCTGAAGCAGCGACAAGTTTTGGCATGCCCTCAACCACTGGGAGATACTAAGAAAAAAGACAGTGGCTTGGACATCACAAAGGTTTGAGACACTTATATCTACCTCTAGATCTGCCTCTCATTTCTAGAGAAATGAGAGGCAGATCTAGAGGTAGATATAGATATAGGTGTGTGGAATATTATCCAGCCTTATAAATGAAGGAAATCCTGCTATATGTAACAACACTATGAACCTAATGGGCATTAGGGAATTATGCTAAGGAAAAAAAGCTGGACAGAGAAAGATAAATACTGCATGGTATCACTTATACGTGGAATCTAAAAATAAATAAATAAATAAATAAATAAATAAATAAACAAACAAACAAACAAACAAACAAACAAATAAATAAAAGACAAACTCATAGAAACCAAGAGTAGAATGTTGATTGGCAGGGGCTGATGTAGGAGGAAATAAGGACAGATTGCTAAAAGGATACAAACGTTCAGCCATGAGTAACAATTTAATGTCAACAGGGTGACTATAGTTGGTAATACTATATTGTGTAACTGAATTTTTCTTTTTTTTTTTTTTTAATTTTTTTTTTTCAACGTTTATTTATTTTTTTGGGGACAGAGAGAGACAGAGCATGAACGGGGGAGGGGCAGAGAGAGAGGGAAACACAGAATCGGAAACAGGCTCCAGGCTCTGAGCCATCAGCCCAGAGCCTGACGCGGGGCTCGAACTCACGAACCGCGAGATCGTGACCTGGCTGAAGTCGGACGCTTAACCGACTGCGCCACCCAGGCGCCCCTGTAACTGAATTTTTCTAAGAGAGTAGAACTTAAGTGTTCTCCCCCCCCCAAAAAAAAGATAAACATGAGGTGATTGATGTATCAATTAACTTAACCATGTAAATCCTTTCGCAATGTATATGTATATCAAGTCATCACACTGTGTACTTTAAATATATTGCAATTTTATTTGTCGATTTTACCTCAATAAAACTTAAAAAAAACTATTAAAATTTATACTAAAAGGGAATAAAAACAAGAATGTACACTTTGACCATTCCTATTTATTTTTTTTAAATTTTTTTTTCAACGTTTTTTATTTATTTTTGGGACAGAGAGAGACAGAGCATGAACGGGGGAGGGGCAGAGAGAGAGGGAGACACAGCATCGGAAACAGGCTCCAGGCTCTGAGCCATCAGCCCAGAGCCCGACGCGGGGCTCGAACTCACGGACCACGAGATCGTGACCTGGCTGAAGTCGGACGCTTAACCGACTGCGCCACCCAGGCACCCCTGACCATTTCTATTTAAATTACCACTTTGTTTCAATTACCAGTTCTGCTCAGCATAAGACAAAAAATAAAAAAGTACAAGATATAAAGAATAGACAAGATAAAACAAACAGATACTATTTGTAAGATGATATTATATAAAAAGTGTCTAACAAATGTTTTAGCCATTTTTAATATAGTCCTTTTTAAAAATGTTTTATTTATTTTTGAGAGACCACAAGTGGGGGAGGGACAGAGCAAGAGGGACAGAGGATCTGAAGAGGGCTCTACATTGATAGCAGCATGCCGGATGTGGGGCTTGAACTCATGAACCACGAGAGCACAACCTGAGTCGAAGTCGGACTCTCAATTCACTGAGCCACCCAGGCACCCCCAGCCATTTTTAAATAAAAGTAAAAAACTTTATATAGAGAGACTTTTTTTTTTTTAAGTTTATTTATTTATTTTGACAGAGAGAGCCTGAGGATGAGAAGGGCAAAGACAGAAGATAAGAGAGAATCCCAAGCAGGGTTTGCACTATCAGCACTGGGCCTCACATGGGGCTTAAACTCATGAACCATGAGATCATGACCTGAGCTGAAACTAAGTCAGATGCTTAACTGACTGAGCCACCAGGCACCCCTAAAACTTTATATAAAGACTTACAAGTAAGAGATAAATTAAACATGGTAGACCATGCCGTTGGATAAGACTCAACATTTGTACAGAAGAGCAAATGGCTGAGATAGATATAATTCCTGGGGGGAAAAAAAAGGAGTGTTTAGCAGAACCAATTATAAAGAGTTTTGGCAAGTCTGCAGTGTTAGGGCAAAACAGGTTTGGTATAATGACAGAAAAATTAGCCAATGGAACAAAATAGATAATCCAGAAACAAATTTGGATAGACACAGACACTTCAGTTTTAACACAGTGGGTACTGAAAAACAGTGGGGAGAAGAAAATACGTCACTACATGACTCTGGAACAAGAGTTAGTTATTTGGCTATTTATATGGAAGAAAGAAAACGGAATAAAATTCAGTGTGTAAAAACAATTCCAGGTAGATGTAAGATTTAAAGCTAAACTATTGCTCTTGTAGAAGATTAATATATTTAGGATCTGTATGACCTTGGAGTAAGGAAAAACGTCTTAAACAGAATACAAAAAGCAGAAAGCATGAAAGCATAGAAACACTGATCATATTAAAGTTAAGGATTAACTTTAATAAGAGACACTGAAACCAGTGAAAACTGAAGCTGTAAACTCAGAATATACCTGCAACCTAGGAAACTGAAAAGGATTAGTATAGTACTTATACTATATAAATGTCTATAAATAATTTTTTTAAAAAACTAATGACTCAAAAGTGGTAATTGAATATGAATAGGAATTTCACAGAAGAGGAAACACAAATGGCCAATAAACATGAAAAGATGCTCCACCTCATTAGTTATCAGGAATTGCAAATTAAATACCCAGTGAGATAGCATTCACAACCACTAGACTGTCAAAATTTTTAAAAAGTCACACAGTCTCAAGCATTGCCAAGGAGGTAACACAATGGAATGCTCATCTGCTATTGGTCAGAGTATGAAGTGACACCTCACCTTGGGAAAATAGTTTGGCATTTGTTCATTCATTCAGTATATATTAATGGACTATTTACAATGCATTTGGTACTACTCTGGGATTACAGTATGAGCAAAACATAAAATTACCACTTCAAGTTGAAATATATATATCTTATGACCTAAATTCCACTTTCTGGAAAGGATATGACCCTACAGAAGGTAAGTATATAACCTAGAGAAAACTGTACATATGTGAATGTACAAAACAATACTACTTCTAAATCAAATTAAGAAAGAAAGGTGATAATCAAACTGTGTATCATCAGTTTAATGTATAAATAAATTGGAGATATAAAAGAATATAAAGCAACATTGAATAAACTACAGCTATGTATAAAAAATAGGAATCTCAGATATTATGTTAGTGAAGATTATGTAACAATAGGTAAAAACTAAATATTTTAAAGACATTCATATTTAGTGGTAAACTATAAAGAAAAGCAAAAGAATAATTAACACACAGTTGTAGAGAAGAATTACTTCTAGGTGTTTTGAAAATGAATTCTAAATCTACACCACTGTTGGTAAGGATATAGACATACGATTTGGGGGAATTTTCATAATACATGTAAACAAAAGAGCATTACAATGAATTAATAACAGTACTGTGGGAAACTATGCAACATTAATTAAATTCATAGTACGAATATTTAATTTCACCCATTAGATCAAGAACTACACAGACATATTTTTTAAAACTTCAGTAGATGAAAAGGCTTCTGTGATTAAAGGTTTGGTGTACACTGTTCAATCAAATAATCTAATTTCTAAACACCTAAGGATTTAGAAATGTCAAGTGAAATTAGCCTAGGAGCGTTGTCAATTTTCAGTGAAAAGGTTAGTCATAAATGACATACTGGTTTTTTTGACATATTTTGTATAGTCAATAACAAGTTTCAATTACCTTAAAATTACCCACCTTATGGATGAATGTCTGCATGTGTGTAAATGTGTGTGTATGTATGTATGTGTGTGTATATATATGAAATATATATGAAATATATGTGAAATATATATGAAATATATATGAAATATATATATGAAATGTATATATGAAATATGCATATATATTTTCTCTTTTGAGCTATAAGTACATTAGGTTATTTTAGACATGTTCTCTGGATATAATAAATTAAGGCATTGGGTTTTTATACAATGTATTTTTGGTATGTAGTTAAAATGTTCTCTATTTCTCTAGCTCTGTGAGTTTTACACTGCTATAGGGTATGAAATTGACAAGAAATGGTGCAAAACCAACAACTGGAAGCACAGAACTTTAACAGGAAATTATTATGCACATTTTTTGAGAAAGGTTAAGAAAATAAATATTTGATAGCAATTACTATGCTCCAATTTGATGAGATATTTCAGACAAAGAATCCCAGATTCTTCCAAATGTAAGAATCCTTATATATGTACAAATGTTTACAAAATGAAAGTAGGATAATCTAGACAAATAGCACACTACCTAACAACCTTACAGGAAGAGATGTATAGAAGGAAATCTTATAGCCATAGCATTTGCTTATTTCCCTAGAGTTACACTGTAGTTCCTACTTTTGCATTTTTGTGGATAGTGATCATTTCAAACCCTCTCTCCATAGCAGCTTTTTAAAATTTTCTTACAACAAACATGAAATAGCAACTTAAAAAAGGAAAAGTGTGGAAGGTCACCTTTGGTATTCTGGGTATTTCCCATCATTAAAATCTGTCTACTCATTGCCCTAATAAATTAGTTACCATTATTTGGGGTCCCAGCGAGTTTTAAACGTTGAAAGTGATTTTATATATAAAGGACTTAGCACAGTGGTTGGCACCTCAATAAATTGTGGTGGTGGTGGTGGCACAAGCATTCTTATTATGTCACTCTTTACTGCTCCTATTCTAGACTTTCTACATTACTTCATGAGGCTGAAGTCCAATATTAGCAACAAAGGAGACAGAAAAATACGGGGTACTTCTGTTTCCGTAACAAGTGATTTGTAATGATGAGGTGGGGGAAGAGGAAATAATATTAGTAATGATACTGCCCTTGTGCTTTATAAACAACTTTCATAGATGTCATGTCATGCAATAGGCATAGTATTGTTGTAAGTTCTGTAGAGCAGATACAATTTTCCTTATTGTAAGGATGAGGAAATTAAACCACAGAGAGGTTGAATAAGTAGCCCAATTGGATACTGACTGCACATGGGGGCATTTAATGCAAAATAGAGACCGGAAGCCACATCACTTCAACCCAAGTACTCTGCTATCATTTAAATCAGCATGGCGTTCCATACTGAAATATTAATCCTTTGGAGCAAATAGAGTTTCATGTGGGTGTTTCATGAAACACCTGGACTGAAGTGATCAGTTCAAATGAACGAACAAATACTCAACATTAAAAATAGATCACAGCTGCCTTTTATTTGAGTAAAGCAAAAAAAAAAAAAAAAAGATAATTTATCAGATAACACTTCAATTTCCATGATTTTATTATTTTTATAAATTCAAAATATATTAAAGTGGCCTCTAACTTAAATTATCCTACTTAAAATATCCATCAGCTTTATTTTTCCAAAAAATAACACTACAAACAATATAAAATTCAACTGAATTATTTTCTGGTCCACAGAACTTTCAAAGGGAATTGTGCTAGCTTAGCAATATGAGGATCCTACAGCATGAATTACCTTATAATGAAACACTTGGGAGAAGTCTTATATAATTGGGAAAATTATATCTGAAAAGTATATGATTGCTATAGTAATAAATGACTATTTCCGGCCTTTTAAGGATTAATTATGAGAAAAAGCAATAATGTTCAGCACCCCAAAATATTTATAATCATTTAAGCAGACTATAATATAATCTTTCTTCTTAAATAAAGCTTTTATTTTTATAAACTTAGAATTATATATAAACAAGGATGAATTGGGAATTATAATGATTAAAAATGTAACAAATGAACATGTCCAAATAAAAACTGTTTTGAATAACCACCATGGAAAAACAACATGTCACACCTAAATTCTACATATTTAAGCCATATGGAGCACATCAAAGCTACCATAAAATAACTGAAAAGATTTATTTTGAACATTGGGGAAATCTTACTTGTGAGCAGATGCCTAGACTAGCTTGGAGGCAGTAGGTTTTCATTGGGTGACTAATCACATCACTGGGGCATTTTTGTAAAGTCTATAAAAAGGATTTAGTAGTAAAATACATGCATATTGAAGATAACAAACAAGATAGGCACTTCAAGATATTTCTGAAGAGCACCACAATCACAATAAATGCCTTGAATCTTAAAACAAAAGCAGTTCATCCTCAATTTCAGAGAGCAACTACCCTTTTGTCAGGTTTGACTCAGAAATGAGAAATTTGCCTGAATAAAATGCATACAACTATGCTCCTGCAGCATACTTATCTCAATAATAATCTCTCATTTAATTCTTCATGTTCTTAGAGCAGCTAATTCTGGAGAAGCTCAAAACACATTGTGAATTTTCTTCTCCTTTTTCAAAGTACAAATGCAGTCCATCTTCAAAGTCTATGCAAATGCTAAAAGAGCTGGTATGTAATGAAGTCATAAGAAAAATATCCCTAGAATTTTTCAGCTTAAGCGGTTCATAAAGAGTACTAAAAATGTAGTCCAAATCTCTCATTTGGGGGATAAGGAATTTGAAGCCCGGAGGCTTAATATGACTTACTCAAGGTCTCAAAGTCAGGGAGAGCAGCCTCAAGATGTGAATTCAAAAAACCAAATCATCTGGTGTTCTTCCCACCACACCATGACCTCTTTTATATGGAAAGAGCAATCAGGGTGAAAGATCCACATTTGTGAAGTTTGGGTCTTGAAATTTTTCTCTTTCTCATAGTTAAGACAAATTGGCCCAAAACAAAGCAGCATTATTGTATGTATAACTAGAGTTAAAAATAACCCTAGTTTTAAGTCTACTATTATCTGGTCTCAATATGTTGCACTTTCTTTCCAAAGGACTGATGTCATCAGAAATTCTTAATGTTGGTTAGCTAACTATAGTCTTTAATTGCTAACGTCAACATCTGTAAACTCTCAGTTGGGAGGACTCTGGGATAGAAAAAAAAATCTAGTTTAATGCATGAGTGATAGAAATCAGTGTGAAAATGCTCTTCAAAAATTGTCATTGTTATTTTATGTATTTATACTTTTAAAACTCATTTATGAATTCTTTCTTGTTTTAGTTTATTTATTTATTTTGAGAGAGAGAGAGAGCAAGAGCAGGGGAGGGGCAGAGAGAGAGGGACAGAGAGAGAATCCCAAGCAGGCTTTGCTCTGTCAGCACAGAGCCAAACATGGGGCTCAAACTCACGAACAGTGAGATCATGACCTGAGCTGAAACCAAGAATCGGATATTAACCAACTGAGCCATCCAGACACTCCCCCTATTTTTAGTTTATTTATTTAGAGATGAATTCTTGATAAAAGATTAAATCAGGGAACTATTCAAAATTAAACAAGGATAGCACAAATAGTTTCTAACTTTCTCTTAAGTCTAACCCCCAAAGTATTGTCTTCTAAAAAGAATCAAGTGGTTTATACTTTAGAGTATTGGGAAGAGAAAAGGTTAAATTCTAATAACATAGTGGAGTTAAGACATGACTTTAAAGAAAATGTAGTTCATATAAAATATTTACACTAGAGTAAAAACTAGATTAAAGAAAACTAATTAAAATATTCTTTTATATTCAAATAAAAAAGAGGAAACCAAATTTCCTTTTAGTTCAAGTTTCCTGAAGATCCCAAAAGGAAACATTTAATTTTCTAGGACACATTGAGAGACATAGGTAAGAAGGCACCATGGCTAGAGCTGAATTAATCAAGTAAACATCACTGAGAATCAACAGAACTTTCCTGGTGATTAAACTCAATTTGAGACAGCTGGAGGTGGACCCAATCTTGTCCGAGATTCCATGAGAACAGAATCTAAAAGGTACAAAATGGTCTTAGACAACAGAATTTGAAAACCATTGTAAACCTCCCAGCATTTTCAAGAATACAAGGGTAAAAATGCGTAAAAATCAAAAGGGTAAGCCTTGCATTTTCAAGTTAGAGAGGTCTAATTAAGTAGTACAGCTTTGTACTCAATTCCGTTCTTATTTTTCATGTTGCATCATGTTTACATGAAATGCTTGCCTTCTCCAATTTCCTAAATATTCCAAGGGTCATGGAACTATTAGCAATCAGGAAGGTGAAAGATTGAATACCATGGTGTTTCAAGGCTGGAATTGCTTTAATTGTTAATTCTAAATCGTTAAATCTAACTATATCTGGATTCTTGTTTGATCTATTTAACACCTGCATTGGGAAAAATCTAACATTGTCCATACCCCTAATTAGAGGGACCACGCATCCCAGTATGATGCAACCCAAGTTTAAGCCTTCCTGGCTTAATCATGAATAACTCTTAAAAGGGTCCCATTTTGATGATAAATTATACAACCATCAGCTATAAAAAATTTTAAATGGCCTCTTCCCTTACTCTTCTAGTCCCTAAGAAGACTTTCTTCCATGAAACTTAATGCTAGAAAAGAAGTTAATGCTGACTTCACCATAATGGAAACATTTCAATATATAATCTTGACTTTTCAGATTCTACTTCCTTTCCTTTTTCTTTACTACTTTCTATTACTAGTATGAATTTTGCTTCTTCCTATGGAAATTGTGCATTACTGTTCTGACATTTCCACCCCTCTTCCCCCAACTATGCTTAGTTGGCTTGGAAGCATAGACCTAATTTAAAATATTAAATCTATAATAAAATGTTTCAAAACCATAAATTAATTTACAAAACAATTATCATAACACAGTTCATTTGTAAATTGGGTACAGCTTTTGTACTGATAAAAGAAGTATTTAGGATGAAATTTATGCTTAATAAGTAGTATTGAATAAACACCTGAATGAATGAATGAATGAATGATTAGGAATGGACTTTACAGATGCGAGGTTTAATGCGAAGTAACAGAAAAATTCTTATGCCACAAAGAGAAAGAGACAGGATGGTGACAAGATAAAGGAGAAGAAGCATAAAATCAAAAGTGTAATTAAGTCTGAAAGAATTTCTGCCACCCACTGGTTTTTCACAATGACTAGCATGTCCTAAGGCACCAAAGGTTATAAACTTGGTCTACTGGGACTTTTTCTTTTTACTGCAAAAATGTAAAGCAGACTTTATCATGGAAATCACTTGTTAAAATGGATTAAGTTTTTAGAAATAAAGACTGAGCAGACTGAAATGTGTTTTATTTTGTCAAGTGAAATATGCGTACATTGGCTTTCACCCTGTAATGTTCAGATCTGGCTAATACTATTCCCATTTTGCACAAAAGAGGTAAACAAGACTGCACATGTAGAAACATGTACTTCTTTAATTGTTCACAATTATTATGTTTCTAAGTACTGTGCTATGTTCTGTAGCATGTGTAACTTTGATCATCACTCCTACCCAATGAGGTACATTTCACAGATGCAAAACTGAGTTTAGAGAGGTTAGAGAACTTTCCTTCATAGTAAAAAGTCAGGGTCAGGGTTTGAAGTCGTGGCCAAATCTCAAACTCTTTGCCACTGTGCTCTATAATCTCACTCGGACAGCTCTTTCACAATCAACTCATTGTGGTGCTTCATTCAAAGACTGTCCATTACCTGCACAGTAGAGCACAAATCCCTTTAACCAGAGATTCTCAAAGGTGGTTTTAGAACTGAAGAGCTTTTAAAAACACACAAGCCAGCAATTCGGATTTAATTGATCAGGGTGGAGTGTGGGCATCAGTACTATTTAAAAGTTCCCCAACTGATTCCGAGGCGCAGCCGGGACTGGGAAGGCTCCCAGAGACTTGCATACAGGTGCCCTCTGCAACTGGCTTATCTGCTTTGCCAAAACACCGTTTTGTGAGAGTTCTTCATAGACACCCTACCCTCCAGACATACCACAAACAGACCACCATTTTGCACTCATCTTTACACAAAAAAATAATGCCTATCAAAGGAAAGAAACTTATTCAGATTAAGATCTCCTTTTTGTACAAATGTTCAGCCTTTGTAGTTTGTGTATTATAATACCTGTGCTGATTCTTGGACACTTCTTTGAAAGTAAAATGATCTAACATGGAAAGTTTGTAAAACATCTTTCCCTGATCTATTCCTGCTACCATTTTTATGAGGCAGAGAAAGATAGAGATTCATAGAATATTAGCATTAGGTCAACAGTGATTGTATCTAGTTAGCTTAGCCAATTAGAGCACAGTGCTAATGAGACTAATATTGTGGCTTTTGTGTCTAATTGGCTCTGTATGGATTCACAAACACAAACTACCTTAATCTGGGGTAGACAATGCATAAATGTCAGCAATTATGCGTCTGATCATAACAGAGAAGGATGTATATATATAGCTCTGTGAAAATCCAATAGTATCATCTTAAAATGCAAGCGAGAGCATATTTTTAAAAAGCAGCAGTACAGCCAATTTAGACCAATTAGAAGACAGAAGGAAAATGTCTAATCAATAGTTAGCTGATCATAATATTAACCGAGTCCTTCATACCACATTTCTGCAAGCTAACATTTTATATAATATAAAATCACTCCCACTTCAGCTCAGCTGGGATTTTGAGCTTATTAAACAAAAAGAATGAGTTAAATTAACATTCAAACTCAGCATTAAGCCCCTAGGAGCAAAGGAATTCATGATAAGACGTCCATTGTCAAATCGTGACTTTGTATTACAATCCCAGAGGTAAGATCACCCAGTGTTATGTATTTCTCAGAGAACTAAATGTATGAGATTAAAAAACAAACCCTCTGCACAAAAGGGTGAGCTCAGGGCAGCATTGAATGCTGTCATGTTTGTGGATTTAAGGCATGCCTTACTATTATTTTAACACAATTTTGGTCTTTCTTCCTTTCCTTTCAATATGGTAGTGTGACCTGCATTGGAAGTTTTCATTTCATAAAGCTGAAGTCCCCTAAGGCCCTGGTGTTTTACATGGACACTGAAGACTAAGACATGTGAAAATATTTTATACAAGAGACACTCAAGTGATTGCATTCAATCATGAATACTTGAGGGGTGTATTCCTAGCAAGTTCTGGAAGGAGAAACACACACTATCAGGTAGGCCAAGGCTGGACACCAGGAATGGTCATAAAGGGTCAATACAACACCTGCTCAGGAGTTGACCAAACATCAGCTTTTCACCTTGAACTTCTAGGGAGCAGACACTTGGGAGGACAAAAGGCAATAAACTGGATCATCATCCAATTACCTGGTAAATGGCTTCTGCTTTTCTCATCCATTAACTGTGGTTTAGAGGCATGAAGTCATCACCTGGCAACCCTACAAGCTTTTACTGTGATAACTTTTAATCACATCACATTCCTGCCATTTTCCCTCTGCCTCTTAAGTCTTTAATTTGTTTATATGAAAATATCTGTTATCCTCAAAAGTAAACTTCTCAAAATTATGTTAAAAATTCAAAAATACAAAAGGGTATAATAGTTAAATAAAAGTCTACTTCAAACAATACAAAAAGGAATCAAGTCAAAAGCAATTCTACCTTGAACTCAGTCCCCAGGCCCCCTGTGAAATGATTCACCCCTTCTTTCTCTCTTTCTCCTCCTTCCCCATCCCTTCTCTCTCTCCACATGTATATGTATATATACATATAAATACACAAACATATCTTTTATGGAAATACATATTTTTCTGCATATTTCTTGTTTTACTTATATCTTGTACATTATCCCATATCAGTTGTTACAAATGTTGAAATTCATATGTTGCAATCCTTTTTTAAAAAAAATTTTTTTTTAATGTTTATTTATTTTTGAGACAGAGAGAGAGCATGAACAGGGGAGGGTCAGAGAGAGAGGGAGACACAGAATCTGAAGCAGGCTCCAAGCTCTGAGCTGTCAGCACAGAGTGCGACGCGGGGCTCGAACTCACGGACCGTGAGATCATGACCTGAGCCGAAGTCGGACACTTAACCGACTGAGCCACCCAGGCGCCCCAATATGTTGAAATCCTAATGGCCAATGTGATGGCATTAGAATGTGGGGCCTTTGGGAGTTGCTTAGGTCATGAGGGTAGATTCTCCATGAATGCGATTTATGTTCTTATCAAAGAGAACTTACAGAGATCCCATGCCCCTCCTGCCATGTGAAGATACAACAAAAAGTCTGCAACCTGGAAGAGGGCTCTTATCTGGCCATGCTGGAACCCTGGTCTTTGACTTCCAGCTTCCAAAGCTATGAGAAAGAAATTTCTGTTGTTTATAAGCTACCCAGTCTGTAGTATTTTGTCATAGCAGCCCAAACAGGCTAAGAAAGTATCACACTGCATGGATGAACCATGATTATTACCATCACCTATGCTGGGTATATTTTTTTTATATTTTTCTACTAAAAATAATGTTACAATAAAATCCTATATTTTTTATAGACACATGCAAGAAAATTTATTGCCTTATGTACCTTTGTATATATATGTAAGTATATATGCTGACTAAATCTGGGATACTAGAGTTGCTGGGTCAAAAGCTATGCATATTCTAAGTTTTGAGAGTTACTGTCACCTTGCCTTGGCAAATACATGAATGAATTTCATGTATTTCATGGCAAATACACTCTGTCCAACAATGAACTAGAGTGCTCCGATGCCCATACATTTGTTAACTCACTGTATTATCATAAATAAGACTTGATCTTGCCCATCTGATAAGAAACATGCCTCACTGTATTTTTAATTAAATAATAAACATTTTTATGAGCAGCACTATCAAATAATTTATTGAGTTCTGCACAATTAGTCACAAGTCCTGTATTCAAGTCTTATCCATTAGTCAGTGTTTTAAGTATATCATTTACTATGTGCCTAGTGTTGTATTGAGACTCACATATTTAAAAGAATTAGGACACAGTTCCTATTCTCAAGCAGTCTAGGAGAAGAGAAAGATATTTTAAAAAGTAATTCATATATATCATGATAAGTACAATAATAGAATATGTATTGGATATAAAAACGGTTAACTTTGGGTAAAGAGCTTGTTCCTTAAATATACCTTACTAATCTAATTTACTTTTACATTTTATAAACATACTCAGATGTGATAAGGAAAATAAATTTAATACCTTGGTCAGTGAAAAGCATGATGACAACAACAGCAAAATTAAAGATTCTGATCCAATGAAAAATCATCTTAAGTGACTCATCTATATTTATACTCTATATTTATTGCAACAAGAGTATGCAGTCATTTATAAAACTACTTTATTTGATATTTATTCCTGGCACTTGCAACTTTGTCTAAAAAATAAATCACAGCCTGTCCATTGTTTTGCAGATGTCGTGAAGTTCTTTTGATTAACAGAATTAAAGCACAAACTTTTGCCTTCTGCCCTTTCTCCTCCCCCAACTCAGTGAACCATTAAACTTTTAATATATGGTGATTCTTATTAACTGTTGGATTTGTTATACCATACTAAAGAAGCTTGCCCTTTAGTATGAGATGTGTTAAGGATGGTTAATTATATTACACAGAAAGCCCTTTAAGTATTCAGATCCTATAAAATGTGATAATAATGTTAACATCATTGACTGGTAAGGTTACTACTTGAGCTTTTAATTATCATTCCAACCTTCTTTATAAGCTGTCTTCCAATCAACAGGAAAGCTTTAAAATTTTATCCCTGAACTAAATTTGATTCATTGATCACACTCCCCTTACACATCTTTCCTTCATTTCCAAACCTCATTGCATTGTTTATGCTCAACTGGTAAGTCCTCCTTACTTAATGTTTGAGCTGGGCTGCCCACAGAAGTAGGCAGAAGAAGCTGGTGTGATGTGTGGAAGCTGTGGAGTGGAGGTTCAAGAGGTCTGGGTTTGACTTCCAGGTCTGCTCTTCAGCAAGTCACTGCCCAGGTGCTGATTTATTATTAGTATAATGAGCAAACACTACTTTATCTACTTCCCAGTGTTGTGGTAAGGATCAAATGAAATAAAAGATGGAAATAGGTGATGAGTATCAGTGATTAGGGATCTAATTATCAATCCCCTTTCAAAATCTCCCATCCCTACCTAGGCCCAGTTCTTTATGGGGCCTCCACTTACTCAAAGCTGCCCATCCTGTGCCCCATTGTTGGAGTCCCCTATGCTGCTGTATCCCCCACCAAATTTACCTGCTTTCAGTTTTATCTCTCAGACACTAATTTTTACCAGAAGTCAGCTATAACAGAAGAAAGATAGTTTGTAAATAATAATGGGCTACATTTACTGAGTACTTAAACTCATGCCAAACCATAAAATCATCACTGGCAACTTTACAGCTTTTACTGTAACTTCTGATTATATCATATTCCTCCCATTTTCCCTCAGTTTGCCATGCAAAGAAATTTATATACATTATTCTCACTTAATCTTTGTAGCAAATCCATGCAGAGGAATCAATTATTATTCTTGTTTTACAGCTGAGGAAACCGAGACTTGGAAAGTACAATAAGTTGCCTGGTCATACAGCCAAACTGTGGTGGACCTGGGCTTTGAACCTTTGAATGCTTGAAACTCGCCATAGCACTGTTCTGCTGCTTCTCCTAGACACAGAACTAATGTAATGAATGAATCCTCACTGATATATTACCTTATTAATTTAACATGCTCCTATAATTATAGAGTCTGAAGTTGGAAGATCATCTACGTTAACCATCCATGCAATCCTTATTCTCCTCTATCACACGTCTAAGTCACATTCTGCCTTTTGCTTCAGTATCACCAATCAGGGACATGTACTATGTTCAAAAAAGGAGTCTCCTCATATTCAGACAGCCCTATTAGGAAGTTCTTTACATCACATGAAAATCTTTCCTATTGATTAGCCCATCCACTGATCTTAATTTTACCTGAAATCTTTACTGAAAAACTATAAGGGAGGTTGGTGGGGGGGGGGGGTGACATAAAGGGGATTAAAGAGTGTACTTATGGTGATGAACACTGAATCATGTTTAGAATTATTGAATGATTACATTGTACATCGGAAACTAACACTGTATGTTAATTATACTTCAAAAAATAAATATTAAAAAAATACAAACAAACAGCAGGAAAAAGCCCACTATAACTCAAATGTTATAACAAACCCTCTGATGATCTCTTCTGCTTGACAAAGTACTCAGTGTACCTTGGCCATGGCGGTCACTCCCAAATGAAAGCACCTACGGCTCTCTGCATCTCTCCCAAACTCCAGGCATGCTCTGGCCAGTTGAAGAAACTTCACTGTTACAGATATCCTATTTTTTCTAGTCCCACCTAAGATAATATCAAGACTGTAGGGGACAATTATATCATGCTTTTGACTCATATAAGAGTTTATAGTTCTATACTCCTACAACTTTTCTCTCTCTCTCTTTCATTTATTGTAGTTGAAATTGACCATGTTGGAGTTTGTTCATCTTTCTAAAACAGTGGCTCAAACTTGGGCTGCACATGGAATCACCTTGGGAATTTTAAAAATATTATTCCTGTGTAGCACTCCTAGAGATTCTGATTTATTTGTATGGGATGTGGCCTAGGCATTGAGATTTATATTAATTGTATTTTCCTATGTATTTATGATCTCCACTTCATATCATCTACAAATATAATAGCTAAGTCATCAGTGTTCCCACCAAGTCATTGCAGAGTCCAAGTCATTGCAAGTCTTCAACTTGATATTGAAGAGGTACACGTGGGTGTAGGCATTCAACCAATTACAAATCCGGTAACTTACATTATCATTCAGTCTACAGCTTTCTACTGTATTCACAAAATAATATCAACAAACATTTTGTTAGATGTCCTATAGAAAGCTAGTCTAGGAAAGCTAGTCTAGGACAGTGGTTAAAAGCATGGATTCTGGAGCCTGACTGTCTGGATTCAAATCCCAGATGAGTTACCTGGATGACTTTGGGCAGGTAACCTAACTAGCCTCTCTGGATTTCAGTTTTCCTACTTGCAAAGTAGGTATAACAGTACTTACTGATAGGGCTGTTACAAAGACTAAATGAGTTTATGTATGTAAAGGGTCTGGCATATAGTTACTTTGAAAGTGTTAGTTATCACTGCTGTTATTCTGAAGCCCTTTAATGCACTATTTAGTGCATTCACTTGATTAAAGACGGACAGTGATAAAATGTGCTGATAGAGATCCAACACTGGTTAAATCAGTTGCAGCTGAAGCAAGAAATAAGTGTTAGAGATCATTTCTTTTTTTTTTCAATATATGAAATTTATTGTCAAATTGGTTTCCATACAACACCCAGTGCTCATCCCAAAAGGTGCCCTCCTCAATACCCATCACCCACCCTCCCCTCCCTCCCACCCCCCATCAACCCTCAGTTTGTTAGAGATCATTTCTAAACCATCCCTATTTTCTCCCTGTCCCAATTAAGCATGATTCACAACCCATTAAAGAATTTCTAACTACTCTGTACACAGACTGACATCCATTGCTTGTTCCCCTCAATTTGCATAAAAGTTGTTGTATACTTAAATTATACAAAATTTGAAAGCTTCAATTAATCAAGAGTTAACTAACTTATCATGAGTATTGTATTACCCATTGTGCAATAATAAAAATACATAAAATGTAGGAAAATGCCAGAAAAAAGTCCCTGTAGATTAATTTCTGAATCTGCTTACACCTGAATATTTTCAAATTTCAAGCTCCCCTTTCCAGTGTGCCAAGAAAAAACTCAAGTAAAGAAATACCACCTTAACTTGCTGGAAGAAACAGAGGGTTTCTAGATGTAAATTCATTACTTCCATCATCTTCTAAAAAACCAACACTACCAAAGAGTGAATTAGAGTGCCAAAAAATAGAAGCAGAACTACCATAGATATCCAAGTGAAATTCGCACACCAATCTGAAATGTCAACAAAAAGATATTTGGCTAAATAGCCTGGTGGTGTTGCAGACTCCCTGGATGGAATCAGAAGACAGAAGATTCCTTGCTCTGATAGAACAGGCATTCCCTGTGGGAGGCAGCTAGTTATTATTCAATTGCCATTTGCCAAGAAAATATAGCTATTGAGCAATCTCATCTTATAGGAAATTAAAAGAAACAGAATGCCTTAAACTACTAGCAACTTTAACTTACTCACCAGTGCCTCTTCTAAGAATTTGAGGACAAGTTAAAAAAAAGTTTTTCGATGATACTTAGTATTAAAATTTAAATTATGTATTCACATTGGTATTTTGCCATAACAAACAGACCATCCAGCCAAATAGGACTGATATAAGCAGGGGGACATTGGAGCTAACATGGAGACTAAAATAGTGATCTTTAAGGTAAAGAAGAATCAGAATCTTTTCCCAAAGATCATAGTTTAAATTCCAGAAAAATCTGCCAATACAATCCTGAACAATTAGAAGAAGTAACGCATAACATAGTGACACTTATGACTAGGCAAAAGCAGAAAACAGATTGATGAGAGAAGGCAAAAAAATCTTTTGGGATCAAAACAATCAGATTGAAATAGTGATATATTGTTAAAAAGACACGAAAAAAATTGGAAGGAAGTTGGAATTTGTCCTATAGAACAAAAGACATTGAGAAATGAACTAGATCATTGTGTGTGGGAGGGGGTACCATTTAACTAAGAGAAGATATGGTTTACTGAACAGTTCTCTATTGGGCTATTTCCAAAACTTGAGTTAATTGCTCTCACATTCAACTGATCAATTTGGGCTCAAAACTGGTTTCCTGGTTTGACATGTCACATGACTGACAGAGAGAACTGAGGTGGCATTTTAGACTGGGTACAAAAAAGGTTAGCTTAATGAAATTATTCCAAACATCTCCTCTACATTATTTACTAATCAACTTCAAGGTAGCCTAGGACAAAATTCTGTTATAGCACATGTAGTTTACTTCTATATATTTCTTTCTCATCTTGAGAATCAAATTATATGGTGACATCTAGTCACACTCATTGGGGATACTTATAAAAATAGTGGAGGCAGGGACATATTAGGAAGTGAAAAGAGACAAGAAAGGTAAAGCAAAGTCTGAGCAAAGAGGATTTTAAAATACAGCCTTAGGTGAGATAAAAAAAAAAAAAAATGAGCCTTTATTCCTTTATTTCCCTGTGGGGAGGTTGCCCAGATGTTTAAAAGTAACATTTGGAGCCAGGATGGAAATGTTTTGCTCTGTTCTGGTGAGGTTAAAATTGGAGTAACTCTGGGCTAGGAACAGGGTTTTTGATAAATAGCTTAACATGTGTACAATGAATATTACATTAATACACTAAAAAGTGATTAGCATTCAGTAAAATCTGCCTGTAAATATTTTAATATTGTATGAGGCACATAGTAGGTACACAATAAATATTATCTCTATTCTTTTTTACTCAGCCATGGCTTAACATGTGTACGATGAATATTACATTAATACACTAAAAAGTGATGAGCATTCAATAAAATCTGCCTATAAATATTTTAATATTGTATGAGGCACATAGTGGGTACACAATAAATATTATCTTTATTCTTTTTTACTCAGCCATGGTGCACTTAATAACTAAAGGATCCCATAGATCTTCTAAGTCAAGTTTGCAAGTTACTCTGTGTCTCTGTGAAACCTAGGAAGTAGCAGTCAAGAACATGAGTCCTAAAATCAAAAGGACGATGAGCATTTGAGTGAAGTCCAGACGGAGGAGTAGAGGGAGACCATGAAGGAGGGACCCCTCATCATGCATCTTAACTACAACAAAATAAAATTAATTTATAAGAATCTCAAACTTGTTAAAGGAGGAAAATCCTGAAAATGTTCTAGTTGATAAAGGATAACAATTGGAAATTGTTTATTTAAAATGTTACTGGCAACTGTTATTTAATATGCTTCCTTTATTGTCTTATTTCTGTAACTATAGGAGGCTTTCATATCCTTCCTCATGATTTCTGCTCTACCAATCCTTTTATATATATATATATATATATATATATATATATATATATATATATATATATATATACACACACACACCATTTTAAGTTTCTCAAATGAAAACTTTCTTTTCATAGGAGATTCTAGGAATAAACTCCAAGGTAGAAACTGCTTTTATAAAAATATGAAGCTGCCATTTTGGCTTTGGCAGACCTAATTTTATTGGTAATAATTAGAGATTCACCTTCTTATTTAGAAAGTAGGTAGGGTTCCCACGTTAAATATAGGACACCCAGTCAAATGTGAATTTCAGCTAAACAATGAATAATTTTTAGTATAAGTATGTCCCAAATATTGCCTGGGACATACTTATACTAAAAAAGAATTTATCACCACAGCAACAAATCTCAAAACAAACTATATACAAGCTATATAAATAGTCCAAACAAATAATTGCTTGTGTACGATAGGAAAGCTCACTGAACTTGGAGAGTACTTTGATTTTGTCATGTTTCTCAACTAAAGTATGTTTACTACCTACTTTGGTATTTGCTATGTGTCATAATTAATCATTTTTAAATGCTAAAGGGAACCCAGGATTGCTAGCTCTTGACATAAAAGTGAAAAGACACAGGTAAATTTCACAGAGATTCACAAGAATCTCACATCCTCATGATAACTTTCTAAATCCTACTCCCGTGAAAGAGAAATTGATGCTAAGATTTTAGGCAAATATGCTAAATTATCCCTCACTTCTAGTGAATTTCTATGATCTATGTAATATGACAAGTTTTACTATTCTAGGAGAATTCTGACATTCTAAAACTTCTTTAAAGGTTTTATTTACTAAACATGTTAAATCATCAGAAATTTCAAAGAGAAAAATCTCAATGCCCTTCTAATCTTCTAATTCTCAACACAAAAACCCAATTTGTCTCATGGGCTTTGGGGAAGCAAGAAATATGAGATATTTATTTGTAGTCAAAACCTGAAACAAAACCACCCTGACAATCTGATGATGACTTGTGACATGACATTCCTAAAAGAACAGAAGAAAAATAAGTTGTTTGAAATTAGGCTCCACTGAAAATCAGAAAATCTCCTAATTATAATGGCACATATTATATGCATACGTTTCAATAAATACGATTTTAGCTTGGATCTTTATCATGTGAAATCACTTAATAACCTAGGCAAAGATCCAAGGATTAACAAGAAAAAAAATCATGAAATTCAAGATTTCAGAAGTGTTTTCAGTTCCATTGTCAAGGCCATTTGAAAAAAAAAAAAAGCATAATAGCACCATTCCAATGTGTACCGTAATCCACCTGTATATATCAATTACCACCATACAAAGAAAAAACACAAGAATAAATACTTCATTAAATGTCTTGGTAATTAATTTTGACCACCTCTATTTCAAAATGCACTATGACTAGCAAAACTTTCAACAAGGGTTATTTTCTGATAGAAAGAAAAGGCTAAGAAAATCATTCTTACAACATTTAAAGTACATTTCATCCATTATCACTTTGTGGAAACAAATAAAAACTATTTTTAATATAATTTTAGCATTTGAGAGCTTTTACTTTTCAAGATGAGGCAGTTGTATGAAACAAGACATTTTCAGCATTGCTAATACATCTTTGGGCTGTTTAGCTTTATTCCTTAACTAACCCTTCTCACAACACACATATGTATAATAAAGTATGGGTAATGTATGGGTAGTTTATATCAACTATAAAATATATAAAAGCCTTGTCCTCTCTCCAGCATTGCTCTGGGATGTATTACCAAACAAGCAGATAAGTCTAATGATGAACTGCACAAAATGGTCAGTACTGATAGAGTGGTTTTCTACAAATGTATTACAAAAAGATGAATAAATACTATACATATGAGAACATAGCTATTTTGATGTCACACGCCAAGTAAAGTCCAAAGAGATAAATGTTCATAACTTCAAATCTGTAGGTTTTGGATTAAAAACATAAAGAATTTTGGAGAAATGACAATGCATTCAGAAAACAGACTAGGTTGAAGGTAAGAGTCTCTTCTTGAGGGTCTAATTAGGTGCCTCCCTCCCTCTGCTTTTTAAAAATTTATCTCATAGAGACACCTTAGCAGAAACTATCAGCTTTGACAGAACACCGAAATCCTGGCAGTGAACCATAAATTGACCATTACCATAAAAAGAGCTGCTAAATGAGAAACCATGTGCTCAGTATAAAACTAATTTCATGCTTTCAAAAGCACACAGTGGCTTCTAGCAAGATAGTGGCCCTGGGACTTGCTGAGACAGATTGGCGAACACAAATGGTTTGCTCCTGATGCGTCTGCTTAGCCAAGCTTTACATGTACTGGCAGTAAACGGGGTTCTCGAATCTTCTGTCAAACGAATACACCCTTATCTATAACTTCAGAGTTGAAAGCTATAGAACAGCTGCCTCAAATAAATTTAGCAGGAAAAACACATACACACATATATAAACACATACCTCATGTGCCATGTTAGCTTCCAATCAAACAAAAATAGATTTCTCTGCAGACTTAACACACTAAACAGACACTTAATAAGCATACTGCTTTGTGAACACATCATAACTCTCAGTCCTTTCTTCTTTAGAACAGCTTCTCATCATGAAGGAATTGGAGTTCGAAGAGCCTAAGCAATAGGACTGCATATACTCGGAGGCTAACTTCGAGCTTGCCTCTATCTAGTTGGCTTGCAAATACTTTATACTTCCAATGCCACAACTGACCTTCCTGGGCAGGTGATCTAGTAATTTAACTTTCCAGCTGAGTGTCAGCACTTTATTTACATTTAAGTCATAAAATCTGCTACATTTAAAATGTCACATCTAATTAAAACATGCTTTAGGAAGAAATGTTACTAATTTTCTCCTTCTTTCATTCAGTGTACTGTCTCTAAAAATCAATTACTGGAGGTTGTCCAGTGTGTGACAGGTCATAACTTTTAATTATTAATGTCAAGCTTAACAAGGTATCAACTCCAGTATGTAATCCACTTCATTTACTTTCTTAGTTATCTTGTAAACATCACTTGCTTCCTCCTATGTATTTTTCACATCAAAGATTCTACAAAGTACATTTAGTTCATAGTCATATATGTGTGTGTGTGTGTGTGTGTGTGTGTGTATATATATATATATATGAAACACATCATAGCACTGCTAATTACCTACTTTCAGTAATGACAGCAAAATTGCATAATATCACTGACTTGTTCTGAATGTTTAAAATGCAAAGGAAGTCACCTACTGTTAAGATGTCCTCGGCAAACAGCTAGCACAGAAAGAAAAGAATGCTATCACACCGTGCATTTAAGGAGTTACTTCCCAATGAAATTAAAGAATCATATATTTTGCTCCTCAGTGTCGCCCTTCAAATCTGTCAGCACGACATGATAAACACAATTGATAACTCCACAGGATTCAACACAGCATAAGAATCTGTTACTGACACACCAGATACCAGATCCAAGTTTTTAGAATAAAAATGCTCACCTCTGCTAGGAAGTCCACTCCACATCCTGGCTGGGCTTTCACCAGCTTTGAGAGCAACCAAGTTGGATAAACAAAACTTCCAGTATGTGACCAGTGTGATGCACAATGCTACCGAGACTTGGCTCCAGCCCTGATTATCTGTGTGACAGTACCACGCTATATCAGCGCAGCTCCAAACCTTCCCAGATGCTGGCTTATTGCACTGCTCATTGAAAATCCTTTACACGCTGGCAACATTTTAGGGAAGGACAAGCACACTCTGAGTCATTTGTAAAGAAAGCAGAGCAATTTCAATTCTATATCTCCACGCGTGCTGCAGCCAGAAGCACTGTCAACCTACAAGTCTGAGGTGGATTTATGCCGAGAAACAGGCAACCTAAGCCTTCATTATCAATGCATGAAATCAGCCACTGTGCTCAAATTCAAGCAAACCACAAAAAGGATATGATTATGAAAGGCTCCACAGATTTAGCACCAAACCTTGTGGAATGAAGAATTATCTACTGAAATTGTATAAATGTTAAAAATAGCTCTGGCTTTTCAACAATGAGCAGGATGCAGAGAAGAAATCAGTAGTATATATTATAAGGACTTATAGTAAAAGCTGCAAAAATCAATAAAGCTGTAGGTTCCTGGGACTTTTCTAGAGACAAATAAAATCAGTAGAGGCTATCACAACAATAACAAAAATATTTCCATATATTTCACATAGATGTCCACTAAAGAGCAAGTTAAATATACTTCAACCCCTAACTGCTTGTTTCTAAATTAAAACAATAATGATAGTAAAAGTGGGCAGGAATATGCTAACACCAGGGCAAAATACTATCCAATTTACTGTAAGACAAATTCTTAAACAATAAAGATTTCAATGTACTCTGTGTAACAAGAAAATAAAGTAAAAGAGTATTTTTAACCCCATATTTTTTGTCTGCTTATTACTTTTTAAAAACTCTATAGCTCATTAAAATCCCCACCCCAGGGATGCCTGGGTGGCTCAGTCAGTTAAGCGTCCGACTTCAGCTCAGATCATGATCTCCTGATTCATGAGTTCAAGTCCCGCACTGGGCTCTGTGCTGACAGCTCAGAGCCTGGAGCCTGCTTCAGATTCTGTGCCTCCCTCTCTGTCCCTCCCCTGCTCGTGCTCTGTCTCTCTCTGTCTCTCAAGAATAAACATTTAAAAAAAATTTCTTTAAATAAATAAAATCCACCCCATCCACCCCCAAATTTACACCTATACCTTTTACCATCTTTTCTCTTTCAATACTAAAATAGAAGATGCAAGAGCCAGCTGACATACTCTTAAAAAGGTACAAGGTAGAATACCCCAAAAAGTAGCAATAGTGATTTGAGATCACAAAATATAGAGCTTTGAGACGTGCAAAGAGCAAAGCAAAAAGGACATAAAACATTTACCAAAAATTACAATGATAACTGGAAGAAATTCCTCGTAAGTAGAATTGACAAAGAACACATTCAAGGTTCTATTCGGATTTTTAAAGATGGGTTTTAGGTTCTCACTGAGACTCTAATGACAGAACAAATCAGGGTCCAATAAAGGCAATGCTGACCTGAGGACCTTCTGTGAAGGACTGGGGTCAATTCTAGAAATACTACTAGCTCTTAGGTACCACATTGAGTACTGTCTACTAGACCCAAAATGTCTGTGTAAAAATAAGCACTATTCCTAATGTACATTTACATATCACAGCATTTTGGAGCAACTTTAAACATGGCACCCCCATAGGTGTCCTCCTTATATTTCTACATATATATTTTACTGTTTACTGGCCACTGGTCAGAACTCCTTCCTTGGAGACAGTTATACACATACACAGAGTAGACATACACACGAGTATGTTTGTGTGTATATACAAGTACATTTTTGTGTGTGTATGTATACAAGCACATTTTTATGTATACATATATATACAAGCATGTTTGTGTGTGTGTGTGTGTTTACACACACCCCTACATCACAGGAACATGCACTCCTCCTTTTGCAGTTACTTTTGCAGTTACTCCTGAATTCCATTCATTTGTGCCTCATGATTCACTGATTCATCAATTGCTCAGGGTTTTCTGTGTGTGTGTGTGTGTGTGTGTGTGTGTGTGTGTGTGGCACATGCACTTTTCTAGTCTTAGAAAATTGTTCATGAGATTGTGTGCCTAAAATTCTTTTTATTATTACCATGCATGCAGCTCCCTAGTAATAAGGTAAATTTTCATAAAAAAATGAAGCCATAATATTTGATTATAGTCCTCAATCCCTAATCTAAAACCCTAGTGCCAGATGCATTTCAGAATTCAAGTGCTTTCAGATTTTAGAAAGATAATACTCTGCATAGAGCATGAATTATATAATGCTTCCAGTGGGGTCTGGGGCGACACTCTGTAGTCAGACACAACATTTCTGCAGCAAAACATGTGCATATTCATACTAGATGGGATAAATAAAGTCTATAATTAACCTCGTATCAGTTCAGGTCAGGTTTTGCCATCAGTATTAATTATAAAATCTTCTCATTTTCAGGGCTTCTTGGATTGCAAGAATTGCAGGTTAAGAGACTGTGGACCTGTAAAATGTTTACCTAAACTATTATAGGGTTATGGACCAGAAAATGGTACCTAAACAAGTGTTCTCTTGCTTGAGCAAGAGATTTGGTGATTAGCATTGCCTTAACAGGACAGGCAAAAAATACAAGAGAAGGTGCTATTAAGACTGAGACACAAAATAGAGCAGAGATGGGGCTGTAATGCAAGATGACAAAAGTAGGGCATGGGAGCAGAAAGTAAGAAGCAGCCATTCAGAACTACTGCGTCAAGAAAAAAAACATAATAATAATTATATCAAATGTTCATTGATTAGCTACTTTATACCCAGTAATCTGAAAGGCACTTGACAAAAATATTTGTTTTAGCAATGTACTTTATAATTTTCAAAAGAAAATTTTAAAAAGAAGAATATATTTTCAGAATGAGGCATGAAACATCTCACTCTCTTGTCAGTGTACCCTGAAACAAAACACCCATAATGTTCAACATCACATATGAAAATGTCACAAACAAAAAATAAACTTCATGAAGTAAAGGTCCCTAATTTTATTGTTATATGCTATATACTATTTGGTGTAAGAGTTCTTCAAAATCACTTATAGAAAAAAATGTAGTAATATTCTTTACTTTCAATATTCAAACTGTTTGACTTTAAAACCCATTTTTAAAAAGAATATTCCTCTCCCCCAAAACATGAATATTATGTTGTATTTACTTGGAGTTGTCCTATCAGTATATTTCTCAAGTAAATCATTTTTTAAATTATGTACATTAAAGAACTTTAAGATAGCATTGACCCTGGACTTGAGACTTTGGGCCTGTAGAATATTCATCATCTTCTAAGAGATGGTGGTCAAACAGTACCAAGTTACACTTATATAGGATGAATAAGTCTAGAGAGCTGAGGTATAGTATGCTGACTAGAATTACCAATACTATATTGAGTACTGGAATTTTGCTAAGAGTGTAGATTTCAGTTATTCTCAACACACACACACACACACACACAAAGTGATTATATTTGGAGATGGATATATTAATCAGCTTGACTACAGCAATCATTTCACTATGTAGATGTGTATCAAATCATGTGGTACACCTTAAATATATATAATTTTTATTTTCAAAAAAGAGTATACATATACCGCCTAAAAAGAAGAGCATTTCTTGGGTGGCTTTTGGGGCCCAGACTTGCAGTGGAAAGGAGTCACAGAGGTGTTTATGAGAACACTGGTCTTCCTATTTACTGTACAAAGTATAACAGAATGTGTGGCTCTAATCTTAGTATCTAGAATATGACCATATTCAAAGTCATTTTCCATGTGAAGAAGGAAACTATTTATTCATTTTGACAGTACAACATAATTTAGTGAATTCTTTCTTTAGTAACCAAAATAGTGCCCTGGGGGTTTGCTGGAGTTATTGCAGCTTCTAAAAGTAAGTAACTATCCAGAGTGGGTAACTCCCCAGAATCAAAATCAGTATCTCCTTACACCTTTTACATCATGTCCACATAAGAATAAACATCTGGTGTCTACAGGCCAAGAGTCTCTGGATTGCAAGACAGGCTCACTAGAGGGCAAACTCTTGAAATGAAGTGGGTCAACATGATATGAATGCCACTGCACTCAGGCCATAAACAAAACAAAACAAAACAAAACAAAACAAAACAAAACCCCACAATAACCAGCCCACCAGCTCCTCCAAACTCATCAGGTAAACAGGAGAAGAGCAAACTTGTTCACAGTTGGCCGAAGAACCAGCTCCAGAAAAAACATAAGTGCAAAGATGAACACCAACCCCATGGTCAGTTATCACATTCCACAGGCATGTCTAATTTGGAACAATGTCCAAGAGCCTCCTTGGCTATGATGTTGTCAAGGGCCTGAAAGCAGAACAACCATGTGAAGAAATCTGGTCAGTCAGGATGACAACACATTCAACTCACCATGTGAAACTGAACTTACTAATTTTAAATTCCTGCTAAGCCAGCTATCAAAAGCCTTTCTCCACAGATTAGTTCAAAATAGGTAACACACACACACACACACACACACACACACACACACACACACACACATACCCAGGTAACAGATTTTAAGTTGGCCTTTGATAATTCTCATCACTCAGCCACCCAAACACTTGCCATCATTGTCTAAGATTCAATTCCACACTGAAAAGTGTTGGTATTTGGTTTTTAAAATCTAAATGCCAAGACTTGATATAAAATAACTCTTAAAAGTTCATAGTCCAAAGAATTCTTAAAGCAAAAGATCATCTGTCCTCACTAAAAGGGCCAGCCACTCCTTTTAATTCTTTATTTTAAAAAGTTCCTTTCAAACTCTTATATATGTCAATTCCGTAGAGTTCTATATTTATATGATGGGCCCCTTGTTTATAGTTTTTAACCACGTGCACAGAATATAGAGTTGTTCTATAATGACTTTTTGAGGTCTACCTTAAAATGTTCTAGAATTCTGACACCACCCAAAATGGCTGGGGTTCTGTCTCAAAGTATTGGGGAGACTGGAGTTATAACTTGAGACTTCATCCTATTTCTGAATTGCTCTACTCTCATTATAAGGACCCTCAATAAGCCCAAATCTCAGTTGAATTTACCTGGAGAGTACCCATGTGTGGCACTAACTCTATTCCTGTTTTGAAGAATAGATTTAAGCTAGGATTTTGTAAAATACTTGAAAACTTATAATGATCAATTCCGGCCAAGACAAAGAGTCAAAAAAGTATATTAATATTCCTTCTACTGTATCACCACTGGGTCTAAATTATTCTAAGTAAGAGAAAATTCCTGGGCCCTATCAATAGGAATATATGCTAAAGACAGCAAATGTCCTCTTCTTAAGAATTCAATTTGGTATACATCAACCAAGATCCTTTCCCTTCTAAGTCTGGTTTTCCTATGAAAAATTATAGGAAGTCATATGGACTCTATCTACTGACTGGGTTGTATAATAATTGTTCCATGAAAAGATTTTTATGGACTTACAATTAAGAGGTCTAGGAAAATAAGTGCATTATAAATAATTTAACCCATCTGCTTCCTTAGTGAAATGCGTTTCTTACCTAGTGCACTTACTCACAGGAACTCACTGATACTCCCTCAATGATATGTTATACTTTCATCATAGTACCTATATTTTGCAGAAGATTTCTCAGTTAAATGATAAATGCCAAACTGACTTATCAAAAATGAAAAGCAAGCATCTTAAACCATGTTTCTACTGCAAAAGTAGGACATTATCATATTGATGAATTCCAACTCTATCTCTGCATCTACCACATAAACCTAGGTTTGCGTCATCAAACATTAATGTTCATATCTAATATCTCTTAAAATGAACTACAACTTTTTTTTCCAGACAGGGAACAATATATGATATTTAAGCAGTAATTTTTATTACTGAAAAGTGAAGAAAAATCTCCTCTGAACGTGACCTTTTCTCTCTCCCTCCCACCCTCTGTCAGGTGTCTGGAGAGTGCATGTGCACACACGTGCAGGCACACAGACCCCTGAGATATCTCCCCTATAGATTTTGCCTAATGCATAGAAGATGCTCAAAAAGTCTGTCAAACGAGCATGCTCCTGCCCACACATGCATGTTCGCATAAATGCTCACCCCTTTGTATTTCTTTGCTTTCCATATTCATTAATGAGTTCCAGCAAAATATTGTGGGGTTAGGAATGAGGAAAATATCTTACTTTCGATATACTTGTGGCACCATCTTGTGGTGATTCTACAGTGTTACTATTTCAAGTTTACTTTCTAAAGTTCAAAATTGTCTGAGAAAAACACTTTTTGAGGATAAATTTTCATTTTAAATATATAGGAGAGGCAGCGTAAGAAATTTGGCCTAGGAATTTAAAAATCCACCCACATATTTTAATAGTTATAATACCTATTACAATGTCTTGACCCTAGAAGCTGATTCTTATATGTAAAATAGGAATGCAAATAAGAGATTAGAAGGGAGGGGGAAAAACAGCTGAGGATCACCGAGGATCCTGGAGGCACCAAAGAGAGAAGCAGAGAATATGGCAGCAAAGAAGAGGATACATTATACAACACTCCAACCCACAACCCATTTTCTGATCTTGCTCTCCATTTCCACCTCCAAATAATTACTTCTACTTCCTGCTGCAAAATCACCTGGTTATATCATTCTTACTTTTCCTCTCCCTGCTCCCAAAGTGTCCTCAAGTTAAAATCTACTCAAACTTGGGGCACCTTGATGGCTCAGTTGGTTGGGCATCCAACTTCTGCTCAGGTCATGATCTCACGGCTTGTGGGTTCGAGCCCCGCATTGGGCTCTGTGCTGACAGCTCAGAGTCTGGAGCCTACTTTAGATTCTGTGTCTCCCTCTCTCTGCCCCTCCCCTACTCATGCTCTGCCTCTCCCTGTCTCAAAAATAAATAAATATTAAAAACTGTTTTTAAAAAATCTACTCAAACTCAGTACAGAATTTCTAAAGCCAAATCAAAGATGCCACTTCTCACTTTAAGAGGCAGAATCTATTTTTCCACCACTTGAGGCTGGACTGGTCTTGTGACTAGCTCTGATCAAAAGAACACAGTGGTTGCACCTTCTACTCTTGTTGTATTTGCAATACTGTTCTGTGACTCAGAGTAACAAAGCCTAGTCTAAGTAACTGGAAAAGGAGAGTCTCCTGGCAAGAAAGCTCTAGTATACAGCCAGCACCACACGTGTGTGTGAGGTGATCACAGACCATCCAACCCAGTTGACTGCAGCTGCATGAGTGACCTCTGGTGAGTCCGGGGCAAGGACCACCAGTTCTAATCTTTGACCCCAGAGAATCATGATTAAAATAAAGCATTGTTTAAAAAAATATCTAAAGACTTCTATTATGCCACAAATCTTGTGTCTCCTTCTGATTTTCTCACTCAGTTTCAGCCACATCTCAGCTTTTTGGATATGCCAAACTGTTTCTTGGTTTAAGATTTTCAACATTCCCTTTACTGCCTTTGAATCAATGTTTCTCTACTCTCTTTGCTTGACTAACTCTTGTTTAGTCTTAAAAACTTAACCTTCAATGAGATTAGAAATTTGTTTGGGGGGCGCCTGGGTGGCTCAGTTGGTTAGGCGTCCGACTTTGGCTCAGGTCATGATCTTGTGGTCTGTGAGTTCGAGCCCCGCGTTGGGCTCTGTGCTGACAGCTTAGAGCCTGGAGCCTGTTTTAGATTCTGTGTCTCCCTCTCTCTCTGACCCTCCCCCATTCATGTTCTGTCTCTCTCTGTCTCAAAAATAAATAAACCTTAAAAAAAATTTAAAAAAAAGAAATTTGTTTGGAATTAATTGAAGGTGAGAAAGAAAGTGGGCAGTTCAGTTAGTAGCAACCAAGAAAATCAAACATTAGATAACAAGAAAGTAATCATGAATTCTTTTCATTTTTACTTCGTGAAGGATTTGTTGCAAAAAGTTATGAGAGGTAATACAGAGTGCTAAAAAGATCTTAGACTTTAAATCCTTGTGTGGCCTTTGGAAAGGCCTCCATATCTTTCTAAGTTTCTTATCTATAACATGAGGAGAGTCATATTTATCGTGTTGGGTTGTGAAAACTAACATTATTTTAGTCTTTCCATGATAATTCCTATCTCCAGTGCACCTCAAATCACATATAAATGTGTCTCTCCTAAGATAGTTTGGCACAACCTTCATAATCTGGGCCTGACCTTTCATAGTTTTAAATATTATTTGTGCCAAATGAGTGCCAACTGCAGGATCAGAGGTCACACCCTAAGAAAGAATCCCTTCCCATGCTGAGGAAATATGGTTTCAAAAAACCTCAGAATACAATCAATTCTCCCCACCATAATCCTTGGGAGCAATTTGATTCTCCATGACAGGCATAAATGTTCCTTGAAAACACAAGGAAAATAAAATGTGAAGTTAACATTTACTACTCTGTCTGGTGATTTACATACATCTGATTGGATAGGGTGGGTATCAGAATATCACGTATCCCTAACTGATATGTGGGGAAAGCTACTGGGCAGCAATGCTGGTACATTCAGAGAGAGAACTTACGGCTTCTCTTTTCTGATTCAACTTCACATCAGGTACACTGTCTGAGCAGTAACCTATAAGCACAAAGTAGGCAAGTTCTGCCCAACATAACTTATATTCATAGATGGAAGGCAATAACATCGTGGTAAGGAATCAGGCCACAGAAATAGGCCAGCTTGTTCCAAATCCCGGCCTTGCTTCTTCTGGTTACTACCTAACCTCTTCCTTCCTTATTTGCGTTATATGTAATAATAACATGTTCCTCACAAATCTGTTGTGAGAATTTAAATAAGGTAATCTCCTTAGCACAATATGTGGCACAAGGTAAAGCCTCATTCACCCACTTAACCATAGCCTTTGGGTCTACCTTCACTGTGTTTATGATACTGTAGAATGTACAGAGTTGCTTATAAGGCTCCCGGTTAGAGGTAAGGTTTGGTTGAAAGGGTTGGGGGGACGAGTCACTCTATTTTTAAGACACTGTCTATTTCCATGGGTCAGTGGGTGTCCCAGGAGAAGACAAGGAACATAAGGCCATCCTTCTCTTTCCTAATTTCCAATTATAGATTTATCTAAGTTTAGAAACTCCTTGTCTGGGTATAAATCCTCCTCAATGGGTTAGATGGTATTCTCAAAGTGTGATTTCATACCAGGAGCTTCTGCTGTGAATTTGTTACAAATGCAAGTTCTCAGGTTCTACTCAGGCCTACTGAATCAGAGACTTTAGGGATGGAGCCCAGCAATCTGCATTCTAACACACCTTTCAGGTGATTCTGATGCATGCTAAAATTTGAGAACCACTGAATTAGATAATCAGTTATTCACACATCAATTGCTTTCAATTTTTAAAGTTCAAATCCCCCTCAGAGAATTAGAATGGTAAATGGCATAGGAATGGTGGGGAAATATCACAGCTATAGGCACTGATGATAAAGAATAGATCCCAGCCTTTGACAGCAGAGGGCAAGGTGAGCATCACTAGCCATCTACATAGAGAAGAAATGTGGTCAGTTTTATCTGGACTTAGGGAATTGTTCATGGGTTGTGGAAAATAATCTCTGCACAGTCATGTGGTATCCTAGGGAAACAAAACAACACCAAGCTGAGGTAACTGGCCTAGATTGGGGGGGTGGGGAGGGGCTCCTGGTTGTTGTAAACCAGAGTGGTATAGAAGAACTAAGCAGAACCCTGAATTCCAGCAGTTGTCCCTGAATTTTTTATGAGTTTGGGCAGCTGTGTTTTTCCTATGCTCCCGTGGGACAAAGAAGACTCGACTGTTCTACCTACTTTCCACTTTGCCTGAGGGAATCTTCCCTCCTTTTCATCTAATCACACTTCATTCCAATAATAAACTATTTCTAGCTTGTTCCTATGTGCATTTACATTGCCATCATTTCTATTTGGAATGTTGTTTTTCCTTGAATAACCTGAAACTCATCTTTGAATATTCACCACAAATACCACCTCTTCTGGGAAGCCGTCCCTGACCTCTGGAAAGTTAACCATTCCTTTCTTTGTGCCAATGCATCTTAAATAGATCTGTAATCATTCTTAGCATATCATATTGTCATTCATTTATTTAGATACCTATCTGGACACTTATGAAAAAGACATTGTGTTTTATTAATCTCTGTGGACAACCTGAAAATATTTAAAAAGCAAAACCCTGACATTTGTGTTCATTATCATCTCTAATAATGCTACTAGAAGACTGGGTAATTTAGTAGTCACCTTTATTATGAGTTTTTAACTGAAATTTTATCGAGATGATTAAAGATTCACATGCAGTTGTATGAAATAATACAAGGGGTTCCCTTGAACTCATTCCACCTTCCACTGATGGTAACATTTTGTAAACCTACAGAAAAGTATCACAGTCTTAACAAGGATACCATCTACCAATCTTACTCAGATTTCCCCAGTTTTACTTGTATTCCTTTGTGAGTATGTTTATCACCTGTGTAGGTTCACATCACCACCACCACAGGATCTCTCATAATCCCTCTTTCATAATCACACCCACTTACCTCCTGAAATCTGTCCCCATCCCTAACCCCACTAATATGTTCTCCATTCCTAAAACTTGGTCATTTCAAAAATGTTTCACAATGGAATCATACAGTATGTAACCTTATGGGATTGACTTTTTTCACACTCCATAATTCCCTAGAGTTTCTTCCAAGTTGTTGTGTACATCAGTAGTTCATTCCTTTTTATTATAGAGTAGTATTCCAAGTATGGGTGTACTACAGTTTAACATTTCACCCTCAAAAGATATCCACACCAATCCTGGAAACCTGCGAACATTACCTTATCTGAAAAAAAAGGAGCTTTGCAGATGTAAGTTAAGGATTTTGAGATGAGAAAATCTTGAATTATTCAGTGGTTCCTAAATCCAACTGTAAGTGTCCTTATGAGAGAGAAGTAGATGGAGATTGTAAATAGACCAAAGAGGAGAGGACACAGATACACAGAGGAGAAAATGATGTGAAAACAGAGGCAGAGATTGGAGCGGTGTAGCCTCAAGCCCAGGATTGCCCAGGCAGTCACTAGAGGGTGGAGGATATAGGCAATTGATTCTCTGTAGTGCCCCTGAAGGTTAATGCAGCACTGCCAAGTTCAGACTTTTAGACCCCAGAAATTTGAAATAATATATTCTATTGTCTTAGACCAAATTTGTGGTCATTTGTTGCAGAAGCCTCAGGAAACTAATAGAGTTGTTTATAGTTTATGACTATTACAAATAATGCTACTCTAAACATTCATATACAGGTTGTTGTGGGAATATATTTCAGTTCCCTGGAATAAATTCCCAAGAGTACAATTGCTGGGTTGAATGGTAAATATATGTTTCGTTTTATAAGAAACTTCCCAACTATTTTCTAGAGTGGCTATATCATTTTACACTTCCATTAGCAATATATGAGTGATCCGTTTTCTCCTCATCCTTGCCAACATTGGTCTTGTCACTATTTCTTGCTTTAGCCATTCTCATAGATACATATTAAAATCTTATTGTGATATCACATTGCATTTCCCCAATGACTAATGAGGTTGAACATCTTTTCATCTGTATATGCTCTTCAGTGAAATTTCTGTTCTGATCTTTTGCCTATTTCATAATTGATTTTTTTTACTGTTGAATTTTGAGAACTTTTTATATATTCTAGATACTAGTCCTATGTTGAATATATGGCTTACAAATATTCTTTACCATCTGTAGCTTATATTTTCAACCTCTTCACATGGCAGTTAACAAGCACAAGTTTTTAATTTTGTATGAAGTCCAGTTGATCCATATTTCTCTTACGGATTATGTTCTTGGTGCTAAGCCATAACTTTTTGCCTAGCCTTAGGTCCCAGATATTTTCTTCTATTTTTTCCTTTAGAATTTTTATATTTTTATGTTTTATATGCAAATCTGTGATACACTGTGGTTTAATTTTTGTATATGGCATAAATTTAGGTGAAATTTCTTTCTTTTTTTTTCATCTATGGATATCCAATTGCTCCAGCAACATTTGTTGAAAAAGCTATCTTTCCTCCATTCTAATGCTCTTGCACCTCTGTCAAAAATCAATTGAGCATAAGTGTATAGATCCATTTCTGGGTTCTGTTGCTCTTTCTGTTGATCTATACCTATACCTCTTTTAAAATAACACTGTCTTGATTACTTTAGCCATACAGTAAGCCTTGATATTGGGTATAGATTTTTCCTGCTCTATTATTCTTTGTCAAGATTTAGCTATTCTAGAACCTGAGTTCTTCCATATAATTTTAGAATAAGCTTGTCTATGTTTACAAAAAACCTTGCCGGGGGTTTCGATAGGAATTGCATAAAATGTATGGGTTAATTTAGGGAGCTAATATCTTAACTATGCTGAGTTTTCCAATCCATGAATATGGCATGTTTCTCCATTTACTTAGGTCTTCACACCTTTTCTCAACATTTTGTAATTTTCAGCATATAGATCCTTTATATCTTTAAACTGTAAATCTAAGTATTTTGTTTTACTAGATGTGATTATGATATTGTGTTTAAATTTCAGTTTCCATATGTTTATTTTTAGTATATAAAGATGAAATTGATTTTTGCATGTTGATTCTCTATTCTGAAATCCTGCTAAACTCACTTAATAGTTTTAGGAATTCTTTCATAGACTCTTTAGGATTGATATATATAGACCATAATGTCATCTGAAGTGAGACAGTCTTATGTCTTCCTTTCCAATATGTATACCTTTTATTTATTTATGCTTGCCTTATTATGGTGATTAGAATTTCCAGTACTGTGTTGAATGAGATGAGAATGGACACCCTTATCTTGCTCTTTTTTAATTTTGTCAGTTTCAAAATTTTAATTCCAGTATAATTAACATACAGTGCTATGTTAATTTCAGGTGTAAAATATACTAATTCAACAATTCTATACATTGCTCAGTGCTCATCATGGTAAGTGTACTCTTTAATCCCCAACACCTATTTCACCTATCCCTTTACCCACCTCCCCTCTGTAACCATCAGTTTGTTCATCTGTTTCTTGGTTTGTCTCTTCTTTTCTTCGTTTTGTTTCTTAAATTCCACATTTGCGTGAAATCGTTGTACTTGTAATTCTCTGACTCATTTTACTTAGCATTATACTCTCTAACTCCATCCATGCTATTACAAATGGCAAGATTTCATTCTTTTTTGGCTGAATAATATTCTATGTTACCACATCTTCTTTAGTCATTCATCTATCAATGGACACTTGGGCTGTTTCCATAATTTGGCTATTGTAAATAATGTTGCAATAAACATGGGGGTGCATATATCCTTTCAAATTAGTGTTTTTGTATTGTTTGGGTAAATACCTAATAGAATGATTACTGGATCATAGGGTAGTTATACTTTTAACTTTTTGAAGAATCTCCATACTGTTTTCCACAGTGGCTGCATCAGTTTGCCTTCCCCACAATAGTTAAAAGGGTTCCTTTTTCTCCATACCCATACCAACACTTGTAGTTTCTTGTATTTTTTATTTTAGCCATTCTGACAGGTGTGTAGTGATATCTCGTTGTAGTTTTGATTTGCATTTCCATGATAATGAGTGATGTTGAACATCTTTCCATGTGTCTGTTGGCCATCTGTAGGTTTTTTTCTGGAGAAATTTCTGTTCATGTCTTCTGCGCAGTTTTTAATTGGGTTGTTTTTTGGGGTGTTGAGTTGTGTAAGTTCTTTATATATTTTGGATTCTAACCCTTTATCAGATATGTCATTTGCAAATATCTTCTCCCATTCAGTAGGTTGTCTTTCAGTTTTGTTGATCGTTTTCTCCACTGTGCAGAAGCTTTTTATTTTGATGAAATCCCAATAGTTTATTTTTGCTTTTATTTCCCTTGCCTTAGGAGACATATCTAGAAAAACGTTGCTATGGATGATGTCAGAGACACTACTGCCTGTAATCTCTTCTAGTATTTTTATGGTTTCAGGTCTCCCATTTACATCTTTAATTGATTTTGAGTTTATTTTTGTGTGTGATGTAAGAAAGTGGTCCAGTTTCATTCTTTTGCATGTTGTTCAATTTTCCCAACACCATTTGTTAAAGATACTTATTTTCTTTTTCCCATTGTATATCCTTGCTTCTTCTGTTGGAGACTAATTCAACATATAATCATGGGTTTGTTCCTGAGCTTTCTATCTTGTTCCATTGATCCATGTGTCTATTTTTGTGCCAATACCATGCTGTTTTGATTACTACAGCTTTGTAATGTAATTTGAAATCTGGAATTGTGATGCCTCCAGTTTCATTTTTCTTCCTCAAAATTGTTTTGGTTATTCAGGGTCTTTTGTGGTTCCATACAGATTTTACTATTATTTGTTCTAGTTGTGTGAAAAATGCTGTTTGTATTTTGATAGGGATTACATTAAATATATACATTGCTTTGGGCAATATGGACATTTCAATATTTGTTCTTCCTATTCATGAGCATGGAATATCTTTCCATTTGTTTCTGTCATCTTGAATTTCTTTCATCAGTATTATACAGTTTTCAGACTATAAGCCTTTTACCTTCTTGGTTAAGTTTATTTATAGGTATTTTATTATTTTTGTGTAATAGTAAATGGGATTGTTTCTTAATCTTTCTGTTGTTTCATTATTAGTGCATAGAAGTACAAGGGATTTCTGTACATTGATTTTTGTATTCTGTGACCTTCCTGAATTCATTTACCAGTTCTATCAGCTCTAGTAGTTTTTATACATTTAAATATATAAACTGAGTAAAGTCTTCAGGGTTTTCTCATCTTATGTGCAAATAGTGAAAATTTTACTTCTTCCTTACCTATTTGAATGCCTTTTATTCCTTTCTTTTGTTTGCTGTGGCTAAGATTTCCAGTACTATGTTGAATAAAAGTAGTAAGAGTGCAAATCCTTGTCTTGTTCCTGATCTTAGGAAGAAAGCTCTCAGTTTTTCCCAATTGAGTATGATATCAGCTGAGGGTTTTTCATATATGGACTTTATTGTGTTGAGGTATGTTCTCTCTAACCCTATTTTATTGAAGGCTTTTATTATGAATGGATGTTGTACATTGTCAAATACTTTTTCTGCATTTACTGAAATAATCATAATTTTTTAATATTTTCTCTTTTTGATGTGATGTATCATATTGATTACATTTGCAAATATTGAACCAGTCTTGCAACCCAGGAATAAATCCCACTTGGTCATGGTGAATGATTTTTTAAAATATATATTGTTGGATTCATTTTGCTAACATTTTGTTGAGGATTTTTGCATCTATGTTCATCAGAGATATTGGCCGTAGCTCTCTTTTTTTTGTAGTGTGTTTATCTGGTTTTGGTATCAGGATAATGCATGTCTCATAGGACGAATTTGAAAGTTTTCCTTCCTCTTCAATGTTTTGTAATAGTTTGAGAAGATTAAATATTAACTGTTCTTTAAATGTTTGGTAGAATTCACCTGTGAAGCCAGCTGGTCCTGGACCTTTGCTTGTTGGGAGCTTTTTGATTACTGATTCAATTTCACTGCCAGTAATTTGCCTGTTCAAATACTTTATTTCTTCCGGATTTGATTTTGGAAGATTGTAAGTTTCTAGGGATTTATCCAGTTCTTCTAGGTTGTTCACCCTTATCTTGCTCTTGATCTTAGTTAGGGTAAAGCATTCAGTCTTTCACCATTAAGTATGATGCTAGCTATTGGCTTTTTGTAGTGCTCTTTATTAAACTGAGGTAATTTCTCTCTATTCCTAACTTGCTGAGAGTTTTTATCTTAAATGAGTGTTGAGTTTTCTCAAATTCTTTTACTTTGTCAATTGATATGATCATATGATTTTTCTTCTTTAGCTGTTGATATGATGTTTTATACTACTGATTCTCAAATTGTTGAACCAGTCTTACAAATCTGGACTAAATCTAACTTGGTCATGGTGTAAAATTCTTTTCATACATTACTGGGTTTGGTTTGTTTATATTTTATTGAGAATTTGAGTCTAAGTTCATGAGAGATTAGTCTGTAGCTTTTTTTTTTTTTTAATATATTGTCTTCATCTGATTTTGGTATCAGGGTAATAATAACCTCATAAAGTTAGTTGGAGAGTCTTTCCTCCTCTTCTATTTCCTGGAAGAAATGATAAAATTGGTGTTCTTTAAACCTTTTTTTTGTAGTTTTATTTATTTTGAAAGAGAGAGCATGAGCAGAAGGGTGGGGGGGGGGGGAGAGAGAATTCCAAGCAGGTTCCACACTGTCAGCAGTGCCTAATGTGGGGCTCAAATTCATGAACCATGAGATCATGTCCTGACCCAAAATCAGGCTTAACCGACTGAGCCATCCAGGTGCCCCAAAATTGGTGCTCTTTAAATGCATGGCACAATTCTCTAGTAAAATCCTGTGGATCTAGAAAGTTCTTTTGGGGGAAGCTTTATAATGCATTCTTCTAAGTTACCAAATTTCTGAATGTAGTTTGTAGTATTTTCTTATTACTTTTTTAATTGATGCAAGTTCTATCGTAATATCACCTATATTGTTTGTGTCTTCTTTCTTTTTAATCTTTGTCAGTATTGCTAGGGGCTTATAAATTTCATTGATTTTTTTTCCCCCAAAGAAACAGCTTTTTGTTTCATTAATTTTTCTCTATTGTTTTTCTGTTTTCAACTTCAGATATCTCTGCACTGTTATTTTCTTCCTTCTGCTTGTTTTAGGTTTACTTTTTCTCTTCTAGCTTCTTAATGCAGAGACTTATTTATTGGGAGACCTTTTCTCATTTCAAATATAAGCATTTAATGGTATAAATTTTCTTCTCAGCACTGTTTTAGTTACTTCCCACATAATTTGATATGTCATTTTTCCATTTTCATCTACTCTATGTATTTTTTTATTTCCTTTGAGTTTTACTCTTTGATTCATGGATTAAGAGATATGCTATTTTCCTGTTGGTTTTCTATTATCAATTTCTAGTTTAATTTCATTATGGTCAGAGACATATTGTAATCATACTGTGTATGACTATAATTCCTTTAAATGTGTTAAGGTTTGTCTTATGGCCTGAATATGGTATCACAGTGAATGTTCCATGGGCACTTGAAAAAAATACATGTTCTACTGTTGAGGGGTGGAGTTCTAAATAAATTAGTTAAATCCTGATGCCTTATGATATTGTTCAGATTTTCTATATCCTTGATGATTTTTTGGTCTAGTAATTCTATTATAGAGAGAGAATTGCTGTAGTCTTCAGCCATAACTGGTACATGAACATTTAGAATCATCATGTCTTCCTGGTGGACTGAACCTTTTATCATAATACAATGTCTCTCTTTGTCTCTAATAACATTCCTTGTTCTGAAGTCTATCTTACCATAAATTAATAGATACTCACGCCTTTTTAATTTTTATTACTGTTTGCATGACATATTCTTTTCCATATTTTTACTTTCCACCTACCTATATCATTATACAGTGAGTTTCTTGTTGGCAGCATATAACTGGGTAATTTTTTCAATCTTCTCTGAAAGTCTCTGTCTTTTGCTTATTATATTTGGACCATTTACACGTAAGGTAATTGTTAATACGTTATTCAGTGTCCCATTTATTATTTGTTTCCTCTGGTTCTCATTTCTATGTTTATCTTTTCTTGTTCTGGGAGTTACTTGAAAGTTTTTGTAGTACTCCATCTTGATTTACTTATATTCTTTTTGATTGTGTATCTTTATAAAGCTTTCAGAATAGTTGTTGTAGATATTACAATATACATACTTATCACAATCTCTTGGCATTACCATTTAAATACTTCAAATGAAATATAGATATCTTACTTACATTTGGGTCCCTTACATTTCCCTACTTTTAAATATCATTGTCTTGAGTATGATTTTTGATGAGTTATAATTTTTGTTTTAATCATCAAATACGATTTATACAATTTAGGAAAATGACAGTGTGAGGATTAATTTTATGTGTCAAACCCTGACTGGGCTATGTGGTGTCCAGATATTTGGTCAAATGTTATTTTGGGTGCTTCTGTGAATTTTGGATTGGTCTCACATTTAAATATATAAACTGAGTAAAGCAGATTGTTCTCCCTAATGTGGGCAGGCCTCATCCAGTCAGTTGCAGGCCTGAATAGAACAAAAGGCTGATCCTCCCTGAGTAAGAAGGAATTCTTCCTGCCTGACTGCCTTTGACCTGGGACATAATTTTTTCCTGTCCTCAGATTTAAACATTGTCTCTTCCTGGGTCTCATCCAGGCTGCAGGAAAAACTGCATCCCTGCTCTTCTCAGATGCCCCTCTGTAGTTCCCAGGTTCACTCAGGAGCCTGTGTGCTCACTAAGCCCATAGGAAATCAGAAGAATGCTTCAGTTCTATTTGCCCCTTGCTAGGGGCCAGAAATACCATTGTCTTACTGTCTCTCTGGACCCTCTGAGGCATCAGACTACTTTGTCTGGATCCAAGACTAATCTGTGGTTTCTGTTATTTCCACCCACCCCTTGGGACTAGATGGGGAAAGGAGTAAGGATCCTTCCCATGAAGACTAAGTTATCTAAGCTCTCTTCGCATTACCTGTTTCTCCCTTATGTAGCCAGAGTGTTCTTACAATATTTGACCAACGACAGTGTTGGGAAAGGGATCTTGCTACTACTCATAATGATTTCCTCGCTCAGGAAAAAAAACTACATTGGTACATTCTCACACACACACACACACACACACACACACACACACACACACACACAAATGGTTTTAGCTGCACTCTAAGAGTCTTCCTATTCTTCCGGAATCTGAGATTTAATGGTTTGAATTCTAAGTTTAGTGAAAGAACTGTCCGTGGTTAGGGGTTAGTCACTTCTTACCCAGAGAAATGGCTTAAGTCTCAACCACCACACTGTGGACCCCATGCTCACCCACTGCCAACCCCTACACTATAATGAGACTGACTGACAGGAGGCAAAGTTACCTCTGAAACAGACAGATCTTGGGAAGGCTACCTCTACTATAACATCCCTTCTCCTTTGTGGGGAAGATGAGCTACCACTTTCCTCTGTGTACCAGTCTGTTAGGGCTGCTGTAACAAAAGCACCACAAACTGAGTGGGCTAACAATAGAGATACATCATCTCACAGTTCAGGCAGTCCAGGTTTAAAGTGTGGCAGGGTTGGTTCTTTCCGGAAACTTTGAGAGAAGGACTAATTTCAGATCTCTCTCCTTGATTTGTAGACGGCTGTCTTCTCCCTGTGTCTCTTTACATCATTTCTTTTTGTATATCTGTAAGTCCAAATTTCCCCTTTTTACAAGGATATCAGTCATATTGAATTAGGGTCAACCTAACCCTAAAAACTTCATTTTAATTTACTTTGCAAAGTCCCAATCTTACAAATTCTGAAGTGCTGATGATTAGGATTCCAACATATCTTTTTTTTTTTTTCCAGAGGGACAAAATTTAGCCCACAACACTCCCCAAAGCCAAGCAATGGACGAAAAGGGAGAGTGACTCTTTGTTCCTTGATTATGTGTCTTCTTTGTCAGTGGACTTCCAAGTCTCCCCTGTGCTACCTGAGCAGGCAAGAAAAATGTGGAGTCCCCCACACCCCACTCCACTTCTACCTGCCTGTGCCCCAGGAGCTCCAGGTTTTGAAGAGGAATGTTAGTTGTCAGATGTATTTTGCACATTCCCTCAAGCCCTAAGAGTTGATAAGTACCTAGATAAGAAGAGAGGACACAATCTCACCAGGACTGCCACAATGTGGGAGAAAAAAGCACACACAATTGAGTAATGGAGTCTTTTGCTACAATGTGGGGGTAAGCCAGGAGATGCAACTAAATTTCAGGGATTCCCAATGCCTAAGGGATACTTTGGGGGAGTTCTTCATCCAGAGGGGCCATTAGGAGCACTTGTGACCCACAGACACAAACAGAATAGTAATCCCCTACCAAGAACAGCACTGCAACCTTGCCAAGGCTGTTAGGTAAGGCCACCTCCACCCATCTATCCCTACCTAGGGAGAAGGGCAGGCCAAAGCATGGGAGGCTGGAGGCTAACTGTATCCCATGCTCCATTCTAAACTCCAGGATCTATCTAGCCAAATCTTAATCCAACTCTGACATGGATTTTTTTTTTATATAAATAGAGCTGAATCATTCAAGTCAGAATACTTCTGAATATTCAAAAGTGAGAAGTTATGGGCTGAGAAAGTGTTAAGGGAACTGCTATCCAGCAGGAAACAGATGTTTGATAGATCAAAACTAAAGAAAGTGACTGGAAAAAATAAAAGCATGACAGGCTTGTTCCTCAGTGAGTTGAGACTCTAAATAGTAGACAAGTGTACAGGCACACACACAGCACTAAGGCACAGTCCACTTTAGTGCCTGCTGTTTCACTTAGCATGAGATCGTGGACAGATTCTCTTGTCATTAGGTATTCTTCAGAAATATAATTTCTTTAAAAAATTATATATATATATATATATATATATATATATATAATTTCTTAATGTTTATTTATTTTGAGAGTGAGGGTGAGAGCAGGGGAGGGGCAGAGAGAGAGGGAGAGAGAAAATCCCAAGAAGGCTCCACATTCTTAATGTGGAGCCCGACACGGGGCTCGAACTCACAAACCGTTAGATCATGACCTGAACTGAAATCAAATCAGATGCTTAACTGACCAAGCCACCCAGGTGCCTCCCAAATATAATTTTTAATGCCTATAGTTTCTATCATTCATCTTATAAATGTACTATAACGTATGTAACCTTTCTTCTATTGGACATTCAGGATACACCTAATATTTTGGAATTATAAATCGTGCCATGAGAATCTTTGTACACACATCTATGTTTAATTTCTGTTTCAAAGAGAGAAAGATATTGTTATACCTACTATTTTTTCAAATGGGAGGATTAATGTTAACCACTTCCAGACATTAACTGACTTGTCTTCATCATATGCTAAACCCATCTTCTGACAATGGATAATTGACTATATTATCAGTATATGAAAATTGCCCTTTATATCTAATGTAAAACTTGAAAAGCTGACTCATTTTCTTACCCATCTTCCCATATACTAATATTGTCTTATATTAGATGATGAACTATGTTTTACTAATAGAATACATCCATAATATCCTGGGTATGTCTTAGCTAAATTTATTCATGTCAGCTAATTTCATTAGCATGGAGAAACTCATGAGTTGGAGCTTTACATGCCTAATTTCAAAACCCATCAAAGTGAGATAGTATGCCACATGATAGCAACCATTTGTGACCACAAATAGACCAAACACATTGGTCTGACATTAACCTGAGTGTTACTGCACGGCAGAAAATGGCAGCAAAGTAGTGACAAAGAATAACAGCTTCACTGCTAATTAATTAAATTGGAACTCTCCAATTGGAACTCTCCATCTTCCATTTCCATGCCAAATTATTTCCTCTCCATTCCTAGTCTGAAAATTGGGGATAATCGTAGTAACTACTTCAAGGTTGATGAAAAGATTAAAGGAGAAAATTCCTATAAAGGACCAAAACATGTCCCATAAAATATGATCAGTTAATGTTAGCTACTAATATCACTAATTAGAAGTCACAGGTTACCTCAATCTAGGCATAGATGTTTGGGTTCTAACAGACAGGATTCAAATCTTTACTCAGGGCTATTTGCTCTCTGACTCAGATATAAGACAATAAATCGGTTTTCAACCTGACACCAACTCTATTTCAATATGCGAATACAGATATATTAATGCATCTAATACTTATATTATCATCATAATAAATAAAGACAAAATGGAAAAGTAATTTTCCACTATCATCATGAATGTGTGTGTCATATCCTCAAAGTTCCTTTAAGTTCTCTCACCGCACACTAAGTATTGACTGGGGAAAATAATTTAATGAAATTCAAGAAGTATAAAGAAGTAGTTAGGTTCAGCTTTAAACATAAAAATTATGTCTTTATAGCACACACACAACATTCAGTGGAGCTGAATACGGATCACAGCATAACTTCACAAAGTAAGAAACCATGTAAGAGCACCAAGTGAATCCCACCCAACGGCTGCTCTGCATCATCAACACTGCAGGGTGAACGAACAGTTTGCTGGAATGGAATGTGGAGCTCTTCCACTTACGAGGAAGCTTATCTTGACCTCCCTCATAAACCTGGGTAGGAGGCCCCGTTTTTGTGCAGATCTTCACCACGGATAAGAGTAAATTTCACATTTTCTTTAGTTGTGTCCGAGTGAAGATACCCAATGACCAGCAGTGTGGAAGAGGAAGGGCTGCCTAAGATAAAGGATTTGAAAGAACGTTTCTCAGATTCAGGACAGATGCGGGAAATGTGAAAATTCCTAAGCTTCTGCCTCTACCCAACCTACAGGACAGGGTGAGAGGTAAGAGGTGAGGCAAGAAGGTGCTTGCAGTAGGCCAGAGCTCAGAGGTAAGCCTTGTTGGTTTTGGCAATGCCTGTTCCTATTGTTAGAACACCACTGGCATGTTGCTGCCAGCTCCCTAAAAGAATATAACATGTCTCACACTCAAGATTAATGCTCCTTTTCTGCACCACGGGATGTTATAAATAAAGCTGTAGCTTTTTATGTACTATCAAGTAGTACGCTACCCTACAGAAAGCAGATGAAGGAAACCCAAGAAAGCCTAATTTTGCAGAGAAGGGGAACAAAAAACTGACATCACTGATCTATTTTAAACACATTTCAAAATACATTAGGAAATGTTCACACACTATGGGAATAAGGACCAAGTCTACAATCCAATACACAAAGTGTGTGTGAGTGTGTGTAATGTTTGTATCTAATATATATGAATTTTATACACACACACACACACACACACACACACACACACACACACACACACTCACTGAGAAGTAACAAACAGCTCTTGGAATTACCTGTGGGGAAAAGAATACAGGTTATTGTGGTGGTAGTTTCATGGTGAAAGAGGTCTTGTTCTAAATCCTTCACTTTCTAGAACAGCGGCATCTCTCCCAATAGCACATGGAACCCCTGGGCCTTTCCACCTACCTGCGCTGGTGTTGGTGCTGGGGCTGGCCAGCAGCTGCCCAGAGCCCTGGGCTGGTGGTGGGGGCTGCCCATCACTCAGCTGCTTGACTCGTTTGCGGTGGGATTTACCGTTGTAATGGACCTGGGCCTGGGCTGCGGAGTTCAGCTGGATGTTGCACACCTCACAGAAGGAGAACAGAATTTTCTTTTTCTCTTTACTCAACTGGTCCTCAGGCCTGTCATTCTTTAACCCCTTTTCTTCAAAGCCCCGTAGAAAAGTTGCCATATTCATAATACCATCTTCAGGGTAGTTGTTAGGGCTTAATGAGTACTTCATACCTGAAATTTAAAAAAAGTACAAGTGCTTGCAAAATATATGCTTTCTGATTTTCTAGTATGATTACAATTAATTTTCATGATATGGCTTCAGCTATAAGTCTCCCAGCTGCTCAATGGATGCTCTTTGAAAAAGTCATCACAGCTAACTGATTGAACAAATATGGTCTTTGGACATTTTTTTCTGTCTGTAGTGCTTCCTACTTTATTCCTGACCCACCCTCCTTCCATCTCTCAATTCCTTTGCCCTTTTAACTCCTGCCCACCGCTTAATCTTAGCTGGAAGAATACCATCTCCAGGCAACCCATCAGACCCGGTTTTCAGCTCATATAGTGACCGCCCTTCAGAGCATATGTATGCATTTCATACATAGTTGTGCAATTTGATCTATGAGGGAAGTAACTTCATTTCTGATGTCCCCTAGGCCTAGAACTGTACTGTTTAAATAACAGGCACTTAAATACCTTTTGGAGGAAAGAATAAATATTATGAACCCGGAACTGTGAAAAAGGGTATGTATAGACACAAAAGTATATATAATACATGCGCACCTGCCAACAGTCACATACCCTAACCAGGGGAGGAGCTGAATAACAAAGATTAAAACATAGTATGTCTGCAACTTACATTAGGTTGTGTTCCAAAAGCCCCTTTATAAGTCAGCCAATGGGAATTTGAACATGCTTTCTTACAGTTGTAGTGAAACAAATTGTATTTAGGTTTCCAGATTAGCCCATAAATATCAATTTAATTTTTGATGAGGTTGAAATGCAGAACATCTGAAATAAAAAATAAAATAAATACAATAAATGGTAAGCTAATAATTGAAAATTAGAAAAAGAGTAGAGTAGACTAAGATATAATTTTAAAGTACTGATTTTTTTTCTTCGTGTAGTTAGATAAGGGCATACTGATAGAGTATAACTTAAATGAAGATTTTAAAGGAGACTTTTCAGTACCTCAAGGTCCTTGGGTGATAAAGATGGCCTTGGCTTTTTATTTTGCTCAGTCCCACTTTAACATACGTTATTTTTTCATTTTATTTAAGACCACTATTACAAGCATTTTCATACTTAATTAGAAAACCTTGGATTTTTCCCAGTTCCTTTTTCCTAAGGAAAGTCACTTTACTAGTTGAACAGAACACCTCACTTCTGACACTTCTGGTCACCAAATATATGGAAGTTTTTCCCCAAGCCCAGCAATTCTCTGTGACACCAGCTGGGTGTCCTTCAATGTAACTCAATTTTGACACTATATACCCAGAGAGAGCATCAGATCACACAGGTTAAGGGCTCAGTCCCACAAGACTGCCCCTAACCCCCCCACCCCACACACACTTCAGATTGGCTGAGGTGAAGAGTACTGTGCTATGAGGAATGAAGAATTCAAATAAAGAAAGGATTGTGGTTTATGAGGGACTTCTGTCTATGGTGGAATGACATTGGCTCTAAGCTATTCTGTTGATCCATGGTGACTTAGAGCTGTATGAAAAGGAACGACGAGCTACAGACTATTCTGTATTTGGAGTATTTACCTATTAAATGTTTAAAATTCAGAAAATGAATTATAGCACAGGCTATGACCATAAAGATAGAGGTTGATTCTATGTATACAGTGTGCCAAAAAGAACACCTTATTTATGCTCATACACCCTATTGCAAAGTGCCATTATGTATTATACCATAGGCTAAGTCCTAACCTTCAACGAGTTGTCAGAAAATTGCTAATTTCAATATGTAAAACCTGTGTGTCCCATAAGTATTTTATCCAGATGCCACCATTTTAAGGAACCCCATTTCACAAAATTTATTATAAAATTTATTCAAATTATACATAAATGAGGTTTAAGCAATTTCCATAGGTGAGTTGCAGAAAATAATTGTTATAATTAAAATAGGATTTAACTGCAAATACATCAATATTTTTGCTTTTATCCCCTAAATCCAAAGCATTATGGTTTCACAAAACCATTTTTCTTATAAAACTTTAGAAAATATCAGTGCCACATAAAAGTTATGTTCAAATATACTACTTTGTGTTCTCTCAAAATATTAAAATTTATAAGAATTAGCTGAACTAATTGATAAAGAGATAAATAATTTTAAAATGAGCTCATCATTAACATATTATGCCCTATCTGGAAAACTAATCCATTGTAAAACATAAGTACAATCAAACATCATTTCTAACCTTGCAAGGATAGGTCAGATACCAACCCACTGAATCACTGAAATCTAAGTGCTATATTTCAATTCAAGCAACCAAAATCCTTGACTCAGCTGAGGACCGATGACACTTTTATCTGAAAATTTAATTCAACTTGGAGGTGGCTGGCTTTGCCTATTTTGCTAATTAACATATGATGTTTCACAGAAAAAGGACATACATCAAAATGTTCCATTTTAGTTTTGAAATCTAAAAAGTGATTTCTTTGTATTATCTTATAAAAGATAAATCCTGCTTAGCTGTGATTTTCTGATTGCGATTTGTCTTAGAAATACATTATGCTTCAGAGTTATTTAAATATACATATTCTAACTAAAAAGAAACTTTTAAAATGAAATGAATAGCTACATTAGAATTCTCCTGTAAAACCCTTCAGAATCCCAGCATCCTTCATAATCTTTATCCCTATTTTACTTCCTCCCAGAGTTACTCTCACTTACAGATAATCCCATAAGCCTCCAACACCACATTCATGGGCCACTCTAGGGAGAAGAGGGTACATTCTGTCCACCAAGTCCCAATTTATTAGCCCTGGCTCTGGCTTCACAATTTCCTCCTCTCAAGGAGGAAAATATGTTTAGCTCCTCTTAAGAGCCACTTTCAACCAGAATATCTTTCATTCCAGAGGTCTTGAGAAAAAGACCTAGAGATGATAGAGAGGCAAGATAGCAGAGTCTCAATGTACACTTTTGGCCTGTGATGATATAATTTCTAGGCTTATAATATGTGTGTCACTGATATTTATAATGTCAATTTTCTGGCTAGGGGGAAGCTAAAAGTGAGTTTAAGTGGAAGAAGAATGAAAAATCTCATTTTATGTTTTAAAGGTTTTTGTTTGTTTTTTTTTTTTTATCAGACTATCTTAAATTTCATGTTTCACTTGCATAGGGAAGAAGGATCTTCAGGGGTATCCATTCTGAAGTAGAGCAGTAGGCAGCATTCTGCTTTGGAATGCCATGCAAACTTACCTGCAGGTAAGAGAAGCCAGAACTAGATCAGGTACTCTGTGCTCTCTTTGTATGATTTTAACAGATTAGATGGCCAATCATTTAACATCCATGAAAGAATAAGATATTTTGGAACAGGTCAAGGAATAAGATATTTGGTCCTTGAGTCGCTGCTTTTTGGGAAAAATATATGATAGGATAGGGGTGCCTGAGTGGCTAAGTAGGTTAAGCTTCCAACTTGGGCTAAAGTCATGATCTCAGGGTTCATGGGTTCGAGTCCCGCTTTTGGCTCTGTGCTGACAGCTCAGAGCCTAGAGCTGCTTCAGATTCTATGTCTCCCTCTCTATCTGCCCCTTATCCACTCGTGCTCAATCTCTCTCTGTCTCAAAAATAAACAAACATTAAAAAAAAAAAAAAGCAATGGGGGCGCCTGGGTGGCGCAGTCCGTTAAGCGTCCGACTTCAGCCAGGTCACGATCTCGCGGTCCGTGAGTTCGAGCCCCGCGTCGGGCTCTGGGCTGATGACTCAGAGCCTGGAGCCTGTTTCCGATTCTGTCTCCCTCTCTCTCTGCCCCTCGCCCGTTCATGCTCTGTCTCTCTCTGTCCCAAAAATAAATAAACGTTGGAAAAAAAAAAAAAAAAAAAGCAATGTTAGTAAGCTGCTTAAAAAAAAAAAAAAAAAGCTGATAGGATAGTCAGTGACTATCTAAAGGAGTGACTTTTAAATGACCAGGATGTGATGCATCAGGAAAGTTTATACCCAACTTTCCTGTGTAGTTATCCAATTGTTTTTTATAATAAATAGAATTTTTTTATAATAATTATGATAAATCAGGAAACTAATTCAGAGGTAAGATATCTCCATTATGCATGTGGAAAATACATTCTTTGACACAAAACTGCCACACCAGACAGAGAACATGGGAAGAGATTTCCTCACTTCTACATAAGTATGTAAGGCCCTGCCCCACCCCATGGATTTATTGTCTCATTTTCCAACTCAAGTCAATCAGTTTTATCCATTTCTCATTCATTCTTTAACCTATAACAATCTGGATCATAACCTTTTCCAAATTTAGTAATTCTCTTTGAAAAGTCACTATAAACACTTCCTTTTTTTCAGGAGTTTTGGGGTTATTTGTTTTTTTTTTTTTTAGAAAGAGACCATTGCAAGAGACACTTTTTTTTTAATGTTTGTTTATTTTTAAGAGAGACAGAGACACAGTGTGAGCAGGGGAGGGGCCGAGAGAATGGGAGACACAGAATCAGAAGCAGGCTCCAGGCTCTGAGCTGTCAGCACAGAACCTGATGCAGGTCTCGAACTCACGAACAGTGAGATCATGACCTGAGCTGAAGTTGGACACTTAACCAACTGAGCCACCCAGGTGCCCCTTGAGACAACACTTTTATCTTAGAAATCTCTGTGCATCTCAATATCTACAAGAAAAAAGTTTTTATTTTCTTTCTTTTTTTTAAAGTTAAATCCAAGTTAGTTAACATATGGTGTAATAATGGTTTCAGGGGTAGAATTTAGTGATTCATCACTTACATATAACACCCAGTGCTCATCCCAATTAAGTGCCCTCCTTAATGCCCATTAGCCATTTAGCTCATCCTCCCAGCCACCTCCCCTCCAGCAACCCTCAGTTTGTTCTCTGTATTTAAGAGTCTTATGGTTTGCCTCCCTCCTGTTTTTATTTTATTTTTCCTTCCCTTTGCCTATGTTCACAGGTTTTGTTCCTTAAATTCCACATATGAATGAAATCATATATTTATCTTTCTCTGACTGACTTATCTCATTTTGCATAATACACTCTAGTTCCATCCACATTGTTGTAAATGGCAAGATTTCATTCTTTTTGATCACTAAGTAATATTCCATGATATATATACATACACAAATATGTGTGTGTGTGTATATGTGTGTGTGTGTACGCACACACACACATACACACACACACACATCTTTATCCATTCACTAGTCAATGGGCATTTGGGCTTTTTCCATACTTTGGCTATTGTTGATAGCGTTGCTATAAACATTGGGGTGCATGTGCCCCTTCAAACACTCCCTGATTGCCAAATCCAAGATGGTCCTCTCCTCACTCCTCATTTTTCTTGAAGTCCTCATGATGCTCCTCTTGCAAGGGTCTCTTCTACTCTCCTGAAGCATTTTTTTTTTTGTATAGCAAGCCTGGCACCCAATTCTCATATTAGCATTTTAATTACTTATAGAGTTTTATTATATTTGTATAGTAAATATCACTCAAGTTTATTGACTATCTAGGCAGAGCACTTGATGCTAGGGAAACAACAGTCAACAGGGTGGATCAGATGCCAGCCTGAAGGGACCCTGTAGTCTAATAAGAAATAGAGAGGAGAAAACAGGAAATTATAACAGAGTGATAAATGCTGCAGAAAAGTTTACCTTTTCCTTCCTTGCTAGATTTCAAGTTCCTTGAGGATAAGGACTGTGCTTTGTCTTTGTATCCTCAGCATCTAAGACTGTGTTTAGTACAAAGTAGGCACTTAATAAATATTTGCTGAATAAATGAATGCTGAATAAATGACTGTACATGTGTGATGTGTAGCATGGGTTGTGAACACAATAACAGGTCGTTTTCCAATAATTTCAGCTTATAAGTGGGCTGAGTACACAGCTGTCTGCACCTTGAGATTTTAAAAACAGCAGTACCTATGCATGCCCAAAATGAAAAAAATACAACCACTAATTTGCAAACTAAAATTGCAATTACTTAGGGAAAACTCCTTCATCCCTTAACTGAAAACAAAATTAAGAGTTCAAATTCTACTGGGGAGTAAGTCACATACTAACATGAGCACATTTGTGCCAACATGGATATGACCTCTGCTCCCTCCTCAACTTTTACAGAGAATGGAGTGCTGGGTATAGAGGAAGCCACTGGGTAATCTTCAGCCCCCAGGCAAGCATGTGCTTTGTTCTCTTGTTGCTCCTGTAACCAATGGTCGGCATCAAGATCTAGACCTTGAATCTTCTGTGCACCCTATTGTCAATGCCTCTGGGTTTCCACCAGTTGCACTTAATTTTGTTTTGTTTTTTTTTTTTTAGCGTTTATTTATTTTTGAGACAGAGACAGACAGAGCATGAACGGGGGAGGGTCAGAGAGAGGGAGATACAGAATCTGAAACAGGCTCCAGGCTCTGAGCTGTCAGCACAGAGCCCGACACGGGGCTCAAACTCACGGACCATGAGATCATGGCCTGAGCTGAAGTCCTCCGCTTAACCAACTGAGCCACCCAGGCGCCCCTCACTTAATTTTGATGTATCGGTCTGACTGGTGCTGGATGAACTTCTTGGTCCTCTTTTTAACAATCTTGGGTTTCGCCAGAGGTCTAAGGACAGCCAGGATGCCTAATAACAATTTTGGTTCTTTTTTTCCCAAGTTTCAATGGGTACTTTTATTATTTAATAAATCACCAATTTTGTCTCCCTACCTACAATTAGAATTTCATCTTATTTCCATGCTGAGTGGTAAACCATGGCAAAGCTAATCAGAATAAGCTACTTCAAAAAGAGAAGCTAACACAGCTCATTTTCTTTTAACAGCCAACATATAAATAAGTGCACAATGGTTTAGTCACTAAGAAATTCAAATGGGATCTTGAAGAATGTAGGCAAATCCAGGGTGCAGTAAAAAGGAGCTTAGATGCTGTGCAACTGTTTTAGGGTTCCTGACACTGCATCTCTTGGCCACTAGCTGAATCTTGCCATGGGGGAAGATTTTAGCTAACGCCAAGTAGAGATGCAACAAGTGCTAAGTTGACTTAGGGGCTGTGCACAGTAATCAAAAGGCAGGAAAGTACTAAACACTGCTGAGACCATTCATGCCAGGAAGGAGTTTACCTTCCAGGAGCTCTAAACTGGCACCTCTCCCAGTGCTCACATGGCTGACTTTATCCTCTGTGTTCCATTTGACACAGCAAGTAGCAGTGTCTCCACCACCTCTGATGGTGATGTGGCTCCTGGAAGTGGCTTTCACCACCTCATCCATGAGGGCTTTAGTTCCTTGGGCAAAAGTTTCCCATTCAAATACACCCACAGGTCCATTCCACACAATCTGCTTAGTCCCAGCAACTAACTGTCTCAGTATACTTCTTGCTGCTCTCAGGTACAACAATGTAAGCCCAGCCAGCCAGCAGGTATGCCAGAGGCCACAGTGGCTTGGCCAGTCTTGGCATTCTCATCAGTGACAAAGTCAACAGGCAAGGTCATTTTCACATCATTCTTCTCAGCTTTGGAGGTCAGACAAGATAAAAACACACAAATGGGGAAGAGTTAGGACTATGACACTGATTGTTGACCAGTTCACTATGTTACCAGTGTCTCGTCCTGACTCCTAAACTCCTATTTCAAAAGAGGGTAAACAGTTGAGTCCTTGGGCACCAGGCTACAAACAACGCTCTTTCCCCAAATACAGAGCATCTGGGAAAATTAAGAGGCCAGTAGAGTATGTTCATTTTGTGGTATATTTCAGTATTTATTTCATAATAGGATCCACATATGGGAGGCTATAATTAGTTCAATTCAACTAGGCAATTATTTATTAGACACTGACCATATACAACACACTATCTTTGGCTCCTATGGTGCCTAAAGAAATGAATAAAATAAATGAATATAATAAAGAGCTTAAAATAAACTAGAAGAAGCAATCATTCTGCTGCTCATTGTTGGTGAGAGTGACTATGGAGAATTCTTTGTTTAACAGTCCCCAAAGTACTCAGCATACTTCTACAGCATTTTAGCTTTATTACATTGGATTGAAATTACTTCTTAGTATTTGATGTCACTAGACGGTTCATCTGTCTCAGATTTTTTTTTTTTTCCTGATCACCTACTGGCACTTTGCTGAGTGCTAGTGAAATAGATTGTAATAGGGTGCTCTGGTCTAATGTGAATCCCAAGAGATTTTGACACTAATTACAGAATAATAAAAACTGACATTTTAATGCTTTTTGCAGTTTGTTTCCCTTGTGAAAAAGATTTGAATTCAGTTTTGGGGACACACCACTCATTTGTTTTGGAGAAAACATCTTGGAAGATCTTTTAATCATTTGGTTATGTGAAGATGTATAGGTAAAGCATTGACTCTGTTCTATAATGGAGACTCTGAAAATAATATGGCTCCAAAGAGCTTAATCTGCTTTTCATAATCATATAAAAGGTTGTCTTCTCTGTGGCATGGCTGCATCTCTGCAAATTATCTTTTCTTTCGCAAAATATTTCTTTCCTGTAAGTGGATTTAAATTGTATTGTCCCCGAAAGTTTTGGTTAGATACTAGGAGATGAATGTATTTTCTTGTTCAAGCAAATACCTGCCAGAGATCAGTGGAGATTGGAATCCACAGGAAGGATGTGAACACATCTTTCCTTAGAAAGAAAAATGACCGGAATTGGTGAAGCTCAAATTGGACTATCCTGTATAAGACCCATGTTTGGAGTCATTCCAGATTAATAAACTCAACTTTGGAAAGTACTGATGTTGTTCTGAATTATCTTTGGAGTTAAAGAAAAACCACACCTCTCTGGATGGGTATACGATTATCACAAAAGGAAGACATTCTTCCATTGTCACTCTTACCAAAAGATTGATGAGGACAGACTATAGACACACACAGGCATGAGCCTGTGACTGTCTCTGGGTTTGGGGAACAAGGGACCTGTGATCCAAGTATGAGAGACTTGTTCCAGACACTCTCTCTGTTAGGAGATAAATTGACCCCTGAAACAGATAGGTAGGCCTGATACTGGGCAGAGAAGACTCTGTAAAATAGAGAATGCCTGTGGAGAGCTTTGGTCTATGAACTCATCTGGAACTATCTAATAACAACTGTGTGATTCTCCACTTGTGTTTCTTTTTTTTTTTTTTTTAATCCCAAAGCTATTAATGAAATCATACAAATATCACAGCTGATCTTTTAACTACTGTGGGAATTTTGCAAGAGTCTGGAATGCCAACCTGGGGTAAAGCCATACATGGTAGACTGCAGCACAGGGTTGAAGGATATTAGCATATTAATGAATAGCAACAAAAAAAAATGCAGTGGCCCAGAGCTAGGCAGCCAGTTAAGATGTTGAATAACTACTGGTCTAGAATATCTTAGGGTTTCAAAAAAGTATATGAGAAGGGCAAGTTGGTAGAATATTGAAATTCTTGCACTGAGTAGGGTAGAGATTTGAGCTATTTTGAATTAGGTAAATAAACTAGAGCATCTGAGTTACCTAAATGTAAATAAAACAAGGTTATTCTATTCTAATCCATTATCATAAGATTCTAAACCAATTAGATGGTTAGCACTTAGAAGATACATCATATTGGTAAAATAAAATAATTGCTATGATTAATTCAGGTGAAGTACAGCTTCAGCCAAAATCTGCTAGTTCATTTGGTCTTGGCCTTAAGAAGGACAAACAGTTGAATGTCTATGTAGATCAATGTCTTTCTTGTACCTTTGATCTTCTGAATGGTCCAAGTTTCCACATATACATATAGTATAACAATGTCAGTATTGATAACAGGAAATGTAGTTTGTTCTTACTGTCAGAATATCAATTTCAAATATTTATGTGCATTTCAGCTAAAACTAGGATTGAAAATATACTTATATGCTTAATACATTGAGGTTCTACCAGTAGAAAAAAATGTGTTTTTTTAATTTTAATTTATTTTTTAATTTATATCAAGTTAGTTAGCATATAGTGCAACAATGATTTCAGGAGTAGATTCCTTAATGCGCCTTACCCATTTAGCCCACCCCCCTCCCACAACCCCTTCAGCAACCCTCTGTTTGTTATTCATATTTAAGAGTCTTTTATGTTTTGACCCCTCCCTGTTTTTCATATTATTTTTGCTTCCCTTCCCTTATGTTCATCTGTTTTGTATCTTAAAGTCCTCATATGAGTGAAGTCATATCATATTTGTATTTCTCTAATTTCACTTAGCATAATACTCTCTAGTTCCATCCATGTAGTTGCAAATGGCAAGATTTCATTCTTTTTGATTGCCGAGTAATACTCCACTGTGTGTGTGTGTGTGTGTGTGTGTGTGTGTGTGTATATGTATATATATATATATATGTATATATGTATATATATACATATATATATATATATATATATGCGTGTGTGTGTGTGTATGTCTGGATGTGTATGTGTGTGTGTGTGTATATATACATATATATATGTATATATTAGGAAAATAATTCCTAAATAGTATTTTCTTTTTTTTGTAGAAAGATTCATGTCCTAATGGAATTAAAGAAATAAAAACTAAATATAGTGCCTCAAGGTTATTTGTGTAAAATTAGGAAAGCTAGCACACCACAGAATTCTACAGAGATTAGAATTATAATCTGTATATGTATATATACACACACACACACACACACACACACACACACACACACACACACATCTTCTTTATCCATTCATCCATCAATGGACATTTGGGCTCTATCCATACTTCAGCTATTGGTGATAGTGCTGCTATAAACATTGGGGTGCATGTGCCCCTTCAAAACAGCATACCTGTATCCCTTGAATAAATACCTGATAGTGCAATTGCTGGCTCATAGGGTACCTGCACACTGTTGAGGAACCTGCACACTGTTTTCCAGAGTGGCTGCACCAGTTTGCATTCCCACCAGCAGTGCAAAAGAGATCCTCTTTCTCCACATTCTCGTTAACATCTGTTGTTGCCTGAATTGTTAATGTTAGCCATTCTGACAGGTGTGAGGTGGTATCTCAACATGGTTTTGATTTGTATTTCCCTGATGGTGATTGATGTTGAGCATTTTTTCATGTGTCATTTGGCCATCTAGATGTCTTCTCTGGAGAAGTGTCTATTCATGTCTTTTGCCCATTTCTTCACTGGATTATTTGTTTTTTGGGGTGTTGAGTTTGATCAGTTCTTTATAGATTTTGGATACTCTTTACTTGATACGTCGTTTGCAAATATCTTCTCCCATTCTGTCAGTTGCCTTTTAGTTTTGCTGATTGTTTCCTTCGCTGTGCAGAAGGTTTCTATTTTGATGAGGTCCCAATAGTTCATTTTTGCTTTTGTTTCCCTTGCCTCTGGAGATGTGTGAGAAGCTGCCGCGGCCAAGGTCAAAGAGGTTTTTGCCTGCTTTCTCCTCGAGGATTTTGATGGCTTCCTCCCTTACATTTAGGTCTTTCTTCCATTTTGACTTTGTGTATGGTGTAAGAAAGTGGTCCAGGTTCAAAAAATGTATGTTTGTTATTACAAGAATAAAATGTTGCCATAATCAATGTTAATTATGAAAGCTGTTAATTTTAGATAAAAAAAACAATTACTAAAAATTTTCAATCAGTTAAACAGAGAAATTGATTGACAACTAAATCTAGCACTAGCTATAGAAATACAGAGGAAACATATGCTTATTTTGAGGTACAAATATTTGTAAACAGTTTAATAATATTAAGATAGAAATCAGATTATAATTCTAATCTCTGTAGAATTCTGTGGTGTGCTAGCTTTCCTAATTTTACACAAATAACCTTGAGGCACTATATTTAGTTTTTATTTCTTTAATTCCATTAGGACATGAATCTTTCTACAAAAAAAAGAAAATACTATTTAGGAATTATTTTCATCTTCTGAGAGTGAAGTAAAGGCTCTGTCTCTGAAGACAGAGAAAACTTCAAATCATGAAGACCTGGGCAAGGGCAGATGTTGCAACCCTGTTCTTCCCACAGCCTTGCCAGGGCAGGAGTGCCACCTTGAACACTGTCCTGATCAGACCCTGGAACCACTGCAGCAGGTCAAGAACCAAGTCTTTGTGTGAAGCAGAAACAAGCTCTCCTGGCCTTTGCATCTTCTAGGCATGGAAGAAAATGTGAGCAATTTAGTAGATGGCCCCACAGAAGCTCAATCAGCCCTTCAAGGAAGTAATGCTCGCAGTTCATTCAGTTCTCAGGTAATCTTAAAATGTTTACAAACAAGAATGGCATTTTCTGACTTTTGCTACATGGAAAATTGTAGTTACAGAGACCATATTATACAGTCTAGTTTTGTTCTAGTCATAGTCTTTTTATATACCACCTAGATACATTTTGAGATTTATTGTGTTTTTTTTTTTACTCATTATAAAAGTAATGGATTATTCTAGAAATTTTGGGAAATACAAAGAGAAAAAAAATCATTGAAGGAAAATTCTCCATGTTCCCACCATTCAAAGTTCACCAAATTTGTTTATTTCTAGTCTTTTTAAATACACATATTGTTCTCACAGAATTCTAGTTAGACAATACGTACTTTGATAAGAGCTCAAATATATAAAAAATAATTACTGAGCTCTTAAATTGATTATATTTACCTGAAATTTGATGAACAAGAAGTCAATTTTCCCCCCTCTGGTATGTATCAAATGTAACTGAAACAAATGTTCTAAAGAAGAGAAACAGTGCTGTGGACACCTTTAATAGGGGTCTACACCCTCAACTACTGGGAGTAATAAAAAAATAGGTTGTTTGGATAATCATGGAAGTTTGAGAGACAACTGAGAGCTAGGGCAGAGTTGAACAATAAAGTTCATCTACACAAAGCCAGCCCTTCAATATAGGAAGAAGTGGCTGTTTTAGCTAATGCATAGAAACCAAAACTGAGGGGCAGCTGGGTGGCTCAGTTGGTTAACCGCCCAACTTCAGCTCAGATCATGATCTCACAGTTTGTGAGTTCGAGTCCCACGTCAGGCTCTGTGCTGACAGCTCAGAGCCTGAAGCCTTCTTCGGATTCTGTCTTCCTCTCTCTCTGCCCCTCCCCTGCTTGCTCGATCTCTCTCTCAAAAATAAATATTTAAAAAAAATTTTTTTTAAAAAGAAACCAAAACTGAGAGTCAAGCAAAAGAAAGAAAGAGTGGAGTATATTCCAAATTAAAGAACAAGATAAAAACCTCAGAGAGGCACCTGGGTATCTCAGTCAACTAAGTGTCTGACTCTTGATTTCGGCTCAGGTCATGATCTCAAGGTTTGTGGGTTCAAGCCCTGCATAGGGCTCCGTGCTGACAGTGCAGAGCCTGCTTGAGATTTTCTCCTTCTCTGCCCCTCCTCTGTTCTCTCTCAAAAATAAATAAATAAACATTAAAAAATCCTCAAAAAATATAACGAAATGAAGATAAATATTTTGCCTGACTAAGAGTTCAAGGTAATGGCCATAAAGATGCTCACTGAACTCAGAAGAACAGATAAACATAGTGAGAACTTCAACAAAGGGACAAAAAATATAAGAAAGTTCCAAGCAGAAAAAAATGGAATTAAAGGATACAATAACTAAACTGAAAAATATACTAGAGGGTTTCAATAGGAGACTAGATGAAGCAGAAGAAAGGATCAGTGAACTCAAAGAGCAGAAGAACTTACTCATCAGAGTAGCAAAAAGAAAAAAAAGAATAAAAACAAGTAAAAATAGGTCAAGGGACTTTTTGGACATCATCAAGGTGACTAACATTTGCATTACAAGAGTCCCACAAGAAGAAGAGAGAGAAAGAAGCAGAAAACTTATTTGAAGAAAGAATGTCTTAACATTTCCCTAACCTGGGAAAAGAAGCAGATATCCAGATTCAGGAAGCCCACAGAGTTTCAAATAAGATGAACCCAAAGAGAACCACACCAAAACAGACTATAATTAAAATATCAAAAGTTAAAGACAAGAGGAGAATTTTAAAAGTAGCAAGAAAAAACCCAACTTGTTACACACAAGAAAATCTCCATTAAGACCCTAAGCAGATTTTTCAGCAGAAACGTTGCAGGCCAGAAGGGAGCAGCACAATATATTCAAAGTGCTGAAAGAAAAAAAAAAAAAAAAAATCTAATCAAGAATACTCTGTCCAGCAAAGTTATTCAGAACTGAAGGAGAGAAAAAGAGTTTTCTAGATAAGCAAAAGCTAAAGGAGTTCATCACCACTTAGCTGGCCTTAAAAGAATTGTTAAAAGGACTTCTTTAAGCTGAAAAGAAGGGGCACAGATTAGTAACAAAAAACATATGAAAGTATATATCCCTTTAATAAAAATATATTAAAGGTAGCAGATTAATCACTTATAACTGCTAGCATGAGGTTAAAAGGCAAGAGTCCTAAAGACCATGGTGCTGAACCATCCGCCTCTGCAACTTGTTGAAAGAAAACGGGCTATATCTTGGAGACCATTCCAGTATAAAAAAAAAAAAGTCTTATCAGAGGCAGGAGGACAGTTCTGCTCAGGCTTCCTTCTTGTGCTCAGACTCTAGAGGAGAACACACATGCAGTAAATAACCTCAATCCAGCTTCTCCAGTCAACTTCTCTCTTTACTTCACCTACAAAATTAGGATACTAGAGATTTATCTGTATCACCATTCTGAAAGCTGAAAGCCAAATTGCTGTGGAAGCCTGAGCAACTGTCAGATAAAGGAATGGCACTATAATTAATCCACTGGAACCAAGCTTAGGTATCATTTATCATTTGTTCTTTCAAAAGTCAAAGAAGTTATATTAGTTGTGCAGAACATGCAGAATTTTAACATCTGTGGATATTCAAAAATAGAATATAAACTTTCCTATAAGGATTCCAGCCCTGATGATTACTTTTTCACATCAGAAAGTGTAGCTTTTGAGAATGTGATTTTCATTCTTTATTTCTGTTATAATATTTTAAAACTCAGGCTGGAATAATTGAAGATGCCATGCTCTAATGTAGACACACACATAACAGTGCACTTAGGTAACAGTTAATATGGAGACATCAGTAGTTTTAAAGTCAGTACCTTCTATGGGTAATTTTATCTGGCCCTTAGGCAGGTTCTTATCTCACCCTTGTAGTTAGGCCCTATTACAAAGTACTGCCACTAATAGGGAACAAAGACTGCTTTAGATAAGGGATTGTATTCTCATGGGTCAAAGCACACAGCAAGTGTAATGTACTTAAGAGTAATATGAGAAGAAAATAGCAATTCCCAAGGCTCCCTTAAAAATTTAGAACATCAGGTCAAGATTCGAAACTGACAGCTTCAGTGGGTGTGATACGGCTGCCAGGCAATGACCCTGCAAGCCCTGTTGGAGAAATTAATCCCAAAGGTACCACAGGCAGAAGATGACCCAATTACTGAGAAGAAGGTCAGGTATATAAAAGACAATGATGAGAACAGGCCACGAGGACTCGAATATCAGGACAATTGATATTGTCAGATTTTGATTGTAAGTCAAAATCAGAAACTGCTCAGAGAGAAAAGGATAAAATGCCTTGTTGAAAATCAGTGTCCTGAAGCTCCTGGGGGTAATACCAACCTGCTAGGTTCCAAATGAAAGAAAAACCACTAGGTTCATTATGTCATCACCCCACTGTTAGTTGGAACTGATGTGAAATAGAGAAGGCAGGCAAAGATGACCCAGAAAAGAGATGTGCAGACTATGAGTCTGATGACAAGTATGTTGATTTTGTTGAATTTTTAATTTATTGCCACTTCTGACTACCTGTTCTTTCCATATTGATTTTCTTTTAAATGGTCTTTGCCGTTTTAAAATTGATCCTGAAAACTGTTCTTTGCCAAAAATCTGTGCTGCTTCTGATGTTCCATTTAATGATATTTAAAGTATTTATTTTCTTACTTTCCCCTGAAAGAAATGACTGACTTTGACTTAATTCTATTATAGGAGAAAACTGGAAAAATAAGGAAAACCAAATGTATTTGTTTCCGCTAAGCATAATTGCTAGACTTATTCTATAAAATGTTCATAAAGTATATTCCTCCAACTATTCTCAGATTCTTAATTTTAAAATTATGAAGTTGTTAAAATCACTCTGATTTACACTCAGAAAAGACTTAGGAAAAGAGCAGCCTGTGTGCAATGGGTTCAGCCACTCAAATCCTGATCTACCGGTGACATTATTGGGCTTTAGACCAATTTCATGTTTTCAGATGCATAAGTGGGTACAAGGTGCTTTTGCATTATAGGTAGCTGGCAATCAACCATCCCTATGTAAGTAGGGATTGTGGTGAAAGTGACAGGCAAGAGGGGGCAATGTATGATAGGTTCCAACTACCTGGGCTAGACTGGATTTGTTGGTTTGAATTCTTGGAACACTATGTTTACATCAACAACCAAAATTTATGTGGTATTCTACCACAAAGAAAAATTAAGATAGAACTTTAAGCATTTTGAAAGACAGCACCTTTCTATCACAAATGTCCGTTCAAAACAAGCATTGAAGCATCTATCAACCTCTTCCCTTCTTTTTCTCTCCTCTCGCCTCAAAGACCCAGATGAGGAATGTAAAGTATACTAAAATAGTAAACACATTCATAGCATATTAGAGTAATTTTAAAAGTACTCATGCCAAACACACAACAATGCTTGGCTATTTGGGGAGTGGAGGGGAAGAAATGGGAATAAAGGGAAATAAATAAACACAAGAAAGGAGCCTCTCACAAACCAGCGATGAGTGTTAACATGCTAGGACTTGAGGAGAGAAATTAACTCAACTCTATACATTTAAGATTAGAAAAAAAGATTAAAAAACAATTTTTGTTCTGAAATCACTCTGTGAGGATGAATAATGAGGTATTATGTCCCATGACAACAGTCTCATAAAAGATTCTCGAGTAGCTCCAAGAGGAGCATTCAAGAGCTTAGTCCAGTTATGAGGAGAGAAGGAAAGAAAATTCCCTGTGTAAGGTTGTTAACTCTGGATCTAAGCTTGTCCCATTCTTCCATGAACTGGACAAAACTGAAGAGACAAGATTTGCTTTGCAAGAATTCCCCTTTTCCTTTCTCAGAAATTGCTTTTGTAGGTCTCCTATGCTTCGTTCTGAACCTATCTCTGAATTATCTCACATTAAGTTCCTATTGACTGATACAGACCTCTTTGTCAGAAAGTAATGAACCTCTAACGCAGCTGTGTTTAACAGAGGACACACATCAAAAACACCCAGCGTGCTTTTACCACAATTCCTATGTCCCAGCTGTACCTCTGTAGACACTGATTCAGTAGATTTGCATTTATGTAAGTGGTAGAATGGAAAAGAAGGAAGTAAAGCGTTTCTTAAAATGCTACTTATGTGTTCAGCTGGTCCTGAGCATTTATCCAAGGATATATCTCCACTTCCTAATCCCACCACATCAGCTCTAAAGACTTCTAAGCCATTTGCCTACACAGCACAGGATACCAGTATTACTCCCACGGTACCACTCACCTGTTTCTCAACCTAACAAATGCTCCCAGCATCAGGTGGAAGAGACTGGCACCTCTGTCAGTCACTCAATAATTGAGGGACCTTAAGAAACCACCCATCTACCTGTGCATCAAATTCTTCTTCTAAAAAGAGAGGAGAATAAACTGGGTAACCTCTAAAATTCCTCCCCACTCTAAAATTCCAGAAGTTTATACGGCTTCCTTTTTGTCTGCTATTTACTTGCTTTTCTTACAGGGGGAAATTATAATGTCTAACTTCATTTCTCAGCAAAATTTTATTGCCTTGAGAAAATGATCTGCTCTGATCCTTCTGATCTATAGTTCACCCTTCACGGAGAACCCAACAAGTGCTGCTGTCAGTTCCGGGTTTGCATAGAGAATATTCCCTCTCATCTCATTTGGTGATTGAGTGGGAGGCAGCAGGCAATATTTCAAAATGCAAACTGACATTTAATTATACAAAAATCTCCTTCCATGATCACTTCTCTTGCCAGGCTGATTCTGATCTACTTGAACATTTTTTTTCTTTTTTGTTGACTCCTGGTTTTCCAGTTCCTATTGAAAACAATCAGAAATGGGCCTCAAACACTAGATTTATAGACTGTTTCTTCTATGTAATGTAATCTTAAGGTGACACTGTCATTTGCAAAATGATATCTCTTTCTGAGACTCATCTGAACTACTGACATCCACACTGACATTCTCAAGATGTGGGTATTTCCCATCTATATTAAAAACACAGTATTTAAAAAAATTCACTTAAAAGCTTAAGTGGCGATTCTGGGGGAAAAAAAAAAAGGACGGAATGGAAACGGACCATTCTGTCTTAGCTAATTAAACACTGAAATGATTCAAGGCATGGAAATATGCCAGAGCCAGGACTATGGTGAGGCAAGTGAGGCATTTGCCACAGATGTGTAATTTAAGGGGGCACCAAAAATCTCAATAATTAAGATAAAGAATAAATTAATGCAATATTTTAGAGCAGTAACAGTGCCATGGTAGGCCATAGTGGAACCTGACACAAAATGAAAAAGAAATTTTAATATTGATCTTATCCTTATTTAAAATTTTGATATTTTGTTCAGAGTAGATTTAATTGACTTTGATATTTTTTGAAATATTAAAATAAAATATTATTTATATTAACTACTAAATTTGGGGCATCCCTTTAAAGCCTTAAGTCTGTACCCAAAGCAAGTGCTTTCTTCACTTCACATTAGTCCCAGCCCTGGATTACCTTCTGTTATAAGCCACACACGAATGTTAATGCATCTTGTTCTGCATAAACAGGAACCCCTACAATAACTCTAATGATTTCTATTACAGCTACCATTTGTGTGTGTGTCTTTTCTAAGTGATTGATACCATTTTAATAATTTATTCTAAGCAGTGACTGGAGAAGTAGGCAATTTTCTTTTTACATCAAAGAAAAATGAAACTCTGAAAAGTGAAAATAACCTGACAAGGGACATACTTCAAGCACACTGTATTGTTAAATGAGATCAAGGGGGGAAAAAGAGACAGAGAGAGGGAGAGAATGAGAAGAGGGAAAGAAAAAGAAGAAAAGAGGAGGATAAATACATATCACAGGGATTTTCAAACTCAAAGTGCATAGACTCATCCAGGAAATTTGCTTAAAATGTAGATTCTCAGGCTGACCCATATAAATTTGAATTAAATAAGGCCTAGGGTAACTCTGAGAATCTGCATTTTAAGTGATTCTGATGCAGGTGTTCAAGGGACCACACACTGAGAAACACTGATGAGAGGCACCCATTCTGGCAGAAACTGGGTGTATCTGAATGTATCTGAAACACATTTTCTCATAATCTCTTCAATAACCTTCAAGGTAAGAATTAATGCCCCTTTCTTTACATATGAGAAGAAAAAGTCCAAGATGATAAGAAAATTGCAAACACGTTGAGCGAGTGGGAAAAAATCAAAATTTAACCCAGATCTACCTCCAAATTCAGGCTTTTCCACTGTACTCTATGACCTGCATGAGAAAGGCAAGGGATGCATCTGTTAGGTGAGTGGTACCTTGTATCAGGGACACCAGATCACAGAAAGGAATCTAAATGAGCCATGGCAGGCAGCTGGGACAAAGGTCAGTGGTGTGCACAGGTGAAAGGAAAGGGTAACGGAAATGGAGTAGAAGTGAGGCAGAACAATTCAGGAAGTGGAAAGAAAGTAATGTTTTGCACATGCAATGATTGTATTTTGCAGTTTAAAATTCAAAATGAGAAGTGTAACCATTATGTCAATGTTAGCTATTATATGAGCAAATGACATAATACATTTATAGATATGACAATAATATAATTTGATGAGGGAAGAACAAAATCTTGGATTGAGCCCGTTTTCTAGTTTGAGTCTACATCGCTGGATTTATCCCCATTCTGCCTTTCTGTGCCTTCTGTCTCTAATCCTGAACTCAAGCTGTTCTTACTGGGCCAGTCTAACATTTTTATATTTTTAAGCCAGAACTTACTTCAAATCCAACTCCCCTGGTGAAATTGCTCTGGTTAACTCCATATTATCCCATATTTGACACCTTACCATGATGTCAACCCAATCTTCACTTCTGTTTACTCTTCTGTGTATAGTGTACGTATTATTTATATATCCTGTGTTGTTTGGCTTAATAATGTATCTATGTCATTGCTAGATTTGTAAACAGATTTTCAGTTTCTGGAGGTGTCTGAATATCCTAAAACTTAAATACTGAAACTCTTATCATCTGAAAAATGCTCCATGATAAAGGTCAGTGAGCACTTACGGAAGAGAATAAAAATAAAATAGTTACAATTTTGTAAGGCAATAGGTCTGAAATGCTATCACTCACTTACCATTGAGGTGAGTTTTCTCCCCCCAAAATACATGTACAGACTTCTAATATTTAACAATAATTATTAAATTATTATTATTAATTTCTCTAGATCTTGTTGGGAGTAGGGGTAGGGGAAAGAAGTGTAAGATATGGTCTTGAGAAATTTAAAATCTTATTGAGGAAATAAAAACCAATGTCCCTGATATAGGCCAAGTTGCACTGAACCTGCAATCAGAATGAGGGATCAATAGGACCTCAAGAGTCATCTTGGATGAGATGGCAACACTTCTGGGCAGAATCCGATTGTAAAGGGGAGGAAGCTGGACCTAAAACAGAGAGAGAAGTGAGAGTTGAAGATACACGCAGGGGTGTCATCAGCCCCAACAGAACTTGGTCATAATGACATGTAATGGGGAGACTATGTGTGGAGGGAGGTTTAAAATGAGAGACTAAGGGGGAGGGATGCCTGGGTGGATCAGTTGATTAAGTGTCTGACTTGAGCCTGGGTTATATCTCACAGTCTGTGAGTTCAAGCCCCACATGGGGGTCTGTGCTGACAGCTCAGAGCCTGGAGCCTGCATTAGATTCTATGTTTCCCTTTCTCTCTACCCCTCCCCTACTCTCACTTTCTCGCTCTCTTTCTCTCAAAAATAAATAAACATTAAAGAAAATGAGAGAGTAAGGAATAAGAGAATAGTTATAAATCTTACATCCAAAGAGTCTGGCTAACAAAGGAAGAGGATATTTAGGACAATCGCAAATGTTTTCTAGAGAGAAGATACTTTGAAGATACAACACAAAAAGGCAACAATGTAAGAGAGGGGCTCCAATGTCAGTGAATCCCAGAAGAAGGATTTAGGGGCAGGGTGTAGAATATAGTGGCCAGGGAAGCTTCAGAGGGAAGAAAAAGCCTTAGAAGGAAGATATGGATCCAGAGAACTGCTGGGGGAAGTGGGAGGCAAAGAGGGAACCCACCCCAGTTGGTTTCCATCAATTTCACCATGTGGGAGGTGAGATCAGCTCCTGAAGGCAAAAGGGAAGTGGGGGAAGTGGTTAACTGTGGTGGTGAGTTTCACAGGGTGTCAGTGCCATCTTCATCATCTATGGTGACACTACGCTATGTGTTAAATCTTATATAAATTATTCTTATATTGTGTGGCTATAAATTTCATACAAAGAGATAGCTACAGCTTCTCCCTCAAGATCATAAAGTGTAAATAATATAAAGTCTAGATGTATTGCAAGGTCTAGAAGAAAAATCCCCATTTTCATTCTTTCACATTTTTTATATTCTCTGAGTCAGTCAACTTTTTTTTTTAAAAATGCTAATTTGTGTTGTTATTACACAATATTTCAAAATTAAAAAAAAACAGTGGTTAGTGACTTGGCTTGGCAGAGTTTAATCAGTGACACACAAATTTTATAAATTTTATCAGAGAGGTAACATCAACTTCTTGATAAAAGTAACCATATTTTGAAGTATAAAGTAATCCCTAGTTTAACTGAGAATCTCTATGACCTTCCATATATTGGGAAGCTGTTCAACAACTACATAGTAAGAAGCATGTCTGGGTATAATAATTTTTAGATTTAAACTAAAAACTGGACTGCTATAGACCATGCTGATTTATTTCTCTCTTTCCTCCATGAGATAGAAACTATGAAGTTATTAGTTATTCTTGCTGGGGGTATAGGAAAATCCACCCATGGAAAAGGGGAGAAGTAACTAATTTTAAGTTTGAAGAACACATACTCATTCCAATCTTGGGGAAATTTGAAGCCAATATCTAATAATCACTGGCTAACTAGGAATTGGCATTTCTAATGTTTTTAACCTTCCTTAAAGGGCTGTTTTATTATGTTTTATATGTATTATTAATTTCATAAACAGTGTCCAAGTTGCCTCCATTTCAGTGAAGTGGGAGATAAAAGATGACTGGTTCAATCAGCCTTCCCAAATCCCTACAGTTTTGTGTGTTTAGAGTCAGTCATCAAACGTCTGGAAGCACATATTGCAGTCAACCTCCTGGGCTGCTACTTTAGCAATAAAGCTTCAGTTATCACAAATTATAATTGCTTCAAGAAACGGAGTGGGTCATTTACAAATGATTTTACTGACTTGAGGTTTTTAATTTACTTGCCTGAAGATTACTTAAGCAAATGTTCTAAAAGATTTTATAAGCTCCCCTGGATCTTACAGGAGGATGTTATCCTCCTGGGTGTGGGGGGGAGGGTGTGGGGTGGAGAACATCAGAGTTCATCCAAGGGTTGTTTTCATTTCTTAGTACCGAAAGCACCAATTCTTATTTGCCTGTCGTGAGTTCTCCCCTCCTTTGTACATATGCATGATAAGGAGACTGGCTCACTTTAGAAGACACCATCCTTCCTCTTCCTACCAGCAGCACACCATGCAAATACACTACACCCAGGAAAACCTCCTTGGAACAATTGATTAAGAAGAATATTATAACAAAACTGCTCCCCTCCCCCCATCTTGTGGGGATGCGGAACAGCTTGCCTCATTAAAGATTCAGAGTGGCTAGTACTGCCTTGGACCAGGCTGACGAGTTTTGGAGTCTCTATTTAGTCAACATGCAAATTATAATCTCCCTCAAAAGGCTTGAATTTGGGCAAAGAATGCTGATCAAGAAAATGGAAAAGTATATATATACCAGCAGACTCTGTCACTCAAAATCTCTGCTCCTGTTAACTGTTCAGACTGAAGAGAGTACGGGAGCATGCCAGCAATAAAAGCCAAATAGAATGCCTGCCTCTGTCCTCTGCTAGCTCTGTCTTGCTTTAAGATATTTAATCTCTCAGCATGATCTGAAAAGTGAAGACAGTAGAATTTCTTTATAAAATTCTAGCAAATTTGAAGATAACACCTGTAAAGTGACTAGAACAACTGTCTGGCACATAACTTAATATGTAACAAATGTTAACTGCATCTCATTAGGAATGTACTTTGGGGAATGGGTGAAAAACCTAACCTGAAGCCTTTCTTACTATAGTAATTGTTTCACATAAATGACTACTTTCCTCCATAATATGATCTCTGAGATTGATCTGAAGTGAAAGTTCCTTTTTTTGTTATGAAACATTTAAAGCATAAACAAAATAGAATAGTATATAGCTCGTCCCGGGTTTGATACCTGCCATCTTGTGTCTCAGCTGTACTCACTGCTACTTCTCCTTCGCCTCAGATCAGTTAAGCAAATCCCAGAAATAATATCATTTCATCTGTAAATATTTCAGTATGTCTCTCACAAATGAGGACCAAAAAATTCCCACATAACCACAATACTGGTACCACACTTTTAGAGTTAATAATAATTCCTTAATATCATCACATATCTAGTCAGTGTTCAAATTTCCTCCACTGTTGTATGCATGGTTTTCCTTTCCCTAACAATTTATTGAATTAGGATCTGAATAAGATCCATACGCTGTAATTGGTTGATATGTCTTTCAAGACTATTTTAGTCTAGGGGTGCCTGCGTGGCTCAGTCATTTGAGCATTGACTCCTAACATCAGCTCAGGTCATAATCTCACAGTCATTGGAACAAGCCCCATGCCAGGCTCCACACTAAGCATGGAGTCTGCTTGGGATTCTCTCTGTCCCTCTCTCTCTGTCCTGTCCTGCAAACACATGCTCTCCATCTCTCTCAAAATAAGCAAACATTTTTTTAAAAGACTATTTTAGTCTATAATTCCCCTTTCTTTTTTTTTTCTTTTTGCAATGGATTTGTTGAGAAAACCAGGTTGTTTATGCTTTAGAGGTGTCCTCATGCATCTCTGTGTCTTTCAATGCATTCTTCTGGTTTTCTTTTCTTTAAGTTTATTTATTTAGTTTTTGGGTTTTTTTCAACATATGAAGTTTATTGTCAAATTGGTTTCCATACAACACCCAGTGCTCATCCCAAAAGGTGCCCTCCTCAATACCCATCACCCACCCCCCATCAACCCTCAGTTTGTTCTCAGTTTTTAAGAGTCTCTTATGCTTTGGCTCTCTCCCACTCTAACCTCTTTTTTTTTTTTCCTTCCCCTCCCCCATGGGTTTCTGTTAAGTTTCTCAGGATCCACATAAGAGTGAAAACATATGGTATCTGTCTTTCTCTGTATGGCTTATTTCACTTAGCATCACACTCTCCAGTTCCATCCACGTTGCTACAAAGTATTTATTTAGTTTTGTAGAGAGACAGAGACAGTGTGAGCAGGGAGGGGCAGAGAGACAAGGAGAAAAACTCTGACGGAGCCTCCCCGTTGCCAGCACAGAGCCAGAAGCAGGACTTGAACTCATGAAACTATGTGATCATAATCTGAGCTGAAACCAAGGGTCAGATGCTCAACTGACTAAGCCACCCAGGTACCCCTGGTTTTCTTTTCCTCTGAAAACTGGGAATCATCTACGTAGAGGCCTGACCAAATAGAGTTCGACTCTTCGACACAAGTAATTCACAGGTGATACTGTGGACCTCCATTAAGAAGCACCTGATGCTTCTTGTCTCACTTTTTGTGACATCGGCAGCTGCTCGGTGGGCATTACCTGAATCCATTGCTGCAAAGTAGAAATGTTCTATCATTCATTCTTCATTTATCAGCTAGTAGAGTCCCACAAAAAGAAAACTCTCTCATCAAGCCTTGATTATCAATTCCTGATTTCCTGAAAAGGCAGGAAAATTGCTGCATTTCTTTGCTTTGTTTCCAAAACACTGAGTTTGTCTGCTAGCATTCTACACAGGTAGCCACTGAGGGGCCTTTTCTTTTAAAGTATCATTATAAACTGGTGTATTTAACATATCTGGTATGTTCCAATCTATTATTGATATTATTCTAATGATGATTAAATTATTCTATTTTTGCTTAATAAGAGCTTATTCAAGTTGACTCCTAACTCCTTTTGATGAAAACCTAATAGTCTTTATAGCTTTCTTGCTTTCCACCTAATCTTTTATTTCCTGTCCAAGACTTAGGTTGGAGAATCAACTATTTCTCCAAGGGCCCTAGTTCCTTTCAGGAAGAAATGACACTTAGGTATCACAGTCTGGTGGCTTGGGCTGCTCATTGTTATGCAATTAATCATTGCTTCAAAGCCTTTTCAGTGAACAGAGGGAGTAAATACTAAAAAAAAAAAAAAAAAAAAAAAAAAACCCACGCATCACAGGTTCTTACTGATATTGTCATTCAAAGTCAATAGTACAAGGTTTCTATTAACCCACTCATCTTCACTGATCTTCATCGTCATCTTCTTCCTTCAATGTCCAAATTCCACTTTTCAAGGACCCCAACATAATAACTCATCTGTTTTATCTCACAGTACTAGTCTCAGGATTGTAATATAATTACTACCCCCAACAATACACTAGAGAGTAAATAATTTAAATTCTCCTTGCATTTCTTTTGTTCTCAGGGTATATATCCCTAGGTTTGTATACTCAAATTACTGCGGTTTTAAGTTTTAAGAAGTTCTTTTCTATGTGGGTTATGCCACCAATTTGCTACACAGGTTACTTGTTTCACTTTGCTTTTGACTTTTAGGGTTTGCTTTTTACACTTAATTTTGTTTTATAATTATTACATTGGATATTCACATTGTTCCAAAATCATATCCACACACACACACACACACACACACACACACACACACACACAAAAGGTATATTCAGGAAATTCTAGCTTATCTACCTGTCCCTACCTTCCCCTATAAGACTCATATCTTATATTTAATCGTTTATCCATTCTACTTTTAATATAAGTAAATACATCTCCTTTTTTTCCCCTTTTATTAACTATGCCTCATGCCCAACATGGAACCCAATGTGGGGCCTGAACTCATGACCCTGAGATCAAGACCTGAGCTGAGATCAAGAGTCAGCTGCTTAATCAACTGAGCCACCCAGGTACCCCAAATATATCTCCATCTCATAAAATAATGGTAATATCCTGTATATACATTTATCCATCTTCTTTATTTCACTCAGTGGTTCCTGCATCATATAACTTTCCTCAGTCATCATATTGGAACAATTGCTTATGCTGGCTAAGATAATATAATGATTATCAAATATTACTATCACACATGTGAGATTCAGCAGTAGTATAATGAAATAGGCATCCTGTCTCATCTTTAAAGACTCAGTAATGATTAGTTTTAAAAGCATACCTTTTGACTCCCTTTGCCCATGTGACTTACCTTCCAGCATCAAAAGGTACAAACTTCCAGTTACAAAATAAATAGGTCATAGGGATGTAATATATAGCATGGTTACTGAAGTTAATAACACTGCATTGCGTATTTTAAATCTCTAAGAGACCAAATCTTAAATCACAAAACAAATTCACTATGTATTGTGATGGATGGACACCAGATTTATTGTGATGATCATTTTACACTATATACAAATATCGAGTCATTATGTTGAAAACCTGAAACTAATATGTTATATGTCAATTTTTCAGTGATACCTCAATTTTAAAAAAGCTCATTTGACGTGTCAGTATTAAAAGGGAACACTCATAAAATTACTTCTCCCAAAAGGTGGCTGTTTCTGTTAGTCAGTGTTGCACTCCTTTACATGAATACCTAGAGAAAATTGGTATATTAATTCTCTTCTCCTCCTTTAGGCATTTGTAAGAACAAATAGTCTATAGATTAAAATCTTGAAATATTTGTAAAAAGCCCTAGAATGCATGCAAGTTATTTTTTCTTTTTGCCATTTCTTATATGTAGAAATTTTATAATGGAAAACATTGGAGTCAGAAGGACTGAATAGAAATCTTAGCTGATCTGCTAACTAGGTGGATGAATTTAGGTAAAACATTTTACCTCTTAGAACTTCAATTTTCTCATCAGTCAAGTGCAGATAATACTACCAATACCAGAATGTTGCTATGAGAAAGAAACAATTATTTGAATGCAACATATAAACCCCATAGCACTCTGCAAATTTAAAGCACAATAAACAGGGAATAAAACGGCTGGTTTGATAAAAAGCCAATCCTAAAGCTTTAACTTGTTTGTTTAAAATGATAGCAACATTTGACTGTGAATGAGAGCTTTAGAATCATCCAAGCTGCAGTCTGGAAACTGACTTTTTGCCTGAACAGAACTCAGTTATAAATATCTGTCTTTGGGTTTGACATTCAATTCTGAGGTGAATCGAACATGCTTCAGAATTTTAATCTGACATCGAAGAGCTAAAACTCTGAAAGTAGATAAAACATTTTGGAAAAAAAAAAAGCAACCTGTTAATCTCAAGTGACTTTTAATTCCAATTCTGATTATTCAATATAGTAACATATCTTCAGATAGAAACTCATTTCTGAAAATTCATCTTCAAAGCTTTTATATAATCTAAGTTGGAGAGGAAATGGACCTATATTTTATGTTGAGGGAAAATAAAATACTAACATTAATCATTTTTTCCCTTAAAACTTTTTAGACATAAACCTCATTAAAGAAAGAATATTATACTACATAACTTTTTGAATGTGATTTAGCAAATGATAAAGCAACAGGAATAACTAAGAGACTTATGACACTGCATTAAAAATCAACTACGATCATATTGACCTTTTGGTCAATCACAAAGCATACCTCACCGAAAGTATTCATACTTGCCAATGAACTCTGAGCGTGGTTCTCTGCTTTTAAAACAAAATTAGCTTTGGGAAATGCACATTGAAGGGTTATACCTAAATTCATATGTAAAATTAAAAAAATATGCCATATGTACATTTTTTAGCTCAACATTGCAGGTGCATGTTATTGTCTTCTTTGCACTTAAACCCTGCACGCGCCAACCATTGTAAGTCTAAGCCACCAATGCAGTCATGAATAGCTCACTGGGGGAGGGAGGGCATCAAACACATGCAAAAACATTGAGAATAGGTCACTGAGCCTCCACATATCCATCATCCAGATTTAACAATATCAAGAACTTGCCACATTTACATCATCTTCCCTTTATTACTTTGAGAAGACTGTTAAGCAAATCTCGGACTTCAGGCACACTTCAGCCCACATCTCTAGAAGAATGGTCATTTTCTTACATAACTAATATGTAATTTCTACCACAACAAAATTGCCAATTGTTCCTTGATTTCATCTATTACCCAGTTCATAATAAAAATTTCCAAACTGCTTTGAAATAGTCATTTTAGAATTGGTATGTTCATATTAGGACCCAAATTCAGTCTACACATTACATTTGCTTATTATATCTCCCAAACCTGTTTTAATCCAGAAATGTGCCTCCTATATATTCTCCCATGCCACTGACATAAGAAACCCTCCCTTTCTTTTAAATACACATTCCTTAAGTGCCTATTTCTTGCTAGATACTTAAGCCTTTATTACCTAATTTGATCTCAAAATATCATCAGAAGTGATATAGCAGTCACAGGTACTTGTCTACCAAAATTTGGGTTTTCTCCCTCATGGTATGGAGCTTTGCTACGAAACAGCTGCCAACAGAGGCCTTCCCAAGGAGCAACCATCTAAGCCAGGTGGATCACTGTTGGTCTAAAGCATTTCCCAGGGAGAGATCCCCCCAGTAACTTCCCCTCACCTAGGAATCTGCTCCTTGCAAGGTAAGTTGTGGAGATATTTGTTCATAGACATATCCTTCCAAGACAAAGTTCTTAACCCCCTTCTCTGTGCTATGATGTTGTGATTCATTTCTGTTCTATCACTTCTTGCATTTAAATTGTAGTCCTATGGGGGTGTCTGGGTGGCTCAGTTTGTTAAGCGTCTAACCCTTAGTTTTGGCTCTGGTCACGATCTCCCGGTTTGTGGGATTGAGCCCCACATCAGGCGGGCTCCTTGCTGACAGTTCAGGGACTGCTTGGGACTCTCTCTCTCTCTCTCTCTCTCTCTCTCTGCCTCTCCCCTGCTTGCTTGCTCACTCCTCTCTCTCTCTCAAAATAAATAAATAAACTTTAAAAAATAAAAATAAATAAATTGCAGTCGTATCTATCTTTAACCCACTACACAGTAAATTCCAAAAGAAAATTATGCCTTATTCAACTTTGAATCTCCAGGGCTTACCACACTGCCTAACATATAACAATTTGTGGAATTAAAAAAAAAATGACTCAATTACACATCCCACTCCTAGAATATGTTTAAGTGGTAGGTTTATCATTTATTTGAAAGGAATTTTTCTAATGCATCCCCAACAAAATCACAGCACTATAGAAGAACTGAGACATGAAAAGTGTGATACATAAAATTATAGAATAGGAAGGGAACAAAGGGAAAAAGGTGGCTAGGGAAAGAGTCCAAGAGAAAATTTTATACTTTCAAGTAAGAAATGTCTCTGAAATACCAAAACACAAAGCAAAGCAAATCGTTGTCAATAAGAGGTCATGGATCCATAACTGTCTTTGCACAGGAACATCTCAGGCTGATTAGCAGTTAAGCCATTTTTCAGTATTACCAAGGTTGAGATAACACAATTCAGATCAATGTTTAACTATCTTTATTGTTGAGAAAGTCGAACCCAAATCCCTTACACTTCAGCTTAAGCACATTTCTTCTTTTCCATCATGAGAGGTGAGCAGCTGGCTGCCATGCTAAGCAGATCTCTTTATATACTCTGAGACCCTCCAAATATGCACTGTTTATTCCAGTCTTTAAATAATGCAGCTCTCTTCACACTCTTCCTTATGCATTCTGTTGGGAATGATCCTTTATGTAATTCATCATATTAAATCATCTATTTTGTTTCTACATTCCTTAACTTTACCTCTCCCCAAGCCCCTTCTGTTATGTCTCTAGTTCAATTTACTACATAAAATCCTTCCCTTCTCAAATTGGCATTCTGCTTTCTATGCCTTAACAGACAGATAATAATTTACTTTGCATTTCATTCCTTGTTCTGAAGTGCCTAATGATAAAATGAAAACAGTCTCAATCAGAATCATGAAACCAACCTTAAAGAGTTTCCATATGTCTTGGGAAGATTTGCCTTCCTGGAAATGTGTTGATGAATTTTTAGCACAAATTAAACCTCACAAAATCATTCCTCAAGTATTTCTGCAAGCATTTTGCCATCATGTCACCCTCTGATACTTTGGAATGGTAGAGCCAGTTTGAAGCTGAATGACATTGATTCAAAGAACCCTGCTTACAACTTACAAATCTGAGAAATGTTTCTGGGAGGTGAGGTAAGTGGCCCCAGGGAAAAAGGCCAGTTTGAGGGTTCACAGTACTATGCTGCTTATTAGAAGGTTTTTATTCTGCTTTCATTTACTGCTAACCAAAAGGTCTGAAAGATAAAACTACTGGTAAGATAGAGCTAAAATGAAAATGCCTTTTAAACCTTAGAAACCAATACTAAATGATAATACCAACAACACAATTGCTAAACCTTACTTTGTACTGACTATTGATATCGGTACTATTGTAAATACAGTACATGTATTAACTCATTCAATTTTTAGGATACTCCTGTAAGGGAGATGTTTATCATCATCCACACATTACATGTGAAGAAACAGGCTCACAGACTTTGAGTAACTTGCCTAAAGTCATGCATGATTTAGCTTGAATTTAAATTCAGGGCATCTGGCTCCAGAGTCCGTGTTATTAATCAAGACTTACACCATGAATGATTCAGAAGATTAATCTTTGTGACACAGGAAATATATCTGCTAAGGTAATACATATTTAGTAAATATGAACATTTCCAAAATTATGTTTCATCTTAACAAAAAATAGAAAAAATAATCAACATAGTATCAATGTGGTTTTAAGGTGTCTGTTCTTTCCATCCATGGCAACTGATAGAGAATATTTTTACTAGCACATGTATGTGTCTGATATTTTAATAAAGACCTCTCTAAATCTAAAAAAAAAATCTTAATGTAAACATCAGCTGTTTATATGAAATTATTTTATACTCAAATAATGTTTAGAAAATGCTTTGTCCTAACAAATGGAAGATTTCAGAGGTAGAAGCATAAATCTTATAAAATGAGCTTTATGAACTACATGATATTTTATATATTATCATCATTGGGTCCTAACCACTATATATATTCAAAGTCCCAATGGATAGAAAAATTGATCAGCAAATATCAACTTTCTAGCATTTACTAAGTGCAAGGCCCTGGGCTAGATCCTGTAAAAGAGGGATAGTTCTAATGTAAACAATGTCAATATCTATCTGCAAAAAATACCTAACCGAAGATGTAAAAGATCTGTATGCTGAAAACTATAGAAAACTTAAGAAATACATTGAAGAAGACACAAAGAAATGGAAAAACATTCCATGCTCATGGATGGGAAGAACAAATGTTGTTAAAATGTCAATACTACCCAAAGCAATCTACACGTTTGATGCAATCCCAATCCAAATTGCACCTTCTAGCTCTTCTCAGAGCTAGAACAAACAATCCCAAATTTGTATGGACCACAAAAGACCTGAATGGCCAAAGTAATGTTGAAGAAGGCATCACAATCCTGGACTTTAGCCTCCATTACAAAGTTGTAATCATCATGAGAGTATGATATTGGCACAAAAACAGACACATAGACCAATGGAATAGAATAGAGATTCCAGAATTGGACCCATAAATGTATGGCCAACCAACCTTTGACAAAGGAGGAAAGAGTATCCAATGGAAAAAAGCCTCTTTAGCAAATGGTGCTTGGAAAACTGGACAGCAACATGCAGACAAATGAAACTGGACCACTTTCTTGCACCATACACAAAAATAAACTCAAAATGGATGAAAGACCTAAATGTGAGATAGGAAACCATCAAAACCCTAGAGGAGAAAACAAGCAACAAACTCTTTGACATCAGCTTCAGTAACTTTTTACTCAACATGTCTCTAAAGGCAAGGGAAATAAAAGCAAAAATGAACTATTGGTACCTCATCAAGACTAAAAGCTTCTGCAATGCAATGGAAACAACCAACAAAACTAGAAGGCAACTGACAGAATGGGAGAAGATATTTGCAAATGACATATCAGATAAAGTGTTAGTATCCAAAATCCATAAAGAACTCACCAAACTCAACACCCAAAAACCAAATAATCCAGTGATGAAATGGGAAGAAGACATGAAGAGACACTTTTCCAAAGAAGACATCCAGATCGCCAAAAGACACATGAAAAGATGTTCAACGTCACTCATCATCAAGGAAATACAAATCAAAACCATGTTGAGATACCACCTCACACCTGTCAGAATGGCTAAAATGAACAATTCAGGAAACAACAGATGTTGGCAAGGATGTGGAGAAACAGGAACCTTCTTGCACTGTTGGTGGGAATGCAAACTGGTGCAGCCACTCTGGAAAAACAGTGTGGAGGTTCCTCAAAAAATTAAAAATAGAATTACCCTACAACCCAGCAATAGCACCACTAGGAATTTATCCAAAGGATACAGGAGTGCTGATTCATAGTGACACATTTACCCCGAAGTTTATAGCAGCACTACCAACAGTAGCCAAATTATGGAAAGATCCCAAATGTCCATCAACTGATAAATGGATAAAGAAGATGTGGTTTATATATAAAAGGAATACTACTTAGCAACAAGAAAGAATGATATTTTGCCATTTCCAACAATGTGGCTGGAACTGGAGGGTATTATGCTAAGTGAAATAAGTCAGGCAGAGAAAGACAGACACCATATGTTTTCACTCATATGTGGTATTTGAGAAATTCAACAGAAGACCACTGGAGAAGGGAAGGGGAAAAAACAGTTTCAAACAGAGAGGGAGGCAAACCATAAGAGACTCTTAAATACAGAGAACAAACTGAGGGTTCATGGTGGGGGGGGGGTGGAACGGGTTATGGGCATTGAGGAGGACACTTACATGTTGGGATGAGCACTGGGTGTTGTATGTTAAGCGATGAATCATGTGAATCTACTCCCAAAGCCAAGAGCACACTGTATACACTGTATGTTAGCTAACTTGATAATTATTATATTTAAAAATATAAACCAGTAACAGAGCATCTGATAAAAACTAAACATCTATGTTAGTTGCATTCTTCTGACTATAAGAACAGAGGTACACTCAGGTTATGGCACATAATAGGGGTTAGCTATAGGCTGTATTTAGAAATAAAAATATATATAGGTGTTTCCACAGACCGCATAGAAACCCAAGAACCATTCAGCTCAGGCTAGAAGAGACAAATGAATTCAAGATGGAAGGTCATTCGGGATTCAAAGAAGATCTAGCAATTGGGTTACCAACATGAGTCTGCCTGTCCCTATTCTGCTTATTGCCATCTCTGTTTTATGGTCATTCGGTCTCTGTCTGTTACCACTGGATTCCTTCTCTCTGTGTATTCCTTTAAAGAATTCCAGAGAGGGTATCTGATGCCCAAGTTTGTCACCATCACCTTTGTTAGGCTGAACTTTCGTATCAAGACTCCCTTTAGTATTACCAGAAGGTATACCTACAATGAGTGAACACCTCTTTGCTTGACCTAGACCTCCTGAAACCACATGGTCACTCTCAATATCTGAAGGACTCAATTCAACTGGTCCTAAAAAATCTAGTTACAAATACAGCAACTTGAATACCAGTGCAGTAACTCCAGTTTCTTACTTAGAGCCCACTTTCCTTAACATGATATACAATTTATGGGAGGCAGCATATAATATGACATAACATGTTTTTACAATCTGTAGAAGATAGATGGTGCACTGGTTGACAAGGTAGTCTCTAAAGGCATTACCTGTGTTCAAATTTAGCTCTGATGTTTACAAGGTATGACTACGTGCAAGCTATTTAACCTATTTACACCTGTTTCTTTGTCTAGAAACTTGAGACTACTAATGTAGTCCCTACTTCATAGGGTTGTTATGAGGATAAAATAAATAATTCATTCAAAAAGCCTCAAAATATGACTGGCCACAGTGAGCATTTGATGAACTTTAGCTATGATTTTTCTATTACTTCTCACACATCTTATCAATTTTATCCCTTATAACTCCCTAACACAAAACTTTTACCCAAGTATATTATGCTCTTTCATGTTTCTATTATTGCCCTCTTTCTGAATCTTCTTCTCAGAATTTTCTCTAATAAAAGTTTCCCCATCCTTCAAAGTTCAGCATAAATTTCCTTTCTTGAGTGATGCCCTCTCTGGTTCATAGTCTAGTTGGGGGCCTCCAGCAATTCCTCTGGCCCTATATGCTTATGCAACTCCTCACACTAAGGGTGAGCAATTCAGTGGCCCCCTCCCACCCCCACCCCCACCCCCCATTGAATCTGTGCTGACCTTGGGACTAGCTTGGACCACAGAAAGTGGTATAAGTACATTCTGGAACTCTCAAACCCAGACCTTTACTTCCTGCTCTTGGAACATAGCCACCATGCTATGAGAAGCCCATGCCACATTGAGATATTACATACAGGGGAACCAGGCACAATGGTTGACAGTCCTAGCTTAGTTCCCAGCTGATGCCAGTGCCAACACTCAACCATGTCAATGAGCCATCTTGAATGGTCCAGCCCAGTCAAGCCCTAGATAACTGCAGCCTTAGGCATCACCAAGTATCCAGCTGAGCTTAGTCAGCTCAGAGAAAATAAGAGATAATAAAATAATAGTATAGTGGCTTGAAATGATAATAAAATGATTTCAAGCCAGTATAATTCTGGTTGTTTTATTACAGCAATACCAAGACATCACTCATGAAACTCCTGGACAGAGTAGGCATTTCTTGGGCTAAGCTTTCATAATTCTATTCTGTAATTTAACAAATTGTACTGTAATTATTTATTTTTTAGGTCTGTCTCCTCTACTGAAAGTCTCAAGACTAGTAAATACGGACTTAAGGCAAAAAACTTTCAGAATAAGTTCCAAGAAAAGTTACAAAATTTACAAAGAACAAAGGTATAACAAATGAGAACAATTCAAAAGTCACCCCAGTCTATCATTTTGGCAATATCTAACCCTTAGAAGATTTGGAGTAAGTTCTAGAAGGGGTAAGACTTTATCATCCTAAAACAAGAAACTGAATATTAGAATTTCTATCTAGAAGTATATTTATATACCACCTTCTGATAACAGAGGGAGAAAATAAAAACAAATGAAACACAGAAAGTAGCCAAAGTTAGCTAAGATTATTTTGCTAGTTTATTTTTTAAGAAGAACAATGACAAGAGGGAACTTGTTTTGCTAGGCAGAAAGATTTTTTGGAGGCTGGGTAATAGAGGGATTTTAAATGTGGACTCTGGAGCCATGCTAACTGAGTTTTAAATTCAGTCTCATAGTCTGAGTTTGAATCATCTCTACACATTTGTGTAGCCAGGTACTTGACCTGTCTGTGCCTGTTTCCTTATTGATAAAATGGAGACACTGACAGTACCTACTGCATAGGGCATGGTTCAGGAGCCAGTGAGTCAATATATGTAAAGCACATAGAATGGTGCCTGACATTCAGGGAGACCTGCGAGATACTGCTGTTGCCCCTATCCTCTTCCTGCCCCCACCCTCCTCCTACTATCAGGAAGGCACAGTAATGATGATAGTATCATTTTAGATCATGGAGAGACAAAGTGGTCACTGGAACTAGACAGTAAATAGTGCTTGACAACCAGCTCTACAACTTATGCTGGAAACAAAAATAAATTCCAAAGAGAATTTTGCTTATAAATCACAAAAATTTTGTAACATTTAGAAGGAAAAAAAATAGAAGAGTGTCTTTAATAGCTTGGTTTGGGTGGGGCGGGAATCTTAAGTCAGATATAAAATGACAAACCATTAAGGAAATGGTTGTTAAACTTGACCACACTAAATTTTTAAAATTCTGTGCAAACTTATGCTGTAACAAAGTTAAAGGACAAGCCAAAGATTGCAAAAAAGAATTCTGTCAGGATTAGTGCCCAAAATATATATGAAACTCCTACTAAATAATAATAAATAACAAATAATGCAATACAAAATGGGCAAAATGATAAACAAGCTTGTGTGAGTGAAATGCATAATTCAATAAAACTCCACAATAACATACCCTTTAATTAAAAAAAAAAAAAAGATGTTACATACTTGGTAATTGGATCCTCATCCTCTGCGTGGGCCCTGAGCTAGTGTTATCTTCTGAATAGGAAGAGAAGAACGTGGGCGAATCAGGGAGATGGGGATGAGAAGGCCAGGGCTTCCAAGTTTCAGAATTTTTCCATCCCAACCTTTCCAGATTAGAGCCATTAACCTTTCAAAAATGTAAGGTACGTAGTTGAATCTTTTGAAACTCACTTATCATGTTTTGGTGATATGTTGCTGATGACAACATCATCATCTTAGTAAAGGCTGGACACAGCTCTAGGAGATTCTCACATACTCAAGAGCAATCCCATGAGGTAGGTGTGATTATTATCTCCATTTTGCCAATGAGCCACTAATTGGTGACAAGCCCAAGGTCACCCAGAAGACTCAGGAATCAAACCCAAGTTATCTGGCTCCAACATCCACACATTATTATCATATCTGGCTCCGAGCCACATGTCATTATTGTCTCTAAACATATGACATATGAAAAGACGTTCGGTGTTGTTAGTAATCAGGGAAATGCAAATTTGCTACATACCATTTCATAGGATATACAGAATGACAAAGAGTTAAAAGTGTGACAACAATGAACTCTATGAGGATGTGGAGCATGGCAATCTATGATGTTTAGAGGGCTTATAAGCTGGTGCAAATCCTTTCAGGGGCAATTGCTAGTATTTACTTCAATGGAAAATGTGTCTTCTCTATGCTGTGGCAGTTTCATTTCTACACATACACAGTAGAGAAAAGATTTGCCGAGGAGATTAGCAGAGAAAGGCTCATTTCAACCATATTTATAATAGTAAACACTATGTATATTTTATAATATGAAAATGTCCATAAGTGAAAAACCATATAAATTTGGAACAGACATAAGATGGAATGGTATTCAGCAGTTGATATGAATAAATTGGAATGGCTAGCTTCATAAAAGATAAATCCTCAACGATTGCATCATATTAAAAAAATAAGTTAAAAAATGATGCAGTTGGCTCCCATTTCTATAAAGTTAACATGAAAAAATATCATATTTTTCAATGATACATGAGTACAGAGTAAAGTACATAGTCATGAATGCAGATGATAAACAGTAAATTCCATGGTTGCCACAGAGAGAAAGGGATACGGCAAGACACAAAGGACTGTATCTGTAATGTAGTCCTGGCTTTAAAACTAAAAAAAAAAAAAAAAAAAAAAAAAACATAGCTAAGGCAAACATGTTGACATTTAATAAAACTGGGTGACAGGTGCATGGTGCTATGCTAGTTTGTATACTTGTCTCTACACTTAAAGTATCTCATAATAAAAATATAAAAACAAATAAAATATGGCATAACAGAGAATGTTTCAAAAATAAATAACAAAAGAGGTGATTTACATATATTTCATCAAAGTCCTTCTTTAAGAAATGCATTGCTTTAGAGGAGCATCTGTTGCTCTGAGTCTAGGTCCTTAACTTTGATGGGTCCTGCCTCCCTTTAGAGATTTAACAAAATAAACGTTTTCTACTACAGCAATAATATTACGGTTTTATACAGAACAACAATGTAAGAGGAATCCCAAAACACTATTGTGATTAACAGGATACTAAAATTAGTGACAAAATATTTATGAAAAAACCAGCCATATACTTGTCCTCACCTGGCAAAATATGCCACAGGACAGATAACAGCAGGCGAAATATGAAAAATATGTTTTCACCACCTTTTTATTGAGCTTTGGTAGTTGTGCTTTCATACAGAAAACATTCAGGGTTGATGATTTTGAATCAGGTTAATAATTATCAAGTTATGATTAATGCCTTTGAATTATCAAAAGGTAAAAAATCTCTGGGGTGCCTGGGTGGCTCAGTCGGCTAAGCGCCTGACTTCAGCTCAGGTCATGATCTCACGGTCGGTGGGTTCAAGCCCCATGTCAGGCTCTATGCTGACCTCTTAGAGGCTGGAGCCTGCTTAGGATTCTGTGTCTCCTTCTCTCTCTGCCCCTCCTGTGTCTCTCTGTCTCAAAAATAAATGTTAAAAAAATTTTTTTAATAAAAAAAAAGTAAAAAAGCTCAAGGGTGGAAAAACAAGTCATTCTGTGTCTATGAGTTCACTGGCCCATTACTCTGCATTCCCATCATCTAAATTCCAGGATAAGCACTGATTCAGTTACAAAGTCTAAGACTCAGGTATGGGGAAGACACATAACAGAAACTTTGTCTCAGGAAGAGAACCCAAGATTTCAGAAAAACTCTCTTTCCTATCATTGTATTTCTTGCCATTGAGGTATCCCCACTCCATTTGTAGTTTATTCAAATTGTATGTCTTTTTGTTCATGTGCGGACATAGTAACATCACACTTAACCAGAGTCATCTAAAGTGGCAGTCTGTATCATATGAAATGTGGCCAACATAAGAATATATACATAAAAGGCCCAAGAGAAACCAATACACAAAGCACAAGTTTAATCATCTAGTCTTATCTTACTTAGAATGTTAAAATTGTAATCATATGATATCCCAGACTGCTATAAATGGAAGCTGATTAAAAAGCATAGATGGGGCACCTGGGTGGTTCAATTGGTTAAACGTACAACTTCAGCCAGCTCATAATCTCATGGTTCGTGAGTTCGAGCCTCGCAATGGGCTCTATGCTGATAGCTCAGAGCCTGGAACCTGTTTCTGATTTTGTGTCTCCCTCTCTCTCTGCCCTTCCCCCCCCCCTTTGCCCTTCCCCCCCCCCACTCATTCTCTCTCTCTCTCTCAAAAAATGAATAAACATTAAAAAAAAATCTTAAAGGCATAGTTATATCATATCATCTGGATGTATAACTAAAGGAAGATATGGGGAAAAATAAAAATTTGTCACAGAGATTAAGGAAAACCTAATTCTAAAGCCACTTACAGCACAAGCTTTATCATCTGATCTATCATATCTTGAAGAACTCACAAGAATGCTACAGTATTTATAGTCCATTCATAGTTCATGGCCTGGATTTTTAAGAAAAAACAATGTGATGTTTATTCAGTATACATTGATTAAGAACCATGGAGAGATCAATGTTAAGCCTCTGATTCTAAAATTCATCTGGAAAAACAGATTTTTAAGAATGTTCTGAAAAAAATGAGGGAATTTGTCCTAAGACATAGTGTAACAAAATAATAATTAATAGAGTAAGATGATATCACAACAGACAGGTGAACCAATGGAAGAGAATTTTTTGCTAAACAGATAATAGGAAATGGAAGTTAGTGATCTTTGATAAGGAAACCATCAGCAATCAATAAGTAAGTATCTAATAAACTGTACTACAACACTTGGTCACTACTTGGAATATTGGTTATTTAAGAGAATTTATATTCTTACCTCAAACCATCTATTAAATAAAGTTCCAACAGGAAGAATTAAAAAAAAAAAAACTTTTAAAAAAGTACCTACTTATTTAATGGAGAAAGGACTTTAAGTATAGAGAAAAATGACTAAATTTAAAAAGATTTTTTTCAAAATGTAAATACCTTTATTTTTATCATTATAAAAACAATATGTGGGACATTCGGAAATTCTAAAATGCATGAAAAAATAAGAAAGTTTGTTGATTTTCCTCACCATCCAGGGAAAGTTTTGTTACATTTTAGAGCAATTTCTTTATTTTCTGGTATGTATATATATGAGCTTTTCTTTTTTATTATATAACTGGAAGCACAGTTGCTATGTAACTTAAAGCATTCAATTCTATATTAAGCAGATCTTTCTATGTCAATAGATACTGATGTACATGGTCATCATCATCGTCAATGGCCACAATATATCTTACTCCATTAAAAGGAACATTTTGGATTTAAAAACAAATACAAGCAAAAACTTTTCTCTTTCAACTACATGGCCTCAAAACCTGATTTTGGAAGTCTTTATTTTTTTTCTTCTAGTTTTAATAGTTTAAAAAGTTAAAGGGTGACTCTAGCTCAGTAGGGTTGTTCATGTACTATATTTCCAAATATTATGTCTATGCATTTGTTTTGCTTTCTTTGAAAACTAGTGAGGTTGGATTTTTAAAACAGTTATTAGTCATTGGTATTTCTTCTTCTCTAAGTTATCCCTTCATGTTCTTTGATCAAGTTCCTACTTGGAAAATTTTTTTTCATTTCTAAGAGATCTATAATATTTACAAAATTAATAGTTTCCATATATGTTATAAATCACTTTCCCTGCTTGCCATATTTGTATGTGATCTTGTTAATTTTTGCTGGATGAAAGGTTTCAAATTAGTCATTTTTTTCAATGTGTACCCCAATGGTCTCTACCTTTGTTACCATGTTTAGTAAGACCAACTATCCACTTAAAGACTTTCTCATGCACTTATGTTTTGATTGTTTTTTAAATATTTGAATCCTTAATCTGCTTGAAATTTATTTTGATATGAGGTATGAGAAAGAATTCTAACACTGTTTCCCTCAAAATGTGGATATTTGTCCCTAGTGAATTAAATACCATGAACATATGCCAAATTCTTATATCTACTTGGGTCTGTTTTAAGTCAGCATTCTGCCATCAATTAATTATCAACTGCCATTTTATTATCTTAAACTTTAAATCAATAAAAGCATAAAAGTAAAAGGCAACAAAGTAGAAAAATTATTGCAGCAAATATAAGAGACAAATATAATATTACTATGATAAATTATACAAGTCATCAAAAAACTGAAAATCTAATGAAGGGTATGGAAAATGGGCAAACGACATAGGGAAAACTCATAAGAAAAATAAGTAACATAAACATTAAAAAGTGATTTTCACTTCTCTAGTAATCAAATACTAGTTTAAGAAATGAGATAACACGAGGTGGCTGAGTGGCTCAGTCGGTTGTGTCTGACTTTGGCGTAGGTCCAGGTCATGATCATGGTTTGTGAGTTTGAGCCCCACATCAAGTCTCTGCACAAGTGCAGAGCCTGCTTGGGATTCATTCTCTCTATCCTCTCTATCCTCTCTATCCTCTCTCTCTCTCTCTCTCTCTCTCTCCCTCTCTCTCTGTCTCTCTCTCCCTGTCTCTCTCCGCCCCTCCCCCACTTACTCTCTCTCTCAAAATAAATAAACTTTAAAAAAAAAAATGAGATAACACTAAACTGCCCAATTAGCAAACACTGTTTTATAAAATAATCATTTTTCAAAAGCCATCAAAAGAATCTGAGGAGAGAGGCATGCCTTTACTTCCCAGTAGGCATATAAATTGACAGAATCATTTTTAAAAGCAATTTGGCAATATCTAACAAGAGTCATAAAACAGTGCATATCCTTTGATTCAGCATTTTCCTTTAGACTTTAGCCTAGAAAATAATCTGAAATGTAGTAAAAGATTTATGTACAAAGATATTCACCTTAGTTTTATTTATATCAAAAATAGAAATTAGGTAAAAGTCCAATAAAATCACAAGTAGATAAATTGTAGCATGATGACAGCATTAAATACACTATTTACAACCGTTCCAAAACTGTTTAATGGAATGTGCAAAATCTTACAATATAATGTTAGTCAAATAAAAAGAAAGGTTTTGAAAGTCTATACATGGTTGGATCCAAATGAGTAAGAATGCACGTAGAAAAAAATTGAATGTAAATACACGTAACGATCATCTCTGAGAAGTGAGATTATGAGTGATTGTTATTTTCTTCATTTCCTTATTTCCAAAATACTTCACAACATGTCTCTATTGTTTTTATCTAGCCAGATGGGAATATAAATTTAAGAATGGCCAGTATTTTTAAGATGGGAAAACTATGAACAAACATATTTATGAGCTGTAAGAAGCAATAATGGGGCAGGATAAAGGCTTAACAGGAGGATGGGGAGACTACAAGGATCCTGAGAGGAAGGGGCATCAAAAGAACAGGTGGAGAGACTTGTTTAGGAAGAATATTTTTCCTTTGATACTTGTAAGGAAGAAGTACTCAATAAGGGCAAATACAGGTAGATTTGTAAGCAGAGAATGGAGACAGAACATTCATGGAGCTCGCAAATGTTCCCTCTTACTATCTAATCAAGCAAGAAACAAGCTCACAAGCTGACACTGAAATGGGCTGAGGGTGATCGGGAATCTGAGAGGAACAGTAAGGTTTATGAAAGGGGAATGGGAGAGGGAGCCAATTAAATATAGTGAAAAGAACTGTCCTGGTATTTCTGTTTTCCTGAATACATATTGAGACCATGAAATCATTTAATTCTGGGAAACAGTGCAGTTACCATCTTGTTTGTCAAAGAACAATTTATTACCATATCCCTGCCATATCCTGATCAATCACTTGATTCAGATTTTTTTTATTCATTTGACACCATTAAGCCTTTAACCAGGTCACTAAAGCCCTCCATATTTGCAAATCCAGCAGTCAATTCACACTTTTCATGTTATTATTATAATTTTACTTTATTATTCTACGACACTTGGGAATTCCTCATTCTTAAAAATTATATTCATTTGCTTCTAGGACACTATGCTCCTTTGGCACTTTTCCTACTGTACTGGTTAACCTTCCACAGACTCCTTGGTGGGCACCCCTTCATTTATGTGACTATAAATGTTAAAGTGAGCCAAGCCTAAGTCTTTCTGCCTCTTCAATATACTCATTCATTCACAAGGTGATTCCATACAGGCTTGAAATATCTTTTGTACATGACAACTTACAGGTATATTATACACATACACACACACACACACACACACACACACACACACACACACACTATGGTCTGGCCATCTTTTTTTTTTTAAGTTTATTTATTTATTTGGGGGTGGGGGAGTGTGTACATGCTCAAGGGAGGGGCAGAGAGAGGGAGAGAGAGAATCCCAAGCAGGCTCTGTGCTGTCAGCCAGGAGCCCGACATGGCACTCAAACTCACAAACCATGAGATCATGACCTGAGCCAAAATCAACAGCTGGACGCTCAATCACCTAACCCACCCAGGTGCCCCTACAGTCCGGTCACCTTAATCTTCCACCTGAACTTCAAACTCATATACAACTGCCTACTCTACTTAAATGTCTATTGAATTGTCCACAAGCAAAACTCAGACTACTCCTCATCCCCAAATTACTTACCTATTTAACTAAATGAAAACTCCATTCAGCTAGTTGTTCAGGCTAAACACCTAGGAGTCATCACTAACAGGTCCCCCATCTTCTTGCCCTCTCCTAGTAGAGCTGCAAATCCTATCTATTCTATTTTTTAAATACACCTGATCTGATCACTTCTCTACGCTTCCATTCTAGTTCAAGCCACAATATCTCTCGCCTGGAGCATCTTAGTCCCCCAAGGGGCCATATCCCTCATCTCTCATTCCCCACAGTCTATTCTCCCCACAGCAACCAGAGGGATTCGATAAAAAGCCTAAGTCCCATCACATCACCCCTCTGCTCATAGCTCTACCATGACCTCCCATTTCACTCAGAGTAAAAGCCAAGTTCTTTACGAAGACCCTAAAGCCCAAATGGTCTGCTGCCCCGCAGTGTCTGACTTTGAGTCCTCCAAGTTTCTCCCTTTAATTCAACATGCAAGCATCTTTCTGCTTTCTCGGCTTCAGGGCATTTGCACTTGCTCCTCCTTCTTTTTGGAGAACTCTTTCCCCAGATTTACTCAGGAGTCCATCTCTGTCAGCCTCTAAAAAGGAAGTCCTTCTCAGAGAGGATTTCCAAATCCCAAAAGTACGATTTCCAGAGTCTCTTGAAGAAACATGAACATACAATGTGTCCCAGATGGTGCCTCCAATCTTTAACACGCAAAAATGAAGATTTTACTGTGGAGAATGGTGGGCATTTCCCACTCTGTGGAAGGCAGAACAATGATATCTGTCCTTATACACTCAAAAACAAAGAGCTCTCAATTTCAAAAGGCAAGTCAATTGCCCACCTTTTTTATTCAGTCCTCTATCAAAACACTAAGTTTTATTACTATTCTGTCACATGTTATTTCTTAATTAGTAAATTATCATAATCAAAGAAAGCAATAAAACATGGCACGTCACACAGAAAGAACATCTATCTGCAATGTGACAAAATAGAGTCGTTTCTCTTTATTCCATGATACATCCTTTGCCAACTTCTCATCTGACCCTGTTGACTCAACAAATATGTGTGAAAGGCAATTTTCTCATCTACTTACATAATCTTCTCTTCAACACTCGCTTTGGCATATGAAAGCAAAATAAGTTTATGAAGTTCTCTCTCTTAAACAACATGCAAATAATAAAAATGAGCCAGTATCAAAATCATCAATCTCATCCCAAAGGTAATGATATGAAATAATTGATCAGAGTCACCCACTTCTAAATCAAAGATCAAGAGAAATGTATAAACCAAAGACAGAAAAGTCAGAAGTTAGCTACAAAACAGTGAGGAGAAAAAGCGAGTTTAACACACAGTATGTGTAAGCATTACTGTGTGTGTGTGTTTGTGTGTGTGTATGCACGCACATGCATTTGAGTGTGAGAATTTGAACAGGCCTATGTGAGTATGTTAGCCTAAATGGGTTCGCACGCGCGCGTGTGTGTGTGTGTGTGTGTACATGTTCTGACCTGAGTAAAATGCTCTGTGTGTCCACCAGAGCAAGAGGATGTGTGTGCATGTATGTATTTGTGCTTGAGCAAAGAGATGTTTATGGGCATGAAGGAGAGGGTTGTGTTAAGTGTGTGGCAGACTGAATGAGTGTGATTGTGAATGTGTGTGTGTGTGTTCATGTAACCAGTAGGAAGAACTAGAGAGTCTTTTCATTTTCCTGCATACTGGGTGTAATTGGAATGTTTACTTAAAAATTATGAAAGCAAAGACAGTTTCACTAAAATTTGCCATTCCTACATAAGAGTAGTTACCTCAAAATGTCTTAATTAAACTCAATAGAAATTAGGTGTGAAAATATTCTAACATGATTTAGCTACAGGGCATGTAGAATTCAGCTGATTTAAGGATTACCACTTTTGGAGCACCTGGGTGGCTCAGTCAGTTAAGCAACCAACTTCGGTTCAGGTCATGATCTCACAGTTCGTGGGTTCAAGCCCCGCGTCGGGCTCTGGGCTGACAGTTCAGAGCCTGGAGCCTGCTTCAGATTCTCTGTTTCCCCTCTTTCCCCTTTCCCTGTTCATGCTCTATGTCTCTCTCTCAAATATGAATAAACGTTAAAAAATTTCAACATTACCACTTTATAAGTTAGCAGAATGCTATTTTCTTTCAGTTTAAAATAACCTGACATAATGAACTAATTTTTCTTTCAATAAAACACTCTTTAAATCAGTATTACAATTGATTAATGTCTCTTGGTTAAACATCAGTTTATTTTAAATTAGGGTTTAACAAATAATTTCTGAATGGTCATGATTAAATCATTTGCTAGTATGTTAGTGTTATACATAAAACATAAAATACACCTTTGCCAGAAATGCTTCAACTTTTAAAACTAAGTACCATGAAGCACTGCTATAATATACTAGATTATAACTGTATTTTGATTCCCATAACACACTTCAGGTCAGTTCACTCAGCTTTACTCTCCAGAGCTGACTGAGAGGAGATGTACCACATACAGGTCAGTGGAAAGGATAAAAATGTTCTCATCTTCAATGCTGGCCTTAATAACGCTCATCAGATTCTTAGAAACCCCAAGGTAAACCTGGAAGAACATCAAACTCATCCAGGGGATCTGCTGTTCCCCAAAGTTCCAGTTCTAAAAGCCTTTTCATCAGATAGAAAGTAACAAAGACAGGCTTCTTTTTAGAACTCGGCTAATATTTCAGTGTGTTTTCTGACAGCATCTCATAGACATGTGCACATAAATATATGCACATTTGTAAATATACACACACACACAAATAAAAATTTGCTTCACCATCTAATGTCACCTTTCTTTATTTTTCTAAATCAAATAAAAGCTTCTGACTAACAATATTTGTTATTCACAGTCCTTCCTACCCTGGTCTTACAAGAGCACCAAGAAATTCAGCAAACTAGAGGACGAGCTATGGCTTTTGGTCTGTTGTGGTCACCACTGAGATGCTGGTGTCTAAAACCCAAGGACAGGTTTAAGGTAGGTGGCCCCACTTCTCCCTCTCCATCAGTGGCAGACCCTGGAATCTTTGTGCCTAGAACACAGTGGTCTCACTTGTGACCCTACCTCCTCCTCTCCCATTTCATCCATCTATCTCTCATGGGTCCTACCACCTCCAAGATCCTCTTTGGGAGTGGGGGGTGGGGGCGGTCCTGCCACTCTACTGTTTCATAACCCATAATTTTATGTGGACCCTTCTGCCTCTTTCAAGTTTCAACACCTCATTTCCTCTTGGGCAGCCCAATTTAATGTTCCCCTAGCGAATAAAACTCCAAAGAGTTTTAGTTTTACCCTTAGAGAAAGGAGTAAAATGTGAGATGCTCAGACTCTAAAAAAATAATTTTGGCCTCTTCTTCCTGAGAAATGGGGAATAGGTACACTTCAGTCAACAGCAGCCACAAGTGCTGACATTCTATTAATATACCATTTTGCTTGAGTTTACAGACTTTCTGGACACTCTGTGGAATATGGATAGTACTTTTTACAGATTAATAATTAGATTGCCTCAGGTACGTCCCCTGAAAAGGTGTCTAGATGTTAAAGAAAAACGTACTGGGAGTATTTTTATAATTAAGTGCCATACTATTGAAAATGTTTCCAGAGTTTCCAAATGCCCTAGGAGTGTGTATATATGTATACATATGTGAACGTGTGTGAGGGTATCTGGGTGTGTGTGTGTGTGTGTGTGTGTAGGTATGTTTATATGTAACAATTAAAATATCCCACTGATGTGTATTCCTGAGCTATAAGAGCTTTTTAAAAAAAATAAATAAAAGCTGGATCCTTTTATATAATAGTTACTGAAGAAATCTCTTTTCTAGTTTCAAGTGGCTTTAGTTTTGCTAATGAGGATTAACATGCAGATTTCATCAAGATTTTCAAATACATCTGCATGAAGTTACACAGGGCACGGCATAATTTTTAATCTCTTCTGACTGTGGCCACGGTCTTTTTCTCATTCTTAAATGTGTTTCTTTGTGTTTTTGTCTCCCTTTTTTTCTTATTTTTTTTAATGTTTATTTATTTTTGAGACAGAGAGAGAGAGACAGAGCATGGGGGGGGGGGGGCAGAGAGAGAGGGAGACACAGAATCTGAAGCAGGCTCCAGGCTCTGAACTATCAGCACAGAGCCCGATGCAGGGCTCGAACCCACAAACCGTGAGATCATGACCTGAGCCCAAGTCAGATGCTTAACCAACTGAGCCACCCAGGCGCCCCTCCCTTTTTTTATTCCAATTACCAAATGTTTATTTCACTCATTTTAACTGGTCTTAGATTGATCAATTCTATTGTTTTTCCATTTTCTAACATTAAATTCTGTGTTTTGTTCCTATTATTAATCTATCCTTACTGCTTAAATTCAGTTCATTGTTATTCTGTTTCAGGATTTTTTTTCCTCCCAAATATATAGAGTTGAATGTTCTACTCATTTATTTTCAAGTTTTATTTTTAAGTAATAAGCTATCTTAGGGTTATGAATTTATCTATAAATATGCTTTTGGCTGCAAGGCATAACTTTGATATGCAATTTTCTTCTTTAATTACTTTCTTAAAGGTTTACAGTTGTATTTTATGTTATCTTTGACCTGGGAAGAATGTTTCCTTTTTCCTGTAAATATTCTAAGTCTCGAAAAGAGATCTGTGAAAGCTTAATAATATTATTAGCTATTGAGAGGTGCCTGGGTGGCTCAGCCAGTTGAGCATCTGACTCTCAATTTCAGCTCAGGTCATGATCCCAGGGTTAAGATTCTCTCTCTCTTTCATTCTGTCCCTCTCCCCTGCTCACATGCACACTCTCTCTAAAATTAAAAGTATCTTTAAGAAAATATCATCGGCTACTGAAAATCCCAATGTATCACCCTGTGCCTTTTCTATTTCAATCCTAGAAACAACTGCCAAATTTTCTATTTGTCCTTTTCAGTCCTATCAAAACTAATAAAGGATTTCAAAGGAACTTTTTGCAAAAGTTTTCTACAAAGCTCTTTTTTCTCCCCTTTTTACACCCAACGTACTTATTGAAGGAAAGACTGTTAATCGTTTCAGGAAGTCCTTGCATGGCTCTGCAGCTGGTAAGTGGCGGCACACTCCCTACTGTCAGAGCACAGCCCATTCTCTCTCTCGCTGGCACCCCCTCCTCCTCTTTCCACCCAGCTACACCACGTTTTAACTAGTAATCATAAACTGAGTCATTTGGGGGCAATTAAGAAGATCCTCATGATTTAAATTCTTTAAAACCACTTAATATCAGAAATGCTCATGTTAATCATTTAAAATGTCCTGTTAGACTTTTGGGTTTCCTCCAACAAAGGAAGAAAAGGAAAATTCAGGGAGTTTGGGGACAGGGAAGGAGCTGCTGAGAAAATCAGTAAGGCCTCCAACACAGAGTTCAGTTATTCTTACATTTTTTACTCCTTAGCTTAAAAACCACAGATGGAAAAAAAACAAACTCTGATTAAATGATTTCTACTTTTCATGAGAATACGTCATAGTTTCACATGCGATTCTTCAGACCTCTGACAGAGATCAAAATAAGAGGCCATTTTAAGATGTCATTCCTTATCTAGCCATTTTTTTCAGACATATTTTACCCAAGCCAGACTCAATGACACTGTTCTCCCCTCTTGGTATGTGCCAGATAAACTAGAATTCCCAGTTCAGCCTTGACTATAGTTCTTACAGAATGTAACTAAAGATATAGTCCAAGCAGAAGTCCCCAAGGAAAACATCTTTTCTTAATTCTTACTACCGTAATGAAATGGTATAGTTCATAATTTATTAATCTGACTGGAGTCACAAAACAGGTTGCAGGAAAAAAGTAGTGCTTCTATCATATCTAGGAGACAAAACTGAGATAATTCATTAGTGATAAATACTTGAAATTCACCATGTTCTGCTGAATAACACAAGGTTTCCTGTAAAAAAAAAAAAAAAAAGTAACGGCAACATACACATTGTGGTCACCTCCAAAGAAGCCTATAGAATTCTTATTAAGTAATTAAAATTCTTGATTATTCATGAAAGAAAATCTACACAATAGATTTCTAAACTATATATTCTACTGAGGTAATAAGTTAAAAAAAAAAAGTCTACTGAGCACGTGATGTATGAAGGACAGTGGAAACGAGTAAGTTAATAGGATTCTGTTCTTCTCCAAGTTTCTTACGCCTCTTCTTCAAAGAGGATTTCTTGTCACTCCTATGAAGCATACACTTTCCAAGTATGGCCATTCCATAGTTTATAGTTATTAAACTAATGGAACTTAGTACATCAGTTTACTCAAAACTAGCTTCTAACTAAAGGCAATAGACTAACATGTAAAACCACTTTATTTTAGTAAAGTACTTTAAAGCTCAAAATAGCATGAAGGTAATAATGATGAAAACTTTAATAATCTGTCCAACTCACTATAATCCTAATTATCAGCAGCAGCAGAAACATAAACCTTAATTGTCAAGAGGGTTTGGTTGAGTCCTGCCTTCATGGAAGGTGCCATTCCTAAGCCATAAAGGACATTTGAGTTCTGAATGTTATCTCCATACACTGAATCTAACTTCCCTAGACATATGAACTTTAATCTGTAATTGAGGCTAGCATGTGAATACCATTTACTCATAAAGACAGGGCAGAGTAAATCTAGACATCTCCCCCGGAAGTGGAAGACCAAAGACCCCAGATCATCAAGACTTAAAAAATTAAGTCATTCAAATACCTTTCCATTCTAAAAATTATTTTCTAACACACACAAATGAACACATGAAAACAGAAACTCTAGGCTTGTGGGGAATAAACCACCAATTACATATAAGGCATGATACCAGGCTTGGACTTTTGTAAAAATTTGCTGAAAAAGGGGCTATGAAGATATTAAAGTTCTATTAGTGATTATAAAACTTGGGAGTTGTCAGGGAAAAAAGCAGGTTTCAGCCTGTGTAAGGAAAATTTCCTCTATGGATGGGTTCTCTCCATTTGAAAAGGATATTTTATTTTACTTTTTCAGCGTTTATTATTTATTGAAACACACTGAGAGATAGAGCATGAACATAGGCATGAGAGGGGCAGCGAGAGAAGAAGACACAGAATCCGAAGCAGGCTCCAGTCTCCAAGCCATCAGCACAGAGCCCAACGCGGGGCTTGGACCCACAAACCACGAGACCATGACCTGAGCAGAAATCGGATGCTCAACCGACTGAGCCACCCAGGTGCCCCAGGAAAGGATTTTTTTAATTTTTATTTTTTAATTTATTTTTGAGATAGAGACAGACAAAGCATGAACGGGGGAGGGTCAGAGAGAGAGGGAGACAGAATCCGAAGTAGGCTCCAGGCTCTGAGCTGTCAGCACAGAGTCCGACGTGGAGCTCGAACTCACGGACCATGGGATCATGACCTGAGCCGAAGTCAGACACTTAACCAACTGAGCCACCCAGGTGCCCCAGGAAAGGATATTTAAAAAAAAACAATACAAATTTCTAGTGTTCAAGAGCTCAGAATTCATAATGAATCAAAAGATGACTTTAGACTGGTCATGAAGTCTTAGCCAAAGAAATATTGCAATTTGCCGACCTTGATTCTATACAGGAGATAAAGTAGTTGAGGTAACAATAGTGAGACCTACTGTTCTGCCTGGATCTTGTCCCTACACATCAAATTCTTCAGTTACCATAAAATATTGAGTAGAAGTGCTATGGTCAATTACATAGCTGCAGTGCAAGTAAGTCTCACAAACAAGTGAATTTTAATTATGGATAAAGAGACGAAGATGCTTGCTACAACTAGGCAAGGTTTGTTTTATATCCACCCTTCCCTCCCAGGCCACCCAAGTCCACAAAGCTGCATTCTTTTTTAACAACGTCTTAGCTTTTTGTCAAAATTTGGTTCACTATCAAGTGTGTCTGAAACAATTTCTTTAGCACTCTTTTCTCTTTGTTCCCATGGTTTCTCTTTGTGCAGAAGCATCCTGATTTGAATAGTTTTTCTCACATCTTTACCGTTCATCCCGTCTCTACTTCCCTAATCCAACACCCAGACTTGAAGGCCTTCTTGTACCAATTATAGAAAGAGCATGCCAGTCCTCTTCTCAAATACTGGTTCTCAAATATTTGCAAATCAAATGGTTCGCAATTATTAGTAAATCATGTATTAGTTAGGAAGTCTTTGGTTATAGTAACTGAAACTGTAACACAAAGGCTTGAGCAATAAAAGTTATTGGTTCATGCAACCAAAAACTCCAATGACAGGATTTGGCTTGATCCAGCAGCTGAACAATGCCACCAAGACTATCTTTATAGCAACCCTCTGACTTTACATGTTGTATTCACCCCAGGATGTGTGTTGATCTTCAGATGATCTGTAGTATCTCCTAAAGATACAGCTTCAATTACTTTCAGTAGGAAAGTAATAGTCTGTTTCCCCAGTAGCTGAATTAAAACACCAGTATCCAGTCTAGTTGTACACATCCGTTCCACGGGACCATCACTAAAAAAATCATTGTGGCTGAGGGGATGGGAAACATGGATTGCTTACACCAATCAGGGCCCTTTGGGGCTGCAGGAGAGGTCAGTGTTACCCAAACTTCACGGTTAGGACATTTGGGACACTGTATTTGGAAAAGAGAAGGGATGCTTGAGAATCAATCCAGCAAATTGTGACTACAAAACTAAATCTTTGACATTTATCATATTTTAATTCTTCTGTACTTTCTATTCCTTACAATGTCCCTTACAATTGTCCCAAAATATCATAACATTTTCTATATAGCACGTGCAATATGAATAATAATATTAGTAGAACACAAACATATGGAGAATAAATGCTGAATACATGCTTGCTATACAAAGTGGATACATTTGGGAATCAGAAGTTGCAAAGGAAATAAAATTTGGAAATCAGATTTAAACAAATTTGTCATTTAAAAAACTCATTGTGACCACAGACCCATATTATGCTTTTTAAATTATTGTTCTTTCACTCCTAAGGCACCACACATTTTGAACCACACTTGGAAAGGATATTTAGTTCTCCAATATTTTAACTGTGATTTTATAATTTTATTGGAGGAAAAAAATAAAAGTTAAAATAGGGCTTTTAAATAGGGTAGCCATACATACTGGTTTATCCAGAAGAGTCCTAGTTTATGCCTTTTATCCCCAGTAACTATTAATACTTTCACCCTCAAGAGAGTCCTGCTTTGTACAATAAATTACATGATCAGTCTAATTTTAAATAAATACCAAACATCTATTTTATTCTCTAAAAAATTTTTGAGACAAGAAACTACCTAATCAAATAAAAATAATGTTAAACAGGTATATTCTTTGAATGAGAAAAAAGGATAATTCAATTTTTCATGTTGTAAGAAATACAGCATTGCCTCTAAAGTCTGAAAGAAAACTCATTTAAAGCCACAGCTGTTGTGCTTTAGGGATATGGATTAAAACTCATCATTATCTTTCTGTTAATACTCTTCCCTGGACCAATCAGTGGTCATATGGTGTTTACAGACCCTGGACACTGAGCTGACTTGAATGGCCTTTGTATTGCAATACAATCAGATTATGTCTAATCTAAATGCGGGGTGTCCTTTATAGAACAGACAAATCCTAATCCCTCATTTACAGAAGCAAAGCCAGTCCAGTCTCTGATGGCTATCTATTCATTTCCATTTTTTTTTAATTTTTAAGTGACAGAAATTAAAATAAATTTTAAATTCACTCACTCTAAATTTAGTATAAAAGTAAGTATTCAGAGGTTTTGAGCTGTGGTTAAAGCACTGTTTTGATAGCCTAAAATATGTTATTACAAAAACAGTTCTTTAGTTCTTTTTCTTCTATAGAGATTAACAAAATAAACTACCCCATAATTCTAAAAGAATAAAGCTAAGCTTAAAAAGCATCTAATTTCCCATTCTCTAAATCACTTCAGAGTTTATTTTAAAGCTCAGATTAGTTAGCTGCCCCTATACGTTATCAGTTAAGCCGAAATAATGTTTTAAAGCCAAAGTTTCCCCAAGAGGACTCATCAAACCTTTCTGGATTGGACTTTCTGCCTTTTGCTATTTCATTACGCTATTGTCAAATCTTGCTTCGCCATTAAACAGAGATTCAGTACCATTTTCAAGGACATGAAGGGTTAAAGTAAGGATGTGGCATCACCTCCTTGCCCACCCCCACCCCCTCCCCCCCCCCCCCCCCGGCCGTTAACTCATGGCTTTCACCATCTTTCAGCCCCAACCCTCTTCTCTTTCACTGTCATCCTCTTCCTCTCAGGATTCTAGAATTCACTGTCAGTATCCTGATGCCATCTCCTTCCTCAGCTCCGCAGGCTTCAGTGAGACTAAATTTGGGGAAATCCTCCTTTTTAAATTTTACATCATCTCTGTGAACCATTTTCTCATGACCTGAAAATGAGAGTCTAAAAGTAGAAGAGAATAAATAGATAAAGAAGTAACTGAAGTATGGCAAACAGCTATTCCAGAATGTACCTACCGCCCTCATACTTATCAGTTTGGGGTTTGAAATTGTCAAACAGGAATGGAGTTCAATTTTAAAATGAATAAGGGAGAAATTTTTCTAGTGCATCAGGAAGGAAAAGAGTATTTCCACAAAGATGTTAGTGGTTGGTTTCTTAATACAACTCTATAAAGACACAAATAAAACAACAACCAAAAAAGCAAGGGCTTTGGTGTGCACATGAGTTTTCTTCTGAGATGGAGGTTGCTCCTTCACAATGAAAACACATTTCAGCTCTAACTTTGATGACTGATTTCATTCCTGTTGAAATACTCAGGCATCACTTTCTCCAGCCCCATCCATCTCTATGAAGCAAAGAGCTCTATTGATAGCTCTGCTGAAAAGCAAAAATATTCCTGAGCAGTGCCTTTAAGGTATTTAGCACACTCCCTTGGAGTAGGAGGTCAGTAGCAAAATATTTTTCCACAATGCACACAATGGATCTGTATCTAAAATGAATGGGTCAGGTTTTTTTTCATCTGCCTTATATATTGTCCAGGATAAAATTCTTACCTAGATTTGTCTCAGTGCCTAGCACCTACCCACAAAATACGTGCTTAAAATAAATAGCAACTGCTCTTGCACCTATAAATAATGTAATAAGAAAGATAAGTTTGAAGCTAAAGTTTTATTAGACATACATGAGAGAAAAATTTAGCTGACTTCTGGTTTATGTATCAATTCAAAACATTCAAACCCTTTATCTAACCAACACTTATTAAATCCCTACCGTGTTCTAAGTATGACAGTAGACAGAAGGCAAACTAGAAACTCATCCTAACTTTAAGGATGTTAAAATCCGATAGACATAATTATTTAAGGAGATAAAATGATATAGTACACTACAAGAGAATGATAAGTTCTTCATCATGCCCTCAATTTACTACAGACCACCATATGTCAGATACCATGTTAAGTACCAGGGATATAGGAGTCAGTAATGCACAAATATGATGAGAGCGTAGGGGAGAAGGAGGGCACAAGGAACAACCAGAGGAAAAACCTGTAGGTTTGAAGGAGATATCAGAAGGGAAGGGTGAAAAGAGACTCAAGGAGAGTCTAGATCATAGCGGTCCTTACATGCTTCCCTCCAAAATTAAAATTCTATCCTGTAGACAATGGTAAGTCATTAAAGATGTTTAAGGAAGTATCTCTCTTCCACTATTCCAAATAATTAATAGCTGATTTCATAACAGCATTTTAAGGAATGACAACTCAGTGGGAAATTAGTGTTTTATATTTTTGTAAATATAAATAATTTATTTGCAATATATAATTTTGACATGCAAAAGAGGAATAATAATTCATAGTATCATTTAAATAATATTAAATATTCTTTTTTAAAAAACTAACCCTAAACCCATTACTTATAACCAGAACTTCCCACATTTCCTACCCTCCTATTACTAACTGCTACCTATTAAATGCTGCTTCCCTGAGGCCACAGTCTACTACAAATTGATATTTGAGTATTTTCCAGTTGGGGCTATTACAAATGATGCTGCTATGAACATTCTGTGCCTTGGGGACATAGGTATACACACTTGTGGAACCGCTGGGTTTGCCTTATTTACTTATTGTTTGTAACATTGATACTTTCAAAAGGGAGCAAATATAAGACAGAGATATGTGTGAAACCACATAAGACATAAAAATACATTCTACAAAGAACATCTAGACCAAATTTAAACATTATTTACTAAATTGTATATCGATTCTTTCAGCATGAGCCCACCATATCACGTATCATTTAGGGATAATGGCCTTTTATTTGGGCAGCTTTTTTTTTATGTTTATTTGAGGGAGAGAGAGAGACAGAGAGAGAGAGAGAGAGAGAGAACAAGCAGGGGAGAGACAGAGAGAGAGAGGGAGACACAGAATCCCAAGCAGGCTCCAGGCTCTGAGCTGTCAGCACAGAGCTTGCTGCGGGGCTTGAACTGGTGAATTGCAAGATCATGACCTGAGCCGAAGTCAGGAGCTCAGCTGACTGAGTCACCCAAGCACCCCTAGGCAACTCTTTATTTAAAGTACAACATAAACTCATTTCTGCTTTGTAGCTTAATTAAGTAAAACTTTTAAAAGAATAAATCCTTTATTAAATTTTGTCTTTCAAGTAATTTGCTTCAACATTAAGAAATGTGAGTGGCTACATTACTGCTAAAAAGAATGTACCAAGAGAATCTAAAAGGAAACATTTCTAGAAGAAATCGTTCCTGGTTTCCATGAAGTTTGAGAGTTTGAAAAATACAGATGACTTCAAGAACTTTAAAACCTTTCTTTCAAACAGGCCTATGTAACCAAATCACTGGCAAGTGTATTTCTGAAAATATTTCACAAGACTTCGATGATTTGAAATATATGGGTTTAATGGATTGCCTGGGCTCTATGCCTGGAAATCTTTCCAGAGATCAACTCATGTTTTTATTCCTAGGATCAATAATGTCAGCAGATGTTAAAGCTTGTTAGGTAAGTACAGTGAGAAAGAGAGAAAGAGAGAAGGGAGGAAAGGAAAGGAAGGGAAAGGAAAGGAAAGGAAAGGAAAGGAAAGGAAAGGAAAGGAAAGGAAAGGAAAGGAAAGGAAAGGAAAGGAAAGGAAAGGAAAGGAAAGGAAAGGAAAGGAAAGGAAAGAAGAAAAAAAGAAACAAAGAAGCAAAGAAAGAAAGAAAGAAAAAGGGGCGCCTGGGTGGCTCAGTCAGTTAAGCCTCTGACTTCAGTTCAGGTCATGATCTCTTGGTTGTTGGGTTCGAGCGCCACATTGGGCTCTGTGCTGACAGCTCAGAGCCTACAGCCTGCCTTGGATTCTGTCTCTCCCTCTCTCTCTGTCCCCCACCCTTGTGCGCTCTCTCTCTCTCTCTCTCTCTCTCTCTCTCTCTCAATAAAAACAGTTTCAAAAATTTTAACAAGATGCAATTTTAAAAAAACAAAAAAGAAATATCTTCTCATAAGTATCTTCAAGAATGTCGATTCAATTACCAGAGAAAAATTAAATGAATAACTGAATGTCCATGCAAAATAATAAATCTAGACACTAATCTTACACCTTTTAAAAAAAGTAACTCAAAATGGATTATAGACATAAATGTAAAACACAAAACTAAAACTTCTAGAAGATAACATAGGAGAAAATCTTGGAGACCTTGGATTGGGCAACGAGTTTTTGCAACTTGTTGGTTGCAACACCAAAAGCATAATCCATAAAAGAAAATTTGATAAGTGGAACTTCACTGAAACTAAAAACTTCTACTCTGTGAAGACAATGTTAAGAGAATGAAAAGCCACAGGCTGGGAGAAAATATTTGCAAAACACAAATCTGATAAAGCACGTGTCCAAAAAATACAAAGAACTCTCGAAACCTAACACTAAAAAAAAGAAACAACCTAATTTAAAAAGGGCAAAAGATATGAAAGGACACCTCATCAGAGAAGATAGGCAGATGACAAGCATATGAAAAGATGCTCAATACCATAGGTCACCAAGAAAATGCAAATTAAAATCACAAAGAGATACTAGTACATACCTGTGAGAATGGTTGCAATTCTATTATAATGGCTGAAACACTAACATCATTAAATGCAGAGGATGTGGAACAACAGGAACACTCATTTATTACTGGTAGGAATGTAAAATGGTACTGGAAGACAGGCAATTTCTTACAGAGCTAAACATAGTCTTACCATATGAGACAGCAATCACACTCCTAGGTATTTACCCAAATGAGCTGAGAACCTTTGTCAAGACCTGCACACAAACGATTATAACAGCTTTTGGTTTTAGATTTATTCTTAAGTAATCTCTACACTCAACATGGGGCTCAAATCCACAAGGGTCACACGATCTATCAACTGAGCCAGCCAGGCCACCCTACAACAGCTTTATTCATAATTCCCCTACTTGGAAGCAACCAAGATATCCTTCAATAGGTAAATGGATAAAGGAATGGTGTTACATCCAGACAAAGGAATATTACTCAGCAATAAAAAGAAATGAGTTATGAAGCCACAGAAAGACATGGGAAGGCGGGAGGGATCTTAAATGCATATTGCCAAGTGAAAGAAGCCAATCTGAGAAGGCCACACACTATATGATTCCAGCCATATGACATTCTGGAAAAGGCAAAACTACGAAGACAATAAAAAAGATCAGTGGTTTCCAGTGGTTGGGAAGGAAAGGGAAGTGAAAGAGAGATGATTAAGGGGAACACAGGGGATTTTTAGGGCAGTGAAAGTATTCTGTGAGATTCTGTAACGGTAGATAACAATAAGCATTTGGCAAAACTCATAGAACAGTACAACACAAAGAGCAAACCCCAATGTAAACTATGGAATTTAGTTAATAGTAATGTGTCAATACTGGCTCGTCACTTGTAAAAAATGTACCACACCAATGCAAGATGCTAACAATAGGGAAACTGAAGTAGGGAATATAGGGAACTCTGTACTTTCTCCTCCAAATTTTCCATAAACGTAAAATTGCTCTGAAAACTAAAGCCTACCAACTAAAAAAATTAAATAAACTGATTTTTATTTTTAGGCAGTTAACATTTTTGAAAATCTAGTATAGTACTCATGAAATGGAAAACAAGAGAAATTGCACTTGAATCCTAAACTTAAGATGCCTGGTCCATCCAGACTTCCTTTTCTAGGCAGTATTAGTAATCCTAATAATGATAATAATAATGATGGATAACAGTTACTATGCATTTACAAAGTGCACTATGCTACAGATTGTATATATTTGCTAATTTAATCATCACATGAATTTATGAGGTAAAAATTGTTACCCTTGATTTTCAAATAAGAAAATAGGATTTTTCCCCCATTCACTTAACTAGTGAATGGTAAGGGACAGACTGACCCCACTATGCATCTTAAACCATAGTGCTACATTGCATTTTACTACAAAGTAAAAATCTAATAAAATTACATGAACATCTCCCAAGGATTCCAACTTTATCAGATTAGGTCACTTGAAAAAAATAGGTTAAAATGGGCTTATAATCTAAATTATGTATTTCTATTTTTTATTCAAAAAATATTTTTCATGTGTATTATTTGTTTTTGAGAGAGGGACAGACAGATTGCGAGTGGGGGAGGGGGGAGAGGGAGAGTGACACAGAAATCCAAAGCAGGCTCCAAGCTCTGAGCTATCAGCACACAGTCTGACCTGGGGCTTAAACCCATGAACCATGAGATCATGACCTGAGCTGAAGTCTGAAGTCAGAGGCGTAACCAACTGAGCCACCCAGGACCCCCTAATTTATGTATTAAAAAAAAAAAAACTATCTGTGACCTACAAATACTTGGCTATGCTTTCATGAACTGAAAGTTCAATCTCTTATTTTCTAGAAGTAGACTGCCTTGCAGGCAGATACCAATGCTTTCATAGCCTAGAAGTCTGCTCAAATGCTCCTTCCAAGGGAGAAATGAGAGGTCAGTTTGGTTATAGCAAGTAATAGGCACACGGGCTGCAGGTCCAAGCCCTAGGCCAGGAGTCAGAAGACCAGTGTTGTAATCTCAGCTTTGCCAGTCCTGTGCCAACCACCTCTGTCTCTTGGAACTTGGATTTAAAGACAGTGACAGAGAAAATCTCTGAGTATCTTCCAGTTCTCTGATTCATGGATTTGGTACCTTATAGATTATTAATTCTTGTGACAGAGAAAAATAACTCAGTCATAAGGCAGGAACAAATTACGACAGGGTATAGAATTTCATTTGAATTGAGGCAAGACTGCTTTAGTATAACATCACTGGTGGGGCTGAAGGTCTGTGGCACAGCCTCTTTCCACAGACAGGTCTTGGAATAGCTGAACAGTCAGATTAATTAAACTGTGTTAGTATTAGGAAGATGAGTTCCACTTGGGATCTCAGGTGATTTTGGATAACCAAAGCCCTATGCAAAACTTAAAATAAGAAAAGTCTGGCCTTGTGCTAGATTTACAAAGGAACGTCCCTCTTTCTACCAATGCCCTCCTCAGCTACCTACCACCTTGTGTCCCTGCTTCACTAGGCATCCATCCCACGATGTTCCTTGAAGTTTCCTATGTGCTACAAAATATTCACCTCTTCTTTTAAAAAATGCACTGTTAGTGTAGCTCCTCTAGGATTTGGAAGGAAAGCAAACAAATTAAAATGAATCAGACTACAAAATAAATGGCTGAATGGGGGCTTAACCCTTCCAGGGTTGATATTTGCATTTTTTAAAATGTTAATATACATAAAACTCTCAAAAAAAGGAATTTGGGCAAAAGGAAGTTTTGTGAGCTTTAAAAAAATTTTATTAGTTTTTAGGAAAGGAAAGCACTATTCTAGGACATCCTGCCTTTATTACCCACCCCACCTTAGCAGACCAAATCAGAAAAATAAAACCAGACACCAAGCAACCCACCAACCCACTTCTGAATGATTGTTATCTGCAAGATGACAGGGTATGTGTGCTCTTTAGGCTATTTAAATTATCAGCCTAGATTGTCAACTATACATTTTGTAATGTATATAAAATTCCATACTGATAATCAAAGCATCCAAGAATTAAAGTAAGAAATACTTAGAGAAAATATTCAAGACATAACTGCAATTAATTTTTGTTGCATGAATAAATGCACCATGCAAAGAGAAGTGTGCTGTTATCTTCAATAAGAAATATTTTATTCACTTTGATTTTCTCTGGTTTAGGTCCAAAAGGACACAACATTAGATAAAACATCTTTCAAAATCATTTTATGGCTTCTTTAAAGTCTGCACAACCCATTATTTTACATTTCTCTAGGTATACTGCCAGGACACATTGAAGCTTCTGTGTGTGTGTGTGTGTGTGTGTGTGTGTGTGTGTGTGTGTGTGTATTTTACAAACAATCAGATGCTTTGTGCAATTTTAATTTATATAGACACAAATATTTGACTACATTTTTCAATTTTTAGTCTTCTGTTTCCCCAAATGTGCCTTTACTGTGACTATTTCAGGAGAATACAAAGGAAAATTATATAAATAAAATGATCTTTTGTTTTTCTCTGAAACTATTTCTAGACCTCACAGTAACATGTAATATCCTTAAGAAACACTTCTCTATAGAAGATGCACACTTAAAAAAAACCAGTGAGGGGCGCCTGGGTGGCTCAGCAAGTAGAGCGTCCAACTTCAGCTCAGGTCATGATCTCGCATTTTGGGAGTTCAAGCCCGCTTCAAGCTCTGTGCTGGAAGTTCAGAGCCTGGAGCCTGCTTCAGATTCTGGGCCTCCCTCTCTCTCTCTGCCCCTCCCACACTCACACTCTGTCTCTCTCTCCGTCTCCCTCTTAAAAATAAAAAAGCATTAAAAAAATTTTTGAAAAGAAACCAGTAAAAACACACGATGGAAAACACACATGCATGCACGCACGCATGTAGTATCCTGCTAAAAAAACAGGATAAAATTCTCAAAGTTAAAAATCAAGAGGGGAAAGTATTAATGCTAGAATCAAAACAAGAAGAAATATTATCTGCACGGTCCTTTAAAGTTCTACAAGTGTATTGATACCCATTAAGCCATGTTGATAAAGTTTCCCTATTTACCAATGGCTAGTACACACATTGCTATTTCATTAGAGCTTAAAGTTAAAAATGACTAACAGTATTTTTTAAACTTGGAAGTAATGAATATACCTTTTATGCAGTTTGGGCTTTTAAACCATGCTAATGTTTTACATATTAATAAGCTAAAAATTTAAGTAAGAAAGGATGGAGGAAACTAGAAGTAATTTCAAACAGAAACAAACCTAATTGCTTATCAAATAGATAACATACCTATACAGAAGAAAAAAAAATACAGGTAATTTTTGAACATAGCATGTGACTTTTATATCCTCAGTGAAATATATTTCAAGGATAAAAGGAAGGGCAGAAATATCCTGAATTTAATTTGTCTGTTACTAGTATGAGTGTAACAATTCTAAAATTTGGGGAAGGCTTATTGTTAGCTACAAATGAGTAAATATAAATATATTGATATTGTCAAGACCTAGGTTTTTCTCTGTGGAGTAAGGGAGATTCTGATACATAAAGGGGGAAGGAGAAAAAAGAACGCTGTGGTGTTGGATTAGAATTACAGATGTCAGTAAGAACTCGTGTGTGTGTGTGTGTGTGTGTGTGTGTGTGTGTGTGTGTGTGTGTATTTATTTACTAGCTGCATCTACTAAATGGTTCTAGAAGCAGTGATACCCTCATTCTGAAAGCAATGACCCCTTAGTAGTAATAAATACATCTAGTTGGAAGACCTTGTTTTCTGAATATCATGATCCATTAAAAGAAACCATGAAATTTTGGAGAAATCACTGATTTCCAGTCTAGAGAAGGGAAAATAACAAAGTAAGCCTGAAACGTCTTTCTATCTTGGAGAAAAAGCACGCAAAAATTGAATTGAAACTGTCATCCTGAAAGGGCTCTCACTAGTCAAATTTGGGCCAATAATAGCATCAAAATGTATAATTAAAGGAATGGATGAAAACATAATGAATTTTTTAAAAAATCCTTGAGTCCATACTGACTTTGTAAAGGGGCAGTGGGGAGGAAAGTTTTTCTTTACAAAAGCAAGCCAACTAATGAGTATAGAAAAACCAAGAGAAATAGAAAGTCACCATTTTCACAACTACCACAGCATAACTGACTCTGGAAAGATGCATCTGTAGATGCTAATATCATTAGGCGAAAGTCTATTAGGAAACAAGATATTCACAGAGTCTCCAGGCATCTCCCCGTAGATTATTTATTGATTGCCAAGGGAAAAAGATACCTTTACAAGGGAGAAATCTAGCAGATACACCTTCACCAAATGATGAAGTTTAATATCAACATTAGGACAAATTAACATCTGATATAACACCTACACTATGTACTATGAAGGATGCAACATCACCAATGGAGCATCTTGCCAAATACATTTAACCTAAATATAATCACTTATGACATTTGATGGTTTTGTTTTGCCAAAGCATTTCAAAGTTAGTTGCAGACATCATGACGTTTCCTCCTTAAATACTTCACCATCTATCTGATCATGTCTGGGAAATTTAACAATGAAATACTTTTATCTATTATACAGCCTATATGGAAATTTCCCAAATTGTCCTAATCATGTACTTTATAAATGATGCATCTGTAGATGCTAATATCATTAGCAAAATCATCAAATGACAAAGCAAAGGTAGCAAATTATTACCAACTGGTGACTCCACATGAACAGTTTTTGCAACTTTCCTGTGTATTGACTATTTTTCAAAATAAAAAATTGTTGGGGAAGGGTGAGGACACTCAAGGTAATGGGACACTTTCATATGTGTTTTGGCCCCTGAATTCTAGAGTCTGTGTTATTCAGGTGGGGTCTAAACCTACTGGGGTGCATATAAACAGGTACACCACAGTGCCCGTGGGGTGCTGGTGTGCCTGGGAGCTAGAAGAACCTCGGCAAAGGTCTTTGGAATGTGGCACTTGTTGGAACACACTGTCCCTTCTTTACCGTGGTCTTCAAAGCCCTGAATTATCTGTGTACCTCAGTTCTCAACGCCTACCTGTCCTGCACTTATGTGTTACTCCTCATTCCTTTCCTTTTTCTATTCCTCATAAGCATCAAAATCCTTTCACCTTGGACTAGTATATTCGGTGCCCTCTGCTTGGGAAGCTCTGCCTCCAGATCCTTGTGCACCGCAGGCTTCCCATTATGTAGGTCTTGGCCAGGGGTCCCCCCGCCTTAGCCAGGGTGCCCTTCCCTGACACCAGCAGCTCTAGAGTAATCCCTTATTTCCACACACTCTTAGAGCATCTTGTTTAGAGTTGTTCTTCATGCACTTACCCCAAGGCACAAGTCAGACGTTTTCTTTATGCATTTATTTATCGGTTTGTCAATTGTTCTCCCTTGAGGGGCCTTGTCTCTCTTGGCCACTCCTGTAACCCAGGGCCTTGATCAGTGCCTAATGTACTCTTTAAATGCTTATGGACTTAATGGACCCCAAGGTGCTAACCCCCCCCAACCCTATGGATTAAATGCTATATTGCTTCTCCTGTGATATTTGCATTTAGAGCAATAAAATAAAAATGCAAAATAAGAGAATTCAAGTCAATAGCCTCTCTCATATTTCTTTTAAAAGACAATTTCAAGATGACCTGAATCAATGCTCTTGGGTTTTCTAATGAAACAAAAGTATATTTGCAAACAATCACAAATCATTGCAAACTGGACCTCCCCACAAGCACCCCCCACCCCTTAATGAGTGAAGGGATAGAACTGCTGCTTTGTTTGCCCGAAACACTCCAGTTACCAGCCAGAGCACAGGATCAAACAATTGGAGGTGCAAACCTATTCTGCCTTTCCACTTCATTAAATCATATATCATTTTTACATGTGAGCCGCCAGGCCATAAATCATGTAAGACAGAATGAGAGCTAATTAAAGGGTCAGCTGAGCATATAATTTTGAATTCCTAGGCACCCAAAACCCGAGATTGACAATAAATGTGATAAAACGCAGAATCATTTGTTAACTAATAAAGCAAGGATTTTCAAGCTGCCAACTTGCTAAGCCACATTTTCACATATAAAAGAATCTATGTTGAATATAACTTTTATATGGTAATGAACTTTGAGTCATTTATCCTAGAGTACTTCATTAAAATATACTCATATTTTATTTTTTTTTTTTTTTTGCTAAGGATTACAAGGTCAAGAAAATACAAGTGAATTGTGTTCTCATTTCATATTGAAGTTCACTCCTGAGATAGGAAATACTGTTAATTGGTATTTCATAGCATTTTTCTTCCAAAATATGTTCAGAGAAAGCAGGTTAGTAGAAAGAAATCCCATTTGTCAAGAGGGAAAATGAAAATGGAGTTAGACCAAGATGGTCAAGGTCACTAAACAAGTCAGTAACTGTTCTGGAGCAGAACCTGAAGAGACAGCTGACTCACGGTGGTTTTCCCTCCTCCAAATACACTGCTTCATCTAAAAGGTATTTTGAGGATATACAAGTTTATGCATTTCATATTTGCATTCCTCGTGATGAAGAACTTTCACATTAGAAAGAAACTATCTTACTTAGACTCTAATAAATATCAAGACTATTCCTTCTTTTAAAGATCTTTATAGTTATAAAATAGAGCTTGAGACCTAACACACTGAGACAGCACAGTCAGATTAAATACTAGGTTATGGTTTTTAAAGAAAGGTACTAACTTTCTATCATTACTATAATTTAACAACCTAAAAAATAAGGTCCATTTTCAGAGTTCTTGAATTACCAGATTTTTATCAACCTTAATATTACTTCAGAATCAGAGCTAAAAGAAACTAAAATTTTACGTGTTAAATATACTCACAGTCTATTTATCAATTCCTTAAACATACAAATCTCCAATATTTTCTGTGCAAGTCCAGGGTAGAAAAAAATGTTTCCCTCCTTGAATACAGACGTGGAAAAGGTGGGTATTAGTGAGTTAAACAGGTCAAGGTTCCAAGACCGTGCCTGTTTTTAAATACTCTTTCCAAATAACATGATACACACTTCTCTCTGTGATCAAGTATAGGAAATGCAATAACAACAACAAACCACAGCTCGAGGACAACATATTCAAAAGACTGCTTGGATCTTTCCTAATCTTACATCCCAACGAACTGATCCCAACAACCCTGGTACTTCAGGATGTACAAAACAAGAAAACCTGCACAATAAACCCTGCCTACACAACGGATTTGTCTTTTTACCCCTCATACCACAATCTTCACACACATGAAATGCCTCACTGCTGATCATATGGAAAGTGTGACCAATATCCTTGCCTACATATCACCCCAACATCACTGCTGCAATACATAGGCTTCCATCCCCTCTACAACGCCAAAGGAAATGCTTACTGCATTGCCATTTCCAAAAAGAAGATTTCCTCAGGAAAAGGAAAGCACATGCTTCTATGGGATGCAAAGCTATATATAGATAGCTATATAAATATCTATATGGCTGGATCTACAAGCAAAAAATAGCAAAGAAGAATACTGGAAGCTTCATGATATCTCTAGTCTGTCATATCTTAGCACTATATACTCCTCTTTAGAGAAGAATTAGTAATTTGATGTTTGTTTTCATGGCCAGAATCACGGAAGGTGAAATTAATTTATATAAAACTATATTTAAAATATTTTTTGCTTAAAAGAAAAATAATATGAATAATAGAGTAAGAGCTAAATATGAGTTATTACTATAAAAAACAACAAGAAAAGACTTTTTGCTGCTCCTAGCAAAGGTCCACTTGAAAGTCCTTTCAGTTTCAGTGCTATATATTCTATCCTAATTCAAAGAACCCAGGATATATAAACCATCTGGAGGAGGAAAACTACCTAGAATTTGCATTCCTACCTGCGTTCTTTCTGGAGAATTCTTCTCCCGAAGAAGATTAACACCTGCCTCTAAAAGAGAACTGCTTAGCTGTGGTCAACAGCCTCTTACTTCTACTTGAAAATTCTTTTGAGACCTATTAAAGACCAGCTGTAAAAACTGTAGCCACTGAGCCAACCAATGATTTCTGAGTCTGTTGCTCCCATTAATTTCCTAACACACCTATCCACACGGACCTTACCAGAGAGAACTGTGCGCAGATGGAGTCTTTCCCACCACCCAAACCAACTCCCATGAATTTTCTCCCATGAATTTTCATTAGTCAATGAACTAGAAAATTTTCCAGTCAATGGATCACACAAAATATGGCCTTTCTTGACCAGAAAATGAATACTATCCTTATTCTAAAGTTATTTTTTTAAACAGTTTCTTGCCTATTTTTTTGAGAGACAGAAAGAGCATGCAAGTAGAGGAGGGGGGAGAGGAAGGGAGGGAGGAGGGAGGGAGGGGGAGAGAGAGAGAGAGAGAGAGAGAAAGAGAAAGAGAGAGAGAGATCTTAAACAGGCTCCATGCTCAGCACAGAGTCCAATGCAGGGCTTGATCACACAACCCTAGGATAATGACCTGAGCAAAAATCAAGAGTCAGACACTCAACTGACTGAGCCACCCAGGCACCCCTAAAGTTACTTTTAAATGTAATATTCGATAAATTTATGGTAGCATTTGAAATGATATGAAGAAAACACAAAAATGGACATTTTGTGATAAGTATCTCTGTTTAGCTTAATTCTTTATCATTGAAATCTTTCACAGATGTTAAAAAAATCTAAGTGTTTCAGGTCACTGTTAGGGTCCCAATAAGAAAGAAATACAACAATCAAACTGGGAACATTTGAAGAGAGTTTATATTTACAAGTGCAGAGTCAGATGTACAGGAACCACAAGGATATGCAGGAACCAGGGGTCTGAGTGGGGATGGGGTTACAACCCCCAGAGGAGTTACCTGAATCTAGAGAGCAGAAAAAACCTTAAGAGGCCATATGGTGAGGGGCAATGACTAGCACAGGACACAGCCAGCCTGTGGTATCCTTCCAGGATAGGGTCCAGGAAATAAACACTCTGATCTCATGCTCCTACCTTCTTCCTATCTCCTGCCAACACTTTCCATTAACCAAACCCAACTATAAGACACAGAGGGCAAGAGATTCTATAGATTCAGTCCATACAGGTGAGCCTCCCAGAGCAGAGAATTGAGTGGACAAAGGTTAGAGTGGAGCCAGAGGACAAATGGAAGATATCCACAGGCAGAGACAGACCACACAATACTTCCTTTCTAAGATTCGATTAAAGGGGTGCCTGGGTAGCTCAGCTGGTTGGGTGTCTGACTCTTGGTTTTGGCTCAGGTCATGATCTCCTGGTGCTTTCAACTTGTGCTTTCCCTTCCTCTCAAAAATAAATAAACTTAAAAACATATATTAGATAAAATTATAGCTATATTTTCAAAACATACAGAATCAAGGCATTCACATGGGATAAGAGCAGATGCAAGGTCCCCAGCACAGCTTGTCCCCCAGGATCCTTAAAATAAGCACATAGGCACGGGCAGTGCAAGGCAAGATCTTGCAGAGTAAGAAAGAGTTGCTCATTTCTTGCCACACCAGGTTAAATCCGTATTCAGGAAGATTTTGACAAGGTCCTCTAAACATGATGCAAATGAGTTTAGATTGTCTATGTGTGAAAATGAATCACAGAAGTTCTTCAATCCAAGCAATGCTATGATTGCATCTTTGTTTAGAAAGATTTCTCCAGTGGCATTATGGCATTGAGATGACAGGAGAACATGAACGAAAGCTGGGGGACCACTCAAAAATCCATTACAATAATCCAGGAGAAACAAATTCAGTATGGTCATTTTGTGGTTTATAATTTTAAAAATCTCTGGTGCCTAACACACTGTGATATATAAGGAATGATACAAAATTTGTTCCTTTAATTTTGAAGTTTCTATATCCTTGCATTGATTTCTCTTGCTTCTTGACTTCCCAGAACCAATCATTCAAGTCCTATTGACTCTAACTTTTTAGCATCTCTAGAAGCTCCTCTTATCTCTGCTAATGCCTTGATAAAGGCCGCATTTATCATATAGACTAGCATCCCTCAAATTATGTACAAACTGTTCTTGAGGATTCCATGAAAAGGAAATGTTTTCTTGTCAAATACTGTGGGGAAGTCCTGAGATAAACAAATTTAAATAGCTTGCTTATATGACTTGTGAATTCTTAGAGAGGGGAACCACATACAGAAGTTCTCCCTTTTCATAGAAAACCCAAGGACATCTCCAGGGTCGGTGGTGCACCTCAGAATATAGATTGTAAAATGCTGACATGGACAAACTAACGTTTTTCTTGTAGTTCAGTAAAACTTCATTCAGTCTGCTGACTTTTCTGTATATATTATCCGCAGGAAAGAGATTGCATAGTGTAAAGTGGGGGGGGAAACAGGTAATCATTTCTTGTAGTTTGAGTTTCAAACATTAGGGGAACTCATGGGCAACAGACTTGGAAGAATATGATGAGGAAGAGCAAAGCTTCCTACATTTAGACTAAATAAAAGAGAGAGAAAGAGAAATAGCTAAAGGGTAATTGCAGAGATTTTGGACTTACGTGAATACCTGAAAAGGGGGGCCCAGGTCCCAGCCCACTCACCAGCCTTTCACTGAGCTCAGATGGAAGGAAAGGTAAAAAAAAATCCCAGAAGATTTGATGTATCTAAGAAGCTAGGGAATCTGTGCCTTCTTGGGAAGATGGAGCCCTGAGAATAAGTTATGACTTTGTAAATAAATGGGTGAAATGTACTATATTCATGTCTCTATTGGAGTTTCTCAATGTCAGTAATATTAACATTTTGGTCCCCCAAAAAAATCTTTGTTGTAGGGCTGTCCTGTGCTTTAGAGGATGTTTAACAGCATTCCTGGCCTCTATCTACCTAATCCCCTTCCCCAGTTGGGATAACCAAAAAATTTCTAAACATTGCCAAATGTGCCCGGGGGAGCAGGGAATTCCCAGAAAAAAACCACTAACCAGGGCACCTGGGTGGCTCAGTCGGTTGAGTGTTGGACTGTGGCTCAGGTCATGATCTCACAGTTCATGACTTCAGCCTGCATCGAGCTTGTGGCTGTCAGCTCAGAGCCTGGAGCCTGCTTCAGATTCTATGTCTCCCTCTCTCTCTCTTTCTCTGCCCTTCTCCTGCTTGTGCTCTCTCTCTCTCTCAAAAATAAATTAATAAACATTTTTTTAAATAAAACCCACTAATCTAGGTAGATAGAATCCTAGACAGCTTCAATCATTTCCTCCTGGCACAGTATAGGTTATGAATAGTTGAATGAAAACATTTTGGAGGTTCTAAAGCAACCTGCATGGATGATGTGCTAAAACCAGATGGGACAGAGAAAAAACAAATCCAGGGCTATGGATGCCAGAGAAGACCGATCATTCTCAAGGACAAAATGGTACACTCCCCATGGACACATCATAGCTGCACTGGGAACGAATGGAAACACTGGAGCATAGCAGGTAGTGAGCTGCCTATGTTCAAATCCCAGCTCTAGTCATTAAGAGCTGTTGGACTTTGGCAAATCACTCAACTTTCTGGGCCTGTTTCTTTATCTATAAGATGGAGATAATAATAGCATATACCCTAAAGTGGTACTATAGTAATTAAATGAGTTCAAATTTATAAAGTATGTGCACTGTACATAACTAAGCTTTGAATAAGTGGTGGTTTTACATGTATATAAACACTCTGTGGACTGAGATCCAAGTCAAAGAAGGAGAGTACAATCCTCAATTGTATAACTAAGTTTTTACCATCAAGTCAAATGAGGCTCACAACAGAAACTGAAATTTCTAGAAAAAATGAAGTTATTTTTACATTACCAATTTGTGTTTAGAAATTTCTTCTCACTATGTTGGTATCTTTGCATCCAGTCTAACCTTCTCTGTCTTCACTCTCTGTGTATCTTCCTACCATCATTGTAGTCATCATTCTACATCTCAAATTTGATCAGATAATGGGTATCTGATCAGTCATGGTCACAGAGAGATGCTTCAAGTGTTCAAAGCTATGTGGTAGACGGTATAGCATGTGAGTTTATGGTGTTTCTGTGTAAAATTTTATTTGAAAAAGTGATATATGCTCCTTCAAAACATTTGAAAATCATTGGCCCACAGAGATTCCACCAGATGGCAGTCAAGCCCACCCATGAGCAGTCCTGGCCCATCCTTCCAGCTGTTTATAAACACAACTCTAGGATCCAGATGAAGAAAATCACTGGTAGAGAACACATGTGCTGTTAACTTCATAATTTTGCACATGCTAGTTCACCGGCTTGAAATAACTTTCTCTATCTCCTACAGATGTGATGTCAAGGAAGGGATCTTTTGCTGAGAAACATGCTCAGATTTGCATTTTTTAAAGAAAACTCATGAACTGGAGGCCTCTCCTTTGGTGCTGGGGGCCGTGCTTTATGTGCTGTAGCATTTTTTGCCAAGGCTGGAGACACCTATGATAAAATGCATGGCTTCCCTAAATGTATCACATTCCCTCACAAAGTCCTGCCACAGCACTGGGTTACTCCAAAGAAGGAGACTAACCTTGAATACACCAGCTTTAGGAAATCAACTCTCTCCTTTCATATTTCCCTGCTTACCCTTCTCAAAGTTCCCTGCTGCTCTTCCCTTCTGGAATACTGTCACCTCCAGGGGCCTCAAGAATACCAAAGCCAGTCTCTAGTCTATTATAGGCAACTTCTGCTTTCTTCTCTGCAAGGCAACTCTCCCCTGAGGCCAGGGGAGCACACAGGCCTGGCTGCCTGCTTGGAAAGGGAAAGGAAGTGCCCATGTAGAGTGAAACAAACTCTATCGCAGTGAATCACGACTCCACCTGCATGGGTATCTTCAATGAATCACCACTTCTTTCTTCATATTTTTCATGAATAAGTTTAGTTTTGTGGTCAGAAGAATACATGACTAAAAAAAGTCCAGTCAGGACACACATTTATGTTGAAGCACCATTATGCAAGCTAATCTGTAATATAGGTATACGACAGAAAGCAGTATCTTGCCAGTAGCTGCCTTCTCCCTTTCCCAAACCTTCAGCATGGTTTATTCAGCGATGAAAAATGTTATTTCCTCAAGAGGGTCACCATTCATTGTCTTCACTCATGCATTGATGTTCATACCCTTTCAGTTCAATGCCACAACCCATCAGATCACCTTCTCCTCTGTCCCATTTGGCAGCCAGTCTCAGGACTGCTGCTGGTTTTCCATCTGTCAAATTCAATCTATCTTCAAAAGAGAGGCAGGGCCTGGAGAGTAGACTGAGCAAAGAACAACGAAGGCAGACTGATTTCACCCTGGATTTGGTCTTCTTTGAGGGGAGGAGGAATCCTAATAACATGGAAAATTCCTTAACAGGAACTTTGCTTCCCGGCTCTGTGAGAGTCTGGCTAGAACTGAGCTTCCAGCCTGGGAGATAACAACCCCATACAGTGAACAGCTTTTGCAGCTGTTCCTTGCCCAGCCATGAAGATTCCTCTTAACCTGCAGCAAGAGGGTCAAGGGAGGTAGCAGCCATTCTGAACAATTCTGTGCAGTGTGCTCACACTCCCTGTTACAGCAGATTGATCCAGAGATGATAGCCGATCCAAGCTGGCCACTTAGAGTGAATGAAACATTCCCACATAACTTCCATAAAAATAGAACCAAAGGAAATGGGCTCTTTCATTTGCTAGTTGTGTGTCCTAGGGTAAGGCATTTAACCTCTCTTGACCTAGTCAAGTTAATAGTTTGAACTAGATGATGTTTAAGTTTCCTTTCTACTCTTGCAGTATGGTTTTTGTGATGAAGGTGAGTTCTAGAGTCAGTGACAACTGGGTTCAAGATCATGTTCTGTCTGTTACTAGCCTTATTACTTAGAAACGTTCCTCAACTTCTTAGGCATCAGTTTCATTATATGTAAAATGGGGATGATGATAATGTCTATCTTGTTATTAAAGGATATAATACATGTTAAGTGCTTAAAACACTACCACACACAGTAAGGTTGCCTGTGGCCTCTGGTTGCTATTGTTATTGTTGTTCTTTCTATGAAACAAAATTTGAAATTAAAGAATAGGAAGGAAGGAAGGAAAGGAAAGAAGGAAGCCAAGGTGAAAATATAATTGTTCAATTAAAGGAATGCTTTGAATAAAAAGATCAAACCATTTAGTTTATCATTAGGGCAAAGAGGTAGAAGAAGGGTAGACAATGAATCAGTATGACCCTCCAGTAATGTAAAAATGTACAGGATGTTTAGTTGTGCCCTTAAAAAAAAGTAACACTATTTATCTCAAACTGTATCACTCTCAGAACATAAGTAAAAATCTAATAACAAAGGGTATTCCAAATACAAATAACATTTAGTAAAATCACAACTCTCTAACATATGATAAACTACTCAACTTGAAGAACCATACTGAGGACTTACTTTTTCCATTGCCTTTCTTTGTAACCTTGTCTTGGTGACATGTACAGTATCCATATACCAGGGAAATCCTTCCTTCAAACATCAAGAGCATAAGGCTCACTACTCCAACACCACATAAAATTGATTATCTCAGATCCAAATGATTCTCTCAACCCAGAAATTACTCTAACTCCCCTAAAGATGGTAATGTTTTAAGAGTCTCAGAAAAAGAGTCCAGGATGTCTATTATAGAATATTTTTCTCTATACAGATGGTATGTCCTGGTAGCAACTTATGCCATACATTTAGTCAAATATGTAGCCTTATCCCAGTTCAATTCTTTGGTTGAGTCAATGATCTGATTGGGTACAATGCAATGAATGGAAGAAGGCGATAGAATATAAGACAGGTAAGAGATAAAAATAAATAAATAAAAGAACCAGTTCTGTATAATGAGGCAGAATATAATGCCACCCTCAAGAGATGTAAAATCTCAGCAATAGATGGGCTGCCGTTATTGAAGGCAGTCGACCCAGGGTACTTCAGCCAGAACAAAAATGTCATTCTGCCTATAAAGGTAAAAGCAAGTGTCACTAAAATTGATGGGGACAGGAATCAAAGATAAACTCATCATACAAAGGGCATGTCACATCTGCCTCTCATATAAAAGAACTGTATGGATCACATGCGCATTTTTCACATCATATTTGTGAAGATTTGCAGCTCTTGTTCTATTTTCTGGGCTTGCATGTGCAAAGCACCATGTGCACAAATGACCATTTCAGATGGGCCACACTAGGAACTTGGCAAGAGTTTCCCTATTTGGGGGATCCCCGGTACATCCTAAGGAATGCAAGAACTAAATGATCTATGGTTCCATATTTACAATGTGGTATCAGGTGCCCTAGAATTCAAAGTATGTTTATGGTGGTCTTGGATATCTTGGAACAAAATGAGTCACACGTCTCTGTCCTATTCAACTCTGTTGGCACTGTCAAAAGTTGTCATGTTGTGACATGTGACATGTTGTGTCCTGTGGCCGGCAGGACTTTTTCAAAGCCAACTGGTTCTTTTGCACGATGATGAAAGACAAAGGGAACATTTCAAAGATTCTCTTAGACAATATTCTCCCCACTGACATATTTGCACGTGGTAGTGACTTTTAGTTGTGGAAAGTCACCTTGGAGGAGTTAATGACTTGCTATCAAAACAGTAATCAGTGCAGGATTATATCCCAAATTTGGTGTTATTTGGTTACTTTTATGCTTACATTTTAAAACCATATTCTTGTAAAGAACCTAGCATGTCTATTTTCAAAATGTGGAACTTAGTTGGATCCAACAGCCTTAGGATCTTGAAGTTATTTCAGACCCAGAAGTACAGATTTAATTTAAGTGATCCTAATCACCCAGACATCTAATGAGATATGTTTCCCACTTGTCCTGTTACATTTACATATTTTTAAGTGAGAATTTGCTGATATGAGGTAGTGCTATTAGGAAGGAGTTTGCTCAGGAGCTAACCTGTTAAAGCCTTTAAATGAGACACACATTCCATAGCCTGTTTACCTATTTGTGTGATTCTATATAACCCCTCAAAATGCTTGGGAGGAAAAACTCTGTTTTATTTCACATATAAAATCTAGGAAGCTGCCCCAAGGCACCTTGGGCATAGTTTTCCTTTATAGAGTGGTCTCTCAGTGAACCCAGAGGGCTTGACCCTGTGTTGGAAGCAGGGGGCAGAGAGGAACTTTCGGTGGAAGCAGGAGGCTCCACCCAATTACTGTCCTCAGACTTCAATGTGCTAAACACGGACAGGTTTATAATGGAGATTTGGATTCCATAAGCCCGAGGTGGAGCCTAACATTCTGCATTTTTAAACAAGCTTCCAAGTGACATCAATGCTGCCTGTCCATGGACGAACCCTAAGCAACTAAGGAGTCCGCTCTCCTTGGTGAGAGCCCAGTCCTGCTCTGCCACTGAACTGTGCCACTCTGGGCATGTTAGCCAGCTTCTCAGGGCTTCCGTTTCCTTTCCTATACTACCAGACAAGAAATAGAGGCTCTGAGCAAATTCAGAGAGTTGAAGAGAAAAATGGATAAATGAATTTAGGTGCACGCATTACGAAAAAACTGTAAAGAGCTGCTTAATTAACAGACGTTTAAAATCATTGAAGGACATAAAGATAACTCTTCTCCTGAAACCAAAAAACTGGATGCTGTTGCTTCTGCTTCAAACTGCTGGTCTAGGTGCCTGCCCTCTGGCCAGGCCACTGCTGATTACCTGGCCTTCTGCACAAAGTTATTTCTGAGTGGCCCCCTGGACTATACCCTGCACAACAGCACAATCCTCTGGAAAAATCTTCCAAAGTCCTGCGTTCCATTAAAACCGTCTCAAGACACTAAGTTATTGAATGAAATTGTAGGGAGGAACAGGTGATAATTTATAGTTTATATAACTTTCTCAACGAAAATTTACCTATTGCTACCTGCTTGCCTTACACATGACAGAAGTGAGAGCTGGTGACTCTGTGTGCGATACCACAAAAATAATTAAGGGTAGAAATAGGACCAAAAACAATGTGTTTAGTTCCCAGTTCAGTCTACCTTTGCTCCACAATGGAGGCCATTTTCCTAAACTCTTTCTTCTCAAGTTCCTTGAAAGTCATCCGCAGCCACTCTTGGTTTTGTGGCAGTCGATGGTAGTGGTGCCATCGGACCAAAGCAATGTTATACCAGATGCAGAGGAAAAAATGGTAGGAACAAAAAAAGAAGTAGTCCTCATAAATGAAGCAGGGAAAAAAGAAACATGTAGCTTCTGTAGCAGGTCATTCCCCCTTTGTCCCCACAGAGGAGATTCAGGAAAGAATAGCTGAAATACCTACTGGGTTTACAGATCCTCAGAGATGCTGTTACCTATTTTAATCCATTTTAAACAGAGCATCTTTTTAAAAGTATACTGCAACAACTAGGCCACCCTAGAACTAGAGTAACCGCTTGCCATATGACGAGGAACAGCTTGGATGGAGGGTCCATGATACCACACAAGCTCCAGAAAGAAGCCTGTGAGCAAAAGGGCATGATGAGCGGCGAGATCTGGACCTGGAAGGAGGCACTGCACATGAAAGGAACCAGCCTGGGATGCAGACTGATTAGCCGCGAGAAAGTGGTCATGGGTACCAAGCAAAGAATGAATTATGGCGTTGTGTGGAGAGAAATGGGCTCAGGGCAGATTTATTATGCTCCATTTCCACTAGCTAGCAGGCTGCACAGAGTCTCAGAGGTACAGATTTACTCAGGATTGAAATTTTACATCCAGGGACACTCTCAAATAATCTAATTTGGTGAGATGAGAAAATCGTATCTCGTAAAACTATCATCCCTTTTCAAAAGCCCATATAAAAGTTTACAGGCTGTTGAGGTATCTATCCAGAGCATGGGCTTCTATTATAGGCGATATGGAGACCACGGGCTTAAAGATGAAATTATTTTAATAAGAAATGTTACTACTCGGTATGTGCAGTTTGTTCTTTACAACCTGAACTTCATAAATTTTTATAAGGTGTCTATTTACTGTCAGATTGAGGAGCTGCTGTGTCACTGTTGCTCAGTCAAAGCTTTCTCAAATAAAAGAATCTTGGCTAGGTGTGATACATTATATGATATTAAGACAGACGACCCCGCACCCACTTCCAGTGTCTCCTCAGTAATATTCATGTCTTCTAGGTAAATGTTAAAATAAATATATCCCCAGTCACTGTGAAATGGGTTGCTCTTTTGGCCATTGTGCGTGTGAGAGCAGAATGCCTTGGCAGGAAAAGACCTTGACTATCCTCTCCTAATTCTCGATGGAGGAGAAATGATGTGCAAGAGCACAATATAACTATGCCAAGAAAACTTCTTCAGGACTTGTGTGTGGGTGTCTTTCAGGGGTTGGAGAAAAGAGGGGGAAAAAAGAGAGACAGGGGACTATTTCCAAATAATAACCATTATCATTTTCGAAGTGCTCATTATGTTTCTGGGGCAGGATTAGCATTTCATACACGTTACCTCATTGAATGCTTGTAGTGCTAGAGGTATGGAATGTCCTGGCCATTTTACAGGAGAGGAATCTTGACCTTAGAGAAGTTTACAATTTTCCCAAGGCCATAGAGCAGGGACTCGAGCCAGTGTGTCCAATCAAAAAGAACACTGTTTCATACCAATGTCACCTCCTGACACTGCTTCTCATCACCGTTCTAGATTCTTGGTCACCCAGGAAAACACTAGGCAGTGGCAAAGGACTTCAAGAAACCTTGGAGAGGAAAAGATGTTAGGAACTGCAGTATTTCAGACCTGAATGAGTCCCTGAAAATGGTGTTGACAAACTTCTCATTTTACTGGGAAGAAACAATGAGGTGGTCACAGAATTAGTTTGGGGTCACAAAGGCTAGTTAATAGCAGGAGCAGGATTTCCTCCTCATCCTACCAGTAATGCTGCCAAAGGTAACACCTCTGGTTGGGTTGCACAAGAGGTGGTTTTCCCTTTTTTAATTTTGGGGATTTTTTTTTTCTTACGTCATTCTCTTTCACTAGCTTTTCCTCTTCCCCTAAAATAGAATGAATGGAAGAGGTAATTAGGATGTGTTTAGGAATGGAAAAGCAGGGTCAGGAGGAGAAAGAATATTCTGGTATTTTTCCTTTTATTTCCTTACCTTGAGGACAAAAGTCATCCTAGGTATTTCTTCTGAGGAAGAGGTATAATGGAAGGAGTAATCAAATATTCATTTAACAAACATGAGCTTTTACTATTTGCCAGGTGCTTGAAAAGACACTAACTAGATGAACCAGTCAAAGGGGTCTGTTCTCAAAGAGCTTACAGCCAAGTAATAAAAATCAATACAATCAATACAAACCTGATCATTATAATCTAATACTACAAACACCACAAAGAAAACAGAAGAAGTGATATGACAAGATTATCAAGGAGTTTAGCTTGGGGAGGATGAGTGTATAGGACAGTTTTTGTGAGTCACTGAAGATACAGGAAAGCATCTGCAGAACTCTGGCTAAGAGAGGACACATTGGGAGTTGTGCTTTTTGGCTGTTAAATGACATGATGCTCTGGCACATTATAGGTGCTCACTAAGTGTAATGTCCTTAAAAAGCAGGAGGGAAAAGGTGAGGTAATTATTCTTTCATCTTTTAAGGAGTCTAGAAGTACCTACCTCTTCACGTACCTCTTTTCTTATATGTCCCCCTCCCCTGCCTATAGTCACTCCTCAAATTATTTTATCAATAATGCCAAAAAGGGGATAGATTATAGTGATAGGCCAAGCTGAGCTTCCACTCAATCTTGGAATGCCTTGTATGTTTTTTCTGGTGGCTGATCCTCTCATCTGTCACCTACTTTCTCCTGGAGCAAGTATGAAACTTTCAGGGCACTACTCAACAGTATATGTATCATTAGAAAGTTCTCTCTCATATTGAACTGAAATCTGCCTCCCTACAATTCCACCCACTGAATCTAACTGCACCTGCTTGAACTTGAGGAATGAATTTACTTCTTTGTCCACATGTCACCCCTTCAAGTGTTTGTAGGCAGCTTCCATGTCAGTTCAAAGCCCTTTTATCTTGCACCCGATGGTGAGGCATGTGCCTTGTCCTGTCATTAAAGAAGGTTAAGAAATGGCAGCGCGAGGGTGGAGAGACTTACAAAAATTCTGCTTTGTCTTTCTTGATGCTAGGCTGCTTAGAGTGGCTTCAACCAGTGCTGAAATCATGCTCTCAGTGCACACTTTCTTACAGTCATAACAGAGCTTGACAGCAACAAGGAAGTGGGTTGGTTCGAGAGGTCTCTGGAGTAGTACAATCTCCCTAAGTAAGCACAGGTCCCAGATACTACTAAAAACCCTCCCATCCAACACACATCATTATTAGCCCTGAGGAATGGTTCTGATCTCATCTTTCTAATGTTTTTCCTAATGTTAGAAAAAGAAATTTACCATGTCACCAGTAATTATCTCTTGAGAAGATCCATAAAGCCTGACTTTCCTATCTCCTATATGCATTAATTCCCTCTCTCATTTAATTTGATGGGTGGTATCATTTTCCAGGTAGGTATACCTTTTTGCCAATCACCCAACTTTACCAAGCCCTGCTCCCTTTAGTTACCAGTAAACCTTCCTTACTGTTGAAGAAAGAGGTTGACATCTAGGAGGACTGAATCAGGCTACACATAAGGTTCCATCAAAACATGACCTTGCAATGAGGAAATGTTAAACTATTGACTTTTATAACACCTCACCCTCAATCAATCTATGAAGTTTTATAGATAAAGGAGTATTTAATAAGACAGAAAACTGTTGCTCAGATTTTAAAATAATCAATGACAGAGTTGTTTGTAATATAATATTTAATCATTTTCAATGTCACTTTTGTTTGTTATTTCATATAGCAACACTAGAACATTTTCTAATTTATATTTTTAAATGGGTCTACTGAAGTACATGCCCTGAAGACAGACCTGTTACACATACACAGTAATTTTTCTTGCTATAGTTCTTGATAATTGAGAAATATGGTTTCAAGAATTCAAATATTTCTAAAGATCAGGTTGCCTTTCCTCCATGCCAGCCAAGAGCACATTACACTGTTCCTTTTTCCAAAGCACTTTAAGAGGAAGACAACAGATCTTAAAACCTGTGAAATTCTCGACAAATTTAAACCCTGCTTATGTAAGCTATACACAGGGAGGCAAGAAAGACTTCAAGGATTTAAAAAGGCTTAAAGGGGTCTCACTGCCAGGGCAGCAGCAGTTTGAATGTGCGCCATCACATCTGTACATTTGGCACAGTCACTTGGGTCTCTACTTGGCAGCTGTGGAAAAGAGAAGACAGGAAGAGACCAGAGAGACAGGAGCCTGTATTTCCCATTATAAAACCACAAGGACAGGAGAAATGGCTGTTCGCAGGATGTAGAGATGGGAGATGCCTGGAGATGTGAGAGGGAAGAAACACTGCTGACATTCAGTAGTCATGGTGGTCTCTGTACTGGCCTTATGGTCACTGCAGTTGGTGTGGTCACCACAAGCACTGGGGTTGTCTGAAGCTGTGAGCCATGTAGGCAGAGGCTAGCTCTATAGGACACTGAATAGAGAACTTCATCAAGGCATAACCATCATCTGGGGAACCGGGAAAAATCCTGGCTCCAAGACCTCACATCCCACCATCTTTTTCTTTTTTCTTTCTTTCTTCTCTTTCTTTCTTTCTTTCTTTCTTTCTTTCTTTCTTTCTTTCTTTCTTCCTCTCTTTCTTTTTTTCTTTTTCTTTTTTTTTTCTTTTTGTACAGTTAGGTTTGGGCCCTGGAATCTGAATATCACACGTGAGCTCACAGGGACACTGAGGCAGGTGGTCAGTGGTCCACATTGCTATGGAGAACCATGGTATATGAAAACCTGTGGCTGAAGGCCACTCGGTAGTCAATGATAGAATACAGGCTTGTTCTCTAGAATTTGCACATGACAGGCTCCACATGAGTGACTCAGAGCAGCTTAAGGAAACAGTGTCCTGCGGTTAATACATCATAGAGGAACTGAGCTTGGCCTATTTAACTGGACTTTTACTAAGAACCACAGTAATTCTGATATGCATCCTGAGTTGAGAACTAGTGTTAATCTAGGGAACTAGTACTAATTTCTAAGTGTGGTCTGTGAATCAACTGGGATACTTACAAAATATTTTGATAAAATATTCAGATTACTGAGTCCTACCTCAAGCCCTGGTGAGTCAGAAACTTTGAGGGTGAATTCCAGAAATCTGCACTTTTTTGCAAGCTCTCTGGGGATTCTTTTATATACTAAAGTCCAAGAATCACTGTTCTAGAGACACTTTTAGGATCAGCCTAGGGCCGCAAGCATGAGACACAAGAGGAAGGCTATGCAAAAGCAGAACAAGATGAAGATTTTACCTTCCACATTCTGAGTCTTATTCCCACGGGTATGAGACTGACCATTAAGAACCATAGACGTAGTAATTAGGTACATATGGACTTAAACTCTTTCTTTGGTAATCCTGAATATAGTTTACCAATTATGTTTTGTTTTGGGGCTTTATTGCTAATTATTTTGTTGTCTAAATTCCAACTTAGACAATCCAATGCAGGTATTAAAATAAATGCCTGTGAACCCAGGAGGATCCAGGTGACTATGCAACCATAATCAGATACCTGAGAAGAGTCTGTCCTTGAATGAGTCCACCCTGGCCACAGATCCTGGTTACATGAGCTGGCTCCTCTATCTGGATCACTCTCTGATTTGGATCACTTGCCAAACTTTCCGGGCTTAGACATGAGTCCCAGGTTCACGAAGCACATTCACAGAAGCTATATCTTAAGCTACTTGGTCTTTTCAAAAATCCTACAGCCTGAGTTATATATTTTGTTATTAAAAATCCGCCTGTGTTTCACATGATTATAAATTTTCTAGAGTCCTTGTAGTGCTTACAGTTCCACACCTCTATTATTTCATTTCATTGTTCTCCTAAAGTAAACAAGGAAAGGTAGAGAAGAAAGTAACATATATTTGAAAAATACAAAGTAAGTTTCAAACTGAAGGCGCAAAACTTAGAGTTGCACAATTCTCTTGGCAAAGATGTCAGAGTATCTGTGAGGTATTTGATATTAATTATTTAACTGTATTATGCATACTAATGGCTACCTTTATGGGTACTGGACTTGGCTAAGTCCTAAGAACTTTGCTAAGTATATTACGTGTGCTCATTTTTTTCTGACAACAATCCCATGAAAACTTCTCATTGTCTCTTAAACTGAGGAAACTAAGGCACAGAGAAGTTGAGTGACTTGGTTAAACTCACATAGCTAATAAGGGGAAGAGTTTGAAATTTGCATCCACAACCTCTGACTCCAGAGCCTGAATTCAACCATTAGACTATATACTACTTTCCATCTTCAATTGTGTAACATATGCAGGTAATGGATACACTTAACCAGCAGCCTTTCTAGATGTTATGTAAGACCCTGTGCAATGACCAATTCATTAAAATAAAAATATTCATATCTGTAAAATAAAAATGCCGATATTTACATACAAGTGTGTTTTTTATATACAAAAGTATGGTATTTTTTGCTTTGTGTTCTTACTCTCAGTATTGTATTTTAGGTAAAATATATATTTTAGGTAAAAAACATTTTAGGTAAAATATATTGTAATACCTCTCTTCCTAAATCTGTAAGGTATGGTTTTCTCACCTCTAAGGTATCAACTCTAAAGACATCAAAAGGTTTATATAATTTAAATTTTAGTGTTAGTACCAGTAGAGCTTTTCTATCCTTACTTGTAATCCCTAATTTCCTTAGGCTCAAATTTTAAATATTCTAGATTCTCTGGTCTTATTTTACCAATTTATCAATGAGCATATTGCACAAGGATCCCTTTTAACCCTAAAGACTGTATAGTAGTCATTTTTATATCCTTAACTAATATTTTACAGAAATAGCAATCTACTAAGCCTGAGAGTAATTAGAATCTGAATCTTGATTTGCAACTAGTAGAAGTTGATCAAGAGTCCAGGCCTTTAGACTCTGAAAACCGTACATAATAGACTAACCATCAGACTGACCACTTTAACCAATACACATTAAAAATCACAGCTCTCTGTAGAATTTTACACAATTTTAACACAAGCATATTAAAGCAAAGATTGAAAAAAAGAATTAGCTAAACATTTCTCACAATGAACCTTTTCTTAGTGTAGCTCAAAAGTTCTTTTTAATATGTCATAATATCTTCTTAATTGTGTTATTTTAAAAAGTACACATCAAAATATGGAAAATAAACTTTAGAAAGGTTTAATCAGTTTAAATGAAAAATCCTTTTCCTGATCAAAAAGTAAATAGTGCAGAAATGAAACATTTTCTCCTAAGAGAAAATGGTGAGTAACAGTGGCCATCTGCTGTTCTTTTACATTCAAAGGCCATCAGCATCACAACCCCTGATTACTGACCTAAGTAGTACCTAAGTAATGACCTAAGTAATACCTAAGCCAGGCCCACTGTAATTACTGAATATCCTTTCACTTGTTTCCGGATGTATACAGAAAAACAAGGGATGTAGGCCCTTAGTTAACATTGGTTATATCCATTTATCCAATCTTTGCTCTGCCAATATGATAGCATTATAGCATAATGGCTATTCTAGAATCTCAGCCAAAAAGAGGAGAAAAAGTTTATTAGCTTTAGCCTGCACAGAACAGGGTATCTCTCTGTGTGTGCTTTTTAATTTTTAAGTTCAATTTCCCATTATAAACTCAGAAATGTAAATGCTTAACACATTTATGTTTATTTCTAAAACAAAATGCTCTCTTAGACCCATGAATTTCAACCCTTTCTATTTGTTGATTATAGAAATGTCTTTATTAAAGAACAAAGTCATTTTTCATGAAGTAGGTATGAAAGCCTGGTCATCTTTTTGTATCCGTTTATATGTGTTTTAATCTTTCTCTGCTATTTATGAAATCATAGAGTTGATGTGGCACCAAATGGATCACAAATAAAAGGGTGATTGTTTTTTATTAATATATATGCCCCCTTCTGTTTTCTTTCACTGACTTCTGAAAAATATGCTCATAAATTTCTTCTCAAAGTGATTATACTATGCTGAATATCTTGAAACTAAACAGGGGTGAGAAGAATGTTATATCTGAGACGAAATGACCCATAAGTAATTCAGTGGATACATATTGTAATGGTATGATTATCAGGACAAACGACCACTACTGTTTCTTCAACAACCACAATATGCACAGGATTCTACCGAAGGCCCCATGTAGCCTCACAATAACCAAGTCAACCCATTTCACAGATGAAGAAATTGAAGACCCAAGAAGTGAAGTAACCTTCCCAAGCGCTCAAAACTGGTGAGTAGCAAAGTCTGGGTTTTGCTAAGCACAATGCTGAGTTCTTAATCATCACTCCATACCACCTTTACAGATCAGATACTGTAGCTCTCTACCCATGCTGGGAATTAGAATAACTTGGGGAGATTTAAAAAAATACTGATAAATTAAATCATTCCCTTGAGATGAGCTAAAAACATCACTACTTTTTAAGCTCCAGAATTGATTTTAGTGTTAATCCAGGGTTAACTACTGGATTTGCGAATGCCAAGGTATAGGTTTTTTTTCCATAAGATACATGAGTCTTCCTCCGAGTAGCACAAAAACAAAAGTTCAAATTGTTTATCTAGAACAGAAACATTAGATGAGGGCACACACCAACACCAGAATCATCAGATGATCCTTGTTTCCTCCCCCAACCAGCTCCTCTGCCCCATGTGAAGATCTCACATGCATCCTAGTGCTGAGGTAGACCTCTATCCGCAAGTGAAGATACCAGAAAGAAACAGTTTTGTCCAACATCTCATGCTCACAGTCAAGGCAGAATAAGAACTGGAGCCTCCTGCACCCTCTATCAGGGCTCCTTTCACAGAAAAAAAAAAAAAAAAAAAAAAAAATTGGAAGCAATAGGAAAACAGTTGGGGCAGGGAGTCAGCCAAGGCATCTGAAGAGAATTTTAAGAACCAGACAGAGCATAGGAAAGAAAAAGAATCATAGCAGAGTGAGAAAGGAGAACAACCACAATCTGAATATAATGAGAAAATAAGAAGGAATATATAACAAAGAAATATCATTGGCCAGAGAAAAATAAATTAGGGAGAACTAGCCGCTGCAACACTATCTCAGCAAAATGAAGAAAAACTCCAAAGACATCACCACAGCTTCCACTCAGGCTTGGGAAGCATGTCAAGGCCTCAAATACTTTCAGCATAGAAAGTAACATGGAAGCAAGCACTAATTGTAGGAAAATCACCAGACCTAGAGGCAGGAGCTGCTGGAAACTCCCCAAACTGTGAAGTTATCTACTACCTTACTCAAGTTCAAGGATCAGCTGTTTCAACATCGGCTGGGAATCCCTTAGAAATGCAGTACCTCTGGCCCCAAGTCAGACCTGCTAAACCAGAATCCGCACTTTAATAAGATCTCCTTGTGATTTAGATGCATATTCAAATTTGAGAGCCCTGGTTCTACTGTAAGAGCCACACTGGGTTGTTAAAACAAGGAGCTATTACAGGCAGAAGTTGGGACTAGAGAACTAGGTAGAATTCAGTCTAATTAAATTACTTGTTGATGTCCCACAAGAAGCCAGCCCCCAACCCCCCGCTGGGTATTTCAGGAAAGGAAGGCCTGAGGTTAGGCAAAGTTGGTGTGGTGCCCTTAGGGGACAATGCAGAAAGCACAAATATAGGAGGAATACAATGACTTGTGCTCCAAGAAGAGGCCAAGCAAACTGTTACAGGGTTTGGAGGAGCAGAAACTGGAATTCAGAGACGTGCAGAGCAACTCCATGGACTTTCTGACAGCTGGAAATGGTAATGGGGAAGTGGGAGGGCCTATTCCAGGCAGAGGGAACAGCCTAAGCCCAGACAGAGAACTCAGAAGCCAGCTGTGTGTTGAGGGAACACTGCCTTCTGCCTAGAGCAGTGTTTCCAATAGTTTCAGGGAGACTCACGAGTCTGACGATGCCTCAGACCCTACTAAGGGTAGGGATGGGAGGTCAATGGGATTGCTGGGGCCCCATTTCAACCACATAAGATTATATTTTAACAGTGGATTCCATCATTGAAAATTAACACATAAAGCATATCATTAAGCTAATACAAGAGGTATTTCCAAAAGTACTACCTACAGCTGTGCCTGGCATGCAGCAGACACTCAGATATCCATAAAATGGTGAATGAACAAATGAATGAATGAGAGAGTGAATCTATGAGATCAAAGTAAAAATGTGGAGCTACTTTTGGCCTGGACTGCAAAGGGTCTATAAAATGTCAGAGACGAGGTTCATATGGTATTTGGTAGGCCACTGGGGAAAAGTTCATTAGCCAGTGTCTGAGCTTGGCTCTGCTTTAAGAAGCTTATTCTGCAAACCAAGTGTAAAATGGGTTGGGAATGAGAGAGACTGGATATGGGAAACTAGTCAGGAAGACATTAGTGTAGTCTCTAGAAAGGGATAAGAGTCTGAACAAAAGTCCCTGTGGGAATAAAAGGTGGAGAAGAAGGCATTATGAGACATCATATGGAGATGGAGTCCTTAGAACTTATCTGTGAAATTGTATTTGGAAAGCAAAGATATTGGGAAGGTCCTGGGTGACGGGGGGGAATACAGAAATTGGCAGTCACTTCTTTTCCTGTAACAAGAAAGATGTTGATTAGAGTTTAGACCTGTTAGTTTAAGGCACTTGAGAGAAATATAGAGGCATCTCACAGCTAATTCAAATTGTCAATACAAAATTTAGGAAGGAAAGTAGACTTAGGAATCCCACTTTTGGAAAATAATCCAGCACTAATAAAGGGACACCAAGAATAAAAGGTAACATGCAAAAAAGCAAAAAGGAGATCATCTATAAAGCAAAGAGGATCAGAACTGCCGAATAAAAAAAAATGAAAAAGAAAAGGTAGGATAAGAAGATGATACTGAGACACAGGAGACAGAACTAGGGGACATGGCAGAATAGAGACAGTGAAATAGTGCGGGTGGGGGGAGTCACAATAAAAACACAGAAGTATAACGCAGTGGGAAATTGGGACAAATACACTCATTGTTCTTTAGATCTTGGAAGACATAGGATCTTCCAGGAACAGCAGAAAGCCAATTCTGCTCTTTACTTCTATGAGCAAAGATTTTCACAAATGAAACCATTACTCCTGTGAGAAGTAAGCTAATTGCTCGTATTTTTTAATATAAATTGCTATAAAAAATCATGCAATGATATCTTCAAACTCAGCTGGAAGAAAAAATCTAAAGTAAGGGGAGGTGGTCTAGCAATTGAAGATTCTTATCTCTTCCATGGTGGGAGCTCCACACAAGCATTATGCTGAGTAGACATTTTACCTTTTAGAGTTATGTTTGTTTTGTAGGATTTTTTTTTTTTTTCTCTCTGAGCCAGGTCACTAGCCTGAGAGAAAGAATGCTGAGAACACCTGATATACCTTGATAATCCTTAATGATAGTTAACGCTTGGTAAAGTTATCTTCTAACTGCTGACAGGTCTCACTAATTGGCCATGTTTAGGTGACAAGTACTAATGACAGTTCCTTCTCTCATCTGACTGCAGAGGAGACACCTCCCTTGGTTCCCTTTCTGCCTCCGTTCAAGAAGGATACATTAAGTTCACTGTTCTCTTTTTGCTCAGTGAATCTGTATATTTGGTAAAATGCTATTAAATATCACCATTGTTTTCTTTAATATAGGTGCTGCTTAGCCGTTAAACTTCTATAAAGACATCATTACTTATGTAACATAAAATAATATAATGCAAATGAAGTACATAAGGAATGGAATTATGCTGCAAAACATTTATCTCACTAGGATGATTCCAGGGAGAGCAGTAATTTTTCCTTTGTTAGGAGAATTCACCTTCTCAAAAGCATTTTACTACAAACGCATCCATGAGAGGTCAAGGAGATCTACAAGAATAGCTATTTGATTTGTGGTTTTCATTCCAAGCTTCCTCAAATCATTTTTGGAAATGAGTAGCAGTGTAAATTATAAATCCACAAATATTTGATTTATGGGAATACAGAATCTGAACTACAACCAACAGTTTGACTAAATAAACATTTTTTTCCACCTCAAAAGCTTTAAGTAACAACAGAACTTGCAATGCAGTATTTGCATTCTAAGGGCATTTATCTATTACAGAGAAGAGGCAGCACATACTCAATGCACATATGCATCAAAATAAGATGAAAGGAGTATGATATGAAAACCGGTGAAATAGGGTCCTGAAATATTTAAGGGGGCTCTTTCAAGCCAAAACCTTTAACTTTGTCTAAGATGTAGCTTATTGACTTTACGAAAAGCCTTCTTTTTAATTTGATAAATGTATTTTCTACAGCTTATGCATTGTTCTGAAGCTGCCAGTTTCCAAGCTTGAGGCTGGACCCTATCACACAAATGTTTTATTTCTATTTGAGCATCTTTTGCTACATCTTAACAAAGTTTGCATGTACCTTGGTGTAATGATCCTGAGCAAAGCAAACCCGAAGAGAAATGCAAACCACATCTCTACATGAAAATGAAGATGACGTTTCCTAATCCAAGAACTTTTGAGAGCATTCCAAAACTGTGTTTATTTTGTACTTATGGGGGCCGGGGCTTGATGGCAATTTATTTTCCTTGAAGGACTACAACACTCCCCCATCCAGGTTCACCATAAAAACTGTTTGTCCTCCAGAGCCTGGGGAAACATTTGGGGGAAGCATCGTCCTGCCAGCTCTCCCTTCTTCCCCACGGGCCCCCGCAAATAACAGTGGCGAAGCAGATGGTCCTCCCCCTCCCCTTCTCCTTGTCCCTTCCGCAGTCCCACAGTGTCCTCCCATCTTGCATTGACACCTTCACCCAGCGCCCCCGCCCCCACCCCAGGCTCCCAGCAAGTGCAAACTTTGGAGACCTTCTTTCTGCTTCACCGCCCCCATTTCACCTTCTTTCAGCTGCAGAACTTTCTCAGAACCCTAAGTGTGGACTTCTATCTTCCTCCCACATCTCCCCAAACTACCCATTTCCCTGTAATGAAGAGACAGACGCCCAGCCCCAAACTTCCAAGCCCAAGTGACGGAGGCACTGCGGCTAACCACAGAGGGGCACTCTCCTTGTCCTCTACCCTTCTCCATCCTCCCCTCCGTCCTTGGGAATCCGAGCCCTGGAGCCCACGCTGGGGACTCCTTGATTCCTTTGGCTTCCACGCCTTCCTCCTAACTCCAGGGGCTCACAGGAGCCTCACGCCACAGCCCGGGCAAGCGGCGGTTAGGCATCCTCCTCTACAAGTGGGACCGCCGGACAAAGTGCAAACTCTAGGGGGGGCGGGGGGGGCGGGGGGAGGCTCCCGGCCATTCCCTCGGGCGGCGCGCCCCGCTGCCCGCTCGCCGAGAGGAGGCGCGCGGGCCGGGGCGGGAAGGCGCCGCGGGTCCCAGGGGCAACGGGCTGGGCTGGGCGCCCGAGGCTTACCTCGGCGCGCGGGCCGCTGGCGCGTGGGGCAGTGGCTCCTCCGGCCGGGAAGCTGTTGCTCGCGCTCCGGCGGCTGCGGCGGTCCCGCCGGGGCTGCGCTGGAGCTCCGCGCAGACGCTCTCCCGCTATCTGCTGCAGCCGGGGCGGTGGCGGCGGCGCCGGCGACAGCTCGGCCCGGCGCGGCCCCGGAACTGTCCAACTCTGGCGGGCGCGGGGCTGAGGCTCCCGGCCGCGGCCCCGGCGCTGAGCGCCTGCGCGCCCTGCCTCGCCCAGGTGAGGGGCGTGTGCCTGGAGCCCGCGGGGCGCGCCCGGCCGGGGCTGCGCTCGGGCCCGGCCCTCTGGCGCGGCCCACGACCCCGGGGGTTTGGACGCGCCGATACCACTGCCGCGCGCCGAAGCTGGTGGACGGTTTACCAGGCAGGGACTCGCGAGGCACACACACTAGGGCGAATGAGGCGGGACCGTTCGGGGGCCCGTGGCCACTGCAGAGTCTCCCGCAGCATCGCTGCCTTTAAATCCCGCCTTTCCAGGCGTGCGCGCACAGCGAGGGAGAGGAGCCTCCGTCCCGACCCGAGCTCCGCGCGGTCCTCGGCCTCGGGGCTCCAGCCCCTGCAAAAATTCTTGGCAACCGCCGAGGTCCCAACACCGAGATGCCAAGCGGCGCGGTGGGGCGGATCTTTCAAATATTAGTCAAGCCAGAGTGAAACTCTTCTTGGAGGTCGTCAAGCCAACTATTTGTTTTTCCTCTTTGACCGGCTCTCGGCTTGAAGACCACACTGAGCAGCCTGGGCATTTTTTGGCGGAGCCGGGAAGGCCCGCAGCGCTGAAGGCATCGCAGCCTCGCCGCGGATCGGAAAGGCTTGGGGGGGGGGGGGGGGGGGGCTTCTGCTCCTCTGGGTTTCTTTCCGTGTTTATTTAAGTTTTCAAAACTAAAACGTGTCATTGGTAACCCCGATGTGGGGCATCTGCTGAAAACAGTGCAGACAGCCAAGGTGCTGGGTTCTGAAAGGGAGAGCGCTTGGAAAGAAAATATTTAAGGGGGAAGGAAAAATAATTTTAGAAGAGCAGTTTTCTGAGATTACTTCTTTGGGTGGAGAAGTTCAAGAGTAATAAATGACAAGAGACCCGTGTTACACGGCAGAGATTTTTGTTTTTATTATTTTTGACCAAATGATTTTAAAATAATATTCTCAAATGATTGACACTAACTCCATCAATAATTAAGCCCTCAGCTGTTAATGTCTGGGCATAATCGTCCAGAGTAAATATCTCAGTGTCCAGCCAAAGCCAATGCTGGTCTCCAGGGTGGGTCTGAGATTTGACAAACACACCACGCACACCATCCTAGAGCTTTCTAAAGGAGCAGGTTGTGTTTGTTAACCACCTTGGAATTTAGGGTTTACTGAGGCACCAGCACACCTGAGCTACCAGGGTGAGAAGGAGCATTAATCTGACAGATAGCTTTTATAGATTTAGAATTCTAATTACCTTCACATCCAGGTATGTACTCTCACTTACTCATTACTAAGGACAGACGCTGGTGTGTTTATTCTTAAATCTGTACCCTATTTGAAATTGCTATGTACAGGAAGTAAGCACCAACATTAATTATTATAACCCACATATCACGAGTTATGATAATTGCTTAAGTTATCTTTCACAAAATTATGGCCTTAAGGTCTCCTCCCATCAGTGAAAGTTGTACTGAAAACAAGTCTTTCATGAGTCCCTTACGGTCAGTAAGGTGGGGTTCTGGCAGACTGGGACAGGCAGGAAATTCCAGAGGCAAAAGCCTTCCTTGAGAAAAACACCCAGCTCCCAGTGCCCTGCACTTCAGAACTGGGAGCAGTGTGGTTGCTTCTGAGCTCAGATAAGTATTGGTATCTCCAGGTATCTAAGGCGCAGAGAAAGGGAGAGGGGCCCTTAAAGCCTGAAGTCAGTACCTTGGATTGCACTTGCAGGCAGGTAACCTCTGCCCGGTGGAACACCTGTGAGAAGTGTTCCCTGTGGCTTGCACAATTTAGCAGCATGTGCATTTTTTATGTCCTGCAAACTGCAACCATATCCTTCTCTCCTCCCTGTCTATTTTTAATCACCTATAGCAGAGACTTATGGTGGAGATTAATTTGAGGGCTACATTTCCTAACAACAGCTGAAAGAAGCATAAAATAGAGGCAGACAACTCTCAATTTTTTACCTATGACACAACTAAGAACTGTGCCTGCATGTCCTTAGCCAAGACGGGATCAAAGTCTCTGGAGGCCAGAGCACTGAACAATCGCAATGTGTCCCTTCTAAATATGCTTCAACATGGAAACATTAAACTAAGAAACACAGAATTTAAATATATAGAAACAATAGCTTTTCCCTAGATTTTCTGATTGCAAATGTGGCATCTGACATATGGGGTCCTCCTATCCTCAAACTCTTGGACCATCATTTTTCTGGAACCTTTATTACTCATTCCTGGCAAGGATGGTGTAAACCAACTCAGAGAATTATTAGCCTAGGGGAGGAGCACTGGGAGGACTGTCAGGACAGCAGCAACACAGAAGGATTGTGCAGCACAACAGGTCCCTCAATAGTGAGGAGGAATGTAGCAGAAAGGGATTAATTTAAGCCTTTTTCCTACAATTTGTGTTTATGAGGTGTATGGGGCTTTGGTTCTGAAATACTGATGAACTTAGGCGGACAAACTCCCTTTAACTATGTCCACATATAGGGCACCTAGCTAGCTAAGTCAGTAGAGCATGTGACTCTTGATCTTTAGGTCATGAGTTCAGGCCCCATATTGGGTGTAGAGATTACAAAAAACAAACAAACAGCAGCAAGAAAAACTATGTCCACATAGTCACAGTATCCATTGGATTAAGAACTTGGTGATAAGAACAACATCAACAAATTTAAAAGATTTCATAAATCATTTAGTTTTACTCAGTAAGAAGTGGGTAACAGTTTTTTACCACAAGATGTTATAAAACAAGGCTCTATAGATATTTTAGACTGCTTTGCCGCCATGAGCAACACCTGTCTCGGGGCTGAGGGCCACATTTTGCAAACCATTCTTGCAGTGGAAGAAAACTGACTAGGATAGAAAACTTGAATTCCAATTTCAGCTGTCACTTTTAAGCCTGGAGACCTCAGTTTCTTCGTCTGTAAGACAGGACAGTTATATCAGCCTTGTTTCAATAGATTACTGTGATGCTCAAAAGACAATGGTATACGAAACACTTTGGAAACTATGGGAATGCGGGTGCCATTGGCTGATGAATGTCTTGCTCATATTTTGCTTTTCTGCCACTGCAAACTTCCCCTCGGAATATCTCGTAACTCCTGTTTAGCTTTTTAATAATCTCCACTATGAATCTTTCCTTATAAACTCTACTTTCAGATGGCTCCAGTATGATATAATTCGGAAAGCACTGGTTCTAGTGTTGGACAAGCAGGGCTTGAGCTCTGACGTAGGTAGCATTTACTCACTAGCTGCATTGAATAATAATCTCCATTCACTCTAAACTTCAGTTTCCTCATCTATAATATGGGAAAATATTGGTCCTGAGGACAAAGCAAACAGGAAAATATTTTGCAAACTCTACAATATCTGATATATGTTCATTGTAATTTATGTCAACGACTACTTGGGAAATAAATAGGAGTTTTATCTCCACATTGGGCAATAAGGTCTAAAGTGTCTTAGAAATACAAAACAAATTGTATCTGGGACTTTCAGAGCAACTTAGAACTAGATAAGATAGTAAACCTTGTTTTAATAGGCTACTAAATTTTATTTGTTTACAAGGATGCATGAATTCTACACATACCAGAAAATCTTTTCTTTCACATACTATGTTCCACATAGTATGAGAAATTAATGGGATAGGTGTTTTAGTTGACATTTGTTCTTTTTTCTAAATTCATTCTATTTCATCATGTCATTATGTGTCCTTACTTGTGAGAAATACACTCACCCTATTCTTGTTTTTTTTTTTCTTTTACTATTGAAGTATAGTTGACAAACAATGTTACATTAGTTTTAGGTACACTATAGTGATTGAACAACTCTATACATTATGCTATGCTCATCATAATGGTGGCTACCATCTGTCACTCTACAACACTATTACAACACCATTGACTATATTCTCTGTGCTGTACTTTTTGTTCCTGTGACTTATTCATTTCATAACTGGAAGCCTGTACCACCCACTCCCCTTCACCTATTTACCAATCCCCCCATCCCCTCCCCTCTGGCAACCATCAGTTTGTTTTCTGTACTTATGGATCTGTTTCTCCTTTTTTGTTTGTTCATTTGTTTTTTGGATTCCACATATGAGTGAAATCATATGGTATTTGTCTTTCTCTGGCTTATTTCATTTAGCATAATACCTTCTAGGTCCATCCATGTTGTAGTGAAATTTGTTCTTAGAAGCCCCAAGTTGGATTCAGCGAAAAATTGGTATTTGTTCAAATTCACTGATAATAATTATTTTAAGGATGTCTGCCTACTCAAGATGATAACAATGAACTGAAACACAAATATTGAGGTTTTGTTGATAGGTGATTTTCACTATATTTTTCCATGTTTGATGAAAAAATAATGGAATAGATATAGATTTTGAATCTAATGAGTTGGTTTTATATAGAAATTTCCCACTGGACCTAGACATTTAAATCTAAAAAAAATAAATAAATATAAAAAAGTGTTAAGAAGTTTGTTTTAAGTGGAAATCATAAGGTTATTTCTGAGTTATCAATTTGTGATTTATATTCATCTCATTTTAAATGTAATTGTATTATCTGTTAAGTCTAATTGGGGTATCTGCATTTGGAGGGAGAGGAGGTATAAAACTCATTGCTAAATCTCAGGCCTACTTTAGGAGCTGGGCTAGTCTCTTTCTCTACCTGTCTTAGGGGATTGTTTTTATGGGAATCACCAATATTCTGTGAAAAAGAATTGGCCTCTTGGCCTCCAATTATATTTTTAACCAGACATTGAGTTGTTTCCTTTTATCTTCCTATTTTATTTGAATACTCTTAGCAGAGAAGGGTCATGCATTTAAATTCCTTGCTAACTAATATGTCTTCCTTTTTGCATTAAACACATTATGATTGCTTTATCCTGATATTTTAAAGTTAATTATTTAAGTATTTTTCCCAAGTGTGACCAAGGGTGAAACCCTTTCCTCATAAAAATTTATGTTTTTGAGATTTAGTAGAATTGGTGCTTTGTATACAATATATCCCCACCCCCCACACCAGGCAATAATATCTTTTGTGTCCACAGGTGATCAATATTGTAAAAGTATTCCTTCTCGACCCTAACTTCAGATTGGCAGTAATAACATGCCTCTTCTTCTGTATCTGTCCCTTTGAAACTTAATCCAGCACTGCCTTGGGCCCCAAAATGAAGGTTCCACCAACTTCACGATATCCCCAAATCCTTTCCTGATTAGATGGCACATACTCCCCTATGTGAGTTTGGGAGTTTGGCTCTTTGCTCTGAGATAGATGTAAAAATTAATCTTCTTTGAACTGCATTTGCAATTTTGATTTCCTTCAGGTTTTTGTAAATCTAAAGATGTGGTAATACTCCTTTCACAAACACTGATTTATTCCTTAGGCTGAGTTCTTCAGTTCTCTCCCTTGCGCACTTGACTCACAACTGCCTGGTAACTGGGGAAGCTCCCAAATGACTAGAACCTTTTGATGTAAAATTATAGTTTTAAAGAAAACTTTTCATTTTAACCTATGTCATACTTTTAGATAAATTACTGATGTTGAACTTTGCATGTTGAATAATTTTTAAGAAGTTCAGTGTCTCAACAGCTAACACTCTATTCCTTATCAAGGAACACTGCGTTCCACATACTGTGTGTGCATTGTCTCATGTGATTGTCATAGAATCCTATGAGGGAGAAATAATGAATACCATTTTACAGATGGGGAGAGTGAGAGTCAGTAAGTTTGTGATACGCCCAAAGTCACAAATTGACAGAGCCAAAATTCCAACTCAAGTTCATCTCATCTTTAAAAAGTTCCTTCTATGCTGCTTCTTGAGGTTAATCAAAAGTACTGATGGGACTATAAGTTCCACTGAGAGTAGAAATCATATCCTACTTGTTCTTTAGTCCCTTATAATACCTAATATGTAGTACCTTACAAAGAGCAGCTTAGTGTCTGTTCGCATAATAAATTGTTCCTAATTTTCTGCTTTTCACTTGCTGCAACTCCACTACTGTAGCTTCTGAAGCCATTCTCCACTTGGTCACCTTAAGGCAGGGTTACAGGAAAGGAGTTGTGAGGGCGAAGAGGAAGACCCCAGATCTTGACAAATTCCAAATATGTTGTAGACTTTGACCTCTCGCAATCCTTCTGTTTTGGACAACCTTTGAACTTCTCTAAACAACTCCTTAGGATGGTAGCTATCTCATACCCTATCTTTCCAATAAGATTTTCTGACTCTTAAAGCCTAAGGCTGGTTCTTGTTTTTTGTTAACATTCATCCAACACCTGCAGTGCCTGGACTGAACCAAATCAGTTGTAGGCATTCAACGCAAGCTTGAATGCAGCTCATGTAAGGCCAGACCCTGACTCTGTTGCAGCAAAGGGAGTGATTTTCAGGAAGCGAGGTTCACACAGTCATCCAATCATTTCTTCACCAAATATTATATGTTTGATGTACAAGTCTGCGTTAGGCACTGGGGATACAGTGGAGAAAAACACAGAGTTCTACACTCCATAGAAACGATATGGTTTTATATAGACCAAACAATGGTTGCTGTTTCCATTTCTACTCCAATACTAACTGCGTGTTGTTTTCCCTGTAGTAACTTAACATTTTCAGTTAGCCTCTCAGGTCCCTCATTTTCCAATTTATCAGTACTTTTCCCATCTCTCAATCTTATTAAAGATAACTTACTAATCATGTACCCAATTTGAGAATAGTTTTGGCCCACATTTTCTACTTCCTTCCTTACTGCCGGCCAAAGCCCATCTCCTTTTTATAAGGGGCTACCACCTCTTGGCCAGTTTAAGTGGACATCATAATCCTAATAAGATAATTCAAGATGCTGTTGAAGCTGCCCTAGTTAGTACTGTTTTGTGAGTGCTCTCTAGGGTCAGAGCCCTCGACCTAACTACCCTCCAAGAATTTTCAAATTATTGGGATCAACCCTTATGTACAAGTGACATCAAATATTAGCTGAAGAATTCCATGCTAATAGAGGCATATTCCAGTGGAGAGGTTAAAATTATTGTAGCTTAGGCAGGTTTTCTGAAAAAGGTTCCTTTAAAGGAGATGGACCCAGCTGTGTTATAATGGAGAGCAGAATAGCCTAAGCTATAGTGTTGGATTATGAAAAGACCTAAAGCCTGGGCATAGAGACTTGAATTTCTAGTCCCAGCTACTTGCAAAGTGAACTTGGGCAGTTGAATTAAATTCCTTGCCCTCTGTTTCCCTATCTGTTCAGCTTTAGCACTATCACGAAACTTTACAAGTTGACCTCAATAGGCTCTGTTAGTTTTTAAAAACCCTCAAAAGCGGGTGCCTGGGTGGCTCAGTCGGTTGAGTGTCCAACTTTGGTTCAGGTCATGATCTCATGGTTTGAGTTCGAGCCCTGCATGTGACTCTCTGCTGTCAGCCCAGAGCCTGCTTGGGATCCTCTGTCCCCCACCCCCTCTCTCTCTGCCCCTCCCTTGCTCGCACCCTCTCTCTCAAAAAAAAAAAAAAAAATACAAATAAGTAAACATTAAAAAGAAAAAAAACTTCAAAAAGCTTCATTTTTTAGCCTGTCCTCACTTGCTGTTATTTCACACTTAACAGATGAATATTTCTTACTTCAGATATAAACATCTAAACTTTTTTTTAGCGTTTATTTTTTGAGCGAGAGAGAGAGAGAGAGAGAGAGAGAGCGCATGTGTGAGGTGGGGGAGGTGGACAGAGAGAGGGGGACAGAGGATCCAAAGTGGGCTCTGCACTGACAGCAGAAAGCCTGATACAGGGCTCGAACTCATGAACATGAGATCATGACCTGACCCGGAATCAGATGCTTAACTGACTGAGCCACCCAGGCACCCCAACAGCATCTAAACTTTCCAAACAGAATGACTAAATAAGTAGTTTACTATATTATTGAAAATTTATTTGCTAAAAACAAGATTCTTCAGGGGGTGCCTGGGTGGCGCAGTCAGGTTAAGCGTCCGACTTCAGCCAGGTCACGATCTCGCGGTCCGTGAGTTTGAGCCCCGCGTCAGGCTCTGGGCTGATGGCTCGGAGCCTGGAGCCTGTTTCCGATTCTGTGTCTCCCTCTCTCTCTGCCCCTCCCCCATTCATGCTCTGTCTCTCTCTGTCCCAAAAATAAATAAATAAATAAATAAATAAATAAATAAATAAATAAATAAAAATAAGATTCTTCAGAAGGTCTGATTTTATCCCCCGGCAGATAATTAGCAATATCTGGAGACATTTTTGGTTATTACAAGTTAGGGGTGCTGCAGGCATCTAGTATGTAGAGAACTGGGATACTACTAATCAATCTGCAACACACAGGACACTTCCCACAACAAAGTATTATCCAACAGTAGCCAAGGTTGAGAAATTAGGCTAAAGGACAATCTTGTATAAACAAAGGACAAGTATATGCAAAGTTCATGCTCACTAAAAATTTAAAAACATTCATTTAAAATGTTTATTTTTCAGAGAGGGAGCAAGCAGAAGAGGGGCTGCTGTCAGCACAGAGCCCAATTTGAGGCTCAAACCCGTGAACCATGAGATCATGACCTGAGCTGAAGGCAGATGCTTAACCAACTGAGCCATGCAGGCACCCCCAAAAACATTTATTTAAAACAGCATGCAAGGGGCGCCTGGGTGTCTCAGTCGGTTAAGCGTCTGACTTTGGCTCAGGTCATGATCTCGCGGTCCGTGGGTTCAAGCCCCGCGTCAGGCTCTGTGCTGACAGCTCAGAGCCTGGAGCCTGTTTTGGATTCTGTGTCTCCCTCTCTCTGACCCTCCCCCGTTCATGCTCTGTCTCTCTCTGTCTCAAAAATAAATAAACGTTAAAAAAAATTAAAAAAAAAACAGCATACAATACCATCAAATTAGCAGACTTTTTAAAACTTACATAAATATAACATTGTAGCAAAGGTCTGGTGAAATGATCTTGTTATTCATTGGTGCAAAATTTCCTACTGGTAAATTTTGCCATATTTACCAAACTCTTAAAATGATTATTGACTCAGTAATTTCAATATAAGGCTATATCTTATGGAAACAATGTTAAATGTAGAGGGGAAAAAATGGGCCAAAAGAAAGTGTCATTGCTTTACTAATGATAAGGAAAACTGAAGGCAATTAAAGGAGAATAGTTAAACACATCTTGTTAAAGGAATATTATGTAGTTATTTTTAATGTTTGTTAGGACTTTGTAGTAAGTAACGTGGAAAATGATTGGTTGCAACATAAAGAGGAAAGGAGAAAATAACTGATAAAGTGTGATCACAAGCAAAATAAATCAATGCATGCACAGATGGAAGGAAATGTAAAACCCATCCATATAAACTGATTTGCAAAAGTTTTGATTGATACATTTCAAGCACACTATACAAGTCACATAAAATATACTTGGATATACCTTCATTATTGTATTCTTTGGTATATACCATCTATTTCTTTCACATATGTTAAGTGTTCCTGATTTAAAAGCCTCAAGACAGAGTTTACTTTTTATTTTCTTCATCATACTAAGGTCATACTTATCTGTTATATGAGACTATTAAACAATTGGGCATGCTCTCATGCACTATTAATAGGACTGTAAATTGATATAACCTCTCAGGAAGTTACCTTATTCGTGTACATACCCTTCAACACAGCAAGCCCACATTATCCCGGAGACATACAAACACATCAAAGCAAAGCAATAGGTACAAAGATATTCATTAGGTTTTAGCTTGAATAAGAAGAAAAATGGGTAGCAAACTAAGTGCCCAACAACAGAAAAATGGTAAAATAAATTATTCTATTTTACGTTAACTAGACACTTTATAAGCATGATATAATCACATAGTAACTGTTGTAATAAAAGTGATAAATGCCTTCCAAAAATCAGTGGGCACAGGATGAAGTAATATACACTCAGTTTTAGCAAATTCAAAAGGTAGTTCAACAATCTGCTGAAGTATCAGAGTTTTTGAAACCTAGAGTTTATTTGTTGCAATCTATGTATTTATTTTGCTTAATGAAAAAATAAATATTCAGCACAATTTGGACAAGGAAGGAAGAGGCATAGTCTGTCTAGGTTAGCCTTGGGATGCCACTCAACCTCACCCCAAGAATCATGAGATTAAACTTCATTTGTTTTAATCCCAACTGGTCACCATATTCCCTGGCCCACGTGAATTTTCCTATTCCTAGGAGTTTACTCTTCTCAAGACAACCCTGCCATCTCTAGGCAGATTCAATTATTCAATATTTCTTCCTCATAGTGCTTCCAAATTTGCCTATTAATTTTCCTCATTTCTAATTCAAAAGCTTATTTCTTCTAAGCAATTCTCTTTTTTTAAGTTGATTTATTTATTTTGAGAGACACAGAGACAGGATGAATGGGGGAGGGGTAGAAAGAGAGGGAGAGAGAGAGAGAATCCCAAGCAGGCTCCACCCTGCCAGCTGCAGAGCCCAACACGGGGTTCAAACCCACAAACGGTGAGATCATGACCTGAGCTGAAACCGAGAGTCGGGTGCTTAGCCAACTGAGCCAGCCAGGCCCCCCTCTTCTAAGCAATTCTTAAGTTGTGTAACAGGCATCCTGCTTATCCTCTTCTATTGAAAGAAAAAAATAAACTGTCAGGTTGGGCCATTCGAGATGAAAGTTTGGCAAGCCACAAGTACACCTTTCTTTCCCCAGGTATACTCCAATGATAACGACTAAATATCTAGCCACTAAGCCCTCCCTCTTCAGTATTCCTAACCTGTAATTCACACTCAGTCTTCCTTTTCATCACTCCTGATATCCTGATATCCCTACACCAGGTCCCTTTCAACTATCCATTTCTTATCTCATATTAACTTCTTAGGCAACATTCAACCATCTCAAATCCCCAAACCCGCCCTCTTAACCAACAGGAAAAACCAATCTCCTGCATGCCTGGAAGGTAAACACCACCTGACTTTACCATTGTCAACTTTTTTCTTCACCACAAAGAACACCTTAGCATTTTTCTACCTTTAGGATCCCCAAGATGATGCCACCTAGCTGCACACCTGATGCCGATTTCTCATGGTTCTTTCAGTACAGCCCTCTTTATTCTTGATCTTATTTCTTCTTGCATGGCTCCACCAGTTCAGATAATACCTGCACAGTCTGCTCTGTTACAATTACATTTAGGGGTCTACTATTTTCAAAACAAAATGGAAACTCTCCCTTGATTTTGCTTCACCTAAAGCTACTGTCTTCTTTCATTCTTTCTTGTATCATCAACACTTGTTTAACCAAAATTTTAAGTGACTATTCGTACATGATAACCTGATATGTAGCTCTGTAGTGGAACTTGATATTTTCTTAAAATTTTTTTAAATGTGGGGAGCCTGGGTAGCTCAGTTGGTTGAGCATCCGACTGCGGCTCAGGTCATGATCTCACGGTCTGTGAGTTCGAGCCCCGCGTGGGGCTCTGTGCTGACAGCTCAGAGCCTGGAGCCTGCATCTTATTCTGTGTGTCTCTTTCTCTGCTCCTCCCCCGCTCATGCTCTGTCTCTCTCTCTCTGTCAAAAATAAATAAACATTAAAAAAATAATAAATTTTTAAACGTTTATTTATTTTTGAGAGACAGAGAGAGACACAGCATGAGCAGGGGAGGGGCAGAGAGCAGAGAGAGAGGGAGACACAGAATCTAAAGCAGGCTCCAAGCTCTGAGATGTCAGCACAGAGCCCGACGTGGGGCTCGAACTCACGGACCGTGAGATCATGACCTGAGCCGCAGTCAGACGCTCAACCGACTGAGCCACCCAGGTGCCCTGAGATATATATATTTTTTAATGTTTATGTATTTTTGAGAAAGGGAAAGCATGTGTGAGTGGGGGAGGGACAGAGAGAGAGACTGAGGATCATCAAAGCAGTCTCTGTGCTGACAGCAGCAAGCCCAGTGTGGGGCCACAACTTGGGTACCTTGAGATCTTATGACCTGAGCCAAAGTCAGATGTTTAACCGACTGAGCCAGCCAGGTTCCCGTTGAAATATCTTTTAAAAAACAAAATACATGGGGCGCCTGGGTGGCGCAGTCGGTTAAGCGTCCGACTTCAGCCAGGTCACGATCTCGCGGTCCATGAGTTCGAGCCCCGCATCAGGCTCTGGGCTGATGGCTCGGAGCCTGGAGCCTGTTTCCGAGTCTGTGTCTCCCTCTCTCTCTGCCCCTCCCCTGTTCATGCTCTGTCTCTCTCTGTCCCAAAAATAAATAAAAACATTGAAAAAAAAATTAAAAAAAAAAATTAAAAAAATTAAAAAAATAAAAAACAAAATACAATCTCTGACTTAAAAGCTTAATCTATTTAAGGAGGCAAATGCACAAACTTTTTAGAAAAAACTGTCTCTGCTCGCTGTTTACACTTTCCCACCCTTTCCTCAATCAGATCTATCATCTCCTCAGTCAAATTTCCACTTCCAATAAAATCAGTGATCTATCAGATCCTAAAGGTCAAGACTTCTCAGTTCTCATCCTCTTTGACTTTTCTCATTTTACAGGACATTAATGATTACAAAAGTTTTCTCACATGCATGCTCAAAAGCTATTGTCACAATAACCCTGGGATGGAGATAACCCCCCACAACCCCAAACTCCTTCCCCCATTTATCAGATTAGGTTCGGGAAGAGTGAGTTACTCAAGGTCACCCAGCATGCAACAGAGCCTGGACTTGATCTCATATTTTCAGTTTCCAGAGCCTCCATGCTTCTCATTTCACCCCTGGTGCCTTCCATGGCTGGCTAAAGACTGAGTGGATGCATCTATATTAATCCACTGCATGCATACAGAATGCAGAATGTCAGAAAGCATTTGTCTTTCTCTGACCTAATCTGACAGCATTTCATGCAGCACTAGGCATGGAATTACTGCCCCAAAACTGTTGATGTCTAGGTTTCAACCCAAAATGTGTGCCGACCACGGGCACCTCAGGGGGGAAGATGGTGCCTCACTGTACTGAAATCCTATACTCAGGATTCCTGTCAAAGAAGAACCTTCCACATGAACCAGCTTTATAATGAGGATTTTTTGGTGCTCACATAACCCAGCAGCCCTAGGCTGAAAAGCAGGTGGATTCCCCTTGTATATTTCACTACTAGAAGGTAATGTTTTAGTGAAGTTCCGATTTACAAATAACTTCCTTCATTCTAGTACTTTTGAGTCATCAAAGAAATTGGAGCATCTTAAATGCCTAAACTAAAGTCACTGTTGATAGCTCAACCTATACAATCTTTAGTCAATAGATTAATTCCTACCTAGTTATATTGTCATCCTTCTGAGACCTTATGATCCTGGTCTCATCTTAAAAATGCCTAAATCAATGCTTTATCACTTTTTTTCTTACACAAATCATGAACATAGACTATCTAGAATTTCTGCCTCATCTAATTTGCTTGCAGGTAACTTTTTTTTTTCTTTTAACTGCCTACATCTGTTGTCCCAGGAAAATTGTTGTCTGATGAAGGTAGCTCTCTGCCTACTTTTTCTAAAGTAAGAGATACAAACACATCTGGGTTTTTTATCTTCTAAGAAATCTCTTGCTTAGAGTCCTAATTGGTTCAGTCATTTACTTTTATTTGTTGCCACCCTATTTGAACTTTTTACTGCCATTGAAATGTTTTCTGGAACTTGCCGCTTATTGTCTTGCTCCAATATGTAATTTTTCCTTAATTTGGCTTGTTTACATTGCTTTCCTCCTCCTTCACAATTTCTTTGTAAATGGATATTTTTAAATCTCTTCCATATGTCTCTATAACTGGCCTAAGATCTCTGTCAGGCATTTACTTGTGCAAACTGCTGTCTTTTTCTTCTTATTTCCTTGGATAAATCCACCTTAATTTTGTTCTACTTTTTTGAAGTGCTCGTGATTAAATTGAATAAAATCTTTATGGTTGCAGTCAGTCAGCCACTTGCGGGGTCCCCATCACAGGGACAACACTAGGCTAAGCTGTCTATGGAGAAGCCAGGCAGAAGAGGAACCTTGAAAATAGAATGGAATGCAAGAGTTCTTAAATTGGGGGGAAAGTTAAAGTGTAACAGGATGGATACAATATCTAAAAAATCAGAATTCAAAAATAAATATGTGAATATAGTATTCAAATATGAATGGACTCTGTGAATTTTGAAGGAATAAGCAGTGATGGGTGGGAGTCCTCCAAAGAAGGTTCTTTGGAGTAATGGATTTTACCCACAGAAATGTTTGGGGTGTCAACAGTCCAGCGGGTGGTGGCCATATTCTAGTGTGAGGAAATGGCATAAAGATAGTAATGAACAACTCACTCAAACCATATCTAATTTGGTGTTGGATGAATAGGAGAATCAAGAGGAAGCAAGGATACGTTTGCGAGTAGAGAAGGAAAGCAGGATGCATATCATTTTTAATTTATGGAATGCTTCACGTCATTTGGGTTCTGATCCTTGTCAGTTATGTGTGCCACATCCCCCAGTCTCTAGCTTGTCTTCTATCTTTTTTAAAAGATGGCTTGATGAGCAGAAGTTCTTAATTTTAGTCAAGTTTATCAGTGATCTCCTTCGTGATTAGTACTTCTGTGTCTTAAGAAATCCTTCTCCATTTTGAGGCCAGAAAGACTTTTCACCCATATTTTCTTCTAAAAGCTTTCAAGTTTAGCTTCTGACACTTAATTTCTTAGTCCGTCTTTAGGCAATGCTGGCGACCCACATGTGTTCCTAGCTCAGTTGATTCAATTGCCTTTCCTTTCCCCAGTGATCTACCACATCCCCTCAGACATGTACTAAAAGTCGCACAAGTCTGTTTCAAGGTCTCTGTTCTGTTCCTCTGGCAACAAAAAAGTAATAACCCTGACCACAGACACTTGTAAGTGCTGCTTTAATTACAACAACTTTACAACATTGGTATATTTGGGAACATATGACATCTATAAATCAGTTTATATATGGTAGGTAGGTAGGTAAGTAGTTGGATGAATGGGCCTTGAATGGACCAATATGAGAGTTTTCACGAACACAGGATTATGATCAATTTTGAGATCCAAAGGTTGCCATGAGCAGGGAGCAAATGGGATGCTACCAAGCACATTTTTTGGTAAGGTAAGTTTTTTTTTTTAATCAGGTATTATTTTAGATTATATCATTAATGACCTTGAGGAAGCAAAGTAAACACAAGAAATCTGTACCAGCTAAATCAAAATTAGACAATTCAATTATTAATTTTTAATAAACCACAGTTTTGAGAAAAACCTGTTACCTTATATCTCACATTGTTTGAGGGCATGAACTGTGTATACACAGCACCTAAAATAACTTCTGGCAAATAGTAGCCACTCAATACATATTTGAGGCATGAATGAATAAACAGGTGAAGGATTGAATGGTAGAGAGCATCATGGACAAACTATATGCTTTTAAATTTGAACCTTTAGTTCAACCAGTTTTACAGACTAAAATGCTTCAGTTAGGAAAAAATGTCTGCATATACAATTCCATGCACCCCATCAAACTATATTGTTTTCCCATTGTCACGTAACTGTGTTAGCAGTCAGCAGCACCTATCCGCCGTCCAGCAGCACGGATGCGCTGTGCTAGGTCCTGGGAGGAGCTATGAAAGGAGACACAGGAGCCAAGCAGCCATGGCCCCTGTTGTTCTACTTTTCATTCAAGCTGAACATACAAAATGACCCAAAGAGAATACATCAGAACACTTAGAGTAATAAGCGTAAATTAACTCTGTGCAAACTGGGTGCACTGGTGTTGAGGGAAACCAGGCAAAACAGCAGACTCCCCTTTGGCAGGTGAGAAGCACTGGAGCTTCCTTGACAGCTTCCTCCACTGTGGAAGGATTTACTATACTTCTTTTTTTTTTTTTTTAATTGATTTATTTTGAGAGAGAGAGGGAGCATGTGCAGGAGCATGTGTGGGGAGGGGCAGAGAGAGAATCCCAAGCATACTCCGTGCTGTTAGCACAGAGCCCAAAGTGGGCTTGATCTCATCAACATGAGATCATGACCTGAGCCAAAACCAAGAGTCAGTTGCATACTCCGTGTGCATACTCCGTGCTGTTAGCACAGAGCCCAAAGTGGGCTTGATCTCATCAACATGAGATCATGACCTGAGCCAAAACCAAGAGTCGGTTGCTCAACTGACTGAGCCACCCAGGTGCCCCTATAACTGACTGTTTTCAAACTGTGGTCTCAGACCACTGGCAAGTTATGATTCACATTTATATAAATAGAAAAGATATGTTATCTATATTTATCTATACATGATATACATGTACACATGTATATACATGATATACATCTCTACATTATAGATCTTCAATTTTATCTAAAATTTATAGATAGATTTCTGGGGTGCCTGGGTGGCTCAGTTGGTTAAGCATACGACTTTGGCTTAGGCCATGATCTCATGGTTTGTGAGTTCGAGCCCCTGCATCGGGCTTGCTGCTGTCAGCGCAGAGTCTGCTTCAGTTCCTCTCTCCCCCTCTCTCTCTGCCCTTCCCCTGCTCTCTCTCTGTTAAAAAAAATTTTTAGATAGATTTCTTATAGATTTATCTACTATCTATATAAAATAGAAGAGAATAGTTTATAAAGTACAAGACAGAGTGCATGCATGGCATATACTAAAAATAGGAAATAGGTGTCAGCTTAGTAAACTTTTATTTGTTATTTTATATGGTTTTCCATGTGTAGACATGAGCTGGGCTGTTATGTAAACCGTATTTGGAGAGTCATCCAACATGTGTGAAAGCTTCAAACCATAGTAAACTGAGCAACAGAAGGGTCTGTGCAGCCCGCTGTAAAGGTCAGTGCAAGAAAGAGCACCCTTTCTGTCCGGTACACACATGGAGATGACTCCTCAAGGTCTGGCCCAAGCCACTCTTTGAGAGGCTCATACTTTGTTGCCTTGTCTTTCCCAGATTTGCAGCCAGGCAGTAATCTTTGTTTAAAAGAACTTTCCCATTTCTTGTAACTACTTGCAGGGCTGGAAATTCTGGTGGCAGCTTCCCAGGTATTTATAGCCCTGACATCAATTTAGAAGTTGTCCCATCTTTCAAATCTACGTTCAGCTTACTCAACTTGTAGCCACTCTCCTCAGCAATAATGTAGGGACCCTGCTGCCCCTTCCTGTTCCATCATTCCCAGTCTAGCAGAGCGACACCAGGGCGAGACGGTAGACATCAGTGAATTTCATACTGTAATTTCCAGAAAGTGTCTGGTTTATTTTAACTACATGACGTAGAAGGAGTTTATATTCACTTAATGTAGTACATAGGCAATTATGCTTTCCTCTAAGAGTAAATCTGTAATTATTCTGTAACAACCGCCTTGAATCATTTCTTTTCTAGATAAGCTTTTTAAGTTTTGACATTGAAAAAATAACATTTGAACTAATGAAGTTGAAATTGTCAGCACTTTTCCTCTAATGCTTATTTGTTGAAAGTTCTTGAAACAATGAAAGATAAATCTTTGAGAAAACAAGATAAATGGATTCTATCTATGGAGACTGGTTGTGTTTGTTTTTGTTTTGATTTGTTTTTTAGTATTTTTTTTTTTTTCAGTGAAAGCAAAACAAGACAATCCAAGAACCAAGATAAGGTCAGTTTTACAGGTCGGTACTGAATACATCAAATGAGCACATAGTTAGCAGGTATCTCTGCCAAATGACGAACAACCTAGAAAAGAATCAAAGAGTGAGAACACAGAAACAACAAAAAATGGTAGGCCAAAAGGTTAGAGACTGAGGCCCAATTTTTACCATGGTCAAATATCTCCTGACTTCAATGAGAATTTGATGTACCACTAGATTTCATGTGCTCCCATGTGAGCAGAGTGCCAAAAGTAAATAGCACTGGGAATATGGTTCTTAACTATAGGCTAATAAACCTGAATCACTAGAATGTGCTTTTTAATTTTGTAATTTGTTTTTCATAGGTAGAAGTGAAAACCAGGCTTTTAAAATGACATTAAATTTATTTTCTCCAGGCCAAATGGATTCATTGCACTGAGAGAAATTTTAGAGGGTAAGGACAGACATCTTCCTAAGCATACATTCTATCCATACAAGACTGGTCCTGTTCTTTCCTTTGGTGGGTGAAACTTATGAGCATTCATACAGAAGGCATTTCATAATTCTTATTGCTTTCCATATTTACCAGACATTTCCATGACTTTCAAAGACAGCGGCCCATGGAAGTCTTCCAGATTGCCCTTGGGATGACCTCAACATACCAATATTTACAACGGTATCTACACTTTTATTTCTGGAGTAATTTAACCTGTTGGTGATCTCTCAATGGACATAGCCTCAGAAACTTTTGTTCTTCTAAGATACATAATAGACCCCTCTGAATTTGAGAAGTGTGGGTTGCCTAATAAAAATGTGAGTTTAATACTAAGTTAAGTAAGTTTGGTGAATTTGTTATTGTTACTAAATGTATAAATGCTAAAAAGAAAGGGGAAGAAAGGACAATCTTCCCTATGAGTGGTTTGTTTTGCAGATAGACTTCTCTTATGAAGTAGTTAAGAATTAAAATTGTATAACTTTATAAAATATGCCGAATCTCCCTTAGCAATTTGACCTTACGCCTTTTTCTTTAAGCTTTTAAACTCCATGGTGAGGTTTTAGAGGAAACATAGAATATCCTCATTCTGGGTTTACCATTCCAGGTACATAAAGAGATAAAGAAATGTAACACTTGACATAAAGAATGTGTGCGGTATTGCCACTGATTCTGGAAAGCACCATGACCTCTGCACACAAAATTTGTAGGGAAAATGAGCAGCGCCCACCAGTGGAGTTCTATAAATAAAATGGCAATGAACAGGGAGGATTGCATCTTGTCAATTAAGAGCCACTTAAGAATGGGTTCTTGACTTTCTCTAGAATGTTGTAAATCTTCCCCTTTTAGAGTGCAGGATTTTTATTTTTAAAGAAAACACACATCTGTGTTTATACCAGATGGTATGTAGACATTTCCTATTATTATCCATTCTTCTGTCCATTGCTACAGATGTTACAAGTATTTTCTACACTCTTCCCCTCTCTCAAGGCTAAAAACAGAACCTGGCATTAAACATAACAGTAAATGAAGAGGCAGAGAAAAGCTGAAATGAAAACCAGGTGCAATATGAGATTAACTTTGTTCTTCTACTACTTGGTCACCTCAACAAGACAATACAGGTGCAGTACAGCCAAAGCTATATATATATATATATATATATATATATATATATATATATATATATATATACATTTTTTTTGCATAGATAACTCTGGAAGATAAATGAAACGTCTTTCCATAAATTGGACTTTATATGTTCTTGTATGTATAAAGAATTGCCCTTAGGTTAAAAACCCTCGCTGAAAACCTCTGCTCTCTTTGTCCAGTCCTGACTTCATTCTTTTTTGTAACTTAAGAGCTTTACTACCCTCGTAATGAACGAACGTTTGACTTATATTTTCTGAAGCTATGACATTCAATATTTAATTTAATGACATTATTTAGAGTCAAATCCAAGGTGCACATGCTTTACCAGAGAATACACTGACAACATGCTGCCCAGAAATAAGCTTTAATAAAAGGACGCAATCTTGATCTAGTTAAATAATGGTTCCAGTGAAGGCATGTTGTGGCCTTACCTGGTAGCATCCCCCAGCTCCTTTACCATCCTCTTCTCACTGGAGATAAAGGTGAGGATGGAAAGGATGTTCTGCCCTCGACGCCACTGATTCATTGAACAATATTTATGTAGGGTCTACTATATACAGAGTTTCTCCTAAGAACTTTGATATTGTGAGGACTTTATCCTCAGCATTGTCTTCTTCCCAAAACTTCAAAGACTTTGGAATATTTTAAAAACACTCATTACCAAAAAAATTGAGGATACCAGATCTGAGAGCTGTCCATTCTCCATAAAGTCCTTGATAATAAAGGGAAAAGAAACTCAAGTTTATCTCTAGTTCATAGGCCTAGACCCAGAATCTAACTATATTTTAAAGAATCCCGAGGATAATGAGGCAAAGTATAGATTTGTTAAATGGAACTTTCATCTACTTGGCCAGTGAAAAGATAAAGGTTTACTTTTAAATGGTTTTATGTAACTAACATTTTCTGAGGTTTACTCGGAGAGGAGGAAAAGCAAATGACACTGCATCAGATCACAGAATGAAGGACTCGTGTCATTGGGGTACTGTTCTTGGAAAATTAATAGGTTCCAGAATCAAGCAAGATGATTAATACTGGCTTTCATTTGATCTATAAACCACAATGACAGGCACAGCATGCCCCTGACTTTGCCTGGCATTGTGATTTAATGAAAAGAGCTTAGAAGAAGACTATGAAAGGAAAAAAGAAAACCCTCCTGTATTGGGTGAGAAACTTCTTGATTGATATACCCACCTTTTGATTTTGAAATCTTGATCAGGGGCTTTTTTTGTTTGGTGGAAATTTTCTTTCCCAAGATAGCAGGGTAAAAGGTGTGAGCTTTTTAAACACAAGTGACAACAGTATAGAAGAAAAGTGATAGACAGCTTCATATTTTCTACAGAAAATGCCGTTTGCAAAGATATAAATAAATAATAATGCTGAAGAGAGTAGGGAAGAGTAAATGTGCTAATCATGGATATACTTTTATAATAAAATTTCCATGAAATTTTGGTTTAATGAAATTAGTTTTGGAAACCTGGTTATAATAAGGCTGAATTAGAAGATGGCTGAGGCCACAGAACACATCGGTTTGAGTGAATCTACTCTATTGGGTCTCAGTGGTTTCCAGTGGCATTGAAAGACTGCTCTGTGGATGAGAAAAATGGAGTATCCAAACCCCTATTTAAAAGGCTGAAGCCACTCTAGAAGGCTGGAGCTGTCACACAACCAACCTGTAGTCACTCCCACTATTTTTCTTAAGACTATTATTTAGAACTTTGCTCCAAGGTGGTCTACACCCACCAAATCACCTGACTTCTATAACAACCCCTGCCTCCATTCTACATCCTGGGCACTTCAGTCTAAGCCTGATCCAAGGTGGCTTACATACCCTGCCTAATTTTGTTTCCAGAGATTTCTTCAGAAATCATACCTTCTTCTTTATCTTGCTAGTGACTCTCTAGGGGATTTGTTAAAGCAAAACAAAGCAGGATGTGCTCCACGTGTTCACAAAGAGATTATTTATTCTGTGATTAAACACATATATTGCTATCAAGGGCTGGTCTTAGTGTGTTTGTATTTTCTTTCACTGTCTCATTTTTCTCCACATTTATTGAACATGTCTCTATGCTCTGCACTTCATTTCTGAGTTAAATTTCATTCCCCTGCAGAACTTAACCTGGTGAGGAGAACAGTCAACTTATAGATTATGGAATGGGGATGACAAACACTTTGATAGATGCCAACATAGAAGCTATTGGGCCACTTAAATCAGTTTGCCTGTTTAGCTTTGCTTCTTGATCATAAAATCACTGGATTGAAAGGTCACATAGTATTTTTTCTCATAAGCAAGCTTTATCCTAAAATCTCTTGAGGTTATTCATTCAAAGAATATTTACTGAGTTTCTATAATTAACCAGGCACTGTTCTATGTGCTGTAATTTTAGTACTGAATGGGACAGAGAACCATTCCTGCCTTCATGGAGCTTACAATCTGTGGGAGCCAAAACTCCATTAGATAACACATGAATAAACAAAATATAAGAATAGGGAAGATAGAGGTGTGTACTAAAGTGAAAAAATAAAGCAGGGAAGAAGGGTATGACATATAGAGGGAGGTCAATATATTAAGGGTGACTAGGGAAGAACCACCTGAGACAGTGACTTCTGCATAATGATCCAAAGGATGTAATAGAGTGAATTGTGATGCTATCTGGGGAAAAGCATTCTAGAGCAACGGAATAGCAGATGTAAAAGGCCCTGTGGCAGAAAAGTGCCTACTGTGTCTAAAAACAGTAAGAAGGCTATTGTGGTGTGAGATCAGGGAATGGGTTGGTGAGAAATCACTCTCCTTTTTTTTTCTTTAATTTTCATTTCTTTCTTTATTTTTGAGAGAGAAAGAGAGCGAGCTTGTGAGAGTGGGGAAGGAACGGAGGGAGAGAAAGAATCTTAAGCAGTTCCACACCCAGTGTAGAGCCCAAAGCACTACTAGATCTCACCCAAATCAAGGGATAGAAGCCTAACCAACAGAGTCACCCAGGGACCCTATCACACTCACCTAAAAGGAGATGAACTAGCTTCCCAACCCTGCTTCAGGAGTTCATGAGAAGACATGGTGTTGGAGAAGAAGGTAGTGATGTTGTAAGGGCAGCAGTACAGGAGGGTAAAGCCCTGTTTCCCAGGTCTGGAGTCATCACTGTAGCCTTCAATCCTCACTCCTTGCCCTTGGAATAAGATTTGACATAAACACTTCTTCAAGGGAAGATGAATGTCAGCAGTATCTTAACAGACAAGAAGGAACTTAATTACCTCAGGCATATTGAATTAAAGGTAAAAAAGTGATTGTGCATCCTCACTACCTAATATTCCCCTCCTTTTTTCCCCTCGATGTCCTTTCTCAATCTGACATTATCGTCACAGAAAGTCACCATTGAACTTCAATGACACAACTTTCTACAAGACCTAAACCAATTGTAGCTAAGAATTTAATCTCCAGAGATCTTACAACCTCAAATTGGCTCACTCTCTAGGAAAATATCTTATGGAGAAACACTAATGAAACTATCTGGTCTCAAAAAATTGAAAACCAGGGTGCTTGGGTGGCTCAATCAGTTAAGCATCCAGCTCTTGATTTCAGCTCAGATCATGATCTCATGTGTCATGGGTGTGAGCCCCGCATTGGGCTCCATGCTGACAGCATGGAGCCTGCTTGGGATTCTCTCTCTCCCTCTGACCCTGCTCCTCCCCCACTTGTGTGTGTGCATGCACTCTCTGTGTCTCTCAAATATAAATAAACTTAAGAAAAAAACACTAAAAACCAAATACACACTCACACATACATACTAAAAAAACAAGTCAAAATTGTAGACAAGACAAAAAAAGGGCACTTTTGTAACTGCCTTTGAGACAGTGATTCTTAACCTTTCATCAATTACGGATCCAGAGAGTCTGATGAAAGATATGGAATCCATCTCAGGAAAATGCATAAGCATTCATTTTCAAGGGATTTCCAAACCCCATGAAGCCCATCCATGGACGGCTCCATTGAACTGGTATTCCAAATATCTGCTTAGAAAAAAAAAGTCCTTTCTTCTTCAAAAAAGCTAAAAATTATTTGTATTTGGATTCATTAGATATAAATATGCTCCTGAAACTTCAGAGTTACAGCTCTACTATCTCCATTTACTATAAATGCCCTACAGTTTACAATTCAGTAATCAAAATCTAACCCTGCTCCCAACACTGGAATGGACACAAGGCTGAAGCTGGGGAAAGGAGCTAGCAACAGAATTCAGTATCAGGCAGAGGGTTCATCCAGTTCAGACCTGCCTTTGGAGATGCCATCATCAAACAGCAGCAAAAAGTACCCTCTGGGCCCTGGCTCTGTGTCCCTTCGGCGGCATCTCTGAGAGCCTGCTAGGAACCCTGGTCCCAGGAGAAGTACTGAGTTATGCAAACAGATTTAGCTGTCTTAGAAAGAACCTTTCTTCCCTCTTCATATTAGTAGGTGTTCCTCTGTGCTACTACTTTTTTCACTGCACTCACCTGGAATAGCTTCTAGAAAATCTTTGTTAAGCAAGACCAAGCTCTGTTCCATCATGTAAAGGAGGAAATTAAGGAGAGAGGAAGAGAAAGACTCTGCCTGCTGATATTTTCCTCATGTGTGTACCTGCCAACCTACCAACAGCCCTATGAATCTGAGTATAAACACTGAGGTTAAAAAAAAAGAAACACAACCCCTATAAAATGATACGTCTTACTGCTGGGAGATAGTCCAGAAGAAGGAAGCATTTAAACATGAATATATGCATTGCTTTTTGGGGTTTTTTTCCTTATCAAAAAGGAATGCTGATACTCTAATTTTAATAAAGTGCAAAATGCTTCTCCCACTCTTTTCCTGTTCCCACACACCTTCTCTAGCCTCATGGGTTTGTGAACTGGTTGTTCTTATCAAGGGAGTTAGCTAGGAAGGAAAGGGTAATTTGTTTATGATGGTTGAAATCAACACTTCTTTCACAAACCAATACCCATAATCCTTACCTATTGATATGTGACATATTTGCAATTCGTGGTATTGAAGGAGGGGGTCACTTAGTATTTTTATAAATGTGTTGCCCACCACACTCCCCTCCCCTCCCATGCCTTCTAAGAGGGAATTGTATCACCATCAGGGAGGTTGGACATCCCCCTGAGAATCAGAAAGTAGGCAATTAGACAACAAGAACTCTTCCTCACTTCAGATAGGGACCCTGGGTTCAGCCTGCTTGAGAAGTGCTGTCAATGGCAGAAGTGGGGGAGGGGAGGTCCTTTAGGGAAGGTGCCAGTGATCCAGTTCCTTCCATGGTGTCCAGCTTATTGAGATTCTTCTTGTCCTTAATGAGGGCAATTTTTCTATTAGAGCTTCTTAGCATGATACAGGAAAACACAGCAGCCACAAAGACCAGAAAGGGAACTTACCAAGTTCCTTACTAGGCACACCTAGACAGTCTGGAGTTGCTGCAGACCCCTGCAGCACAGGTACTGTCCCTAGGGACTGGGAAAAGGTGTGCAGACATTATGGATTATACAGTCAACCCCTCCCCATGGATGATCATACTAGAGCAGTAGTTCTCAAGTAGGGGCAACATCTGGAGACATTTTTGACTGTCGTGATTGAGAGAATGGGTGCTACTGGCATCTACTGGGTAGAGAGGCCAAAAATCCTGCCGAGTATCCTACAATGAACAGGACAGCCCCATTCTCCTTCCCCTCAAAGACCAATCTGGTCCTACAAGTCAATAGTGTCAAGGAAGAGGTATCCTGTGCTGAAGGGAAGGAGGGCATGGAGATTTGAGGGATGGGAGAAGCAGAATGTGTGGGAGACAAGTACAGCAGAGAGCTCTCTATATGGCAGAGGTCTGACCTCAACCAAATTCAGAGACTTTGGAGACCTCAAAATAAGGTGGAGCATTTTTTTACTGAGTATGTTACTTCAGAATCAGACAACCTATCACACTGCTGGTAAAAATTGGAGTATTCTATGGCTGCTTGAAGTTAATGACTTTACTCTCTAAGTGACTCTTTCATTTTCTGTGTGTATGCATGCATATGAAGAGAAGGGCAACACAATGCAAACACATGGACCATCTGGAAGGAGGCAGTGGGTAAGTTGTAAACCAAGAAAACCTGGGTTGACAACACTGATAAGAAAGACTACACATTCTTCTTTGCATACAACACATTATCGACAACTGTGGGCTTAAGATAAATGAGCTGTCTTTTGCCCTTGAAGACTGTAGCACTGGACCTGAAAAATTTCCTCTGAAGTATTTCTCACGAGTGACTTTTCAAAGGATCAGTCCAAGTCCATGTAAAGAGCTCCCTCCTTTGTCGACAGCCATCTAGGTTGTTTCCATAGCCAAGCTACTGTGAATAGTACTGCAATGAACACAGGAGTGGCAACTATGTCTTCATTTGCATACATGCCAGAAATGGTGTTACTGGATTATATGATAGCTCCATTTTCAATTTTTTGAGGAACCTCCATTTACATTCTCACCCACAGTGTATAAAGGCTCCCTTTTCTCTACATCCTCACCAGCAATGTGATACATGTGTGCATGTGTATGTATATATATACCTACATACATATATACATATATGCACACTATAGAATATATAATATATACAATAGAATATTATTCACCATTAAAAAAAGAAGGAAATCATGCCATTTGTGACAACGTGGATGAACCTGAGGATATCATAGTAAGTGAAATAAGCCGGACACGGACAAATACTGCATGAACTCACTTATAGGTTGAATCTAAAAAAGTTGAACTCATAGAAACCGAGTCGAAGGGTAGTTACTAGGGGGCTGGGGAAAATGGGGAGATGTTGGTCAAAGAGTACAAACCTGGTTATAAGATGAAGTTCTGGTGACCTGATGGGTAGCACAGTGACTATAGTTAATAATAGTGTATTGTGTACTTGAAATTCTGGAAGAGAGTACATGGTAAGCAGTGTCGCTGCCCAAAATAGTAACTTTGTGAGGTGAGGGGTATGTTAATTAGCTTGATAGTAATAATCCCTGCACAATGTATATGTATCTCAAAACACCCCAATGTACACCTGAAATATATACAGTTTCTATTTGTGAATCATACTTCAAGAAAAGTGGAAAAAGAAAATGTAATGTTATTGAGAAAGAGCTCCCTCCTTTCCTCACAAGAACATCACCCTGGGAGAATTTACTGAGGACAGAAGGCCAGGGGCGCGTGAGCACGCGCATGTGAAGGAGTGAGAGACAGGGAGAGAGCGAGAGAGAGCGCATGCACGTGTGAGAGAGTATGTGTACATTTTCCTGCTTTTGTCTTAATGTACTTTGTAAACAGAGCATGCTCTGCCAGTAATGAACGCGCCGCCTCCCCTTTGGACCTCGGCCTCCTCGTAAAGAGAGGGAGTTGGATCCAATGATCTCCAAGGTCCTTTTCCAGCTCTAACATTTCTGCATTCTGTGTAGACAGTTATTTTCATGCCTGCAGAAGACCGCCAAATGGCTGCCGCCTTTGCTTGCTGTCTCCAGCGGCCTTGCGCCAACCTTGCTAGTGCGGCAGGCTGCTCTGTAGGCAACAGGCACAGAGGAGCACCCCTAGACGTCCATGTTTCACCTACAGCTCCCGCTTTGAAGAAGTGCTTTATATTCCTCCTCAAGACTGTGTGAGAAGGGCTTTAATGGGCTGATTTTTATGTGAGGATCCAATGATAGAAAAACAGATTCCAGTCAGGACTTTACTCAGAGGATCATTCCACAGAAGCTGAGCTGTTTCTAAAATAGTCCCCAAAGTAGCTTAAAAAATAATGGAGATTCTAAAACCAGATCATTTCCTGATGAAAACTCTAGGTCTGTTCAATTTTTAATCCTTTCTGAAATCAGCATGGTTTTTCTTTTTCCCATAAAGGCATTTAGAATGAAGTCCTTGAATTTGCCCCTTGGACACATTTACAAGTTGTGTCTAATTTCCTAATTCATTTAATCAAGGCTTCCCTAACTTTCAATCGTAGTTAACTGTCTTAGGGGGAATCAGGGTGCTTATTCCTATTTGTCTGACAAATACACAGCATCAAATATTCATCATTTAAATTAAATTAAAATATAGAATCACAAAAACATCACTGCAATGATTTAAATTGCTCCTGTTTTAATTAAGGGATTAGGACAACTGGGGATTAGGAATATAATATAATGCACAACCGAGAGGCCATATTTCCAGAGGTTTTCAATAATTTACAACTGTTATGACTTCCTTTAAAGAAAGCGTATTTTCCAACAAGGAGTAAAGCACTGGAGAAAAAGAGGAGGACATGGGTAAGAAGATACGAAAACTCAGATTTGCTGAGAGATTTAAAAATCTATCTGCCCGATGAAATGTGTAACAGTCCTGAATTCTTTCAGGTTCAAAGCAGCAAATCAGAATAAAACCTCACATATAATATGGTACTTAGTATAGTTGTTTGGAACCCTGTCTCCATTTTGATAAAAAATTTCCTACATATCATATTCCTATTTCCCTAGGCTCTTCTTCATTTCTTTATGACTCTGAGACTTGTGGGTCCCCCTTAATATGAATGTTTGGAATTGATCTAAAATGTGGCCTGGGGATGATAAAACCTAAACACATAGTCAAAAACTTAAAATTAATTGACACTTTATTATTCATCTGGCCTCCAAAATGACTTCATATAAATTATATTGCCCTATATAAATCGTTAGAACTTGCGCTGCCACATTTTCCATATAAACCAACAGCAGCTATAAACAGTGTTAAGTGAAGCGAAAAGTGGTTTCTCTACGAAGCCTGGAAATGTGAAGTCTCCTAGACTTTCATAATCAACATCTCTTGTCACATTTTTAATTAAAGTGGTATCAGGGCTTAATGTATTCCCCAAGCCTGTTGCCTACCTGAAGGACACGTGCAGTGCTCACGTCCTGAGGCAGGTACGCACTGATTCTCACCTGGACCGACCTCAAACTGCCGAAGGAGCAATTGTATGCTTCTGGGATCTGGGCATCCATGTACTGGTTTTAATGGGCACCAGGACCTTCAGAAAAACTTTTGAACAACAACAACAAAAACTTGGGAGATGATCTGGTCTAACATTCTGACTTACAGCAGAAGAATAAATGAGATAGTGATCTTGGTGAGCACTATCCTATAAAAATACAATGAAAGTCACCTGTGCAGTTTTAAATGTTCTAGAAAAAAAACTGGTGACATTAATTCTAATAATATATTTCATTCAGCCTAAATTATAATTATTTTAATAAGTAATCGATATAAATTGTTGAATTGAATTGAATCTATTGTTTTATATGATTTTTTTTTCATGCCAAGTCTTTGAAATCCAATATGTATTTTATACATGCAGCACATCTTAACTCATGCTAGTCACATTTTAGATGCTCAGTAGTCATATCTGGCTAGGAGCTATCCTGGATTAACAGTGCAGCTCTGAGCTATCAAAGTGGACCAGAATGGCTTTCTGACACTGAAGAAATTAAAAGTGTGGGAAAGGGTAGCCTCTTCCTCCAGATGGCATTGTTTGACCTCAGAGACTCAGACAAAACGTTCAAAGTTAGGTTTTGCATCTGGTCATAGGGGCAATGTTTCTAGAAGAAGAAATTATAAATAAGTGTAGAAGAAGGTATAAATAAACTGTGATCTATTCATACAGAGGACTCCTATGCAATAAAAAATAAACGATATACAACTACTTGCAACAATAAGGATGACTCTTACCAACATAATAGCAATTGAAAGAAGTCAGATAAAGTACATATAGACCTTCCTTGACTTATGAATTAAAAATACCATAAATCAAAGTTGCATTTAATATACCCAATCTACTCATTCAGAACACTTCCATTACAGTAGGGAAAAGTTCTCTAACACAAAGCCTCCTTTAGGATTAAGTGCTGACTATCTCATGTAATCTACCAAATACTGTGCTGAAAGCGAAAACCAGAATAGTTGTGTGTCTGTCATCTACTGTTACGATCGCATGGCTGATTGGGAGCTGTGGCTGTCACTGCCCAGCATCATGGGAGAGTATCGCACTGCATATTGCCAGCCAGGGAAAAGATGGAAATTCACAATTGGGAGTATGGGTTCTACTGAATATGTATCCCTTATATACCATCGTAAAAATGAAAAATCTGAGGTTGAATCATCCTAAGTCAGGGACTGTCTATATTTTCTATATCCAAGTACATGCAATACAAAAAACAAAAAACAAAAAACAGACAAAACTAAGCAAATAGTAAAAAGTCAAGACAGTGAATACCCTTGGAGGGGTCAGGGACTAGAAGGGAGCACAGGGAGAACTACTTACTGGCTGCTGGTCATGTTCTGTTTCTTGATTTGGATGTGTTTTGTTTATGAAAATTCATTGAGCTACACACCACTAAGATGTCTTTTTTTTTTCATCATATATGTTGTACTTTAGTATAAAGTGTTTTTCTTTTGAAGGTAAGATTCAAAGTACTAAATGTCTATATATTTCTGTTCTGGGACATAAACACATATCATGTATCAGATAACATTATAAAAAAAAGATGTGCCAATAGTTCTGACCTAATTTTTTTAATGTAGATTACAAAATAAATTATAAAATTAAACAAAGTCAAAGCTCATAGGTATTGATTGCTGATGATCACCTTCAAAGGTTGCCAGGAGCACTGGCACAGGACAGAAATGGCACTGGCTTCAGGACAGCCCAACAGCTCTCTGTGTTGGGCTGGACACAGAAGGGACATAGGCAACCCACCACACCCTAGCCTTTCCTCTGAAGGATGCTTAATCTTCTTGTTTTGGGTTTCCCCAATTAGTCTTTTATCCCTGGATTTAACAACTGAACTCAAGAACAGAGATCCTCAAGAGTAAAGCTTGTCTCTTAGGCCTTGAAAGTACATGTCTAAGGATGACAGGTTGGAGCATCTTGGTAGATTTGGAACATAACTGCCTCTGATTCCTAGATTGCTAACAGCTCATGATCACTACCAGCTATTGGAACTATACCCCGAAGAAAATATTGTGTTTGGAAAACTTGTCCTAAATGCATCATTAAAATACTTGTTTGTATTCTTAAGGCTTGTTCTTGGAAATTTTCTACTCTTAAGAAAAACTGCTGGCAATTCTCAATAGAAAAAAGAAAGAAAATAGAAAATCCATCCTGTAACTCAGGATGCCGTGATTCACAAGCAACTCAAACAAGAGAGTCTAGTTAGGATGTAGTCCCGGGCTGAGAAGGCCTAACATGAGAGGGACCCCTTCTTGTCATTTCCACAGGTGCTCTTGCGTGTACTCCAGCCTGGCCAGACTCCTCAGAGATGCCACTTGTGTGCCAGTGATATTGGGAATTAGAACAAAAATCGTAACTTAGAGAATCTAAAAGGCCTGTCACAGACTGTCTTCTGCACATAAAATTCTGACAGACAGTTATACCATTAGGGTGTGCTGCCCTTTGTCCTTAGCTCCCACATGCACATGACTGACATGTGTAGATGTTTCAGAAGAATGTGTTAATAGTTAGTTGTTCATATGTCTCTTGTGATAAAGGCTGAAACAATAGTTTAATTATTTTTCTATTGTTACAAACATTTTTGTTTAAAGCCCTGAAACCTATAATTCTATTTTTGTGGACTTAAATTCATAGCATTCAAAGAGTGTGGATTAGACACAGTAAAACTATGCCCCATCTTAAAGCACTCCTGAAACATACAGTTCTGCTGGCATCGCCACTGACATCTAAAGATGAGATTGCCTATATTCACAGGAAAAGCTTAAAAATTGTGACCACTGTCACCCAAGCCCAGAGTGGAATGGCAGTCCAGTCACAAAAATTAACTTCCCAACAATCCAAGCTCTGTGCTTCTTTTGCTTGAATGCCGTGAAAGGGTTGGGTTGAGCATAACGGTATTTCTTAAAATCCCCATTCAACCCCAGTTTCTTTATTTGCCACAGCTTCTCCTGCGCCTCTTTGCCAACACTAACCCTTGCCCCCACCACCTTTATCCTTCTGTCAAGACTCTGCCAAGCAGGATGCTACTTGGAGGAGGCCGGAGGCCAAGATAGGGAATAGGCAAAGCCTGACTCCTCTTTAGAGGAGTAGGAGAAAGGAAGGCGGGAACAAGCATGTGTTGATCATGTTTGTTCCACCATGTGGTGTTAGGATCAGATGGGTATGTCTTAGGTTGGTTTCCTGGGGAAAGGGATTGAGATGGAGATTTGCCTGCAAAAGGTTTACTGAGGGGACTGTTCAGGAACAATCCTTGTTGGAGCAGGAGGGGAGCAGGATAAAAGGGCAGAGTGAGAGGGAACCTGAGGCAGATATAATAGAGGCCACCCACACACCTACAGGGGACCTATCTACTTGGGATGGCCCCTTAGGGTTTCTTAGAGACAAGGGAGACAGGCCTTTGTATCCCCTGATCAACAGCCCCAGGATGTGGGCTGTCCCAGGAAGGGGCATGATCTTGGGAAAGGCAGCTCTCTTCAGCAGGGGGTTAGGAAATGGGCTGTGAGCAGACAGCAGCCCCAGTACCAGGCAGCTGAGAGAAAGAACACCTCAGCCTTGAAAGGGGCATCTGGGTGGTTCACAACAGCATCCACTGCAAACATTGTATTGAAAGTTGTGTTTTTATACCAGAGAGCAGCAATTATCTATCCCCATGTTGCTGCCTGTGATCATCACTCTTCACTTTATGATCTTTGGGAGATCTTTGTTCCTCACTGTTGTTTCAGAGGGCCTCATATGAAGTGAGTCTGCTAAGTCTGTTGTTTCAGGCCAGGTAATGGCTATCTTGTACACGGAAATCGTTCTGCTGAATGTCTTTGAGGAGTTCTTTATGCTGGAGGCTTCTCCTACGAATGTTTCCCTTTAGCTTTCCCCATAGCGGATCAGATCTCTTCTTGCCATTTACCCTCTGCACATATTCAGGCCAACAAAAGTTCATTTTCAGCAGTAAAACAGTAGTGTAGTTATGCAAGTTTGATGCTGGTGATGGTAAGTAGCTGGCACAAATGAAATCGCTCTAGAATTTAACAGCTCAGTACTACATGCCAAAGTCTTCCAGGCCTTTAGGAAATTTGGTTTTCAGCACATCTCGAATCTGGCTTGGATTTCCTTAGTTGTGTTGATGCCAATCCAGTTTCCAAGCCATAGATTTGTACGATGCTATTTTCTTCTTCTCAATCTATTTAGCATGTAGTTTGACTGGGATAGCAAAAGTATGTTTTTATTTCAGTCAAAATGCTTAGTTTACTTGTCCATGGTACATGCCATGATATATACCCTTAATTTCCTTCAGCCTGATATTTATTTAACTTGATAGTCAAGGCTTGTCTTAATATGTAACTTCCAGCACATAGGTATGAGCATAAAGCTGCCTTAAATTGGTTCCCAGCTAATGACTGAAAGAACCAGTAATTAATTCTAACTTAGATCTTCCCACCCAATGTAACTGGAACATTATGTAACTGGAACAGCCCATGCCATCTTATCATGTTTTAAAGGGCCTGTTGGAACTTTCTGGTGAATCAACCTAAATAGTAGCTGCTAGAATTACCTGAATGTCATTGGGTAACCTCTGTATTCAGCCACAACAATAGGCATTGCATGGTATGGGTCAATGGGTGTTGGGGCAAATTCTTTCCTTATTGTAGGGCCACATCCTCGTGGGAAGTATGTCAAAGTGTGAAACACCAGGCACGTTGATTGCAGTGGGATTGCAGTGAGTCAGACTGAGCAGCCAGAACTGAGAGAAGCAACACAGATAGATCCTGGCACAAAAATAAGTAGGATCAGGAGTTCAAAGCCAACTATCAAACTAACCATGAATTTGAGGCTCAGAGAAGTGAGAGGTCAGGGAACAGGGAGCCCCTAGAAGTCAAGACAAGGTGAGGGGCCAGTGGAAGCAACTGGATTTTATTCAGTTGTAACATGGGTTTGTCATAAACTCCCTTTAGCGTCGCAAAGTCATTGGATCATTCAGCTTTGGCTTTCCACAAGTATTCATATTCCAAACCCCTCCAGTAGTTTATCTTTCATATAAGGACCTGTGAAAAGAGTCAAGTCATTGTATACCATTCAAGGGTACAAAACCAACTTTTTCTTTTTGCCATCACAGAGAGCTTTTAAAAATTGACTAATTAACCTTCACAGTATCTGTCAGTTAAGTAATAGATTGAAAGGAAGTACAGCCCCCTACTGAAACAAAGTCCCATTTGGAACAGCTTTTTTGAGCTGTAACTAGACAGCAGTTTAAGACAGAGTGCTGAGGACAACATATGGGACAAATATCCAAATGGATGGAAGTATGAAAATAGGACAGGAAGCTAAAATAGATGTGCACTCAATTTCTTTAGTATAAATAGCATTGTCTGTAATCTCAGGTATATGATTCAGCAATTGCTAATGGAAATCATTTCCAGTATTACAAATAGACAAGCAGCAGGTCCATGAATTCCTTTATAAAAGTGGGAAAGGTCTCAGAAAGACTTGGAAACACTTGAAGACTCAAGTTGGGTTACATTTTTTCCCATTTGTTTATATACTTAGAGTCCGAATCTCCTAAACCAAATAGAATGACTGTTTACCCATCTACACAGCAAGTTTTGATCCCTGAAGGAAGCCAATCTCAGTAAGGGTGGGTGCAAAAAACTCATAGAGCTGTTGGCTTCATTACAAATTCATGGCCACAACACTTACCGGGGTTCTTACAGCCACTCTGCCCTTTACTTACTCCTCCTGGATGAACCCCTATTTCATGTATAATTGAGCATATTTCTCCTCCCTCTTTAGCTTTCAGCTCCTTTATGCAATCCTCATTCTCAACACAGTGCTTCACTGTCCAGCTTGAATTGGTCTACTTTCCTTCCCATTCATCACTAACTTTAATTTTTATCCCTATTTCTCTCAATCCCATCTACCTCAAAAAAGGCAGCATCCTCACTTCCAAGAGCAGTTTTTCCACTTGATTCTATCTGCCCTCATCTTCTTTGGAGCCTTATTCTATCCATCCAACCTTCCTAAAATTGCTTCTTTCTTTTTTAATCACCTGTTCAAGGCACCCGTTGCTGCATAACAAGCCTTCAAAAACTTCAGCAGCTTACAACAGCAATCATTTATTCACTCACAAGTCTGCAATTTGGGCAGAGCAGGGCTCTTCAGTGGTCCAAGTAACATCTTCCAGCCTACCCTGGTTTCTTCGTTCATGTCTGGTGCCACAGCTGGGATGCCTAAAGCTTCTGGGAGCTAGCTGGTTGGACATCTCTCACTCCATGGGGCATTTCCATGTGGATAGCTTGGGTTTCCCCCACAGCAGGATGGTGTCAGGTTCAGAGCTCTTGTATGGTGTCTGGCTTCTCCAGAGTACAAAAGCAGACACTGTTGGCTCTTCTTAATGCCTTAACTTGGAAGCCTTTCCAAGAACATCACATTCTATTGTTCACTTGGCCATCCCAGATTCAAGGAGACACAAGGACATGAATATTGGGAGACACAGTTCCCCGGGGGTCATCAATGTAACAGACTACCACCTCACATCTTTGTTGTCTCTTTGGAATCAGTTTTCCTTGTCCTAATAAAACCTTCTTCCAACCTTATTATTCTTCAAAGAATTACAGTCCTCTCTCATTTACACTTCACCACCACTTCTCAAAAATAATCCTCTACTCTTGTTTTCTCCAAGGTAACATTTTCCATTTACTCCTCAACCCACTGCAATCTAGCTTCTGATCTCATCACATTATAAAAAATGAATAGCTACCTTCTCTTTGTTAAATCTATGTATTTCTTTTTGTCCTCATTTTTCTATATTTCTCTAAATCATTTGTTTTTAGTGACCTCCTTCTTGTAATCCTCTCGTTATTTGGTTTTGGAAGTCCTGGGTAGCCTTTCTCCTAACTTATGCCTTCTTCCTATTTTTCTCTTTCTCTTCCTCTCCATAAACATAGGGGCTCCTGCATCACTCCCACTCCCATGCTACCCAGTCTGTCACTAGATTATCACAACTCTGCCCCAGTAAAACCTAGAAACCACCCCCTCTTTCCATTCCTGTTGCTCCTACACTAATTCCCCATTAGGTAAGTGCCAATTTTTCTATTTGATCTCCAACACTCCAGCTCCTACCCCTTTCAATCCTGCAAACTCACTTTCACTAAGCAGAATAATCTATGCTCAAAAACTTTTCCCAGCTACTTATTGCCAATTAGAAAAGCAGTCTTCTGGTCTTAGTTTACCGGAATCTGTAATTCTGGTCTTGAACTGTATTTCCAAATACCACAGCAAATGCCCACAGCCTAAGTTTTAGCCCCACAGGATATTTCACAGTTCTCTAAAGATGACTTGTGTTTTCCTGCCTCTGTACTCTTCTTTCAGAAAAGTACCTTCCACCATCTTGACCTATTGAAAACTTCCTTGTCCTTGAAGGCCAGCCTTAAAAGATGCACTTTCCACAAAGACTTTTCAAAACCAATCAGTCTGCTTGCTTTATACCCAAGGAATTTTGTTTAGACATTGCTTTTAGAGCATGTCATATCTTAAGTGAAAATGTGTTATTATTTTAGTGTTCTTTACTAGATCATAAACTCCATGAGACTACACACTCAGTAACCCTAGCATCTAGCTCAGTTGATTGGAACTCACTATTGTTGACTTGAATTGAATTAGCATTATGAGGTGTTTATTGACTTTCAAACTTTAGCTGGAGAGTCAAGTAAAATAAGAGAGGTTTCCTTCAATACGTGTGATTCAATTGCCAGCTTAGAACAAAGGCTTTCTCTGGACAGGTTGCTAAAATTCTACCCCACTCAAGTCACTCAGTGGTATAAATATTAAATTAAATGCCAGAAGAATATTTTTAAAAATCTAGAAGGGCCAACCAACACAACTCTGTGTTTCCCCAAATTACCTAGATAACTGCCTTACTTCACCATCTTGTTTTAAATTACCACTCTAGGATTTATTACTAACGGATGCTCATTAAATTTTAATAATTCTCTGGGATATATGTGGCAGTGACACTGTACTTCCTCTCACAAGTGGCATGTAGATATGTAAACATTTCAGTTAAATGTGTAATATAATATGCAGATAAATCTGTACAATGGAATAAGCAAATGTTGGTAAATATTTCATGTTGTAAGAAGAAAATATTTGCTCACTCCTGGGAACAAACCCCAACAAAATTACAGTATGTGCCTGGTAAACAGCAATTAAGGCTCTACCTCATGTTCACAAATAGATTTATTTGTAAGATGTATAAATCAATAAATTAATTCTATTTTCCTATCTCCCTATAACACTTAAGATTCATTTTTTTCCATCTATCTTTGCCTAACAATTTCCAACTTTTATATATTAGGCTGCTTAACCCACCCATAGATTCTCTATCAAGTAGTTAATGGTCTGGAAACAAACACTAAAGAAGTTCCTGTTGTAAAAGAATCCTAGGGTGAATACTTCTGCAAGCTGAGTGATTAGATTCTAATTTGTACTTTGAAAATTCAACTTTGCATAAACAGTTCATGTATGTATTTGCAATTTATGATTACGTTGGGCTCCAAAGATAGTTTGAAAACTGGTTACTGAGAAATTGGAAGAAGATTTTTCCATCCAAATAATTTTAGTCAAGTTCCCCAAAATGATACTTTTTAACTAATGCTGGTGACCTGTAGCACATTAGTACCATTAATAAGTAGATCAATTTTGGGGCGATTGCGTGGCTCAGTTGATTAAGTGTCAGACTTCGGCTCAGGTCATGATCTCATGATCTGTGGTTTCAAGCCCCTCATAGCGCTCTATGCTGACAGCTCAGAGCCTGGAGCCTGCTTCAGATTCTGTGTCTCCCTCTCTCTCTCTGTCCCTCCCCCTCTCATACTCTCTCTTTCTCAAAAATAAATAAACATTAAAAAATTTAAAAAAAATCAGTAGATCAATTTTAGGATCCTGCGACCAGGGAGTCTTGATGTCACAGGAAGAAAGAAGATAATGGAGAACAGTTTCCTTTCTCAGTCTTTGCTGGGTGATTCTAGGCAATATTTCAAAACTATAACATTTATCAATGTTTATCATTATTCTTCTACTCCTTACATTTCTCTTTTTCTTCCCTATCTAGTTCCATCCTCAGAGTCTTGATCTAAAGTTATCTTTTTGTAGTCTCTTTCTTGAATGGCATTAAAGGTGTATTTCAGGATTCAAGAAGTCTTATACCCAACCTGTCTCTTCCAGATTGCGCTTCATCCAACTGGGTCCAAGAATCCAAGGGACAAGGGACTCTGGTGGGGAGAAGAGAAAGTGCCGATCTCATGTAGCACATCTATATTAGGCCTGAAGGCAAGAGAAGCGAGTTCATTTTTTTTTTCCATATCTGGATATTCCTTGAAAGCATTAATAATGTAGAAACAAACATGAGAAGGAAATGGGGGGAAGAAATGATGTTACAGCCTCTGCAAAGAGAAGAATGGGATGGATCTATCAGCAGCGATGAGTATGAAGGAAGGGGGTGGGGATACTTCTTTAGCCAAGTCAGACAAGATGGGATAGTCATCGGTATGTCAGAGACATTCGTTAGTTGGGAACTTTGTGACATACATTGAGACCCTCCTACTGTCATGATTCAAGCTGGTGAAAAGCAAATAAACCAAAAGATCAATATATTTCACTTTTTCAAATATATCAGGAGTAAATGAATACCCAGCTTGGAAATTAAAAGAAAAATCATTTAAAATGAATAATTTTTAAATCTGGAAAGTATTTTTATTTTGAGTTTGAAAGAATTCTTAACAATCCATGAAAAATCTCAAAAGTTTAGTGTATTGCTAGTCATCTATGTTGAGATTTTTTGATTGGGGAAGTTATTTATAGAAAAACAAAAGTGTTCAACATATCACTGATTGAGGAACTAACTAGATGAGTTTTATACCCATAAGTGTAGAATTTGTAAGTGGGAAATGCAGCAACTTAACACAGAATCATATAGACAGTTATATTTTTTGGTTACTCATATGCCTCCTGTATTTCTAGAACATTTTGCTTTGCTCGGTGAGTGTACCACTTCAGTGAATTAACTGTCTCCATTCCAATCTAAGGCCAACTTTTCCACCTATCCCATCCTCCCTTACCTACTTGAGGATTGTGCTCTTGTAGTTATCTCCTCTCATCTGGATTATCTCTATTAATGTACAAATATGCTTTAATATCTCACACTTAAAATAAAAATTATTTTCTTTGAAGAGATAGCTGATTCCTACATAAGATAGAAATTGTACTAGATGAGCCTAGGATACCAGATAGTAATGAATCTATAAACAACTATCAGGGTTTGTCAAAAATATTCTGAGGCCAAATCTAAGAGGCTCCTACGGCACACAAATGGGGGCAATTTGAGTATCAATAAGGATACTAACTATAATGTATTGAAACACATTGAGTATATTTAAACCCATGAGTTCATATTATTTTTAAAAGCATTCATTTTTTGAAGATACTGTAGAATTTACTTATTATTTTTGAAAACTGTTAAAGAGAAAGAATCAAACATTTATTCTGTCTTTCCTAAAAACCATAACAGTAACTAAAAATTGATGAGGAAGTATTCCAGCTGATAAATAAAGAAGCAAGGATAGAATTAGAATGTCACCATTTTGCAATCCCTAATGAATTAATGTAACTAGAGAAGGAGCATCAATGGCTACTAACAACTTGAAAAGAGAGACAACCAGACATCATGTTCTCCTTGATGGATAAACATACCATCATGTCTGAATTAATCTCGCCAAAAAATTTAAACCTGATTCTAATCAAGCTTTTAGATCCAACTATCAGTTTGGGGGAAATACAAAAGAAGAAAACTATGTTAAACAAAATCACAGAAGTTCAATCAGGAATAGTCAGACTGCGGGAAACTCTACAAGACAAACTGGTTTCTTTGAAAAAAAATTGCAAGGGGGACAAAAGATGGAGAGAGAATATTTAGACTAGAAGGGATGTAAAAGACACAGCAAAACCAAACAAAACAAAAAACAAGACAAACACACACACACACACACACACACACACACACACACACACACACATGCAAAAAGACATAGCAATGTCAAACCAAAAGAAATTGCAATGTGTAGATCCTTTTTGGAAACTAATTCAAACTTCAACATTTATGAGATAATTAGAACTTTGAATACTATGGATATTAAGGGATTATTGTCAGTTGTTTTTAGGTGTCATATGGGTCTTGTGATTATATTTCTTCACAAGGAGTCCTTGTCTTAGAGATATACTCTCAAATATTACAGATAAAACAGTATCCAGGATTTGCTTCAAATAATACAGAACCTGGAGGGCCTGGGTGGCTCACTTGGTTGGTGAGTTCAAACTCCTCATTGGGCTCTGTGCTGACAGCTCAGAGCCTGCAGCCTGCTTCAGATTCTGTGTCTCCCTCTCTCTATGCCCTTCTCCCACTTGTTCGATTTCTCTCTCTTAAAAATAAATAAACATTAAAAAAATAATACAGAACTAGGTAAGCATATAGCAGTACAGATGAACAAGATTGCTTAATTCTTGAAGCTATTGATGTATGCAAAGTCTATTTTACTATGGGATCTACTTTTTTATACATTTAAAATTTTCCATCACAAAAATATTTTTAAAAATCATCTCTTGATCCTGCATCTTTTTTTATGTACAGACTCAGTCCTCTGCTTCCCATTGGAGTGCAATTCCACATGTGAATTTCTACTTCACCTCCCATTGTCACTGTCCTCAGTTAGGCTTTGGCTTTCCCTACTCTACTGAGACTCTGTCATCCAGATGCCCTACGATCTCTACTTGCCAAACCCCGCTTTCAATCTCTGCTTTCATCCCACTCAACCTTTTAGCAACACTTGACCAGTCTTGGTTTCTGGTGCTCTCCCTGTGTCACAAGCTTCTTCTATTTTTACTGGTTTCTCTGTCTTCAGTGCTCCTCAAACTGTTGGATGGCCACTAGGCTCCCTGTTGACACATCCTGGTAGGGTGACCCATCCAGTTCCAGAGCTCTAAATCCAATCTAAATGCTGATGACACTCCACTTGGTCCCAACTTACATGTCTGACTCCATGACAATGTCTAGCAGGTGGAGATCTTAAAATTAATGAGCGTACAATGAAACTCCTGATTTTGTCTCTTCCCCTTCAAGAACTCCCCCACCCACTCCATCTTCCCATCATATTTAATGAATCTCCATTCCTTTGGTCACTCAGGCAAAAAGCCTCAATTTTACCTTTGATCTTGTTTTCCCTCTCTGCACTTTCAATCTGTCAGGAAGTCTTATAAGCTCTAACTTAAATATCCCCTAAACCTGATGTCTTAGTCATCTTGGGCTGCAATAGCAAAATGACAGAAATTTATTTTTTGATAGTTCTGGAGGCTGGGAAATCCCAGATCAATGTGCTGGTCAATTTCACTTCTGGTGAGGGCTCTCTTCCTGGCTTACAGAAGACCACCTTCTCACTGTGTTCTCACATAGCTGGGAGAGAAAGCTTTTATAAGGACACTATTCTTAGTGTATTAGGGCCCTATGACTTAATTTCCTCCTTATGGGCTTGATCTCCAAATACAGTTACTGAAAGTAACTGAAAGTTAGGGGCTTAATATATGAGTTTGGAGGACCACACTGACCACAACATCTGAGCACAACCATTTCAGGACTTTTTTTTTTTTTTCCAGTTTTTCTTCTGCCAAGAATATCATTCTCTCCAATCTTCTCAAGGCTACCACCTTTTCAATGTTCAGATCTCAGGGCAAACGTCCCTTCCTGGAAAGTCCTCTCTGATCATTCTTTCAAAAATAGTCACATAAATCCAGTTAACCACAGTCACTCCTGTCATTATCCCTGCTTTATTTTCTTCGTAACTCATATGATGAGTTTATTCACTCATCAGATACCCCCACCAACTTTCCCAGGAGCAGCAGCCTTATCCATTCTCACCAGCACACACAAGGTCAAGAGTAGGAGGTGCTCAGAAGGAATGAAAGGAACCTATCTCTTCCAAAGCTCTTAGCAGCCAGACTCTTCCAGCTCTGGTCATCACTACGCCCCAGGAGAACAGTTCTAAGAACACTAGATACTGAATTTAAAAACTGCTTCCTGACTGAATGAGTGAATGCATCTTTGAATTGTAATTTATTATCAGCCCCTCCATCTCAGCCCTAATTTTCTCCACATTCTTCGTAATCTGTACAGCTCCTCCTAAAACATTCAGTTTTCTTCCCTTTCTTAATGACTGCATAACTTCCATACCCTGAATCTCCTCAGTGATAAATATGATTTAAAGAATAAGTGACTAAAACCATATTAAAAGTATAAGAAAACATATGATTTACTAATAATCACTCTATCTAATTAGCTGTGTGCTCTGAGTTATTTCTATTACCCTAACATTGAAATTGAAAGGTGGGAAATATAGTATTTCTAATAAAACAAAGTTTGAAAGGAGTTGTACTAGGCCAATCTTTCACTACTTTTCTTATTTATACCTATATACACACACTTACACATATATAAGCACTCACTTTTTTCCTAATGAAAAACAGAATTGTTCTCTCTCTCTCTCTCTCTCTCTCTCTCTCTCTCTCTTCTATATGTCCATAACGCATGTAACAAAATACCCTGGTCATTTTTCTAGGCCATGTATATCAACCTTGTTCTGTATAAAGGTTGTGTTACATTCTATTGTGTGAATCCGTTTCTTTATTCCTGCTTCAAGAGATGGCACTGATCTCGTTTCATATGATTTGTTTTCACGAAGTCCTTTGTATGTGTGTGTTTACAGACTTGTGCAATTCTTTCTGTAGGCTAGATTCCTAATACTGAGATGGCTGTCTTAAGTAAAATGAACATTTTCGTTCCTGAACTCATGCACCTATTCACTTCTCAGCAACAATATGTAGCATTGCTCCCATCAGCTCAAAATGATCAAAATGTTATCAAACTTTTACATTTGTGTCAAACTGATAGATGTTATCTTTCAGTTTTAGTTTGCATGTATTTAATTATTAATCAGATAGAACATATTTACATATATCAGTTGGCTACTTTCACACTACAACTTTTATATATGATGTTGTATACACTAATTTCTGTATATATTAATATTTGAGAAGGCTTGTCATAGAACACATGTAGAACTATTAAACATGGACAAAATGACATGTTGGGGGAGATTAAGCTTCTGTGTTGTATATAAGGCATGTGCCCACTTCACATATATATGCATTTCAATAAACAGCTATGGGACGCTTACTGTGAACCAAGCACTCCTCTAAGCCTTTGGAGGCAAAGATTAATATGATTCTGTCCCTAAACTTGCAGTATTTCCACATAATTAATTAAGCATACTAACAGGAGAAATTAAAATATAAAAATAACCAGCTCAGTATTTCCATATAAAAAGTTGTAAATTTACAAAAACATTAGGATACAGACCAACAAATTACATCACCAATGGATATGCTAAGGCAAAATTTTTCTTGAGCAAAAAACATAGGACTAAGTTTACACCATAATAGGTAAATTGACTGCAGGTTAGCATTAAACACTTATTATGTTTATATAATAAAAATGTGTTGAAGTTTCAGTAGGTGAAAACAAATTTAATGTCCTTGGCAGTCAGGAGAATATGCATGAAGAGTTGGTGAATTGCCTCTCTCACTTCTTAAAACCTCTGCCTATGGGGCGCCTGGGTGGCGCAGTCGGTTAAGTGTCCGACTTCAGCCAGGTCACGATCTCGCGGTCCGTGAGTTCGAGCCCCGCGTCAGGCTCTGGGCTGATGGCTCAGAGCCTGGAGCCTGTTTCCGATTCTGTGTCTCCCTCTCTCTCTGCCCCTCCCCCGTTCATGCTCTGTCTCTCTCTGTCCCAAAAATAAATAAACGTTGGAAAAAAAATGAAAAAAAAAAAAACACCTCTGCCTATAGATTCTCTGATGGTTTTACAAATGGCTAAATCCACTGGGACACTGCATTTGGTTTTCTCAGATGTATTCACTCCTAAAGGAGTCATAGTTTGTAATAAAATCATTCCAAATATTTTTTTTAAAAATGAGAGTGAGGACCACGTGCAATTCTCTGTAAAGCTGAGAAAAAAAAAATGCTCTCACTTTAGATAACTTATCAAATATTCTAAAACTGAAAATAATTTAGTTCAGGATTTTACACCCAACATCCCAGATGCCTGCACAGTTGGAAAAGTGGGGCTGGTCTGATTCTGGCACACAGTGGAGTTATTTATGAGACAAAATGCAATTTCCTTTCCCCTAAACTGCCCACAGATTATACAGGGTCTGGAGAGACTGCCCATTAGGGATGGGCCTTTGTCATCCAAACAGGACAGTAAAATTAGCTGAGGAGGGAGATAGCCTGGTCGGAGCCTTCCCATCTCTCCACAGGGCAGGCAGTCCTAGCCTTTTCCACAAGAAGGTTTATTTTGTTGTTGTTTCCTTTCCAAGAAGACTTGAAATCATTGGGAGGCCGAGTGGATACCAAAGACTACATGGGATGAGTTTGAGCAAGGAGACAGGGAGAGAGGACACTGTGGAAGTGGAAGCATGGTCAGCTCAGGGCTCAACCAGAGAGTCATTAAATGCTATTAGTGGGTTTTCTTCCAATGATTGGAGCTTTTTGTGCAGATACTTCCATCTTGGAGCAGCCTCAACATCCAGTACTATAGCAGATCCATTTAAGATGGGAGAAAAAGCAGGGTATGTGCTTTAGTCTGGGTATTTCTGTGGCATCTTGAGTTAGGGTCTTGGCACCACCTCACTGGCTCCAAGGGAGTCTCAAACTGTCTTAGGGACGAGACTCTGCTCCAGAGCCCCTTAGAAGAGGGCGAGAAAGTCAGACAGCCTCCCTGTGATGAGGCAAAGATTTATGCAGCCTGGTTAGTATTCTGATTCCAGTGCAAGTGCGTTTGAAGGCTTGCTTCTAACAAATCAAGCTTTGGTAAATGCTGAACTCTTCACTCATAATGGAACTGATTACAGGTTGGAAGACCAATGGAAAACTCCCTGCAGTGGGTTGTATGTGTTTCCTGCCAAGAACGTCCAAGTCCTATCCTTAGGTACTTGTGAATGTGATTTTATTTGGAAAAAAAAAGTTCTTTGAAGATATAATACATTTAAGGATCTCGAGATGACGTCATCTTAGATTCAGGGTAGGCCCTAAATTAAATGACTAGTGTCCTTATAAGAAACAGACAATGACAAAACACAAAGACACAGTGGGAAAGGCCATGTGAAGATGGAGGCAGAGATTGGAATGGTGCATCTACAAGCCAAGGAACACCAAGGGTTGCTTGGCATCTGCCATCAGAAGCAACGAGAGAGGCATGGAAGGGATTCTCAGAGCCTCCAATTAGGGACCAACCCTGCAAATGCCTTGATTTCCGATATCTCAACTCTGGAAATGTGAAAGACTAAATTTCTATTGTTTGAAGCCATCCAGTGTATGATGATTTGTTTTATCAGTCCTAGGAAAATAACACACATCACAATACAGATCCAAGGTGTAAGCGTGCTCTGTGTTAGGAGACTGCATTGCAACCCTATGGAAAGAGCCCTTTAGAGCAAATTTGGGGAATGGCAGAGAGAACACAGGTTGGAGTCAGATAGAACTTGTTAGTTACTGCTGTGTGGACTTGGCGAGTCCTTCTAGGCTTTTGCCTCTTTGTGTGAGACCAGGAAGGCAGCCTAGGAATACAGGATAGTCAGATAGCATAAGCCAGGAATATATTAGAGTTTACCAACACTGGCTGCGTGTTAATATCACCTGGAAGGTTTTCAAAATATTGTTGACAAGGCCTCACCTACAAATAATTAAATCAGAGACTCTGGGACTAAGCCATGGGCACTGATAATCTTTTAAACTCCCTAGGCACCACCTCCTACCCACTGGCATAACTATTATCAAAAACCAGAAAGTAACAAGTGTTGGCAAGGATGTGGAAAAATTGGAACCCTTGTGAATTGCTGGTGCAAAATAGTATGCCACTTCTTAAAGCAACAAAACAACATAGAATTACCATATTATCCAGTGATCCCATTTCTAAGTATATACCCAAAAGAACTGAAAGCAAGAACTCAAACAGATATCTGTACTCATGCTCATAGAATCATTATTCACAATAGCCAAAAAGTGGAAACAACCTTAATGTCCATCATTGGATGAGTGGATAAACAAAATATGGTATATACACAGAATAAAATATTATTCAGCTTCAAAGAGGAAGGACATTGTGACACATGCCACAGCACGGATGAACCTTGAAGACACAATGCTAAGTAAAATAATACCAGATATAAAAGGATGAATATTGTATGATTCTACTTACGTGAGGCACCTGCAATAATCAAATTTGTAGAAACAGTGGTGGTTTCCAAGGACTAAGGAAGAGAGGGAAGGAAAAAAGGGTTAGCTTCTAATGGGTATAAAATTTTAGTTTTAGAACATGAAAAAGTTCTGGAGATAGGTAGTGGTGATGGTTAAATACAACCATGTATTTAATGCCATTGAATTGTACACTTGGAAGTGGTTAAATGTTAAATTTTATGTTATGTATATTTTGACACAAATAAAAAAACAAAAAATGGATGTTAACTACACCTGTTGTGGTAATTATTTCACAACATATATAAATCAACCCATCATGCTGTATACCTTAAACTTACACAGTGATGTATATCAATAATTTCTTAATAAAACTAGGAGAAACACGCACGCACGCACACACACACATGAACACACACACACAAACCCTTTTTGGGCAATGCTGATAGGCAACATAATTGAGAAATAGGGATTAAACAGTGCCCAAGGTCTGAAGCAAAGGCAGGTCAGGCAAATTATGGAAGAGACCACCTTGGCAATGACCAGAGAGGATACTCTGGGAGACCCAGCACAGGGACTCATGCCTGGAGCTGGGATGCTCAGAGTCAGTGGCAGGAACATTGTCACTGCAAGGGTGGGTCACCAAAGTCAAAGAAGGACGTCATGCTAAATCAGAGTTCCTTCTCAGCACTCTGTATAGGGCAAAACTGGTCCCAACCAGGGGGCAAAACTGAGCTTGCAGGAGGGTGAAGGGGAAGGCACCAGACAGGTGACTCAGGAAATGGAGAGCCCAAAACCTGTCACAGTCTCAAGTCTGCTTTGTTTTGTTACCATCTCAACTCCACAGATGTTCTTCGCATACAGAGAAACCCTGTGACATCTCAACTCTTAACCTCGTGGGTAGACTCTCACTCTGAACATCAGGCTGAGAGAGGTCTGGGAGCCTGTAAGCCTTGCATAAGTCTGACAGCTCAGTCTATCGATCTATTTCCAGCACAGAGTGGGTTGCAGGGAAGAGTTGAGCAAGGGTGCGTGGGTGCCGGGTGGGGGCGTACATGAATAGATGCTGATTCTGTTCACTTCAGTTTCAGAGGAAGCTGGTTCTGACCTTGTCCCCGGGTTTGGGCATGCACTCTCCTTGCAATATGTGCACTCCCGGCACTGTGTTTGGACTTTCTTCTTTTAAAAAGTGATAACAATACTGCCAAAAGCAAATGTCAACCCTTTTGTATGAAAAGATTTCATCAATTTTGTTAACAATGAAAGAAAATTTAGAATCTTCATTTTAGCTATTGTGCATATTTACTCTAACCTGGACCCATTTCTTCCCAGCATAACAGCTGCAGTCATGTTCACTCTGGCCTTGCCTCTGCTCAGTTATGCTGTATCTGAGAGAGGATATAGCTCCTTAGCACACCTCATGAGGGAAACATGAGTGGGAAGCGGGGTGTCACCTGTCACATGCCATTCCTGTCAGCTTCCCAATAGCATTTCATGCATAGAAGGAAAGTATTTCACCTCTCCTGTTTTAATGGAGTTATCAAGAACAACTCTTACCACTTTCTTCAAATAAATGAAAAGGAAGGTGGGGCAGGGGGAAGGATGATACATAGCCTTTGTTTCTGGGAACTTTATAGTTCTGTTTGTACATAGATGGGGTTTAATTTAGTTAGTTCTGTCCTCAGGGGTAGAACAAGAACAGACCAAGGCTGGTCCAGGTTTGAGGGCTGGGCAAGTGCTGACTCAGGTCCTGTGAGGGCTACTTTCTCCTTATTTCAGTGTGGAACCAGCCACCAGGATGTGCCAGATGAAGGGAACACAATGGTATAAGTGGCTCCCAGGCCCCTTTGTTCTTCAGGAAGCATTCCCCAAATTTGGGGAATCTGTCCCCAGGTTTGGGCATGCACTCTCCTTGCAATATGTGCACTCCCAGCATTGCGTTTGGACTTTCTTCTTTTAAAAAGTGATAACAATACTGCCAAAAGCAAATGTCAGCCTTTGGTATGAGAAGATTTCATCAATTTTGTTAGCAATGAAAGACAATTTAGAGTCTTGCGGCCATGCAGAGAGAGGAATCCACCAGGTCAGAAGGTCAGAAGATCCCATATGTATGCTCACAGCCTTATACTTATACTTATAAAAGGGGATGGGTTGGGTGTGGGCTGCTGGGGTCTAGCAGCCTACATCACTCGGGCCTAATGTCCAGGTTCTAGATTTAGGATTTCTTGATGCATTGCAGCTATATTAAGGCCTGTGCTCCCCTTTGCTTCTTGTTGAGCCACAGGGTTTCCTTAGGACTTCAGTACTACTGGCTTGGCCATTGTCTATTGTGGTTGCAAAGAACAAATAAGTCAACAAATAACTGACTCCAAATTCTTTGCCATTTCCACCAAAGGAATTTTTAGGTGAAGAGTAGCAATCTGTTACAGTAAACATCTCTGTGCAATGACCCCTGTGACAACATTTAGAGGCAAGGCTTGTTTGATGGTTAATTCAGAGTGATTCACATGTGATTCAGAGATCTGTCTTGATAAACTCCTTGATTCTTATGAGGACTATTTCACCCAGCAAGTCTGCCTATACCCCATAACACAGACTTTTTGAGTGACTGAAATAATCATGCCTGCCAGATGAAGCCTTGGCTTATGCTAGACAACACCTACAATTCTTTCTATCCACCTTGTCTTCTTTTCTAGATTCCATGCAGACCTTGGCCCATTTATGTAGCTTCTCACATTCTTCTGAATCAAGATTTCACCCTGTGGTTTTGATATTTTTTACCTCTTGGGTCATACTCATTCATATATTTATTAATTCACTTCTTCAAGAAACATGTATAAAGTATCTATTATTTACCAAGGAATGTTCTGGGCACTGAGAAAACAACAGAGATAAACTACACCATTTTTACTTCCATCACACCATTTTCACATTCTGGTTGGGAGAGTAGACAGAGAAACCTCTGACAGAGGTCTCCAGATATTTTAAAAACCAATTATGCCATATATCATTTTTAAATCACCTTCACTTTGAATGATGTTGTATCCAAGCTCTGAGATGACCTCCAATGTCCTCACCTCCTGATCTTTATCCTCTTATAAAGCCCCTTCCCATATTAAATCAGTGTAGGCTTGTGTGACCAGAATATAGCAGAAATGGCTTCTGAGGACTTAAAAGGTGTCATAGCTTCTACCTCAATCTCTTGGATTGCTCATCAGCCAGCCACACACTGTGAGGACACTAAAATGGCCTATGAAGAGCTTCCTTGAAGAGGAATTGAGATCCCTGGCCATAGCTAGCATCAACTTATCACTCATATTAGATGGCCACTTTGGAAACCAATGCTCTAGCCCTAGTCAGATCTTTAGATGAGTGCAGTCCTGGCCAGCATGTGACTATGACCTCCTAATAGATCTCAAGCCAGAACCAGCCAGCCAAGCCAATCCCAAATTCTCACCCACAGACACCATGAGAGAGAAAAAATTATTATTGTAATTTTAAGTAAGTAAGTTTAGGGACAATTTGTTACACAGCATTAGATGACTAATACAGATAGGCTATGCTTTGTCTTCTGCATTTCCTGTGTGGAATCTTTCTGTATATGTTCTCCCATTACAGCTTCCTCATATTTTAAGGCACAACATAAATACCACCTATTCTAACAATAATTTTCTTTATTATAACAATCTCATATTTGTACCAGTTAACTTGGCACATTGCACATATTATAATTACTTGTCTATTTGTCACACCTATTTCTAGATCATGAGTAATTTAAGGGCAGTTTATAACATCATAGCACTAACCTAAGGTATTACACATCATATGTATACAACAAATATTTGCTAAATGAATGCTGTGCATTATCAGTTATAGATTAGTACATACACAAAATGTGCTATGTTAGCTTTTACATGTTTATCTGTTATTTCAAGGGCTCTTCTGTCTTTATTTTTCCCATGTCAAAATTAGAATGGGGCATGAACCTCATCTATTATATCTTTTATGCCTGCCTACAGCATCTAATATAGTGCTGGATACTCAATGTGTGCTCAATAAAGGTTGACTGACTAAGCATTTAATACCTTAAAACAGAAATTCAATAAATGTAGTCCCAGTGACCTGAAAGAGTAATGTTTCTCCTTGTGTGTCTAATGGATTACCAAAGAGTGTCTTAGAGCCAGGATTTTAGAAAAAATTGTCAATGCCAAACTCAAGGACACAGCTTCACTGGATAGGGCCTGCCTCAGAGAAAGAGAATTCCTGAAGGATGATAATGAGCTGAAGAAATTCATTTGTACCTAGTCCATAGGAATCTAGGCTCCTTAGATGAAAAGGACTCCCTCTGACCCCTCCACCTACCCCAAAATCGAAGATTTCCTTTTAGGGGAGTGACTATCCCATCTTAAGTCAGAGAACAGTCAGAGCCTAAAAGTCAATATTAGTGACGAGGCTACCTGAGAAAAAACTGCCACAGTGAACGGTACATTCCGCTGCTAATTCCTGTCAGAGCACCACCTACAATGTCCGGCTGCTCTCTGCTCAGTAGCCAGTGTGGACTCTGCCTGCGTAGAAAGTCGTGCATCCTGCTTGTAATGGTGTCCTCTGCACACGGTCCTGAAGAGTCACCTGTACCCTCAAGGATACAAAGCTCTTAGCTCCAGCCCTGTGCGTGACTGGCTTCTCTTCATTTTCCTTTATCCATGCTGGGTCTCAATCTCAACCCCTTGGTTTATGTCTCCTGGGTGAATTTCCTTTCATCTACTCAACTACCACTTAGGAACTTGTGATTAATTAATTCCTTCTCAGTTTTCAAACTATGAGATTAATTTGGGGAGTAATTGCTGACATTACCCAAACTTTTAAAACAGGAATCAACTGATTTTTTTAAAAGAAAGCAGCCCAGGTTCTGATGATGAAATTACTCTTAAAAATACTTCTTCTTTATGATATTTGGTATACTTAGTGTTATGGAAATGATGATAATACTTTGTCAAAGGACAGAAATACACAAAAGTGGAAGGAATAGAATGAACATGAAGCTTTGTAATATATTAACATTTACCATTCAGATTTTCAATAATTTAATAGAGTACCAAAGCAAGTTTTATTATTCAACATATTTGCCTCTGGATTATCCATCACAGATATAAATGCTTCTAATTCAATCATGTTTATCTTGAAGGTATATTAATAACTTCACTGTTGATTGCTTTTGTGTTTTGTTTTCAGCTGTATGTTAGTTATTATGAGAGCAATAAATATAACTTTATGAAAGAAAGAGACAAAATTATATAAAGTGAAATTATATCTAAAGGGAATGGAATAAAGTAAAAATTATTAATAGAAACAGAGCTTTAGGAAATAAATCGATTTTAAAATTAACACTATGGTATGGAAGGTTTTAAAAAATTTGTATACCCTACAAAGAATTAAAATGATTCATGGATGTGTTTTGACTCTGAAACTTACTTAAATTTAATAATTTAGCCTGAAAAATCCTTGGTATTTTATTAAAACGTTCAATAAGGAATAGCAAATAAACCCTGATAATCACAACCTTCAAGTGGTATTAAGCCAGTAGGTTTATGTCTAATATGTGTCATACTACTATCAAAAAAATAAAAGATAGAAAGTATGGGTAAGGATGGGGAGAAAAGAGAGTTTTGTTCACTGTTGGTGGGAATGTAAATGGGGACAGCTATTAAGGAAAACAGTATGATGATTCCTCAAAAAGCTAAAAATAGAACTGCCATATGATCCAACAATCCCTCTGAGTATATACCCAAAGAACTGAAATGAATGCCTTAAAGTGATATCTGCACTCCCATGTTCATTGCAGCATAGTCAAGATATGGAAACATTAAGCGTCCATTGATGGATGAATGGATGAAGAAACTATGATATATATACATACACAGTTCACATATACATACACACATATCCATATATACATGACATGTCATATATTTCGTATATAGATATGACTCATTTCATATCTATATGATGGAATATCATTCAGCCTTAAAAAAAGGAAGAGATCTTGCCATTTGAAGTGAACTGGAAGACATCATACTAATTGAAATAAGCCAGACACTCACTAATATGTAGAATCTACAGGGTGCCTGTGTGACTCAGTTGGTTAAGCCTCTGACTCTTTATTTCCATTCAGGTCATGATCTCATGGTTAGACTGAATGCCCTGTTGGTCTGTGCTGGATGGATCCTGCTTGAGATTCCTGCTCATGCTCTCCTTCTGCCTCTTCCCCACCTGAAGAAAATATTTTAAAAAATTTAGAATCTAAAAACGTTGAATACTTAGAAGCAGAGAGTAAGATAATAGTTACCAGGGGCAGGGAGGTGGGGGAAATGGGGAAATGCTGGTCCAAGGGTACAAAGTTGCAGTTACATAGGATAAGTAAATCTAGAGATCTAATGTACAGCATGATGACTATAATTAAAAATATTGTATTAAATAATGGAAATTTTCTTTTTTTTTTTAAATTTTTTTTTTAACGTTTATTTATTTTTGAGACAGAGAGAGACAGAGCATGAACAGGGGAGGGGCAGAGAGAGAGGGAGACACAGAATCTGAAACAGGCTCCAGGCTCTGAGCTGTCAGCACAGAGCCTGACACGGGGCTTGAACCCACGGACCGTGAGATCATGACCTGAGCCGAAGTCGGACGCTTAACCGACCAAGCCACCCAGGCGCCCCAATAATGGAAATTTTCTAAGTAGATTTCAGGTGCTCTCATCTCACACACACACAAAAGGTAGTTATATGAGGAGATATGTTAACTAGCTTAACTGTAGTAATCATTTCACTATGTTATATACATTAAATCCTCATGTTGTATACCTTAAATATATACTTTTATTAAAAATAAATACAAACTGAGGGTTGATGGGGGGTGGGAGGGAGGAGAGGGTGGGTGATGGGTATTGAGGAGGGCACCTTTTGGGATGAGCACTGGGTGTTGTATGGAAACCAATTTGTCAATAAATTTCATATATAAAAAAAAATAAAATAAACAAGGAGACTGACCCCCCCCCAAAAATAAATACATACAAAAATATGTGCCATGTACTCTTCCAACTTTCTCATATATAAGTACTCAATAAATACTAGATGAATTGAGTGTGACCATGTAAAATAGATGTTGATGGTTAATCAGATATGTATCACATTTGGGGCACCTGGGTGGCTCAGTTGGTTAAGCATCCGACTTCAGCTCAGATCACGATCTCACCGTTACTGAGTTTGATCCTTACATCAGGCTCTGGGCTGAGAGCTCAGAGCCTGGAGCCTGCTTCGGATTCTGTGTCTCCTTCTCTCTCTGCCCCTACCCCACTCGTGCTCTCTCTCTCTCTCTCTCTCTCTCTCTCTCTCTCTCAAAATAGTAAACATTAAAAAAAAAGATATGTAGCTCATTTAGTATAATCCTAATAGTGTACTATGTAATTCACATGTATTATCCTTATTTAATCCTCATTTATTTTTTGTGAAGTAGGCTTCATCATGCCCATTTTACAATGAAGAAATGGAAGAAATATCAAATAATTTGGCCAAGGTCACAAGGATAACTAGTGGCAGTCTGGGATTCAATTTTAAATCATCTAAAAAAATCTATATTCTTATCATCTACTACACTGTTATATTACGACTTGGCTAGAGCAAGTGATAGTAACAAAATTGTTTTTGCTTCTGGGTAAAGGGTGAATAAGAATTCATCAAATAGAAAATATGTATCACAGTTACATACTATATATCTGAGTACCTGGAACTGACTATCAAGGATATGACTGACTAGTAATTTAATATTTTGGGGTAGGGGAGGAGGAGAGTAGAAGAGAGTCTTCTACTCACCCGAAGAAGAGAAAATTGAATTCAGTCAAAAATATTATCTATAATCCTTTTAGAAAAAGTCTCATATTTAAAAAGCCTCTGATTTCATTGGAAATTGCCAACCATTTCTATTAGAGAAGTGAAGTTACTTTCATTTTATTTCTACAACTGGACTTTTTGATTTGAATTGGCTTTAACATCAGAGATATTCCATAGTCCATTGTTATTGCATTATTAAAAATAACAATCTCAAATGTTCTGTTTTTGATCACAAATCTCTAGGGAAACATCACCTATTCTTCCTACCTCAAGCTTGTATTAAATTAAAGATTTTATTCTTTCCCCGGGGTCAACCTGGAATCATTCCGTCACCTTCTCTTGCTTTGTCCTTTCTTGATAGATGATTCACCCCAAAAGAGATTCAATCAAAACAAGTCACAGGGCAGCAGGACAGATGAGAAGTGTTCACTGAGCAAGGACTGACCTCCATTGTAATTTCTCATAAACTGATGACTCACTTCTGTTGCAAATACTGGCTTTACTGAGTGTTTCTGCTCTGCTGTCTCTATAGCTTTGCCAAAGATGGCCACAATGGACTGGCAATATCTTTATTTGCTGGGAAGCAATACTTTTGATTGTTTACAAATTGGCCATATCAATAGTTAATAGAGTCATCAATATCTAGGAGCAAAATTGATTTCAGTGAATACAGAACTGGAGAAAGGACTTAGCAGATTTTCCTTTGGCCTTTTAAAAAACTGCATTTAACTATATATCCCTTCATGGTACCATTTTTTAAATGGTTAATATGTTTGGCTGACAAAGGAAAAATAGAGATCTATAAAGGATTATTAATGATGAAGAATTTAAGAAACAGTAGGAAAAAGTGAGTTGCTGCAGAATGAGATACAGCTGAGCAAGGCAGAAACAAGAGAAAAATGGTCTAACACCATGGAGGAAGATTGTTTCAATTCCAAACTGAAAGAAAAAAATTCATTGCCCCAGGGAACTGACCAGAAACACACCTTTTATGTTCATTTCAGCAGTATTTGTAATGGTTATGACTTAAAAACAATATAAACAATCAGTCATTATGGTTCACTCATGTGAGATAACATCATGCAGACATAAAAATAGGCTGTAGAGGAATATTTGATGACATGAGAAAAATTCATTCAACATTATAAATAAATTAAAAAGCAGATTACAAAATGGTAGATGCAACATGATGAAAATCAGGTAAAACACAGAGATACTCACATGCACATACCTAATATAAAGATGGAAACAAACCCACCAAAAGTTATTGGTAATTAGCTTCGGGTTATGAGCTTCGGTTAATATTCTTCTCTATACGTTTGAATATTTCTCAAATTTTCTATAATCAGCATGTAATATCTTTATAATTACAAAATAAAAACAATCTGCTGCATTTTTAAAAAGGACGAAGAAAACAAAGAGAGCTTCTATTTTTGACCAAAAGGCTGACTAGGGGCCCTCAAGAGCCCTTTCACTAAAAAGAAATTCTGGGCTAAAATATAAATAAAACAAACATATAAAATTCTCTCTTTTAAAAAATATTGCCAAGCTGGTAGAGATAGAGCCTTGAACAAAATCAAAGAGGAAATCCAAGGAGGTAAGGAATAACTCAACTGTCTTTCACTCGGAGGGATATGGCAAACTCGTGAATCAAGCTTTCATTTTGAGCCATGTGGAGTGTGAGCAGAGGAGTGTGGAGTTGCCTACCACCGGTCTGGAGCACTGACCTTGCATATTTCATCCCAACTTCGTGTTCAATGTCTCAAACTAATAGTTTGAAATTGGCCATGTGAGTATTTACAACACAGAAACTGGCAAGTGGTACAGATCAGGACATTTTTTTTTCCCAAGAGAGCCAGTCTTTAAGCATTTACCAACACACTTCCGAACACAAAGTTTAGGAAGCAAATCCTAGCATCTATGAAAGATAGAGGGTCTAATTGTAGACCATATGAAACTGGGACCCTAAAGAACTCCATAGTCAGTAGAAGAGAGAAGTAAAAAAAAGCCTATTCCATAGAAGGAATCATCAAAGAAACAAACTTGATGTTAGCTGGGGAGGGGGGGCAAAATATCTTTCCTGAAAATTTCAATGTCATGAAAGTTTTAGGACCTGAAACTCACACTACTTATGTGGCCCACAATATTTTAAGCCAAAATTCAAACATGGTCCCAGTTGGTAGAATCCCCAGGCTTCTAGCTGATTCAAATGCAAATCCTTTCTGTGGAAACATGCTTATAACTCAGCCTCAAAAATTAGCACAAGTGAAAAATATTAGCTCACATTAAAAAATGAAAATAACACCCAAGAAAATAAGATGGTAAGAAACAAGACAGTAAAATCAGACCTCCAAAAGTTTAATATATTTAAGCTGCACACAAATTAGAAACAAGTTTAATATAAACAAATAAAAGAGAGAACTGCAAATATGAGACCAGAGAGTTATTAAAATAGAAAAAAATAGACTCGAAGGAAACAAATAACACTTCCAGAAATAAAAAAAAATCAAGTAATGGAAATTAAAAACAGTGGACAATTTAAACAGAATGTTAGACACAGCCGAAGGCATCATTCATTAGGAGAATCAGAAGGCAGATCTAAAGAAAGTATCCAGGATGCAGCAAAAAGTGTCAAAGAAGCGGCAAATATGTAGAAGGGGTTAGGAGATGTGACAGAATGATTAGGGGGACACCTGTGGGGTAAATCCATAAAGAAAAGCATGGGGGGGTGACTAGGATTACACTTAGGACAATAGTTACCTGTGGGATCAAGTGAAGCATTGGATTGTTTGCATATAGGGCTTTAAACACTGGTAATATATTCTATGTTGTAAGATTGGCCACGGGGACAGTGGTGTGGGTACTGGGGAGGCAGTGGCCTGGCCTGCCAGTGTGTGGGCAGCAGTAGCAGAGGCAAACAACAATCAAATAAACAAACAAACAAAAAAAAACCCAAACAACGAAAAAGATGGGCAGTGGGTATATAGGTGTTCCTCTTTATTTTTATTCTTAAAATGTATAATAAATACTCTTTTTTATGTTGTCTGTATTTAACATTTACAAAGTAGCCTGAGAGGAAATACTCCATAGTGTTAATTGTATCTGCATTTGAGTCATGAGACTATGGGTATTTTTATTTTTCCATATTTTCTGGGACTTGCAAATTTTTCTATGAAACTGTATTAAATTTACAATAAAGATATATGATAAACACACTTTTTAAAAAAGAAACATGTGGTTTCCCAACATGATAAATGTCTTTGCATAAAATAGCAAACTCAGGTGATCCAATTACCTAGGACTTTGTCTTTTATTTACAGATAAATAAAATTTTAAATGCTGCATACAGAAGAGGGAAAGCTCCTTTGGGTTGTTTTTTTCTCTGGTGAGTAAAAACATAATATCAAGTTTTCCAGTGAATTAGGAACTCTTTGGAGTAAATTTCTCTTTGGAACTTATGCAGATCCTTAAACTGAATTACTTCAGTTTCTTAATTATATTTAGTGACAAATTAATTAGAGATCTGAGATCGGTAAAATTATAATAAGACTACTGAGATTTAAACTTGTTTCAAACAGAGTCGATGGCAAAGATAACACTGATTTAATTTTTGACATAATGTGTTTACAGAAAGAAAGAGTTAGAATGAGGTGCATTAGTAAGAGACACACTGACTCTGGTAGGTTTTTAGACAAAGAATTTGCTTAAGCTTCAAAGCATTTTTAATAACTAGCTGAATAATCAAATCCTAAAGAGAAAAGAAAAAAAAGACTGTTTTGAAGTGCTGAATTCAACTTACTATAAAATTACAGTTTGGAAAATCATATAAGGGAAATAATGAGATAAAAAATTTCTTAAAATGTCATTGGAAGTTGCTTCAGTTTTTCTAACGTAAAAAAAATAAGCTATATTGTTATATGCTCAAGGGTGAATACTGTTCCCCGTTAGAAAAGTATAGCTTAGCTTGCAATTTTTATTTTAAGTGACCTAAATTAAGTTGTCTTAAATATTCTTTTGGTTTCCAGCCACATTTATTGAGGTATAATCATAGACAGTGAAATGTACATATATTATACATAGAGTTCAATCGAATTTAACAAGTACATATACCTGTGTGTAACCCCAGCACCTATAAAGACCACTGCCATCACCTCAGAACTTGCCCTGGTACCCTGACAACTCATAATCCCATGCAACCAGTGTCCTGATTTTTATTATCAGTGATTGCATTTGAGTTTTCAAGAACCATGGAGTAATTCACTCTTCTGTGTCTGGCTTCTTTCCTGCAGCATGTTTTAGAAATTGTTTCATGTTTTTCTTACTGTATCCCCTGATTTGTTTATTCATTTTCCTGTTGATGGCCACCTGGGCTGATTCTAATCTTGAGCAATTACAAATAAAACTGCTATGAATGTTTTTGTACAAGGCATTAGTGAACACTATGTTTTAATTTGTTTTAAATACTTAGGTGTGGAATTGCTGAATTATAGAGTAAATAAATATGTTTTTTAAAACAAACTGCCAAAGTGTTCTCCAAAGTGGTTGTACCATTTTACACTCCCACCGTGAACGTTTGAGAGATTTGATTGATTCACTCCGTGACAACATTGTTATTGCTAGTTGTTTTCATTTTAGTCATTTTAGTGGGTGTATAGTGTGGTGTAATTATCTCTTCTTGAATATTCTTGTCTGGTCTTGATATCAGGGAAATCTGGCCTCATAAAACAGACTGGGCACTATTTCCTCTTGGTGTATTTTCTGAAACTGTGGGAAGTTTTATATTCGTGTTTCACATGAAGGGTTTTAGATCTTTGACAGATATAAACCTATCAAAGCTGTCTGTATATCCTCCTGTTAGTTTTTGTAATTTCTAATTGCTGTCTACCTTGAATTTGTTCTGTTTCATCCAAATTGTTTAACTTCCTGGCATAAAATTGTTTATAATATCCTTTTTTGCCCTATAACATCTGCAGAATTTATAATGATGTCCCCTGCCTTCTAAAATTCCTAATATTGGCTATTTGTGTTTTATCTTATTTATTTATTTATTTATTTATTTATTTATTTATTTATTTATTTATTTATTTTTGAGAGAGAGAGAGAGAGAGAGAGAGAGAGAACGTACACACAAGAGCACAAGCAGGGAGGGGTAGAGGGAGACAGAATCTTAAGCAGGCTCCACGCCCAGCAATGAGGAGCCTGGCAGTGAGATCGTGACCTAAGCCAAAATCAAGGGTCGGAGGCTTAAGCCACTGAGCCACCCAGGCTCCCTTTAGCTTCTATTGATCAGTCCTGTTTTATACTTATCAATTTTATTAATCTTTTTTAAAAACCAATTTTTGTTATATTGTTCACTTTTCTGTTTTTGTCAATTTTCTATTTCACTGATTGCAACTCCTATCTTATTAGATCGTTTCTTTTACTTATGTTGAGTTTAACTTACTCTAATTTTTCCAGCATCTTAAATTGGAAGCATAGGGTCATTTCATCTGCATCTTTCTAATATATTGAAGCTTATAAAAATAAAAACAAAAATATAGATAACAAATAAATAATAAAAGCTCATAATATAACCTTCAACAATAATGAGTATATACATTCTAATATAGAAATTTATATTTGAAGTATAAGCCTACTTCTAAGCACAGCTTTTAGCTGCATGCCAAAAATTTTGAAATGTTGGTTTTCAATTGTTATTCCATCTAAATATTTTTAATTTCTCTTGTGATTTCTTCTTTGGTCCATGAGTTACTTATAACTATGTGTTTAGGGGCACCTGGGTGGCTTAGACAGTTAAGCGTCCAACTTCTGCTCAGGTCATGATCTCACGGCTTGTGGGTTAGAGCCCTGCATTGAACTCTATGCTGACAGCTCATAGCCTGGAGCCTGCTTCAAATTCTGTGCCTCTTTCTCTCTATGCCACACCTCCCCCCGCCCCCCACCCCCATGCTCTGTCTCTCTCTCCCTCTCAAAAATAAACAAACTTTAAAAAAAATAAAATAAAGACATATGTTGTTTATTTTCCAAATATTTGGAGATTTTTAAAGATATCTTCATGTTATTCATTTCTAACTTAGTACTGTTGTGGTCAGAAAACATATTCCAAAGATTCCAACCTTATTGAGACTTGTTTTATGGTCCAATGTAAGCACTATCTTGATAAATTTTCTATGTGCAATTGAGAAGAACTTGTATGCTCTTATTTTGGGCTATAGTGTTCTACAAATGACAATTAGATCAAGTTAGTGGATAGAATTTCTCCAGTCTTCTATATCTTTACTAGTTTTTTTTTTTTTTTTTTTTTGTCTGCTCGCTCTATCACTTACTGAGGTGCTAAAATCTCTCACTAGCTTTGTCTCACTAGCTTTGTCTATTTCATACTAATTACTTCAAGCATTTAGGAGCTTTGTTATTAGGTGTATACATATTGTCTTCTGTTGTATTATTATGAGATGTCTCTCTCTTACCTAGGAATACTCTTTGAAGCATTTGATATATCTGTGTTTAATTCTATCATGTTTGTGTTTTTTTTTTTTTTTTTATTCTTTTTTCTATTTGTCCTGTTTGTTCTTTTTATCTGTTTCTCCCTTATCACCTTTTGGGTGAATCAAATATTTTTTAATATTATATTTTAGCTTCTCTGTTGACTTTTTAGCTGAGTCTTTGTGGTTTCTTAGTGGTTGCTCTGGGGGTTACAATATGCATCATTAACTTTCATAGTATGTATCCCCCAAATATCTATTATTTCACCAATAATGTAAGCACTTTACAACAGTGGACTTGCCTCTCTTCCCTCCCATTGTGCTATTCTTATATGCCTAACTTTACACATGCTGTAAATCACACAATATATTGTTTTTTTTTAATTTAAGGAATCAGTAGTTTCTAAAATAAAATTTGAATATATATATTCGAATATATAATTTTATATCTGGTAACTTTTCTATCTGGCATATTTTTCCTTCAGTCTTAAGAAATTGTCTTAGCATGCCTTTTATTGCAGATCTGATGAAGAAGAATCTTTTCCTCACTTTTCTTCATGTACGATGTCTTCACTACACCTTCATTTTGAAGACAGTTTTTGCTAGATATAGCATATTAGATGGCAGTTTTTTCTTTCAGCCCCTGAAATTGTTCTATACTCTTGCAGCCTCCATTTTTCTTTAATGAGGAGTTAGTCGACTTTCTTATTGCTGCTCACCTGTATGCCATGTTTTTTATTCTCTAGATGCTTTCAAGTCTTTTAGCAGTTTGCTTATGATGTGCCTTCCTGTAGTTTACTTTGCATTTATCCTCCTTAGGGTTTGCTGAATTTCTCAGATATGCGGATTAATGATTTTCATCAGTTTAGGATTTTTTGGCCCCATTTTCTCTCTGCCCTTTTTGTACAACTCCAATTTCATGTATTATTGACCATTTTATACTGTCCCACTTATCTCAGATATGTGTTCCACTTTACTTTTTTCTTTCTCAGTTTTCTCTTTGTGTTTAAGTTTAGATCATTTCTATTGACTTACCCTTAAGTTCATTAGTTTGTTCCTATGGTATGTCCTCTGGGCATATAAGCCCATTAATAACTTTTCATCTTGGTCATCATAATTCTCATTTCTAGGACTACCGTGTGGCTCTTATTTATAGTTTGCATATAATATATGCCCCATTTTTTTCTGATATTCCCCATTTTTTCACATGTATTGTTCATTTTTTCCCATGAGTTCTTTTAACACTTCCTATTGTGGCCACATAGTTGTGTTAATCATTCACCAGAGTCTCCCTCATCCTGCATCTCTGATTGGCAATATACTTCAGAAGGGCAGAGGTCAAGAGATAGGGGTATGGCCTATAATGGTACAGCCAACAGAATTAATTGGTTACATAGCATTCTCCTAAAACTTAAATTATTCTCCTAAATTCACAATCCCAAGTCTCTTAGTGTTAAGAACATCATAAAAATTACTGGCAGCCCTACTACATTGCAAAGGTGCATGCCAATGCAAATTTATGTTGCATTTGAGGCAGAAGCTGAAATCATTGGATCGGTAGGGATCAAAATATTACCTTTAGATGTGTCCAAAGAGGAGAGAAATCTTTCTTCCAAAGTAGATTCCACAACCTTCCACAGTAAACTTGTTCAATTTCTCTGACAGGAATATATTTCTTCAAAAAAAATAAAATCATGAAGTGCTGAAGAACAGTTTTGACTATTGTTTTCCAAATAGACAGTTAACTAATCAGCATGGTTTGTGGGAGTAAAACTGTAACTAACATATCTGAAGGTTATTCCTGAAGATTTCAAAGAAGCCGGTTTAGGAAAACAAAACAAAACAAACTCAACAGTGATAAAAATAATGTAACAAACATTGAAAATATTTAATAATTACGTTTATGTTGTGAAACTATTCAGGGGGAAAGGAAGAATGAGAAGAAATCTCCATCATTATTAAGAACATCTGTTAAGTGCATATTAGTTTTATGTGGTAGGTATTATATTAATTGCTGTGCAAAAAGTTCAGGGGTCATTACTGTGCATATCAGTTAGCTTTTGTTGTGTAGCAAACTACTCTAAATCCAATGACTTAATGGGCCCACTCCCATTTGGTGCTTGGCAGCCAGTTTGGTCTGGAGGGGTGCGGGTGCTTTTTTTTATATGTGGCAATTGGCTCGGTGTCAGCTAATGGCATGGCCACAGCCACTCATGATCCAGCAAGCTTAGCATGGGCTCATGCACTTGGTAAAGGAAAGATTTCTAGCATCAGAGAGGACAAGCCCCAATGCATAAGACTCTTCAAGCTTCCCTGTGCATCATGTGTGCTAATGATCTGTTGGCCAAAGCAAGTCATATACCCACATGCAAACCTCTCACAGAGGTGTAAAAATAGATTCCTATTGCGAGCAGGCCAAAATTTGAATTAGGATTCAGATTAAAAACTCAGCTTCAGTGTTGGGTATCTCATTTGGTTTCAACAGTGCAGTAATAAGAATATACCTCTTAATGATAAGTGGCACCAGGAAAGGGATTAGAGAAATGGCCATGGTGCAGTCTCCCACATCACACACCTTTGGTTACCGTTTACATGAGGCAATAATTCCAACTGCATTTGAATTGGAAAGGTCAAAAGCACAGTTTACTATAGGAGATTTTACACATCTGTATCTTTCTTCTTTTAACTTGCTTTTGCTACTGAAAAGAAAGTATGCAAATCCTAAGCATTTATCAGTGAATGCACTGGCACAAAATAAAGACATTGTGTAACTAACACCTATGTTTGGGATTAGAACAATACCAGCATCCCCATAGTCCCATTTATCCTTTCTCTCAACATACTCCACTCTCCTCCCCCAGAGTAACCACTATCCTCACTAGATTGTTTTGCCTGCTTTCCTACTTCATACTGTCCAGAACATACAACATGTGCTCCTTTGAATTTGACTTATTTTGTTCAGTATATGTGCCTTTTTTTTTTTTTAAAGTAGGCTCTATGCTCAGCACAGAGCTTAACATGGGGCTTGAACTCATGACCCTGAGATCAAGACCTGAGCTGAGATCAAGAGTAGGTATTTAACCACCTGAGCCTCCCAGACATCCCAAAGTATATGCTCTCTTGTTTTATCTATGATATTGGACATACCTATGGTTTTATTTTCATTTCTGTACAGTATCCCATTGCATGAATAAACTACTAATTTATCATCCATTCTACAGCTGTTGGACATTTGAGTTGTTTCCAATTTTTTGCATTAAGAATAATGCTATTCTGAAGATTCTTTTACACATCTTTTGGTGCACATATGTATATATTTCTGTTGGGAAGAAAAAAGATTTAAAAAGTTCACTGTTCTTACTGTTTGTGTAAGTAGGTACCCAACATGCAGTGTTTTTTTTCCAGCTTAATTGAAGTATAATTGACAAATAAAATTGTAAGATATTTAAAGTACACAAAATGATGATTTGATGTATATATACATTGTGAGTTTTCTCCCATCTATCACCTCACTTCTCACTTTTTTGTGTGAGAACATTTATGTTCTGTTTTTTACAAATTTCAATGATAGAATACAGTGTTATCAACTATAGTCACCATGTTATATATTAGATCTTCCCCTCATTCATCTTATAATGGAAAGGTTGTACCCTTTTACCAACCTCCCCTCATTTAATGGGTAGTGTTCTACTATGCACTATTGAATGCCTAGTAGTGGAATTGCCGGCTGACAGGAAGCATGTACGTTCAAGTTTAGCGGATGCTGTCAAACAATTTTCTAAAGTAATTTTTACTCATTTATACTCCCTTTGCCTCTGTGCATTTTTCCTTTAATTTGATGTTATGCATAAATTTTACCTTCATTTTGGTGTCCTAGGTTTTAAGCTAATATGTTCTTGTCTCCTACTTTCTCTTGCTCTACTCTAAAATAGTTATGTTTGGACTCCAATTGGGCTAACAGTAGTTGATTCTTCATTTAAAACTTCACAAAATCGCAGGAATCCTAAAGTTTATCAAATTTTTCTGCCTAGCAAATAAACCAAAATATTCTGTTTCCCTGTTTGTTAATCATTGAGCATCTGCAAGAGATTTTTAGATTTGAACCTGGGGCTACAAAGGAATGTATAATTGAACTTCTGACCTCTGAGAAGTATGTACAGTAGAGGACTTTTTTATCGGCAACTCCCGGCTCCTCCCTGGCGCCTCTCACCTCTCTTACCACTTCTCCAATACTTGCTGCTAGCCAAGGTGAGCAATGCGGGATCTTTCATGAGCCACAAATACAATTTATCCTCTTCTCTTTTCTCTCTTCGGAAAACTACCCATAAGAATTTCCTTTTCTCCCTTTTTAGACAAAAATACTGTTAAGGACACAAACAAAATTATTTTCAAAACTTGAGGAATGGTGGCAATATTTACTTTCGCATTTTGTATTTGAAGGAAGAGTCTGCAGGTATTTGTATATAATGGGATTTTCAGACTGCCTTTATATTATGTAAGAGGATTCCAAGTGTTTGCAGTGTCCTTACTGTTCAGTATTTCATACTGTAAGTGATCAGGAGAATACATTAGTTGTTAAGGTAAAGTATCTTTGTGGCTTAAAGGAGGTATTATAGCTCTCAAAATAGCTGCAGTTAGTCCTTTTCATTGGTAATATGAAACCAATTTTTGTTTGTGAATTGAATTGTTACATCTGTACAATACATTTCAGAGCCCACAAAGAGTGCTATGGGAAAAGTGAGGTTCTGTTATCGACAAAAATAGTTCATCAGTAATAAAATTAACCTCATTTAAAATTAACCTCATTTAAAATCACTAGTAATAAAATTAACCTAATTTAAATCGCTCACTTAGATGTTTCTATAAAGTACTAAGAGCCACCCAAAGGCACTTTGTTGTATTTTTTCCACAGGACATCTTTATTGGGTATATATTTATTTCCTTCTATCTTTCTTCGAGTAAAAGTAGGTAAGCACAAATATGGTGAGGTGGGAATAGCTGCCTTTACCGTCCAAATGATTCCATCCTGTTCATCAACAGGAATCACCCTGAATTAATACAGATGTTTCTAGTGCAAGTGGTATAAATCCAGATCAAGTAGCTTAAATAGAAAAAGGATTCATTGGCTCATAAAACTGAGAGTTTAGCTTCAGCCACATTTCAATTAATTAGGGACTCAAACAGAATTGTCTCCGCCTCCATCTGGGGGCTGCTTGCTTTTGAGATGCACTGCTCCTTTCTACTGCAGATTGGCTGTTTCCCCAGGACCATGGATGCTCCAGCTTCAATAAACAGCCTTCTTGCTCTGTGTGCCTTTAGACATGGCCCTGTGTTTCACGCCCCAAACTGCAGAACTACTGGGGAAGGATTCTGGGCAGATCAGCTCAGGTCACATGCTCATTCCTGAAACCATTACATTGCTCAGGGGATTGGGTCCTCTGTATGGCCAGGCAAAGGAGTGCTTTTATTGGCAGGTTCTCAGAATTATCTGATCAGAGAGAAGGAATGATCCTCAGACAAAAATTGCAAACACTGAGTACAGCCTTCAAAGGGACTTCACATGTATTCGTCATAAAAACTGTCGGGGAAGGGACAATCTCTGGTTAAACAAAACAAGGTGTTATATAAAGTATGGGACTCATAAGGACTCTTAATTCATACCAGATACTTGTTTCAGGATCTTTTCCCGGAGGGACTCTAACTCGTAGGAGATTAAATCCCATTTTCCCAATCTTTTAGGTGTTATGATGCATGAAATTACTGATTAAATGACTAGTTAATTCACTTTAGCAACCATTTGATGGTCACTGAAGTGTTTGATCAAAAATTGAGGTGTTTGGTTATTGGATAATCTAATTCTCTATTATAGGATTAAAAATAATGCAATGGTCACAGCTGGTTATTTTCCATTCCTAAAATGTATTGGTTATAAAAAACAGTTACAGTGAGAAACCAGAACCTATAGGAGACAATCTTATTAACAGGCTAAGAATCATGCATCCATTTGCAAAAAAAAACTCCCTCTTAAAATGTCAACAAGAATGTCTTCCCTAAAATGATATGGTATTTGGCTCAAACAAAAACAAGTGGAACATTGCTGTCCATTACTCCATTAAATGAGTATTAAATACTCACTTAAAACAAATCTTACCCTTACAAAAAGTAGAGGACAGAATAGTAAGACACAGCTTCATATGACTAGGCACAGTGATGTTCCCAGAATAAGCACTATTATTGTGATCCACTGAAGGGTAGTTCCTAAGTGCTAGGTCTATGGCTGTGGTGGTCAGCTAGGGACGACATTACCTTGGAGGGCATTTTGGCAGTGTCTGGAAACATTTTTGATTGTTATTGACTGGGAGATTGGTGTTACTGGCATCTAGCAGCTAAGGCCAGGGATACTGGTAAACATTGTACAATGTGCAGGACAGCCCCCACAATAATTAAGTGACCCCAAATGTCAATACTAGTGAGGTTAAGAAGCTCTGGTCTATACAAGGTGCAGACAGAAAGGCAATATTTAACACAAAACTCATGGCTGATTAATGTATTATCTACCTAAGGGGGTAAGATAAAAAATAAAAGTGATCTCGCAGTACAATATACAGGTGCTAATCACACGCTCTTTACTGCATGTGCCTTGAATTGCATCAAAGGATATAGAAGGAAAAGCCATTGTTGGGTTCTACATCAGAGCAACTTTCACATCAATAGCAAGGTGGATGTGTGTTCAATCTTGGGTAGGTGAATAGAAGAAGGATAAATTTCAGGTGGAGGGTAGGAAGGAGGCAAAAATTCAGAAATGAGAGAAACAGCAGTGTCTTTTCAGGACAGTAAGTAAGCAGCCCAGCTATTGGAGGGTTTGTGTGGTAGGGTAGCCTTAAGAAAAAAATCTTTCACCAGTCATGTGAGATAAAGTGATGGGTGGAGTCCTGGCCTTGCCACACTTTAGCTGGGTAGACACCAGTGTGCAAGCTGTAAAACTGGGATATCTTCTTACCTTACAGTTGTTGATGTGAAACTTAGGGATTCTAATCTGCCTGCCCCAAAGTAGTGCTCAAAGGATGGCAGCTTCTAGAACACACATTAAGAAAGACAGGTTGAACTTGAACTTTAAGGAAACCAGACAGAGTAACAGGCTGGGAATTTACATTTATCCTCCAGGCTAGAGGAGTCATTGAACTTCAAAGTACAAAGAAGTGACAGGATGGAAATAATACTTTAGATTATTGAATTCAGAATTGAGGTAGATAGCACATAGGTGGTCACTGTACTATTCTTTTGGCCTTTCTGAATAGCTAACATTTTTCAAAGTGTGAGTTTTTACTTTTTAAACTTTATTTTGTTTTCCCCTGCAAGGACTTAGGCTCAATTGAAAACAGGTCCTGTTTGCTCTTTGCTATCTCCTCGGAACAGTACTTGGAGCACAGTAGGATGATGAATAAACTAAGTCAGGCCACAACATACAAAGGGCCAGAACTATGGTGGTGGTGGCATTCTGGGTGGGAAGACAGTGACATATGCCAAAGATTTCCAAAAGCAATACTGATAGAATTTGGTGATCTGGGGAGAGGGGACCAGCTTTGAAAATTCAAAAATGGGAGATCTGTGGAATTGACTGCAGCTAAGTGAGAAAAGATGTGGCTCTGAGGAAAAATGAATTGTATTTTGGATCCATGAAATATGAGGAGTAGGCCAATGAAGTGCAGAACTAAAACTCAGCTAAAGTTTTAGAGCAAGATGGGACTGCTGAGGTTAGCAAAGTAAATGAGTTTTCTCACGAAAGATGACAGAAGACTTCTCCCACTATTACGAGCAGAAAGTAAAAGAGTGATGAGGTTGGTGTAACAAATAGTGTCATTTCAAGATTAAATAATAGCTTTTGAGGTTCTAGAGTTACAAACTAGCTACTCAAAAGCTAATTCACCCAAAGGGATCATAATGTGTGGAGTTTTAATAAAATAACTTTGGGCTGTTTTAAACTTAAAAATAAATCATTTTCAACATTTAAAAATCAGAAGCTATGTAAAAATCTTAATTCTTTAATTCTCTTGAGAATCTGGCAGATTTGTCAGTCTTTGGACTTCTTAAAAAATTTTTTTTAATGTTTATTTTTGAGAGAGAGACAGAGACAGAGACAGAAACAGTGCAAGTGGGAGAGGGGCAGAGAGATAAGGAGACAGAATCCAAAGCTGGCTCAAGGCTGAGCTATCAGCACAGAGCCCGACAGGGGGCTTGAACTCACCAACTGTGAGATCATGACCTGAGTCGAAGTCCAACGCTTAACCAACTGAGCCACCCAGGCGCCCTGGACTTCTTTTTAAAAGATTTTTTTTCTTTTTACATTTATTTATTTTTGAAAGACAGAGAGAGACAGAGCACTAGTCAGGGAGGGATAGAGAGAGAGGGAGACACAGAATTCGAAGCAGGCTCCAGGCTCTGAGCTGTTAGCACAGAGCCCAACATGGGGCTCGAACTCACAAACCATGAGATCACAACCTGAGCCGAAGTCAGACGCTTAACTGACTGAGCCACCCAGGTGTCCCTGGACTTCTTTTTTAAAAGCACAACTGGAACAGGGTAACCGTTGCTGCCTTTAAGGGGCTCCACTCCCCAATCTGACTGGTCTTGTTTGTGTTGAGTTGGCAATTCCTGGTCTAGTGGTACTATGTCAGCATTAGTGACAAAAATAACAATAAAGATAGTAACACTGAGCACTTAGGTCTATGCCCTGTTCATGTCACAGAGATCTTCATTACTTAAGGGAGGCACTATTACACTGTTGTACATATGAGAAAATGGAGACACAAGGGTCAAAGGACCTGCACAAAAGTCAACAGCCAGCAGGTGGCATAGGTCAGATAAAAGCCTAGTGAGACTGAAACGTGCAGTTAGCCAGTTTTCAAGTGAAATGGTAATAAGTTACTCAATATGAACCTGAATCTTTTCCTACAAGCAAGTGAAAAACTGGAAGGGCAATGAGAAATTTTCACAAAGTCAATACATCTGAAGTTTTGATGAAATGAAAAGATTCCTAGAAGAGCACTAGTAAAGCAGGTGAGCGGGATGGGCAGTGGTCAAAGTGTGATGCTTGAAGAAGAGATTGAGAGATGGTATGGATTCTGAAGTAACATAAAGGGGATGACTATGGGCGTAGGTCGTTAGGGACATACTAGCGACAGAGAAACCCTGGATGCAACAAGTTGAGAAACAGAAAAACAGTGAGCAATGCATGCAAAATATATAGGTCAGAGCCGATCCTTAAAAAAAAAAAAAAAAAAAAAAAAAAAAAAAAGCGCTAATCCTAAGAAGTAAAAAGTCAGAAATGGCAAACATAGTCAACATGTTTCTTGTCCACATATTAAAAGAACAAGAGTGAATGGCAGAGTTTGCATGTAAGCATACCATATTTGATGCTGTAGAAATGCACTGTGAAGACAACAGTACCGTTCTGTCCCCTTGACTCCCATTCACTGTGCCCTGATGGGACTCAGTTACACTCAAATATATCTGCTTAAAGATAGTTAGGTATTCTGTTCACTGCTTTTGTTAAAAGTAAATAAAATAGGGGTGCCTGGGTGGCTCAGTTAAGTGACCAACTTTGGCTCAGGTTATGATCTTGTGGTTCATGGGTTCAAGCCCTGCATTGGGCCCTGCCCTGAGATCCTGTCTCCCTCTCTCTCTGTCCCTCCCTTGCTTGCGCACTCTCCCCCTCAAAAATAAACATTAAAAAAAAAAAAAAGTAAATAAAATAGTGAAGAGGAAAAAAAAAATCCAACTAGTTGAATAGGAAATGTTAACATAAATTTCCAGACAATATTTGTTATAAAGAAACATCTATACCCAAGCAGTTCTTTTTGCTTACGTTCCTCCCCATAGCAATCTACACTTACCTTCTTCCTTTAACAACCTGGGCAAAGTCACCCTATCAGAGATCTATGACTTTCCTATGGAAAATTACCAACCATCCGCTAGTATCATGACCTCTTCTCCCTACCAACTAGAGTCCGAACCCCAGTGAGAACTGAGACTTTGTTTTCCTCATGGCTTTATTTCTAGTTCCTAGAACAGGGCTGGGCACATAATAGAAGCCCAATAAATATTATGTTTAAAAAATTATCTACTTTAATAATTCTTCAAGGTCCTTACTACTCAATTAAAAGAATGGTTTCCTATTTTTACATTTAGAAATTTTAAACTTAAAGTGAAGAAAAAAAGCTAAAATTTTTAGTCCATTTTTTTTTTCCTTTTTACCATCCCCCAAGTTTAGGGTTCAGTTACAAAAATAAACCCTCATTTATTTCCTTTAGGGCTCACAGCGCTATGTGTTCCTTAAATCCAATTTGCTGAGCTTCATAGTTCTGTAAAATGCACGGTGTCCATGACAGTACCTTCTAATGACAACTCAGCATCTTCTAACCACCACAGGAGGAGAAAGTGCTAAAAAGAATTTTTCCAGGCTGCCATAGTCAATTAATACTTTTTTTGTTTTGTTTTGTTTTTGCGGGGCAGGATAGGAGGAGAAGAGGATAATATTTATTTATTTACATGGACTTTATTGTTGCTTATACTCCAGTTTTTGAACAAAATAGAAAACATTTTGAATCAGAAAATGCCTGAAAGTCAAACATTAAAGACGGTGGTCCCATTACTCTTGAAACCAGACTAAAATGGATTTTATGTACTTTAAAAGTGAACAAGCACAAGTTGTCTATTTGGTAAGTAGGGTTAAATGCAGGTAAATCTAAAATTTCAGAGGCAGTATTTTATTCCAAAAGTAATAAATAATATGGCCACATATTAATTGGTGAGAGTTACAATGATGGAAACCTTTAAAATTCTTATAAAAAAGTGGAATTATTTCAGTTAAGCTGTTCACATTTCTCATGACTATGTTTTCCAACAACCCGTTAATCTAAATTAAAAGTTAAATACACGTTAACTCACCAACAACAATATAATGTCAAGGCTCAGAAAATGCACTAATCACAAAGAATTTCAATTAAATGTTAATCTAGCAGTCCAGAGAGAAGAAATGTTATTAAACAGAGAAGTCCTAATTATAAATAATATAACTGTGTATCTGTTTAAAAGACTAACATACCCATAGCTTCATGAAAACACCTGTTAAAAAAAAATTACACATACCTATCTTGTTCAAGATGTAATAGGAGACTTGAAATAATTCGTTTTTAAAAAAGGGTGACCCCTAAAAGAGGTTCATAGCATCTCATAACAAAGCAAAAATGTTACATGGAAATGGTTCACCTATTTTGGTCTCTAGTTATATCTATTAAAAAAAGCCACTACTAATTCATATAATAGTTCTGTGAACAATTGGAAACATCAGGAAAAAAAAATTTTGTCAATGAAAAAAAATCACTGATTCAATGAGCATTTGATCATTTTATTAACAAAATATAAGCAAGATTACATCCCTCTCTGGTGAAACTTTTCAAATAATTTTATGTGGAGGGCCTTGAGATGTATCAATTATAAAACATGTTTAAAATGAAAAAATTTTAAATGTACAAATACAAACCAGTACTTTATACAAGAATTCTCTATAAAGTTCGTTAATGTAAAAAATAATTTGTTTCAACTGAATATAAGGCAAGTTCAGTTTCTGTAATTTTGTAGCATTACTTTTTTTGCTTTGTTGGAGACTTTTCTCTTCGCCGGTCCGGATGTTTCCTGGATTCTCTGGAGGGTTCAGAGCGTCTGCTTGATTTTTCCCATCGCTTCTCAGCACCATTCTGACATCTATCCTCATCACTTCTAGAACCCGAATGTTTTCTGTTCTTTTCTCTTGACTTTGACCTATCTCTTCTTGTAAAATGTTCACTGTCCTTATTTCGGTGCCTGTGCTCATTTTCGGAAAAAGAATTTCTTCTCTCTCCTCTCTTCTTTTTGGGATCACCATGCTTATTTTCCAAATCTGTGTGCATTTCTTGGTCTCTGTCATTCATGATTCTACTGTAACTATTTCGTTCAGCAGGGACACCTCTGTCTGCACTGTATTTTGTTACGGGATTTCTCCAGTTTGGCTCTCTTGAATTTTTATCTTTATGTTTTTCTGACCTCCTTTCTCTTTCAGTCCTTATTTCCTGATGCCTTTGTTCCAGTCTTCTTTCTTCTTGTTTCCTATCATGTGTGTGTTGTTTCCTGATCAATTTATCTACTTCTTTACTTCTGGTGTTCCCTTGTCCCTTCTTTCTTTTATCTTTAGCTGCACATGTAAAATGAAATAGTTAGCTTTTATTTTAATCTTTAATTTCATAATTTAACAATGACATTTATTGGTCCATTGCAGGCTTATTAATTCAGATAAACTGGATGCAAAAGTGAATTGATTGAACGGAAAGTCTAATGACAATATTTCACGAGATGCATAATTTTAAGAATATACGACATATCACCATTAGTTACCAAAGTACTGTTTTGATCCTTAGACTCAAAGCAGTAAACGGAAACTTTAAATGAACTACAGCAAATGTAAATTTTTTTTATAAGGTGACTAGCATGGTATATTTCCATTACAAATTTTATTCAAAAACAGAAATTTCAGCCCATGTGCATTATGTCACATAAAGTAAAGTACTGTGTCAGATCTGGTTATGTTAATAATCAAAATACATGCCAGCAATATCCCCCTTAAAGGGGAAAGGGATGACTAGTTTGCTTAACAGCATGAATATATATTTTTCAAATAAAAACCTCTTCCTACAAAAAACAACAGTTCTGCTATCAGAGAAGCACTACCTGCACTAGAAAGAGAAGTGATGTTATGACATAATCACAGGCTTTATGAGAGCCATGAAGGCTTGATTTCTGAGAAAACTCTTCTGAAAAGGCCTAGAACAATTTAATCTGATAGAATCACAAATATAAATATTAAATAATCACAGTGAAATTTTAAGGTATAAAACAAATTTAATCACTTTATCTGTGTGATTTCTTTTGGGTACATAAATCAAAGGTGCTGAGATGACCAAAATTTCTGTCAAATTCATATACATACAGAAAGAAGAAAATATGGAAGAGAAGTGTCCACCTTCGTCCTATCTCCACCCAAATCTCACCGTACCAACCTGTATTTCTTCTGCCAAATGCCTACCCTTGGCACAGTCCATTGGTTTGCCACTAAGGATTTATTTCTCTGGCTCCTATCAAGCAGCTCAGCTGAGCAGCAGCTCGCCAAGCAGAAACCATCTGGCTGTGTGCTCCATCAACGTCTCTCTGACCCTACTCTATGCTACTCTCAGGGCTTTGCTGACATGAGAACCCGAGCCCCACCACAACGTGCAATCTCCCGTCTTTGGCATTTGCTTTACAATTTTCTAATTTGGGGATAGTTCATACCGCTTTTATGCTGTTTAATATTTTACTAATAAAACTGAAAACTCTCTACTGAAATTGTATGATGAGGCAAATTAATTTTGAATCAGCAAGATCCCTTATTGCAGCAATTCATGCTGTGTTCTCATCTGTTCTCAAAACAGATAACCATGAAATAACAAATTCTTTAGAATTAAAAGAGGTGAATATTAAATGAACAATGTTAATATATTTTAATTCAAGAATAAGACTTCCTGTGGATAAATGGAATCTTACTCTGATAATTTAAAACACCAAGAGTCCCACAATTCTGGCTGCCACACATTACGTGACACACTTTCAAGTGCCACAAGCCAGAGAACCAGAGTGTAAAGATCAACCTTCCAACCTACTAAGACTATGGGGAAAAGTGCTGCTTCTCTGAAATATGCATTAAGAAGTTAAGAAGAAATGACATGCATTTTGGACAATCAGACTACGTCTTATTCAGATTAAGATGCTACAATGGAAGAAAGCAGAGTTGACCCTGGGGAAAACAACAGAGACCTCCTCAGAAAATGGCACATTTGAAAATCCTTTACTACAGCATTTCCACTTCCAGGGAGAATGGAGAAAGCTGTGGAAGACCAGGGCTCCTGCTGAAAACAACTAGAAGTGCCAGATAAAAATGTAAAATCTTCTGTTTAGAGGCAATAAAGATCTTAAACAACTTGAGATGTTCTAAAGACGGGTGGTGCTCAAAAAAAAGGATGGGGGTATGTTGAAAGAACACAGGGGTTAACCTGAAGGAGCTCTTAACTGCCAAAGCTGAAATGATCTGAACAAAATAAATGATAGTACTGGATTTTAACTCATAGAATAAGATAAATATCCATGAGTCCAGACTGATGAAATATACAGTTAATAGATAAATGGGGATTGAGGGACAACTCTCACTTACAGAAGAAATTCAATTACTAAGCGTAGAAGAAAAAAGACAAACATAAACATCACATTCGGCAAACACCACGGCAGTTAAGTACTGCAGACAAGGTCCAAAGATAGATGCTAAAATTGAACAAATTATCTCTCTACAACACATTAATTTACAGAGAAAAGGAGTTTCCAGAAAGAAATCCAGCAGATATCAACTTAACCAAGTGATCAGTTAATGTCATGCCAGTATTATGAACTCCCAGATAACATGCACTAAGAACATATCATTTCTATGACATTCTGTCCAAAAATGCATAACCTCAATCTAATCATGTAAAAACATCAGACAGATCTCCATATTGAAGGGCATTCTAAAAAATAAGTGACCAGAAGACTTCAAAAGTATCAAAGCCTTTAAAAACAAGGAAAGCCTGTGAAGAACTATCAACAGGTTATAGAGGACTTAGGAGAAATACAGTTAAATGCATGTAGGATCCTGGAACAAGAAAAAGGACATTAATGGAAAAACTGGTGAAATTCAAATAAGATCTGTTGTTTGTTTAATGTGTTGTTTCAATGTTAATTACCTGGCTTTGATCATTGAACTATGATTATGTAAAATGCTAACACCAGGCGAAGTTGGGTGAAGGCTATATGGGAATTTTCTGTACTATTTTTTCAACTTTCTTTACGTAGAATAAGGACCAAGATTCAAGAGAAGGCAGAACCATAGAGAGGTAAGCTGACATAATATAGCCACTTGCTCCCTGCAGGTTGTCTGCTGATTCAGGGCTGCTGCTGAGGGACAGAGAGACCAGCAGAGCTCTGGCAGCTGCACAGGGCTGGACATACAAGAATGGAACGGAACTATTTGCAATATATATGTGCAACCAAAGATACATGTCCAGAAAACCTAAAGAACTCCTACAAATCCAAATAAAAAGATAACAATAAAACAAACAAAAAGAGTGGGTAGCAAAGGACTTGAATAGCCATTTAACAAAAGGAAACTACCCAAATGGCCAATAATAATATAAAATAGTGCTCAATTTCATTAGCGATCAAGAAAATGCAAATTAAAACCACAACGCAATACCATGACATATCTACCAGAATAGTTAAAATGAAAAAGATAGCCAAGTGAAGTGTTGCAAGGTTGGGGTCAACTAGAGCTCTCATACACGGCTGATGGGGGCATAAACTGAAATAACCACTTGCAAAACTGGCCGTATCTACTGAAGCTAAACGTACACACAACCTACAACCCAGGAATTCGCAGTGAATCTCTAAGTACACACCCAACTGAAATGCATATGTGTATATATACATATGTATATGTATATGTATATGTATATGTATATGTATATGTATATGTATATGTATATGTGTGTATACATATGTATACATATGTATATGTATATATACACATACCAAATGTAAATAAGAGTATTCATGGGAATATTTCTAAATCTAAATTGTTACTGAGTAAAAGAGATGTTAAACTAACTGCAGCATACTCATATAGTGGAAAACTATACAGCAAAAAGAATGAACTATAATTAAATGCAATATTACAGATGAAGCTCACAAAAGTGATTGTGAAAGATAAGCCAGACAAAGGAGTTCACAAAACATAGTGATAAAGTTAAAAACAGGCACAACTAATTTATGGAATCATAAATGAGAGTAGTGGCTAACATGAGGCAGTGGACAGGGGAGTGGCAATAGCTATTAACTCTTGTTATGGGTAGCCAGCACATGCATATGTTCTTCTCATGAAAATTTCTAGAGCTGTACACTTGTGAAGTATGTATGCATTTGATGCATGGCACGTGTCAGTAACTAACACAAACCCTCACTAATTAAAGTAAAAAAACTATAATTTATTTAAAATATAAACACCAGGAAAGCTGTAAGCTGGACTGCAGGCATTATGAATGTATGGTATTTCAGTCATCATTCAAATAAATATTTACCAATGAAATATCTTTCTATGAAAAAGATTCCAACAGCCAATCTTAGCATTATAAATGATGTAATTCACTACAGACTCCAGCAGTGACAGATGATCATTTATATTATTAATCGTGGCTTTTAAACAACTGAACTCTAAAATAATTAAGCAATCAACTTATTTTCTTCCCTCACTGTATAAACATCACCAGCAATATACTTGTTAGAAAAGAGCCCAATCAATTATAAATGAGTTTCAGTACCTGAGGCAGAGCTCTGACTACTGCTGGATGAAGAATCGCTTTCCTCACTGGAAGACTCCGAACTGCTATCACTGCTGTCCGATTCAGAGGCAGAGGAGTCAGACTCTGAAGATGAGGATGCGGAAGAGGAAGAGGAAGGAGAGGATTTATTTGGCTCAACGTCTGGTTTCTGTGCCACAATGACCTTTGGTGTATTTTTGAGATGCTCGCGCAATTCATCCCTAATTAAAGATACAACCTCTGTTAGTTTTTGCTCCAAAGGCAACTGTGGGATAGCTTTATAAGATGAAAAAAAAAATCCTGAAAATTATCCTTACGTTAAACCTCCAAGTCCTATAGAAGTAAAGAAGTTGATGGCAAACCGAGTGTTTCTTGGATTATCTCGGGGTAATAACCCTTCAAAAAATGGCTGTAGGGTTCTAAAAGAAGAAAAAAATGAACAAAAGAGAACACATTGCTTGAAGATTAAAAGGCAAAGTTCATATACAGTCATTTTTCAGATTTTCTACGTATTACGAAATTAATAAATGAAATACAATCAAGGAGGTGATTTATATCATTTATTAGGTTAGACTACAATGCTATCTAAATGAAATGAATAGGGTCAACTCATAATTTACTATACTTGATTTCTATAAATATACAACAGAGAATTTAAAAACATTTTTATACACCACACACATATTGTGCAACATATACAAATACACGTGCACACACACACACAGTATGTGAATGTATATAATGCAAAGTAAAAACAAATCTCTGTTTTATACATATATCCACATGGATGCATGCACAGCACTATGCATGGCATTGGGGGTTGGGGAAAAATCGTCAACAAAAGGAAGAAGTGATGGATGAAGACTGCATGTAATTACTATTTCTATGGAGGGGAACAAACAGAAAACATTAACAGTACAAGGTGGTTTGGACATGTCCTTTGGAGCGCTACACCAAATGACTAACCAGCAGAGTCAGGACAAACTGTTTCATAGAAAAAACTGACAAATAAGAATGAGGAAGAGTCTGATGGATAGACCAAGAGTGTATATTTCTAGCTCTGGAGGTAAGGAAGTACGAACGAGTGGAGCAATGTTGGTGCAGGCTGTGGAGAGGGGGGAGATAAACCTGGTGAAGTAGATGGAGACCAATAACTAAGTCTCTGAAGCCAAGGGGAGTAGACAGAATAGCACAGAGAGGGCATGTTGAGCCCAGAATAGAAACTGTGTCGAAGAGGAGAGGGAGGCTGAAGAGCAGAGACCATGAGGAGTGAGGCAGAATGACAAGAAAGTGAGGAGCCACAGTGAGGAAGTGGTCAACTGTCTAAGGGAGGCTGGGAAGTGAGGGCTGTGAGGGCTGAGAAAAAGTACTTGATTTGGCAGATAGTCACTAAGAAATCTGAAAGGATGATTTCAGTAGTGTGAATGCAGTAGAAGCCGATGCAAGTGGCAGGAGGCAATGTGAATATACAGGAAATAAGAAAACTGGGATAGGGATTACACGACAGTCCTGGAATAAGGCCCTAATTCAGTGTAATAATGTGAACAATTACATGACTGAATCATCTGTATATATTCACAATTGTCCACTGATAACACAAAAATTAATATTCTAAGGTTCAAAATTAGCATTAAAAATGAAAATAAAACTGTAAGCACTCATTATTGGAAAACTCCAGTGGGCATGCAAAATAATCCTGTGTGTTGTAACTAAATTCAAAGAGGCATTAATTCTGTGCTGTCTCTACTGGGACTAAAATCCATCACTAAAATTACATGTTGTCCTGTGCCACAGAACATGAGATTCAGAGTAGTAACTAACGGATGAAGAAAGTCCTAGGGGCTTACCTCTTGTTTTTACGACTAAGGGTGGACTTATGTCGCTAAAATGGAGGAAAATTCCTGAGTACAGTAAGAATAAAAAGTGCATAACGATAAACTTACTCATCCTTTAATCTTGCATTAAGTTTAGGAAGACCCATATATTCACACAATTCTTGGAAAAATATTTTAACAAAAATTCTACTGGATGATGTAGTGGTTTCCTCACTCAGCTTTATACATTCAAGAACCTGAAAATTAAAATTAAAAAAGACAAGTTTATTTTGTTCAAAAGATAAAATGACCAACACTGATAACTTGAAGTGTCTCTAAAGAATTATCTGTGAATATCTTTCTTTGTCCTAGTAAGTATTACTTCTTGGCAAAGTTTAAGACTACCTCTCTATGCTAATTTTCATAATGCTAAGATGCTACAGAAATAGAGTTCTTTCTTTCTTGAGTAATGTGCTTTTTATAGCAGAGATATATTCTGCCATGAGTATATAATGCTGAAGGAAAGATTACTAGCTCCTAAAACTCACTCATCAAAACATGGATGTATAAGGGTTTGGGGCAAACTGCCACTTAGAGCATTAGGCTATAGTTTTGTATAGGACATATACGACAAGAGTAAAGACAGAAAGAGTGATGGCTTGTTCTGAATATTAAGATCGAGGCTTAAAAACGGAAGTTCATGGAGAGAGGTTTTAGGACAAATAAAAATAAAAGTAACCTCCAGTTTTTATGAGTTCTGTGTTCCAGAAACCCATTTGCTTCGATTGTTTAAAAACTTGATTTCATTTTCATTCCCAGAGGGAAAAGAAAGAAGTAAAAAAATTATTATGATCAGGCTCCTAGGTCTGCTCACAAAATGCCTATTAGTACAGCTAGACATGTTTAGTACCTACAGTATTACAACAGTCCATCCAATGTTTATGAGCTCACTTTGTTGCTTCATTCTATCATCAGGTTGTCGTATTCCACAGTGTGATCCTTTTCTTTCTTTCCTCTTGGATGTAATTTCCTTCTTTCAATTTCACTTTTCTCATAACCTATCACCCTTTATTTTATATTAGCACTATGGGCATACCTTACCTTATATATTTCTTATGAAAGCAGAGACCATAAATAATTCACTCTGGATGCCCACTATCTCTCTCAAGTGACTAGGCTCTTATCTAGTAACTAAATGAATGGTTGTTGGATGAACAGAGGTTGTACAATAAATGCCAGCTTCATGAATGCATTTCAAATTCCAATCCAGTGTACATTTCTGTATCAAGAATATCTTATCTTGTTCTAAATAAGTATGGCTACATGATACATGACCACCAAAGTAAGATGTATGTGGTATATGAGTGTGCATGCATGTGTGCACACACAGAGAAGACAAAAATCTATTGTTTTCCCTGAAAACACCACTAGCTATCACTTTTAAAAAGCACCGTGATGTTTGGACTATTAATATCACCCCGGGTTGTATTTCTTAACACTCATGTTATTTACTTAGCTTCTCGATCTCATGTTATCTGAATATAGCCTCAAAGACTGCCATTACAGTAAAAGTTTGGTATATATTTCACTTTAAATCTTTTTTTTTTTTTTTAATGTTTATTTACTCTTGAGAGAGAGACAGAGCATGAGCCGGGGGAGGGGCAGAAAGAGAGAGGGAGACACAGAATCCGAAGCAGGCTCCAGGCTCCAAGCTGTCAGCACAGAGCCCAATGCAGGGCTTGAACTCACTAACCGTGAGATCATGATCTGAGCTGAAGTCGGATGCCTATCCGACTAAGCCACCCAGGCACCCCAGCTATACATTTCATTTTAAAGTACATTTCCTACATAGGAAAAGTACAGCTATACTATACTTAATACCTACTTGAGAATAACAGGATTAGGAAGGAAGTATAAATATCGATCCATCTACTTACACTCCATGGAAGTGAATCAGTGTATAAAAGGTGAGCAAACATCTTAGCAACATTTCTCAATTTGTTTGTTTCCAAGCGATGGATGGTATCATATTGTTCTTTGAATATACTTTCAAAGGATTCCATGTATTCTTTTTTTAGCATGCAAAATCGCTAATAAATAAAAAAAATTGAATGTCAGTACTACTAAAAGTTGACTGTCAATACCATTATGAGTATATCAGATCCTCCTAAATTTATTGAATCAAAAATTAGTAAATCTTTTATACATCACATTACACAATCTTTTTGTGCTGTATGACAGAATGCTCAAAAAAAAAAGGATAATATATATCATCCCTATTTACTTGGGATTTATATGCTAAAACAAAATTATACAAGTATCTTATCATAGACACATACATTTGCATAGTATACAAATATATTTCTCTGTGGGTAGAGTTTAGATTTAAAAACTTATTTTAACTCATGATCTATTTGTGCTGCCTGAACATGCACTTGACTTCAAAAACAGCTTTGAGATTTTGAAAAGGCAACATTTAATTGTCCTCTTTGGGAAATTGTTACAAAGCATATAGAATCTCAAAAAGTTCTGGAAGAGACCTATGCAATGTTAAGGCACCACAAAATGAAGTAGGAAAGGAGGAAACTACACAGGTTAGGAAACCTGAGGAAGGGAAGAGCAACGAGATTTTATCAGAGATACGCTATTGTATTAGACCAGACCACAAAGAAGACACAGTAATTCACAATATTCATGTTAAGGATTCCCTTAGTGATGCTATTAAATTCCAACAAGAAAAATGAGGCTGGAACTCACCCCAGCTAATAAGCCAAAAAATTTTTCATAGGTCCTTTGTTGGGCACAACAATCAAGTATCATGTTGCAGAGTTCTTTCTATTTGGAAAAAAAATTCATTAATGATTCAAAATACAATGAATCCATGCTATAATTTATCAATATGATAGAGACAGCCTGCATTTTTAAATAAGATTTTAAACACACAAAATTTCCTAAGCTTTGTGAGCTTAAGTTATTAAGACAAAATAAAAAATTCAATCTATGTCAGGCCTATAGTTTTTCAAAGCCTTCAGTCTGGCTGACAGTTTCCAAGGTCATTTATGCTAATTAGATTATAAAATTCTCAATTCAAATTAAGTATGAACCACTTCAATAAAATCTACTATATGAAAAAGATACACCAAGAAGATTGAATAGACGATATTCCAAAAAGATTCTACACAAATTTTTTTAAAATATAGATCATCAATATACCACCTGACAGGTTTAGTTACATACCTTTAAACTCAATTCTTAAGAATATATTTAATTAGTATGGAATAGGTAGAAGATGAGTCTTTATTTAGGCATAAATAAGTACAGCTACAACATTAACTTAAATGACATTCTGGTTAATAAAGAAAAAATGTATTTAATTTTTTTTATGTTTATTTTTTTGAGAGAGAGGGAGAGACAGAATGTGAGCAGAGGAGGGGCAACGAGAGAGGGAGACACAGAATCTGAAGCAGGCTCCAGGCTCTGAGCTGTCAGCACAGAGCCTGACGCGGGGCTCGAACTCGCAAGCTGTGAGATCATGACCTGAGCTGAAGTTGGACGCTTAACTGGGTGAGTCACCCAGGCGCCCCAACAAGAAATGTATTTAAAAGAATAAAGAAAAAAACACCTCTGTGGTTGGATTTGCTAGCCTCAAAATAAATGTTATACATAGATCTATTGATAAATCTATACAAATAGATCAAATCATTCCATAACTGCTGAATAATATATTGCCAATCAGCTATTTTTGTGCTTTGAAAATTCCTGTATAAAAATTCTGTTGAACTATGGGTGCCTGGGTGGCTCAGAAAGTTAAGCGTCCAACTTTGGCTCAGGTCACGATCTCTTGGTTCGTGGGTTCGGGATTTGCGTTGGGCTCTGTGCTGACAGTTCAGAGCCTGAAGCCTGCTTCAGATTGTGTGTCTCCCTCTCTCTCTGTCCCTCCCTCACTAGCATTCTTTCTCTCTCTAGCTCTCAAAAAATGAATAAACGATAAAAAAAATCATTTGGGGGAAAATAAAATTCTCTTGAACTAATAAATGCAAGAGTAAATCCAGGACCGGAAATACCATCATCACAAACGATTTATAATTTTAAAATACTCAAATGAAATATCCCAATATTCAAACTGTATCAATTTCACTGATGATGAAACTCAGACAACATGGACACATCATTGGAGACAAAATGAAAATAGGCATATATTCATTCTCTGACCACTGCTGTAGTAGTGATTAAGTATCTTTTTCTACAAGACATTTATCAAAAAGTTAAAAATTATTTTTTCCAAATATAGTAATTGTAATATATCTGCTTTCTATAAATGGAAAGCCAGCCTACAAAATATAACATATACCCATTCAGTTCATTTTTACTTCTATTTAATTTTACCTTTATATTTTCAACTAGCATGGTAGCCCCTAGCTGTATGTAGCTAATTAGTTACATTACTTAACATTACATAAAATTTCCATTCTTCGGTCACACTAGTCACATTTTCAAGTACTCAAAATCCGTATATGACTAGTGGCTACTGTACTAGACAGTGTAGAATATAAATACTTTCATCAATGCAGAAAGTTCTATTGGACCACGCTGCTCTAGAAGTTGAGAGTCTACTTATAAAACACTCTACTCAAAGGCCTTAATTCACAATATGAGGATATTTTTAGATGTCATTACATTGCTAAATTATTATTTTTTATGATTACTCAGAAGTTACCTCAATTAAATAAAATGCTTCTCAATGTGTAAGTTCTGAAAAGATGTACTTTGTCAAAATTTTAATATAGTAGTAAAAAGTTAAAATAAGGCTTTTCTGAGTTCTGCCATATTATGTTAATTTGATATTAAAATGCATTTTCAACTCTTTCTACCAACATTGTATTTTACAGTAACATAACAGTTAATCAGGTTTTAAACAATATAACATAGTAATACACTGATAGCATTGCTAATAAAGCCAGTGCTACTTGCAAAACAAATTACTTTCTTCCCTAGACTAAATGCAATTATAAGAGTTATTCCCTGTGGCTTAGAATAATTAAATATTTTAACATTTTAATTAAATATTATAGCAATTTCAGGAGAGTCTTTTGAGTGCATGAAAATAGATGTACTAAGACATTCTTCCAAATGCTATCAAAATATGTTGAGGTTAGTTCTAGAACAACTATCCTCTGAATTAGTATTAATAAAACATATAAAGACTTAATTATACTCCTCAAATAATGTGACAAGATCATATAGTAATTTCAGTTTCAATTATAATTTTAAAGGTTAATTCCCTAATTTATTTCCTTTCAATGGTGACACATCAGGTACACCCAGGGTACAAATAGGTATACTGTTATTAATCTACCAAAAAATAAACTTTAAGAGGGAAAAAAGAACTTTTTAAATTTGAAAAAAATAATTTCATCTCAAAATTACATACCATGGCATTTCAAGAAGAAATCTATAATCTAGAACAAAGGTTGGTAAACTTTTTCTATCATAAGCCAAATAGTAAATATTTTAGGCTTTAGAGGCCATACGGTCGCTGTTGCAACTAGTGAATTCTGCTGCTATAGGGTGAAAACAACTATACATGATCCACCAACCAATGGGCATGGCTGTATTCCACTAAAATTTTATTTACAAAAATGGGCAGTGGGCCTGGGCTACAGTCTGCCAATCCCCATAACAGATCATATTTAAAGCCTTAAGACAAAGCACTCACACCTAATGGTAACAGCTCAGATAGACAAGATCTTTTAGAACTAGAAACGAAACTGCCTACAGTTGATATATTCACTCTGGCATCTCTGCTGGGTATACCACATGTAAAGCAAGATGTGAAGAACAAAACCCTAAAAGTCTTGGCTCAGGTTCCAAGGATTTAAAATGCAGATGGGCAGGGAGCAACATACACAAGAATGCAACTAGCAAAAAAAAACAAGATAATCTACTCAATCCAGTCTTTACTATCTTTGGCATTAGGGTTCCATGATACTTTGAACAGTGAAGTATAGGGAGTTATAAGACTATGAGTCCCATGGACTAAGAGGGGGCTAATATGTACTTTATGGACCACTGAATCCCTGACACCTTGTAGAGTGTCTGACATGTAGTATATGGTAAACATAGACTGCTGAATTAATGAATGAAAAAAAATGACACAGATTCTTCCATATACAATTAAAGTAATGTAATAACATGTATGGTGACCTTTATAATTTCTACCACAAAAGAATGCTTGAGCACATTAAGTAGATGGGCTAAGCAATTCACGAAGGAACAAATTTCTTATTGTATTTAGGCCACCTATTTGATTTATAGGCAACCACTCAGAAACTCATGTAATGTGCAGTGGTTCTGACAGACTTCTTCCTTTTTCCCCCACATCCCATTTAAGCAGCCCATTTAATTCATTGCAATGAGTAGCACTTATGAAACACCCTAGGACTAAGTTTCAAGTTACTTTAAAATTTTAGAATAACTACATTAAAAACAGAATATCCAATACTGAGTTATTTCAATTCATAAAACCTATGAACTGCTTTAAATATTTTTATAAACTATATTATTTCCTAATAGAAGAAAAAAACATCAACTTACTGTTTGGCTTTCAGGAAACTCCATTTTCAGCAATTTGTGAGCACATTCTTCAAAATCTAAGCTGTAGAGAAAAAACAGACACAATAGGTTAAAAACTTGCAGCATAGTTGAACTATGTTTTATAAAAAAGGATCTTACTTTAATAATTGTTTTAAATAAGTTTTTACAGTAACTTCACAGTACTCTATTGTGTATAAACAAAAGACATAACTCTTAATTCTACAAAGAATGAAGTATTGAGACATACTACAACATGGATGAACTCTGAATTACGCTAAGTGGAAAAAGTCAGATATAAAAGACCACATACAGTAGGATTCCATTTATATAAAATGCCCAGAACAGGCAAACATATAGATAGAAAGTGGACAAATTTTATTACACTGCTAACTACTTGCACTTATCTCTGACCCAAGTCAGGAAGAGATAAAGATGCTCCAGAGCCCATCATGACATCTAGGGCTTAATCACCACATTTACAAGTTATCTTGATTCATACTCAAACACAGTGCTTTTGTGTTACATTTTCAAAAACTAAGTATAACAACAGTAAATAACCAAAATCACTTACAAGGAAAAAAACTGCTTTTATGCCATATAAGTTGCAGTAAAAATAATTCTAATATGCTTAAGAGAATTATCAAATTCACTGTGAATTCAATTTAGGAATAATGCTAATATATTTGTACTTTTTGCAGAATGTTCAACCTTTATTCTTTTGATAACATCAGGATAAAATAATCAGAATGATTATGAATTTAGTTTTATAATTCCTTTGTATTCCTTAGTTTCTGATACTTATTGAGCTTCATAAGCAAAACAGAGTAATAACTGTGGATGGTACAATGTAATGGAATTAAGAAAAAAACTATAAAGAAAAAAGAAATATATCAAAAAGAGCTTTTGCAATGGGAAATATTAAATATCTAGCACTAAGATTAAAATATTAAACTACAGTTGATAAACTTCAAGAATATAGCAGTATTACCAAAAAGTATTTTGAAAGACACTGTTTTCTTTTCTAGTTTTAATTTTCCTCAAGAAACAGAATTAGTATGCAGGAATAAACCTATGAAATTTCTGAAAAATAAGTAGTCAAGGAAAATATTTTACAACTGTCCTTTTATCTAGTAAGTACCAGGGAGAAAATTAACTGTATGATAGTCTCTTTTCCTTCTTGTTTTATTTTAAAAGTATTTGGTGACTCCCCATATCAAGATTGTTTTGAAGTTACACTAAACGTGAATATTAAATGAACTAAGTTTGATATTTCAGTTATCTTAGGTTGCTAAATCAAATGAATTTCAGGTTTAACACAAATAAGTATTGAGGGAAGGGTACAGAAAAAAAGATTTCACATGATACTAGTTTTCAAGCTGTGTTTACAAATGGTTTTGTTGATGTTTCCAACCTAAGAAACTCTGATGGGCAACGACAGTCCCACCTCCTTCTAATGCTACAGCTTCAAAAATGCAAAATCAGAGTGGAACATCATTTGAAAGCAAGAATAAACAGGAATGTCTACTTTTCAATAACAAAACCAATGGTGTTGTTTTATGTTTTGTGTCAATGAGAGAGGGTCATTTAGGAACCAGGATAGTAACAAGATGATAAAAAGAGTGCTGGTGAGATCAGTCAACAAGTCTAAAAGGAAAGAAATAAAAACAATAAAATCACCACACAGTTCAGCTGTCCGACCTTAGTTTTGTTTACAAGATTTCCGAAAGCAAACTGTATGATGCCCTCACTGCCAGCTGACTTGATGAATTATATTCCATTCTTAATTTATATTTCGTATAGACTGGTTTACTATCAATGTAAACCTAAAAATAACTGGAAAAAGTAGACACAAAAGTCTATAATCCAATTTCCTCTCAAGACAACCACTGTTGAGATGTTATATACTACTTCTAGAATCTGCCTACCTATTGAAACAGTGAAGAAAACACTACTGGTACAGTACTATACAGTATACAGTTTTTTCCCCACTGAACATTAAGTTAGACCACTTGCCCAAATCAGTAACAATTCCCCACTAGCCTGATTTTCAATGGTGGCATAAACTGGACATTTTGTTATTTGTATTGGACAAGACGGTCTCTTTTTTTTTCCATATTGAACAATTCTCTCTGTAATTCTCTGTCAGTATGTATTTCTTTAAGAAATATAATGAAAAAGGATTGTCTAACGGCATGGACACTAAGCCCTTGATTCACGTTACCAAAAGGCTTTCTGCAGACAGTGTATCCCTTTAAATTCCCACCGATGTTTATATGTCTCTCACTAAAATCATTAGTGCTGAGTACTGTTGCTTTGGGAAAAAAACCAAAGTAAATCGCTTTGCTGTTTTAATGACCAACAATAGCATTTATTGTTCTAGAGTGATATTTATTTGATAACTTTATGTTTCAGGATCCCATTACATGAATCCCTCAACCAGGTCCTTTAAACACCTTTCTGCTGAAGTCTGTGTGGTTCTTTCCTAAAATTTGTATGAGCTTTTAATTAAGTACATTTTGTTATGTGCAAATTTTGTTACAAATATTTTTACTTGGCATTTGGGGGCTCAAAACTCTTAACAAATACTAACATATAATACAGTATTGCTGTTACTAGAGTTCTTACCACTCTGTAATTGTGACTGTAACCTAATGCTTCCTTGTTCAAATATTTCATGTGATTCAAGGATTATCAAGGTTTGGTAAGCTAAAAAAACTGTTTTATTTAAATAATTATTCAAAGAGCTCCACTGCAACTCTTTCAAAATTAATGTTAACAGCAATATTAAAGCAGTGAATCTACTGTTTACAAGTGATTACTGTTGAATTTGTAAAAAAGGATAAATGAAAGGTCAAACTCTAAGAATTTTTATCTGTAACAAAAACTCATTTTCTGTTTTAAGTTTGTATGAAAAAATATTTAATAGTTTTTCTTTCATTTGAGAGGCAAAGAAATAGGTAAGGATAAACCAAAAATATTTCTAGCCAATGTTTTGCTTTTTAACATTTTTCTTTCTGAAGATGAATCTAAGCCAAAAAGTTTTCAGACAGAATAAAAACAGGATGACTCCTACGTATGAATCATTTTTGCTATTACATCATATGAAATGGAAATATACAAAACCTAGTAAGAAAACAAAACTGAGAAAACATTCATCCTCCAGTGTAAAATGTAAACACTGTGCCCATTAAATCAATAGGTTGATTCGCATAAAAAACAACAGATGTACTAAGCATTTCATATTTCATTTATTTCTCTTCAAAACCAAACTCAGCCTTCAAAGGGAATAGGATATTTGTATGACATCATAGTAGTTCTTACTTAACATTACTTCAAAGGGTCCTCAAAACCTCCTAATTCTTATTTCCATTTATATTCATTTCCATCCGCACGGCAAATCAGTATCCAAAAGTTATCATAACAGTGTTTCTCTGCTTAGAATCAGAATTAGAAACCAAATTAAAAAAATACTAAATTTCTACTACACAATTATATACTGTGCCAGCTCTATAATATAGAGTTGTTTTCAGGTTTTTATTAGTTATATTTAACTATGAGGAATGACAGTTAAAAGAACTCTGTTTAATTATGTAACATGAATAGACCTTCCAAATAAGAAAAGATAATTTTCTTTTGAATCAAAGAACCAACAGTAGGGAATCTATGAAGTTGAGCAGGTAGTTTGAGAATCCCTGAAATGGTATCTAGTTTTCTGTTATCAGATACTAAAAATTTCATCTTCTTTTCCATCTCCTGTGAAAAGCAAGGATCAACAGAGCTACAGTATCTTACCTTGACTGAATAGCAAGATAAATTGTACGACGAAATGAGACTAGATTGATTTCTGTTTTGTCATGAATAGTCACTTTTTGTCCTGAAAGAAATTAAACATAACCAATTACAAAACTACAAAAATAAATGTGAAGAAATGTACATGTATCTCTACATAATAATTTTTCATAAATATTTAGAATCTAGTTTAATAATAATTCTACTCTTTTCTGTGGAGTTCAAAGTAACCATTTCTAGTCTCTTGTCATATCTTAGAGTATTTTAATAACTTGTGTCAGTTCAAAGAAGTCCAGAATCAAGCCAGAAATATTATTTTTGTTTCTGTGCCACTTGCTCATTTAGACACTATAAAAGGCAGCGCTAATGGTATTGTTTGCTAAGATATTATTTCTAGAGTTATAAACATGACAATTTGGAAGAACTGTAATTTACAGGTAGAAATTCAGTTTCAGAGAACACTGGATTATCATGACAGACTGGATGGGTCCATTTTAAATATGTGTATTTATCAAAATTTTCTCTTATCTAATTCATGGAAACTTCTCTTAGAAATATTTAATAGTTTTTATTTGAACAGTATTTTCACATGAAACAAAAATTCTGAAGTAAATGTAGTACACAGGTAGTTAGGAAACATTTTAAATAAGAAAGACACTGGAAAAATTGAATTTACTTTCATAAAATATGTTGTAGAAAACTAATTACACTTCAAGACAGAGCTAAAATGCATTGTGTCTTAGAAGGAAAAGACATACTTTTAATATTTTCAAGTATGTAATATAAGTAAATAATGACCAGTGTATGTACGTTCTGATGTTTTAACTGAGACTTAACCAAACTAAAGTTCTGAGCTTACTTTTCTGTGAAATAAAGCAATCAAAGCTAAAGAAGATCATGCCTGCTCTGTGCAAACACAGCTTCTGGCCTCCCCACTCTATTTTGCCAAAATGAATAGAAAATATCTCATCACTTTCATGTGTCACATTCATGCCAGGGTTGCAGAAATCACATGCACTCAACATGAATGCATCTTTTTCACAGTTTATAGTCACATGCATAAAATGTCAAATTAAAATTATGCTGATATTAAAAAAATGATTTCCTTGTTTAATACTTTTAGAGCAGAGTTTTCAACCTCAGTAATACTGACATTACTGGCTAGATAATAATCTGTCCTGGGGGGCAGTCTTGTGACTTGTAGTATGTTTAACAGCATCCCTAGCCTCCAGCTACCAGATGCCAGTAGCAATTCCCAGGCCTCCACAGATTTTATTTTAGAGGATTACATTAGAATTAATTTATTAATTAATTTTAGAGGATAATGTTAGTTTAATAAATGCAATAATATAATACATAAATAATAAATAAATTTAATGAACAATCCTAATTTATTTTAGAGGATTACATTAAAATTAATTTAATTTCAGAATATTTTACAGTATTATTTGAATGAGCTACACTTTTACCTTCTTCATCTTCTTCTCCCTCTTCCTCCTCTTCTTCCTCTTCCTCTTCACTACTTCCAGCATCTTGGTCTGTGTTTGAGTCACTATCTCCTTCATCAAGAATTTCTACCAGAACAAAGTATAGGAAAATATCAGTGAGCAAGTGATACACATGAATCTCATTCTGAGAAGATAATTCTCAGTTGGCCGAAATCCATAGTGTTGTTCCAGTTTACCACCCAACAAAGATGATCACCCAGGCCTATGTTATTGCCTAGGTGGTCAGAGAGCCGTATGTATCATTCTTCTGCCAGCTAGAAAATGGTCATAAAATAAGGAAGGGATGAAAAGAACAAAGAAATAGTAGATGAAGGTTTTCCAAAACAGCAAGACCACTGGAAAAATAAATTATGAATGGAAACAGGTACACTGGAGTCAAAATAATAGTTCAGCATCAAAAAAGAGATCGTCTACTATAAAAAGCTAAGGCTAGATCTAGAAAAAAAGAATTTAGGGTAAGAATGTTTTGTGAAAGATGAAGAACGAAGAAAAAATAATTGCATAATTTAGTGTTTAAATAAACAGTGCTGAGATTTTTATTCTTATGTATACTTAAATAGAACATTACAATTAATCTAAAGACTTTCCATATGTAAACAGAAACAGAAGTTTAAAAGCCTTAAAAAAAAAAACTAGTAAGATAAGCGCTTCACTGGAAAATTGCATCTTAAAATACAACTCACCTTCAGAAGGAAATGAAAACAGTGATGTAAATCAGACAATACGTGGGTCCAGTCACCATATTAATAGTTAACAAATGACAAAAACTAAAATTGTATTTTGCCCAATGGTGTCCTCTATTAATCAGATAAAAGACTTTACAAACCTGGCTAATACTTCACTTTTGTATTTCTAGTACAATCAGAGATTTTAATATAAAGTTTTGCGGTGAACTTATTTTTAGGAGAATTCTACTTTCTTATATTTAACTGAGCACTATAAATCAGGAGCCACATATAACACTTAATGTTAGCAGAAAACTTCCTATCTTAAAAAATAAATCATTTTATTAAAATGAAGAGGTGTCATTCAATCCTTAGCTGACACACAAATCCCAAGAATACTTCTAACAAATGTGACTTCAAGTAATAATCTAATGTGTCTAGTTTCCTATTACATAATGTGGCTTAGACAGACTTTTAAGAGAGGAAACTATTTAGCATTCAATAGTAGGAAGACAGGCACTCCTGCTGTTTTCCCAAATGCTGTAAGACCTAAAACACAAGTGCACCTGGGTCACTCTAAGGTGCTAATTACTAAAGCTGTGCCCACTTCCTGCTGTGGCCATTTTTTTTATGCCAGTTCTAGAACATTTTATGAAAGAATGAAGGTCAAATGAATTGTCTAGTCGTTTACATCATCCTCTCCTCATCTCTCCACTTTAGAATCTACTTACTGAAATCACTTAGGCAATGACAATTGGATTTCATTAACTGAATGAAGCAGTGGTTTCAAAGTATGCTCTGTGAGTCCCTCAGGGGTCAGTGAGGCCTGTCAGGTGGTCTGCGAGGTCAAAATTGTTTTCATAACAATACAAAGACATTATCTGCCTTTTCACTGTGCTGACATCTACAGTGGTTCAAAAGCAATGGAGGTTGAAACCACTGCAACCTGAGCACAAATCAAGGCACCAAACTGCACCAGTCACTGTGTTCTTTACTGCCATGCTCTTGCAGGAGGTTTTAAAAAGCCAGTCTGACTTAAGAATGCCCTTGAAGAGGAAGGGCATTTCATTTCATTAAATCTCAGTCCTTATGTGTAGGCATATATAGGCATGAACAACAAAACATGAAGTTCATGTATGGCCCTTCTGTTAAAGACAGATGCACAATGGTGATGGTTATCTTAGAGAAAAGCACCTATGTGACTGCTTGACCTGCCATGGGATTTCGCTACATTTTTCATTTTTACTTGACAGAATGGCTGACGTTAGTTGTTAGGCATTTTGTCAGACATTTTCTCAAATATAAACAAAGTGAGACTGTCACTTCAAGGAAAACAATTAAAAATATTTACCCCCATGATAAAATCAGAATTCTCAAGAGAAAATTAGAGTTTTAGAAAACTCGTATCCATTCTTGTGAGCTTGACAGTTTCCCAATACTCAGAGTTCTCTGGTAAGACAGGTGGCAATATTAATAAATGTGATTTCTTGATACTGTGCTAATTTAATTTTGATAATGTTAACATGTTAACACTTGGAAGATATGCATAACTGCGTGAATTGCTATTTCCCAAATGATCAGTGGAGCATGTTACGAAATCATGCATGGGTAAAAGATCCATTCAAAGTGATATGCCAGGGGATTTTAATGTAATAGAGTATGAAAATTCATGAATACTGTTTCAGGTTTCACATTTCAATTAATCTTTAAGAAACTATCAGCTTTTGGGGGCACCTGGGTAACTTAGTCAATTAAGTGTCCAATTCTTGATTTCGGGTCAGGTCATGATCTTATGGTTCATGTGACTAAGCCCCACTTTGGGTTCTGTGCCCACAGCATGGAGCCTGCTTGGAATTCTCTCCTTCTATTTCTCCTTCTCTCTCTGCTCCTCCCCATCTTGCACACTCTCTCTCTCTCTCTCTCTCTCTCAAAATAAATAAACATTAAAAAAAAAAAAAAAACACCCAAAACTATTAGCTTTTAAATACAGGCATACTCTTAAGGAAGAATATACACATTATCTGAAAAGGCTATTAAAATACTTCTCTCTTTTCCAACCACATATTATCTGTGAGGCGAAATTTTTTTCCTTTACATCCAAACAACCTATTGCAATAGACTGAACACAAACAATATCCAAATCCATTTCCTATTAAGTCAGATATTAAATTGTACAAAATATATGAAACATGCCATTTTTCTTAAATTTCTTTTGTCTCATAAAGTAGTCATTAAGAGTAGAAAGGGATCTTGAGTTCAAAGAGTTTAAGAAAGTGCTACAGGGGCGCCTGGGTGGCTTGGGTCGGTTAAGCGTCCGACTTCGGCTCAGGTCACGATCTCGCGGTCGGTGGGTTCGAGCCCTGCGTCGGGCTCTGTGCTGACAGCTCAGAGCCTGGAGCCTGTTTCAGATTCTGTGTCTCCCTCTCTCTGTGACCCTCCCCCGTTCATGCTCTGTCTCTCTCTGTCTCAAAAATAAATAAACGTTAAAAAAAAAAAATTTAAAAAATAAAAAAAGAAAAAGAAAGTGCTACAATTAAAGAAAGTACCACTTTCCTGGCACTGCCCAACTGCTGATATCGTAAAGAAACGGATGGAGAGTTCCCAAGTTAAAAAAAACAAACAATAACAAAAAAAACAACAGGTATGGTAAAAATTCCAGAAATCCATTTAGCATCTTTGAGGGATACTGTAGAAAAGCAAGTTCATAAGAAAAGAAGGCAAAATGGGTCCAAGGAATTCTCCATGTTTAGAAACTAAATTATAATAGCAAAAGGAATCTGGCCGTTGCAGTGAAATGCCCCTAGGAACCTGGCACCTAAGAAGAGAAATCTATTTATTGAACCAGATTTGTAGAATAGCGTATAGAAATGTGAAGCTGCTTACACTTTACTTGCTATTTCATTCTACTTCCAAATGACTAAAATAGGAAATGCAGGCAGTGACAGAGCTCTAGGCTGCCTGCTTGCTTCCTGAGAGATTTCAGAACAGTAAGTACTTCTCACACAAAATCACAGCTTGAGGGAAATGGAACTCATAAAATTGTAATTATAATATAATTATATAGGTAATTCTGAATATTAGCTTTAGAAGAAAAATGATAACAAATGTGAAAAAAAAAAACATTGCCTAAATACTGGCTCTACACTTTATTTATCCTTAAACAAGTAACATTTACATCAAACAAGTTTTGTAACTTGTTCTAGGTCACTTAGCTTGTAAAGGCAGACAAAATACAAACCAAAGTCTGTCCAAAGTTAGTGTTTACAATACATCGGCAACATACAAATGATAATAATAATCAATTTATCAATTTATTGACCATTGATACCCTGTCTGGAATTATTGATTTTATCAGGATATCAATCTGCTCTCAAGAATAATAAAGTACAGCACTTTATAATAAAAGAATAGCATTCAGTTGATCATTAAATCAGGGGTAAACTTAAGTACTAATTCTTAGGTGGCAGTGAAGTTAAAATGAAAGCCACCAGTAATTCTTAAGTGGTAGTAAATAAAATAAAGGCCATTAGTAATATATGGATATTTCTTAAGAGGAATAAGACTTAAGGGCTGTATAATTTAAACACAGGAAAAGAGGAGAGGGACAAAGAGGTAAATAATTTAGAATGAAGTAATACCACCAACAAGCACTAGGCAGAATACTAATGCATGGGGAAAAAAGTGAAGAAAATGGCTTCATAAGAGCAGAGATTTCATCAGGTCAGTGATCTAAACCTTTCTTTTAGTATTATAGAGCTACATGAATCGTTTCTACTAATCCAAAATAGGCTATAAAATTCTACCTACCTTTCTTAATAGCTTTGTACTTCTCTTCATTCTCCATGAAATTAGGATCCATCTTGAAAACATCTTAAAAAAAGAAATTAAAAAATAGTGTTTATTTTCTATACTTACATTTGTTGGTGTCCCACGTCCCAAATCTCCCCCAACCCCTGACTCACTAAGAACATCTTCTGGATTATAGTCATCCTCCAGAGGAAGCATATGAGTGAATTGATCATCTTCTTCTACTAAATCAAGTCCTTCTAGGATAACAGGGTGGTCCTTAAATCCATCCTTCCGTACAGCAAACATCACTTCAATCATATACTGAACTCTTTTATCAATTTCAGACTCATGGAGAATATTTCGGAGGCGCTCAAATATAGCTAAAGTTAAAATCAAAGAAAAAAACAGGAAAATAAGCAAAAAATATAATACTCAAGCCAAAGCTCGATATCAAACTGAGAGCATATACTTGCCATTGATTCCTCTTGGTGACACCTGTGTTAATTTAAGGCCACATTCCTTGAGAAAACCAATAGCTACTTCAACACTATCGTCAGTTGGTCTTTCCAGGAGCAAAGTGAGCATCTCTAGGCATAAAACTTCATGTGCCTTAAACAGAATGAAGACATATGGATAGAGAAAATACTTTTAAATACATTAACCTACTATTAACATTAATTTAAAAAATTAGCAAATCTTGTTTTTGCAGCAATAATACTATACATTTGATAAGCAAAGTTTTATAATGCATATAGAAATACTCCAAATATGGGATACAATTTTTTTTACTTTCATTAGGCATCTGTTAAAAATTTCCAGATGATTGTTCCAAAAATCTGAATTATACTGAATACAACTATTTGATTTATCTCCAGAAGAAATAATTCTTCTTACACACTACATGTATCAAACGATATGTTTATAGGAAATGCCATAATTAACTTCCAAATATAAGCTAAAAATTATGTACTAATTTTTTACAATCACTATGTGAAGAATAGTAATACTATTATTTTTTCTAATACCCTTTTTCACAACCACAAGTCTTTACAGCCATTTCCCAGGTCATTCTATCAGCCACTCTGTTATTTAGCAAATACTTCATAAATTATATGAATAATTTTATCCAAAAATATCTTAACTGTTTCTGGTACTCAAGGACACTTTTGAAATACTTCCCTCTAGTTTTTTTTTTTTAACTAAATCAAGTTATTTACACTGGTCACGTTTGAAACTTAGTACTTCTAAATAATGCCAGGAAGGGTGGGAATAAAATTCTCCTGAGAAGCTTTGCTGTGAAAAGAAAATGTACCGGGAGGCACTTTTAAGACACTGTCTATATGCCTTTCTAAGGTTGGATCCTTCTTTGAGATGGGGAGGGAAACAGTCTAACTCTTAGGAAAATATTCTTTCCACTGAGCACAATATCAAAAACACGTCTTAACAGTCTTATATCAGTGATTAGAAAATATTGCCCTGTACCATAATTGAGAATCTAAAATATTTAACATTTTAACTGTTTTGTAGCAATGCCAAAAATATCTTCAAAATGAGTGTAGTTAATATACATTCAAAACTAAAACTTACTATCTGTTCTGTTATAGGCACGTGAAATTAAGTCTCCATGGTCTTAAGAAGCAGGTTAGCATTGTAGTAATTTAACTCATTAGGTTAAAATCTAATAGATTTCTAAGAGTGAACACTGGAAAGCATTTCATGTAGGAAAGAATTAAAATATTAATGGTAGATAAATAAGATTAAGTGTGACTTCAAAATTCTTCATCTTATATGTAGAAAGAAACCTTTGAGTGCTAATAAGAGCAATTTTATTATTTTCAAGTTTAAACAGAAATTATAAAAACCCCTCTCAAATAGATCAATGGATGAATACAAAATAATCATAAAACCTGAACAATAAAAAGACAAAACTATTTACATTTAAAACAGATTAAAATTACTTAGAATTACTTAAAATTTATATTTTATAAACTGATTCTAAGAATATATGACTTTATATACTATGTAGTTGCAGAGAAAATAATTTCTTATAGAATAGAATATCAGCACGAGGTTCTCAAAACAACAGGTACAGGAGAAAAGAGTAGAAGAAATATCAACTTTATTGTCTTATAAATATGATTAAATTATATTCTTTGAAGGAATAATTTATAGTTGAATAACCACATATAGTATTATCAATGTGATAAAATACTGTTCTGTGTTCCTCTTTTTATTTAAGAATGTTAAACACGTTTATTATAGTTTTAAAACTAAACTATCATCCAAGATACTTTTCTGAAAGACTACAAGGCGAAACAAAAATAGAGATGTGTCAATGAAGTGGCATCAAGCATGTGGTCTAATGCCACTGAACGGCATCAAGTATTAAAAATTACTTACCACGTTTTGGTTAATAAGATGTGCCACAAATTTTGAAGCAGTCAAACAAAGTTGCTGAAAAGTGAACAGAAACAAAGTAAATCTATAAACTAAAACCAATTTTCAGTTAACTACTGAATCTCCAGCTCACTTACACACTCTACTTAAAATATGTAGCACACAAACGTAATTTTTATAGTACAGAAAGTTACAAGATAAAAACTATTACATGTGAAATAGTGCCGTTTCTGGCTAAATAATTACAATTCTGCAGTTATAGCCATTGTGTCTGTGGCTCATCATTAGTCGCCAGGGATATTTAATAAAACAAAAAAATGTTCTCATGAAAGGAATGCAAGGAATTCCTATGTAGCAATCAATATTGCTTACCACTGTTGATAATAGATTAGTCTGTCCCTATGTGGCAGGCAATTTAGAAGCCCATAATATATACCTTATCATTTCTTCGATAGCCTTTTCGAAAATTAAGAATTAACCTCTTGAGGATTAATTCTCCGATTTGTGGAAATTTTGAGTTGATAATTGCCACTAATGCTGCATAAACATGGGTGAAGATTGGAGAAGCACTCTGTGCTTGCAAAACAGATCTGGACAGCAGGCCTCTGTTTAAAAAAGAAAAAAAAAGAGTCAATAATCACCAAATTAATTAAAAGAAAAAAAACATTTAAAATCCAGCAATATGACTCATCTGTAAATAAACACAATAGCTAAAACTGGACTAAATCTTCCTCACCTTATCTAGTCTTACTGATAAACAAAAACTTGAAAAACAAAACTTCGGATCTGTGCTTTTTTTAAAACAGCTTTGTCTACAATTATTTTCTTCAAAAAATTTTTTTCTCTAAATTCCTCTTTTCCTTGCTTATGTCTCTTCGATCTAATCATGAATTTGAGTTTTTAAAGCATTTTATACTAATATGTTTTACATCTTCAAAAAAGCGAAGGAAAAAAAGATCTGCATCAAAAACTAAAATTAGAAGTTGAATTCCCACTGTGAGCCCATCATTTATATAAAATTAATTCTGTGATTAAAGACAAATTTGGATGGTTTCCATCTTTAAGCCTATGTTAGTAAAATGAAGATTTGGAATACTGCTATGAGACAGACACAGTTAAAGCATTGCAAGAATAATAATGCTAAAACAATGACAGGAAAATATAAGGTTCCACTTCTAACTCATTCCGAAGTGAGCATGGTTGTATACGCATTTGATAAGGGGTGAAATGCAAAGTGAGCTAACTGAAGAGTTATTTTTAGCAATGTAATGACAAATAATTACCGGATTGTCAAAAGGCAGGAAAACAATATCTTAACAGTTATTAGGTTTAACTTTGACAACTGAATCACCAGAGTAGAAAATGAGAAAAGAACACCCAGCTTATAAACTGTGAGATCTTAAGCAACCCATAAAGCTTCTGCTGCTTTCTGACTAAAACGGGAGAGCTCTACCTACCTTTTAAGGACAGTGGGTGCCTCTTGGTCAACTTTTATAACCCCACAACATGCTACACCTTACTTTATATGACCTCCCCACAATGTTTTTGAGATGATAAATCAAGGTCATGTGAAATGACATTGGAAAGCATCCCTCAGATTTTAAAATAAAAAATAGCATATGAAATATTTCTATTTCCTGACCCTTTTAAAATCATGACCATTTAAAACCACAGAGAAAATGACTGTCACTCCCTTCTGCTTTTCTAAAATTTGCCACTGATTTTTCTCATTTCTTTCCCATTCTCACTTTGCTTTCATTAGAAATGAACGCTATATAATAACATTTTAATAATAAATAAATATTATAAATATAATAAAAATAAAATAAAATATTCATTATTCCTCATGAGTTTAAATTAGAAGTATTCAGTAAACAAATATCTGCCCCAAAATCAGTATGTGACATCAAACCTTCTCAAAAAGCAAAAACTCCATGCAATTTCTAACAGTGAAGCACAAGTTGTTAGTAGTTTACATTTTTACAAGAACTGCATTTTAAATAATTATTCTCAACTACTATTAAAGCAGCACAATGAATCAGTGATTATTGTCCATGTGGATATTATGTTCCTTTGAAAAATTGCTATGAAATACTATAAATAAAATAGTTGATGCTTACCTTCCTCTAACTATATTTTCTTGAAGAAGTTCTTGAATAATAATACCTATATTAGAAATGTTGACTTTGTTGATAAGACCATTGATTGACTTCTTTAGGGCCTCCCAACTCATCCTCTGGTATGCTAAGCTAAAAAGAATTGATTTTAATAAAGTGAAAACTTACACAATGATTACAATAACAAGAGGTTATAATAAGAACTTAAAAAATACTTAGTGTTCCTTTGTTTTTAACATTATATTCACAAATGACCTCAAAGTGCAATATGACTATATGACTACAAATACATAGATTATATCCTAAACCATATTTGATGTTCTGTACATATGATGCTCATCTATAGATCACTTCTCTTTAATAATATAATAAAATTGTGTAAGGATAATGTTTTATTCTTATATCCATGTACATTACAAATCATAATATCCATTTATTAGATTCAATGCATATTTATTTTACATTATAACATTCACTTACTTTAAATTATCTTTAAAAAATATTTAAAAATGAGTTTTAAAAAATTTAAATTATAATATGAAGTATCCAAATATAAGCCATAAAAAGGAGATTTTTATTATGACCTTTCTCATAAAAGCATGAAAAAAAGCAAATATTTTAAACTATAAAGAAATGGTAAAATTTACAGGAAAAGGGAAGGTCACATGAAATCATAGGGCTGAAAGACTGTTGTATTTTAAAGAACATCTCTACATTTAGGCAGTAATCCCACAGCTATATTGGCTGTTTTTTAACTTAGATCTCAGGCAAATAATTTAGCCTAATTGGGTTTATTTTCTTTTAAAGTTCTAAAATTTTATAGTTTTTACATTTATTTCTCTGTGAAATATGATTTCACCTGCAGAAAGTCATATCTTTTTTTTCTTCCTTATACTTCTCTGGCAGTCTGGTGAAGCTGATGGACTTCTTGGAATAATATATATAAATATATAGGACTACAAAGGATAGCAATCATTTAAATAGTTTTCAAAGCATGAAAAGAAAAAAAGTTTGATACAGTATTCTATGTGTCTGTCTTTTTTTAAAATATTTATTTTTGGGAGAGGGAGAGAGAAGGCGAGTAGGGGAGGGGCAGAGAGAAAGAATCTGAAGCAGGCACTGGGCTCTGAGGTGTCAGCACAGGGCCTGATGCCAGGCTCAAACTCATGAACCGCAAGACCATGACCTGAGCTGAAGTCGGAAGCTTAACCGACTGAGACATTCAGGAGGCCCTCTATGTGCTTAACACATTAAATAATACAACGTGGTGGTGGGCCTAATCACTTAATTTCCAAATTAGCATGGCCATACACAGTATTTTGAGATATTTGCAACAAATAGTCTGTTAATACTATGATCTACTGCCTACATTCCTAATATAAAGAAATGCCAAATTTTAGTGAGAGATTAGGAATAATAAAGATGCAATTTTTTTCTTTCCATTTACATTCACAGATTGCCTAAATTCTACCCATGGGTAGAAGGTCTGTAGGTTACGAGTCCCTGTTCTGGAGTGGCTTACCAAGGCAGAGGTGGTGAGAGCAGTCTGCCCTGGTGCGGAAGAGTTATTTCATCACTGACGTTGTCCTCAGAAGATACTGAGGACAAAAAGCGGACTCACCTGCAGTTAATTATATTGTTTTTAAATTCCGTATAGATCATGTATCCCCTAAATGCCTGCACCTGAGGTGGGCAGAACACTCCCAATGGCCCCCAACCTCATCCCTTTAGTATGCTATTATTTGAGAAAGAAGATCAATGGCTTAAAAACTAGCCTAATTAATAAGATTGTTGATACACAATCAATCTCTCTATATAAAGCTTGGAAAAAAACTAATCAAGTACAACTGTACTTCCTAATTAAGAAGCATAATTAAGAATACAATTCACCTGACTTATTATCTACTAAAAGCAAAGTCTGTAGGCTTCTTTTAGAGACTTCTACTTCTCCTTGTTCCTTGTCCCCTGCCTATGAACAGACTTAAAATGTATATAAAATTATCTTCCAGGAATCTGTGTAAAATTACAAACACTGTGGACTCTTCTCCACCCACTTTATTTACAAGGAAGTAAGACTTGGCTTAATAACAATGTTTCTGGTCTTTTACAATTAGGATTGCTTTGGACAGAATTGGGGACCATGACTCTTTCTCACTAATGTTGCTACTACTGCCTCGGAGGGCAGAGAGCAAAATGCTTACATGCTCATGAAGCTCCTACTGACCACAGAAGCCCTTTCCAAATCCCTTCCCAACATAACACTGCAGGCATTGCCAGCAAGTACTGGAATATGACACATACAGAGAAACTTACTAATTAGTTTTAAATTTAATGTCATCTAATGTCCCTTTCTAGCTCATAAATTTTACAAATTTTATCTCAAATATTTATACTTGATATAAATGGCATTTCTACTTCCAGCCAATTCATGAAGTAACTTTAGATTTCATTTATAAAAAGGTTCTCAAGTACTTTCACGTTGCCATTAAAATACCTATGAAAGATGTGGGAACACTACTGGCTCACCTGGAAATCTGTTTTTCTTAAAGTGTAGCTACCCTCTATCCCATCTTTTTATTACCTAACTGGCAACTGAGTGATCATTTCAATCTTGGATTATATTACCTCATTCTGCTAGAGAATAACATCTTGAAAACTTAGCTGTATTTTCATACATAGTTCTTCTCGTCTCAATTATTTTGAAAAGGGAAGTGAAGATATGTATTTTCAGGGTGTATGTTCATATATGAATTTCGACTGTTTGCCTTAGCAAAAAATTATAGTCTAACATGGCATGGTCTAAGAAAAGTATGGGTAGAGAAAACTGTCAACTTCATGTCATAGATTAGTATAGGAGTTGGCAAACTACATCCATGACCCAAATGCATCCTATAGTCCATTTTTATAAATAAAGCTTAACTAGAACAAAGCCATATTCATTTGTTTACATATTACCTATGGCTGTATTCACAGCATTCAAGAGCAGAGTCGAGCAGCGGCAACAGACAGAACAATGCATAAAACCTAAAATATTTACTACCTGGCCTTTCACAGAAAAAGTTTGCCACTCTTGGTTTGGTATAACTGGAAAGATCCATTTAAAAAAAATTTTTTTTAATGTTTATTTATTTTTGAGACAGGGAGAGACAGAGCACGAACGGGGGAGGGTCAGAGAGAGAGGGAGACACAGAATCCGAAGCAGGCTCCAGGCTCCGAGCTGTCAGCACAGAGCCCGACGCGGGGCTCGAACTCACGGACCGCGAGATCGTGACCTGAGCCGAAGTCGGCCGCCCAACCAACTGAGCCACCCAGGCGCCCCTGGAAAGATCCATTTTAGCTCTAAAATATCAATAATGCTCTTGACTATCTATGAAAAATGGATACTACTAATAGGCATGCATACAACTATAAAAGGAATAGTTTGAAAATAGTAAAAATAAAAGATCTTTCCTTAAACTCTTTGATTTACTCATGCAAAAAAATAAAATGTTGAGCTAATGTCAGGGCAAATAGTAAGCAGAGCTCCAAAGGAGCTTACGGAATAAAGAAGAGAAGTCTAATTTGAGGTCCCTACCATTTTGGACTAGTAATGTAAACTCTCAATAGCCAAGGTTAATTAGACCACAGTTGATTTTTTTTCAGAAAGGGTATCATCGCTTTGTACACTTAGTGATATTAACATGCCTGTTTTTGTCTGTAATCTGCTCTTGCATCATCCTGAGCTTTGCAGGAGGAATATATGCTCCACCAGTACGAGTAAGAAGAGGATCCAGTTCATCTTTCTTCTTCTTTGCAGTAGGTTCATCCTGAGCAGGGGAATTCTGGGTTACTGACGGTTCTGGGCTTCTTCTCCCAGGAGACGGGGATTTCCGAGACCTTTTACGATCAGCATCTCTTTCTCTTTCTCTGCGTTTTTCTCGGTCCCTACTTCTGTAATATTTAAAAAAAAAAATTTTTTTTTTGGAGAAAAGACCATATAAATTACATTCTTAAATGAGCTACATACCAAATGAGCAAGACCATTTGCAGGTCACAAATTCAGATAAGGAAAAGTGGTTTGGAATGGTGAGGAAGTGCTTCACAGAGAAGACAGAACTTAAAAGAGGTCTTCAAAGCTTGACAGAATTTACACTGGGGCAAGTAGAGGAAAGTGGAGGAGGAAGCAGGGCATTCTGCAACTAGTGGAAGACAGAGTAACTACTAGAAAAGTGAGCAGGGATGTTCAAGCTAATTAGCAGAATAGTCAGGAAACAATAAGGAATCATGTATAATGGCAGTTGGAAAGATGAATTTGAGTCAGACTATGCAATCTTTAAAGACAAGGAACAGACTTCAAGTTTTTTATACTGGAGTTGATGGGGAATCATTAGTAGCTTTTGAGTGTGATAATGACGTGAAAATAAGTGTTTTAAGAAGACAATTTAGCCTCTGACATACATGATAAACTGTATAAAGAAGAAACCAGAATTTATCTCCAAATGGCAATTTAGAAGTAAAATTATCTTAAAAAACTGTAACATTTGAAATTATTCCTCCATAGAAGTGGCATTTAAAACCTCAGAATATCAGAAACATCTGGTTATTCGAGACAGTGTAAAAAAAATCAACTATTTTCTACCTATAAGTGCCCATTCTTAAGCTATCATTTTTGTAGCTGAGTATCCATTCTGAAGCTAACATTTTAAAACAGTCAAGGTATTATTCTCTGAAATGATCAAGAACTAATGGGAAACAGTGAGTGAGTATCCATTCTTAGGCTAACATTTTTAAAACAATCAAGGTATTATTCTCTGAAATTACCAAGAACTAATGGGAAATAGTAAATACCTGCTTTTTGCTATTTTTTTTGAGAAGAATTTGTCCACTTAGTTATTTTTTACCTATACTACCTGGGAAACTCAGATCATTCTGCTCACACTTTGGGCACCATGAGTTAAATGAATATAGTAAATAAAAACAAGTTTCATTTATCACTATTACCAGGAAACTGCTGGCTAGATTTTAGCTAGATCTAGGAAGGGTGTATTTGAGATGGTCTGTCTTAACAAACAGTAATACAACTTACACACAAAGAGAAAGCAGTCACCTAGCCAGGTAGATGCAGAGAAGCTGCTTTGAAACTTAAGTATACCACTATCCACGGAGACACAGTGAACAGAAGGGAAGAAAAGTGGTTCCAAATAGACACGTTAATTAGTCACAAAGCCAGGTGCACTGAAATCTAGGCAGTGATTTGCAACTGAGTTGCTTCTTTTTTTTTTTTTTTAATTTTTTTTAACGTTTTTATTTATTTTTGAGACAGAGAGAGACAGAACATGAACGGGGGAGGGGCAGAGAGAGAGGGAGACACAGAATCGAAAGCAGGCTCCAGGCTCTGAGCCATCAGCCCAGAGCCCAACGCAGGGCTCGAACTCACGGACCGTGAGATCGTGACCTGAGCCGAAGTCAGACGCTTAACCGACTGAGCCACCCAGGCGCCCCTCAACTGAGTTGCTTCTTTTTTTTTTTTTTTTTTTTTAAGATTTTTTTTCAATGTTTATTTATTTTTGGGACAGAGAGAGACAGAGCATGAACGGGGGAGGGGCAGAGAGAGAGGGAGACACAGAATCGGAAACAGGCTCCAGGCTCTGAGCCATCAGCCCAGAGCCCGGCGCGGGGCTCGAACTCACGGACCGCGAGATCGTGACCTGGCTGAAGTCGGACGCTTAACCGACTGCGCCACCCAGGCGCCCCAGAGTTGCTTCTTATTGTGAGTGTGATATGTTCCAAGAGAGCAGATACAGCAGGAATTTACTGGCAAGGGTTATGATTCTTCTGAGAAACACTAGGTAAGACTGCTAGCTGGCTGATAAACTTGCATCTTTATAATTTTAATATTTGGAACTTCGGAGTGCAGAAGTAATAGAGTCAGTCTTCTTTGAGACTAAATAGCATCTCTTCCAATGCTTTCATACTGTTAGCTTTTATTTCTACATAATACACAGTCTGCTTACTTCACAGTATTGTTGTACAGATCAAATGAGACTTATGTACATACAATGGACCAAAAACAGTTACAATGAAGCAATAGTCAGAGATTTTGGAAAAAAACATGGGCATTGGAGTCAAAATTGAATTCAAATCCCAGTTTCATTGTCAACCAGATAGGCAACTGCAACCTCAGGTAAATTACTTAATCCCTTCAAACCCACTTTTTAAAATTTGTAAACTGTGAAAAATAGTATCTAGTTTTAAGTGTTTTAACCGTATTTGACAAAGTATGCAGAATGCCCAGCTCACCAATTATGATGGCAGTCGTCGTTCTTAATGGGTGTCATTAAGGTGATAGCAGATGAGCCTGGCTTTTGGAGGTTAATTTAATCTGACATTTTGATTTTAGATATAGTATATTAGAAAGTAAGTAGTGAGAAGGAAAGTTTGGCTGCAGATATCACATAACGTGATTAGCTCCAAACTGCAGAGGAATTTAATAAAAATTTTAATGGGGGTATAGTCTTGGTAGTCATGGAGTGGGTAATATGAGGGAGATATCAAAAGGATACAGACCTCAGTGAACAATAAAATATGGTAGACAAGTTTTTGAACATGGATGACCAATAATAAGGTGGGTAGTCAAATTCTCCAAAGGCTCAGGAAAGAATATATTTAGATAAAAACTAGACGGGCAGCTTCACTCTCACTGTCCTAGTGCCATCATGCAGCAAAGTAAACTGAGATCACTCTATCCATATGGTATCAATGACTTTCATTCAGTAAGGGACCTAAAAAACTCATCCTCATGCACTACAGTATCATATCATGAATAAGAGCTTAGGCTCAGGGTCAGACAGACCTGGACTTGCCACAGACTTGCTTCTAAAACAAAAACAAATGACTTAATTCTCTATGCCTCAGTTTCTTCATCTATAAAATACACAATAGTATCTACTTCATATATTTACTGCAATAAGGAGTTAATCCACATGAAGTCTTTATTAGAAACCTGGCACCTAAGAATATCCGTTTAAAATTAGCTATTATTGTTTTCATTATGAAGCGTAAAAAAAAATTTAAACGAGTGTGATTTTTCTATAGTTAAAATTTCTAGTACTAACCGCGACTCCATGCTACCATCATGAGATCGTCCTCTTCTTGAACGCTCATAGTCCGACCTGCTGTAATCAATGCAATCTCTATCCCGAGGGGATCTGTCTTGTTCTGCATATCTAACACATAAAATAAGAAAACCAAAGTTATAAGATGAAAACAACTGTTATAAATACTTAGCAAAGTCATATACTGGTAATGCTAAAGTAACTCTATGGCTGAACAATGTCTTATCAAACTATTTTTAACAAACAGCTTATTTGGTTGACATTCATTTAGTCTTGACTATAGAAGCTTTCAGCTTGTGTACAAAATAACTACTAGAGTTCACGTAACCAAACCTGTCATCCTGATTCACACGGTCTCAAGTAAAGGATTATATATCTGGATATCATATGTAGTTAGCATGAAAAAGGCCACCCTGCAAATGACTCGTTTGCCTAGTTGACTCATTTTATCAAAGCAATAACCACAAATGAGACCAACGTCATGGGTTGGCCTCCATAAAGAACAGTTTAACTCACTCCAACAGACATCCAAAAAACATCAGCTGTTATTCTTGAATCTGCTTTACCGAATAGCAGTGCAAACAGATTGAAATTATTAGCAAACAAGGATGACAGTATAAGATCTGCCTTAAACCTAAAACAATAAAATCAGAGAACCTTAAGAGAAGTTAAACATGTACACACATAATAAACATACATAGTAACATACACAGTAATTATAGTGATTCATATTTCATGTATAGTTAACCCTTGAACAACTGCAGGCTTGAATCGTGAGGGTTCACCTATACATGATTTTTTTCCAATAAATACAACTTAGTACTATAAATGTTTCCCTTCCTTATGATTTTATTAATAACATTTTTTCGCCAGCTTACTTTATTGTAAAAATACAGTATGTAACACAGATAACACATGCAAAATATTAGTTGACTGTTTATGTTGCTGGTAAGGCTTCTGGTCAACAGTAAAGTATTAGTTGTCACTTTTTGGGGAGTTAAAAGTTATAAGCAGATTTTTGACTGCAGAGGGCACCACTGCCTCTAACTCCCAGGCTGTTTAGGGGTCAACTGTATACCTCTACAAGTAATTTATATACATACAGATACAGGTGTGCATCAGTACATGCAGAGAGTTTTTTTTTTCTTTTAGACAGAGTAGATGATTGATGAAAAGTACTAAGTAGTTGCAAACCATCACAATTAACTTGATGTCAATGAAACAAAAGTTTTTAGAGACAGCAGAGTGGCATAAGAAGAAAGAAAGTACATACGGGGTAAGGCAGAGATCAGACAACTGAAAGAAGGTTTAGAGGATGCTTTTCCCTTCATAAATTATTTTTAATGGTCATAGTTCACTAAGTGAAATAATCAAAGTACTACTATGAATGCCTGATGAACATTAATAGTAATATTTGTCGGGGTGCCTAGGTGGTTCAGTTAAGCATGTGACTCCTTATTTCGGCTCAGGTCATGCTCTCACGTTTCGTGGATTCGAGCCCCCCATGGGGTTCTTCACTGACAGGGTGGAACCTGCATGGGATTCTCTGTCTCTCCCTCTCTCTCTGTGTCTCTCCCACTTGTGTGCTCTCTCTCAAAATAAATAGTTAACTTAGAACAATAGTAATATTTCTAGATCTTTGATCTTAACACAATTATAAGATATGATACACATAAAAGCATTCTGAAATCTATTAAGAGCCATGTATAGGACAGTGGTGACAAAAGCAACACTTCAAAATAATTTCAACTCTGTTTTCCATTTTATAAACTTTCATTTAGTATCCATTTCAATTTATAAAACTTTAATTTTTTGATATGCTGAAATTATTCTTTCTCACCTCCAAAATTAGATAAAATCTAGAATTATTTACTAGAAACTACCAGAACAGTCATTCAAAAATGATTTGTCCTCAAGCTTATTCAAATAATACTGAAAACCATCAAAAATAAATTGTTCACCCTAAAATTAGGAACCTAACAGCTAAATAATTTCTTAAACTTATTACAAAAAAATTGCAGAAGCACATAAAATTATTTACCTGTCTTCTGGAGAGGAGGTCCTCTGATATGAATTATAGTTTTCCCTTCTGTCATGACCAGAAGAATGCTTTCAAAGGGAAAAAAAAAGAGGGAGGGGGGGACATTTAAAAAATTATGATAAAAACACACAGAAAATGAAATATGTCTTTCAGAAAAACAGAAGTGCCGTACAAATTATTTCAAAACATTTTTTTAAATCATAAGAAAAATACATGTTATCTAAATAGTACATAAGATAAAAGAAAATTTTCAGGGCCTCCAAGGTAAATATCTGTGGCAGATCTCTGGTTTCACTATGGACCAACCACTTTTTTGAAACAAGAAAAATTCAAGGTAGAAGCAAATAATTCTCAAATTTGTGATGCTAAGTTACTTAGTTGATATTTTATTCCTATATAATAAATTATAAATGTATAGAGTATCATTTTTATAAAGACCTTCTCTTGGTGAAAAACAAGACCAAAGTTTTTCTTGGTGAAAAACATGACTAAGGGCCAGAGGTCTTCTGGCACAAAGAGCTCACTTCTGTGGTTATATCGAAGTCTTATAATACTGCACTTACCTCCTTGGATCTACTTTGACTTATAAAACCACTTTAATCCAGGTTAGTAAATCTGAATAAACAGCTAGAAGAAACCAACTCTAGTATATTTATGAAAATTCTTTTTTATTTTCAGAAAACATTTGAAAGTCTGATATGTATAGCACTATGTTAGACTTTAAAGATTTGAAAAACACGATTTGTGAGAGATAGCTCCTATGCCAAATCCTTTGGAAAAAAAAAAAGACATACAAATAAGTAACTGCACTGTAACATGAAACTGAAGAGACATGTCACAGGAGTCAGAAATATGAACTATCCAGTGAGAACACATCCTAATTTAAAAATCCAAATATAGTTAAAAAGCCAAAATATTTATCTCTGTAAATAGGTAAGTTTTTTACATTACTGGTGAAAATTCATGTTGACCAGTTTTTTGTTTTTTTTTTAGAATTAAAATAATTTTAACTACCTAATTATAAGAAAAGAAAAATTGTATGTTTTTTTAAAGTACCTTCACCTAGAAATCTAAGAAAATGTAAATCAAATAATGAGCAACTAGTTCTGCATATTTATATGCTTGCCTCCTTAATAGGAAAAAGATACATTTCAAAATAGAAAGTTATGGGGTGCCTGGGTGGCTCAGTCAGTTGTGCATCTGACTTTGGCTCAGGTCATGATCTCGCGGTTTGTGAGTTCGAGCCCCATGTCGGGCGCTGTGCTGATAGCTGGGAGCCTGGAGCCTGATTCAGATTCTGTGTCTCCCTCTCTCTGCCCCTTCCCTGCTTGTGCTCTGTCTCTGTCTGTCTCTCAAAAATAAGTAAATGTAAAAAAAAAAAAAAATTAAAAAAAAATAGAAAGTTATACTGCACAGAAATACAAACTTCAACTTTTTGTTTTATGAACGTCTAATTAACAGCAGTTTGAATCTAACATTCTCATAAATATACTGCCAAACAATCTCATTAACTATTGAATTTTTCTCCCCCCACAACTATTGAATTTTTCTAATAGTATATACAAACTATTGTATATAGGTGAATTAGCATGTGATCAAAATTTATAATTTACAGTAGCCATAGTTTGGCTACTATTTTATACTGAATACAACTATCTTAAAATCTGTTTCTATGTTTCTAATGCATATAAGAAAGTTTTAAAAATTATTTCCCTTAGCAACACAATGAAGTAGGACATTTGTTCAGTATGTAGCACATAGATTTCTACAAAACCTGACACCAAGATCCTAAACCTAAAATGGAGCACAAGATTCATTAGATTCATGGCAACATCAAACATAGTAGTCACTGATCATTTATTACAGGACACAGCTCTTCCTGTGTAGATACTCTGGAGGATACACAAGATAGGAAAAACCCTCAGTGAACTTAAGATCTTATGGGAGAGAGACGATTGTAAAGATTTCCGTAATTAAACATATCAGATTGTATGTTCCTGAGAGAACAACAGAGATAAAAAGGAGAAGAAAAAGAGGAGGATGAAGAGGAGGAAGAAGAGGAGGACAGGAGGAGGAGAGAGAGAACTCAACAAAACTGCATGGTCTACTTTTTCTTTTATAAGGCACAGCAATTATTTTGATTACATTAGGGAAAAGGCCTCAGTTCTTTGCTAATGATTTTTAACACATCTCCGCAACATCTGTTGTAGGCATGGGGGGAAACCAAAAATATTGAAGTCGTGAATCAGAATTTCGTAAATATGATCAAGTTAACGTGACTGGCACACATAGAAGTGCTAACAGGACATCTTGAGTAGGGAACAGTACTGAATACTGAGGGATGACAGTGGGTAGAGGAGGATTTGAACTCGGATTTGGTAGATGAACGGGATTTCACTCATTTTTGACATGCGATCCAAATAATAACCTGAATTTTCCTATTTCCTTTATCATAAAGTTCAGATTATAAGTCAGAGTAGCAGTTGAAAATAATATATTGTCACAATTACCTTAAAAAATTCTCTAAGTTGTTCATTAAGCAAAACAAATGTTTATATCATGCAGTTACCTATAGTGTCTAACAATATAAACAGAGCAGTATATGAAGGTGAGTGGAGCAGAAACCCTGAATCCAGACCTCTGAGCATCCATTAGCCTCAGGGAACAAGTCTTTAAGAGCAAGGAGAGGAAGGGCTGGCAATAGGTGGGTAACTTGCTTCTAGATAGCTAAGGAGGCTGCAGTAAGACTCAATGGAAAAACAAGGAATCCTCAGCTAAAGCCTCCTGAACCTAGCAGGTAAGTCCTCAGAACATTAAAGGAAGATGTGAGCTTCACCTGAGGTAAAAATGGGCCCCACCCAGCTTTTGGACCTGCCTGTAGCTAAAAGGATGGAAAAAGGGAGGCAGACTAGATTGAGTACTAGCAGGGAGAGCTGAGCCATCAAGCCTGAAGGGCATGTGACTGAAGATAGCCACTCTCAGCCTAGGGGATGCCACAGAGGACTCAGCAGGACCACAGGAGGCAAAGGTGGAGAAGCACAGTATAAAAGGAGCAGGAAGAGGATCCTGAGAAAGACTAAACATGTCGCCCTCTGTGAAAAAAGTATCCGACTAAACCTGAGTGCTCTTGTCAGTCAAGAGCCAGTCACACACCAGGTCTCCTTTTTCTTTATGTCCCCGGCTCTTAGTATAGTCTGCAACCTACTAGGCCCACAATTAATCAACTGCTTAAGTGCCACTGGACCAACGAGTACAAGTCCCAAGGAAGCAGATTCCAGAACAATATATGAAGGTATCTACTGACAGATGGGTCTGCTTGAGACAGTGAGTTCCCACCAAAAGAGATGCAAGGACGGGCTGGGTCTGCTACTGTCTGCCTTCTGCTCGACAGTACAACAGTCAACAGGATTTAGAAAAGATTGCAGCAGAGCCTGCCTCAGTGCCTGGTGTCCACTGTTAAGCTCGGTCTACTGTTTCTCTTTAAAGAAGAAAGTTTAGGGGTGCAGGGGTGGTGGGGGAGAGAGGAAGGGAGCAGTGCCTAGATCTATAATTAAAAATATACCCTCCCCTTTACTGACTCTAAGCCCCAAGAAATGACGCGCCTGCTTGTAGATCTGTGAAACTGAAAAAAAGTGGAATGGTTTGTTCTCCTGCTAAGTCCAGTAACAGGCAGAGGAGCAGCTCTGAAAGTAGATGGAGTTACTGGTTCTGTTACTGCTCTGACTGTATCTACCACTCTACCTTTCTTACAGCCTGCTTCAGCCACACTAGACTCCGTCTTCATACTTGTTGTTTACTCTGCCTGGCACATGCTTCTCCTGGTCATCTGCATGGCTGACTTCCTCATATCCTTCAAGTTTTTGCTCAGATAGCTACTTTTTCAGTGGGTCCCTATTAAAAATTGCAACTTCCAATGCTAACGATCAACCTTATCCTATTTCTTTTGTCTACAGCCCGAATCTAACACTTAACACTGTACCATACCATAGAAATGACTTATGTATTAATTTTATAATTTATTTTGTCTTCCCCTACTAGAATGCAAACTCCACAAAACCAAGGATTTCTGTTTTGTTTACCACTTTACCTAAAGTACTTAGAACGGTCACTGGGACATAATTAAGAATTTAGTGACTATCTGTTAAATAAATAAATGTATAATGTCTAAGTAAAGGATGACACAGAATAAAGAATTCATTTATGCATATGAAATATTCAATAAAAGGCTCACTTGTAGATAGACATGCAGGAACTATGATCAACTGAGGAAGCAGACACCTGTCCCCCATTTCATGCTCATTCAGGAAAGTATGCTCTTTAAGAATGGTGGATTCTCTTGCCCTGTTATTTACTTTTCTTCTGCATGTGCTCACTCACATGCACTTTCTTGATTTGTGCAGGCATTGATATACACACACATGTACATGGACACATACATGCGCATACGTCCCGCATGTTCTCTTCTCACTTGTCCTCTTGCACACTATTGCTTCTATCTGACCAAGGATCTACATTTGAAATTGTCTAAGTTAGATATGCATACAATGTCTGTTTCTAATGTCCTATTTATGTAAATGCATTTTTGATTAAAGGACAGATAATGGACTACAAGCTTATGTTCTTCATTATAAATTTCAAACACTTACTTTTATCTGTGCCACACTACTTTTCATTTTTTGTTGACAGTGGTCTGATAAATCAAAGACTTCTTTAGTTGGTCCAAATAACCGGTACCAAACAGTATGAATTCCTTGACAGTTTACTTTTTCTGTCTGCAAACGCTACCTGTGAAATAGACCAAAGAAAGTTTTGTTAACATCGATAAAATGTATGTGAAATAACAACATATTATTTCCACACAATGAACCCTTGACCATCTTATTTTTCTTAATCACTAGGCACAGATAATCAATAATTATATAAAAATTTAAAAAGTCCTTAAATGGTTCCACATAACAATGTATAAAGAACACATATGTAGAACAGACTCTGAATAAGAGAGCCAATAATAACATTATTAAACACCATAAGGTATTTTAGTCTAATGATGGAAAGGAACAAAAATTAATTTAATAACTGATGTCAGATAACTTTATTCAAATCGTTTTCCTTGAGGGAAACCTATACCTACATCATAAAACAGTGCTGTGGTATTACACTAAACAAGTAAACAAAGGAAATGATATAAGATAAAGTCTATATAAACTGAGTACAAAATATTCCATGTTTCTATATAGACTAGGAGTGAAATATCCAATTATCATTATGTTGTAATAATGATCACTCAGAAATAAATATGCTCTGCATAAAAATATAAGTAATTAAGTTTTAATGAATCTATCAAAGGTGCATGACTTCAGATATATTCAGGCATGAGAACTAAGCATTTGTCTCAGAATAAACCTAGTCACCAATGTTAAATACTAAAATAAAAGTTTTCCAATATCTATTGTTAATTACATTTTAGGAATTTTTGAAAAATGCTGAATTGCTAGTTATGTTAACACAGAACTGTCATTTAAGTATTTTATTTTAATTATGTATCTAAATGGTTTGGTGTAAGGTAATGAAATCAACAAAAATCAAATGAAAGAGTAGAAAATAAGAGATTTAAAAGAGGTAGAAAATACAGAGAAAGAACTGTGCCAGTACCAAAATAATTGAATACAACTAGGAAAATTTTTAAGCTTGAATGCCAGAAAGGTTTATAGATTATCTAGTCCAATTCCTTCTTTTTATAGATAAAAATAATGAAGGTCAGATAAGTTATTTCAATGTCTTAAGCAATACTACCAGTTAATGGCAGACCTATAACTGGAAACTTAGCCTAAGGACACCCAATTAAATTTTCTTTCCACTAGACCACATACACAAAAATAATACTAACACTATAAAGTGACACAGAGTTGCTATCATTTAATGCAGATAGGGATATACACAGATCACTAAATCAAGAAAAGTTTCTATTACAGTGGTTAGCATGGTATCAAGGTTATTAAGAGCAATATATATGAGATTCTTTACAAACTTAACGTATAAAGTATAATTGCAACCTAAAGCACACCACCAATTAAGTATTTGTAGCTGCAGTTAGATTAGCATGCTGCTAGGGGACTCTCAGAAGGGAGAGAGCCCGAGAAGAGGAGCCGCATGTGCCCAAATCTCTGACCACCTCTGAACCAACACATGAACAAAACAGTACTCAGGATCAAAGAACCGAACTGTGATATGAATAGCTGCCTAAGAGACAGAATTTGCAATTTAAGTCTAATCAAGTTAATTGTCTAAAAAGTCACCACTCCTCAGAGGAAAGTAACAGAATGTACAGTCTTAACTAACAGTTATAATGACCAGAATACAATTAAAAAAGTTATCAGAAAACTGTGGTCCAATCTTTAAAAAAAAAGATAATCAAAGACCAACATTAAGATGGCCCAGATGTTGGAATTGGCATACAAGGTTTTTAAAGCATATTCCAAAGCACAAAGGAAAACACACTTGCAAGGAATACACAGGAAATTTCAGCAAAAATGCAACAAACAAAAGCAAACAAAAACAACAATGAAAAGAATAGAACCAAAATGAAATTTTAGAACTGAAAAATATATGAAGTGAAAAACTCACTGGTTAGCCAAACCTAAGGCAAAATGGAGATAATAGAAAGTCAATGAAATTATATAATCTAAAAGATAAAAAGTATCCAATCTAGAAACAGACATAAAAATTAATGAACAGAGACATGTAGGACAATTATCAAAAGGCCTAATATACATGTAATCAAAGTTCATGAAGGAAAAAAATGGTATAGGAAAAAAATATTTTAAGAAATAACCAAATTTCCCCCCAAATTTGGCAAAAGGCATAAATTTACAGATTCATGAAGCACAGATAATCCTAGATAGGATAAATATAAAGAAAACCATGCCTAGTCATACAGGGCATGACATACAGGGCAAATTATTTCTGACTTCTCATCAGAAACTAAGGAGACTAGAAGACAATCTTTAAAGTGCTGAAAGATTAAAAAAAAAACCTGCTACCCTAAGATTCCAACAAAAATAATATTAAGAATGAAGATAAAGACATTTACTAATTAAAACAAACAAAAGAAAACTAAGAGAAACAGAATGCAGCACCAGCAGACCCATTCTCCAAGAAATGCTGCAGTTCTCAGGCTTTAGGGAAATGACACCAATGGAGACTTCAGAAAGTAATGAAGAACACTGGAAATGGTGACTTTTTCAGGAAGTATAAAAGACTACTTTTTCCTTCACTGAAAATACATAGGTCTGTTTAAAGTAAAAATAACATCTTGAGGGTCACCTGGGTGGCTCAGTCAGTTAAGCATCTGACTGTTGGTTTTGGCTCAGGTCATGATTTCACAGTTCATGAGTTTGAGCCCCACGTCAGGCTCCATGCTGCTGGTGCAGCAGAGCCTGCTTGGGATTCTCTCCCTCTCTCTATGACCCTCCCTCTCTCAAAATAAATAAATGCACTTATTAAAAAAAAAAATCTTGAGGGGTTATAGTGTATGTAGATGAAATAGACACATTAGGTAGCATATATACGAGGAGGTAAGATAGACCTACATGATCCAAGATTTCTAAGTTTTTTGTGAAGTGGTAGTAATTAATATCAAATCTAAGAAACTTATGGAAAGTTAAGGATACATATTGTTTCCCCTAGAACAATGACTGCAAAAGTAATGTTAAAAAATATAGCTAAAAAGCCTGTAGATAACTTAAAATAGAATTTAAAAATATTTAAATTTAAAATTTAAAATTAAAATTAATTTAAAAGGGCAAGATAGAGCAAAGGAACAAAAAACAGAAGGAGGAAAAAAAACAAGATTAACTCTGTTAATTATATTAAATATTAATGAACAAACAACTCAAACAGAAGCTACTTCTCTCTCACCTCAGGTGGATCCGACCCTGAAGGCATGATCTTGTCTCCACTGGGTTTTAGGTCCCATGTGCCTTCTCAGACAAGATGACTGTGCCGTATTACACAAATTTCATGACTTTTTTCGACATGACTCATTCCTGTATTTATGGCTATAAACGTATAGAGCCATGAAACTCAAAATTTCACTCAATTAACTTTTGCTTAAAGGTGATGGTTTTTACCCCCACTAGCCCAATCATTATATCATTTCTAACAAATACTTATCACCTTTATCACCCAGCATCATTTATCTATACACTCATTCAAGAACAAATAATATTTACTACTTCTGTTATTTTGCCAGGCACCTTTCTAGACACTGGCTAGACAGCAATGAACAGCCATATCAAAATCCCCTGCACACATTGAGCTTATATTCTAGTTCTAAAAAGTAAATCTATAATGATAAGCACAGCACTAAGCTGCTCAAGCAAACTGGCTGGTTAAGTTTTGTTTTTTTTTTTTTTTTTTTTTTTTTTTGCAAATGCCAGTTTCATTCAAATCATTACTTAATGTAAAACTGGTTCCCTAGTTCATTATGTTAAAAGTAATTAAATTATGAACACTTGTGTATAGAATTACTAGTACATATATTGGGGCCTACCTGACTTACTACATCAGATGTGTAGGGGAAAAGGGATGCCTAGGCATGCTGGTTTCATGGAAGTATCTCCGATGTATTTCCAATATCCAACTCATCACCAGGTTGCCTCAGCTTTCCAATTTTGGATGAGAAATCTTGGTTCTCAATTTGCCATAAATTGAGGGTAAAATTGTACTTTACTTTAGGTAAAATACAGAGATTTCATAGCCTACCTCCTTTATAATGTTTAGTCAAAAATCATTTGGAAAGGAACACATACATTCCAAATGTATTAATCCTTACTAACTCATTGGTAAGAAGCATATATATGTGTGCAAAAGAATATCAATAAGCAGTGATTTTTAAATGAGAAATTTTGGGCACAATTCATAGGGAGAAAATTCTCAGTGGTAATGCACTGATTGCCGCAGCACAGGTTCTGTGGGAGTTTAAGATATATGCCATGATAATTAAAGTAACATTACCTACTGCAACATGGCCACAAACAAACATAAGCACTAAAATGGAGTCATCCAGATGATAAAATATGTTTATAAAATGCTTTTATTATTCTTAAAATTAATATAAAACATGAAAAATTGAGAAAGGAAGAGAAAAAACCTACATCAACAGAGAAGTTCAGCCTTCCTAGGTAAACTGGACACAAATTTCATATACATTCATATATAAAGACTAAAATAACTTCTGTAAAAATATTTGCCTGTAAGTTTAAATAAGCTTATTAATTAGTGAGATCTGGAATATATTTTATGGAAAAATTAAAAGCCTAGAAAACTATGAATGTCCTTAATTTGTTCTTATTTCCAGGATAACCAGTGACTAAGTCCCTATAAAACTGAGACTATAATATACTTCAGTGGAGGATTCCATTCTCTTTGGGTTCTATTATTATTATATACATTAATCAGAGTTACTTATTGTACACAGGAGTTTTTGCTTCCCTACATTCATCTAAACACTCCTTCTATAAACATTAGGAAGTGAATTGTCCGGAAGGAAAATCAAAAGAATCTGTGAAAGACTCCACCTAGTTCTGTTTACTATTTACAGGAAATAACCTGATGGATGCTGCTGCCATCATCATCACCACACATCACCTGCAACTGATTTCAAGGACTTTTTTGGTCCAGAAGCAGAAAACACTGAAAACTACTTCTGACCAAGGCTACAGAATAAGGCCCTCCTTCCCCTGATGATAGAAACCACTGATGATAATGCACTTCTTTGTGTATTTTTGTTTTTTATCCTCTTGGTTATTTATTTTTTCTCTCCTTGCTGGTTGACGCTTCTAAATCTGTACAATGGAACTTTCTACATTAATGGAAAGGTTCATATTCTGCACTGTCAGTAGCCACTTCATTAACACAATGGCCAATGGCCACATGTGGCTATTGAGCACTTCAAATGTGCCCAATGGATTTGAGAAAATTAATATTATAATTTTATAATTTTATTAATTTTATAATTAAGTTTACTTTTAATTTGAATAGCCATATGTGGCTGGCTAGTGGTTACCATATTGGGCAACATAATTCTAAATGATTAGTAGACACTTAGGTCTTTTAATCATGGTACTTCAAAATCCTTGTCCTTGACAATCTCCAGATATGGTATTAATTCTTTAGATACTGACAAAGTAAAATAACTCATATCCAACTTGTGAGAAAAGTCACTTGGTTATTTTCTACGAAAGGTTCAGATTACGGGAAATAAGGGATAATATAATAATCCTGGTCCTAGAGTCTGTCTATGTTTCAATCACCAAGGTGTGATCTCTACAGTCTTAAATGCAGTGCATCCACCATGATGCCAAACAATCGTTTAACATAAACGTCAAGAAAACATGGCACTAGACATACTAGGACAATCACAAACTTGATACATGATCATGACCCACTGAAAGACAGTGTAGCTATTGATTGATCGTATCTCCAGAAGATAACGGCCTGTTCTGCAGCTGAGGCTGAGTAAGCAGAGGTACTAATAAAGTTAAAAATAACTCTGATGGCAGCTATGAAGGGAGAATTGACAACTGAAACAGAAACTACTACTTATAAAATGGATTCTGCTAACTTGAAAAACATAAATACTATGCCAGTTTAAGTCACAATATACTTATCATGGATTAGCTAAGGTCATACTCTTATTTCTAGTTACTTTAGACCCATCTGTTCCAAAGTAAGACCACAAAATGATGTCTGCAAGGACCTATAAGTTTTAAAGATATGACCATTTACTGTCCCAGCAACTCGCTAGTTTACAAATTCAAATTCTGCCCAATCACTGCCAAGATGATCTGATAACTAACCTCTAGTCTCACAAAGATAGTAAGTACCCGTTCTTAAACCACCTTTTTGAGATGCTCCATGGTCCTCCACAGTATACTGTCTCCTTTGCTGCATATTAATACTAAACTTTGACAGCTAATGAGGTATGTCATTGGTGATTATTCACTAGTGAGCTTTCACATACAAGCCTAATGATCCAGTTTCTCAAATAATTCAATGCCATGGGGGACAAAAAAAGAAAAAAGAAAAAAAGGAGGATAGCTATTATAGAACAAAAGAGACAACAGATTTAGTGTGTGGCCCTTGTTTAGATCCTGAGTTGAACACTTTCCCTTCTCTAAAAGGGGATGTATTTATATAGTAGAACCCACTTTACCAACTTGAATTCAGTACTAACTCAACTGACTAATAAACTCTACCCAACTTTCCTTCTAAAATGGAGGTAGGCTGAAGTTCTTATTTCTGAATAAGGGATGAAATAATGGAAGAGAACATTTTTTAATCCAGTTCAATTGTCAACTTGCTAAAATTATTAGCATGTTTACATCATGGTTTTTGGACGGGGAGGGGGAGAATGAAAATACAGTGGGACACAGACTCTCAGAATTACTTAAATCCTTATTACATATTTTCCATCCAAGAGAACTTATCTTAGTATGTACCTGAAATAAGACTCATTTCAAAATCACCTGTTACCTAAATACTGTGCCCAAGTTGATAATGGAGATACTTTAAGCTCTAATGCTAGTAATATATGAACTTTAATATTTTCCTCAACTTATAAACATGTATTCCATTGATACAAAAGTCATTTTAGAATAATATAATGATGAATGTCCTGAAGCTGATGTGCAGTGGTGAATGTAGACTAACCATCACCGTTCAAAACCAGCCAATGGGAGAACTGCCAATGTACACAGTAGCTCTTCAACAAACTAATCTACCCTTGACACTAATAGGGTCTATACAGCACATTACAATGATATTCCTGAGATATCCCAGAGATGAACAATTAACTACATATACTTTAGAAGTCTGAAATGTGTAATTTAGATTAAGATAACAATAGCAATAAATAATGATAAATTACTGCAGCCGCAAAAATACAACACTAGGCATTTCATTTATATATTCTTATTCAATCCTCACAATTACCTTGCTTTGTTAATTTTTTAGCCATATTTTCAATGGGAGAACTGAGGTTCAAAGAGTTGAAACAATGTGTCCAAGTAAATTATAGCTAGTAAATGGCAGAGCTAAAATCTAGATGGTTTATCTGATGCCAAAACCATCTGATATTGCATCCCAATGAAAATGACAACATTAATATATGGATACAGTATTGGTAAACTATAAAATGTAAACAGATATAGTCTCTACTATACAGAAAATCTTCCTATCCTAAACTGACCCATTTTTCCGAAGTTTCAGATAGCAAAGGTTTTGATATTAATATAAAGCCCTACCCACTTCTTTTTAAAGATGCAAAATAATACTTTAAAGGTTCCCTTTGTTTAATCAGCATAGCCGGAATTCACTCTGACCAGGTACAGTATAAGCAAATAAGTCACTTGACTCCACTGTGCAAGATTCACCATTTTCCTTGGCTATCCTTGGTTCTGAAACCTGGTTTCTCTTCTCAACTTACCTACACATACATATACACAGCAATTTTCTGTGTATTTTATTTCAAATTACCTTACTTATCTAAATGTAATGAGTTTTCTTTCTCATCAGTGTGTGTCATCTTTTCCTTTCTACCCTTCAACCATCATCACCAAATAATTTTCTGCCAATCAAGCACACTCTGTTAGATTTCCATGTCCCAAAATGTAACTGTGAAATTGACAATTTTACAAAGTAGACTGCTACTACAATTCTAACAAAAAATGCATAAAGTCCTATCATCGTCCAGATTTATACAGAATACGCCCATAAGGAAATTCTGGGAGTGCAACATGTGCATGCTTGATACTTAGACTAATTGGAAATTCCTGCAATGAGAGCGATTTATCTAGAGTTTATAGCTCTCGCTGCTCTTCTGAGTATCACTATGTGGATTTTATGATGAATTATTAAATTTCTCTCTCCTTGTCACAAGTAAGCAACTCAGCAAAACCACACCTGCTCTCCTGAACAACGAGGGCATTTTATGATAAGAAGATGGTAGTTTAAAAATTATCTTCCCATCAGTGTCAGCAAGCATCAGAAGGCAAAATATTTAATAATGTTTGTAGGATGCACTTTAGATTGTTAACTGGAAACTATGAAATTGTAAATTCTGTAATTATCTTAAAAGTTCAGATGATGAAAACATCAACTAATGGCTGTAATGCACTTCTTTCTCAATGATTTCTGTTGAGCACTCCTACCGTTGTCCCCGTTGTCCCCAAGGCATCCTCAACCAACGTGACTTGCTGTAACTGTCATAAATTAAAAGGAAGTCAACAAAGTCCATTCCCTTTCCTTCAGGTTGCTCTACTGCATTCTACACAGTAACAGCACACCTGACAAATGTCAAACATGATAACAGAGTTAAAAAAAAACAATCTTAGTTGCTCAATAAGGGAAAATGGTAATATTACACAGTATTCAAAAGAAAAACCAGTTTAAGTATGTTCTAAATACAAAACTGAAATGGGAAGGAGATAGTAGTAGGATCCTCAAGAAAATCCTCAAAGAGGACCCAAGCCCCTGGCCCTTCCACAGGCAATTTTCCTTCCCAGGGAAAAGATACGAAAAACAGATTGGCCACATTTCTTAATATATGATAAGATGTCTATGGCCTTTACATATCTGTATTGAAGGAAAAATCCTTTTAAGAGAATTGCTTTCCTACTATTGTTTCTTGTTATTTTTAAAAATGCGTACATGTTGGTGAGAAATATGCTGCATTATATACCACACAAGGACAAATGATGTTGCAATCTGATTTCAGCATAGGTTCACAATTTCAAGAAAATAAAAGCATCTGAACGCTACTATCACTATAAGGAAAAGTCACCAGGTACAGGTGATGATCCCTTGTCTGCAATTATGGAATCTGAAAAGCTCTGAAAATACAATATTTCTTTTCCTTCCTTTCCTTTTTTTTTTTAATAGAAGGATAGTTGACACACAATGTTATATTAGTTTCAGGTATACAACATAGGAATTTGACAACTCTATACGTTATGCTATGCTCAGCACAACTTACAAAGATTTTTTTTTTTAGTTTATTTATTTTGAGAGAGAGTGAGCACAAACAGGGGAGGGACAGAGAGAGAGGGAGAGAGAATCCCAAGCAGGCTCCACCCTATCAGCGCAGCACCTGACACAGGGCTCGAACTTACGAACCGTGATATCATGACCTGAGGTAAAATCAAGAGTCGGACGCTCAAACAACGAAGCCACCAAGGTGCCCCACAAAGATTTTTCTTAAGCTTGTGGGAAACTCATCTGGCAGCAAAACTTGACCTGCACCAACCTGAGACTTAAATGTGACTCTTCATTTGTTGAACTGTAGAAATATTAATGTGTTTGATTGGAAAATATTGCCTGGGATTCCAAAAGGGCTATTACTTCATAAATATATGTGCACTGTGTTTCTTTAAAATCTTAAAAATTCTGAATGTCGAAACAGTTCTGGCTCTAAGATTACAAATAAAGAACTGTAGACCTGTACTCTTATTGTTTCCTAGTCAATACATATACCAGGTGTGCTCTTTGACTTCTAACCATTTGAATGACTGAAGATTCCCATGTTCAATTATAGGGCTGGGAGGTGTGCAAATAGTACCTGGATACTATTTGACTTTTTATGAGGAATAAACAAAATATAAAGGTCTTTGATTAGTTTCTGACTCTGTGCAGGGGAGACAGCCCCAATTTGGGGACATCCTAAGACGACGGTAAAAAGACACAGATTAGTAAAAAAAAAAAAAAAAAAAGACAAAATCTAAAAGCTCTTAACATTTTAATAAAAATTACTCATTATAAACTGAGAGGAGGTATTATCCCTCATTCATTTCCTATATCATGAAGCCAGTCCATACTGGTCTGTATTTAACCAAAGAAATTAAAAGTGATATAATCGTTTCAATATGCTACTTAACTTTTTTTAAGTTTATTTATTTATTTTGAGAGAGAGAGCACACGCAAGCTGGGGAGGGGCAAATTGAGAAAGAGAGAGAAAGAGGGAGAGAAGGATGGAGAGAATCCTAAGCAGGCTCTGGACTGCTGGTATGGAGCCCAACATAGGGCTGGAACCCATGAACCATGAGATCATGACCTGACCTAAAATCAAGAGTCAGATAATTAAATGAATGAGCCACCCAGGTGCCCTCCTTCTAAGCTTTTAAAATGGAAATTTCTGTCTCAATGCTTCATGCATCAACAATCTGTTTCCATATAAAAATCTTTAAGAGAAGAGTTCTTCAGTAGTACTTCCTGTAATTACTGAATAAAAACAAATCCTAAGGGAGGAGTCTGCTGCTACTACTTGTATCACTCAGTCACTTGTATTTACAGCCTAAGCCCACCTCGTCTTGGCCTTAGTTTCTCCACACACCCTTTGGTTCACAATTCAACTGCACAGCAACAGGACTGAACTTTCCTCACTAACTCCAGCATCTTCATTCACTGAACAAACATTATGGGTTTTCTTGGTCTAGTGATTAAGCTAAGTTTTATATCCATTTTCACAATAACAAATAGATAAAACCTTAAATTTCAAATCTATACCATAACCCTCACCACTTTACTTGATAGTAAAAGAAGAGTCTTGTAGTAAACAAATAGCTTTAGTGCTTCTTTATCACCCACTGAATGCTTTCTTTTTCATTTAATGTTAAAATTTGAATTTTTGCAGAAGTCTCTCTTTTGTAAGGTCATAAAAATTAAGACACTTGGTATAGGACTAACACAGGTAAATGGAACTAGAACAAAAATGATGAGGATAAGCCAAAACTGACGCTTCTATTACGAAGTTGTAAAGTAGTATACAAAAAATAAGAAAGTATAAGGTTAAGAGAAAGAACAGTATGGTTGTGGTCTTTTTCTGTTTTTTTACTCTACCCCCTATTTTTTGGAAACAAATTAAGAATAGGGGGTCAAAGGCAGTGTCTGTTAATAGTGAGGCGATACATACATTAAGCTGCGCACAAGGAACTGGGATCTGAGAAATGAAAGTTGCTAACGTCAGGAGAGAAGAAAAGTCTAAAGTGCTGTAGCAATGTTATAGACACAGTATTCCTGGAAGAGAGGAAGTGCAACTAAGTGGGTCTGGGGCATACAGAAGAAAAGTGGGTCCAAAAGCTGAATGCTGAAGTACAAGTAGGAAAGGGGGAAAAATCACTTCTTGCATGAAAGGGGAAAGAGGTCATTCAGGCAATGAGATCAGCATGTGTAAAGACTGAGATATAAAAAAAGAGTTTAGGGGATTCTCAGTTGTTTGAGTACAGGGTGTGAATGTAAGATTGAGCAGAAATGAGATGGAACATGAGACTCATGAAGCTAAAGTATGAAACACCTTGAATGAGAACAAGATTTTTGAGATTCTTGGTCACTGCTATACATTGAGAACCCAGGACAGTACTTACCACTTCACAGGTTCCAATTCTAAAATTAAACATAAAAGGGGGCGTGTGGACTTCTAATGATTATTCCCATTCCTTGTTTTTTTAACGTGTTTATTTTGAGAGAGTGTGTGTACATGCGTGCGAGTGGGGTAGGGACAGAGAATCCCAAGCAGGTTCTGTGCTATCAGCGCAGAGTCCGAAGCAGGGCTCGATCCCATTAACTGTTAAATCATGACCTGAGCCAAAATCAAGTCACACGCTTAACTGACTGAGCCACCTAGGTGCCCTGATTATTCCTATTTCTTCCCACAAAGAACTCTCTATAACGATACTTAGACAACTTTTACCAAGGAATACCACAGCAGACTTGTCTTAACTATCAACACTGACTTCTAGGAAGCCCCGACCTGTTTGTCATCAACTGCATCAAGACAGCACTATCAGGGCTCATCCCTTGTCTTCACCCCGTGTTAACCTGGAGGGCTGAATAAATTTCCAATTTATGGAAGATGAAAAAAATACCAGTTCCTTTAAAGGCACTGCAAGAGGAAACCTGATCCTGAAGGTGCAGTTACTTCAACTTACAAAACCATGTTTAATCAGTGAGTCTATGTCATGTCTTTGAATATTCATATCACTTTATTCCCCCTCCCCCAAAATGTGTTCCTCAGCTTGCTTAAATAAGTATATGGGCTGAATACATTCTGTCAACACTCAGCACAGCTTTGAAAGTGGCCTTTCTGATTATTAATTAAAGAGCTATTTAGTAAACCACGTTTTAAGATTTTTAAAGAAAGTTTATTTATTTTGAGAAAGAAAGAGCACATGCATGCAGGAGGGGCAGAAAGACAGAGGGAGAGAGAGAATTCCAAGCAGGCTTTGTGCTGTCAGCACAGAGCCCGACATAGGGCTCCATCCGACAAACCCTATCATGACCTGAGCCGAGATGAGGAGCCAGATGCTTAAACAACTAAGCCACCTCGGCACCCAGCCATGTTCTAAGTGTTAAAGAAAAGTTGGAAGTGGTGGTCTCCACGGAGAAATTTATGAAGTAATCCCTAGACACAAAGCACTTTATTTCATTACAGAGGCACCTGTCACCAAGTCTAGAATTAAACCGTCTTGATAAAATAATTGAGGGAAGAACTCACAGGACCTTTCAGGTGGAAGTGCTGAACTCTGTCTATCCTGATCCATTTCAATTAGGCCTAAAGTCAAGTTAAACATGACTCTCCACTTAGTCTCTTCCTCTGATTAGCTTCTATAATCACAGCAGTCTTAATGTCTCCAGGCCAAGGTAATTTATACCATTTTTGTTGTTGCTGTTGTTGTTATCTATTCTCCGGGAAAACACTTACTAGCTTGGCTACAAATAGCAAAGGCTTGCTTTAGTCCACTGCTTCCTCTCCTGATGTATTATTTTGGAAGAAAATGCTTCGAAAATTTGCACTTTATTGTAGGCACTGAAATGAAATGTATACACTGAGATAAAATATTTAGGTGACAGGTTCAGTCCAGAAGTATGATGAAACTAATGTGCCAGAGGCCTTTTTGTTTCATCACCCTCCCATGCTAAAATTTTCAAACATTACAGAAGAGAAATGCAACAAGGAAGCCCACAGAGTCATCAGTATGGTCAGCTATATTAGCAATAACCACCTCTTTCTTAGGCCAGCTAGAACTTACGTTACAGAGATACCAGGTAATACAAAACTCAGTCTAGATACAAGTGGGTAGTAAACAGAAAATAATGTTTGTTAAGGCACTGGGGCTGTAAAAGTGTGTTCTCTTAGATGGTCTCAGGTACAACTTACTGTCGATCACCTGGCAATGTACAATCATCAGGGAGAACACAAACCAGAACCCCAGTCAAATGGGGTGGGAAATGCTCCACGAAAGTGGAATGGGCACGGAAATATGGAAGAGCAATATTCAAAAGCAAAGAACAAGAACTGAAGCATAGAGGATTCATCAACTATATTACAACAGTAACAATAATAGTTAACACTGTAGGCCGGGCACTGTACACAGGCCTTATATATAAGCATTGTTATTTATTTTTATCCTCAAAACAACCCACTAAGTTAGATATTATTATCATCCACATTTTTCTGATGAGGAAGCTGAGACTAGAGATGTTAAGTAACCTGCCTAAGTGACAGAGTTTCTAAGGCCTGAATCAAGACTGGAATCTTTGGCTTAGGAGTCCATCACCCAGCACCCACCCTAGCAGGTCTCCTCCTCCTACAGATGCTGCTTGTCACAATGCTTCTAAGAACAAAGTCACACTTTTAATGCCAATTCTAAATCCGCTTTTCTAGAGAAGGATAATTGAGGCTAACTCCCAGATTCACAGGCAATCCTAAAACAAGTTTAAACATGATGAGGAGGCAGGCTAACTAGTTTTCTGAAAGCCAAGTTTGTTTTTCTATCTGCTATTGCTAGTCTGTGGACACATCAAAACGTAAAAGGAACTGTTAGTATGCTTTCAATCACCTATATCTTGCATCTAGAACATCCTTTCTTCATTTTTTTCCCCTTATTTATCTCAAAGAGGTGTTGTGAGGGTGAAGTGAAAATAGGTAAAGCGGTTATTGCAGTTAAGACTCAATAAAATTAACTATTACGATAGCGATATGCACAAGTGTATTGTAGGATCCGGAGCTCCACAGAGAGGTGGACATACTGGAGATCCAAGTTGGAGAGTCAGTACCTTATTGGAGGTAGATCAACTTATGGAAGGATAAAGGACGACAGAAAAGAGCCCCCAGGACTAAACACTAGAAGGCATCTAGTATTTACAGGGCAAATGAATGAAAAAGAAACGATTAATGAAAATGTAAAGAAGCCGTCACAGGGATATACGCTGGATAGAGGCATAACAGTGGAACTTCCACTATTTTCTAACTAACCACAGTTCCTTAATCCCACTCCCACGGCCTGGGGCCCGGCCTGGGGCAAAAAAGGGGCCTCGGGAAACCTAAAGGACTTGAGAAGTTCTAAGTGATCCGCGCCGACAAGACAGAGGCCCAGGCGCTGGTGCTAGACTTCAGCAACAAAAACACCACGGTCAGACAGCTCCAGCAACCTCATCAGGAAGCGAGGTCCGTCCGCGCAGGCGGGAACGGAGTTCACGGCCCCTTCCCTACCCGCTCAGACTCCTCCGCACTACCGGCACTCACACCTCAGTCTCGGGGGCCGGCGCGCACACCTCCGAGCTGCCCGCGGAGGTACCAGCAAATCCTTGCTCACCCCCTAGTCCGCTTTCTATTCCCACCCGGTCCGGCAACCCGCCACCCCCAATCTGGTTCGCTGCCTGAGGCGAGTCTACGGAGTTCGGTAATTACCTGGAGCTCCACCGCGCCGCCATTACACCGGACGCACGTCACTTCCCCTTCTCCGGCTCCGGCAGTGCGAGGAAGGCGGAACGTGAAATACATACAAACCTGACGCTAAATTCACTTTAAAACGTTATCCTATTAATTTACTTTAAATACCATAACTTAATACCACGTTGAGAGCAGTTGGTCTGGCCACAATTTCCTCTTTCCAAGACGGCGACAAAAGAGAAGTTAATGCAAACTACAAAGTCCAGCATCCGCCGCCAGTAAGGACGGAAATGACGCGTCAATTGTAATTTTTAGAAGGTCGCAATGTACGACGGGAATTGTAGTTCTTCTGAGTAGGCTCCCGAGAGCACATCCAGGCGGCTCATCTGAAAGCTGATAGTGATGAGGATTTCTCAAAATTTACTTTAAAGCTCTTTCTCTGCAGTTGGCAAGAAGTAGACCTCAGTAGTCATTTTTTCTGTGGAAATCTTTAAGAGGAGAAGACAGACTTTTGGCAGTAGTTAGATCAAGAGCCTATATAAGGAAAAATGTTAGGAAACGTTAAGTGCCTACTAAGTCCCAAGATTTCAAGCTGCGAGAACGGGAGGATTTTGGACCACAAAGTGAAGTAATGAGGAAAAGCTAATTTTGTAGAGAAGATGATGCTTCTAATTGAGTTTAAGGTACCAGCTGGCAAGACATCGTGAGGATAAGGAGATTGGCTGGCCAACTTGGAAATAGCGAACTGTGCAGAGATCAGAGGTAATTCATGAAACTGTTTTCTTATGCTTTACTTTTCAAGAGTAACAAAACCTAAAAAAATTCAACTGCTTGTTACTGTTTTGGAAACTATCTTTTCCTAAAGCAACTGTATCTTTATTCTCCCCACCCTTGTGTACACCAGGCCTGGTTTATCCAAACATTTCTCTATTAGGATTTTAGAGTACTCATGCGAGTAACCCTTTCTTTGAGGCAGAAGAGTACAGTGATTACAGATAAAGATACTGGAGAAGTCCTATTTATGTTTAACTCTTAAATCTATTGATATACTCATGGGTAATTTTTCTGGGGCAGTTTACTTAACACTGTGTGCCCATTTTCTGATGTTGCGGGGGGGGGGGGGAGTGCCCATCCCATAGAATACTCTTAAGAACTGAATTCGTTGATACACTTGATGTATATGAGATAATTCTTACTACATAACAGTATTATCCATCCTTTTTTTTCCCTATCTAACATGTTTGACCATAAAGGCACATTTTGGTGTCTTTAAATATTTAAGTGAATAGATTTCAGTTGTACCAATACAGGGCATAGGAGATGAATCTGGTAAACATTTGTATCCATACTGAAAAGAAGCACAATACCACCTCTACAATTATCAGTAGCAATAGGAAAGTTAGAGTTGAAGCTAGGGTAGTTAGATGGAGCTGGAAAAGACTAGGTTTGTCATTTTGGAATCCAGGAAGCAAACTGTGACATAGGGTTAAGAATGTAAAACAGGGGCGCTTTGGTGGCTCAGTCAGTTGAGCCTCTGACTCCTGATTTGGGGTCAGGTCATGATTTCACAGTTTGTGGGTTCACGGTGTGGAGCTTGCTTGGAATTCTCTCCCTCTCTTTCTGCCCTTCCCCTATGTGCACTCGCGCGCTCTCTCTCTCTCAAAAATAAATAAATAAATAACCTTTTTAAAAAAGAATGTAAAACAGTAAAAGTAAAAGGGAGGAAACTGGCTTGGGTATGGTAACTTCAGAGCAAAGATGAAAAGTCTCACGCTGGGATGAAGAGTCCCACACTGGGATAAAAATGGCTAGGCCCTTGTAACACAGTTTTGCTCAGTCTTTGGCTGGAGCCACCCCAAGAAAAATGTGGCCACCATTCAAAACCTGATATACAGTTGGAAGTATTAACATTTGAATGGTGTTACCTAACTACTCCTAGCAGCTAGGCAAAGAGCCTTTTCTTGAAAGGGTATCTGAACAGAATTTCTCTGTCACAGTCAACCCCTTGCACCATTTAGATCCACTCTGTATACACATTCAGAGAACAATTCCTCTAGGGTTCCAGTGGCTTCTTTTCCTGAAAAGAAACTTAGTAGAGAGAAGTTAGTGGGACAAACTATAGTCCCCATCTTTGCAGTTGGTTTTGAACCACAGCTGAACCATTGCTTTTGTCCTCCACTATTCATTCTAAATTCCCCACACTCTCAGCTACCCATTCTGGTAGCTGGTCTTAGTAGTTACACTAGTTGTGTGAAAACCCTAGTTCCTGAGAAATTTGAACCCTTAGTAATAATCACCTTCTCATGCAGGTGCTGCTGCAGTTGGCTATTAACACTCACTATTCGGCAAGGTAGCACTAAGAGTTGCCCAAATAGATCACCTGAGTGTCACTCATTGTCTTGCTTGTTCCTGTTATGTAACATCAAGCCTACATTCTCCTGATGATAAGACTTAGCTTTTCCTCCCAAGGTGTTAACTCTTCTTTTTGCCTCCTTTTCCCTGAACTCAAGAAGTCCAAAGTGCCTATGCAGCAGATGAAGCTCAGTTCAATGGGACTCTTGCTGTGTCCTCTAGCAAGAATATAGCACCTTTGGGGACTAGGACCTCTTATTCCAAAAAGGTCAGAGTTGCAGGTATGGGGACCACTATGTCTCCCTATGGGTCAGTGGGAATGATTGTAAATGGGGCTAATCCTGTTTTAATCCCTTGTTTGTGGACCCATATATTGTTCCTACTGGAGATTCTAAGCCATCTCAAAGTCTACTGTACGCTGGGGAACAGCACCTCTTCCTTGCAGAGTATTCTCTTAGCAGGTGCTTGAACTTTACCCTTCACAGATCATTCCAGTGCTCTATTAGGCCTCCAGCTTCTGGGAAATGCAACATGTGATACAACCAGTGGAACTCATGGTCGCAGGCACTTCCTACACTAACTACCTTTACTGTGAAGTGATTTCTCTGGTTGGATGCTGTGTTGTATTGTGTTCCATGTCTGTGAATTAGGCATTGTATAAGTTCCTATATGGTGGTGCTGGATAAAGATTTGTGGGTATGAAGTGCAAATATATACCCAATATGTATGTATGATCTATTCCCATGGGATTGGACTATTGCCCCTTTCAGGATGAAAGGTCTCAATGTAGTCAACTTGGCATGGAATGGCTGCTTGATCTCCCAAAGGAGTGATGACATATTAGAAGCTCAACATTGCTCTCTTTTGCTGGCAGGTTGAACTTGCAAATGAGGCAGTATCATAGGTAGGTGAACTATGGTAAATGGGCCTCATGCTGATGGACCCCATGCAAAGACTACATTTTTGCCACCATAACCATTTCACTCAAGCGTTCATTGTGCCAGCACTATAGTGACTGCTAACAAAGACAGCTAACATCAACTAGCTGAGTAATTTTGTTTATTTGATTATTTAATACTTCTTCTGTAATGTATGCTTTCTTGTGGACATTGATGTATGATAAAAAGATCCTCTCACTTTTTACTCACAATGCTATGCATATCCACATGCCTCTAATTCTTTAAGTCCTCCTTGTCTGCAATTCTTTTTTTTTAACATTTACTCATTTTTGAGAGACAGAGTGTGAGTGGGGGAGGGGCAGAGAGAGAGGGAGACACAGAATCTGAAGCAGGATCCAGGCTCTGAGCTGTCAGCACAGAGCCCGATGTGGGGCTCGAACTCACGGACCGTGAGATCATGACCTGAGCTGAAGTCAGACGTTTAACTGACTGATACACTAAGGGGCCCTTCCTTGTTGCAATGCTTAAAATCTTTTTCTTTTCAGACTTCTGACCAGTCAGCCAGGCTATGTGGCATTTCCTATTAGTCTATTTATGCCCTGACATCAGGCCACTTCTCCTTACCATACAAAGTGGAAGACCAGGTGCACCACCTGAAGCTCTGCCCATTAGGAAGCTCTCCTGTCTTCAAACTATTTGGGAGTGAGCCTAGCCTGTACTGCTGTCCAATTTCAGGTTTCATCCACATACTTAGCCAATTCATCTGTAAACTAAACTCAGCCATTTTTTTCTTTCTTCGGCTGGTGATCAAGACACCACCCCTACCCCAATATGGCCATCAGTACAAGCTGAGAGAGGGTGTTGATGCAACTGAAGGGTGATATCAAGGTCTAGACTTATCTGTTCACGTGGATTTTTGTGGCTCTGCTATTCTTTGTGCGCCATCCCAAATATAATACTTTCATCTTATGATGAATTATGACTGGGTCCTCCAGAATTTATGACATGATGGGTTCAACAAGACACATTGCATTTTGTGTCACTTAGTGTCCCATGGTCAAGCGTTCCCTCTTTTTTTTTTTTCCAGTAGCATGCCAAGACTTAACTTTTAAAAAATGTGCAACCTTGCTCCAGAACCCCAAGGGCTTGAACTGTGTAAGATTTCTATAAACTCCATATGCATCTTTTCCCAAAACTGACAACTCTTAACACCATAGAAAGTGCCAGATCCTATGGCACAAGTACCAAGGCTTTTTGCATCACTACTCAGACCTGCTGCAGAGCTCTTTTGCCAGGTTGTAAAGCTGGCAGCTTTTAATGTCACCTAGCATGTGGGCCAGAGAAATATTTCTAGGTGTGAATTATGTTGCTTACAGAACCCAAAGCAGCCTCCTAGGCGCTGTGCTTTCTCCTTTCTTGTAGAGGATGCAAGAGGTAGCATTTTGTCTTTTACTTTGAAGGGAATGTTCTAGCACTCCCCAGAACACTGGACATTTAAACCCTTTAATGAAGGACAGATCCCTAATTATTCACAGGGTTGATCCTCTACTTTCTAGAACACAAACAGCATACTAGCCAACACTTGCTCAACATGTTTAATCAGCATGGTATCATTGATATAATGGATCAATATGATACTCTACAGGATTTCCAGATGATCTGCATCTCTTTGGACTGTATTATGAGAAAGAAAGGAGAGTTAACATAGCCATGGGGTTAAAGTGTCAATGCATATTGTTGCTTTTTTATTTCCTTTGGATATTAATATTTCTAATTGTGTTCATTGATGTGGTAAAAAAGAATCCATTCTCCAAATCAGTGGCCTGTGCTTGAGGCCATATTATCCTGCTTCAACAATGGCACTTTGCTTGGCAAGACAGCTGCACTTGGGGCTGCTAGTTGGTTGAGCTTCCAGTAGTCTACAATCATTCTGCTAATTTGTCTGGTTTCTACATTGGCCAAACTGTCGAATTAAATGGAGGTGTGATGGGAACTACTATTCCTGCATGCTTTATGTCCTAACGGTATTGTTAATCACCACCCTTTGGCATTGTGATATTGTTTTAGATTTACTTTCTTGGCCAGGAGAGGCAGTTTCAAAGATGTCTACTTGGCCTTCCCCACTATGATAACTCTTACTCCACAGGCCAAGGAGAATATATAGAAATGACTCCCAACTGTGAAGTATATCAATTCCAGTTATACACTTGGGATTGGGTAAATGACCACTGAGTTGATCTGTGAACCCAGTGGACCCACTATGAGCCAGACTTTGGCCATAACTCCATTTATTACCTGGCTTTCATAAGATTCCATTTCAATAGTATTGCCATGGTGTTGCTTCAGTTCTTCAGGTATTAATGTTGACTCTAACCAGGTATCTAACAGTCCTCAAAATATGTGGGTACTCCCCTTACCCCAGGACATGGTAATTCAGATAAGTGCAAATGGGTCTCCTTGGGGAAGGTCCAGGGGAATCACCATGATATATACTTGACATGGTGTCAAGTCAGGGTGATCAAGACATGGTCAAGTCAGGGTGATTCTTTCTGAGACCCAGAAAAATCTTCAGTCAATGGTTTGAAAACTGATACAGAACCAGGAACTGGGCAAGAGATTGTGACTTTTTATTGGGGTGACCAGTCTCTTGCTTATTTATTCTTTCATTTAATTATGTATATGAGGCATTACTCTCATTGACAACCCATATATTTTGCCCATAGTGACACCCTATTCTGTTAACCATCTGTACAATTCACTCTTGGCCACTATTCCAACAACTGGTACTATGATTCTTGTGACTCTCTAGCTTCTGAGGGTTAAGTATTGCCTTAGCCTCTATTGCTTCAGGGACCCATCATCCTCACTGCTACAAATGAACCAAGTTCCATGGCAGCCTCCTCTTTTTTTTTTTAATTTTTAAATTTTAATTCCAGTATAGTTAACATACAATATTACAGTAGTTTCAAATGTACAATGTAGTGATTCAACAATACTATACATTACTCAGTGCTTATCATGTTAAGTGTATTCTTAATCCCTTTCACCTATTTCACCAATCTCTCCATCCACCTCCCCTCTGGCAACCATCAGTTTGTTCTCTGTAGTTAAGAGTCTGTTATTTAGTCTGTCTCTTTTTTTCACTGTTCATTTGTTTTTATTTCTTAAATTACACATATGAGTGAAATCAAATGGTGTTTGTCTTTCTCTGACTGACTTAATTTCACTTAGCATTCTGCTCTATGGTTCCATCCATGTTGTTGCAAATGGCAAGATTTCATTCTTTTTTATGGCTGAATAATATTCCATTATTCATTCCATATGATGGCTGAATAATATTCCATTATACATTTTGGATACTAACCCTTTATCAGATAGGTCATTTGCAAATATCTTTCCCATTCAGTAAGTTTTCTTTTTAGATTTGTTGATTGTTTCCTTTTGCTGTGCAGAAGCTTTTTATTTTGATGTAATCCCAATAGTCTATTTTTGCTTTGTTTCTGTTGCCTCAGGAGACATAGATAGAAAAATGTTGCTATGGCTAATGTCAGAGACATTACTGCCTGTGCTCTCTTCTAGGAATTTTATGGTTTCAGATTTCACATTTAGATCCTTAATCCATTTTGAGTTAATTTTTGTGTATGGTGTAAGAAAGTGGTCAAGTTTCATTCTTTTGCATGTTACTGTCCTGTTTTCCCAACACCATTTGTTGAAGAGGCTTTTTCCCATTGCATGTTCTTGCCTCCTTTGTCAAAGATTAATTGACCTTATAATTGTGGGTTTATTTATTGGATCTCTATTCTGTTCTATTGCTCTGTGTGTCTATTTTTGTAACAGTACCATACTTTTGTGATTACTACAGCTTTGTAGAACAGTTTGAAATGTAGGATTGTGATACCTTTGGTTTTGCTGTGCTTTTTCAAGTTTGCTTTGGCTATTCAGGGTCTTTCGTGATGCCAAACAAATTTAAGATTATTTATTCTAGTTCTGTAAAGATGTTGTTGCTCTTTTGATAGGTATTGCATTGAATCTGTAGATTTCTTTGAGTAGTATGAACATTTCAACACTATTTGTTCTTCTAGTCCATGAGCATAGAATACTGTTCCAATTATGTTTTTTTTTTTTCAGTTTCTTTCATCAATGTCTTATAGTTTTCAGAGTATAGGTCCTTTACCCCCTTGGTTTAGTTTAGTTTATTTATTTATTTATTTATTTATTTATTTATTTATTTCAAGAAATCAAGTTTCTGTTCTTGGCATTTTATTGACAAGGCTTTTGATCCTTTTTCTGGGCCACTGTGGTTTTTTATTTTTATTTTTTTTGGTTGTTTGCTTGTTTTTGTTTTTTAATTTACATCCAGATTAGTTAGTATATAGTGCGACAGTGATTTCAGGAGTAGAATCCAGTGGCTCATCCCTACCTTTAACAGCCAGGGCTCATCCCAACAAGTGTCCTCTTTAATGCCCCTTGCCCATTTAGCCCATTTCCCACCCAAAACTCCTCCAGCAACTTTCATTTGTTCTCTGTATTTCAGAGTCTCTTATGTTTTGTCCCCCTCCTTGTTTTTATATTATTTTTGCTTCCCTTCCCTTATGTTAATTTGTTTTGTATCTTAAATTCCACATAAAGTCATATGATATTTATCTTACTCTAATTTTACTTAGCATAATACACCTAGTTCCATCCATGCTGTTGAAAATGGCAAGATTTCATTCTTTTTGATTACCAAGCAATATTCTGTTGTACGTACACACACACACACACACACGTATATATACACCATATCTTCTTTATCCCTTCATCACTTGATGGACATTTCGGCTCTTTCCATACTTTGGCTCTTGTCTATATTGCTGCTATAAACATCAGGGTGCATGTGCCCTTCAAAACAGCACACCTGTATCCGTTGGATTAACACCTAGTAGTGCAATTGCTGGGTCATAGGGTAGTTTTATTTTTAATTTTTTGAGGAACTCCATACTCTTTTCCAGGGTGGCTGCATCAGTTTGCATTCCCACTAACAGTACAAAGGGTTCCTCTTTCTCTGCATCCTCACCAACATCTGTTGTTGCTTGAGTTGTTAATTTTAGCCATTCTGACTGGTGTGAGGTGGTATCTCCTTGTGGTTTTGATTTGTATTTCCCTGATGATAAGTGTTGTTGGGCATTTTTTTCATGTGTCTGTTAGCTATCTGGATGTCTTCTTGGAAAAGTGTCTATGCATATCTTTTGTCCATTTCTTCACTAGATTCTTTGTTTTTTGGGTGTTGAGTTTGGTAAGTTCTTTATAGATTTTAGATACTAACTCCTTATCTGATACATCATTTGAAAATATCTTCTCCCATTCTGTCAGTTACCTTTTAGTTTTGCTGATTGTTTTCTTTCCTGTGAAGAAGGTTTTTATCCTGATGAGGTCCCAATAGTTCTTTTTGCTTTTGTTTCCCTTGTCTCTGGAGACATGTTTAGTAAGAAGTTGCTGCAGCCAAGGTCAAAAAGGTTTTTGCTTGCTTTCTCCTCTAGGATCTTGATGCTTCCTGTCTTACGTTTAGGTCTTTCATCCATTTTGAGTTTATTTTTTGTGTGGTGTAAGAAAGTGGTCCAGGGTTTTCTTGAGGGTTTTTATCAAGAAAGGCTGCTGTGTTGTCAAATGCTTTCTATGCATCTATTAAGAGAATCCTGGGGTTCTTATTCATTTTTTTGCATGTAGCTGTCCAGTTTTCCCAGCCCCATTGACTGAAGAGACTGTCTTTATTCCATTGGGTATTCTTTTCTGCATTGTCAAAGATGAGCTGGCCATACGTTTGTGAGCCCATTTCTGAGTTCTCTATTCTGTTCCATTGATCTAAGTGTCTGTTTTTGTGCCAGTACCATACTGTCTTGGGGATTATAGCTTTGTAATACAGCTTAAAGTCTGGAATTGTGATGCCTCCAGCCTTGGTTTTCTTTATTAGGATTGCTTTGGCTATTTGGGATCTTTTCTGGTTCCATACAAATTGTAGATTGTTTGTTCTAGCTCTGTGGAGAATGCTGATGTGATTTTGATAGGGATTGCATTGAATGTGTACATTCCTTTGGGTAGTAATGACATTTTAACAATATTTGTTCTTCAAATCCATGATCATGGAATGTTTTTCCATTTTTTTTTTTTGTATTTTCTTCAATTTCTTTCGTAAGCTTTCTGTAGTTTTCAGCTCTTTGGTTAGGTTTATTCCTAGGTATTTTATGGGTTTCGGTGCAATTGAAAATGGGTTTCTCTTTTTGGTGCTTCATTATTGGTGTATAGAAATGCAACTAATTTCTGTGCATTGATTTTATATACTGCGACTTTGCTGAATTCTTGGATCAGTTCTACCAGGTTTTTTTGTAGAATCTTTTGGGTTATCCATATAGGATATCATGTTATGAGAGTGAGAGTTTGAGTTCCTCCTTGCTGATTTGGATGCCTTTTAGTTCTTTGGGTCACCTGATTGCTGAGGCTAGGACATCCAATACTATGTTGAATAACAGTGGTGAGAATGGACATCCTTGTCGTGTTCCCGACCTTAGTGGGAAAGCTCTGTTTTTCCCTGTTGAGGATGATATTAGTGGTGGGTCTTGAGTATATGGCTTTTATGATCTTGAGGTACGATTGTTCCATCCCTACTTTCTTGAGGGTTTTTATCAAGAAAGGCTGCTGTGTTGTCAAATGCTTTCTCTGCATCTATTAAGAGAATCATGGGGTTCTTATTCTTTTTAAAAAATTTTTTTAACTTTATTTTGAGAGAGAGAGAGCGCGCGCGCGCACGTGAGTGGGGGAGGGGCAGAGAGAGAGAGAGAGAGAGAGAGAGAGAATCTCAAGTAGCTTCCCGGCTGCCAGCACAGAGCCCTACCCATCTGGGGCTCCAACTCATGAAACCGTGAGGTCATGACCTGAGCTGAAAGCAACAGTCGGACGCTTAACCGACTGAGCCACCCACGTGCTCCTTATTCTTTCTTTTTTAATGTGATGTATCAGATTGACTGATTTGTGGATATTGAATCAGCCTTGCATCCCAGGTATAAATCCCACTTGATCACAGTGAATAATTCTTTTAATGTATTGTCAGATCCAGTTGGCTAGTATCTTGTTGAGAATTTTTTAATCCATGTTCATCAGGGAAATTGGTTTGTGGTGCTCCTTTTTAGTGGGGTCTTTGTTTTTAGAATCAAGGTAGTGCTGGCCTCATAGAATGAGTTTGGAAGTTTTCCTTCCATTTCTATTTTTTGGAACACCTTCTACAGGATAAGTGTTAACTCTTCTTTAAATTAAATGTTTAGCAGAATTACCCTGGAAAGCCATCCGGCCCTGGACTCTTATTTTTTGGGGAGATTTTTGATTACTAATTAAATTTCTTTACTGGTTATGGGTCTGTTCAAATTTTCTATTTTTTCCTGTTTCAGTTTTGGTAGTTTATATGTTTCTAGGGTTTTGCCCATTTCTTCCAGATTGCCCAATTTATTGGCATATAATTGCTCATAATATTCTCTTATTATTGTTTGTATTTCTGCAGTGTTGGTTGTGATCTGTCCTCTTTCATTCATGATTTTATTTATTTGGGTCCTTTACTTTTCTTTCTGATCAATCTGGCTAGGGGTTTACCAATTTTGTTAATGCTTTCAAAGAACCAGCTCCTGGTTTCATTGATCTGTTCTGTTTTTTTGATTTTGATATCATTGACTTCTGCTCTGATCTTTATGATTTCCTGTCTTCTGCTGGTTTGGGGCTTTATTTACTGTTCTTTTTCCAGCTCTTTAAGGTGTAAGGTTAGGCTGTGTATCTGAGACCTTTCTTTGGGGTCAAAGGGACAGCCTTTGGGCTGTCATGTTATCATTCTCATTGGCTTCCATGTCCTTTTTAATTTACTCTTTAATTTCTCCTTAACCCATTCATTATTTAGTAGGATGTTCTTTAATCTTTAAGTATTCGTGGTCTTTCCAAATTTGTTCTTGTGTTGATTTTGAGTTTCTTAGTGTTGTGGTCTGAAAATATGCATGGTATGATCTCAGTCTTTTTGTACTTTTTGTGGTCTGATTTGTATCCCAGTATGTGAACTCTTCTGGAGAATATTCCATGTGCACTCTAGAATGTGTATTTCTACTGCTTTAGGATGAAATGTTCTGAATATATCTGTGAAGTCCATCGGTCCAGTGTATCATTCAAAGCCATTGTTTCCTTGTTGATTTTCTGCTTAGATGATCTATCCATTGTTGTAAATGGGGTGTTGAAGTCCCCTACTATTATGGTATTATTATCAATGAGTTTCTTTATGTTTGTGATTACTTGATTTGTATATTTGGGAGATCACGTTGGGGGCATAAATGTTTACAATCATTAGCTCTGCTTGGTGGCTTGACCCCTTAATTAAGATATAATGTCCTTCATCTCTTGTTACAGTCTTATTTTAAATTCTAGTTTGTCTGATATAAGTATGGCTACTCCAGCTTTCTTTTGGTGACCATTAGCATGATAGATGGTCCTCCATCCCCCTATTTTCAATCTGAAAGTGTCTTTAGGTCTAAAATCGGTCTCTTGTAGACAACATATAGATAGATCTTATTTTCTTATCCATTCTGATACCCTATGCCTTTTGACTGGAGTGTTTAGTGCATTAACATTTAGAGTGAGTACCGAAAGATATGAATTTTTTGCCACTGTGTTGTCTGTAGAGTTGGAGTTTCTGGTGGTGTTCTCTGGTTCTTTGTAGTCTTTGTTGCTTTTGGTCTTTTTTTGTTTTGTTTCATCTCTTCTCCCCTCTGAGTGCCTCCTGTATAATTTCTTGCAGGGCTGGTTTAGGGGTCACAACTTCTTTAGAGTTTGTTTGTTTGTTTGTTTGGGCAACTCTTTATCTCTCCTTCTATTTTGAATGACAGCCTTGCTGGATAAAGAATTCTTGTCTACATATTTTTCTGATTCAGTACAATGAATACATGCTGCCACTCCTTTCTGGCCTCCAAGTTTCTGTGGATAGGTCTGCTATGAGTCTGATCAATCTTCCCTTATAGGCTAAGGACTTTTTTTTTCCCCTTGCTGCTTTTGTAATTCTTTCCTTGTCTGTGTATTTTGTGAATCTGACTATGATATGTTTTTTTGACAGTTTGTGTTTGTTGAATATGATGGGAGTTCTCTGTTCTTCTTGGATTTTGATGTCTGTGTTTTTCCCCAGACTAGGAAAAGTCTCCCCTATAATTTGCTCACCTAAACCTTCTACTCCTTTTTCTGTCTCTTCATCTTCTGGTACTCCTATGATTTGGATGTTGCTGCTTTTTAATGAGTCACTGAGTTCTCTAATTCTATATTGTGTTCTTGTGCTTTAGTTTCCCTTTTTTCTTTCTGCATCATTATTCTCCATCATTTTGGAGGAAAAAAATTAATAAAATAAAATTAAAAAATTAAATTAAAAAATTAAATACAACACAAAAAATCAAGTAAAGGAAGCTAGATTCTAGGTGAGTTGTCATCTGGTTGTTGAAAGAAGCTTGGTAGAATAGAGAAAAAAGGGAATGAAAAGAAAAGAGGAAAAAAATTAAAATGTTTAAAAATTAAAAATATATACAATAAAATAGAATATAATGCAATGAAGAAAGTGAAATAGAATTTAAAACTTTACAAAAAAACTAAAAAAACATAGTGAAAAGAATTTTAAAAAATATTTTTATTTTTTTAAAAAAGGAAAATAAAACTAAATTTTTCTCTGTGTCCAAGGAAAAGCAAAGAAAGGAGAAAAAGAACAAAAATAATTTAAGCAAAAGCAAAACAAATAAAGAAGTAAAAAAATGAATAAATGACCCAGCAAACAGACTAAAACCCAAATGAAGTTGCATCCAGTTTCCCCTAGAACTCATACTATGCAGCACTCTATAGTTTGTGTACTTAGCAGGTTGAGAGACCTGTGGTGGTCCTCTAGGGCATGTGTTTGGAGGGCACAGTTGGGCAGGGCTTGGTGTAAAGCCCCCATTCTCCACTAGGTGGCGCTGCTTAGTTACTGGAGTCGATCCATGTGGAGCTTGCACAGGATAGGTGAAAATGGAGTCACCCACCTTCCCAGTCTCTGGCACAGGCACTCTGCACTCTCACCTAGTAGCAATTAAGCATCTCCTTTTGTCTCTGGCTTCTATCCACTTTTAGCTTCTACACTGTCTGTGTCCAAGCCGTCAGCCTGCCAGGTAGCACCTCTCTCCCAATTTTATCCCAGATGGGACTGTGTTTCCAAATCTCTCAACCCTGTGGCTTTGATCTGCTCTGACCCTCTGGGGGAGGGTCTTACTGAGCAATGGCCAGTTGCCAGCTTGCCCAGAGAACATTGATGTGATTGCACTGTGGAGATTCAGAGATTGTGGCCCTGTGCCAGACTGCCTGAGAAAAAGTTCATGTGATTATGCAGTGGCTAATGTTCAGAAATTATGGCAAATCACAACACGCAGTCATTGACAGGTTTCACCTCAATCTGGTGTCTTTGTTCTGATACCAGCAAACATGGCTGTTCTCCAGAGTCCTTTTGGACCTTTGCCTGTGGGGAGGCTGTATCACCTCTAACAAATGCCCTCCAAGCAGGGGAACTGCTTCTCCCTGTGTGGCCCTCAGTCCCCTCAGACCTCGCTGCCCTGCTTCTGGGGATTTGCCCTTCTTCTCCACCAGAGCACCACCAGGTAATGAGTGCTGGAATTTCCAACTCTATGTTCCCCTGTTTATAGAGTCCTAATGGTACTGAAACCTGCTCTTTTCTCCCCATCTGTGGTCCTGGGGAACAGAATTCTTGTTTGGTCCCTTGTGAGTGTTTCCATTCTTTCTCTTTTCCTCCGGCTACTTTTGTGGCGAGTGCTTCTCCTGTACTCTCCCAGTGTGCCGCACTTCTTCCCCCTTTCTCTACCCGCCTCTGCAAAAACAGCTCCCTACCCTTGCAGCTTCCCTTTGCCCCAGTTCACCTCTCTGCAGCACATACCTGCCGGGTTCTGTGGCTCAAGGTATGCAGATTGTTGTGTTAATCCTCAGGTCAGTTTCCTAGGTGTGCAAAATGATTTGGTGCTGATCTACCGGCATTTCAGGGATGAAAGAAGCCGAGAACTTCCATGCTGCTCCACCATCTCGGCCCCACCCAGTTCAGTTTATTTTTTAGGTATGTTATTATTTTTAGTGCAATTGTGAATGGGATGGTTTTTCTAAATTTCTGTTTTTGCTACATCAGTATTAGTGTATAGAAATGCAATAGATATCTGTATATGGATTTTGTATCCTGTGACCTTACTGAATTTATTTATCAGTTGCAGTAGTTTTTGGTGGAGTCTTTAGGGTTTTCCATATATAATCATCTGCAAACAGGGAAATTCTTACTTCTTTCTTACCAATTTGGAAGCCTTTTATTTCCTTTGTTGTGTGATTGCTGTGTCTAGGACTTCCAGTACTATGTTGAATAAAATTGATGAGAGTGGACATCCTTGTCTTGTTCCTGATATTGGGGGAAAAGCTCTCAGTTTTTTTTTTTTAATATATGAAATTTATTGTCAAATTGGTTTCCATACAACACCCAGTGCTCATCCCAAAAGGTGCCTTCCTCAATACCCATCACCCACCCTCTCCTCCCTCCCACCCCCCATCAACCCTCAGTTTGTTCTCAGTTTTTAATGGTCTCTTATGCTTTGGCTCTCTCCCACTCTAACCTCTTTTTTTTTTTTTTTCTTTTTTCCTCCCCCTCCCAAAGGCTCTCAGTTTTTCACCATTGAGGATGATGTTAGGTGTGGGTTTTTCATATATGGTATACCCTTATCTATAGTCAGCTCTTACCTGTAAAGAAGACCAGCACTGGACATCCTCGTGATGCTAGTGCCCCTCTTACTAGCACATTCCTATTAACCTTGTGGAATATGTTCTCCAAGCCGTCATGGAAAATACTTTTCTGGTAGGTTTTCTGGCCTCATATATTCACTGTAGCATATCTACTTTCCTGGGCTTTTTGTTTCCTTTCTCCAGGGTTAGCTATGGCAGTTCAGGTATTTCATTTTACTCAGCATGAGTCATTACTTTCTCCAGGTGTCTGGGAGTCACCCTACCTGAGATTTGCTCTACACCGTTGGATCCTTTCCAGTGTGTTCAATCCTATATTCCAAGAGAGTGCCCCCAAATAAATAAACTTTTCATATCTAGTATTGTTGAGCAATTATACTACCATATTGTGCCAAAGACTAATTGTACCCCATACACCACCTGGGATGGGCTCTTCTTTGCCAGTCAAGCAGTTAGGGATACAGTCTCAAAATCCCAACTTACCACTTGCTTTTTTTTGGGTCATTCCTGGTACCACTGTGTCAGTTGGGACTTCTGAGAAGTGGACACTGAGGTGGAGACAGGCATATAAAAGGTTTATGGGGATGTAACACCTGAGAAAGGAAAAAGCAGGAAGTAGGATTGAGTAGGAAGAGTCAACAGACCATGATTCAGGTCTAACAAAGTCTCGGAAAGCTCTACAGAGAGGTCCAGAGTGAAGATTAACTATTAAAAGGTTCTTGCATTGGGTCAAAGTCTAGGCCCTGTGACACATGTTGCTTGGTCATTAGCTGGGACCACTCCAGGAGGACCATGACCTGAGCTCCAAAGCAGAGGCCAACTGGAAGGAGTTAATAGTTAGAGGCCATAAGTCCTTTCTTGAAAAGGGATGTGAACATCTGAATGCTGCATTTCTATATGTTGCACAACAAGTAGTAGCACTGGAGAGATTCTATAAATAACTAGGTTGGTTTGGTATGTTCTGTATTAGTATTGGCCCTGTGGAAAAGACTGTACTAGGTACTCTGAACTATGGATATTTCAAAGAAGAGGGTACAATTTTCCAAGGTAACATTTCTTGAGAAACTGTCAGTCTGTACCAGTAGACCAAGTCAGAATTTGCAAGACACTTTTCTGTCCAAGAGCAGACACAGTATTAATTATGGTGGCCTTAATGAACTAATGAGGAAAATGTCATGTAATTTATTCAAAATATTTTTGGTGTTATTTTAATTTTGTAGTTCTCATAGAAGAGAGTACCTTCTTCTTCTTCATCTGCTTTTTGAAGCTATTTCAAATTTTCAATTCAATTGACTCTGCTTTTGGGATCTGATTCTCACTGACTTCTAAGAATTGAGAAACAACTATTTTTCCTGAGTCTCCTTATTTTCACAGCAATGTAATTTTTTACCTAGGATTGATAAGAATATTTCCTTAATACATTGGACAAAACATTTATGCAACATTTATGTAAAGTGTCACATTTGAGAATAATTCTCCTTTAATCATGTATCAACAGGGGTTGACTATATATGGAGACCAGCTCATGAATGACATTAGCTATTGACTTTAGCTGCGGAGGCCAGCCAGCTGAGTAATAACCATTGCCTTGGAGACCAGAGGACCTGGGAATACTGCACAGATTTAAGGGTCCTTGCTAATTCCGTTTTGTATAAAGCCTAGGGGCATCTTGGAGAGGAGGTGGGGGAAAGATGGATCTAGAGCACTAAAAGTTTAACCTAAATACCTGAGCATTACTTAGATTTCTTTCTTTCTTTCTTTCTTTCTTTCTTTCTTTCTTTCTTTCTTTCTTTCTTTCTTTCTTTCTTTCTTTCTTTCTTTCTTTCTTTCTTTCTTTTTTTTAGAGGGAGGGCAGTACTGACCCACAAGGGGGTGGTTTGGAAATGTGTAAGGATGGTTAAGGTTGTCAGCATGCCAGGAAAGACTGCTACTGGCATTTGTAGAGGAGGTGATGAGAGGGAGGGAGTGCTAAATGTCTGCCAAGCTCTAAGAAGAACTGTCCCACCCAGTGTGCCACTTGAGTTATCATGAGAAATATGAAAGGGGTTGTTTAAATCACAAGGTTCATTTGAGTTTAGAAGAATGGCTTAACAGTTTGGGCATTTTTGTTTGTTTGTTTTTTTGTTTTTTTCTGTCCACACAAACTAGTGGGTAAGGCTCTTGAGAAATATAAAATTAGTTTAAATCAAATAAAGAATTACCATTGCTTCCCATATCCAATTTGTAATGTGACAGGTCCTGTTACAGCTATGCTTAAAAGCATACTTAATCCAAATACAGAGTAATTATAGCCATACTTTTAACATTAGGAATATAGATTCCTGGAAGGAACCAAAGATATTCTTTAATTGATTTTCTTTAAGATGTGTTTTTGTTGAGGGTGCCTAAATCACAGATGATGGAGTTAGTCACACCGAAAAGCTAAAGCTTTGACCCACTGTTGTGTGACTTAATTCATATCATATTTTGAATGTTTTAACAAGCTTCCAGTGCTTATGTAACCCACATGTAATAAGTTAAAAGTGCTCTTGGAACTATTTCTGACAGTTTCTCTGAAAACACTTTAATTGGGGTGGCCAACAGCTTTTAACTGCCATAAGGGATGTTTTGATATGGGAGACGGGTGGCAGCAAAACCAAAAACCCACTAAAGAGGGTTCTCTTGCACCACCCCCCAAGCCCACTCTCCACCTGTGTTTTTCTTTCTGTTGATGTTTCCAGAAAACTGTTCTTTTCAGACAAACATTAAATTTTTCCAGGAGGCAAATAGTGCATTTTTCTGTAAGTAAAAATAGCAGCAAGAGAAAACAGTTTACAGGAGAAAGTGGAGATGAAGAGGAGAATAGGGTCTACGAGTAAAGAAGATCAAAAAAGGAGCAGAAACACAGTGAAAAAAGAGAAGGTTGGGAAATGGAAAGAAATAAATGAAATGGTAACAAGAATGGACATTTCTGAGTCATAATCCAACAGGCATTACCAGTGACTTTGTAGTGCAAACAAGAGGCCAAGAATCCTTTCTTTAGTACAAGAGAAGGAGTTGATTTTGGTATGTGCTATGTGCTGGAATCTCAGCACGACTCAGGCCTTTCACAAGCAGGAGGGAACATGCTGGGCCTGGCTGCAAATGGTGGCCTGTGTGAGAGAAGCTGACAGAACCAGTCCTAGGGAGAAGAGTGTGCTGGCTCAACATGATATCCAGAGCCAGATCACCGGAGTTGAAATTTACCAGCTGTATTAGTTACTTATTGTCACAGAATAAATTAACTCTAAGGCTTAGTGCATAAAACAACATTTATTATGTCACATTTTCTGCAAGACTGGATTCAGGTATAGCTTAGCCAGGTCCTCTCACAAGACTGCAGTCAAGGTATTGGCCAGGGCTTCAGGCATCTTAAGGCCTGACTGGAGAGGGTCCCTTCCAGGCTCACCCATGTGGTTGTTGGCCAGCTTCCCACTGGCCTTTGGCTGGAATCATCAGTTCCCTACCACTGATGTGGATTTCTCCCTAGGGCAGCTCACAATAGGGTGGCTGGCTTCCATCAGAGCAAACAAGTGAGAAAGGGTGACACAGGGCACACTGTAATCTAAAAGTGACATCTCATTTGGATCTTCTTCCTTTCATGAGAATCAAGTGACTAGGATCATCCCATGCTCAGGGGGAGGAGATGACACGAGGGGTCATCTCAGAGGCTGCTTTATCCCACCAGATAGGAGCCCAAACTGTCAAATCTCAGTTTCCCTCACTGTAAAGTGAGGACAAATAAGACCATTGGTAGCATTAAAGAACACAATAAACAACATTAGAGTTTTTGAAGGATGAACTAAGATGATATATGTAAGATGCGGAACATAGTGCCTTATGTAGAATAATAATTTTGAAATATTGACTGCTTTTCCTCCTAGGGATTTCCTTTTCCTTTCTCCTATGCAAGCAGTTGGTTTTCTTGGCTCATTCCTGAGGACTAAGATATGGCAAAATGGGACCAGGCTTGCTGGTTTTTCTGGTTTGGTTTCCAAAAGCCCAGATCCTTATAGAAACAGAAAGTTTGGGATGGAGAACAAATATATAGGAAAAATTGTAGGGATAGAGCAGATTTTAGGAAAGAAGAGTAGAGTGAAGGCTGAGCTTTCTCCTGCTTAAATCATGTATAGCATATTTAAAAGGTCTTTTTCCCCTAATTCTTTTGAATAAGTTTGGCAAAAGTTATGGACATTTAAATAAGCAATTCAGTGAAGGAAAATGGCTAGACTATAATTATGAAGAGGGAAGGTCTCTACAATCTCTCATCGAATCATGCAGCATGTGTTTGATAATCCTCGGATTAAGTAGAATGAAAGTACCCTAAAAAAGTAATAATGGGGATTTCACTACCTGAAGTTGAGGTTTATATTGAGTTAAAATTTAATATCACTTGGTAGTATTTTTAAAGTCCTATATCTGTAGTTAGCAAATTAGTTAAGACTATATTAGAATACTTCAGATATTCTATTGACACTCAAAGCTGTGCTAGGAAAAATGCTATTTGGGAAGCTTAAAAGTCAGTGTTTAATGTATCAGGACATTTAGGTATAAAAGGAAAAAAGGCTATTTCTCACATTTGTGTGTTTAATCAGTAGGAATTATTATTAAGCACAGATCACAGAGGCACAATGAAGAATGTGAAGTTTAGGAAATTGTTCTCTACTTTCAAATTTTCTGTCTCATTGAGAGTTTTTTTGTGAAGGATGATTTTTTTTTTCCATCTAGTTGAGAACTTCTATGAAAGGCCTTATTTGCCATACAATTCTCTTATCAGATGTCCTTCCTGATTTCTCGAACTCCAGAGGGAGTAGGCTTGTTTTGCAAACCTGTCTCAAGAGACAGACTTTTACAAGTGGTTAAGGTGACTGGCTCCAAGACAATCACGACTGCCAGTATCTGTACCTTGACCCTGCCTTTGTACCTGATTTGCTAGCTGTTTGATCTTGATCAAGTTAATTAGCATCTTTGTACCTCAGTTTTCCTATCTATAAAGCAGGAATAATAATAATATTACTTAAAGGGTTATTGTGAGAATGAAATGAGATAATCTGTGAATATACTTAGAACCTAGTAGTTCAAATGTGTCTGGCTCAAAAAACATGAGTGTGTTATTATTAGCTAGAAAAGTGTTGCTCATTTTTCTCTGCAAAATCACAGTGAGGCTTTTTTGCTCATCCCCATTATATTTATTAATATAATTTATTGTCAATTTGGCTTACATACAAACACCCAGTGCTCATCCCGACAAGTGCCCTCCTCAATACCCATCACCCATTTCCCCCCCTCTTCTACCTCCCACCAGCCCTCAGTTTGTTCTCTGTATTTAAGAGTCTCTTATGTTTCACCTCCCTCCCTGTTTGTAACTATTTTTCTTCCTCCCTTCCCCCATGGCCTTCTGTTAAGTTTCTCAAGATCCACATATGTGTGAAAACGTATGATACCTGTCTTTCTCTGATTAACTTATTTCACTCAACATAATACCCTCCAGTTCCATCCATGTTGCTGCCAATGGCATGATTTCATTCTTTCTCATTGCCAGGTAGTATTCCATTGTATATATAAACCACATCTTCTTTATCTATTCGTCAGTTGATGGACATTTAGGCTCTTTCCATAATTTGGCTATTGTTGAGAGTGCTGCTATAAACATTGGGGTACAAGTGTCCCTATGCTTCAGCACTCCTGTATCCCTTGGGTAAATTCCTAGCAGCGCTATTGCTGGGTCATAGGGTAGATCTATTTTTAATTTTTTGAGGAACCTCCACACTGTTTTCCAGAGCGGCTGCACCAATTTGCATTCCCACCAACAGTGCAAGAGGGTTCCCGTTTCTCCACATCCTCTCCAGCATCTATAGTTTCTTGATTTGTTCATTTTAGCCACTCTGACCAGTGTGAGGTGGTATCTGAGTGTGGCTTTGATTTGTATTTCCCTGATGAGGAGTGATGTTGAGCATCATTTTATGTGTCTGTTGGCCATCTGGATGTCTTCTTTAGAGAAGTGTCTATTCATGTCTTCTGCCCATTTCTTCACTGGATTATTTGTTTTTCGGGTTCATCATCATCTTGTAAGTACTTTATCTAGTTTTCTTCCCATACTAGTTATGCTCCAATGACAAACAGGACTTCTAACCCTTAATTGCTCAAATCACAGCTTTGACATTTTAAAGAACTTCACTGAAGTCATTCAAGAGATGATAGTGCAATTCAGGAAAAGAAGCCTAAGATGAAGGTGTGTGCCACTTCTCTTAGAGTTCATTATTCATGCCTTCCAAAGAGCCTCTTAGGCAGGCTACCTCCTTCCTCTCTCCTGCTTTGCTGCCATCGTCCAGGGCTTGACTCATTTTCCCCCGATGGATGTCTCTTCACTCCTGCTTTCTCTCTCAGGGCCCAGGTCCGCCATTTGCTCTGTGTCCAGCTTTTTCAAGGAAAAGCGAAAACCAGGTGACATTGTCTCATGTATTCCATCCCCACTTTCTCCTTTGCTTTGCTTAACTTAAAGGCCCATAAACGTCTATAATGTATTTTACCAAGGAGCGGTCTTTCCCCAAATGCAAATTTTCTGCTAAGCCTAAACAACAGGCACAGATTTGAGTCTGATTTCATCTAAACCAGACTCCAACCAAACCAAACCAAAAACAAAACAAAAAATAAAAAAAAAACCCACAAAAAACATGTCTTTGTAATTTGTCACAGTTCCTAAATTAATGTTTTTAGTACAGATGAAAGTGGGGAAGATATAAAATCAAAATGGTTAAGCTGTTAGTGTGGGCAATTGCAGCACATTTCTGTGAAAGATCCTGTAATAAACTATATGGTGTTGTCCAACAGAAATGTAATGTAAGCCACATATGTAATTTAAAATTTTCTAGTAAATTACATGGAAAAAAAGGTACAATTAATTTTGATGTTGTATTTTATTTGTAAAATATGTCCAAAATATTGTAATTTTAGCATATAACCAATAAAAATATTAAGGATGTAGTTTACCTTTTTTTCATGCTGCATCTTAGAAGTCCAGTGTATATTTTACATTTAAAGTGGCTATTTGGACTAGGTATATTTTGAGGGCTTAAGAGGTACATTTGTTAGTAGCTACCATATTGGACAGCTTAGAGAACTTACTTCATAATTGCCCCTAATGGGACAGTGTGATCCTTCATTGACTAAGAGCTGCTCCTGAGGGAGTTAATTTCTTCTGGCAGGCTGGCATTCCAGCTAAGCTTGCTTCTGTAGCCAGAAAGGCCTCAGGCAGAGAGATGCCAGTGCTTGTGCTAAAAAGCCATTAGAAGAACAGTCCACCACGGTGTAGGTGACCTCTGCAGAGGACAAGGGATATTGGTCACAGTATCAACAGTGTTTGCTCTAACCGTTTGAAGCAGTAGCTACCACCGTTCTTTTCCAGAGCTAGTTAAAAATGGCTAACCCCCATATCAGGAAAATGACTGAACAAATGTTCTCTCTTCTCCTTGACAAAAAAGGGTCTCTGCTCATAGATATGAAATGATAATGTACTGAGTTTGTTTTCCCTTTGTATTTCCCCATTTCAAGCCTGCAAGTAGATAGAGACCACCTTCCTCAAGGAAGGTTAGTGATAGGTCTAGAAATAGAAACCACTTGCCCGAAGATTTTGCTGGCTTTTGTTTTCTGAAGGTAGGCACATCTGCAGGGAAGACTGCTGCTGTGGCAGGGAAGAGAGGCTCACATAGTGAGAGAGGGAGAAGGCCGGAGGCACAGAGGTGGGTAAGTCTGCAGGTATGAGGAAATTAGGCCCCATTCAATGATAGTGCCCTGTTTTGGGAGGATGGCAGGATTGCAAGAAGGACCAGATGGAGCACCGAAGGTGGCAAGACCTCAGGTTGGCCAAGATTTCATCGCCTTTAAGTCTGGCACAGAAGTCAAGTACCCATAGGCATCTCTGCAGTGATGGACCAAAGATTGGATGGGGCCTTTCTGGAGATTGCTCTGGGTGAGACTTCTGGACATTTGCAGGGCTCTGGACCCTAGTAAATTTGCATTCTTTTTTTTTTTTCTTCTGGATTTGATATTTAAAGTTGTCAACATTATCTCTAAAAAGGTTTCATGAGGTTTACTGGAAGTACAGGCAAGATTTTTTTTAAAATCCCAGATTTCATGAAAACTTTTCACTTTTCACACTCTAAGACTGCTCCTATGTATCTGTTTTTCTGGCTTCCTGTAAAAAGAAGAGCATTTTTATTTCAGATAGTTGATATTCTTCACACATGCACACATGTATATTGAATTATACACTCCAAAAATAAAAATAAGACCTTGAGGCAGTAGCTAAAAAATTACACATGCATTTTAAGCAAGTTGAGTGAATATTTAAATAGAAGCTTCCTTATTATTGCTGTTGTTTATGAATTCTAAAATTTTATTTTCATTTAATTTTAAATAAACATACTTTCAGGCTTACAGAATATTTATAAGAATAGTGCAACAAATTTGTATATACCTTTAAGCAAGATTTCTCACATTTATCATTTTGCTTTATCATTTATCTGCTTTATCATTCTCTTTCTTTTTCTCCACATACACAAACACATGTATACACACCTCCTCTCCTTTCTCTGTCTTTCCACCTCCCTCGCGCACGCACGTGTGTGTGTATGTGTGTGTGAATCTTTTGAGAGGAAGCTATAAAAATGACGTATTTACCCTTAAATACTTTGGCTTTTATTTTCTAAACACAAAGACATTCTCTTATGTAACCATAACATGGTTAGACTCTGGAAATTAACATTCACAAAATACTACCATCTAATTTATAGATCTTAGGCAAATTTTGCAAATTTACCAGTCCTTCATGGCAAAAGGAAGTCCTAGATCACATGTTGCTTTCAGTTGTCTTGCCTCATTTGTCTGTTTGGGTCTGGAACAGTTTTTTTGCATTTTGTAACATTGACATTTTTGAAGAGCTTGGGCCAGTTATTTTGAAGAATACCCTTCAATTTGGGTTTGTCTGATGTTTTCTCACAATTAGATTTAGTCTATGTGTTCATTTTGATAGGAAAGCCCCAAAAGCAATGATGTATTTTTTTTCTCAGTGTATGATGTCAGGAGGCACATGATGTCAATTTCGCTGAGAAAGTCTTATTATGAAATAAGTATTAACTAAACTGTGTTTTTCCAGTGACATAGTGATTTACGTTAAGTTACAACATTTGTTACATTGTCCTTAATTGGTAACAAACAATTCATACACTGATATTTTGAACTCTTAGAGTTCATTTGTTGATTATAGTCCCAGTGTCCATTTCTCAACTTGTCCCTTTCACAGAAGACTTTAATTTTCTCTTTGGGGTTGCTTTTCCACCTGGGGAAACCAGCTGTATCCCTTCACTCAACCAGAGGACATGTGATCAAGGTCAGTGAAAGTATTGCATTGCCCTGGAGTCAGTATTGTTTCAAGGATGGGATTTTACCAAGGCAATCTAATTACAGTGAGCCTTGAGATTTTTGATAGGAGTGCTGGAGTAAAGATGCTATTTCCTTCTGGACAATGTGATAGGAATGTGAAGTCTGAAATTGTTGCAGCCATTGTTATGTTGGGGGCTAACCTGGGATCAATGCTGGCCTGTGAAAAACAGATAACTACTAACTTTACAAATGTCAAGATTAAGCATGACCTGAAGCCTACTTATGAACTGTTTGGCAGCAATTCTAAACCAAGGTTTATACTATCCCCTATTTTTGATTGTGAGGGATGCTATTGTCAGAACTCATTACTACAGATATTTAGTTTCTGAAGTCAGGAATGGTACACATTTTGTGATGTGAAGAATAGTTCTGAATAATAAAGAATTGTCCTAGCTAAAATGCTAATAGTGGTTCCCAACTGAGAAACACAATGTTTTACATTTGGATTGGAATTTGTACTTATTTTCACCTGAAGGTATTCTAGTTTGCCGGAATACTGTTCAGATCAGGGAGTATGTATGGGTACCTATAGACAGTGTGTTTGCCACTAGCATCTGTTTTGATGGTCAGGGCTCATGTCGTCCTAGTTTTTAAATGTTTTGCATATTATCCCTGCTACTAGACCTGCTACTAGACCCAGAATTCTCTGCTCTAGGTATGCTATGTCTAGGATGAGCCTTAGTTCTCGGCTTCAGTATTTTATATTTATTTTTTGAGAGAGAGAGAGAGAGAGAGAGAGAGAGAGAGAGAGAGAGAGATGGAGAGAGGAGCAGAGGGAGAGAGAGAGAATCCCAAGCAGGCTCCACACTCAGTGCGGAGCCCAGTGCAGGGCTCAATCCCACAACCCTGGGATCATGACCTGAGCCAAAATCAAGAGTTGGGTGCTCAACTGACTGAGCTATCCAGGCACCCTTGAGCTTCAGTATTTTTAGTGAACCCTTTCCCAAATCCTAATTGTATCTGCAAAGTCCAAATGAGGAACTGCTATCTTGGTTTTCTGATTTTATACTCCAACCTGTCTTCTTATTGGCTTAACCTCCATCCTCTTAGCTTGGACTCCTAGACACTTGGTAATTTCCTTTTCCCAGAAATTAGAGCCACGTCACCAACATCATGATTGGAGGACTCTTTTGATCAGGTATCCTAAGAGTACTATATTTTGCCTGTCTCTCAAAAAGACTCATAGAAGATATTGTTGTAGCTACACTAAACGACCTCTGGTTTGCCATTGCCAAGGTAATGATGCCATTCTTAATTGACTCTGAGCTTGTTAAACTCTTCTGGGTATTGAGATTTGGTGTGTGGACAGCCTCCCACCAGGAGGCCAAGTCTTGAAGCACATTTAGTACATCCAGTCCTTCTCCAGTCTTATGCTGCATCTTCAGTTTCTGTTCCACCATGCGTCATGCCTGAACCTCACAGGTTAAAACAGTCTCCTCAGGAAATTACTATGACTCTCCACCCTTCTGAACCATCTAATTCTTCTTCAGAGATAAAAGCAGAGAGATTGTTGGGTATTAACTGGTAGTGGTAATGTATTAAACTATAGAATGAAGATTTAAGACAATTATCTAGGTAGAGAAATTTACATTAAAGAACAGAGGAAAAAGGTGAGGTTTACTTTATTTATAGTTACTAAGATTAGCTTTTTATATTGATATTGTCATTGAGGATTCCTAAATATTTGGTGAAGAGGGATTGCTTTTAGTCTGAAGCATTTTTCATCTTTATTCAGGTATACTTGATAAATAAAATTATAAGATATTTAAAGTATACAACCTGATGTTTTGATATATGAACACATTGTCAGAGGATTTCCCCTCATTGAGTTTATTAACATATCTATCATCTCACATATTTACTTTTTATTCTTATAGCAAATTTCAATTATACAATACAGGGTTATTTAATTTTTTAATGTAATCTCTACACCTAATGTGGTTTGAACTCACAACCTTGAGATCAAGAGTCACATGCTCTACTGACTGACCCAGCCAGGTGCCCCACAATACAGTGTTATTAGCTGCAGTCACCATGTTTTACATTAGATACTGGTACCTCATTTTACTTTATAATAGAAGGTTTATACCCTTGGCCATCCTCTCCTTATCTCCAATCCTCAGTTCTTGGCAACCACTTTTCCACTCTGTATCTATGAGTGAGACTCTTTTTTTTTTTTTTAATTCCACATATAAACGATACATGTAGTGTTTATCTTTGGCTTGTATTACTTAACTAATGCCCTCCCGGTTCATCTGTATTGTTCCAAATGTCAGGATGTCCTTCTTTTTTTAAGGATGAATCATATGTCATTGTATACATATGCCACATTTTCTTTATCCATTCATGAATCAATGGATACTTAGGTTGTTTCTGTACATTGCCTATTGTAAATAATGCTCCAGTGAAGCATTGTAAAGAGTGTAAAGATATCTCTTTGAGATAATGATTTTGTTCCTTTGGTATATACCTAGAAGTGCAAGATCATATGGTAATTCTGTTTTTAATTCTTTGAAGAATCTCCATCTGTTTTCTATAGTGGCTGTAGCAGTGTGCATTCCCAACAATAGTGTATCAAGCATTCCCTTTTCACCACATCTTTGTGAGCATTTGTTATGTCTTCTCTTTTTGATAATAGCTACTCTAATAGATATGAGGTATTAGCTTATTATGGTTTAGTTTGCATTTCTCTGATATTTAGTGATATTCACCCTTTCATGGACCTGCAGGCCATTGCTTTTTGTTTGTTTGTTTGTTTTTTGTTTTTTGTTTTGATATTGAGTTGTAGGAGTTCCTTGTATATTTTGGATATTAACTGCTTGTTGGCTATATGATTTGCAAATATTTTCTCCTATCCTATTTTTTAGATTGCCTTTTTATTTATTGATAATTTCTTTGCTATGCAGTAGCTTTTTAGTGTGATATAGTCCCACTTGCTTATTTTTGCTTTCTGTACCTTTGCTTTTGGTGTGAAATCCAAGAAACCTTCACCACATCGAAAGTCAAGGGGCTTACATGCCTATATTTTTTTCTAGGAGTTTTATGATTTCAAGTATTATGTTCAAGTCTTTAACCATTTCGATTTGATTTTTGTGTATGGCATAAGTTAGGGATCCAGTTTCTTTCATTTACGTGTGGCTATCCAGTTTTCCCAACACTTTCAATTGAAGAGACTGTCCTTTCCCAGTTGTATATTCTTGGTTCCTTTGTCAGAAATTAATTGACCATCTATGTAATTGTTTATTTCTGGACTCTCTATTCTGTTCCATTGATCTGTCTGGTTTTATGCCAGTACCATACTGTTTTGATTACCATGGCTTTGTAATATGGCTTGAAAGCAAGTGTGATGTTTCCAACAGTATACTTTGTTCTTCTTCCTCAAGGTACACTGGCTCTTCAGGGTCTTTTGTGGTTTTGTACAAATTGTAATATTTTTTTTTTCCTTTTCTGTAGACAGTTTCATTGGAATTTTGATATGGATTTCATTGAAAGTGTAGATTGCTTTGAGTAGTACTGACATTTTAACTATCAATTCTTAGAATCAATGAATGTGGAATATCTTTCCATTTATTTATGACTTCAGTTTCTTTCATCAGTGTCCTATGATTTTTGAGGTACAAATCTTTTGCTTCCATGGTTAAATTTATTCCTAAGTATTTTATTCTTTTTGATGCTATTGTAAATGTATTAATTTCTCTCTGATAGTTGATATATAGAAATGAAAGTTATTTTGCATATTGATTTTGTGGCCTACAACTTTACTAAATTTGTTTATTAATTCTAATAGACTTTTGGTGGATTCTTTAGGATTTTTTTTATATATGATATCATGTTTTCTGCAAATAGAAATGATTTTACTTTTTTCTTTCCAATTTGGGTATTTTTTTATTTCTTTTTCTTGCCTAATTTGCTCTGACTCATTACTTTTAGTACTATATTGAATAAAATTGGCATTCTTGTCTTATTTCTGATCCAGGATAAAAAGTTTTTGGTATTTCATTATTGAATATGATGTTAGCTGTGGGCTTGTTAAATAGGCCTTTATTAAGTGATGTATGTTTCTTTTATACCCAGTTTATTGAGCATTTTTATCATGTAAGGATGAGTTTTGTCAGATGCTTTTTCTGCATTTATTGAGACAATCATATCTTTCATTTTGTTAATGTGATGTCACATTGATTTGTGGGTGTTGAACCATCCTTGCATCCCTGGTATAAATCCCACTTGGTTATGGTGTATGATCCTTTATATTATTGAACTCTGGTAATATTTTGTTGAAGATTTTTGCATCTTTGCTCTCTCAGGGATATTAACTGGCAATTTTTTTTCTTGTGTTCTTTTCTGATTTTGGTATTGCAGTAATAATGGCCTTGTAACATGAATTTGGAAATGTTCCATACTTTTCTATTTTTTGGAAGAGTTTGAGAAGGATGGGTATTAGTTACTCTTTAAATATTTGGTAGAATTCACTAGTGAGACCATCTGGTGCTGGACTTTTCTTTGTTGGAAGGTTTTGGCTTACAAAGTCAGTCTCCTGATAATTGGTCTTTTCAAATTTTCTATTTCTTCATTATTCAGTCTTGGTTGGTGGTATGTTTCTATGAATTTATCCATTTCTTCTACATTGTCAAATTAGTTGGTGCATAATTGTTTATAGTAGTGTCTTCTGATACTTTATATTTCTTTGGTATCAGTTATAATGTCATCTCTTTTATTTCCAATTTTATATAGTTGAGACACCTCTGTTTTTTTACTTGGTAAGTCTTGTAAAAGTTTGTCTATTTTGGTTATCTTTTCAAAAAACGTGTCTTAGTATTACTGACCTTTTCTATTGTCTTTTTAGTCTCTATTTCATTTATTTCGACTTTAATCTTTATTTCCTTTCGTCTGTAAGCTTTGGCTTAGTCTGTTCTTTTTCAAGTATCATGAGATGTTGAGTTAGGTTGTTTGAGAACTTTCTTTTTTCTTCATGTAGGCATTTGTTACTATAAGATTTCCTCTTAGAACTGCTTTTGCTGCATTTCATAAGTTTTGGTATGTTCTCTTTCCATTTTCATTTGTCTTAAGATTATGTTTGATTTATTTTTTGGTTTCTTGACTTATTTGTTGTTAGGAACATGTTGTTCAATCATGTATTTGTGAATTTTCCAGTTTTCTTACTGATTTCTAGTTTCATACCATGTGGCTAGAAAAAAATGTTTGATCTGATTTCAATTTATTAAGACTTGTTCTGTGGCTTACCATATGGTCCATTCTGGAGGTGGTTCCATGTGTGCTTGAGAAAAATGTGTATTCTACTGTTGTTGGTTGGAATATTCTGTATATGTCTGATAGTTTCATCTGATCCAATCAATGCACCTTTAGCTCCAATGTTTGCTTTTTGATTTTCTGTCTGGGTGAACTATCCATTGTTGAAAGTGGATTATTGAAGACCCCTGCTATTACTGTATTACTGCCTATTTATTTATATCTGTTAATGTAAGCTTTATATATTATATATATATAAGCTTTATATATTAACTTCTATATTGGTTATATTGCTTCTATATTGGTTGCTTAAATATTTACAAATGTTATAACCTCTTTTTTTAATTTAATTTACTTCCAAATTAGTTAGCATATAGTGAAATAATGATTTCAGAAGTAGAATCCAGTGATTCATCCCTTACATATAACACCCAGGGCTCATCCCAACAAGTGTCCTCCTCAATGCCCCTTGCCCATTTAGCCCATCCCCCCACCCAATCCCCCTCTAGCAACCCTCAGTTTGTTCTCTGTATTTAAAAGTCTCTTATGTTTTGTCCCCCTCTTTGTTTTTTTTAATTACTTTTGCTTCCTTTTGCTTATGTTCATCTGTTTTGTATCTTTGAGTCCACATATGAATGAAGTCATATGATATTTGTCTTTCTCTGATGACTTATTTCACTTAGCACAATACACTTTAGTTTCATCCATGCTGTTGCAAATGTCAAGATTTCATTCTTTTTGATTGCCAAGTAATAATCTGTTGTATATATATACCACATCTTCTTTATCCATTTATCTGTTGAGGACATTTGGGCTCTTTCCATACATTGGCTATTGTCAATGGTGCTGCTACAGACATTGAGGTGCATGTGCCCTTTCAAAACAGTACTCCTGTATCCTTTGGATAAATACCTAATAGTGCAATTGCTGGGTCGTAGGGTAGTTTTAGTTTTCATTTTTTGAGGAACCTTCATACTGTTTTCCAGAGTGGCTGCACCAGTTTGCATTCCCACCAGCAGAGCAAAAGGGTTCCTCTTTTTCCACATTCTTGCCAATATCTGTTGTTGCCTGAGGTGTTAATTTTAGCCATTCTGACTGGTGTGCGGTGGTATCTCCTTGTGGTTTTGACTTTTATTTCCCTGGTGATGAGTGATGTTGAGCATCTTTTCATGTTCTGTTAGTCATCTGGATGTCTTCTTTGGAAAAGTGTCTATGCATGTCTTTTGCCCATTTCTTCACTGGATTATTTGTTTTGGGTATTGAGTTTGATAAGTTCTTTATAGATTTTAGATACTAACCCTTTATCTGATATGTCATTTGCAAATATCTTCTCCCATTCTGTCAGTTACCATTTAGTTTTGCTGATTGTTTCCTTTGCTGTGAAGAAGGTTTTTATCCTAATGAGGTCCCAATAGTTCTTTTTGCTTTTGTTTCCCTTGTCTCTGAAGACATGTTTAGTAAGAAGTTGCTGCAGCCAAGGTCAAAGAGGTTTTTGCCTGCTTTCTCCTCTAGGATCTTGATGCTTCCTGTCTTAACGTTTAGGTCTTTCATCCATTTTGAGTTAATTTTTTGTGTGTGGTGTAAGAAAGTGGTCCAGGTTCATTTTTTTGCATGTAGCTGTCCAGTTTTCCCAACCCCATTGACTGAAGAGACTGTCTTTATTCCATTGGGTATTCTTTTCTGCATTGTTAAAGATGAGCTGGCCATACATTAGTGAGCCCATTTCTGAGTTCTCTATTCTGTTCCATTGATCTAAGTGTCTGTTTTTGTGCCAGTACCATACTGTCTTGGGGAATTATAGCTTTGTAATACAACTTAAAGTCTGGAATTGTGATGTCTCCAGCCTTGGTTTTCTTTATCAGGATTGCTTTGGCTATTCAGGGTCTTTTCTGGCTCCGTACAAATTTTAGGATTGTTTGTTCTAGCTCTGTGGAGAATGCTGATGTTATTTTGATAGGGATTTCAGTGAATATGTAGGTTGCTTTGGGTAGTATTGACATTTTAACAATATTTATTTTTCCAATCCATGAGTATGGAATGATTTTCCATTTTTTTTGTGTGTTTTCTTCAATTTCTTTCACAAGCTTTCTATTGTTTCCAGTGTGTAGATTATTCACCTCTTTGGTTAGGTTTATTCCTAGGTGTTTTATAGTTTTGGTGCAATTGAAAATGGGATCAATTCCTTGATTTCTCTTTCTGCTGCTTCATTATTGGTATACAGAAGTACAGCTGATTTCTGTGCATTGATTTTATATACTGTGACTTTGCTGAATTAATGGATCAGTTCTAGCAGTTTTTTGGTGGAATCTTTAGGATTATCCATATACAGTGTCATGTTGTCTGTGAAGAATGAAAGTTTGACTTCCTCCTTGCCAATTTGGATGCTTTTTATTTCTTTTTTAAAAAATTTTTTAAATGTTTTTAAATTTATTTTTGAGACAGAGACAGCATGAGCAGGGGAGGGGCAGAGAGAGGGAGACACAGAATTCGCAGCAGGCTCCAGGCTCTGAGCTGTGAGCACAGAGCCTGACATGGGGCTCGAACTCATGGACTGTGAGATCATGACCTGAGCTGAAGTCGGATGCTTAACTGACTGAGCCACCCAGGCGCCCCAAGGATGCCTTTTATTTCTTTGGGTTATCTGATTGCTGAGGCTAGGACTTCCAACACTTTGTTGAATAACAGTGGTGATAGTGGACATCCTTGCCCTGTTCCTGACCTTAGCAGGAAAGCTCTCAGTTTTTCCCCATTGAGGATGATATTAGCGTCTTTATATGATGATAACCGTCATCATAAGACAGATAATATACCGTCTTTAGTATATGGCTTTAATAATCTTGAGGTATGATCCTTCCATCCCTAATTTCTTGGGTGTTTTTATCAAGAAAGAATGCTGTGTTTTGTCAAATGCTTTCTCTGCATCTATTGAGAGGATCATGTGTATCTTATTCTTTTTTTCTTAAGTTTATTTATTTATTTTGAGAGAGGCAGAGACAGCATGAATGGGGGAGGGGCAGAAAGAGAGAGGGAGGGAGAGAATCTCAAGCAGGCTCATTGCTGCCAACACAGAGCCCCATGTGGGGCCTGAACTCATGAAACCGTGAGATCATGACCTGAGCTGAAAGCAGAGTCAGATGCTTAACCAGCTGAGCCACCCAGGTGCCCCTTATTCTTTTTTTTATTAATGTGATATATCACAGTGATTGATTTGCTGATATTGAATCAGCCCTGCATCCCAGGTATAAATCCCACTTGACTGCACTGAATAATTCTTTTAATGTATTGTTGGATGTGGTTGGCTAGTATCTTGTTGAGAATTTTTGCATCCATGTTCATCAGGGAAATTGGACTGTAGTGCTCCTTTTTACTGGTGTCTTTGTTTTTGGAATCAAGGTAATGCTGGCCTCATAGAATGAGTTTGGAAGTTTTCCTTACATTTCTATTTTTTGGAACACCTTCAACAGAGTACGTGTTTACTCTTCTTTAAATGTTTTGTAGAATTCCCTTAGGAAGCCATCCAGCCCTGGACTCTGGTTTTTTTGAAAGATTTTTTGGTTACTAATTCAAATTTTTTTTAGATAGCATTGATTTCTGCTGTAAGCTTTATAATTTCGTGTCTTCTTCTGGTATTAGGATTCATCTGCTGTTCTTTTTCTCCAGCTCTTTAAGGTGTAAGATTAGGTTGTGTATCAGAGACCTTTCTTCCTTCTTTAGGAAGGCCTGAATTGCTATATACCTCCCTCTTATGAGTGCCTTTGCTGCATCACAGAGGTTTTGGGCTGTCGTGTTATCATTTTCATTGGCTTCCATGTCCTTTTTATTTTCCTCTTTAATTTCTTGGTTAAACCATTCATTCTTTAGTAGGATGTTCTTAATCTCCAGGTATTCTTGGTCTTTTCATATTTGCTCTTGTGTTGATTTGGAGTTTCATAACGTTGTGTCTGAAAATATGCACGGCATGATGTTGATCTTTTTGTACTTGTTGAGGGCTAATTTGTGTCCCGGTATGTGATCTATTCTGGAGAATGTTTCATGTGCACTCAAGAAGAATGTGTATTCTGCTGCTTTAGGATGAAATGTTCTGAATATATCTGTGAAGTTCATCTGGTCCAGTGTGTCATTCAAAACCGTTGTTTCCTTGTTGATTTTCTGCTTAGATGATCTGTCCATTGGTGTAAGTGGTGGTGTTGAAGTCCCCTACTATTATGGTATTATTATCAATGAGTTTCTTTATGTTCATGATTAATTGATTTGTGTATTTGGGTGTTTCATGTGGGGGCATAAATGTTTACAATCGTTAGCTCTTCTTGGTGGCTTGGCCTTTATTTAAGATATAAATAAATATATTTATCTTAATCTCTTGTTGCAGTCTTTATTTTAAAAAATTGGGGTCACTTGAGTTACTCAATTGGTTAAGTATCTGACTTTGGCTCAGGTCATGATCACGGTTCGTGAGTTTGGACCCCATATCGTTTTCTGTGTTGATAGCTCAGAGCCTGGAGCCTGCTTCACATTCTGTGTCTCCCTCTGTCTCTACCCCTTCCTCTCTCATCCTCTGTCTCTCTCTCTCTCTCTCTCTCAAAAATAAATATAAAAAATTAAAAATAAATAAAATGTAGTGTCTGATACAAGTATGGCTGCTCTAGCTGCCTTTTGGTGATCGTTAGCATGATAGATGGTTCTCCATCCTCCTACTTTTAATCTGAAGGTCTCTTTAGGTCTAAAATGGGTCTCTTGTAATCAGCATGTAGATGGATCTTGTTTTCTTAACCATTTTGATACTCTGTGTCTTTTGATTGGAGCGTTTAGTCTGTTGACATTTAGAGTGAGTGCTGACAGTTATGAATTTGCCATTGTGCTGCCTGTAGAGTTGGAATTTCTGGTGCTGTTCTCTGGTCCCTTCCAGACTTTGTTGTTTTTGGTTTTCGTTTTGTTTTGTTTCATCTTTTCTCCCCTTTGAGAGTCCCTCTTATAATTACTTGCTGGATTGGTTTAGTGGTCATTGAACTCCTTTGTTTTTGTTTGTCTGGGAAACTCTTTATCTCTCCTATTTTTAATGACAGCCTTGCTGGATAAAGAATTTTTGGCTGCATATTTTTCCAATTCAGCACATTGAATATATCCTGCCACTCTTTTTCACCTGCCAAGTTTCTGTGGATAGATCTGCTATGAACTTGATCTGTCTTCCCTTATAGGTTTAGTACTTTTTTTCCTTTACTGCTTTTATAATTCTTTCCTTGTCTGTGTATTTTGTGAATTTGACTATGATATGTTTTGTTGATGGTCGTTTTTTGTTGAATATGATGGGAGTTCTCTGTACTTCTTGGATTTTGGTGTCTGTGTCTTTCCCCAGATTAGGAAAGTTTTCTGCTATAATTTGCTCATCTAAACCTTCTACTCCTTTTTCTCTCTTTTCATCTTACAGGACTCCTATCATTCAAATATCATTCCTTTTTAATAAGTTGCTGAGTTCTCTAATTCTTATATCATACTCTTTAATTCTCTCTCTCTCTCTTTTTTTTTGGATTCATTATTCTCCATAATTTTGTCTTCTGTATTGCTGGTTCACTTCTCTGCTTCATCCATCCTTTCTGCTGTGGCATCCATTTGAGATTGCATCTCAGTTAGAGCATTTTAAGTTTTGTCCTGACAAGCTTTTACTTCTTTTATCTCCACAGAATGGGATTCTATGCTTTTTTTTCCCCACCCCTGCTAGTATTCTTATTACTGTGATTATAAATTCTAGTTCAGAGATCTTGCTTATATCTGTGTTGATTAGGCCCCTGGCTATCATTTCTTCCTGTTCTTTCTTTTGGGGTAAATTCTTTCATTTTATCATTTTGGAGGAAGAAAACAATAATAAAATTTAAAAAATTAAATAAAGGAAGCTAGAGTCTAGGTGTGTTTTGGTCTGGTTGTTGAAAGAAGCATGGTAGCATAGAGAAAAAAGGTAAAGAAAAAAGAGAAAAAGAAAGTAGGAAAAAGTTTAAAAATTTAAAAAAAGCATAATAAAATAGAATAAAATGAAATGAAAGTGAAATAGAATAAAAAATATACAAAAAATGAAAAAATATAGCAGAAAGATAAAAAAATTTAAAAAGGACATAAAAATAATTTTTTCTCTTTTAGTATCCATGAAAATGGAAAGAAAGTAAAGAAATAACAATTTAAGCAAAAGCAAAAAAAAAAAAAAAGAAAAGAAAAGAAAAATGATTAGGTGGACCAGCAAACAGAATGAAACCCAAATTAAAGTACATCCAGTTTCCCCTAGAAGTCAAACTGTGAAATACTTTATAGCCTGTACACTAAGCAGGTGGAGAGACTTGTGGTGGTCCTCTAGGGTATGAACTTGCTGTGTGCAGTTGGACGGGGCTTGGTGTACAGGCTCTGTTCTCTACCAGCTGTTGCTGATTGGCTTACTGGGGTGGATTGGTGAGGCGTGTGTACACATGTATGTGAAAACGTGGGTGAGGTGAAAATGGCATCACCTAGCTTCCTAGTCTCTGGCACAGGAACTCTGCACTCTCACCTACTGGCAGTTAAGCACTCCTCTTTTGTCTCTGGCTTTTGTCCACTCCCTGCTTGTACACTGTCTGCGTCCAAGCTGTCAGCCTGCCAGGCGACTCCTCCCTCCCAAATTTTATCTCATTCGGGGCTGTGTTTCCAAACTTTTCACTTCTGAAAGCCCTGTGGCTTGGAGCTGTGCCAACCCTCTGGGGGAGGGTCTTCCTGTGCAATGGCAGGGTGCTGGCTTGTCCCAGAGATGTTCCTGTAATCTCTCTGTGGCAGAGGTTCAGAGATTGTGGCTATGTGCTGGCACCTAAGAAAAAGTGTGTGTGATTGCTCAGAGGCAGTGGTTCATGGGTTATGGAAAATCACAACACACAACTGGCACCAGGTGTCACCACACCCTGGTGTCTTTGTTCCAATACCAGCAAACATGGCTGCTCCCTGGGGTCCCCTGGGACCTTTGTTTGTGGGGTGGCCAAATGGACTCTACCAAATGCCCTCCTAGCAGGGGAACTGCTTCTTCGCATGTGACCTACAGACCCCTCAGACCTCGCTGTCTGCTCCCGTGGATTCACCCTTCCTCCCCACCAGAGCACTGCCAGGTATTAAGTTCCAGAATTTTAGACTCTGTTTTCTCCTGTTTATAGAGTCCTAATGGTATTGAAACCCTCTCCTTTCTCCTTATCAATGGTTTTGGGGAATAGATTTCTTGTGTAGTCCCTTGTGTTTCTACTCTTTGTCTTCAGCTCCTTTGGGCAGAGTGCTTTTCCTGCACTCTCCGGTGTGCTGCACTCTCTCCCCCCACCCCCCCTTATCTGTCCTCTCTCCACAAAAACAGCTCCCTACCCTCTGTAGCTTTTCTCTCATCCATTTCACCTCTCTGCACTGAGTACCTCTTGAGTTCTATGGCTCAAGTTATGCAGATTGTTGTGTTAATCCTCAGGTCAATTTTCTAGGTGTGCAAGATGGTTTGGTGCTGTTCTAGCTGCATTTCAGGGATGAGAGAAGTTCAGAACTTCCATGGTGTTCTGCCACCTTGGCCAGAAATATTATATCCTCTTGATGACTTGACTTCTTTTATCATTATATGATGACTTTGTTTATTTCTTGTTATAGTTTTGGCTTAAGTCTGTTTTGTTTGCCATAAGTACAGCTCCATCTTCTTTATTTTGGTGTCCATTTGCATGGAATATTTTTTTGTGTTCTTTAAGTTTCAGTCTGTGTGTGTCCTTAAAGTTGATGTGTCTCTTTGTGGGCAACATAGGTGGGTCTTATTTTTATACATTCAGCAACTGTATATATTTTGATTAGAGAATTTTAGTTTGTTTATATTTAAAGTAATTACTGATAGGTATGGACTTACTCTTGCAATGTTGTTGTTTTCTGGTTCTTTTGTAAATCCTTTGTTCTTTTTTGTCTCTCTTGCCTTCTTTTTTCTGTCATGGTATGCTTTGATTTCTTTCTATTTATTATTTGTGTATGCACTATAGCTTTTGGTTTGTGGTTATCATAAGGCTTATGTAAATTATAACAGTCTGTTTTTAGCTTGGAGCAATTTAACTTTGAATGCATAAAAAAGCTCTACATTTTTTGCTTCCCCCTACATTAAAAAATTTTTTAATATTTATTTATTTTTGAGAGAGAGAGAGACAGAGAGAGAGAGAGACAGAGCACAAGCAGAGTAGGGGGCAGAGAGAGAGGGAGACACATAATATGAAGCAGGCTCCAGGTTCTGAGCTGTCAGCCCAGAGCCTGATAGGGGGCTTAAACTTGTGAATCAGGAGATCATGACCTGAGCTGAAGTTGGACACTCACCTGACTGAGCCATCCAGGTGCTTCTTGTGTTTTTGATATCATAATTTACATCTTTTAAATATGGTTTTTAAAAATGTTTAATCATTTTTGAGAGAGAGAGAGAGAGAGAGAGAGAGAGCAAGGGAGGGGTAGAGAGAGAGAGAAAGAATCCCAAGCAGGCTTCATGCTGATAGCACAGAGCCCAACATGGGGCTTAATCTCACGAACCATGAAATTATGACCTGAGCCAAAATCAAGAGTCAGATGCTTAACCGTCTGAGCTACCCAGGCATCCTGACGACTTATATCTCTTTATTTACGTTGCATATCCATTAATAAATTATTGTAGTTATATTTATTTTTAGTACTTTTATCCTTTAACTTTTATACTAGTGGTAATAGTGGTTTACCTACCACCATTGCAATATCATTCTTCATTCAACTATATATTTACCTATATGACTGAATTTAACCTTTCATATGTTTTTGTGTAACTAATTAGCACCCTTTTGTTTTAGCTTGAGAACAAAACAACTCTCCCAACTTCTGTCTGCCTTCTTCTGTCTTGATAAACTCTCCCAACTTCTGTCTGCCTGGGAAACTCTTTATCTCTCTTTTAATTCTGCAGGACTACTTTGCCAGGTAAGGTATTCTTGGTTGGCAGTCTTCTTCCCCCATTACTTTGGCTATATCATCCAACTCTCTTTTGGCCTGCAAAGTTTCTACTGAAAAATCTGCTGATACTTTTATGAGGGTTCTCTCTTCATAGCAATTTGCTTTTCTCTTGATGCTTTTAAGATTCTAACAGTTTAATTGTAATGCATCTTGGAGTGAGTCTCTTTGGATTTGTCTTTTTTTTTTTACTCTCTGAGATTCTTTGATCTGGATGTCTGTTTCTTTCCTTAGGTTAGGGAAGTTTTAAAGCTATTATTTCTTTGAATATGCTCTCTTTTTCTCTCTCTTCTTCTGTGATCCCTGTAGTATGAATACTGGCCCATTTGATGGTGTCCCATGAATTTCTTAAGCTATTTTCATTCTTTTTCATTTATTTTTCTGTTAACTTCTCTAATTGGCTGAATTCCACTACCCTGTCTTTTGAATTTTGTTGATCTTTTTTTTTCCTTCTTCATCTAGTCTGCTTTTGAGTCCATCTATTGAAAATTTCAGGTCAGTTATTGTTTTCTTCAGCTCTATGATTTCTGATTGATATTTTCTTATATTTTCTATCTATTTGTCAAAATTTTCACTGAATTGTTCTTCTGACCTCAGGAAACATCTTTATGACCAGTATTTTGAACTCTTTATTAGATTAATTACTTATTTTCATTTTATTTAAGGTCCCTTTCTGGAGTTTTATCTTATTCTACTGTTTGCTAAGTATTTCTCTGTTTCTTCATTTTCCTAACTTTGTTGGTTTCTGTATATTGTATAAAATAGCCACTTCTTTCCCTCTTGACATAATATCTCATGTAGGAGATCAAACTTGTTAATCAACCCGGCCAAGCTCTTGGCTTTCTCTCGGACTTCTGTGATTGACCAAGATGCCTGTTTTGTTTTAGTGGCTCCTGGTAGTTAAGTCTTGTCAGTGTTCCAAAAGGGAGGATTACAGTTGGCACCTAGATATAGATTGATTAGAAGCTGGAACGTCAGGCAGAAGCTGGGAAAGTATGTACTTATGTCATAGTCAGGCCCTAGATATGTATTAAAGTTAGAAGCTTGAGTTGTGGGGCAACTAGGTGGCTCAGTAGGTTAAGCGTCAGACTTTGGCTCAGGTCATAATCTCACAGTTCTTGGGTTCGAGCCCTGCATCAGGCTCTGTGCTGACAGCTCAGAGTCTGGAGCCTGCCTCTCTCTCTGTTCGTCCCCCACTTGCACTCTGTCTCTGTCTCTGTCTCTCTCAACAATAAATAAACATTAAAAACAAAAACCAATCCCCCCCTTCCCCTGCCCCCCCCCCCAGCTCATTCATTAGTTTTTAAGAAACTAGATCCTTTTCAAGGAAAGACTTGGAGAGGAGCATTTTCACCTGCTTCTTCTGTATTGAGCCCTGGAGGGATAGCTGAGTAAGAACTCTTCTTTGTTTCCTATAATCCTGTGGGACTGGCTGCTATGAGAGCCAGGTGATTTGCAAATCTGTCCCTTGAGTGGCAGCTGTAAAAGTTGGAGTGCAGACATGTGTACAAGCTTCTTCCAGGGAAATACTGGTGACTTGGAGCAGGCTGGAGGGAGAAAACAGGGGAGGTATCTGTTGGTCTTCCCAGTGTCTGGAGATGTTGGCTGCCAGCCACTAGATGCATGCTAAATTAGAAACCTGGCCCTCAGGCAGCAGCTTTTAAAGTATGCAAATAAATCCCTCTCATAGAGAGACTGGAAGAAGGGTATTTTTGCCTGCTCTCTCTGTGTTGAGCTCTGGGGTGATAGCCCATTAAGAATTGCTTCTTTGAGGGTGCCTTGAAGCTCATTCAGTTTAGCGTTCAACTCTTGATCTTGGCCCAGGTCATGATCTCATGGGTTCCTGAGTTCTAGCCCCATGTCAGGATCTGTGCTGACAGTGTGGAGCCTGCTTGAGATTCTCTGTCTCCCGCTCTCTCTGCCCCTCCCCTGCATGCATGTGCTCTTTCTCTCTCTCTCAAAAATAACATTAAAAAAAATTGCTTCTTTGTTTGCTGTATCCCTGTGGGGCTCATGAATGGAAACTCCATTGGCTGTCAGAACCAGGCAATCCAGAGACCCATCCCTTGGTCAGCGGCTGGAAAAAAATGGGGTATAGATGTATGTACAAGCTTCTTTCAGGGAAATACTAGTGACTTGGAGTGAGTGGAGGGAGTAGATGGGGGAAATGTTTGCCAACTTTCCTAGTCTCTGAGGGAGGATCAGAGCCCCGGATGCCTGCTAAATTAGAAGCCTGACCTTTAGGAAGCAGCTTTTGATATGTGTAGATAAACTCTTTTCAGGGAATGAATGGGAGATGGGTAGTTTTTGTCTGTTCTCACTGTGCTGAGCCTTGGTGGGGGTAGCCAGTTAAGAACTGTTTTTCTGTTTGATACAGTCTTGTGAATCTCATGGATGAAAATCCTATTGGCTTTCAGAACAAGGTGTTTGGGAGCCTGTCTCACAGGTGGGAGTCTTAAAAGTTGGAGTGTTAGAGGTAGGATCCCAACCCCCTTTGCTCCAAAGGGAGAAGTTGGCTGTTGGGTGTTCCATTCTTATTGCATAGTGCTGTACTAGGTGTGGGTTTTATGGCAAAAGTGTGTCTCAGACTTTCCTACCCATTTCAATATATTTCCTTTTTTTAATGTTTATTTATTATTATGAGAGAGAGAGAGAGTGAGCATGAGTGTGGGAGGGACAGACAGACAGACACACACACACACACACACATACACATACACATACACACACACATACAGAATCTGAAGCAGGCTCCAGGCTTTGAGCTGTCAGCATAGAACCTGATGCAGGGCTCAAATCCACAGACCATGAGATCATGACCTGAGCCGAAGCCGGACACACTTAACTGATTGAACCATCCAGGCTCCTTTCAGTGTTATTTTCTCATTTGCCCAGTGTGTAGGAGTAACTCGACTAGTTTCTGTATTTTTTCACAGGAAATTGCTCCATGTATAGCTGCATATTTGGTATATCTGTGGGAGGAGGGAAGCTCAGGAACCTCCTCTGTCACCCATCTCATTGACTCTGCATTTTGATTCTGGTCTCCTAAAGTATTGAAGGTACCATGGTTGGAAGCAGGGAAGAGGCTGACAATGAAATGGGTGTACATCAGAGGAACACAGACCCTGACATCCATTCTGCCTCATGACTATATGCACCTACCATAGAAAAGAATCTTGGCAAAGAGGGGGGACGCTAATGGCAAATTATTTATAAAAACCTATCAGATGAAACAATATACTACCCACAAGAGTAACATAAGAAAACAATATTTACAGTAGTATCAAATGTAATAAAATACTTAGGAATAAATTTAACCAAGGAGGTAGAAGACTTATTCAGTAAAAACCACAAAACATTGCTAAACGAAATTTAAGAGAAGACAAATAAATGGAAATACACCTCAAGTTTTTGTAGAGTGGAGGACTTAATGTTGTTAACATGTCCATACTACCAAAAGTAATCTACAGGTTCAATGCAGTCTCTATCAAAATTCCAACAGAATTTTTTAAAGTCTTTTTTTTTAAAGTTTATTCATTTATTTTGAAATAGAGAGAGAGTGAGCATGAGCAGGGGAGGATAGAGAGAGAGAGAATCCCAAGCAGGCTCTGCGCTGTCAGTGCAGAGCTAGATGCAGGGCTTGAACTCACAAACCGTGAGATCATTACCTGAGCCGAAATCCAGAGTCAGATGCTTAACCAACTGAGCCATCCAGGTGCCCCTCCAACAGCACTTTTTGAAGAAATAGCAAAATTCATCCTAAATTTTTTATGGATTCTTAAGGGACTTTGAATATTCAAAACAATTTTGTAATAAAAAAACAAAGTTGGAGGACTCACACTTCTTGACTTCAAAACATACCACAAAGTCACAGTAATCAAAACAGTGTGGCATTAGTATAAAGACAGACAAATAGATTAGTGGAATAAAGTAGAGAGCCCCAAAATAAACCATCACATATATAGCCAAATGTTCTTTGACAAGGGTGCCAAGACTATTCAATATGAAAAGATAATCTCTTCCACAAATATTTTTGGTAAAAGTGGGCATATATATGCAAAGGAATTAAATTGGACCCTTATCTTTTACTGTATTCAAAAATTAAACTGGATTAATGACATAAAGACAAGACCTAAAACTATGAAACTCCTAGGAGAAAACAAAGAGCAAAAACTTCATCATGTTGAACTTGGCAATGATTTCTTGGAATACGACATCAAAAGCACAGAAAACACAAGCAAAAAAAGGAAAAATAGGACTGCATTAAACTGAAAAACTTTTATGCATCAAGTGGCTCAGTCAGAATGAAATAGCAAGCTGCAGAATGGGAGAAGATATTTGTAAGCTATATCTGATAAGTGATTAATACCCAGAATAAATAAAGAACTGCTACAACTCAACAACAAAAAATCAAATAATCTGATTAAAAATTAAAAGTTAAAAATTAAAAAAAGGCTTTGAATAGACATTTATCCAAAGAAGATATACAAATGGCCCACAAGCATACGAAAAGATGCTCAACATTAGTAATCATCTGAAAAATGCAAATCAGAACCACCATGAGATATTACCTCACAACCATTAGCATGTCTACTCTTAAAAATAAAAACACAGATAGGGTGCCTGGGTGGCTCAGTTAAGTGTCCAACTCTTGATTTTGGCTCAGGTCAGAATATCACAGTTTGTGGGATCAGGTCCTGCATTGGACTCTGTGCTGTGTGGATCCTACTTGGGATTCTCTTTCTCCCCCCACCCTCAATATAAATAAATAAACATTTAAAAACAGGACAGAGAATAATAAGTGTTGGTGAGTATGTGGAGAAATTGGAACCTTGTACACTGTTGGTGGGATTGTAAAATGATGCAATTGCTATGGAAAACAGTATGGTAGTTCCTCAAAAGCTTAAAAATAGAAGTACCATATGGTCCAATAATCCTTCTTTGGGATTGAAAACAATTGGGATTGAAAGAATTGAAAACAGGGACTCAGAGATATTTGCACATCCATGTTCATGGTAGCACTATTCACAATACCTAAGAGTGGAGGCAACCCAAATGTTTATCAGCAGGTGAGTGGATCAACAAGAGGTGATATATACATACAATGGAATATTATTCACCCTTAAAAAGGAGGGGGATCCTTTTTACATTTTTTCACATGCTACAGCATGATTGGACCTTAAAGACATTATGTCAAGTGAAATGAGCCAGTCACAAAAAGACAGATACCATATGGTTCCTTTTATATGAGGTATCTAAAATAATAAAATTTATAGAAAGCACACTGGTGGTTATCAGGGGTTGGGGTGGGGGAAATAGAAGTTGTTTAATGATTATAGAGTTTCAGATTTGCAAGATGAAAAGGTTCCAAATATCTGTTTCACAATAATATGAATATACTTAACACTGTTGAACTGTAAATTTTAAAATGGTTAAGATGGTAATTTTTTTTTCAATAGCACTATGCAGTTTTATTAGCCAGTTAAGTACAGGAGCATCTGGTAAGATCAGGACAGAATTGGGATTTAAATGTGAACAGATGTAACATCTAACAGTTTGGAAGAAGCCACTATATACTCTTTTCACAAACATGTTTTTTTTACAGAGCCAGTACTGTACTAGCCATTAACCCAGCCAAGTGTACTGAAATAGAAAAGATACAACAAGAAAAATAGCTACATGAGAAACACTTTAGGAGAAGAGTCTTTCCCCTTTCGCCTCTAAAACAACAACATACAGTCTAGATCTACCTATATAGTCCTACATTAGCTTCTAGAATATTTGTCAGGACAGCAAAAATGGAATGACACTGGCCAGTACAGTCTTTGGATATTTGGGAAAGGGAAGGGGAGAAAGTCAGTTCTCAGAACAAATTAGTCAGCTTCAGTTTCATCAGCAGGATCTTTGGAGTCTTTGTTCTTGCACACTTCACATTCTTCATGTGCTTGCCCTTCTCTCGCAAATGCTCCAGTTTGGCAGCCATTTGTGCCTCTTGATCTGTTTATTGGCATCCATTTTGTGGGTCAGCTTTTCTTCTGCCATTTTACCAAAGTTGTTCTCTGCTGTTGCTTTCTGAAGCACTTTTTCATGTTCTCGTTCCTTGGTAAGCTGCTTCAAGACTTCGACTTCTTGGGACTTGTGTTTTTCTTCTGCAGCTTCTAATTTCTTCTGAATTTCCTCCAGGGAAAGATCCTTATTTGAAGGGGAAAGGGGGAATTCTGGGACAGATTCATTTGACTGAGGGCTGAGAATCAGCTTAAAAGCCTGGCCTGAGGCATACTTCTCCAGTTCTTTCACGGGGATATCAGAAGAAGCCATGGCGAATGGACTACAAGACTGGCAGTGCGTTCTACTCAATCTGCTGGTAAGGAAAACCCTGCTTGGTCTGAGCCACCTGGCCACACTCTCCAAGATGGTAAATTTTATGTTATGTAGTTTTAATCACAATTTTAAAAACTGTAAAAATATTATGTGGTTTTTCAACTCTTTGTTTAGATTTTGTTATATTAATTGAAGATACACCACCATTTGTTTCATAAATCATTTTGACCATAAAGACACTTTCAAAACGATCTCTTTCCTTCCTCCACTAGTAGGAAATATATAGTCTTATTTTGCCAAAGAGAAAATATAAACACAAACAAGTAAATCCCGTTCTCATCCATATGGTTCATTTCCAGACCTCTTTAGAAATAGACTTAACTAAATCAATCCCCAACTCTTCCTGACTCCAGTTCTTTTAAGCTTAACTTTGAAAAGATCCAGGGAAGGTGTATGAAAAGGTCAGAATCTATCTTCTGAGCCATAGTTCATTAGAAAATTTCTATCACTATGTGTGTGCCCTTCCATTATAGGTACAGGACAGTTTCACAAGAATTGATTTGTGAAGGAAAGTGAAAAATAGAAAGAAATGCAAGTTGAAATAAATAAAATCACGTCAGATATTTAGAAACATTTAGAAGGCTTCTCTCAAGTATTCTATTTAACATGTTTTCTTGACCTTACTCAAGTTGCTTTTTCTTTATTCTACTGTTGAGGATAACTTTGTCTTTCCTTCGTTCCTTCCCTTCCTTTACTTCTTTTATGCTTTATTTATCTTTCATTAATTCAGTAGGCATTTGGTGCCTGTAATCATCTTATGAGTTTCTATTAGGTCTTTAGTTCTTCATGACATCCCTATGATGTAAGATAGTCTGTAGATGCAGTGCTACACCAGAGAGGGAGGGATGACCAATTATTTTACTGTCGGTAAACTTGAGTGCCTGCTGCCTATTAATTATCACATGTGCTCCAGTGATTGCCCTGTTCTGGAGTCTATACTCCTCAGTTTTCACAGGAAGCTCTTTGGGAACTATTTTATTAGATATTATAAAAGGTTAAGGAGTATGAAGCAGTAGGGAGAAGATGTATTTGTCGTCTACCAAGTGTCTGATCAATCTGTGTGTATTTAGAACAAACAGAATCAATCTTTTTAGCTGTGAGGAATCAAGCATTCCTGTTAGGAATCAACATTTCTTGAATGGCCAGTGGTGCCATTATGGATATCACTATTTTATAGAATATTAAGATAGGAAAAATTTTTGAATACCTATTTTTGCTAGGCATAGTCCTTTTTTTTCCCTTATAATGTTACGATGTATGAATAATTTATTACTCTCTTTTATAAAAATAAGAGAACTGAATTTGGGCAACTGGCTCAAGATCATCCAACCAGTAAATGAAAGACAAGAGATCCAAACCTAGGATAATCTATCTCCAAAGTGTCTCTAAGCTTTCTATCTTGATGATTGGCCACATTTAAAATACTTAATAGCTATAATTTTATTTCAAGAGGAATAATTTTATGTACTGTACGAATTTCATTTCAGGTATTTATAGATTAGCACTTTTAACCCTTCTTTCTTGACACAAAGACATTTTCTCTTAATAAAGACATTTGCATGAAAATGAGCTAATCCATATTGTAGTGCTTTATCTGTTCAGTCCATGTTATAGGTTTATCAGTTCACATTTTCCATATTTCTTACTTGAAAGCATAAGCCTTGGTGTGCTGAAAGATGACAAAAAAGAATTAATGATCAAAACCTGAGGAGAAAGCTGGGGCCAAGAGTCCCTGGAAACGAAAATGTGTTGAGTCAAGAGGAATGACATTGCAATAGTAAGGCTTTTTTACTGACAAACACAATGTCTGGGCATGTGCCTGTGGGGAAAGACATGTAAAAGCAGGGACATTTTAAGAGTTTTTTAGTGTGCAACACTTAGCTCTTGAAAATTGTGTTTTATATCTTACGAAGAACTCATAAGTGTACCCACATCTCATTAAGTATAATTTCTGCACAGTGAACAAGATGTAAATGCTTTTTATAGTTTTGTTGTTTAAATTATTTGTGTTTGGTTCTGATTTCTAAAGAATAATAATGCTTACTAGAGAATTATTTTGAAATGAGACAATCTAATCTACAAATTGTACTGGGTAACTTAAATTGTTATTAATATTAAATTTAATGATCAATGAAATAAACATCACATTTATTTTGTAGACTTTTAATTATTTTATGTTGGGAGTCAATAACTTTTGTTTTCAAACTAGAATACTGTTTTTTTTTTAATGTTTATTTTTGAGAGGGACAGAGAGAGAGAGAGCAAGCATGCATGAGAGTGGGGTAGGGGCAGAGAGAGAGGGAAACAGAGGATCTGTCTGCTGCACTGACAGCAGAGAGCCTGATGCAGGGCTCGAACTCACAAACGGAAGCATCATGACCTGAGCCAAAGTTCGACCCTTAACAGATGGAGCCACCCAGGCGCCCTCAGAACAATGGTTTTTAAAAAGTATCTTAACTAAGAGATCATTCATATACCGTACAATTGTGCCATTACAACGTGCAGTTCAAAGGGTTTTAGTACATTCACAAATGACTCCTACCATTACAACAGTAGATTTTAGAACATTTTCATGACCTCAAAAAGAAACCCTATTCACTTTAGTATTACCATCCCTACTTGTTTCTCTTTACTCCCTGCCCATCCATAGGCACCCAGTAATCTGCTTTTTATCTCTATTGATTTGTTAATTCTGGATATTTTCTATAAATGGAATAATTAACATTTAGTCTTCTGTTACTGGCTTCTTTTACTTAGCATGATGTGTTCAGGTTTATTTATGCTGGAGCATGTATCATTAATCTATTAATTATTATGGTTGAATAATATTTCCATTGTATGGATATACCATATTTTATTTATCCATTCATCAGTTGGACATGTGGGTTATTTCCACCTCTTGCCTATTGTAAACAGTGTTGCTTAATTATTTGTGTACAACTATTTATTTGAATGCCTACTTTCAGTTCTTTTGGGTATAAGAAGTGGAATTAGTAGATCATATGGTAACTTATTTAAACTCTATGGTTAAATGTTTGAGAAATTGCTATTCAAAAGTGGCTGCACCATTTTACATTCTTACCAGCAGTCTAGGAAAGTTTGGATTTTTTTCACGTTCTTGTCAACATTTGTTATTATCTGGCTTTTGATTCTAACGTCCTAGTAGGTACAAAGTGATATGCCATGGTTTTAATTTACATTTCTGTGATGACTAATGGTGTTGAATATCTTTTTATGTGGTTGGTGCCCACTTCGATATCTTCCTTGGAAAAACGTTCATTTAAATATTTCACCTCTTTTTAAAAAAATGGCTTACGTGTCTCTCTAGTACTGAGTTGTAAAAGTTCTTTGTATACTTTGGATACAAGTCTCTTATCAGATACGTGATTTATTTTGTCTCCATTTTGTGCATTGGCTTTTCACTTTCTCAGTGGTATCCTTGGAAGCACAAACATTTCTGATTTTGCTGAAATTCAGGTATCTATTTTTCTTTTGTCGCTTGTGCTTGTGATGTCATATCTGAGAATCTTTTTCAAATCCAAGGGAACATATCCTTTGCTTTTTTTTTGTTTTATAGTTTTACAATTATGCCTTTGATCTATTTTGAGTTAATTTTTGTGTATCCTGGGGCAAAGGTCCAGCTTAAATCTTTTACACATAGCTCTTCAGTAATTCCACCTCCATCTGTTGAAATACTCCCTATTAAATGGTTTTGGCACCCTTGTCAAAAACTAAGTTGGCCATAGACATATGATTTTATTTCTTGACTCAGTTCTATTCCATTCATTTATATGTTTATACTTTTGTGAGTACCACACAGTTTTGATTACCAATGACTTGTAGTAAGTTTAAAATCAGGAAATATAAGTACTCCTACTTTGTTACTCTTTTTCAAGATTGTTTTGTCTATTCTGGATCCTATGTAATTACATATAAATTTTACAATCAGCCTGTGAATTTCTACAAATAAGTCAGATGGAATTTCTCATAGGCATTCTGTTGAATCTGTAGATCAGTTTGAGGAGTATTGCCATATTAAGTCTTCCAACCCACGCTCATGGATGTTTTTTCCATTTGCTTAGATTTTCTTTAATTTCCTTCAACAGTGTTTTGTAAATTTCAAAGTATGAGTTTTGCACTTCTTTTTTTTTTAAAAAATTAATGTTTATTTTTGAGAGAGACAGAGCATGAGTGGGGGAAGGGCATAGAGAGAGGGAGATACAGGATCTGAAGCAGGCTCCAGACTCTGAGCTATCAGCAGAGAGCCCTACAAGGGGCTCGAACTCACTAATGGTGAGATCATGACCTGAGCTGAAGTTAGATGCTTAAATGACTGAGCCACCCAGGTGCCCTATGAGTTTTGCACTTCTTTTGTTGAGTTTGTTCCTAAGTATTTTATTCATTTTGATGCTATTGTAAAAATTATGTTTTTCTTATTTTTGTATTGAGATTATTCATTGCTGGTTCATAGAAATACTATTGATTTTTGTATATTGTCCTTATATTCTGAAAACTTGCTGAATTAATTTTTTTTTAGTTTTAATAATTTTTTAGTGTATTCCCTAGGATTTCTTTTATACAGTATCATGCCACCTGTGTTTGGACATAGTTTTTATTTATTTATTGTTTTTAAATTTATTTTTAATGTTTATTTTTGAGATAGAGAAACAGAGTGTGAGTTGGGAAGGGGAAGAGAGAGAGGGAGACACAGAATCTGAAGTAAGCTCCAGGCTCTGAGCTGTCAGCACAGAGCCCGATGCCGGGCTCAAACTCAACAAACTACAAGATCATGACCTGAGCTGAAGTCCAATGCTTAATGGACTGAGCCCCCCGGGTGCCCTTCTTTGGATATAGTTTTACTTCTTCTTTTCGAATCTGGATGTATTCTGTTTCTTGCCTATATTGTCCTAATTTGAACTCCAGTAGAATGTTGAACAAAAGTGCTGAAAAAAGCATTTTTGTCTTGTTCCTGATCTTAGGGGTAGGGCATCTAGTCTTTCACCATTATGTATGGTGTTAGCTATAATGTTTTTTGACGGTGGCCTTTACCAGGTTGAGGAAGTTTCCTCGTATTCCTTCACTGTCATGTGGCTTTATCATGAAAAGTTACTGGATTTTGTCAAATGCTTTTCTGGTGTTTATCGAGATAATTGTGTGATTTAATTTTTCATTCTATTGATATGATGCATTAAATTAATTGATTTTCAGATGTTAAACTAACCTGGCATTCCTGGAGTAAATCCCACTTGGTCATGGAGTATCATTTTTTAAAAAATATGTTACTGGATTCAATTTGCTAGTATTTTGTTGAGGATATTTGCATCTGTATTCTTAAGAAATATTGGTCCATAGTTTTTTTTTGTTTTTTGTTTTTTTCCTTGTGATGTCTTTGTTTGGTTTTGGCATCAGGGTAATACAAGGTAATGAGTTGGGAAGTGTTTCATCCTCTTATATTATTTGGAAGAGTTTGTGTAGAGCTGTTATTAATTCTTTGGTATAATTCACTAGTGAAGCCATCTGGGCTTGGATTTCCTTTTTGGGTAGGTTTTGGTTAATAATTCATTCCCTTCACTTGTTGTAGATATTTTGAGATTGTTTTTTCTTGAATCCATTCAATAGTTTGTGTCTTCCAAAGAGTTTATTTCATCAAAATTATCTAATTTATTAGTGTACAGTTGTTCATAGTATTCCTTTGTAATACTTTTTTTCCCTCTCTAAGTTTGGTAGTAATATCCTCTCTTTTATTTATGATTCTAGTATTTTAAGTTTCTCTATTTTTTTTTGGTTAATCTATCCATAGGTTTGTCAAACTTGTTGACCTTTATAAAGAACCAGGTTTTTTTAAATTGATTTTTCACTATTGTCTTTGCATTCTCTATTTCATTAATTCCTGTTATACTTTTTATTAATAAAATAATTCTTATTATTTTCTTCCTTTAGATTTAATTTGCTCTTCTTTTTCTAGTGTTTTAAGGTGGAAGCTTAGCTTTACTATTTGAGATCTTTCTACATATAAGCGTTTGCAGATAAAAGTTTCCCATTAAGTACTGCTTTAGATACATCTATCATTTGTATGTTGTGTCTTTATTTTCATTCATCTCAAAATATTTTCTGGTTCCTTATTTGACTTCTTCATTGAAGGATTGATTATTCAGGAGTGTGTTGTTTAATTTTCACACGTTTGAGGATTTTTCTAATCTTTTTCTATTCTACTTTCATCCCATTTTGATTGGAAAATCTACTTTGTATTATTTCTGTCCTTTTAAGTTTTTGAGGTGTGTTTTATGGGCTAGCATGTGATCTATCTTAAAGAATCTTCCTTATGCACTTGAGAAGAATGTATATTCTGTCATTGTTGGGTGAAATATTACATAGGTATCTGTTAAGTCCGGTTGATTTATAGTGTTGTTCTAGTCTTCTATTTCCTTGTTAATCTTCTGCATAGCTGTTCTATCCAGTATTAAAAGTTGAGTATTGAAGTCTCCACCTATTATTGAATTGTCTCTTTTTCCTTTCGTATCCATCTAATAACTCTTTTATAATCTCACTTTTTAAAGGCACTCAAATACCACAGGCCAAGATCATTGTGCCTCTGGTGCTGAATGGGAAAATGGTGCAAGGTGAAAGGTCTCCACAGACAGGGTCTGAAGGTTTCAACAGATATGAACTTATTTTGTCAAGATTATTTACTCTGAAACCTCTGGATTTCTAGTGATCTAATTTCCAATGATTGAGGATGGAGGCTAAATTCTCACTGCAAGAAGAGGAGAAAGAGATTTTTTAGCTTACCAAATTCTAAAAACAAAGAGAAATTCAACTTATGAAGTGGGGATAAAGAGGGACTGATTTCTTCCTTTGGTATTATGTGTGGAAGCAACAAAACAAGAAAGGAATAAGAAATAATGATAGAAAAATGTAGTTTACTCTTGGGGGAGGAGACTGACTTACTCTCTCAGAAACCGTATTTGCTACCATTAAACCCACTTACCTTCTAGTCACTATTGTGGAACTTACATTCTCAAGAGGTATGAGGATGAAAACATCCCTAGTCAAAAGACACTATTTCTAAACAGAGCTTTTATCCTGAGTATTTTTCCACTTTTCTTCCCACGAGTTAAATATTGGTACCTCTTTTATGACCATCCCTTAAAATTACCGTAAGACCCAGGTCTGGACATCCAGATGAGGTCCTTTCTTTCCCTGGGGTAGTAACCTTGTTCCCTCAGCTAGGTATAGTCAGAGGTGTCCCAAAACAAAAGGCTGGATCCCCAGATGTTTGCCAAAGAGAAGAAAAAAATGCAGGATGTAATGTCATATTTCTATGATCCTTTAATTTCATCCATAAAATGTTCCATTTGTTTATACTGGGGAAGAGAGAGTTCAAGGCATCATTTCATAATGGCCTTGTACCTGGATACATAACACACCCTTAACCTTTGCTGGAGGCATCTGAAGTGAGAGTGTTGCCGATGATTGCTTTTTCACTAATGCTGACAAAGGGTCTTGTGGAAATATATTGCAGATCTTATGAATTTCTTTTTAATATATTGGTGTTTAATAATATAACTATAACCAATGAGTAATAATGCTTAACAGACTTTCACTTCTTAGTCATAAACAATTTTTAAGCTAAAATAAAAGAGTCTAATAAGAGTAGAATATATGACAAGTTAAGTTTTGATTAGAAGTTACTGTGAAGTAAAGACCTAACTAATGAAGCCCTACTTAGGGTGGGCCAGTCAGAGAAGGACACTACATGGGAGTATCTGGCTTACCAGAAGGCATTAAGAGGGATTTCAGTGCTGAGGATTCTTCACAGAGTAACAGAATATAGAGTAGATGATGTTTGGAGGGGGCCAAAGAAAACTTTTCTATTTCATAAATTTGCCTACAGCTAACTCTGCCCTGTTGACATTAAACTGGGCTTCACCAATTTCTGGATCTTAAAAACATATAAAAGTAAAAATGTTATGTATTACCTAATTAATTTTTAAATAACACCATTTGTTATTTTGGGACACTGTCTCAGATTGCATCAACCCATGACAGCAAGTAATGGTGGACATTTATCACTTTTAATGATTCAAATGAGTACTCCATGTACTTCCTATACTGTTCCCCAGAGTTACTGAAAATAAATCTTTGGGAATGCAGCAATTCTATAGAACGCTTATTTTGAGTTGTTTGTAGGGATTCCTGGTTTACAACATACACCTTTAGAAACTTAGCAATCTTGATAGACAGTTTTAATGCCCCAAATGAAGCAATAATTCTAAGAGGAAGTGTTCTTTTGGGGACTCTGACTACACTCAGAGTTACCAGAGAGGCGCTATTGATCTGGGGGGTGAAAAAATAACAAAAGCTGTGTTCCCAAAGCTCCAAACTCTTGTTAGAACAGATTGTCCCAGGGGCACCTGGGTGGCTCAGTCGGTTAAGTGTCTGACTTCAGCTCAGGTCATGGTCTCACGGTTCATGAGTTTGAGTCCTGCATTGGGTTCTGCTTCAAATCCTGTATTCCTCTCTCTCTGCCCCTCTACTGCTCTCTCTTTCTCTCAAACACAAATAAAACATAAAAAATTAACCTTGTTGTTAAAAAATAACAGGTTGTCCATATCTAGAGTCCCCATGGAATGAAAGACCAGGCCTCTGGGCATTGTCTCCAGAGTCCTAATCTACGTTAAGACTGAAAGAGTTAAAGATTATCACAGGGAGGTACCTGGGTGGCTCAGTATGTTAAGCATCTAACTTCAGCTCAGGTTATGATCTCAAGGTTTGTGGGTTTGGGCTTGCATTAGGCTCTGCACTGACAGTAAGTGGAGGCCCTGCTTGAGATTCTCTCTCTCTCTCTCTCTCTCTCTCTCTCTGTCTCCCTCTCTCTCTGCCCCTCACCACTTACAATTTTCTCTCTCTCTGTCTCTCAAAATAAATAAGTGAACTTAAAAAAAATTCTTAAAAGATTATCACAGGAAGTATATATGGATATGTAATATTGTGTGTGTGTGTATGTGTGTGTGTGTGTGTGTGTGTGTGTGTGTGTGTTGGAAGGAAGAGGCAGGGAGGAAATAAAGATGGGAGCCAATTCCAGATCTTGCATGACCTTAAAGCTTGAAACTTCATTTAGCAAGTTAAAACCAAATCCTCAATCTCAAAATCTCAAATGCCCTTTGAGTCACTTAGGACTTTACTTGCAGCATTAAGAATTAGACAAAGGAAATTCTCAACCACTGCACCTGCTCATACTTCATTCTTGTTTCATCATATCTAAGATCTGAAGGATTGTTTTTATGCTAGGTTAAGGTCTAGGATAGGTTTAGACCTGAGCTTCCTTCCATCTTCCCTTCCCAGACTTCTTTCACCCCATTTTCCCTTCTTGGGTCTCTCTTGATGTTATTCTTCCAGGGGTAGTAAAGACAGAACTGATCGCTCTGGTTTGATTTATAATCCTTTTGTTTTTCCCTGTCCTTGAGAATCAAATCAAGAGAATGAACTTTGATGCCCTTTAAAAATCATTACGTCTCTCCTCTCTCAACTCTCTCTTCCCTCCTAATCTTTCCCCACAATGATGGTAATGTTAATACTGGAGAATCCCATTTCAGCACTGATCTAGAGAAGGTCTTGTTCTTCTTGAACTTGGATGAAATCAAGCGAGGCCTCTGCAAGATCATATCTCTATTGCCATAGAGACTGAGGGGAGACAATTGTTTCAAATATTAACAAAAATCAGTTTGGGGATGGTATATTTTTCCCATTATGATTTTAGGAAATCATAACATTCTTATGCTTTACAGATTAGAAAATTGAGTCTCAGCCAGGTTAAGAAACCTGCCTGAGGTGTCAGAATGGCACAACTCAGCCTTCTTGACTAGACTAGTTTTCTTTCTACCATGCCATGGCTACTACTTAATAGTTTATTATTTTATGTTTTATTTATTTTTATAAAAGGTTGTGGCCAAGGGAATTTCCCCACCATAATGTATGAAGTTAGTCTGATTCAGATTAGAAGAATGAAGTCTTGAAAACATTTCCCAATAGAAAAAGAAGAGAGAGGCAGAAAGAAAAAAAAATAGATTATGTATTATATATCAAGGACTATTTACAATAAAGAGTCTATAGATACCACATGGTTGTTTTATTAAATATAGAGTCAATTTAAAGATTTACAGGGGCTCACATGAATACAGGATTGTGTGTGTGTGCGTGTGTGTGTGTTCAGTTTCTTTTGATCTTATTTTGGTTTGTCAAATACAGTAAATGAACAACTTCTGATAAATGACTTGCATGGAGTAGGGTGTAACAAATGATGATGATGATGAAAAATGTCCTTAGTAAGATGTACTTAGGAACACTGCATATATATATATATATTTGCCTCTCTTCTTCTCTCCCATAGCCCACTTCCCTCCTTTACCCTGAATTGCTATCAAGAGGGGCAGAACCAATATATATTTCTACTAATTGTATATATGTGTACCACTTTCTTTACTGTCTTGGCAACACTGGGTACTATCAATTCCTTTATAAAATTTTGCTACTCTAAAATGGTAAAATTAAATCTTATTTTATTTTTATTTTATTATTTTTTTTAATTTTTTTTTCAACGTTTATTTATTTTTGGGACAGAGAGAGACAGAGCATGAACGGGGGAGGGGCAGAGAGAGGGGGAGACACAGAATCGGAAACAGGCTCCAGGCTCCGAGCCATCAGCCCAGAGCCTGACGCGGGGCTCGAACTCACGGACCGCGAGATCGTGACCTGGCTGAAGTCGGACGCTTAACCAACTGCGCCACCCAGGCGCCCCAATTAAATCTTATTTTAATCTACAGCTTCCTGATTACTAATAAGGTTGAGTCTATTTTCTAATAATAGTAATAATAACCAACATTTATTGAGTGCGTATATCATGACAATTATTTGATAATCCCTTACGTGTATTGTCTCCTTTATTCCTGATAGTATCCCTGTGAGTTAGAATATCTGATATTTACATTGCAGATGAAAAGGTATAGAAGGATCAGTGACTTGTCCAAAGCCAAACAGCTAGTAAGTGGTCACCTAGATTTGACTTTAAATGACCTGAGTCTAGAGCCTAATGCTCGTAAGAATTTTAAGTTATCTTTTTTAAAAAGTTTATTTATTTTGAGAAAGAGAGAGAGAAAATACCAAGCAGGCTCTGTACTGTCAGTGAAGATATGGAGTTTGAGTACACAAACCTTGAGATCATGCCCTGAGCTGAAATCAAGAGTTGGACACTTAACTGATTGAGCCACCTAGGTGCCCTATATATTAACTTTTTTTCCATATGTTTATTGTCCATGTGGATTTCCTTTTATGTGAATGATCTATTTTTTGTATCCTTTGTCCTTTGTTTTATTTACATAGCCACTTGATGATGAAACTTTATTACCTAAAGGGTAGTGATTTTTTTTTTTTAATTTTGTTTCCAATGCTTGGACCTGTAGCAGATCAAAAGACCAACTCATAGTAGATCAACAGGAAATGACTTTAATAATTTTTAGAAATTCTCAGACTTATAAAATTATGTTACAAATTATTAGAGATTATTTTATGTTTTGTTTTGATAATGGAGAAATTTCTGGGTCTTCATTTTCAGCCCCAAAATAGTAATTAAAAATGTTTATTATATTTTAAAGTGAATATTTAGTTGTTAGACCTACTTAAGACATCCTTAAATTAAGCACTTAAAAAACCCAACTCTTTATTTTTTTCCAAGGAGATGTACTTGCCAAGAATATTTTAATCTATGAGTATATTACACAATTTTAATTGGCAGAAAACATTTGTACCAAGTTAAAAATTGCTTGAGAGAGGCTTCCAACAAAATTGTCAATCTGAGATGTTGACTTCCTTTTTCCCTGTTGAAACAGTGAAGGTCACAAGTTCCAGTTAGTATGTTTTGGCTAGTTTTACAAAAATGAATACTACAGGCCAACTTCTGCTCTTTCTCTTCATTTTTTCTGGATTCCTTTGTTCATTGGTTAATAGAGTTTTTGCCTTTCAGTTAAGTTCTTTATTAAATTGTTTTCTAAAGGAATACAGAAAAGTTATCTGCTTGACTTCAGCAATGTAAACCAGCCAAAATAAACACGCACACACATACACACTCACTCACTCACTGAGACACAAACAGCCCTGTGTTTGAAACCAAATGAATATTTCAAATGTTGTCCTCAGTTGTTTGAGTCTAAAATTGTATGACAACTGAAACTATGCTATTAAAACAGGAAGTAGAATGAAACCACTGCTCAAATATTGGATAACCTTGGACATTTCTTTGGAAATGCTTAGTTCACATCATTCCTATTTTGTTTGTGGAGTGCCTGCCCTGAATACAGGTGAGGGACTATGAAGGATTTGCTTGGATGGTATGGTCAACAGTGGATGTTGGTCTAGACTAATAATGGATCTCCTTCCCATTCATTAGAATGGCTACACAGAATCCCCTGGGTTTAGGCCACCCCCTCCCTTCTATCTAATCCATCTTAGGATCTTCTCACCTCATGTCTTTCTTTTTTTTCTCAAAGCCATCTCATCCATTGCTCATTCTCTCACTATCTTTCAACGTAGATTCTATGGAAGCAAGAGAGAGAAGGTTGAAGAGAAGCAGGAGGAGAGTAAGCCTATAAGCCACTGAGGCAGCTACTGTTTCCATTCTTACCCTTGTTCTCTCTCAGCCCTAGGACTGGTCTCAGAATTTTAGAATATTTCCCTTCATTTCTCAAAAACTATCCCTTTCCCCTTTCAGTTTCCTACCAAGAGACTATGCCCCATATGTTCTTATGAACTGCTTTAGGATTCTTCTGAACACGAGGCATATTTTACTACATAACCCTGCTCTGATCACCTGTGTCCTCTTTATTTTGTACTAGCATTGAAGCAGAAAAAGATGAAGAAAACAAGCTAGGTATGTAGCAGTCTTTTAAGCCACGTTTTTATTTATTCATTTATTATTTGTTAGCTTTATTGCACTATCACTGACATAAAATTTAACGGTATTTAAAGTGTACATCATGGTGATTTGATATACATATGCATTATGTAAGTCACATTTTATCTTTAAATCCCATTTTATCTTTAACTATTAAAAATAAAACTGAGAAAATCCACAAAAATAGTTTTATGCTTGCTTTAAGACCAAGAGAAAAGGGTAAATTCTGTGAGATTACCATGTTTCTCACTTGGCCAGAGAAGAGCCCTAGGCAGAAGCAAAAGATATAATACTAAAAGTAGAATTAGCTTGGCTAATTGTCAAGACTTTTAGGAGATAAGGAAGGGGGTGACAGGGTTCTGCCCAAGATGGTGGCCTTATTTATTTTCGCTCTCAGGAGCCCTTGACTCCAGTTCCTAAGAACCCCATCAAGCCATATTCTGTTGGAGCCCCTCCCCAGGCCATGAGAACTGCAGCAGAAACTTGAATTTGGGAGTGTGAGGAGGTGTTAGGGAACAAACAGATAGAACCACAGCTGAGTTTACTGTGTTGATGTGTTTTGTTTGGCCAATATGGTCTGCCTGCCGTCCATCCTTCCTCGCTTCCTCCTTCCCTCCCTTCTTTCCTTCTTTCTTCCTTCCTTCTCTCCTTCCTTCCTTTAATTTGAAAGCTGTGATCTTCAGTTTACCACTGGCCCCACACTGTCTGTTAGTAAATATACAAGAGTTTCAGTTTTTTATCTGGGCTGCCCAATCTTGAAGACATTTATGATCCTGATTATAATCCCATAGGTGAAAATGGAGTATGGGGAGATGTGTTTTTACTTCTTCCCAGGGCTTTGGTAGGGTGAGGCCTTTTATGGCTAGACCTTAGGGGAAAGAAGAACAGGCTTCTCTGAAGCTCTGTAAGTGTTTTTATGTTTTGTTTTTAATATTTTTTTAATTTCACTTCTAAAGTAAGCCTTATACATTGTATTCTCCAACATTGTTTACCTTCTTTAATACACAAGCCTTCATTTTGCTCTGTACTGACAGTGTCCATGCTGAAATGCTGATGCAGTTCCCTACAGAAATGTGTATATATCTATATCTATATCTATATCTATATCTATATCTATATCTGTATCTATATCTATATCTATGTATACGTATATACACATATATGTGTACATATGTGTATATATATATGTATATGTACACATATATCTGTACATATGCATACATATGTATATATGTGTACATATGTGTATATATGTATATGTACATATACATATATCTGTACATATGCATACATATGTATATATGTGTACATATGTGTATATATGTATATACGTATATGTACATATATATATCTGTACATATGCATACATATGTATATATACACATATATTGTTCTTTTGAAAAATCAATAGCAACAAAAATAGAGCCAGTTCTGACACACACCCACACCCACGTATCCCTGATCTTTGTGATTTTTTGTTCAGAAAAAATAGTTCAGGTTTTCAGGTGAGAATTCATTTGTTGAAAGCTGTAGTTTTAAATTTAATTATTCATGTATTAGTCAATGAAAAGGCAGCATTTATTTAGTAGGATTTCAAATATATACCTTTTTTTCTTAATGCATTCACTGTAATTTTTGATATAATGAAAAAGAAAAGTACTACTGTAAACAATTTCAGACCTTGACCTCATTCTTACTATAATTGGCAATGTAATCTATTTTCTCTTTGCTGTTAGCTTTTATCAGGAGTTTCTGTGCATAGTGCAACTATTTGGCCGTAAAGAGTTAAAAACTGAAAGAAAAACAAAAAGAGTATAGGAAGGTCCATCCAAGAAGAGGAATCTTTCTTTTTCTTGGTAATTTTCCTACAGAATCAACCAACCACTGAGCTTTCTTAACTTCATTTCCAGGGAGGGGTGAGAAAGTGCTAGACATGGACTAAAGAAAACTATCTGATAAAAATAAATTAACAAATTTAGTAGTTGGGGTGAAAATGAAATGTAATAAAAACAATAGAGTGCCTTTTGCTGTAGCTGTGAATGATAGTCTATAAAAATCAGTAAGAACAGAAAAGTGGTTAAGATGGTAAATATCATGTTATGTGTATTTTATTGCAATAAAAACTGGAAGGAAAAAGAAACCAGAAATGAGAAAAGTTATGAATTGTGATTTGACAGGAGAACTTCAGTTTCTGAAGATCACAATGTCAACATGAGAAAGGCCATTCAAATAAAGCTAACTGGCACGTGTTTAAAATCTTCCATGTCAACTACAGTTAAGTTTGGATATTTTTCCCATTTAAACTATGATCATAGTTTAATCCATAGAGTAGGAACAGCAAAGCAAAGGAAAAGAAAGCTTGTAGCAGAGGATATTCTTGGAAATTGATGCCTTTCTCTAGTATCCTGTGCAGTTTGAAAGCAAATAATTTAATTGGATGAAAATCAGTTAAGCATCCATTAAGGAGCTGTTTGAGAACATTATATCATTAAGTAATAGTTGCTGATTTTTCTTAACTGCAAGTAGGAAATGTGAAGAAAACGTTGGAGTAAAGGGGACATTTTGGAATAACAGTTTACCTATAAAACCTGCTCTATAGTTGTTACAATTCTATCTCGCTCATTTGTTGTACTTTTTAGGATTTCATTGGTGCTCATCAGTAGGGAGAAGAAACTAAGACTAGAAGAAACCTAGACAGGAAAAACAGGTCTCTCTGCTGGTTGATGGTTCTTAAACTACTTTTGGTCTATGGATTCTTTGAAAGTTTGATGAAAATTCATTTGCATATACCCCAAACTATCAATATACAGAATTAACGTTGAGGGTTCATGGATTGTCTGAAACTTACTCATGAGTCATCCAGAGTTCTGTGGATCAAGAGAGAAGAATCTTTGCTCTAAGATTTGCCTTCAAGTTGGGTAGTTAGCAGTCCGATGCCCTGACTAGACTTTGTCTCATCGGTGGTCTAATTTGGAAGATGGTAGATAGCAGTAGAAGGATTTAGGCAGTGCTCATATGGGAAGCTGGGGAGGCCTCAGAATGAATTCTCCAGATCATCACATTATTCCAAACCAGACTCCAGACTACAGCTGAGAATGGAAGGGGCAGGGTTTCCCCTCTCCATAGCAGTTTCAAACAGTTAAGTTAACCAGGTTCACAATCCTCACTAACAAGGACAGCCCTAATAGCACTACAGTACTAAGCAGGAACTTGAGGCAAATCTTCCAGCGTGAGTGAACCCAGTAGGGATTTGAATGCTATGTGCTGACTGGAGGGCCCACTGGAGCTAAGGGCTTATGCTTGCCAAATGGCAAACCTTTTGCAGTGAACTAAATTTGTAAGCATCAAGGAGACTTTTTTTTGCACTTCATGCCATGTTTGTAATTACCTTAGGAATTTTAGAGCTGAAACCTATGACTGAATATCATGGACTGTAGTTGAGTATGGCTAAAAATGTGAGGTAGAGTTCATGGTGTCTGTACATTTTATTTCTGAACATGAACATGGACTGAAGTATATAGAAGGTATTGCAGTAACAATACATCTATTGTTATTGTTATTGTAAATGACATTTACCCTTTACATAGAAGACCACACATAAAGCTGCCTTGTATAGAAATGATATCTTAAGCGCTGCTGTTCTCCATATGCAAAGGGCAGATTAGAGCTTGTTATATTATGCGGTTTCCTAGCCAACTCTCTGAATCAACCCGGTTGTCAGGCATGACCAGATTTTTTCTCTTCTAAGTTAGTGATTGAGACTGTGCTTTAAGAAGAACATATTTATTATTTGGTAATTTTTCCTTCCTCTTAATGGCTTGCATCATCAGACTCATCCCCCTGAGCATGGCCTGATTCAGTATGTCATCTGGCATATCCACACCTGCCACATTTCAGCCCTGCTCTGTCAGGCAGAAAAGTCCAAGCAACATGCTGTTTAAATGGAGCCATGCTGACAGTTTCCGTTCATTCAAATAACATCTGTGAGATTGCATGGATTAACATTCAGATGACAGAAATCTTGTTTTTATTCAAGTAAAGAGATAAGGACTGGTTCATTTTATCCATGGGCAGGCACTAGAGAAGACTCATGTCTCCTCACTGGCATGGATCAGTGATTGTTATTTTACTAATGGTTTTACATCTAGCCTGCCAATAAATTTAGGCCAGGGTCCTACTACCCTTATAAAGAAAACTTCACTGGATATGCAAATAGTGCTATGTTTCTTAGTATTGGGAAATTGTATTCAACTAATTAAAAACCTCATTAAGTGTCCCTTCTCTCACTGCACTAAAAGAATCTACTTTAGAAACTTCTGGGTTTGCCCTAACTCCTCCACATGCCTGCTTCATTATTCAGGAGGATGGGATGTAAAACATGTATGTTAGAATGACAGTGCTGTGTCAGGGATTGCTTTTGGTCAGTTGGTAAGTATTACAAGCTCTGTGACCTGAGGGAGACTGAGGAACACGGTGGGAGGAAATGGTGGAGGTCAATATGCAGAACACAGGTGTGTATAGATTCTTCTATTCTGGGAACTGATAACTTTATTTCCACATTGGAGTATGGACACCTTGCAAGGAGCTGCTCATCAGCAGGTGTAGACCTAAGGACCATTTGCAGAGCACTAATCATAAAGAAGGTGTCTTTATGTAAGCTGCCTATTTGTGTAGCTTGGGACAGGTGGTCTTCGTGAGTGAAGAATTGCTTTTTTATTGTTGTAAGTGCCGAATCATAAATATAAGCCTTGACACAACCCTAAAGTCTAGTGTTTTTGAACTCTTTTTTTCCTGGGCCATTCCTAGAAAAACCTGGGAGGTAGAGTAGATTAGTGTCTGATGTCCGCCTGCTCTTTGTTTCCACTCCTTAATGTCCTCTCCCCTTCAGAAACCCATGGTGTCTCAGGTCTCCTTTCTTTCTTATCTCCATTAAAACCTGTATCTAGTAAAAAAAAAGTCAGAATTATATCCACATCCACATTAAACTTAAAAAATAACTGATTGCTGACTTTTGATTTACCTGAAACAAACAGTAAAACTGGACAAAATACCTGAAACAGTGGTTTTCAAGACATCCAGTGAAGGACAATAATCTCTGAGAAATAGGGGAAAATGAAGTGAGGCCTATGATGGCCTCAACTTAACTACACTGAGAGAGGGGTGGGCTATGTTGTGCTGGTACAGGGGGATCCAGGTGTAGCCTGGTGGACTGAGTTGAGAAAAGTGAGGATGTTTTTGGTTGTCTTTACGACTGGGGATGTTGTAGACATCTAGTGGACAGCAGTTGATGGAACAGTCCTGAATAACAGAAAAATTTCTAGCCAAATTGTGTAAGTGCCACTGAAGAAACACTGATACGTGGCCTCTGCCAAGAATGCTGAGGAGGGTTAGGGAATATCCAAGACTTTCTGGTGTAACGATACTGGGATGCTGAGGATAGGATAATTTCTGAAAACATGAGAAGCATACAGTTAACTATTTAGTTTAAGAATTATTTACAGAAGAAAATATTACGACATGGTATGTATTTCAGCCACTCTGAGGGCTTTAGGGAGAATTTTCTTTGTTTAGGATATTGTAAAAACCTGTGGTCCTGAAGCATCCCTTCACTTGTAATACATTCTGATCGCTTTTGAATTTTAATTTTATCCTGGCATTGCCTCTTGTGAACAGGTGTCTTTAAATAAAGAAACATATGGTTTTAATGTGGCTTCATGAACTGAGAGTCATATTCCCGCAGATGAAATGACACTTCAGGCAAAGTGCAGGCTGCCCACCTCAGAGCTTTCTAATCATTATTTATAAGTAAACATCTTGCCCTCTTGGTGATAAATGAAAATAAGTAACTCCTTCTATATAATGACTATATTAATTATGAAAGCAAAATCATAATTATGCCAGAAAAACAAATCTTTACTTTCAAAGAATAACATTATTTTTGTCTTAAAGTTGATTAACATAGATAGAAATGAATACTTGGGTGTTAACAGACGATTGACATATTCAACAGAATTATTTTCACACATAGCTTGCCTTTATGGAGGAGAGTTGAAGATAATTGTTGGCTAATACGCATTTCACTTCCTTTGCTCCATCAGTGCTCTTTGAGTGTTATTCCATGGAGAAGAATAGAGCTAGATGCTAAGAAAATGAACAAGACGGCCACTGCCTTTGCTGTCTTCCTTGTTTAAATTACTGTCTGTTCATACAGTGAAGTGGTTGGGGCTGGAGATGGGTGTTTCTAAGTGGGTTTGGTGCAGAAAGGATACAGAGAAAGAATCAATCTGGAGTGGAGTGGGAGTTGGGGTCTGGGGAACGTTTCTGGCACCAGTGAATGACTCCGAGCAAATCACATTACCCACTGGGCATCAGCTCCTTCATCTGCAAAATGAATGAATTGCTCTTTGATCTCAAAGGGTTTTTCCAGCTTTAATTTATGAATGGAGGAAATCTGCTCTTTGCCTCCAGGGATGGGCTTTCCTCCCACAGCAAAGTTTATATGCTAAGCAGAGACCTTACTTTATCCTTCCCTGATGATTCTCTTCCTGGTTCACCCTGTTATACAGAGCAAGATGACGGACTGGCTGAAATCACGGACTTTTCATTCTTGTCTCCTGATCTTTTTGCCTTAGGTGAGAATCATAGTTGTCTTAGATCCCTTAGGAAACTTTTCAAAAGGTTGAGGGCTCTTTAGTTCTGATGATTATTATTTAGCACAATGCCTGGACAGGCCCAGTGTTCTTACATACTTAATTTATTTTAGTGAACTCTGACAGGCCGACCTGGCCTAACTCAATACATTTGCAGTTTTATTGAGTATCTTTCCTATTATTCTAGTTTAGCTAAAGCATTGATGTCTTACAATTTTTTTTAATTTTTTTAACATTATTTATTTTTGAGAGACAGAGAGAGGTAGAGCACAAGCAGGGGAGGAGCAGAGAGAGAGGGAGACAGAAAATCCAAAGTAGGCTCCAGGCTCCAAGCTGTCAGCACAGAGCCCGACGCAGGGCTCGAACTCACAGACTGCGAGACCATGACCTGAGCTGGAGTCTGCTGTGTAACCAACTGAGCCAACCCAGTCACCCCTGTGTCTTACAATTATTAACATAAAAGCTTAGAAAATTACTTTCATATTTTTATCTGAAAACATAAAGAACAATAGCATTATTTATTTGTCATGGCAATATTTTAAACAATGGCTAAGACACAGTAAACATTCAGTAAATGATAACTGTTATTCTTTTTCTGATTGCTAAAGTTTAAAAATGTTTCAAAGTTTGGTAGGGCCAATATCCCCTCATTATTTTAGTTTTTTTTAAAAAATCACTGAATATTCTTACATATGACCTTTAGAATTCTTTCATTGAGACCCAAAGGGGGTCAGGGGGGTAGAATGGTGCTGTCATATTTACAGCATAAGTTTCCCCATTTCAGTTACCTGATGTACAAGCTAACAATCCTCTCCCCCTCCAGTGGGGATATGTGTGACATTCCTCAGGCACTTCTGGCTGCCCAGGAACAAGGGAAGGGAAGAAACAAATGGTCAACTGGTAGACATCACAGTCATGCAGGACATGAGCCTCCATCAGTTTGCGACTGTCTTAATGATCTACAAGAAAAAAGGCAATCTCCAGAAACCTATAGACTCAATTTTCTGAGAGCCCTAACATCACCCTCCCCTCCAGAGGATAGAAAGTCTTATATAATCAGTTACTCCTCACAATCTCAGTGCAGCTCTTTCTGCCCATGGCTCCTGTCCCCTTGCTTTAAAAAACCACCTTTTGGCATCCAAGACCTCTCCAGAATTCTTTCTTAGCCATTGGCTCTGAGCCCCAGTACTCCAAACCACATCATTACCCATTGCTGTGAAATAAGCCACCACACAACTTGGTGGTTTAAAACAAGAACAGTTATTTCTCACTATCCAGTGGGCTGACTAGGCTGAGTTGGTCAGTTCTTTTCTGGTCCATGCAGTATAGGCTGACCTTGCCTATGTCCTCATATTCAACTGGGAGCTCTGCTGCAGTTGGTCTAGAAGGTCCGAGAAGGACTCTCACATGTTTGGAGTCTCAGTTCTTACTGTTGTTTAGATGTCTCAGGTCTTGTCCACATGGCCTTTTTCTCTTGCTAGATACCTTGGACTTCCCTTCTAGCATGGTAGCATGCTTCTAAAACTGCAAAGATGGTAGCCCCAGGTGTTTTACAGCCTGGAGTCAAGGCTGTGAACATCACTTTCCACTGCATTCTGCTAGTCAAGTCATCACAAATTTAGCCCAGTGTTAGAGAGTGGAGAAATAAATTACACCTTGTGATAGAAGGGGTAACAGTCAGGGAGGAGAGAATTTGATGGTGTCTGGTAATGGGCCGGAACCAGTATTGGTTAGCAAGTTAACAGTCAGGAAAAAGTGCTGGACGTGGAGCAAAAGCTGGGGGGGGGGGGGCAAGCTGGAGCTCATTGAAACCTCTGTATCTGTCACTTCATAGAACTGTTACCAGTTTCAAAGACCGATGGCTCCTGCTTAACTTCTGCCTCTCAAATACTATTCAAATATTCCTTTGGGTCACTTGTAACTTTGAACCATACAGAGAGGGGGCATCTGGGAACTTTAGCTTAACCAAGTTGAAAATACAATGATCCAGTAGACTATTTAAGAACGTGAATTATCTCTCCATTATTTCAAGTCCTCGTTTATACCATTAGTGGTGTGTTTGCTAGTTCTGTTCATATAACTCTCCATATTTTTTACATGTGTTGATGAGGTTTCGTTGTCTTTAAGGCTTGGGTCATTCTTTTGCATTTCTTTTTCAGTGGCTGTGCAGTTTTCCAGCACCATTATTGAAGAGGCTGCTCTTTCCTTGGTACATATTCTTGGCTCCTTTATTGTTGTTGTGAATTAATTGACATATATGTGGGGGTTTATTTCTGCGTTCTCTATTGTGTTCCATTGATCTTTGTGCCTCTTTTTATTCCAGCATCATACTGTTCTGATTACTATGCCTTTGTAATATAGCTTGAAGTCAGGGAGCATGATGCCTCCTGTTTTGTACTTCTTTCTCAGGAATGCTTTGGCTATTGAGGGTGTTTTATAGTTCCATAAATTTTAAGATTGTTCTATTTTTGTGAAACATGCCATTAGAATTTGATGGAGATTGCAATGAATCGGTAGATTTCTTTGGGTAGTATGGACACTTTAATAACACTGATTTTTAAAATCCATGAACATTAAACATCTTTCCATTTATTTGTGTCTTCTTCAGTTTATTTCATCAATGTCTTATAGTTTTCAGTGCATGGGTCTTTACCTCCTCGCTTCAATTTATTCCTAGGTATTTTATTCTTTTTGATGCAGTTGTAAATGGGATTATTTTCTTAATTTGTCTTTTTGAGATTTTGTTATTACTGTGTAAAAATACAACAGATTTTTGTATGTTGATTTTGTATCCTGATAGCTTGATTTTTTTAACTTCTAATTATTTGGTAATATGGTACATGGCCTCTTTTTGTTCTGTTGTCCCAGAACCTACAAAAATTAGAGGGGGAGCCTGACCAAACTTTATTAAATAAAGTTATGACAGTTAAATCCCTGTCTTCTTAATTTAATGAAAGGCTTTTATTATTTCATGGCTTCATATCATGCTGGTTATTCTGCTACTTGCATTTGTTATTTGATTAATTTCATAGTCAGCAGGAGTATTTCCTTGCATAAATGTTAGGAAGAGTTCATAATTGTTATATTTTCTGAATAAAGGAGTTTCTGGGAAGGTCTTTTTGTTGCCCCACATATAATCTCGCACCTGTCTATTGAATTGTTATGTCGCTATCTTTTCTTCTAAAATGCTTCACTTGTTTTTATATAGGAAAAGGATATATTGATACCAGTATGATTGTTTTCCTGTTTCATTCAGTTCATTCAGCAATTACTTATTGTGAGTCTACTATGTCTAGTGTAGATAACTTGATTTCTTCTCCCTGGATGTTTATAATTTTGATTTTTGAAATTCATTTATTCTTACTTTTTATGTTTATCTCTTCCTCCTTTCCTTCTGAGTTTAGGAGAATTTCTCTAGGTGGTCTCATTCATGTTTATGGTATTTCTGAAGTATGCAATCTACTGTTGCCATAACTATAATGTTTGTAATTCAGCTCTTGCTTTTAATTTAAAAGCATTTTTTTCCTGGTAGCAGAGTGTTCTTTCTTTATAGAAACAATGTCCTCTTAAATATCTTTGAGATTATAAATTGATATTTTCGTTATTTATTAAAAATTCTGTTTCGTGGAAGAATATTTGCTTTATTACTCATTCATTCAACAAATATTTACTGAACACATTATGTGGGAAGACATTGTTCTAGGCACTGGGGATATATAAATGAGCTAAAGGGATTTTATATGGGTGTATAATATATCAGTGGGCTAAAGGGATTTTTAAATTCCTGCCTTGGGGAGTTTACATGCTAATGGGGGAGGAAACATTAACAAGGAACATATTTTTTGAAGGTCACGCGATCATTCACATGGTCGGTGGCTTGTTGGAAAGACTCACAGGACTCAGAGGCAGTTGTACTCAGAGCTACGTATACAAGTCAGGATACGCAGAGGGAAAGGTCACATCAGGCAGAGTCTGGAGGTTTCCAGACACAGCCTTCCAAAGTTCTCTCTCCCATGGGCTGGCATGTCACAGAGAACTTGCTTGTTCTTCTAACAATGACTTGTAGTAACACATGTGCAATGGCATTGTTTTCTGCCCAGGAAAGCTCACTTGAGACTCAAGAGTCCAGAGTTTTTATTATGGGACAGTCACATAGGTGCATTCTCCCTATGCAATCACCCACATGTTACCAAACTTCCAGACTCTCAGAAAGAAAGCAGTTGTTCACCATGAATCACACGTTTTCACAAAGAGCATAGGCAAGGAGAGCTCGGTGCCCCTGACATACAAATGGATCTTATTAGTAAATAAAATAGGGAACATTCCAAAATCCAACTTAACCAGGCCAGCTGAGGGCCAGCCCCCCAAGCAAGCCTTTTTAAAGAACAATAACAGTAGCTCTTCTATGTGAGCCATTTTCTGCACAATATTAAATTTAATATAACATGATAAAGGGCATGAAAAAATAGAGCAGGATAAGGAGGATTGGGGTGCCAGATGGAGAAGCAATGGGAAAATAGATTCCAATTTTAAGTAGTTTGTTAGAGAGGGCTTCAATGAGAAGGTGATATATGTGGGCAAAAGCATGAAGGCAGTGAGTCACTGGGCCACATAGATAGTTGAAGAAAGAACTGGCTTACAGAGGAACTCTCAGAGTGCAAAGGAACCGTGGTAGGTGGGTGTCCATTATGTTCAAACAGCAGCGAGGACAACAGTGTTGCTGAAACAGAAGAGTATGGAGGAGAGATTAGGAGAGGTGATCAAAAAGGCAATACTTGAATTTTCATTTACTAAAGTTTTTCATATGCTTTTTTTTTTTTTTTTTGCTTATCCTTATATGGAGATTCCTTTTAGTGAGAATTGTAACTGGTTCTGCCAAAATTTCGTGGCTTTCTCATCAAAATTTTAGTTCCAAAGTAAAGAGGAAATTTTACATTTTTAACATTTTTACACTAATGTATTAAATGTTTTCTTGCCTAGAGAGTAGAGTGGAATGGGGACTGTTTATAGACAGAGTCAGTTAGGCACAGTGCCTTGCCTAACTTCTATGGCAAATGAAATTTCTTTCTTTAGCTTGAACAGTGGGGATAGCTGCTCCTTGTGCTGGCTTCCACTATTCTCGCTGGAATTTTTTCTAGCATTGACCTTTCTCCCTCTCCCCTAAATCTTCCCCAGGACAAGTCCTCACACCAAACGTCTGAATTAGGAATGTTTAAGTCAGGTTGAAGTTATAGTTGTGTGAGTAGAAGGCAGTAGACCTGGTCTGGGACTGCATTTCAGATCTCTGCTTATTATGTGTATCAGTCTGAGGTCAGCCAGAGCAGACACCTTTTTCTCTAATTGGCAGCAGAATCTGTTGGAATCTCTTATGGCAATTCCCTTTTGAATTTGCATGTTTGCATTTAAGAGCGGGTTTGCAGACACTGGTAAGTGAGTGGCAGTTAGAAACACTGTCTAGACAAGAGATGTGCCTGTGAGCCTCCTTCAGTAGATGGATTGTAATGTTGTTTTGGGAAGCACCCTAAGGTAAGTGTCCTTGCTCACCTGGAGAGGGTATTGTGGTTGATAACTGATGTCCTACTGTGGCACAGAAGGCAAGAATAAGCGCGTGCTTTCTATGTATTCAGCGTTTCCGTTCTAGATCTAATGAAAGAATGACTGCAGTTGCAGTTGCCAGCGCTGTTAAAAGCAAATAAAGGAGCTCTTTGGAAACTGCAAAGGAACTAATTCAGGTTTTCTTCAAGTGATGCCATAGAGCCACTGCTACATACAGTCCTCAAGTTGTATATAGTATCAGCAGCAGCATAATCTTTCTTGCAGTTGGAGTAAGATGTATGGAGTACATACATACATTTCCTATATTTCCTCCATTTCCTATAACCGGATCCTGCCATCGTTTAGTTGGGGAAGAGGTCCAAGAGCTGCTGGGGTCATTAAAAATAGTACCATGCTCAGAGAGAGGTTAGTTTATATTGGTCTCTAAGAGATTTAGAGGAAGATAACATTAAAGTCCAGAAGCATGGTGGGGATCTATTCTAGTTAATTATAGTTAGAAGGCACTTGGGAGAAATTTGGGTTAGATAGAAAATCTTTCTGGGACCAGATGTTTATGGAGACCTAAGTAAGTGCTTAACCCTTACCTAATTCTCTACATGTGTCCTACAGTATAAGCCCCTTTCGGGCAGGGACTCTGTGTTACCTCTAGTTCCAGTACCTAGGTCCACTCTGTGGACCCTCAGTACACATTTGTTGAACAGCAGCAAGCTCTTGCTGACCAATCCTATGACTTCTAAAGTCCAAGTTAATCACTTGGTTCAGGCATCTTTCCATTTAAGAGCTTAGATTATGTTATGGAAAAATTGTTGCTCCCAGGTCAGTGTTTTTAGGCACATTGGTAAATAGTATAATTTTTTTCGAGGCCCTCATTTGAAATCTCTGGAAAATGATGTGTTCCTTCCAGGGAAGTTATGAGGGTTAAACCAGAAAATTCACAGTTTCCAAAGGCCCTTTGCTGGAACATAATAAATGTTAGTTTCCTTTTCTCCTTTCAAACGTGACACCTTAAGATAAAATATAGCATAATCTTTAAGATGAGACTAAGGTAATAAAATTCAAAATGGCTTTTGAAGTTTATTAAAGTTGAGTACTCTAACCTAGATATAGTTTTGCTTTTTGCCTGTTTGTTTGTTTAAATGTAGCTTAAATCAAGCTAAGAATCAATTCAAACAACTTTTTCAATTAATTTTGGCACAAATAGAGCTAGTTTGCTCATTATGTTATTACTGTCTGGAATGCTGTTTTCTAGTTTAGTTTATGACTCTGGGAAAAGCTTTTTGGTCTGATCTAATGTGCCTTTTGAGAACAATTAGACTTGAGTGGATTTCAGAGAAGTGTTCTGTGAAAATTTTGATTATGTTTTTAGTTCTCTGCTACTCTTAAAAAATAAAGACATTGATACATATGTAAACCTTTAAGGTGATTACAGTCATGTTCACTATCCCTAATATTTGTAGGGTTATCAGAAGATCCTCAGAGTAATTAAATAAAGGTCTTTCAGTTTTTATGTTATACATACCATGTCCACTTTTTTTACTTCCAGATGGGAAAATACAGCGTAAGCTGAATGGCAGAATCTATCAGCCTTGTATAACCTCTGGAGAAATATTTTTAGTCCTTAGAACTATCATAGAAGACTAGCTTTGACTGAGTTTCTGGCTTGTATATGTATGAAACAACAAGAAGTGAATTATTAAGAAGACTGAAAGGGAGGATTACTCAATGTTAATGGAGCTTATTTCCCCAAATTTATAGGGTCTCCATAGCAGTTATATTATCAGAGAAAAGGCCAAAGTTAATTCACCAGTCAGAAATTATAAAGTCTGCCAGAATGCTATTACTATTTCATAAATAAGTAGAGTGCCAAATACTAAAGATTTAAAAATTTTATTAAAAAAGTACTCCCTGTATTTTTTTTTAGCCCCCAGCATCTACTTCAAATCTGAAATAATAGCAGTTTTGATACTTGAGCTCTAATTTTTTTTTATATATTTGAGAATAGTGTTGTTGTTGTTGTTGTTCTCCTCCTCCTCCCCCTCCCCCTCCCTCTCCCCCTTCACCTCCTCCTTCTCCCCCTATATCTCCTCCTCCTCCTTCTTTTTTTTTTTTTTTTTTTTTCTAAATAAGCCTCTGGCAACATCAGCCTGAACAGGAATATAACAGAGATAAATTGACTTCATGTTTAAAAATCTCAAAGAACTTAAGATACAGTTTAAATTGCATCAAAAGAAGGAAGTATTTCCTTCAATTTGTAAAAATGGCCAGTTTGAAATTATGCTTTCAAGAAATAATTTTAATGTGATAAATTTGAAACAGAATTGATATTCTAGGGGAACATCTAGAGACTTCTTGAAATGATTGTAAGATTATCTAATAGGATCTCAGTGTTTTGCACTAAATTTTTGGAAATTTTAATGAAAAGATCAGTAATTGCAGTAAAAACATCTTTCAAGATATAAAAATCGTTATCACATGTAAACAGGCATTACATGTGATTTCCGTTATGTTATGCTACCAAGTCTCTCAAAGTTATCGCAGTATTTAAATCCCAGTGGAAGGACTGGAGTCAGGTCAAGTCAGACTTGTAAAGTATGGTACATGAAATTCGTGTTTACTGCCCAGAACTTCTGTATTTGGTAGCTTTTTTACATTAAAATTTTTTAAATGTTTATTTATTTTTGAGAGAGATAGAGAGACAGAGCACGAGTTGGGGAGGGGCAGAGAGAGAGAGGGAGACACATAATCTGAAGGAGCCTCCAGGCTCTGAGCTGTCAGCACAGAGCCCCATGCTGGGCTCAAACCCACACACCCATGAGATCTTGACCTGAGCTGAAGTCATTCGCTTAACTGACTGAGCCACCCAGGCGCCATAGCTTTTTTACATTCTTGATGTGAATACCCAGCAATCCCCATTTAATTATAGACATACAGTGCATGTATTTTGCCCTCTATGTAAAAACCTGCTTCCAGATAAAGAACAGATAATAGATAGCTCTAATTTTCTTTAAACAAGTAAACTGGTGATTTTTTGTATGCCTTTGAGGAATTAAAACAAACAAACCAGTTTTCTTTGCTACTATCAGTGATCACAGAAGGCAGGTATCTAAAAGGACCAGAATCTACACACTTTGCATCAACTCAGCCCCTGCTTTCGTAATATTGCCGTGGATTACTGAGCCAAAGAAAGGTCTTGTACTTTACTAGTCTGGTGCCTTTATTTATGGAGGTGATGGTGGTGGGTGGTGGGTGAGCTGGGAGGGTGGACTGAGGCCCAGAAGTGATGCAGTTTTGCCAGCCTCACACATGTAGTGTCAGTGGAAGATTGAAAGCCAGACCACCTGGATGCTCGCACAGAACTCAGCCTTGTGAAAAGCAGTATATCATGTGCTGATTAAGTGCACTAGCTCTGCAGTTAGAGCTTCTGGGTTTCCCTTTGACTCCAACTCAACCATTGCTATTTATTTAACCTGTGCCTCAGCACCTATCCCTATCATAGTCTTAGTGGGAAGATTAAATGAACTGAATGAAACCTAAGATAGCCTAGCATGGTGAGCACTAGATAAATGGTAATAACATCATGCTGCCTTGAGGAGGCTGGTCTGCTCTGCCTTTTGACCTATATTTAGAATCATCTCAGCGATTAGTAGTTTCAGCCTGTGCCATAGTGTTATGTTTTACTTTTTCAGCCCATTAGGGAGGTTATTCCTGTTGACCCATGCCGTGACCCATGCATAAAATGCCATTAGACCCTCCATAAAAAGGAGCATTGGGCTATATTTCCCTGGTACTTGTATACATTAAACTGAAGTTCATATAAGTCAGTTCTTTAAGTATGAGGTAGAGAGTCCTTTGTAAGGATTTTTGCTGCCCGTTTCCAGGGAAACAGCCATTTAATTTACTTGATATTTCCCTAATGGACTTTATTAGGGTGGTGAAGTCACGCTAGATTTTGTTTCTTTTGCACATACTAATTGTTGCTGCCGCTGCTGAGACAGCACCATGCTCCCCAGCCTGTTTGACTATGAAGACGGCTTGTGTAGCTGGGACAAGAACTACATATTTGTTCTTTCTGGTCTGGTTGGCAGACGTTTCATCTCTACGTCTGTGGTAACCCATGAACTTCTTGCTTTAGGAATTATTCAAGTGTTTCCAGAAATGTAGTGCTGTGATTTTTCTCCCAGTGGCTGTGAGTTATAGTTCACATGGATGCTAAATTGTTTTAATCTTGGCGTATTGTTAAAAGATGCTCCCATCGTGCCACCTCAGTGAATAACATTACTCATCGGACAGAGAAATTTTTTAAAGAAATACTGCCCCCTTGTGTTGTAATATGGTGTGCTATTGAAGGAGGGTAATTTCAGAAAGAAAAGCTTGTAAATTCTTTTAATTCTCCATAAGTATAATAGATCTCACTTCGAAAATTAAAATAATGTGTATTCTGTATAATACTTGAACATGTTAATAAGTAGTAACAGAAAAACAGGATGCCTGTTTCTTGTATCTCGTATTATAAGGGGCAATAAAACGTTGCATTTTAGAAAGATTATAATCCACCATTAGTGAAGTTTCTTTGTATCTTTGTTGTGCTCTTCACACCCTCTTCCCTGAAAGGAATACTACTACTATATTAATTGATTTTTAATACTGCTTTACAGATGACAAAGAACTTCTGTTCTTATGATCTCCTTTAGTCCTCAAGTCAACTGTGTGGGAAGAGGTATTACTGTTATTTTCCCCCACTTTAAAGAAGAAAAAAATGAACATAAGGAAAGCTGAATAACTTACCCAAATGTATACATTTAGAGAGTGTGATTGGTAATAACATAAGGAAAGTTAAGTAATGCACCTGACTCATACAGTTAAGGTCTTCTGACCTTAAATGCTGAGTGAGCCCTTCCTACTTATGAAGTACCAACTGCTTAGATATTCCATAGTCAGGATAGCCATCATATGCTTACATTGTAGAATTAGAATTTTCAAACAGTCATCAAACTGAGGCTCTGTTGTGGTTTCATGGTTTCATATTCTATACTTACCTCTGTTTTATGAAATGGCTTTCGATTACTATTCATGTCATTAATTTGTGGGCTATGAAAGAGTGCCAAAAAAGGGGAAGAGAATCAAATGAGCTTGCTTGTATTCTGTAATTAGAAGTATATTTTATAGTTTAAAGAAATCACTGGAGCTGAAGAAGTTACTCAGAGGAAAATGTACCTATAAAATATGTTCAAATAACATACAAATCAAGTATTGCCTAGCTAAAAGTTGTTTTTCTTATTTTTATTTTTATTTGAACAATGAATAAATAAATTCCCATAGTTAAACTTTTCAACAATATGGGAAAAGGAATTAAGAGGTTAAGGTATTTTCTCCTTGCCTAAATCCCAGTTTCTTCTCTGGAAGTAAACACTGTTAGCAGTGTAGTATACATTTTTCCAGTGTATTTTCTATCCATTTACATATATTTTATGCATAAGGACAAATAATAAATTATTTTTTTGAGGTCATATGTAGGATTCATTTGCAACTATTCTGTTTACTGCTTTTTTACTTAAAAATATGTGGAAGATCTTTCCATACAAATGCATCTAGATCCTATTTACATTTTTTAAATTGCTGCACTGGATGGTGTTACTAGAATTTAATTCTTCCATCATTGGCAGTCATTTAGAATATTTCTTATTTTTCACCATTATGAATGATACTAGAATTACTTTTTTCTGCATGTTTCTTAGAGAACATTCATAACTGTTTATCTGGGATAGATGCTTAAAGTTGGAATCAATGTGTCAAAAGGTTACCATATATTTGGTTTGAGAGATATGGCTAAACTGACCTCCAAAAATCCATTATATATTTATATTTTGACAAAGCATCCAGCAGAGAGTGTTGCTTCAGGAAGAGTGTCTATTCCTAACCTTCTCCTCAAAGCTAAATCATATTAATATTTTAATTTTTGCTGATGGGTTGGGTAAAAAGTTTTATTTCACTATAGTTTTAATTAATATTTTCCTGATTACAGGTAAGGTTGGGAAACTTAACATCTATTTGTCATTTATATTTTTCTTCCAAGAACTGCTTGTTCATGTGTTTATCCCTTTTTCTATTGAGCTTTTTTGGCTTTTAATCACTGATTTGTAGAACGTCTTTTTATACTTAGATTTTACTTTTTCTGTTTTATATATTGTAGAGTTTCTTTTCTTTGTCTACTTTAAAAATAAGATTATGTGGTCCTTGTTTAGACAGAATTTATACATTTTTTATATTGAGGTATGTTAGTCTTTCTTCTTTTAAAGGCTGCGTTTTTGTCTTCCTAAACAAAATGCTGTGTTTGTTTTCCTTTGGCTTTTGTGTTTGCCCTTTCATGACAATAAAATTATTGTACAATGTTTTTATACTTTATGGTTTCATTTACTTCCTTTCCCCTCGAATGAATAGCTAATGGTCCAAATAGTATTTATTAAGTAGCTTAATCTTTTCCACACTGATTTGAATATGGTTCTCGTATCTCAAGATCTAAATTGTTGTAGTTTTAAAATATATTATCTGTATCTGGTGGGGCACCTCTATGTTCTTTATTTTTTTTCAAAAGTTTATTGCACTACTCAAGTACCTTTTTTCTTTTTGTATGAATTTTGCATTCAGATGATTTGATTTTATAAAATATCCTGTCAAATTTTATTCATACTGTGTCAATTACATTAATTTGGTGAGACATTACATATTTAAGACATTATGAATCTTCCCATATAAGAATTTTGCACATCTCTCTCTGTTTATGTTTTTTATAAGATTTTTTAAAGTTTATTTATTTATTTTGAGAGAGATCAAGCACGAGTAGGGTAGGGGCAGAGAGAGAGGGAGAGAGAATCCCAAGCCAGATCTGTATTGTCAGCGTGGAGCCTGACACGGGGCTCAATTTAAATTTCAGATGGAATAAATAGGTAAACGTGACAGTAATGTGATGTGTCTTTTTATATTTCTTATTAGAATCTTTTTTAGGTTTCTTATTTTTGTTCTATTGTCAATGGGGTATACTTTTCTATATTATTTTATAGTTGATCATTGCTGGTGTATTAGTGATCTATTAATAGTGTTTGTCTCTTGGGGTGCCTGGGTGGCTCAGTTAGTTAAGCATCTGACTTCCAGTCAGGTCATGATCTCATGGCTCCTGAGTTTGAGCCCCGCATGGGACTCTGGGCTGACAGCCCAGAGTCTGGAACCTGCTTCGGATTCTGTGTCTCCCTCTCTCTCTCTGCCCACCCCCCCCCTCTTTTTTTGAAAAAGAAATAAACATTAAAATAATTACCAGTGTTTGTCTTTTGATCTTGTATTGGCCCCCTATAGAACTCTCATTAATGCTAATTATTTCTCAGCTGATCTGAAAATCAATGATTTCATCCATAAATAACGATGTTGGTCTCTTCTTTACAATATCTTTTCTTTCCCTAATTGCACTGGGGACTTCCAGTACGGTTTGTAAAGCAAGATTGTTAGATGACATTTATGCTATGTTCTCGACTTTAACAGGAATGCTTCTATTGGTTATCATTAAATTTCAGGGGTCCTATAAATATACCTCACCTTGTGAAGGACTTTTAATTTTTATTTTGCTAAGCATTTTTACCAGAAATTTTATTAAGCCTTTCTTTTCTTGACATAATCGCATGATTCATGGTTACATGTTTTGATCCTATAATATGATAGTATAACAAATTACCTTAATTGATTTGTTAAGTTGAACCACCCTAGCATTTCTAGGTAAGACTCGAATGGTCAAGGTAAGTTTTTTTTTTAATCTACACTTTTTGATACAATTTGCTAATAATTTACTTATTGCATTTACACCTATGTCCTTAAATTTGTTTCCTTTATTGAGCTATCTGGTTCAGTCTTGGCATCATGGTAATGGTTCCTTTGTAGAGTAACTTAAAGAATGCTTTAAAAGCTATTTATTTTATGCTCTGGAAAAGAAAACTTTTGTATATAGTAATTATTTATTACAGATTTGGTAAAGCTATGTGAATGTTCTTCTTGAGAGGTAGGCATTTGACCACTTCTATAGTTTATTCTTTGACTATCAGCCTGTTCGAAATTTCTTCATTATTTTAGCAATGTGGATTCATCCAAAAAATTATTCAAGCCTAGATGATCAAATTTATGGAAAGGAAGTGATGAGACAAAGCACTTAATTACCACTTCAGGTATATTTTCTATATCTATAGTTATATTTCCTTTTGCATTTATGACATTATTTTGGTCACATCTACAAAGGTTTTTAAATTTTATTTTATTCACCTTTTCAAAAAGGTGGCTTCTGGTTATATTGATGAAATTATTATTTCTATTTCTATTTCTATTTTTATCTTTATTCATTTATTTTGTCTTTTGTTGGAACTTGTTCTTATTAATTGCTATTAGCTATTGGAGTTTTAATCTCATTTCATTCATTTTTCATTCTCTTGATTTCCAACAAGTACAACTGAGGCTAAGTACTTTCCTCATATTATTGCTTTGGCTTCCATCCCACAGATTTTGATATGCAGTGTTCCAATTTTTCATTTATTTCTAAATAATTTATGATTTCTGTTTCTTTCTTTCCTTCCTTTTTTCTCCCTTCTCTCTCTCTGTCTCTCTCCCTATCTCCTTCCTTCCTTTCATTCATTCTCTCCCTCCTTCCCTCCCTTCCTTTTTTCCTTCTTTCTTTCATTTGCTCTCTCCCTCCTTTCTGTCTCCCCCCTCCTTCCTCCCTTTCTCTTTTTCTTCTTTACTTCCAACCATCCATCCTTTCTTCCATCTCTTTCTGTCCACCCTCTTTCCCTCTAACCCTCCCTTTCTTGCTTTCTTCATACTTCTTTCCTTCCCTTCTCTCCTCAGAGTGAAGGATGCTTATTACGGAGTGCCATCAGGACCAACACTTGTGGAGGGGAGGGAAAGGAAGCAGGAAGGACAGGAGAGAGCAGTTGAGCTGTGATGCAGGTCCAATGACAGTCCCAGTTGACCTCACCAGGAGTAAATGGTCTGCCAGAGTTATCTGAACTTTGTCCAAAATGACAGCCTTTGTATCCCTGCCTTGATCAATCATCACATGTGGACTGCTTTTTGACTTTGAGTAAGGTGTTTCTCTTCATCTGGGCACTCCCTGGAGGGGCTGATAGGTGAATGCCATTAGCTGACAGCTCTCTAACTGTCAGAGCCACTAGACCTTCTGTGAAAGGGACACCGTGTGGTGCTTTATCATGTCCATCCTGGTTTCTGGTGTGCTTGGCACCTTCTCTGCTTACCATTCCTTCTCTTACCTTCTTCTGGGGACTTTTTTTTTTCTTGAGACATATCCTTCAGAATTTCCTTAGTATGTTTAGTATCTCCCTTATTCTTAAAGTCTAGCTAAGAGTTTTGTGTTTTTTCCTCTTAACACTTCACAGGTATGATTTCATTATCCTCTGCATTGCTACCCTTTAGAAACCTCCTGTCAGTTTAATTGTCATTCCTTTTCATATCCTCTCATTTCTTTCTGGCTGCTTTTAAGATTTTGTCTTTATCTTCTGCTGTTTCACTCCAATAGATCAAGTGGATTTCTTTTCATCGATCCTGTTTACGTTGCCCTTCCTGCATCTGTGTCTCCTCCATTAAAAAAATTTCCAGACATAGGATACATGTTTTCATTCTGTTACCTCTGCCTTATATTTCCTCTCTCTGTCTCTGTTATCTCTTTGTCTCTTTTTCTGTCTTTAAATTTTGATATAAATTCAAATCTCTAGAAAGTTGCCAATATAGTAAAATTCACTCCCATATGGCCTTTACCAGGCTTCACTAATAGTTTATATTTTGACCCATTTACTTTATCACTAGTACTTTCTTTGTGTGTGTGAATATGTGTGTGTGTGTGTGTGTGTGTGTGTGTGTGTATTTCATTACTATAGCTACATAATAGGTTTTCTCTAAAACCTAGTGCATTAAAAACAAATGGATTCTGTGGATTAGGAATTTGGATGGGGTGCAGTGAACGTGGTTTGTGTCTGCTCATGATATTTGGAAGACTCACAGGTCAGATGCTGGAATCATCTGCAGGCTGTTCACTCACATGCCTGCCCACTGATGTTGGCTACTGGCTGGTGGAGACTCCATTTCTGTCCCTTTGGGCCTCCCCATGTGGTCTCTCTCTATCTAACGAATGGAGTCCTTTCATCTTGGACTTGTTATCTTCTTTTATGTTTGTCTATTCTCTTTTGTCTTTCTTTTCTTCTTATTTCTCTGTCTGCCTTTTGTGGATTGTGTTTTAATTACACCTTTTAGGAAAATTTCCTCTGGGTTTGAAAGATACATGCTCCATTTATCTTATGGAGGTTACCCTAAATTTTTTGAACACACGCAAGATCAGTGCATAAGCTTATGGTGTTCTCACAAGGTGTAAAATCAATTTAAAGAAAAATGTAAGCACTTTTTCTTTTTTGTTTTCTGTCCTACCTCCTATTACTAATGTTAAGATCATCTGGTATTATAGATCAGGTTGTCAGTAATTCTATTTGTGTTATTCTGCAAGAATTATTTTGGCTACATTAAGTACATATGTTCTAAGTAATTTAGAAAATAGATAAAATGGACAGGCAGCCTGAATTCCAAAGCAGAGTTCTCAGAACTCGTTTCTGAGCTTGAGGTGCCTTTGTGAATGAATGTTGCTCATGGTAGAGGGCCTGATGGAGAAAGCTAGAACCTTGACTCCCCCCGCCCATTGTCTATACTTAGTGCCTCATTGCTTCAGCCTCCTGTTTTCCTCTTAAATATCTTGGGGGAGAATGTTCTGTTTGGTAGAGCATGCAGTCTCCCAATCACATTTGTAATTGCCAATAGCCCTCATATCTCTATATCCACTGCTAGGTTTGCTTTATTTCATAGAGAGAACTTTTAGAGCGAAATGTTGTTCTTTATAAACATTTGATCTAAAGTAGAAAACTATACCACAAATAGAAACTAAAACTCATTTTAGTAACAACGTGATAAGAGCTCAATTCATTTATGCCTGTGTCTTCAGTGTTATCTAAGAAAACTTCTTAAAATATATCCATCTCAGTTTTCTTATAGGTAAAACAGGAAAAAAAAAAAAAAAGAGAAACTCTACCTTCAAGGTTGTTATGAAGATATTGCTATAATGTTAAGTACAAAGCAAGACACAGAGTAGATGTTTACGAATGTGGTAGTTTTCACTATGTGCCTTATTCTAGTACCATTCCCCACCCCCTCCCCCCTGCTGTGAAGCTCTTAGGTTATCTCCTGTCCATTCTGATAACTTTTTGGAGCCCATCTGTTGAGGGAATGCTGGCCTATGTTGTTTGTGTATATATATAATTCTTAATCTGTTGCCTAGAGATAAGCTGCTCTTCTCTAGTGTGAGAATTTAAAGATTATGGAATCATGAGAGGGGCTATGAATTCAAGAGAATGGCAGCCAAATATCAGAGGTTTATCTTCTTTTCTTATATTTTCCCATGTTTAGTCATTTTAAATGCCATCTTCATGATCTTTGCTTTCTACACATGTCGTATTATTATGTAATATTTCTTTAAATTGACCTTAATTCAACTCACTTATTTTATATTGCCTTGTATTAACCAATAATATCCCTGAAAATATAGGTATGGCCAGTTATGTGTGCTATTTATTTTATTGGTTATTATATATATAAACTATAATTGTTAATATAAAATTATTCTTTAGTGTGTCACCTAAAATGATATTATTACATCATATTTTATCAGTGCTAGGCTTTGGGAAACTCTGTCCTAATGAGTGTAGTTCTCACTCTCTCCCAATTTTGTTATAAGTTTGAGTATCCAGCTAAGCAACTAGCTAACTGCTTCTTCCCTTCTTTCTCATTTCCTGTGTATCCTACCACCCATTTATCCTTTCATTTATAACTTAGTGCCCTGGGCTATACTTGGTATGTTGTAGGTACTCAATGGGTATAATTGTTGAATAATGAACTTGAGGCTTTTCAAAAATGACTTGAGGTATCTAGTTTTATTTATTTGTCTTTTCCATTTTTTTTTTTACATTTTATCCAGTGTTTAAAAATAAGGCAAACAAGTAAAGATCATGATTGTGCCATGTACATGGTATACTTAGTTTATCTGAAAATAATAATAAAATTCCCAGATAGGGCAAAATATAACCATATTATTATTATTATTATTATTATTATTATTATTATTATTATTATTTTTAGCTGAGAATATTGAGACTCAATGGCCTGAAGTAATTTACCAGATCTCAGAGTGAATTAGTCCTAGGACTTGATTTTGAACCCAGGATACTTGGCTATTAGGTCAATCCCAGAACACTTGAGGTATTTTCCAACCACCAGCTTGGAGATCAGGGAGGCAGGGTTTTATTACCTGTTGTCTATTGCATATAGTCCCTCTTCCTTTCTCTCTCCAACACAATTGCCCCGTCACATATTCACGCACATACCAGTATTCTGTTTTCTCTGTTGCTCTTGGGAATTGAGCTAGAAGCTATGTTTGTAATTACACTATAATTTGGAAGAGGTGGAAAGTATACTATGGCTTATTTTTCTAATTTAGGGTAGAATTACATTTGAATAATTTTCAGTTCAGTAGCAAGGTCATATAGTTTGTACTTGTATAATTTGTGTTACAGAAATGTACTTTGTAAACACAGCATACTTCATCTATATAGACTATAGTGGTCAAGTTTGGGTTTTATATAATCAAATAAGGGTTTCATTAAGACCTCCAGAAAAAAAAAATATGTCATTGACTTTGTATTCTAAAGCTCTTTTATATGAGATGATTTCTATCTGGCAAAAGATGTGAGGTTCTGATTGAAAAGCAATCAGATGAGAGCTGTATGTACTTAGTAATACTGTGTAATCTGATAAGCTGTTCCTAGCTTACTCCCACTAAGCACGGTAGACAGGAATACAGTTTTCCTAGGAAGAGATGGGCTGTAATTTATTCTAATGCCAAGGACAAATTTATGCTGCAGTTTCCAGTATAGAGAACCTAACAAAAAGGAACCATCTTTTTAAAAATATGCAAAAAATTCTTCATTCTTTTTATTGATTAACCTGGTGTGTGTGTGTGTGTGTGTGTGTGTGTGTGTGTGTGTGTGTTTTAAATTTTTTCACAAAGATCTCCATCCATTGGAATAGCACTCTGTGTAAATCATGACTAAAGGCTTTTCTCCAGAAAATTTATGGCAGGTGAACAAAATAAATTATTTCTGAAAGTAAGAATTAGAGCTACCCTTCTGCAAAACAGAAACTTTTCTTTTATATCCAGTTCCTCATTTTATTGCCTTTGTTGCAGGCATAGGCATGGATTTTCCCCCTCTGTGTCTCCATCTCTCTTACACACACATGCACTTATGTGTGCATACACCCTTCTCCTAACCTCCCCCCTCGGCCCCCTTCTTTATGGTTTATTGAGCCTGGGTCCTTCAGGACCCTCTGGCCTGGGACCTGCCATTTGTGATCCATACAGGTCAGTGGTAACCTTTGACTACCTGAATTTTATGTCTCTAGGCTCTCTTTCTCTGTAGCTGTTTTTCTTCGGTCAACATATCCTGTAATAATAGGTCTGTTTTGTAATTCAGCTCTTAGAGTAGGAGCTCTTGCTTTCTTCAGTGGCAGTTAGTTGATCTTCTAAAATCATTATGCCATGCTAAGGGTAAAAAGTGAGAAGATTATATATTATTTTTTGTAGCATGTGAATTTTCATACATGAGTTTATAATCTAACTTCCAGAAACAGAACATGTTAGGCAGAAAGAGAGACTTGAGGAAGAGGTTGCTTTGGACGTTTGTGTGGTCTGATGATAACCGTCAAGGACTTGTTATGTAGTGTCTCTGGTAAATGTGGCTGTGTTGCATTGATTACATTAAAATTTCCCTAAGATACTGGGTCAGATATTACGTCATTTAGAGGGGAAGTCTCCTCTTCATTCCTTTCCATTTCCTTCCCTTTTTCCAACCCACAGTTTTATGGATTCTATCACAGCTTCAGTTTTCATTGTTTCACTCTGGCTGTGGATCAGGCTTTTGAAATTCTGACCAATTTTCCAACCTTGTTTTCTCCAATTTTCATCTTCATCCTTAGCTCTTCTCTGATATTTATTCAATTTCAATTTAAATCTATCATTTTAAAGGTATAAAATGTTCACAGTAATCTATTACGTCTGTAATGGAATTAATATAGATTGCAAATGTGGATAATTCCAGTAAAGAAATACCTTTAATTATCCCCCCCCCAATAAATTTAGATAATTTCCTTAATGCTCCACTTCAATTTTGGTTGTAAGGGAAACATCATGTATAAAGTCTGAGAATTTAAGAGGCTATATGAGCGCTGATGTGCCTGATTTATTTGTGAATATACCAATTTCAGGTTCAAGAAAACAATATTTTTAATTAACAAAAACAGTTGCTATAACTTAAATGAATTCTTGTAAGATGTTCATCATAATATTGTCTAAAAGAATACTTAATATATTATATTTAGTAATAAATATAAAATAATATTATTTAAAATACCAAAACTTTGGAAGCATCTCACATACTTAATATGAATGGGAGTTTAAGAAAATGATACACCTTGGCACAAAAACAGACATATAGACCAATGGAATAGAATAGAAACCCCAGAACTAGACCCACAAACGTATGGCCAACTAATCTTTGACAAAGCAGGAAAGAACATCCAATGGAAAAAAGACAGTCTCTTTAACAAATGGTGCTGGGAGAACTGGACAGCAACATGCAGAAGGTTGAAACTAGACCACTTTCTCACACCATTCACAAAAATAAATTCAAAATGGATAAAGGACCTGAATGTGAGACAGGAAACCATCAAAACCCTAGAGGAGAAAGCAGGAAAAGGCCTCTCTGACCTCAGCCATAGCAATCTCTTACTCGACACATCCCCAAAGGCAAGGGAATTAAAAGCAAAAATGAATTGCTGGGACCTTATGAAGATAAAAAGCTTCTGCACAGCAAAGGAAACAACCAACAAAACTAAAAGGCAACCAACGGAATGGGAAAAGATATTTGCAAATGACATATCGGACAAAGGGCTAGTATCCAAAATCTATAAAGAGCTCACCAAACTCCACACCCGAAAAACAAATAACCCAGTGAAGAAATGGGCAGAAAACATGAATAGACACTTCTCTAAAGAAGACATCCAGATGGCCAACAGACACATGAAAAGATGTTCAACGTCTCTCCTCATCAGGAAAATACAAGTCAAAACCACACTCAGATATCACCTCACGCCAGTCAGAGTGGCCAAAATGAACAAATCAGGAGACTATAGATGCCGGAGAGGATGTGGAGAAACGGGAACCCTCTTGCACTGTTGGTGGGAATGCAAATTGGTGCAGCCGCTCTGGAAAGCAGTGTGGAGGTTCCTCAGAAAATTAAAAATAGACCTACCCTATGACCCAGCAATAGCACTGCTAGGAATTTACCCAAGGGATACAGGAGTACTGATGCATAGGGGCACTTGTACCCCAATGTTTATAGCAGCACTCTCAACAATAGCCAAATTGTGGAAAGAGCCTAAATGTCCATCCACTGATGAATGGATAAAGAAATTGTGGTTTATATACACAATGGAGTACTACGTGGCAATGAGAAAGAATGAAATATGGCCTTTTGTAGCAACGTGGATGGAACTGGAGAGTGTGATGCTAAGTGAAATAAGCCATACAGAGAAAGACAGATACCATATGGTTTCACTCTTATGTGGATCTTGAGAAACTTAACAGAAACCCATGGGGGAGGGGAAGGAAAAAAAAAGAGGTTAGAGTGGGAGAGAGCCAAAGCATAAGAGACTGTTAAAAACTGAGAACAAACAGAGGGTTGATGGGGGTGGGAGGGAGGGGAGGGTGGGTGATGGGTATTGAGGAGGGCACCTTTTGGGATGAGCACTGGGTGTTGTATGGAAACCAATTTGACAATAAATTTCATATATTGAAAAAAAAAACCAATAGCCAAACTATGGAAAGAGCCCAAATGTCCATTGACTGATGAATGAATAAAGAAGATGTGGTGTGCCTGTGTGTGTGTGTGTGTGTGCGCACGCACAATGGAACATTACCCAGCAATCAAAAAGAATGAAATCTTGCCATTTGCAACAACACGGATGGAACTAGAGTGTATCATGCTAAATGAAATAAGTCAGTCAGAGAAAGACAAATATATGATTTCACTCATGTGTGGAATTTAAGAAACAAAACAGATGAACATAGGGGAAGGGAAGGAAAAATAAGAGAAACAGAGAGGGAGGAAACCAAAAATACTCTGAAATATAGAGAACAAACCGAAGGGTTGCTGGAGGGGAGGTGGAGGGGCATGGGCTAAATGGGTGATGGGCATTAAGGAGGGCACTTGGGATGAGCACTGGGTGTTATATGTAAGTGATATATCTCTGGGTTCTATTCCTGAAACCAATACTACACTGTATGTTAACTAACTTGAATTTAAATAAATAAAATTTTTAAAAAAGAAAAAAAAAAGAAAATGATACACTTACTCTATAGAATATATTTACCTTTAAATTGTTTGTGAAGAGTTTTTATTTCATGCAAACTTGTATATATTAAGTGAAAAAAATGCAAATAATGATTTAAAGTATGTGGAAAAAAATGAGACACATACCAAAATGTTAATGGGTTGCCTTTTGTTGATATTTCTCTTAGTCTTTTTTTTTCAATATATGAAGTTTAATGTCAAATTGGTTTCCATACAACACCCAGTGCTCATCCCAAAAGGTGCCCTCCTCAATACCCATCACCCACCCTCCCCTCCCTCCCACCCCCCATCAACCCTCCGTTTGTTCTCAGTTTTTAAGAGTCTTAGGCTTTGGCTCTCTTCCACTCTAACCTCTTTTTTTTTTTTCTTCCCCTCCCCCATGGGTTTCTGTTAAGTTTCTCAAGATCCACATAAGAGTGAAACCATATGGTATCTGTCTTTCTCTGTATGGCTTATTTCACTTAGCATCACACTCTCCAGTTCCATGGGCCATGTTCCAATATGGCCCATGTTGCTACAGAAGGCCATATTTCATTCTTTCTCATTGCCACGTAGTACTCCATTGTGTATATAAACCACAATTTCTTTATCCATTCATCAGTGGATGGACATTTAGGCTCTTCCCATAATTTGGCTATTGTTGAGAGTGCTGCTATGAACATTGGGGTACAGGTGGCCCTATGCATCAGTACTCCTGTATCCCTTGGGTAAATTCCTAGCAGTGCTATTGCTGGGTCATAGGGTAGGTCTATTTTTAATTTTCTGAGGAACCTCCACACTGCTTTCCAGAGCGGCTGCACCAATTTGCATTCCCACCAACAGTGCAAGAGGGTTCCCGTTTCTCCACATCCTCTCCAGCATCATAGTCTCCTGATTTGTTCATTTTGGCCACTCTGACTGGCGTGAGGTGATACCTGAGTGTGGTTTTGATTTGTATTTTCCTGATGAGGAGTGACGTTGAGCATTTTTTCATGTGTCTGTTGGCCATCTGGATGTCTTCTTTAGAGAAGTGTCTATTCATGTTTTCTGCCCATTTCTTCACTGGGTTATTTGTTTTTCGGGTGTGGAGTTTGGTGAGCTCTTTATAGATTTTGGATACTAGCCCTTTGTCCGATATGTCATTTGCAAATATCTTTTCCCATTCCGTTGGTTGCCTTTTAGTTTTGTTGGTTGTTTCCTTTGCTGTGCAGAAGCTTTTTATCTTCATAAGATATTTCTCTTAATCTTAATGCTGTGCTTTAAATTTGAAATTTTCAAGTTTTTTTTTTTTAATTCCTGTTCACAGTGATCTGATATGAAGACCAGACTGAAATCCTAAGTCTTACATGGTTAGGAATTGATCAGCTTTTCAAGTGATTGCTCAAAAATCAGGTTTTAAAGTTGGAACCATCTTAAAAAAAAGGTAGACACTGTACATAGCTATTTTATACAGCAATGCACACTGGAAAAGATGATACATTTCTTATTTGTTGGATGTCACTTAGCTTAAGTTGATAGAGTTTTTCAAAGCTTTTATTCTTACCATTTTTATTTCCCCCATCTGTTTCTACCAAATACTGATACATAGGTAGGAATGTTAGTCTTTTGTTTTAACCAGGCTGTTAGTATATAGTGTATTTTACTGCGGTTTTAATTTGCATTTCCGTGATGAATAGAGATGTTGAACATCTTTCATGCTCATATTGACAGTTTTTCTTCTGCATCATTGTTTTGAAGAAGTTTGTGTTTGTAAATGAAAAGAATCTGGTGGCCTCAGTTTTCTTTCTTTGCACTAGTATTTTTGCTTCCTGCCATCCTCAGCCGGCTGTGCATTGAAGTGATGCTGCCAAAGGAGGAATAAAAAAGGAAGCTTTATGCTTGTATTGAATTAATTCATAAAGCTTGGGGTGGAGCAGTTAATCTCTGTGTATAACACTCTTTTCTGATTAACAGACGGCTGTAGACCCTGTATCCTTGGGAGATTGGATCCTATTGTAGCAGGTGTCAAACTATCACTGCTCTGGGTGCATCTCTGTAGAGTTCAAATCTTGTGTCATTCCCTTAAAATAAATTCCGTGGGTACTCAGGTTTTTAACATAAAAGTATGGAATGAGCTCTTATATTACATGGAGTGTTTCGAATGATTTTAACGTAATAATACTGTCTTTTTGAACAGTATGTTTGTTTCCTGGGAGATTTTTTTTAAATTGGGAGATATTAGATATATTTAAAAAGGTTTACAAGGTGCTGTTGTAACAGTGTAAATTAGAAGTTGTGAGACGCATTTCTGTTTTCACAAGGTTAGTTACATTCAAATAACACTGAGTGCCATATATTTGTTTTGTAATTTTTTTCTATAACCAGCCTTTCATGCATAGAAACACAAAAGACATAAAAATAAAATTCTATGAAAATTTAAGCTCTCTTAGTAGAAACACTTTTCTAGATACATTAATTCTCTCTCTCTTTCTCTCCGTATGTATCTATACACACAAATATTCCTTAGTAACTTTAGGTAAATAAACCTGATATATAGACTTGAGTTCCTTTTTTTTATAAAGTAGAATAGTATTAATCTTGCTCCACAAGATTCTTACAACAAATAGTAAAGCAATAGAATGGAATATTTATATGATAAGAGTTTATCAGCTGAGACAGAGTGGGGGCTCTCATAGATTCTTACAGAATCTACCCCAGGGAGTTTAAGGATGCTCTGGACCAATGAACATAAATATCAGAGAAAGTTTGAGGACCCTAAAATAATACTCAGTCTCATCTCTGATTTTCATGGGGGTTTAAGAGCTTTGTGTGAACAAACTTGAATGCTGGCCATGAAAGAGGTCCATCCATCTACAGACATGTCTAATGAAAGAGAAAAGGAAACTATGAAAGAAAAATCATAAACATATGATGTGTATAAGAAGAACTAAGAAGTTTGACCAGACTTTATGAGGAATAGGGGAGCAAATTTTGCCGTCCCAAGATATGCCTTTTTGGCATATTGATTATTTGTTTGTTTATTTAAATTCACATATAGTGTTATATTAGTTTCTGATCCACCCCTCCTTGTTCACTGTATTTAAGAGTCTGTTTTTTGTTCGTCTTTTTCTTTATTAGTTTTGTTTCTTAAATTCTACATATGAGTGGAATCATATTGTGTTTGTCTCTTTTTTTGTCTGATTTGTTTCACTTAACATTATACTGTCTAGGTCCATCCATGCTGTTGCAAATGGAAAGATTTCATTATTTTTCATAACTGAATAATATTCCATTATATATTTATACCACATCATCTTTATCCTTTCATCTATCAAAGGACACTTGGCTTGCTTCCATATCTTGACTATTGTAAATAATATTGTAATCAACACAGGAGTACATCTTTTTAAACTAGTGTTTTTGTTTTCTTTGAGTAAATTTCCAGTAGTAGAATTACTGGATCATATGGTAAATCTATTTTTAATTTTTGAGGAACTTCTGCAGTGGCTGCACCAATTTGAATTCCCACTAATAGTTCATGAGGTTTCCTTTTTCTCCACATCCTTGCCAACACTTGTTATTTCTTCTCTTTCCTTTTCTTTTCCTTTGATTTTATTCATTCAGACAGGCATGAGATAATATCTCATTGTAGTTTTGATTTGCATTTTCCTGATGATTAGTGATGTTGAGAATCTTTTCATGTGTCTGTTTGCCATTTGTATGTCTTTGGAAAAATATCCATGTCTTCTGACCATTTTTAAATTAGATTACTTTTAATTGGACTAGTTGGGATTTTTTGGTGTTGAGTTATATAAGCTATTTATATATTTAGGATATTAACCCCTTACTAGATATATCATTTGCAAATATCTTTTCCAGTTCAGTAGGTTGCTTTTTTGTTTAGTTGATGATTTCCTTTGCTGTGCAGAAGCTTTTTTTTTAAATATGAAATTTATTGTCAAATTAGTTTCCATACAACACCCAGTGCTCATTCCAACAGGTGCCCTCCTCAATACCCATCACCCACCCTCCCCTCCCTCCCACCCCCCATCAACCCTCAGTTTGTTCTCAGTTTTTAAGAGTCTCTTATGCTTTGGCTCGCTCCCTCTCTAACCTCTTTTTTTTTCCCTTCCCCTCCCCCATGGTCTTCTGTTAAGTTTCTCAGGATCCACATAAGAGTGAAAACATATGGTATCTGTCTTTCACTGTATGACTTATTTCACTTAGCATAACACTCTCCAGTTCCATCCACGTTGCTACAAAATGCCATATTTTATTCTTTCTCATTGCCATGTAGTATTCCATTATGTATATAAACCACAATTTTATTTTATTTATTTTTTTTTTGAAATTTTTCTTTTTATTGTGATAAAATACATATAACAAAATTTACTAAAATACACAGTGGCATTAAGTACATTTATATTGTTGTATATCCATCTACGTAACTTTTCATTTTCTTCAGCTGAAACTCTGTACACATGAGACAGGCTAATGTTTTATTCCTCACTATCAAGTTAGATCTAATGTTCATCTAGTTGAGACATGTGGTTTTACCCTTTGTCTGGAACCCCTGTAAACCACAATTTTAGAAAGAGAGAGTGAGCAGGGGAGAGGGGCATGTGGAAAGAGAGAATTCCAACAAAGCTCCACACTCGTGCAGAGCCCAATGTAGGGTTCTATCCCATGACCCTGGGAGCATGACCTGAGCCAAAATCAAGAATCAGGTGCTGAACCGACTGAGCCACCTAGGTGCCCCTGCAGAGGTTTCCTATTTTAATATAGTCCCAATAATTTAATTTTGCTTTTGTTTCCTTTGCCTGAGAAGACATTTATAGAAAAATGTTTCTATGGGCAGTGTCAAAGAAGTTGCTGCATATGTTTTTTCCTAGGAGTTTTATGGATTCAGATATCACAGTTAGGTCTTTAATCCATTTTGAGTGTACTCTTGTGGATGGTGTAAGAAAGTGGTTCAGTTTCATTTTTGGTTTTTGCATATAGCTGACCAGTTTTTCCAGCACCATTTGCTGAAGAGACTATCTTTGTCTCATTGTAATTCTTGCCTCTATTGTTGTAGATTAATTGACCATATATACATGGGTTTATCCTGGGCTCTCTATTCTGTTCCATTAATCTATGTGTCTGTTTTTGTGCCAGTATCATACTGTTTTGATAACTACAACATTGTAGTATATCTTGAAATCTTGGATTGTGATAGCTTTAGTTTTGTTGTTCTTCCTTAAAATTGCTTTGGCTATTGAGAGTCTTTTATGGTTTAACAGATTGTAGTGCTCTGTTCTAGGTCTGTGAAAAATGTTGGTATTTTGATAAGAATTGCATTAAACCTGTAGATTGCTTTGGATAGTATGGACATTTTAACAATACTGATTCTTCCAATCCATGAGCATGGAAGATCTTTCCATTTGTTTTTGTGATCTTCAGTTTCTTTCAGCAGTGTCTTATAATTTTCAGAGTACAGGTCTTTCACCTCCATGCTTAAGTTTACTCATTGGTATTTCATTATTTTGGTGCAATTATAAGTGGGATTTTTTTTCTAAATTTCATTTCTGCTGTTTCATTATTAGTGTAAAGAAATGCAACAGATTTCTGTATATTAATTTTGTATCCTGAAACATTACTGAATTCATTTATGAGTTCTAGTAGTTTTTTGGTGGAGTCTGTAGACTATCATGTCATCTGCAAAGAGTGAAAATTTTACTTTTCCCTTACTAATTTGGGTGCCTTTTATTTCTTTGTGTCATCTGATTGCTGTGGCTTGGACATCCTGTGCTATGTTGAATAGAAGTGGAGAGAGTGGACATCCATGTCTTGTTTTTAATTTAGAGGAAAAGCTCTTAGTTTTTCACTATTGAGGATGATATTAGCTGTGGGCTTTTCGTATATGACCTTTATCATGTTGAGGTATGTTGGCTCTAGCCTTCTTTGTTGAAGGTTTTCATCATGAATGGATTTGTACTTTGTCAAATGCTTTTTCTGTATCTATTGAGATGATCATATTTTTAAAAATTCTTTTTCTTTTTATTGTCATGCATCATGTTGATTGATTTGTGAATATTGAACCACTCTTGTATCCCTGGCATAAATCCTCTTTGACTGTGGTGAATGATATTTTAAATGTATTGTTATGTTTGATTTGCCAATATTTTGTTGAGGGTTTTTGCATTTGTGTTCATTACAAGTATTGGCTTGTAGTTTTCTTTTTTGTAGTGTCTTTATCTGGCTTTGGTATCAGGGTAGTGTTGGCCTCCTAGAATGATTGGGAAGCTTTCCGTCCTCTTCTATTTTTTTGGAATAGTTTGAGAAGAATAGGTATTAACTCTTCTTTAAGTGTTTGCTAGAATTCACCTGTGAAGCCATCTGATCCAGTATTTTTATTGGGAGTTTTTTGATTACTGATTTCATTGCTAGTATTTGGTCTGTTCAAATTTTCTCTTTTCCTGATTCAGTTTTGGAAAGTTATGTTTCTAGGAATTTATCCATTTCTTCTAGGTTGTCCAATTTGTTGGACATATACTTTTTCATAATGTTCTCTTATAATCCTTTGTATTTCTGTAGTATTGATTCTTGTATCCCCTCCTTCATTCTGCGTTTATTTGAGTCCTCTCTCTCTCTCTCTCTCTCTTTTTTTTTTTTCATTTTCTTGATGAGTTGGGCTAAAAGGCTTATCAATTTTGTTGATCTTTTCAAAGAACCAGCTTCTGTTTCATTGATCTGTTTTATTGTTTTGTTTTTAGTTTCTATTTTACTTAGATTTGCTCTAATCTTTTTTATTTCTTTTCTTCTACTGGCTTTGTTTGTTTTTCTTTTTATAGCTTATTTAAGTGTAAGGTTAGGTTGTTTATTTGAGATTTTTCTTGTTTCTTGAGTGGCCTGCATTACTATAATCTTCCTTCTTAGAACAGCTCTTGCTGCATCCCAAAGATTTTGGACTATTGCATTTTCATTTTCACTTGTCTCCATGTAGTTTTGGATTTCCTCTTTGTTTTTTTGCTTGTCCCATTCATTGTTTAGTAACATGTTATTTAACCTTCATATATATGTGTTCTTTCCAGATTTTTTCTTGTAATTTATTTCAAGCTTCATAGCATTGTGTTTGGAAAAGATGCATGATATGATTTCAGTGTTTTTTAATTTATTGAGATTTGTTTTGTGGCCTAACATGATCTATTACAGATAATGTTTCATGTGTACTTGAAAAGAATGTGTGTTCCACTGTTTTTCAATGGGAAGTTCTGAATATATTTGTTAGATGTATCTGATCTAACGTGTCATTCAGAACCACTACTTATTTGTTGATTTTCTGTCTGGGTGATCCATCCATTGATGTAAGTGGGGTGCTAAACTCCCTTACTATTATTGTGTTACTGTCAGTTTCTTCCTTTATGTCTGTTAATAGTTGCTTTATGTATTTAGGTGCTCCATGTTGGGTGCGCTGATATTTACAGTTGTTGTAGGCTCTTGTTAGATTTTTTTCTTTATCATGTAGTGTCCCTCTTTGTCTCTTGTTACAGTCTGGGTTTTTTTTTTAAATTTATTTATTTATTTTGAGAGAGAGAATAGGGGAGGGGCAGAAAGAGAGGGAGAGAGAGAATCTTAAGCAGGCTCCATGCTATCAGTGCAGAGCCCAATGTGGGGCTCAGTCTCACGAACTGAGAGATCATGACCTGAGCCAAAATCAAGAATTGCACTCTTAACTTACTGAGCTACCCAGGTACCCCTACAGTCTTTGTTTAAAGTCTATTTTTTCCAATACAAGTATTTGCTACTCCAGCTTTCTTTTCACTTCCATTTGCGTGATAAAGCTTTTCTGTTTCCTCATTTTCAATCTGCATGTGTCTTTAGGCTGAAATGAGTCTCTTGTAGACAACCTACAAGAGATAGCATATAGATGGGTCTTGCTGTTTTATCCAGTCAGTCACCCTGTGTCTTTAGTTTGGAGCATTTAGTCCAGTTACATTTAAAGTAATTGTTGATAGGTATGTACTTATTACCATTTTATTACTTGTTTTATAGTTGTTTTCATAGTTCTCTGTTCTTCTTGTTTTGCTCTCTTCCTTGTAGCTTGATAAGTTTTGTTAGTGTTATTCTTGGATTTTTTTCTTTATTATTTTTTTTGTGTGTATCTATTACAGGTTTTTGGTTTGTGGTTACCATTAAATTAATATAAAACATCTTGACTGATTTCTGTGGATATAATTGATTTTACTACTTATGTGCTTTAACCTTCATAGTGGTTTTGTAAGTGATTAATCCACTACTTTTATTATATGTTTGCATTTACCTGTGAAATGGTTTTTTTTTTCATAATTTTCTTAATTCTAATTATGGTCTTTCCTTTCCACTCAAAGAATTTTCTTTAACATTTCCTGTAAGGCTGATTTAGTGATAATGAACTCCTTTAGTTAGTTAGTTGGTTTGTCTTGTTTTGTCTGAGAAACTCTTTATTTGTCTCATTCTGAATGATAGTCTTGTGGGGTAGAGTATTATTGGTCGTGTTTTTTTTTTCCTTTCAGAACTTTAAATGCATCATACCACTAACTTTTGGCCTGCAAAGTTTCTGCTGAAAAATAAGCTTAGAGCCTTATGGGGTTTCCCTAGTATGTAACTGTTTTCTATTGATGCCTTTAAAATTCTCTCATTATCATTACTCTTTGTCATTTTAACTATTATGTGTCTTGGTGTTCACCTCTTTCTGTTTATTTTGTTCAGGGCTCTCTGTGCCTCCTAGATCTGCATATCTGTTTCCTTTGCTAGATTAGGGACATTTCTGCTATTATTTATTCAAATAAATTTCTTCCCCCTTCTCTCTCTTTTCCTTATCTGTATAATGGAATCCCTATAATGTGAATGTTATTATACTTGATGAAGTTGCTGAATTCCTTTAACCTATATTAAGCTTTTATTATTCTTTTCTCTGTTTGCTATTTAGCTTGTTGGCTTCCCATTATCCTGTCTGTCAGATCACTAATCTACGTCTATCCTTCTGCCTCCTCTAATCTGCTATTGATTCCCTCCAGTGTATCTTTAAAATTTTAGTTACTGAGTTCTTCATCTCTGACTGGTTCTTTTTTATATTTTCTATATCTATTTTTGTTAAAGGACTTCCTTCTCAATTCCAGTGAGGAGATAACTTTATGATCATTGCTTTGAGTTCTTTATCAGGCATATTGGTTACCTCTGTTTTATTTAGCTCTTTTGCTGTGGTTTCTTCCTATCATTTTATTTGGGACATATTCTGCTGTCTCCTCATTTTGTCTAACTCTCTTTTTTTCTATGTATTAGGAAAGTCATCTATGAGTGCAGTGGCCCTGTGAAGAAGTCCTGTGGTGCCCTGTAGTGCAATTTCCTCTTTACCTCAGAACCAGGCATTTCAGGGATGTCTCTACTGTAGGTTGTACGTGTCCTACCTTTGTGCCTGAGCCATGTTTGCCTTCAATCCAGTAGGCTTCAATGGCCCACTTTGCCTGTTGTGGGCATAATGAGCAGGGTTTGTTCCCTGTGCTGTTAAGGGGCCTTTCTGGGGCTTGTAATTGGATGATGTCAGCAGTCAGACCAGATGCCTGCTCTAAGCCCATTGGCCAATGGTGCAGTCACATTGAAATGCAGGGGTTCTTTCCCTGTGCTGCCATGTGAGAAATTTTCATTGGTGGATGGGGCCAGCAGTCAGACCAGATCCCTGCTCCCAGCCTGTCTGCCAGGGCTGAATGACACTGGTTAGTAAGACAGTCTCTCTGTGCTGCCAGCTATGATGTTTGGCTACTGAGGTTACTGAGACTGTGGGTACACTGATTTATATAGTTATCTTCCCCTTTCCCCAAAGCAGGAGTCACTTTGGAGTGGCACTGATCCCTGCTGGGATTGCTAGCAAGGTTTGTCATGGCAGGAGCCACTTTGAAGTGATGCCTACAGAGTGGGTCATGTTGGATGGGGTGGAACCATAGGAGAGCATGGGGGCAGAACAGGCTGTGATAGATAACAAGATAAGTAGACAGTTTTCCCACTGATTACTTCAAGTGTCTTGGTATATGGGCTTCAGGAGGGGTGGGAAATGGTTTCCCACCACCAGCACTTGTGTTGTTGGAGAAATCTCTCTCAGATCCCTTCATCACACATTCTGAGATTAGTAAATAAATGTTCTATATCTCAACCACATTTCAAACTGCTGCTTCTATGCTGTATCTGGCCCATTGTTTTTGTTTTGCTTGCTCTTTAAAGGTGGGGACCCAGTTTCTTATTGCTTACTGGCTCTCCAGAGCTAAGCTCACTGATTTTTAAAGTACCCAGAGTCAATCCCCACTGATTGTAAAAACTCACAAAGTTCAGTCCCACTGGTTTTCGAAATAAAAATGTTATGTTATCTTAGTATGGGTCTCCCATGTTTGGGGTGCCTGGTGTGGGGTCTAATCCTGTGCCTGTGGTGTCCATCCCATTTGAGGATGGTCTCAACTGGTGTTTGGGTCCCAACTGCATCCTTGCCCCTCTTTACAATTAACTGTAGAAAGTCTGTTCTGCAGGTCTTTGAGTAGTTTTCAGAGGTACACTAATATGGCCGTTATTTTGGTGGGTCTGTAGGATGAGGTGAGCTCAGGATTCTCCTGCTTTACCATCTTCCCAGAAGTTCTGGAATATTGATTAATTTAAGCTGCTTATTTTTAAGAAAGTGCAGACGCAAGAGAAGCTCTGAATACTAAACAAAAATTACCCTTTTGTAAGAGACATTTGCATGTATAAGAGAAATCTCCACTTGTTAGAGTGTCTTTCTGGCTGCACTAGAAAGTGGGGGTTGACTCTATATCTCTAGAAACTGTTACCAGTGGAGAAGGCATGTATTTAAATCTGTGTAATAATCTTATCTTTGTTTACTATGCTTTTCCTAGTAACCTCCCACAACTTCTCCCTACCTCCAATATTTGTCTTTATTTGAAGATAGTATTTAAGGTGATGGCTTAGGCCATTTTGGAGAGTTATTTAGTTTTCCTGAGTCTCTTCTATGTATACAGGAGGTATACATATTATTTTTGAAAAAATTTTTTAATGTTTATTTACTTTTGAGAGAGAGGGAAAGACAGACTGAGTAGGGGATGGGGCACAGAGAGAGGGAGAGACAGAATCTGAAGCAGGCTCCAGGCTCCGAGCTGTCAGCTCAGAGCCCAACGTGGGGCTTGAACTCATGGACCATGAGATCATGACCTGAGCTGACCTTAGACACTTAACCGACTGAGCCACTCAGGCGCCCCAGGAGGTATACATATTATTAAACTTTTGTTTGATTGTATCCTGTTAATCTCTCATATCAATTTAATTCTTAGACAAGGCAGAATAATCTTAAAAAGTAAAGAAAATTTTTTCTCCTTAACAGAGGTTCTGAAGGTTAGGAAGAAGCTGTAGTTTAGGATAAATTGTGAAGCTGCTCTTGAGACCTCCCTGGCTCCAACTCCCTTATGACTGCCTTTTGAAAGCCGTTATACATCTTATGGAATATGCTAGGTGACATAGAGGGAATTATATTTCTAGAGGCCCCCAGAAAATGCTAGGCATTAAGGTAAGAGGGCTGGATAGGGATCAGACAATGTAATATTGGGGATGGGGATGTTGATCAACAGAAGTGGAGAAGGAAGAGTGGTAGAAGGGGACACTCAAGACCAAGCTTGGGTCAGGACTGTATTAAAGGTCACTATATTAGTTTGCTGTGGCTGCCATAACAAAAACAAACAAAACCAAACACAACACAACACAACACAGACTGGTTGGTTTAAATGACCAAAGTTAATTTCCTCATGATTCTGAAGGCTGGAAGTCTAAGATTGAGATTTACACAGGCTTGGCTTTTCCTGAGACCTCTCTTCTTGGCTTGCAGATGTTCATCTTCTCCCTGTGCCTTCACATCTTCACATGGTCTTTTGTTTTTGTGCGTGCAATGTCTGTGTCCTAATTTCCACTTTTTATAAGGACAGCAGTCATATTGGATTAAGGCCCACCGATATGGCCTTAATTTAATTTAATTAGCTCTTTAACGACCCTGTGTCCAAATACAGTTACATTCTGAGGTGCTGAGGGTTAGGACCTCAATATACAATTAAAAAAAATTTTTTTAATTTTTTTTTATTTTTGACAGAGAGACAGAGCATGAACAGGGGAGGGGCAGAGAGAGAGGGAGACACAGAATCCGAAGCAGGCTTCAGGCTCTGAGCTGTCAGCACAGAGCCCGATGCGGGGCTTGAACCCACAAACTATGAGATCATGACCTGAGCCGAAGTTGGACGCTCAACCGACTGAGCCATGCAGGTGCCCCTAAATATACAAATTTGAGAAGGACACAGTTCAACACGTAACAGTGATTTTAGTATGACATTAGCATCCATATTAAGTTACCACAAGTTAGACTGGAAATAATACATAGAACACAGCAAGAACAGGAAGAGTTGAGCAGTGGAGCCTCACAGTCTGTGAGGATGGCATGCCAGCTCTCCCAGAAAGACAAAAGAGGGAGAACTGTGGTCCTGCCACTTGACATATAGGGCAAATGGTCTAACAACCTGAAGGAAATCTGTGGAAGTGTCCCTTTTCAGGATTTGCAATGCATGTGTTCTAAGATTATTTGGGTTATGTATAAAATGTCTATTAAAAATTACATAGATGAGACACATAATGTCACAGTAAATGCAAAGAATGCTGATGAAATTTCAAATATAAAAAAAATTAACATTATTCCTATTTGCATTTGTTCTGAGTTGGAAATAGCTTTAGAAAATGTTCTATTCACTTTTCATAAGAGTTTTCATGTATATCATTTTCCTCTAAAAAGTCTGTGTAAAAGACAGAACAAACATTTTCAGTGTTAAACAGATAAACAGACTTAATCTGAAAAAAGTTGAGATGACTTTCCCTTGGAAACAAATGAGTTAAGACTTAAAAAGCAATGTTTTGAACCACCAAAATATAGTATATAGTGTCTTAGTCAGCTTAGGCTGCCATACAAAATACCGTAGACTAGGCAGCTTAAACAGCAAAAAATTATTTTATCATAGTTCTGGAGGCTAGAAATCCAAAATTAGAGTGCTGGTATGGCCAGGGTCTCATGAGGACTCTCTTTCTGGCTTGAAGATGATCACCTTAAACTTTATCCTCAAATGGAAGGTAGAGAGCAAGTGAGAGTGAGCAAGCAAGCATAAGCAAGAGCTAGAGAGAGATCACGAGCACACCGTCTCTCTGGTATCTTCTTATGGGGCACTAATCGCACCAAATGGAGGGTCCCACCTTCATGGCCTTATCTAAACTTAAGGCCTTACTTGCCAAAGGTACCGTCTCCAAATACCATTACACTAGGGGTTAGGGCTTCAATATATGAATTTGGGGGGGGGGGATACAATCCAGTCCAAAGCACAAAGGTAGAATAAGCAAAGTATGAGGGAACACAGTCATAAACAAACATAGAATGCTATCAGGCACTAAACTATTTTAGAACAATTTTATTTGCTTTGTATTTATAAAATGTTAAGTCATCAATTTTGGTGACACTACATCCAAGTTTTTAATGCAATTTTCTATAATAATGTGGTATGGGTATATACTATAAGATGCTTTCTTCCCTTCTTTCCTATTCAGATCAGCAAGAAAGGTATATTGTTGAGAGCTAGTTTTGGCCTTTTCTGTTTGTGTGTTTTATTATTTATCATGGATTTTCCCAGTACTTTGAAGGACCTGGTGGGTGGTGCCTTACAAATAAGATGAGTGCTGCCTTACGGTTCCATGCAGGGATGACTGGCAGGGACAGTTAATTCAATGGGACATCCAATTGTGTTGAAACTGGAAAAAAGCCTTTGTCCCCAGAGCTTGAGGGCATGGACCAGATGAATGCCTTGGAGCTTTTTTAAGGCCTTATTCTTAGAAACAAGCTTCAGAGGGGAGTGCTAAAGCAGCTAAAGGTATTTGCTTAGATATGAATGAAGAGTACAGTGTTTTGAAGGTAATCTTATTGAATTGGATTTGTTATCACATAAAGTAGCAGAGACACTCCTATAAATAAAGGAAGTCATGGAGTCTTTTAATTTTTATTATGAATGTTTTATTCTCAAGGTACATGCTTAAAAGTATTTGCAGCAGAAAGATCAGTAGTTTTATTTACTTATTTATTTAATAAGTATGTATATAATACTTAACGTTGCTAGGCCCCATTTCAAGCAATGGCAACTCTGTGAGCCAGGAAATGTAATGAAGTGTCTTGCCCAAGGTCACACTTAGCATTTAGTGTCTCCCAAATCAAATGAAAAAAACATTTATATGGAATTAGAGTAATTGTGCTTAAGAGATAGAACAGATAACTTTTTCAGTAATATTATATTTTACCCATCTGAAAAACTGTCAGAATGTCCTTGAGAAGAGGATTTTGCTCCATGTTCAAATATTGTAGAGTCTCCTAATATGCGCATTTAACTAATGAAAGTTAAACCATATGTACTTGACCAAAGGGGAAAAAAAAAAAAAAAAAAAAGAAGTGGGCAGGAGGGAAGGAGGAAAGGATAAACGTTGAATAGAAGTAGTGATAAGAACATCTTTTTGTTATTTCTAATCTTAGAGTAAAAGCTTTCAATAATTCACCAATAGAAATTATGTTTGCTTTAGTGTTTTCTTTTATCAAATATTTTAATGCATTTATTCAACTGCTTTTATGATTCTTTTTTATTGTTATTGTGGAAAATGACACGGATTGATTTTCAGATGTTGAACTAACCACGTATTTCTTTTTGTTTTTAGAATAATACTTAATAATTTTTAATTACTGAGTACCCTCAAAAGAACTCTATGAGATAGGTATTGTGATGATTTTTACAGATGGAAACCAAGAGATGGGAAGGGTCTAGTAAGTGAGGTAGTCAAGATTGGGACCTGGGAAGTTAGTCTCTAGATCTGCTTTACTGGATTACAAGAGTTAAATAATGTGGTGTAGAGCCATGCTTTTCATACTCATGTGCAGGGAATTTTCTGGGGATCTTGTTTAAAAATAGTTCCTGATTTAGTTGGCCTGAGATGGTGCCTGAGTGTCTGCATTTCTACCAAATACTGTTGATCTGCTTTGTGTGGTGAGGGATCAAGGGCCTGGAGATAGAAAAGTGGAGTCCAGTCAGTCTTAGGGATAAGACTCTGGTTAGCTCAGTTCAGTTAATCTCTTTGTTATTTATTTTCCTGATGTGTGATATGAGCAGGTTGCATGATTCTGAATTCCCAGCCAAGCCTTCAAACCTTACACACACCCCTCTCCATGATTTCAGACACAGGAGGCCCCTTTCGGCTGTCACTAGTGCAGTTCTCCTGGTTCTGACCAGCTGGGAGGCTCAAGACAAGGGGGGCTGGTTCTAACCACATATTTCTGGAATACTCCCTAGAGTCATGATGTGTGTTATCCTTCTTATAATTGCTGGGTTAGGTTTGCTGATGTTTTGCTTAGGGATTTTGCATCCATGCTCAATAGAAGTTACCTTATGATTTTCCTAACTTTGGATGCCCAATTAGATTTTGCTTTATAATGACCTCATAAAATGAACTGAGAAGTGTTTTCTCTCTTTCTGTTAGAAGAGTTTGTGCAAGGTTGAGATTGATGATTCTTCCTGGTCTCTGGTGATGTTATATAAGCCTAGAGATTTCTTTGTGTGAAGGTTTTAAATTACAAGCTTAATATATTGAAAAATACAAGAAAATTCAGACTTTTCCTTTCTTTTTGATGAGCTAAGCTTTTGTAGAAATTTGTCTACATCTAAATTTTCAAATTTATTGATGTAAGGTTTTTCATAAAATCCCCTCATTATCCTTTTCAATGTCTGTATGATCTGTGGTGTGGTGTCCTTTTCATTTCTATTATTGGTTTCTTGGACTTTCTCTCTCTCTGTCTCTCTCTCTCTCTCTATATATATATATAGAAGAAATGAAGTATATATATATATATATATATATGCAGAAGTCTATTCCTTAATTAAAAAAATTTTTTTTAATTTTTTTTCAATATTTTTTATTTATTTTTGGGACAGAGAGAGACAGAGCATGAATGGGGGAGGGGCAGAGAGAGAGGGAGACACAGAATCGGAAACAGGCTCCAGGCTCTGAGCCATCAGCCCAGAGCCTGACGCGGGGCTCGAACTCACGGACCGCGAGATCGTGACCTGGCTGAAGTCGGACGCTTAACTGACTGTGCCACCCAGGCGCCCCTAAAAAATTTTTCTAAATGTTTTATTTATTTTTCAGAGAGAGACAGAGACAGAGACAGTGTGCAAGCAGGGGAGGGGCAGAGACAGAGGGGGACACAGAATCCTAAGCAGGCTCCAGACCCTGAACTGCCAGCACAGAGCCCAATGCGGGGCATAAACTCACGAACTGTGAGATCATGACCTGAGACAAAGTCGGATGCTTAACCAGGTGCTCCTTCCTTAATTTTTAAGAATATGGAGATTTTCTAGTTTTGTTATTGTTGAATTCTGCTTAATTTCTTTGTGGCCATAGAAGATTCTCTGAAAGATCCAAATTCTTTACATTTGTTGAGATTTGCTTTATGAATCAACAGCATCAACATATGTTTTATTTTGATAAATGTTACATTAATGTTGTACTGTTCTTGAAAATAATATATATCCTGACATTCTTGGGGCAGGGTTGTATGTATTTATGTATATCATATATATATATATATATATATATATATATATATATATATATATAAATCCGTGTGTGTGTTTGTGTGTGTATAAACATGTATATAGTCTGTCAAATTTTGCTGAGTTTTTTTGTCTATTTCTTTAATCAGTTATTGAGAGAGATATATTAAAGTCTCCAACTGTTGCACATTTTTAAAGTATATTTGTAGCTACATTATTGTGTGCATATGAATTAAGAATTGCTATATGTCCCTGAGGAATTGATTATTTAATCATTATAAAATAGTGGTCTTTATCGTTAGAAATACTTCTTGTCTTCAAGAACATTTTGTCATGTTACAGTAGTTACACTGACTTTCTCTTGGTTCTAGTTTGTATGTTTTCCATCTTTTCTTTTCTACCTGTGTATTTATATTTAAAGTCTGACTCTTGTAATCAGCATTAGAGTTTTTTTTTTTAATTTTTTTTTCAACGTTTATTTATTTTTGGGACAGAGAGAGACAGAGCATGAACGGGGGAGGGGCAGAGAGAGAGGGAGACACAGAATCGGAAACAGGCTCCAGGCTCTGAGCCATCAGCCCAGAGCCTGACGCGGGGCTCGAACTCACGGACCGTGAGATCGTGACCTGGCTGAAGTTGGACGCTTAACCGACTGCGCCACCCAGGCGCCCAGCATTAGAGTTTTTTAATGCAATCTGATAATATTAATCTCTTAATTGGACTAATTAATCCAATTACAGATTACTGATTTATTTGAGTTTATATCTACAATCTTATTTATTTTCTAATTTCCTACTTGTTATCTTTCTTTTTTGTACTCTTACCTTCTTTTAGATTAATCAAATTTTAAAAAATATTCCTTTTTCTCCAATCATCCTTTTAGTCATATACTTTTTTTTCTGCTCTCTTAGTGGTTATCTTAGTGTGTAAAATATGCATTCATTAGACACCTTTCCATAGAAGATATCCAGGTGGCAAACAGACACATGAAAAGATGCTCAACATCATTCATCATCAGGCAAATACAAATCAAAACCACAACGAGATATCACCTCATACTTGTCAGAATGGCTAAAGTTAACAATTCAGGAAATAACAGATGTTGGTGAGGATGTGGGGAAAAGGGAACCCTCTTGCACTGTTGGTGGGAATGCAAACTGGTGCGGCCACTCTGGAAAACAGTTTGGAGGTTCCTCAAAAAATTAAAAATAGACCTACCCTATGACCCAGCAGTAGCACTGCTAGGAATTTACCCAAGGGATACTGGAGTACTGATGCATAGGGGCACTTGTACCCCAATGTTTATAGCAGTACTCTCAACAATAGCCAAATTATGGAAAGAGCCTAAATGTCCATCAACTGATGGATGGATAAAGAAATTGTGGTTTATATACACAATGGAGTACTATGTGGCAATGAGAAAGAATGAAATATGGCCCTTTGTAGCAACGTGGATGGAACTGGAGAGTGTGATGCTAAGTGAAATAAGCCATACAGAGAAAGACAGATACCATATGGTTTCACTCTTATGCGGATCCTGAGAAACTTAACAGGAACCCATGGGGGAGGGGAAGGAAAAGAAAAGAGGTTAGAGTGGGAGAGAGCCAAAGCATAAGAGACTCTTAAAAACTGAGAACAAACTGAGGGCTGATGGGGGGGTGGGAGGGGAGGGTGGGTGATGGGTATTGAGGAGGGCACCTTTTGGGATGAGCACTGGGTGTTGTATGGAAACCAATTTGACAATAAATTTCATTTAAGAAAAAGAAATAAGATGTGGTATGTGGTATATATATATATATATATATATATATATATATATATATATATAAAATTTATAAATACAATGTGGATGGAATTAGAAGGTATTAGGCTAAATGCAATAAGTCAGGCAGAGAAAGACAGGTATATGATTTCACTCATATGTGGAATTTGAGAAACGTAACAGATGAACATAGGGGAAGGGAAGGAAAAATAAGATAAAAACAGAGAGGGAGGCAAACCATAATAGATTCTTAAATACAGACAACAAACTGAGGGTTGATGGGGGTGGGGAGTGGGGGGGGTGGGTTAAATGGGTGATGGGCATTAAGGAGGGCACTTTTTGGGATGAGCACTGGGTGTTGCATATAAGTGATGAATCACTAGGTTCTAGACCTGAAGCCAAGACTACACTGTATGATAACTAACTTGAGAATTAAAAAAAAATAGCTCTTTTCCAAAAAAAAACCAAAAAACAAAAACATTCATTGGCTGAGTAAAGTTAAATACACCTTTGTATTTTTTCACTTCCCAGACACATGTACTCTACTCAGAATATTTAAACCACATTTACTACCCCCCCGACTCTTGCCATTTATGTTATTTTTTAAAGTCATTTAAATTCTACATATACCTAAACCTTCACAAGTCATTATTATTGTTTAGTATGATCAACATTCATTTAGATTTTTCTTTATACTTACTATTTCTGGCATTCTGCCCTTCTTTCTAACTGCAATAATATTGTCAAAAGCTCTGCTGGCCTCTCTACCTCTTAATAGGGCTTTTTCCTTGCTAGGAACTCCAGTCTCTAATCTTGTAACTGCTAATCTGCAATTGACAAATACTTCAAGGAAAAATGAACTCATAGAACATTGGCTTACTCATCTGTGTTTTTTTTTCTGATTTTGCTCCTTCAGTTATTGTCTCTATGGCTCTCTGATCATTACTAGTAGTAGTAGTAGTAGTAGCAGTAGTAGTAGTATTTTGTCCCATGTTTCTTGCTGTTCTCAGCAACTCTTCTGCAAGTTTTATTTTTGCCACAGGTAGAAAGGAGAAGTAGTCTCACACAATTTTTTTTAAGTTCAATTTGATAGAGTTAAATGGTAAATGAAGTGCATAAATAATTCTAATTTAGAACATAATATAGAAATGATTTGCTAGTCAGGTATTTATTTTAAAGATATTAGGCTGGGTGCCTAATCTTGCCAGGTAATATTCCATACTAGGTAAATATTGTTGAATGTGACAAACAAGGTATCTTAAGTTCATATTCTTTTGGAAGGGGTTCAACTGGAAGGAGGCACAGAAAATGAATATTAACAGTATTAATGGGATAATTAAGAGAAATGTAAGTACTGTAAAAAATAAAATTAGGCAATGTGATATATAGAGACTGAGGGGGGCGGGGAATCAGGCTTTTGTAGAGTGAATACTCTGTGTGGTTAGGAACATCTCTGAAGAGGTGAGCTGAGAACTGAATGAAAAATAACTGGCCCTGTACAAACTTACAGGACAGAGGATTCCTAGAGGAAACAGCAAGAGAAACAGTCCTAAGGTAGAGATGATCTTGGTGTGTTCAAGGAACATACACAAATCTAGAGTGGCTTTCATGTAGAGAACAGGGAGATAGCGTGTGACATGTAATCATAAATAGCCACAAGTCTCAGATCACGTGTGAACTTATAGATCACGGTTAAGAGAGAGAATTTTATTGTAATTCAATGGAAATCCAAGAGAGTTTAATACAAGGAAACAATATGGATTATGTTTTAAGGATCATACTGGCTCTGGTGTTGAGAATAGTTTATAAGGCACTGGAGAGGAGGTAGGGAGTTGAGGTAAGGGCTTTTGTAGACTTCTAGTTAAATATGGTGCCTTGGACACTTAGGTTTACCTTTGTTCTCTCCTGTAACTCCATGAAAATGACAGAGAAAGGGACAAACAGGAATGAACTCAGACAGAAAAAAAAAAAACAAAACAAAAATCCATGAGATGAGAGACAACAATAGATACATTATATGTATTGAGCAGGAGAATAGAGATTTATTCTCTGGAGCTTGGGGTGTCATCCTAAAGAACAATGAGATTAAATGAAAATGTTTGTATTGAATGGAAAGCTTTCAGCTCTCTCCCTTGCTCCACTTGTGGAGATTGCTCCCAGACAGGATTCTACTTCCCAGACAGGAGACTGGAGCATTTGGAGGAAATTTGGCAGCTTAAGATTTTGTGTTATTAGACTTTAGTAAGAGGCACTGTTTAGTATCTCTTTATGCTTTTCATCCAATCTGAAGAATTTACTGTGTAATCTAAGAACATTTAAACTACCTAGAGGCTTTGATGATTGTGGCAACTATATCATAACTTTAATCCTTGCTTAAGACTGAGTTTTAATGAGTTTCCCTAATTTAGGACTTTATCAATTTTATATTTTATTGCTTGTGTTTGAAAATCAGTTACATCTTAACACGTCCTCAAATTTCTGGACTCATTTTTTTTTTCATTCCTACTTGAAGTCTGGGCAATTCTTTGCTCATATCTATTTCTTATAATATATTGTCAAATACTCACTACCCACAGAAACCTGTCACAGAATTCAGTTCTATTTTTCCTACCTGTACCTTTGTAACTATGAGGTCAATAATAACACAATCTGACTCTTGGTTCATAGTTGTACCAACTATTTTGTAATTACATAGCATGAATCACCATCTTTCCTGGCCTCTGATATCAGTTTTTTCAGCACCTTCTGTCTATCCACTAATCCTATGTTACATATTTGATATTTATTATTATGGTAGCACCCCACTTGTGGTACCAATGATTGAATCAATCAGGATAGCACACTAGACACTTGATAACAAACAACCCCCAAATCTGGGTGCCTAAATACAACTAATTTTTTTTTTTTTGCTTTTTCATTTAATATCTGCTGCAGTTCTACACTTCTTTTCTGGGCTGCTGTTTTCTATGTATTCCCAGCTCAGTATTCCAAGCTGCTTTGATCTTCATATCAATACCTGCTTCCACCGTCACTATTATAAGGAAGAGAGGCTAAGGATTTCAGTACTACAATTAAATATTTTCATCTAGAAATGACAAGAGTCACTTAATCTCAAATTATTTGGCCAAAGCAAGACTTATAGCCATGCTAACTTCAAGGGACAGGAAAGTACAATCCTACCTGTGTCTGCAACAAGAGGAGAATCAGATGTTATTTGACATTAGTAATAAGTACCATAGAAAATATTGTATTTTCTCAACAAGAAAAGGATGCTAGAAGCAAAAGTACCTTTGGAGAATAAAAGGAGCCCTTGGGAAAAAAATTGGAACGGTAATTTTTTAAGAAACTCATTGTAAGTATTAGAAGTATTGAGAAATTTCTGGAAGATAGAACAAAAAGAAATAGAGACAGGACATTTCTTGAAATTCTGTTTTCAGCCAAACTACCAATCAAGGGTGAAGGTAGAATAAAGATATTTCTAGAGGCAAGGCCTCAAGTCATTTGCCTCTGATGCATCCTTTCTTAGAAGTTTACTGGGGAATTTTCACCAGAACAAAGATTTAAACCAGAAAGATGACATGGGGTCCTGAAAATAAGGGTTACAACATTGATAAGAGGTCAAAGGAATTCAAAGGATGGAAGGTGATTGGGATGCCCAAGACATCTAAGTGCAGAAGGTAGAAAGTTGGACATATGAGCGAGATTTTCACAGGAGAGGTCTGGGCAGGAGATACACATTTAGGAGGTTTCTGGTGTTAAAGCTATGAGACTGGATCACAGAGGGAGTAGAGAGAGAGTTCAAGGATTGAGTCCTCGGGTCCTGGTAAGGTGAGGCAGAAGAAGAGGAGCCAGTAAAGAAGTCTGAGAAGAAGCAGCCAGCAAAGTAAGGAGCACTTGGTGTGCTGGAAATCAAAAGAAAATTTTTCAAGGAAGTCAGAATGCTAAATGCTGCCAATAGATCAAATAAAATGAAGCCTGAGAACTGACCACTGGGTTTGGTAATATGGAGGCCATTTGTTACCTTGATAAGGACAGTTTTGGTGGAGTGGATAAATGAGGGTGGCATAAAAGTGTTTGGCTCAGTGCTAAATCTGTGTTTTTAATATACGTTACATTTATATCACAAATACATAAGTATAAAATATATTTTATAATATATAATATGCATTTAAAATATATCATTTATTCATAGTTTTGCAGTTATTATATAATATATATTCATTATATAAAATTTTGAAAACAGAACATATAGAGAAGAAAATATAAATACCTACAACCAAGGGGGAAAATAGCAAAAGTAAACTTAAAAAGAAGCAATGCTATTAGTCCAGAGATAAGAGATGCTAGTGATTTGGAATAAGGAGGTGACAGTGGAGATGAGAAGAAATTGAGATAGATGCTGGTGTAGATGGAGCAGGCAGGCCTTGTTTGCGGACTGGCTGTTGCGCTGCAGGGAGGGCAAGGGGGTTACTGAGACTGACTCTAAGATAGGCTTTGTGCATCTTCACTAAATACCTCTCAGAAATCCCTCAAGATTGTTCAAGTGCATATATTTTTTTGAAGTTTATTTTATTTTGAGACAGAGAGCACAAGTGGCACAGGTGCAGAGAGAGAAAGGGGGTTCTGATCTCATGAACTGTGAGATTATGACCTAGGCCAAACGCTTAACTGACTGAGACAACCAGGCACCCCATGTGCATATTTTTAAATGAAAAATTTAATTTTTCTTAATTAATAGTTTTAAGGGTTTACCACCAAAATGGCTGTCTTAATCATCAACCTTAAGACTTTGTGTCTTTTGCTACATGTGAAAATTATTCTTATCCATTCATCCTCTTGGTGATTTCCATGTCTTAATGGCTGTGCTTTCCATGCTATAATTATTATTTCTTTTTTTTCCAGCATATTTCATCATTTAGAAAATTATTTTTAAATAACTTAAATGTATTTTGAAATTAAAAAAAAAAATGGGCTGGGGCACCTGGGTGGCTCAGTTAAGCGTCCCACTTCGGCTCAGGTCATGATCTCACTGTTCGTGAGTTTGAGTCCGCGTTGGGCTCTGTGCTAACAGCTCAGAGCCTGGAGCCTGCTTCAGATTTTGTGTCTCACTCTCTCTCTGTCCCTCCCATGCTCATGCTCGGTCTCTCTCTATCTCAAAAATAAACATACATTAAAAAAATTTTTTTTAAATGGGAAAAAACTTATTTACTGTTATATGAAAACTAAACTATCCCATCGATCTTTTGCTTTAAAGTTTAAGGTAAAAATACAACAATAAAATATATATTTTGAAAAAGTAATTATTAAAATTGCATCTTTTATTACAACTCCAAGGTCATGGGCAAGGGACTAGGGAACATGCGGCAGAGCCTTATTAGCTTGATTCTATTTTAAATAATCTTAAATTGGCTTTAATGATACCCTAGATTTTTTTTTTAGTGTCATAATGAGTCAAGTCTTATAAAATGAAAATAAAACCTTTTTTGATAATCATTTGTATATTGTTCAGTGAGAGACAATACAAGAAACGAGACCCACATTCTCATCTAAGCTCTGATGTTAGGCAGGTCTATTTGGAGAGAAAATAAGTCGACGTCTTTGAGCCTTGGTTTCTTTGATGTTGTGTTTTTCAGATAGGGGCTCTTCAGTAATATGAGTGCTGTCATTCTACCTCATATGCAGGCCATGTAATTCCTGAGTCAACTGTGTTGAAGGGTCTCCAGCATTAATAAATTAGAGAATGGCCAAAGCTTAGTTTCTTCTGCTTATTCATTTTGGGATTGATTGTTTTAAGAATGGGGTGACTGAAATTTCTTCTCTCAGGACCTTAACAGTGAAAACCTAAATCCTTTCGATGAACAAGCTTGTCCCCACTTCCTTACCCTTTCCATCACATCACATTCTGTTCCTTCTCTTTGGTATGTAGATCACAATAGTGAGTAAGAAAGATCCTAAGGCCAATTGATTTTCGGTGCTGCCATGCTGTGGTTATGTCTCCTCCAAGTAGCAAATCAATGTATTTTGGTTGAATGTATCTCACAAGGAAGATACTGAGAGTGATGAGACATAGAAGAAATAGTGCAGTTCTCAAAGAATTTATAATCTCTGTATAGGTAGGGATAGGTCAAGCATGCATAAAAAAACAGCCAACAATGTGAAAACTGATGGGGACAATAACCACTATAAGAATTCACATCCAGGAGCAATCGCGGTGAGCTAGTACTGTCAGAAAAAAGCTGCCCAGGCTGTGACTGGGTATATTTTGATACATTTATTTAAGTAGGAGGAAATGTCAGGAATTGAGAGTGGGGAAGAGATGGCCTGAATGAAGACCCAAGAGTGGTAGTGGTAGTGGGGTAGTGGTAGTAATAAAACCACAATAATTATTATAATTAAAATTATTGTAATTAGAAATGTTATTGTTAGCTAACCAGGACCCATTTCCTATCCCTGTCTCCATTAGCATAACTATGGGCCCTACCATACAGGACATTAGGAAATGTTTACAGTTCTCAACATCCTTCAAACCATCAGAGTCAGACATTATCCTAAAATGGATCCCTTTCAGAGAGAAAAGCTTTCAAAAGATTGTGCAACATCCCACATTTACATTACTTCCCAAGTACTCAGTGATCTTTGGTCTTCCCAATACATTACAGCATCTCTCCTATCCCTATGTTAAGAGCACTTGGAGTAGGGCTAGGGGGAATATTGTCAGTAGAACTTGCAACCTTCAACCTTGTTCTGGAAGGTCTCTGATCTCACCTTGTGACCCCTTGCATTTTTGATCTTTATCAGTGAAAATTCTGGCAACATAGCACGCAGAGCTTTGAAATTTTGGCTCTGGCATTAGACTGAGTTCAAATGCTGACTACACTATTTACCAAGTCTGTTACTAAGTTACTAAGAGCTCTAAGCTTCATTTTCTTCACGTGAAAATGAAAAAGGATAATAATAGTAATGCTTTCTTCATTGTTTTCTGGAGATTGAATAAGATAGTCCATATAAAGCACTTACCACAGTACTAAGCACATAGAAATACTTTATCACAGCTGACTATTTTGGACTATTTTTTACTTGATACTAAGCAAAATATTGGGACCTTTATATGAGACTCCCAAATCCTCAATGTGTATTTTTTATTTTAGTCTTTTTTAGTTTAACTAGGAGTGCTGTAAATTAGTCTTAGGGTTTGGTAATATTTTTATTACATAAAGGAAAAAAGCACTAGGTAGTTATTCAAAGTTGTCCTGTTTTAAGTGGTAGAAAATACTGGAAGAAAGTGCCCCTTGGTTCTCAAACTTCTTTATAATTAATACTATTAAAAAACAGCAATAATAGGCGATATTTATTGAACACTTAGTATGTGCCAGACATTGGCCTGCTACCTTACAGGCAATATCTCACGAGGTAAGTATTGTATTATCTTTATTACTGTATTATTCCCATTTTTTTAAAAAATAAAGAAACTGACTCAAAAAGGCTGGGTAACTTAGCCATTGCCCCATTGCCAGTAAGTACACAGTAGGAGACAAGCCCAGCAGCATGAGAAAAACCAAAGCTCCCTTAACCACTTTGTTGTAGGACACAGTAGTCATGAGGATGTTGGCTAGACTTTCTTGCTTGAGTAGCAGGCTTAGATGGGAAAGCAGTGGAAGCTAAGACTGGTCAGGATTTGGGGGGCTGAATTACGCATGGTTTTAAAAGCAAAGGAACTCTAGAAATTCTACCTTGATCACTCTTGAAAAAAAATTAGTTACTTGTGTTAGGGACATTTATTATGTGGAATACGTGTCTCACTGCCTGCTGATTATTTAAATCAGAGAAATGGTCAGTAAAGCACTTGGAATAGTGCCAAGGTCCATAGTGAACACTCCACAGATAGTAGCTGTTCCTTATTATACTGTGGAAGTGTTCTTTTCTGACTTCTGCTTAATAGACTCACCAGATTAACCAATGCGATCTATTTCCCTTGTAAAACATTATGACTGATACTCATGAAATACCATGGTTATGCCAATGCAGATCAGCTCTCACCAGGTGTCCTGATGTGTTTTATGTTTCCCTAAGGTAAAATGTGCTTGTTCTCAAACCTGTTTGCCAGTTATTTGTTATTTCCATCATATAATCTGAGTGAATTATTAGGTGAGCCAGTGAAACATGAATGAATGGATGTGGGAAGAAAGATATTTCTATATTAGCCTCATTGAATGTTTTGGGTTTAGTTGATAAAAGCAAGTTATTAAAAAATTACGTCACATTTGTTGTGGGCAAGAAAATGTGAAAGATAAAAAAATTCTAAAAATCTAGAAATATTCTGTAGTCAGATTTCTCCGTAAAGAATTTAAAATTCTTGCCTCACTTTAAAAGCACATTGTAATATGGGACTCTTTTGTGGAACTTGGGTAAATACAAAATTAACCTGATTCTCCTGTACAAAGAAAAAGACAGGGTAATTTGGCATGCGGTTCGCATAATAAATATAAGAATGTATAGGTAGCATTTTTGTTGTTCTCGTTTACTTAAAAATTGCTATGTCATATCTCTTAAATATCCTGTGTTTGGTTTACATTTCTGAAAATAGGAAATAAGAGATGATATATTATGCTTTTATTTATGATGGTGACCTTTTTATAAAGTATCTCAGTCAACTCCTGAAGGGCGATGAGTACCCTGTGGTTGATACAGAGTCTTCTATTCAGTGCAGGGTTTCAATTTTAAAACTTTTCTGGTTTAGAAACTATAAATTATTTATGCAGTATCAAGCTTTTTAAACCCTGTTTATGACAGGTTGGGATTTTGCCAATCTTGGTTGAAACAGTCTAAATAATTTATCTTGTGTTCCTTCAATGTACAATACATTCTGAAGCCCAAGAAATGTTAAATAAGTTTTATTTTCTTCTCTGCTATGCTGAGGTCAGGGAGGTTAAGCTCTTAGACATTCTTTGAACAGTTTTTGGTCCCTTGTCTTCTCTCAGTGTGCTAGGTTTTTTTTTTTTTAACACTCATATGTGCCTTTCTTTTATATGACATTTCCACTTCATTGAACTTCTTTGTAAAAGAATCCTTTATCTCCCATTAATTATCTCTACTGAATTTCTATACATTGTGATTTCAGTTATAAATAAGAGAGTATCTTTGTAAGTAAAGAATTCAATTATTTTTAGATCACAGTATGTCCGAGGAATATGAACAATGAATTAGTCTGATTTGATGCTATGGAAATGTGTGAAATAGGGAAACATCAAGAGTTCAAGGTTTAGTTAAATACCTAAAATTTGGGCATTTGTTTGAATTTTATTTTCAACATATAAACTATGAGATAATGCAAATACAGGTTTTTTTTTTTCTTTCTTCATCCAAGAGTGTTTTCAAGATTTATTCATGATTCACAATAGATTCTTTTATAATTTCAGAAGCTATGTAATGATTATACCACAATCTGTTTATTCTGTGGCGGGTGGATATTTATGTTGTTTCCAGGTTTTTGCCACTATAACAATGTGCATTGTTATGCAATATTAGTACTCTCTCTCAGGTAAACTCATAGAAATGGGACTGCTGGGCCAGATAGTATATGTATCCTCAAATTTTTATCTAAAACGTGCTTTTATTGGGATATATAATTGACATATAAAATTATTTTAGTTTCAGATATACAATATCTGTATTTCAATATTTATATGTGTTGTGAAATGATCATTGCAGTTAGCTAACCTCTCTCACCATAGTTACATGTTTTTCTTGTGATGAGAACTTTGAAGATGTACTCTCTTAGTGACTTTCAAATATGCAGTCCAGTATGAACTGTGGACACCATGTTGTGCATCACATCCCTATGACTTACTTATTTTATAACTAGAAGTTTGTACCTTTTGATGACCTTCATCCATTTTACCCACCACCACCCCCTGCCTCAAAGCAACCACCAATCTGTTCTCTGTGAGCTTGTGTGGGTTTTTTTCTCTTTTTAAGATTTTATATATGTAAGATAATTTGATATTTATCTTTCTCTGTCTGACTTACTTATTTCACTTACCATAATGCCCTTAAGACCCATCCATGTTGTCACAAATGGCAAAATGTCATTCTTTTTTATGGCTGAATAATATCACACACACACACACACACACACACACACACACACACACACACACACACACACTTTCTTTATCCATTCATCTGTTGATGAACACTGAGGTTGTTTCCATGTCTTAGCTATTGTAAATAATCCTTCAGTGAATATGTGTTTATCTTTTCAAGTTATTGTTTTCGTTTTCTTCAGGTAAATATCCAGAAGTGAAATTGCTGGATCATATGGTACTTGAAGTTTTAGCTTTTTGAGGAGCATCCATATAGTCTTTTTATAGTGATTGTGCCAATTTATCTTTGTACCAACATTGCACAGGGTTCCCTTTCCTCTATATCGTCACCAACACTTGTTATTTCTTGTCTTTTTCATAATAGTCATTGTGGCAGGTCTGAGGTGATCTCTCATTGTGTTTTTGATTTGCATTTCCCCGATCATTAGTAATTTTCAAATACAGATAGTTTTATTCCATGAATCTTAATTACCTGGGACTGCCAGGTTCTAGTAAGTGCTGATTTTGAAAATAGGCATGACAAAAAGGAAAGGCACATGATCAATATTTGATTAAGATAAACAAGTTCTGGCAATTTTAATTGCCCCATTTCATTAAGAAATAGCAGAACTAAAAGAACAGACATTGCATACATAAATACGAAATTTTTATACTCAGTAAAATGCATATGTGATGTTACTAGTGCTATTTATTCTTTTCTGTCATCTACTCAGCTGTTTTAGATAATATTCCTGTTTTTAAACTTGGGGTACACATCATTTACTATCAGTAAATGAGATTGGGTGAAGGGCCAGGGATGATATATGAGTTAGTTGTGGCCATTCAAATTCCCACTTTTCCCTGTACTCAGTGATTGGTTCGGGGATGCCTAGACAATGCCATCAGGGCCAATGAGATGTCTTGACACTTTCTAGAGTCTTTTGGGATAGAGGGAGATGCAACCTGCCACCCAAATGGAATCTGAGGTTGTATATGTTTTTGAAGCTGCTCAAGCTCTCTTTTTTGTATAAGGGAGGAGCCCATCTGCAAATGGAGCAGGAAATACATTTGGAAATATGCCAGGCCCCAGTGACACAGTTTGAGCTTCTGCATCAATATGAACCTATTCCTAGAAATTTCAATTTCATTATCATTAAATTCTTTTTTGCTTAAGCCATTTTGAATTATGTTTTCTCTTACTTGCAAAAAAAAAGTTCTAATTGATGAAAGTTATACACAAAGAACAATAAACCAATTTATATATTGCAATATGCATGCTAGAATCAATGTAATGACAAAAATGCTTTTTTAATGGATTATTGATAGATATGAAACTTTACGTCCAATGACAAACCCAGAGCAAGTCCAGTTACATACACCTGTTCACCAAGTTGAAACAATAGTTTGAACAGTGTCTGCATTATGTTAAATTTAACACTGATATTTAAAATATTTTTAGGGGCTCCTGAGTGGCACAGTCAGTTAAACATATGACTCTTGGGGGCGCCTGGGTGGCTCAGTTGGTTGGGTGACCAACTTCGGCTCTGGTCATGATATCGCAGTTTGTGAGTTCAAGCCCCATGTCGGGCTCTGTGCTGACAGCTCAGAGCCTGGAGCCTGCTTTGGATTCTGTGTCTCCCTCTCTCTTCCCCTCTCCTGCTCATGCTCTGTCTCTCTCTGTCTCTCAATAATAAACGTTAAAAAAAATTTAAAAAAGCATATGACTCTTGATTTTGGCTCAGGTCATAATCTCAGGTGGTGAGATTGAGCCCTGTGTGGAGTTCTGCGCCGGTCATGGAGCCTGCTTGGGATTCTCTCTCTCTCTCTCTCTCTCTCTCTCTCTCTCTCTCTCTCTCTCTCTCTCTCTTTCTCTGCTCCTCCCCTACTCCTTCCCTTTTTGTTTCTCTCAAAAAAAATATTATTTTTTGAAAAAATAAACCAGTTTTGTGTGACTTGGGTTTTAATGTTTCGCTTAAAATTGTATTGATTGGTTCCCAATTACATTTTTATGAGAGATTGGAGCCATTTGGAAAATTGATGAATACTATGCACTCAGTCCTGAGAAAAACACTCATAAACACATAATACAGTGTCAGGAAGTGCATGGATTTTCAAGCCCATAAGTAGACTTCTGATTAATGGCCCTAGCCATGGGGTGAGAAAATAAGCACCTGAAATTTTTTATTTTTGGGATTTTTTTGAACTATTTTTATCATCTTCTATATGATCAAATTTTAGACATGTTTTAGGGATGCAGAATAGTGCATATTTTCTTTATATAGGATATTGTATCCTAAATCATTCAATCTTATTAATAGAATTCAAGTTCAATAATTTTTAAATATCTATGATTTTTTGTGTTTATAATAATATTTACATATTTTGATGATATTCAGCAATAATGATTCACAACAGATATGTATTTCTTATTGATTTATGTTTTCTAAAACATAAGGAGATTACTGAAGCTTTGGGTCTTTAATTACACAATAATAATGCAACCACCTATTTATTTTTGCTTCTATTTGCCTAATAATTGTTTTGCCATTTTATTTTGGACAATTCTCTATCGTGTCATTTTAGGTGTTTCTTGTTAGCCACATCTAGTTGAAATTTGTTTTGAACTTAATGAGAACATTTGCCTTTTACCTGAAGGATTAATTCATTTTTTTTTGGTATGAATAATATGCTGATACTGTCATCTCATTTTTATGATCCTTTTGGCTTTATCTTCTCTTTTTATAAGGACTATGATTTTTTTTTGGTTTATCTTCTGTAGTAGGTATACTATTTTTAAAAACTTTATGAATTACTTTGGTGTAAAAAAACACCTTAAAGTTAAGTGGCTTAAAACAGCATTTATTTAACTCAGATTCAGTGGGTCAGAAATTTAGAGTGAATTTTGATGGCTCCGTTGGACTTCTTCAGGCATTCATAATATGATTCTTCTGGGAATTTTCTGGCAGTCAGCTGTGATGATAGAGAGGCAATGGGGCCACAGTGTTATCACTCAGACTTGTATTCAAGGTGATGTGGCAGGACTCAGAAAAGAAAGAACATCTAGAGGGTGGGGCCAAGGGTCATAAAGAACAATTTATTGGGAAGTTACTTCCAGGGTCAGAACTGAGATTTAATCAAGGAACATTTCCTATCTCTGAGTAGGGGATACTAGAAACAGTTGCTTGGCTGGATTTCAGAATTTCAATGGACTATGACTGTTATGTGTCTTTGATCTTTCTCTCTCTCTCTCTTTTTTTAATGGGAGTGTCTGTTGTGGTTATCCTGTTATGTTTCACTATTGTAGGTTGGTTGTACAGGTGACAGATAACTTGTCATTTTAGGTCAGAGGTCTCTAGGTCAAAAAGATCTGCATTTAGTCCAGATGTAGATTTTAAGATTCTGAACTTTGAGCATAATGCAGTGATTAAATTTGACTTTGGGATGTATCAGGGGAAAGGGGTGTATTTTTCCTGTTAGAAGGATGTGAATAATTCTGGCCAGACATCAAGCTGTGGTAGATTGTTTGCAGAATTGGCCACAATTATTTCCCTTCCATCTCCGTGGCCCTTTGCAATGTAATTTTGCAGAATTTCCCATCAGCAATTAGAGTCAATTTTTCTACCCTTCAGGTATGGGCTGACCTTATAATTTGCTTTGACTAACAAAATGCAGTCATAGTGTAATCATGTTCTGGGCTTGGACCTCAGGAGGCCTTGCATGCTTCCCATTGCTTTCTTAGAAACTTCCTCCTTGTTGCCATGTGAGAAAGCCTGGGCTATCATGCTGGAGCATGTGTGACACCATGGAGCAAACATGAGCTGTCCTAGTAGAGACCATCCTAAACTAGTTACTTCCCAGGCCACCTAGTAGAGAGCATCCTAAACTGGTTAGTTCCCAGGCCATCCTAAACTAGTTACTTCCCAGGCCACCTGATGCTAATGGAGAACAGAACAACTGGCTGACTGAACACAATCTAAATTTCTTACCCACAGAATTGTGAGCTAGATCGATGGTGGTTGTTTTAGCTCAGTAAGCATTAGAGTGGTTTGTTACACAGTAAAATTTAATGGATAAATTATTCTACTGGTTCTCTTTCACTCTTACAAAGACCTTCTGGCATACGATGTCTTCATCAAATTCAATAAAAATGAAATTACTTTTGAAACTCTATGAGAAATTAAGAATTTGCACACATTTACTTTTAGTATTAGGTGAATATTAATATATTATTATTTAGATCTCATCCCACATATTTAACTGATATAAATGTTTTCCCACAGACATTGTGTATCCCATTTTTCTTATTATCAAATAAATATTTTTATTGATTACTCAATTAGGTAAAGTTTATTTCTATTTTTTTTTTAAAGCAAAGCATTAATGGGTTGTTTATTTTCATAGCCCTTTTATGCCTCAGGGTGCCTTTCAGGGGCTTTTGCACAGAAACAACCGTACAACACAGTTTTCTTCAAAGCTCTACAGACATGGCTTAGACACTAGTGGCCAGTGTCTTAGAGGAGAATGATTTTTATTTATTTTTTTGAAGTTTTATTCCATGTTTTCTTCCTGAGTATTTATAGGCTTTCCCCCCCTTCATTCCTGAAATGATTTTTCCAGGTGATTTCTAAGCATAGGTCTCTCTATTTATCAATGTTGTATACGGGATACCGAGCTTTTGTAAACTACAGGCTCAGATCTTTTTTATTGTTCAGGAAAATGTTCTTCCCCTCATTGATTATTGCTTTGACTCCATTTGTTCTCATCTGTCCTTGAAAATATCTATTTTTTTAAGTTGGATTTTTTTGTCTGTTATCATGGCATTAATAATTTTCCTATTTTTGCACATTTTTTCTCATTCTCAGACAGCTTCTTTGATTTTTCTTCTAAATCACTAATTCCATTTTTAGTATATTAATTTCATAGTCAGGGGGTCAGGAATCCAGGCATGACTTAGCTATGTCTTTCATCGCAGAGTTTCTCATAAGGTTGAAATCACGGTGTCAGCCAGAGCTATATTCTCATGTGAACTCTTGACCAAAGGAGAAACTGCTTCCAAGATTACTTGCATGGTGGTTGGTAGGATTCAGTTCCTCAAAGGTTGGATGCCTCCCTCAGTTCCCTGTCATGTGGGCAACCACAACATGATAGGTGTCTTCCCTCAGAGCAAACAAGGAGGAGATAGCTTGAGTACCCTAGATGGAGCCTAAGTCTCTTCATAACCTAATCTAGGAAGCAAAGTGACATTTTATCACTTTTATTGTATTCTGTTTAAAATGAGTCACTAAGTCCACTCTACACTCAAGGGGATAGGGTTTCACCGAGGATTACAATAACAAGAGGCAGGGATCATTGGGAATCATCCTGGAGGCTGCCTGTCCCAGGAATTTTGTTTAGCCACACAGTATTACCCCATCCCCATCTTTTCTGTATCTCATATTTAGTCAGATATAATCTTATTTCTAGGGTTTATGTTAGTTACTATTAGGATTTGTAATAATATTCTCAAACTTTGTTTTGTATTCTATTACCTTGAAACAATGTCTTTTTCCTCTGTGCTATTTAATGTGAAGACAGCTGGGTTCCCATACTTATATTGGGCCTCTTCCTCTGTGTCCACATGTCAAGCTGTCAGTACTAAATGACAATATAAACATTGTTAAGGTTCACAGGATTTATGCTGTGTTATAGAATTAAAGTGATATCTTCTGCGCCTTGTCAATGGATTCCTTCTTTGAAATAAAAATCAATAAACAGATTATCATACAATGAGCATTTAATATTATTCACTGCAGAAACTACTCGGGGAAAGTTTATTATTTCTTAGATAATTTTTGTTCCTCTATCTTCTCCTCTCCCCTCACCTTTTGTCTCCTTTCTTCCCCTCCCTTCCTCTCCTCTCCCCTCCTATACCCTCCCCTCCTATCCTTCCTCCTCTCCTCCTCTCCTCTTCTCTTTTCTTTCTTCTCTCTTCTCTTATTTCTCTCTTTTTGACTCCTATTAGTTGGATGTTGGATCTCCTGGGACTGCTTTATATCTCCTATCATTTCTCTCATTATTTACCGATTGGATTTTGTTTTGTTTTGTTTTTGCTCTTTATTGTGGCAAATGTTCTCAACCTTATCTCTCAACCTTTGTCATGCATTTTAGCAATTTGCATTTTCATTTCTGAGATCTCTTTCATCCTTCATGTACCTATCATATTTGAAAATATTACATGTAAGTATATAAAATAAATAGTTGAAAAAATATAAGCCTACTAAATTCTTATGATTTATTCAGTTCAGTCAGATAGTGAAAAAGACCCAGGGGGAAAAATGTGTACATTTTATGTCATTTCCTTTTATATACTTGAATGATTCCACCAATATTTAAAATGCAAAGCTCACTTTTATGTCCTCAAGGAGCAACTTAGAGGTTCAGAGCTCTTGGCTGTTTGCTTTTCTTTTCACATTCACCCTGGCTGGAACGATCACCTCCATTCTAATAACTACTGAATGAATCTATAACTTTGCCTTTATCTTCTACTCTGGCTCTAGTTCTGTGTTTTAGCATAACTTACCTACAGGAGATTTTCTACCGCCTCTCTTGTTACTTAAAGTTGACATTCCCCCAAGCAAGGCTCACTGTGTTGGTGCCGCCATTTTTCCTGTCATATTAGCTCAAAACCTTATGAAGTCAGTATGATTCGAAGAGTGAAAATTCACATGTGTAAAATGTAACATTTTTAATTTTCCTATAATGAAAATGTAATCATATTTTTACCTCATGCATTTTTCCTTCTCGTGGTAACAAAGCCACCCAATCACTCCTAGAAAACTTACTTTAATGATTTCTTGTTAAACTCAGTCAAATTCAGTGATCTCCTAGTCGTGCGTATTTAATATTTATGTTATATACACACTTATATATGTTTTTTTTTCATATTTGATATTTCCTACTCTTTTTCGCTTTCCTGCAGAGGAATTTCCCATTGTTGGTGGGAGGGGTCTCTGTCTCAGTCTTGATCTGCCCCACGCTGCCATTGGCTGAGATGTATAATCCTCTTGACATCATCTTTGGTTATCAACATCAGTTTTCCTTTTGCTGAGATGTCTTTGGGGTACCACTACAGTGTGGGAACTGAGGGTCTAATGTCACTTTCTGCTTCCATAATTTTTTATCACCATATCTAACACCCCTTTGGGCTACCAGTTATCAAAAAACTTCAGTTTCTTGAGGACCCCTTTTCAGGTCTGTCGAGATATAGAACCATCATCAAGATCTGCATGCCTGAGATATTACAAGCCTTGATGCCATTGTGTGGAGTAAAAAGGAGGATACACTTCCCCTCTATCCTTGGGTCCCTAAGAATAAAGGAGGCTTGTACATCTTTCTGACTCTTTTTGACCCACAGGACTTAGGAATGTGGAAGAGGTAGAGAAATGGGGGTGGACAGTGTCCCAGTTCCTTACTCTGAGTCTCTAAGTTCTCTTCTTCTCACTTAATTTTTTTCCTTCCTTTCCAGGGAGAGTTTGCATGGAGGGCAGAAAAAAACTTTCTTAATGATTTTCCTTGAGAATCTTCGATTGTTATATGTGCAATGCAACTTTATTATTATTATTATTATTATTCATTTAAAGCAAAGGATTTGGTGTCTTTTTTCTCTTATACTTCTTTGACACTTTAAATAGAGCAAAGTCTGCCTCATGTCCCCCAGCCCATCTGAAACTGGTTCAGGGGGTTAATGTACATGTGGAAAAAGCATACCAGTTTATAATTCCCATTGCCTATTAAATTTGGACTTATATTTAATTCCTTCCTCTTTTTAGCTTCTATATCCAGGATCCAAGACCTGTCTTTTCTTTAAAATACACTTCCTTATTTGTTCCTTCCTTTCAATTCTGACAGCTATTGCCCTAGTGAAGACCCTATCAAATACCAGGATTACTGAAATGGCCTCTCAGCAGACCTCAGTGACTCAAGTCTCTTGCAATTTGAATCTATCTTTTGTATTGTTGCTAGAATAGTTTTCTTTAAACACCACTGTTATCATTTCACTCCTCTATTAAAAAATCTACAGTGCTTACCCGCTGGGTCAAGTTCAAAATATTTTCCTTGACTTCTGGGCCAATTGTAACAGGGATTAGCTTTATCTATAAAATCTTGTCTTTCCTAGTTTCAGCAAGAACTTTTCAAGTTGGTTTCCTTATTCTCCTTTATTAGTCATCCTAATTTTTATCTTTTGACTAATGCTACATCTCTTTCCAGTCGTGTCAGCTCCCTTTTATTTCGTTTCCCCAATTTTAACCATCTTTTAAGGCCCAGTCCAAGCCCCACCATTTTCTTTATGTCTCTTCCCCAACTGGAAACAATTCACACTGCTCTCTCTTGCCGTGGTTCCCAAACTTTCCTGAAAATTAGAATCACCTGGAGGTGGGAGTGCCTTTAAAAAATTCCCATGCCCAGGTTACACCCCATACCAAATAAATCAGAGTGCCTAGGGGTGGGGGCCAGCCATCAGTGTATTTTAGATCCCCAGGTGATTCCAATGTGCAGTGCAGTTTGGGGAATCACTGCTTTTGGTTTGCTGTAATGTATGTCAGCTGTAACTTGACTTTGTATATTTGGTCTAATATTGGTCTCCATTTGTTGTTTTTATTATTATTATCTGTTACTCATGTAGAATAAAATACGCCGATGGAAAGCAAACACGTTTTATACTGATGAGAGATTTTGTCGGTATTCCACCAAGATCTTCTTTTATATCTTTCACTAATCGGTTCACCCCTCCTGCAGCCTCGGCATGGTTTTAATTCCAATGGCCAGCACCTGTAAGCCTTCTTTGCCAGGCCAACCTCAGCTTCCTTATCTCATGAGTAATGTGCTTGGGAATATGAAAGCCCAACTCCTTTGCTTTACTTGGATAAATGTCAAGAGTTTCCTGCAGGATTAAGTTGAGGGTACCCTCCATGGGACTTAGTCTGAAACACATCCTTGCCTGGCTTCTCACTGTTCTGCTTTCCCTTCTCACTTACTGATTTCTCTGGGGAGCACCTTCTTAATAAATCACTTGCTCATGAATCTTCATCTCAGAGTCTGCCTCTTGGGAACCTAACCTAAGATAGTTATCTTTCGTTCAAAGCAGAGCGCTGAGCACATATAAAATTCAATGAAGATTTATTAGAACAGGGATTCTTGATATATGAAATAGAAACACAATTTAATAAAACCTTAGTTGAAGGTACTGAAATATAATATATTCAGGGGTTCTCTATAGAGTTATATATACTTTCTTAAATGTAATTTTAAAAATCTTAGACATATTGAAATCTCACTTGAGATAGGAAATATGGGCTAGGTAAAATTTTATTAACAATATTTATAAAGATACCTGAGGAAGAGTTTGGGACCAACCTGTGTAGTATCAAGGCAACTGCATGTTATTATTTTATCAAGGAACAGGAGACCGTGCATTTAATTGCATATGACAAATGTTGAGAGGAACTTTGTCTTCTCAACTTGTGCCTGAGAATTTGCATTTCTAACAAGATCCCAAGTTGGCTTTGTGACATTGGAGTCAGAGGAGAAGGGTCAGGCCAGACACCTGTGCACCACCAGTTTCACTAGCTTAGGCTAGGTAAAGTTTTATGATTTTTTCAAATCATGGAGATGATCAGACATTGATGGAATCTACCCGAGATATTCAGAGGCAAGAAAGCAGTAGTCAACCAATCACATTTGGAGCAGTGATTAGAAGAATAAAATTGCATCTTGTTCGTGTTCAACTGAATGTTCAGTGGATAGTTAATTACACTTAAACTATCAGCTCACTCAGAACACAGTTCTAGGCCAGTGAAGCAGACTTTTAACATCTTGAATTTTTAAATTTTTTTCCTTTCTTATCTCTTCTCAGGGTTAGTGGTAGTGATTTAGCATCTCTCTTTTCTTCTTTATCTCTTCCTGGGGTCCATAGTAGGGAATAGAGAATTCAGTTTATCCAACTGTGTAATAAGGTATGTGGTTATATAAATCATTACTTGAATTATATATACATATATGTATATAATTGTATGAATTTTACAAGGTGTGTAGAACTTGAACTTTTTTTTCTTAATTTTCACAATTATTTATCACTTGTTATGAGGACGTTTTAGGAATTAGCTTATAAAGACAACACATGAGCCTAATGTTCTGATATGATTTCCCCATTTTCACTACCTGTTCTTACCCGTGTGTTCAGGAAAAGCTATTTGTACACACTTCTCTGTGTATGCAGATTTCTCAGCTAATGGCTTTGCTCTGTTTTCATAGAACACATTATGCATGATTGCAAAAATGTCTTTCACATAGGCACAATTTACTGTTTTTGTTTACTTGCCCTTCTGGGTTGTATCACAGTTAGCAACTGATGAGGCCCTCTTCCTGTCAAAAAGTAAACCGCTACGATTTTAGGCTGTTTGATGTAAAACAACTTCCACTAGATGGCGCGATTGGAACGCAAACCAATATGTCTTTGGTTGCTATGTCTCTGTAAAACCCTCAGTTTGAAATCTATTGTAGCTTGGCATTTTGGCTTGCGAATCATGTCTGCTCCCTGCTAAACTAAATGGATTGGGATGATTTGATATTTCGGTAAGAGACCATGCATTCCCAGAGGCCCTTAGAGGACACTAGGCAAAACAATGAAGAAGGCTTTTTTTGTCCAGTCTTCATCTAGACCACTCCTTTGCTGGTATTTTTGGTTCCCTTATGCTACTCGCCTGATATCTACAAACAGTCCCGAAGTTACATCGTCTTTAGACCCTGGCTGCTGCCCCAGTCTAATGAATACTTCACCCAGTCTTGTCTCCGCTGACTGAGGGGTGTGATGGATTTATTAGGTTAAGAACTGTTAACAATTAACTAATTGTTTTACGGTTTGTCTAGTGGTTCTCAAAAGTGCAGTCACTGGACTAGCAGCATCACCTGGGAATTTGTGAGGAATGCAAATTCTCAGGCCCAAAGCCAGATCCGCTTAATTGGAAACTCGGAGGTGGCGAGCAGCAATCTGGATTTTCACAAGCCCTCCAGGTGATTCTACTGCACGTTGAACTTGGGAACTGGCATATGAGATCCTTTCTGGTAATACAACTCTTACCCCATTTGGGCTAACTTGTTTCCTGAAAGTCCTTAAAGCCAAACTTTGAAGGCAGAAAGGCAGAGGAAAATGTTTGAGGTGAGAATGTGTTCCACTTGATCTATGGAGAGTACTGGTTCTCCCCTCCCTTCAGGGTCTGCCTGTCACCACAACTGCCCCCCCCCCCCAGCCCCCATCACCACAGAGGGGAATATTTAAGCTTGTGTCTAGTATGTAAATGAAGTGGAGGGTATGGTTGTCATTCATACTTTTTGGAGAAAGAAGTGTGAGATGTCCAGGAAGGCCACCAGATGGCAGCCTTGTTCCTGCGGTGTCTGCATTTCTGAAAGGCTATTTCTGTCTCTTTGCTGTAGTCAAAGAAAGGCAGTCCAATGGCAGCGGTCGTTTATTGGCGAGGCTGTTTGTGTCTTCCTCTACTGCAACATGAGTCAGAGAGAGAGAGAGAGAGAGAGATAGAGAGAGAGAGTGAGTTTAGTGGGTCAGAGAGCCATCATATAAGACTGCTTCCACAATTGTTCCCATTTCACTGAATAAACATGGGGATGCTAGGGGGATTCAAGGAGCCCCTGAGTCTGGGGCTCAATCAATCAAGCATAGTGGGCTCAAACCAAGCATAATGGGCTCAAACAGATAGCTCTGTTTTCAGACCTTTAATGAATGCTGAGTACCTGACTTACAAATCACCTGAGGAGCTTTCAAATCTGATGCCCTGGCTGCAACTTGGGCCAATACCATCAAAACCTCAGGGATAGTGCCAGGGCATCAGTACAGTTTTAAACCTTACCAGGTGATTCTACATATGTATCTAGGACTGGGAACCACTGTATTAAAGAGGTTGAGATTAAATTTGTGGCAAAGTTAGTTCAACGGAGAAATCTTGGTGATTACCTCATACTCCAGTATAAATTTCAACAGTGGAGTTTGTTGTCTTGGTCAGTTTTGATATTCAAAAAAGAGATTCTCTTATACAGAAAAAGCATCACTCCCCTTCTCCAACCTCTCTTTTCCCCCTTCCTCTTTCTCTCTCTTCCTCCCTTTCTTCCTCTGTCCCTCCCTCTCCCTCTCTCTCTTTTTTTCCTTCCTCTTTCCTTCCCTTCTTTCTTCTTTCCTTCCTCTTTCTTTCTTTCTTTCTTTCTTTCTTTCTTTCTTTCTTTCTTTCTTTCTTTCTTTCTTTCTTTCTTTCTCTTTCTTTCTTGATGTAAAGACTGAAAATCCAAAATTGTGGCCACAAATTGGGGCTACTTAAAAGGAAAATATTGACCAAAAACATACAATCAATGTTATGAGTTAAATATTATAAACCACAAAACGCCTTTCTTTTCTGCCATTGGCCACGTTTGTAGGTGCCCTCAGGCTACAATTTCTATTTTAAAGAATATGATAGTAAAAAAAAAATACATCAGGTTTGAAAAAAGGCCACTGGTTTTCATCTCATTACTTCGTCCTGAATAGACAGAATGAAAACATTCTGTAATAATTGTTGAAAAATTCTGTAGAACTACTTGCTGGAGTTGGAAATTATTCTGTAATACCAAACTCCTTTTGTATGAATCATGTGAGTTTCATGAAACCATATATGTGAATACTTTGTTCCCTACTTAATCTGGAAAATTCTACATATTTCCATGCAAAATTCTTAATAATAGGTCATGAAATCTGGAAGTATATGTAGTTGTGGCATGTGAAATATGAGATATGGTTCAACTTAATACAAATGAGGCTTAGCTTCATTCTTTATAACTAAAAGCCATCTCCAGAAATCCCAGTGTTATTGATACATTATTAATCTTCTAGACTATCCTCTTTTGAAATGTACATGTTAGTAGAAGAAATAATTTCTTAGGTCCTTACTTGGCAAAAGTGTATCAAGTCATTCTCTATGAGTGGAGATTAGGTGAAAAAATTGGGAGACTTGGGAAAAGAGAGCCAATGAATACAGAACAGAATGGAACAAAAGAAAAGTAAATTAAATAATGAGGACTAGAGGGAGTTTTATTTTCCATTTTGACTTAATGATAGGTTAGGGTCAAAACTTCAGAAATTTGGAAGTAGCTCATTTGTGGAATTGATGCTCTGACTTTTTTCAAGTGACTTTTTCCAAATTATACTTCATTGGTTTGCGGGTGCTTTCAGAGAACAAAAGGACCATAGACTTTATAGTAAGGTGTCTTGCATTCCAGACAGGTTTTCTAGATTCTACAGACTTCTCACATTACTATAGACATGTCCAAGGCAGTTTGACCTATTCATAACTTAAGCAGTCTCCTGCTTTTGAACCAACATTAGTTAGGAAGCGGTGAACTTTTGAAGTCATGGTTTATATTCAATTTATGTTTAAAATTAACACACATGAACTCCCTGACTCATGTGTAAGCCCTTCTGTCTGTGAGGGATCAGCTAAAGCTTGAGAGATCTACTTGGTATTGAACCTAATTTGTCCTTTAATTGGTAAACCTCTATTCCTATGGCATTATAAAAATTTTTGGCATCAATACCTGTCTGTCTAAAGACATACACATATTCAATTAGTGGGATCATTTGTTTCAATAGCTGCTTTTATTTTCTGTTGTTGATATGTTATAATAGTTAAACACTTACATTCATCTCATCCTATTAAAGGGACTCCATCAGGGAGCAGGGAGGTAACATGTTCGGTGACAGCAGGCTTAGTCACCCTGCTGTGAGAACGAGATGAATAATGTTTTTTAATCTTACATCTATTGACTTTCTCCTTTTAAAATGTATACACCATTGCTGAAAGACGCCATGGCAGACTATATTTTGTTAACAGTTTATCTTTTTCATATCTTCATTATTAAATCAAATGGTACATTTACTTACATGGTTCTACATAAAATGAAGTTGCTGCATGACATTTCTTATTGTTTATAATTCCCATTTTGAAAGATCTAGTCACGCATTCTTGAAATTCTACAAATGCTTTCAGTCTTCATACTAGTAGTTTTCATTTTTCTTTCTTGGCTCTTTGGCTGCCAAATCCTCTCCCGTTTTAAACATTATCTTGCTTATGTTATGTGATTTACCTGCTATTTGTCAAAACAGTTTTTAGAATGACATTTTCTAGTTTCCCATTAGAGTGCAGCATGAAGAAAAATTGGATATAAAAGATCATATTGGTGAATATTTTCATTAGACAAAACCATTTTGTGAAAATTCAAAATTCTAATAAAAACAATTTGAGAAAATCAATTATTTCATGAATTTAAGAAGAGCCAATATTATCCTAAGATAATACTTTTTTGGAAGCATGGTATTTCCTTCAAAAAGACTATAGCCAAGATGTAATTTCTTTTATATCCAAACCAATTTCTTGTAGATCTTGTTCTTGTGGATCATTAATTGTATGGGTCATGCAAGTCAGAATTTTTCCATTCTAGGATTATTCAACAATTATTCTTGAATCTGGTGTAGTGTTTGATAATCTGTAGTGTCATAAGAACATTCTTACTAAGTAGCAGCTTACTCAAGTAATTAATTTACTCTCACTGTTGCTCTGGTAGAAAAAGAATATTTGGCCACCTTGGTTATAACTCCCTTAAATACTAATAAATGACTCGTTGATTCAGATAGAAATTTCCCCCACTTTAAAATCTCTGAAATTGGGATATTTCTTGTAGTCAGAGATATTGTGCAATTATAATTGGCAGTGTTTTATTCTTTCTTAGTGACATAGAATGTGCATCATAGAATCAATGGCACCATAGATTTAAATGACATATAACCAAATTAAATTTGGAATTAACAGTGATTTAACAGCTTCATATTTCCAAGGAGATTTAAAAACAGTTTTTGTTGTTATGATTAATTGTGCAGTCAAGATTCTTATACCATTTTTATACACCAAAAGCCCAAAATATCCTGAGTGTGAGGAAGCAGAGAACAATATATAGTGGAAATTCATCATAGTTTAGAACCAATCTAGGCATAGTGCTGAGGATATTGACCACTTCCAGGTCTCACCTGATTTGTTTTGAACATGGTTTTCAAGTTAATTGCTCATAGTTGAATTTTTATTTTCTTATATACGCATTAGGTTGTAATTTGGCGTTCTGTCTGGAGACCCTTTTATAAAAATCATAACACATTAAAATTGATTATGAAAATAAATAGGGAACTCTTTCATATATAGGTAGGCTTTTACAGGTATGTACTCGGCATTAAAAACTATTTGGTAAGCAATTTGGGGCTAGTTAACAAGGCTAAAATGGTGACAGAAACATGATAATCCCATGGTCTGTGTATGTGTGTGTTTATATGTATATTTGTATATTTGTGCATGCATATATATTTATATATTTATGACATTAGAAGTTGGGGGTGAGGTTCTGCAAAGGTAGACTGCCTGAAGCCTTGGCAGATAAAATCTAGACAGAAGTCTTCCTTTGCTGGTAAATTTCTGTGTAGCATGCATAGGCATTCATCATTGTTCCAAAAACCTTAAAACTGCTTTTGAGATAAGGATCATCTCTTTTTAGAGTTTTTTTTTCTTTTTCTTTCTTTTTTTTTTTTTGCAGGTAGAGTGTTTATTAGGTGCCTGTGAAAATCTTTTATGATAAATTCTGGAGAAGGAGCATTTCTAGCATGACTTCTGTGCTCCCTTCCTCATCAATTCCAGTGAGAAATTTAACTATAGTTTTTCTTTTTTTTTAATGTTTACTTATTTGTTTTTGAGAGAGAGAGAGAGAGAGAGAGCAAGCACACACAAGCAGGGGAGGGGTAGAGAGAGGCAGATACAGTCAAAGCAGGCTCCAGGCTCTGCACTGTTAGCGCAGAGCCTGATGCAGGCCTGAACCCATGACCGGTGAGATCATGACCTGAGCTGAAGTGGGGTGCTTAACCGACTGCACCGCCCAGGCACCCCAGCTCTAATTTTTTTTTTCTAATGTCTGTTAGCTCCTATGTGCAGCTTTTATGTGCAGTCCATGGTAGTGCAATTGATTGATTCATTTGTTTAATAATACTGAATGTGTCCTATGTGTCAGGAGCTCTTTTTGGCCCTGAAAATAAAGCAGAGAACAAAAGAGAAAAGAATCCCTGTCTTTATAGAATTTACCTTGTAGTAAAGTGAGATCAATCCTAAATTTCATAAGTATGTGTATAATATGTTAGAGCATTGTAAGTGCTATGCAGAAAATTTAACAGAATAAGGAGGGGTGGGAGATATTTGTTGAGAAAGGTTCCAGTTGTAAATGGGGTGAGTGGGATAGAGTTTATTGAGAGAGTCACCTTTGGGCAAAGATATGAACACAGGGGGTAAAATGGGGGTTCCAGGACAAGAGTAATAGCGAGTGTGGTACAAAAGCTGAGGCAGGAGAGCACTGCTAGTGCTCTGAGACGAGAGGGAGGAGTGAGGGAAGTGAGGGAGGCCAGATTTTCCCTGGACATTGGCTTTTACCCTGAGGGAAATGCGGGAGTCACTGTAGGGTTTTAGCTGGAGAAAGGCATGATCCGTTGTCCTTTCAAAAGTATCACTCTGGGGGCGCCTGGGTGGCGCAGTCGGTTAAGCGTCCTACTTCAGCCAGGTCACGATCTCGCGGTCCGTGAGTTCGAGCCCCGCGTCAGGCTCTGGGCTGATGGCTCAGAGCCTGGAGCCTGTTTCCGATTCTGTGTCTCCCTCTCTCTCTGCCCCTCCCCCATTCATGCTCTGTCTCTGTCTGTCCCAAAAATAAATAAAAAACGTTGAAAAAAAAAATAAAAAAATAATCCCTTTAAAAAAAAGTATCACTCTGGCTGATCATATGAAATTTTACTGTCACTTTAGCAGTCTTACTTATGATGATAAAAGTTGCATAAATGGGGAACCTGAGTGGCTGAGTTGGTTGAGGGTATGATTCTTGATTTCAGCTCAGGTCATGATCTCACAGTTCGTGGGATCACACCCCGCATTGAACTCTGCATTGACAGTGTGAGGCCTGCTTGGGATTCTGTCTCTCTTCTCTGTCTGCCTCTTCCCCACTTGCATATTCTGTCTCAAAATAAATAAATAAAAACTTAAAAAAAGAAGTTGCATAAGTGGAGAGGTCATAAGTTAGGTCAGCATTATTGAGTGAAACACATACAAAGCATTGTATGGTGAAATGTTCTAGTCTCTGGGACACAAAATATTCCTACCCACCAACAGCCATCCTGATTCAGGAACTATATTAAGGCCTTTAAGAAGAATGATGTAAATTCCATTTTTATTGCAGCCTCACACATTGTGCCTGTGTGCACTCACTGACATGCACGGTCTGCCTCTTTGCAGATTGACCCTGGATATAGGAAGCCGAGGTTCCATATGCCCAGTGGCATAATGTGTCAAGGCTGAGTCTCCATAGTCCATATATTGTTGGTAAATGACTCAACAAAATGATTCAACCCCTATATTGCATCCTGTTCTCAGTGCTGGGAATATAAGAATAAGTAATGAATGCCTTCTTCCTCACTGAGCTCATGACCTGGGGAAGATGTCAGTGTTGTATGTTGGGATTTTTGCTGTTTTTTTACTAGACAATAAAAAGAAATATAATTAGGGGTACCTGGGTGGCTCAGTCAGTCAAGTGTCTGACTTCAGCTCAGGTCATGATCTCATGGTTCGTGGGTTCGGGCCCCACATCGGGCTCTGTGCTGACAGCTCAGATCCTGGAGCCTGCTTAAGATTCTGTGTCTCCCTCTTTCTCTGCCCCTCCCCTGCTCATGCTCTGTCTCTCTCTGTCTCTCAAAAATGAATAAATGTTTAAAAAAATTAAAAAAAATAAATATAATTAATTCTGTTCCATTCAGTTTTCTTCTGTCAGACTATTTTCTCTTGGCTTTTTTTTTATTTTTAAAAATCTTTTAAAAATATTTTTTAATGAGGTACTTCATTTAAGACAATATACAATTTTCCTTCAGAATCTCAGGAAATATCTTCTGCTGTCTTCTCATAAATGTGCTTAGTCTATCTAAATGGTTAAGTATTTAAATATGTAAGTGGTAAGGTTGAATTCTTTAACATTTATGTGGCCCCTTCTATCCAATGGGGAGACTGTGCAGACTAAACTTGATATTCTTCATTATGCTTCCGTGAAATCAAATCTATGTTTTGTCTTCGAATAATTTAAAAATTTTTAAGTTTATTTATTTATTTTCAGAGAGGGGGGCAGAAAGAGAGGGAGAGAGGGAATCCCAAGCAGACTCTGTGCTGTCAGTGCAGAGCCTGACACAGGGCTCGATCCCAAGAAACCTGAGCCGAAACCAAGAGTTGGAAGCTTAACTGACTGAGCCACCCAGGCACTCCTCTCACATAACTTACTTAGTTTTTATAGAGGACACTGAGAAGTCAGTTTGTTTCCTAAATATAAATGTGAGAAAAAATTAAGATTATTTGGTAAAATATGGGGAAACTGTTGTCAAGTAATTAATCTTGCTATGAGTTGATTTCTTAGCCATGTTACTCTGTTTGGTTCTGCCTAGGGTAACACAATATTTTTGCCACCTGGTAACCATTTAGTGGCTTGCTGTCCGTCAAATTGGAATCATTAATCTAAGATCCGCAAAATACACTGACCTCATCAAGAACCATCAGCCACATTAATCACATGGTGAGCAGTAATTAATACCCTTGCTACACATCTCCGCAGATGCCAAGTGGTAACTGTGCCCAGAGACAGAGACATTTGGTGGGTGGTCTGAAGGTGGCATTCTTTTAGGATGAATTGAGACACAATGGTAGGAAACTTGCTGCCCTACTGATGAATGAGAGAATCATATTCCTTATTTGTCAGCCTCAAGCATGCCCACTGGTTGTACAGATTCCCTTGATGGCCCTGTATGAAGCTGATTATCTTTACTCTGTGCTATTGCAGTATCTTTGACATATTCCCTTAATGCACTTATCATAGAGGTTTTTAGTAGGTATTTCCCTCTTTCCTATTAATGTGTGAGCAGCCAGAAGGTTGAATATATGTTGTATTTATATTTCTAATTCTGGACTAGCACAGTTCCTGGTACTTGTTGCTATACTATTATGTATCTGCTAAAGGAATGATTGAATATGCACGCAAATATGCATATATACAAACAAACTCTGATAAAAGCATGTACTTCTCAAGTATAGACCGACTGGTGTCATACTCATATCCTAGCAGTATGTTGAACACAGAGAAGATGCTCAGTAAGCAAAAAATACTTGTTGAATGTATGCACTTCTTGACAAAGACTTCAGTGGGACGCCTCTCCCCTGGTAATAATGTTGAGACTGTGCATATTGGTAAATGGGGTCAGCTTCCAAGTGAATTTTTAGAAGACTTCTTTATTCAAAGTAAAAGTATCTTATAGAAGGTTAGAAAGTATAAATAACAGTAACAGCAACACCAAGCCTGGAGGGATATTTACTGTAAGTGAAAATATTTATGTAATTTTACCTAAAGAGAAGAACCAGAAAAAGTCCCAGATGTGTTTTCAGAATTCTCTGAGGACTTCTTGGGGGAAAAAAAGAAATATGAAGGATCCAAAATTTAACTTCCCTTTCTAAAACAGTTAAAAACCACACACACACCCAGAAACAAAGGCACAGACACACATATGCATACACACAGACCTAACTCTAGAAAGTTTATTATGCTGCTGTCTCATTTTTACTGGAGCTAAGAAGGATATCAAAATAAAATAAAACACATCTTCCTACTTCCAGCTAAAACAATGATAAATAAATATAATTTTTTATGTTGAAGGATTTATGTGGCTTATATTACATAGGCAGTTTTTGCCAGTGGAACTAGGCTAATTAATTATACATTACTTATTAATGAATATATGAATTTCTTTAAAAATTTTTTTTTTAATATTTATTTATTTTTGGGAGACAGAGAGACAGAGTGCAAGCAGGGGAGGGGCAGAGAGAGAGAGAGACATACAGAATCTGAAGAAGACTCCAGGCTCCGAGCTGTCAGCACAGAGCCCGATGCAGGGCTCGAACCCACAAAGCTCAGGATCTTGACCTGGGTTGAATTGGATGCTTAACTGACTGAGCCACACAGGCACCCCAAGAATATATGAATTTCTTAAAAAAATCTAATAGAGTTTCCTCTTTTGTCATCAGAGTGAACCATGTAAAAGGAAACTTTGAAATTCCCTTGTGATTTTTTACTGAGCTTTATTTTTAATAGAAAAAGTATTTGGCACATATCGGCATATCTGGGGTCAGGTGAGTAGTGACCAATGAAGAAAATACCTCTAATTTACCCTACCAATTTAAAGCACTCCAAAGATTCTAAACAAAAATGACGGGTAACCGTGGTGAAAAGCTGAATGAGGCAGACTTAGGCATTCAGGACTTGTCTTTCTAATTTAGTGGCTTGTGCCTTTCTGACCTGCTGCTTTACTCACTTGATATTCTTATCAATTATTCATTTGTTTGGTTTCAGCCTGGCCCTCAATCTGATCATTCCATTGTGTAGTCAGCTGGGCTGGTGTCTCTGCAGAGCTCATGGCCCCCTCTTCCTTTTCTGATGCATGCAGGCCTGCTGCTTCAAACACTACCGAAGGGCAAACCCTACCCTTCCCATACCTCTCACTTCTTTGGTTTCAGTTTTGGGTGGAAGAACTCATCTGAAATAATTAAATTTAATAATTTCATTTCAGAATTAAAATGTATGTGTTCAAGAGAGGATGTTTCTTATAGTAAATCATTTCATCAATTTAAAAATAGTTCTTCAAGGGGCGCCTGGGTGGCTCAGTTGGTTTAGTGTCTGACTTTGGCTCAGGTCATGATCTCGCGGTTCATAGGTTCGAGCCCCAAGTTGGGCTCTGTGCTGATAGCTCGGAGTCTGGGGCCTGCTTCAGATTCTGTGTTTCCCTCTCTCTCTCTCTCTGCCCCTCCCCTACTCTCTCTCTCTCCCAAAAATATATACATATTAAATTTTTTAAAAAAAATAGTTCTTTATTGCTATCCATTTTACCACCTTTCACTTGCCGAGCTGTTTGTAGGCACTGAGGGTTGCTGCCTCTGGCTTACTGTAACACAAAGTACCCAGGATATGGACCGATTTTACTTCTTCACCATCTTTAAAGAGTTTTTTTGAAAGGGCGAAAGTAACAACACTTTAATTCATATAATCAAAATATGGAAAGCAGTTATTTCTGTGACTGTGTCAGGTGCCTAAACATTTTCATGTGAGAAAACCTCTATCGTCTGTAATTGCCTTAAGAAAACATGCTGAAGACACTTAGCATGCCCTTTTACTAAACAGAAGTAACTTAATAGTTCCTACTTTGAGAGGATGCTTTATCACAGCATACATATCTAAGATATTTACCGTGGATTCATCATAAAGAAAATTAAAAATGGTCAGACCCGCAGTTTATTTTCCAGGTATTCTGATAGATATAGTCTGGGCAAATACAGTTTCTTCAGTCATGTTTTAACCTCGTGCCATTCATTTTACTGGATTGAAACCTATCAATTTGAAATGTATTGGCACAATTGCATGAAATGAGGTTTGGAAGATATTTGAGGAATGAAAGTTGAAATTCAGTGGGGAAAATTGAGAGGATTATATTGAGTAAAGCCTAGTAAATGGTAGCATTTGAACTAAGCTAATAGACAATGGAACAAGAAAGCTATAAGTTTGACAAATTACTGTATAAAAGGTGGTAAAAAAGCCGAGTTATCAGAATTGGGCACTATGTGGGTTTGCTGAGGAAAAATGAGTACATTTGTGTATGGTTTTCCTACTATTTCTTTCCTTTTTTAATGTTTTATTTTTGAGAGAGAGACAGAATGCAAGTGGGGGAGGGGCAGAGAGAGGGGAGACACAGAATGTGAAGCAGACTCCAGGCTCCGAGCTGTCAGCATAGAGCCCAACATGAGGCTCGAACCCACAGACTATGAGATCATGACCTGAGCCAAAGTCGGACGTTTAACGGACTGAGCCACCCAGGCGCCCTGGTTTTCCTACTATTTCTATATGTGTGAAGGCCATACAGTGTTTCCATAGCTGATTCTGTATGTTATAGGTACATGATTAAAGAAAACTCTACTGGCATCAATGCACAAATGAAAAAAAAAGTTCATCAGATGAAAAGATAAGCACTGCTAGCCACAGAATTGAGAATTTGTATATGAACAAAGCCATATCTGAAATGAATTGTCTGTTTAAAACAGTAAGCAAAATAACTTATTCAGATACCTTTTAATCAACGTTGCTAAGGCCTTGGCCTCAAACTTCAAGTCACAGAGGAGTGAGATACGGTAACATGATAGCATGATGTTATGGCATGTTGTAGACTGACAAACATGTACTTATGCTGTAACAGTGAGAAAAACACCGCATGGATACAGGACTTCTTGAAAAGGTATTCATTCTTAGAATAAAACTTCTGAAGGCCAGGATTGTGTCTCATAGGTCTTGTCTAATAATCAGAGTAAACCACATAAAGTAGACTGGTGAAAGAATTAAAGAAGAACAAATACTGAAGATTTTTCTGCAAGTACCGCAGTATTTTAAGTCAGCTGCAGCTTTTGCAAAATAAGCGTGAGCATTTCACTCTTGTCCCATCGTAGTTATGGAAGGGAGGGATTTTGAAAGGAATATAGGGAGAGGTGACAGAACGAGGGTGTGTGTGTATGTGTGTGTGCGTGCATGTGTGCGTCTTGAGGAGGGTGAAATGGGGAAGGGGCATGGAGAAGAAGGTACTCCCAGAGTTACTTCCCCTCACTGCTATTCTTTGTGTCTGGACTCTTCGGACAGGCTAAATAATGTCTAACTTGCCAAAAGAGAGAGAACAGAAGAAACCGGAGGTCAAGAAAATCCCCAAAAGGAAAATACAGATTCAAAAGTGTGATTGTCCAGCAAACTATACATCTAGGCTGGACAGTCTAGCTACTAGTGGTCAGAGAGTTCAAGAAAATGTTGCCAGTCGTGGTGTGGAGCCAAGCAGCATCTTGAGACAAGAGAGCTATTTCTTGGAGCATTGAAACCACAGTCCGTACAAGTATCTGCAGACGGCATCAGCAGAGGAATCTAGGAGACAGACATATCCTAGAGTGAGTAAGGAGTAGGTGAAACTGTCCTGTTGGCCCAGATAACTACTCTGTACCAAGTGCAAAGTGTAATGTACAAATGACAAGTTTGGTTTTCGTGAGTGATCACGAAGGTTCTCCCATACAGCAGTGCACAGCAACGTGTGAACATGACAGTGAAGAGGAATGGAGATAGATGAACATAAGAGGACAGTGGTAATAACAGTTGAGTCTGGAGGCCTTGTACATTAGAAGCTGGATTTATATGACTGCAGAGAAATTTTGCAGCTCGTTACATTTAGAGCTTCTACCTCTATCAGAAGACCTCCTTGATAAAAGTAAGAAAGATAAAAACAGAACTAGTACTGGCCCTAAGACTTTGAAGAGACACCGTTGATGAAAAGAGACTCCCACCTGGTAAGTGTTATCATTAAGTATGTATGTGTTTATATCAGTCATTTTAGAAAAGCACCGCCTTTATTGTCTCTTATAGCATTTTTCTTCCAAAGTTTATTTTTTAATTATAATTTAAATGTTATGGTCCATGTCTCTCAAAAAAATAAAACATTAAAAAAATTTTTAGGGGCGCCTGGGTGGCTCAGTGGGTTAAGTGTCCGACTTTGGCTTAGGTCATAATCTCACAGCTTATGAGTTCAAGCCCCGCGTCGGGCTCTGTGCTGACAGCTCAGACCTTGGAGCCTCCTCAGATTCTGTGTCTTTCTCTCTCTCTCTTTGCCCGTCCCTTGCTCACACTCTGTCTCTCTCTGTCTCTCAAAAATAAATAAAAACATTAAAAAAATTTAAAAAAAATTTTTAAATGTTATGGTCCAAATATGAAAACTATGTTCAAAAATTCCATTAATTTATAAGGGAAAAAATCTGAATCTGAATGAAAACAAACTGATCACATCATCAGTTATCTACTTCATTCATTTATTCATCCACCCATCTGTCCATCTATTTATCCAGCCAGAAAATACTTATTGAAAATATATGGTGTACCTAGAATACAGGTGTTAACAAAATATTTTGCCTGCCCTGAGTTTACAAGTCTACAGATAAGAAAACCAACATTTATCGAATGCAGAATGATCAGTGTGTCAAGAAGAGCCTGCATAAGGTGCTATTGGAAATGATGAAGGTCTCCTGAGTTTGCATACTGATACCCAAAATAGATGAAATCATTTTTCTCATACCTGACATTCTGGGCATGAAAGTGCAGGTGTGCACTGGTGGTTACATACCATCAAGGCTCTAGATTCCTTCTATCTTGTTGCTTTTCTATCACCAGTGTGTTGCTGTATCCATCCACATGGTCCACTGTGGTTCCCACATCCTCACTCCAGCCAGCAGGAAAGGGGGAGTGAGAAGTTGAAGGCACTGAAGAGAATCTTCAGATCACAGCTTACAAGATGCACTTATCATTTGGGCTCATATATCATTGGTCAGAAATTAGTTTTATGGCCGTATCTAACTGAAAGGTATGTGCAAATGGAAATACATTCTTTCTTGTGGTGGCTATGCCTTCAGCTAAAATGGAGAGGGTTCATTTTGTTATGAGAATACAAGCAAATAATGGATTAAGGAGAAGAAGGTAACTAGCAGTCTCTGCCAGAGGATCAATTTCGGTATGTGAGTTACCAGAAGACTCTTCCAGCATGAGTTGGAGTTTGCTAGGCCAACAGCATGGAGAGTGGTGTTCTGGGACAAGTATGTTAAGTCAGTGTGGATCTAGACCTCAGCAAATCATCTTCCAGTGTGCCATTCATTTGCATACTTCCTACCCTTCAGAGGTCTGAATAAGGACCAACCTTGGTTGGGATAAAACGATCTCAAGGAGAGACTTTTTTTTTTTTTTTTTTTGGTAATGTGATATTACTTTTATGCTAAAGGAGCAAAATTATTGAAAAACACATGCTTATTGTTTTTTACCCCCTCATCCTTTAAGGGGAATTCTTTGTTATCATTGCTAGGTTCCTGGTCTTCTGATGTACTGAGTAGGCTACTGGATAGAAATGCAGCATAGAAAGAATGCTGCTCACATAAGAAAATGCTTCTTCTGGAGTTCAATAATGGAACAGAAAGCTGGGGGTGCCTTTGGATACACAGGGATAGAAAAGTTAGGGGATTGATTGCTTCAATTCATGGGAGTTAAGAGAAAAATCTATCCAAAAAAAGATTATAGAAAAAAATTTATTTGTATTATGTGTTGCATTCTTGGGTTGTTTCTTTTCCTGCCTCTTCAAGAATATATTATTCTTTGGTACTTTGGGTCATCTGATTTTTTTTTTTTAATTTTTATGCAGCACTGTACTGAGATAAGATTTGAGGCTGGACTAAGAAGACGCCATTTTATTTGAAGGACTTAGGATATTCCTCTGCCCAATTATTTTTTGAACTTTAAAGATCAATAAATTGAATAGATAGCCACCCATATAATGACATCTTGGGTTCTAGAGAATAAAATTCACCAAACTCTCTCCCCTTCCCAGTTTCTTAGAATTTATCTTTTGAAAGATTAAGCAATGACAGACAGTTCTCCAAAAATGTACCTGTTCTTCCTCTGTGGAGTGACTTACTCAGTCTCTAACATTTTAGTGTACGTTGATTTACATTTCAGTTGTCTGATAACTGCAGAAACTAGGGCCTGGGGACACAGGTGAGAAAACTCCCAGCTGAGGGAAGGTATTTGAAGTGGGAATAGAGTAAAAGTGTAGAAGTGGGCAGAGGAGGGAATCAAAGACAGATTTCATCTATTTGCTTTTTTGCCTAAGGCTGAGTTAGCCACCGAAATTTAAAAATGCAAATAAAAAAGTTATGTTTCTCCAGGAAAGCCTCCTTTATAAAAGTAAAAGGCAATATTTCAGGCTGGAAAGACTATGTTTTTTTTTTTTTCCCCATGTAGTATTACTTGTTAAGGCAAAGTTTTCTCTGGAATAAATGAAAGACATTTACTATATTTTCTCTAGGTACACTTCTAAGCCTTTCAACAAATATGAGAAAAGCTAGAAAGGAATCTTCCTTTCATGAAAACCTATTTTTGTAGGATGGCTTTAAAAATTCATCATATTTGTCAAAATATGACAATTATTTATCAAACTTGATAGACTTCAGGGCTGTTTCCTGGTCTTATTTCATTTACTTTCTGTAAGCAATCCCTCTCCTTCTTTTGACAAATGAAAGCAAACAGCATTTACAGACTGACATATTTTTCCCAGCGCCATCATCATTGGACTTAATGATTGCCAGTGATGACGTTTTTTTCTTCATTTTTAGCCCTAATTCTACAATATAAATGGAACACAAAAGCAGGTTTATGTGGCAAGCCCCATTTGAGGGATAAGTATAGTTCAAAGCCCTAGGGAGATGTCTTGTTTATAAAGCTCTTCCTTCCATTAACACTACCTGACCTTCAGGGTGGTCTCACGGAGCCCTCATGTGCCACAGATAACAGGCCTCAGGATGACTAAGACTGTATGTGTCACAAATCCTCGATAGCAGAAAACCCAAATTATCTTGTCACCATTTCACACAAATGAAATAGAAGCCCAAGATAAGGACAATGGCTGTTTTCCACAAGATGGCAGTGGTCTTTGTGCAAAGAATTGAAGCATAGCAATTCACTGGGTCTGATACCAACTGTGACAAAATTTTGCCCTTGTGAATTTAATGCCTGTGAAAACCATGTCATGGTTGTTTTCTCTGCCATGGGCTGAGTTCTGAAGAACAATTAGCTCTATTTTCATTGGAGAGAAAAAATGCTGCATATATAATATAATGTCTTATATAATGTCTTTCTCTAAGGAGCCAAAAGTATTTTGCAGCTGTTATTTAATTAACCTCACACTATGCCTCTGAGGCAGGAAAAAGGAATTACTGTATATCCTATTTATCACAGTGAATTTAAATAATTCACTGATATCTTTCATAGGGGGAAATGGTGGCACAGGGAATAAAACATTTGTTGAGTTCTGCTGCATAGCCCTAATCATTAAACCAAGATGATTTCTGTAGAGGGTGATGTTTATAAATTTAGAGAAGAGATTCTATTTAGTCCATGTTAAAAAACAAATTCTTCACAAATGCAGATTCCAAACCAGTGATTTTCCCATTTTAATTTGAGCTCTTAAGTACTTGAGCTTGTGAATTTATTGCTTAAGAATAGTGGGGAGCTTTCAAAACACAAAATCTGAGGTCTGTCCCAGATAGTCTGCTTTCATACATCTAGGAAGGGGCTTAGGAATTTGCATATATTAAATATAACCCAGATGATTCTGAGACCCGTGGTCCTGCCCACACTTTGAGATACTGCTCTACAAGCCTCGAGTTAATATACTGGTGCGAAAGAGAAATGGACCCAATTTTCTGAAATTAAAAGGATGTAATTTCTTTAGAGAAAGATATTCTGTATTACTTAAGAACTTGAAACATAGCGCTTTCCCTCAATTTGGAAGGGTAAATCCGTAAGTGCAATTATTATGCTTTATTCATAAGTTTTATTTAAAAATCAGTTAACAAAATTTTAAGCATAATTATTTTTAAATTGTACTGTCAGATGAATAACTGTAATGTTTTTAAAAAACTTTAACACATGATTTATCTTTCTCTTGAATTCAGTGGTCACTTTTTGTTTTTAAGTCTATTTATTTTGAGAGGGGTGTAGAGAGAATCCAAAGGGATTTGAGGGAGAGAGAGAATCCAAAGCAGGCTCTATGTCAGTGCAGAGCCCAATGTGGGGCTCGAACTCATGAACCACGAGATCATGACCTGAGCCGAAAATCAAGAGTCAGATGCTTAACTGACTGAGCCACCAAGGCGGCCCTCAGTGGTCACTTTTGCATAGACTTTAGGTAGCTGGATTCTGGTTTATCTAGAATCTTATACTCCTAGGACTAGAGGGGACCCTAAAGATATTCAGGTGACAGGTGTATATAAAAGTTAACCCACTTCTGGTAGCATGAATCTGTTCTCCTTCTGAGATAGAAATCAACCAAGTCTAAAACTTGGTCTTACCTGCTTCTTCAATTGGACACATACAAGCTCTTGTAATTGATAAAATGGTAAACTTGACTGAATCATTGAGTTAACAGATGCCACATTCTGAGTAGGTATGAGTCTATGGTATGGGATGTTTAAGGGAGATGGTAAGAGACTGCATGAAGGTGGCTGTGTGACTGTCGTAACCCCTCCCTGGCATTTAGGGTACAGGAGGGTCAAGGGTTGGATTGTGAAGTGAAGGAGAACTTTCACAGAGGGCTATTTGGTGTGCTGTGACTCTTGAATCTTTCCACAGAGAAATGGTGTGTTTCTGCCTTTTGTCAAGTCAAGAGAAAGTGTGATTTAAGGAGAAGGCAGAGACTTAATTTGGACTTCTGGTGATTTGGTGAACATAATGATGGATGTATAATCACTGCCTGGAAAATCTTATGGCAAGAGAAGGGCTGTCAGACTTCTTTGACAGCCAGATTGCTCTCAGAATAGCTGCATTCTTATGTCATCATATTCTTGCCAGTCCTTGACGGTGTCTAGCTGCCTAATGTTTACCAGTTTATTAAATGTAAGGTGATATGTTATTTTTTGTTTTAATTTGCATTCCTCTGATAGCCAGTGAACCTGAGCATCTCACTAAATGCTTGTTACATTTTGATATTTAAAAAAAAATACATTGTTTATTCATAGTCTCTGCCCATTTTTCCACTGGGCTGTTATTTTTTTCCTATTGATTTACATAAGTTCTGGGTAGAATCTACTGTATGTTTATGTATATAGCATATCCTCATGTAATTCTTTGATGCTTTCAGAAGTTTCAGATATATTCTCCCATTCTGTCAATGGTTTATTAACTTTGTGTTATCCTTCACTGAATAGAAATCCTTAATTTGGTTGCAGTGAAACTCATCCCCTTCCCTTTGTTTAGTCTTTATAATTTTTTTAAGCAGTCGTAGCTAGCTTAGGATACAAAAAATGTTTACCCGTGTTTTTCCCATTGGTTGCAAATTAATTACTTGTTATATATGTTTATATTTATGCAGAAATGTAAAAATTATTTATATTCTGCTCAAGTTTAGAAAATAATCAAGATGATGTATAATAAAATAATTGTATAAAAAGCCTACTCCTATAAAAATGGATACATTCAAAGTGTCAACAACAGGAGAGACAATTTAAAACTATATAGTTAGTATTTCTCAAGGTGAGGACTGTGGGCCCTTGCATCATAGTCATCTTAGATATTCATTGGAAAGGCAGATTTGAGGCCCTTATCCCAGACCTGCGTAATCAGAATCTCTTGATGTGGGCCCAGAAATGTTTATTCTTAATATAACTTTTGTGATATTTTGAATGTATACTTAGGACTGTTTAATACCACTAGTGTAAAAGCGCTAAGTTTGAGCTTTAAATTACGATTTGAGTTTTTGGCTGCACTGATCATGAGGAAAACATTATAGGATATAAATTCTAATTGTGTGATGAAAATAAATGCATAAATTCTTTATGAGAAATAAGCCTTTTTCCGGTTCAAAATCCTGAAAGTATATATCCCTATCCATGCTGACTCTTCATGAATCCTTTTAAAGAGGATGCTGAGTGATATAAAGACAATCTTTTTAAAAAGTTTTTTTTTAAGTTTATTTACTTTGAGAGAGAGAGAGAAAATGTGCACATACAAGTTGGGGAGAGGCAGAGAGAGGGAGAGAGAGAATCCCAAGCAGGCTCCATGCTGTCAGCACAGAGGCTGATGTGGGTCTATGAACAGTGAGACCATGACCTGAGCCAAAATCAAGAGTCAGATGCTTAATCTACTGAGCCACCCAGGCACCCTAAAAATAAAAAAAAAAAGTAGTAATGGTTTTTATGTGGTCTTTGGTTTATTTAATCTTCAACAGAAACTAAGAGTAAAACATTAAAGTAACTGCATGAATGCATTTTCCCAGCTGATTTTGAATTTGTTTTTTATACTTTATCAAGATTAATAATGACTAGTTCAAACAATTCTGCATTGTAAGGAATATTCTTGAGGAGGGGGAGGGCAAGATAAAGACAGAATCATCACAGGGCTTCCTGGTTCAAATTTTTTTTTTATCAAAATGTGGTATTAATAGGAACATTTGGGAAAGTATCAAAATGTTTAGGTAACTGTGGCCTAGGTTATTACGTAATGAGAGGAGTATGGGAAAAACTACTTGTAGTCCATTACTGGAGACTGAATTGTTCAAAAATTCCTGAAGTGTTCTTTGTTTCTACTCCAAAGCTTTCAATTGCTGATCAATAGATGAAAAAGCCCCAGGAGCCCATGGTATTGGTTTTGTTGTTAGATATCCTACTTAAGGACTCGCTTTTATGATAATGTGTCACAGTTACTATAATTTGATTGAAAAACACTTAGCACTAGTTCAGTATACCTAGAGTCATAGAATTTTTGGTTAGAAAAAAAAAAAAAAAACCTTACAAGTTATCTGGCTCAATTCCTCGTTTTATATGAGAAAACTGAGAAGACAAAGAAGCTTAGATCTTTCCTTTATTGGCAAAGCTGAGTCTAGAATTCAGCACTACTAAACCAAAATACAAGAGAAAATTGAGAACAGAGCTTTCTTCTGGAGAATATTGGATTCAGGACAACACTGAGGTAGATTTTCTTCATGTCTGCCAACTTCCAGAGAAGGGCAGAGGGGATTAGGTGAGCACTTCAAAATACATGAAGTGTTTAATTGTGAGATAATTTTAGATTCACATACAGTTGTAAAAAATAATATGGAGAGAGAGCATGTGCTCTTTACCTAGTTTCCCCCAATGATACCATCTTGTGTGACTATAGTACAATATCACATCCAGGATATTGACATTGATGCAGTCAAAATACAGAACATTTCCATAAGGATCTTTCATGTCGCTGGTAGATGCATATGTTAATAATTTTTTTTACCTAATATCTATTTATTAGACTATGTGCAAGATCAGATAAAATTTCTATTTCTTCCATGTTAAGTCCAGGAACATTCTCTATTACCATTCAGATGAAATGAGCTTCACGAAGAATCTTCTTTTCTTCTTTTCTGAGAGAACAAACTCAGTCCTTCCTGTCCTTTACCTGTAAGGGTTGGGGGGTGGGGGCTAGATGGCAGAGAGTCCTATTTGGGAAAAGCAGTTAATGACTCCACGATGATTGTAACCTTCTCGTAATTTCTTTGAAAATGTTTCCAAATCAAGACCAAAAGAAAAAAAAAGAATAAAAAATAAAAGTGAAATATTGAGTTACCTTAAATTAACAAAAGTACTGTAAGACTAAAGCCATTCATAAACAGTATCCATATTAAATTCTGAAACTTTGGTTTATATTTGGATGTTAAATAAACATTTAAGAAAAATGTATTTAAGATGAATAATCTTAAGAATGTGATAAGAAAATATGGGGATTTGGGTTTGATCAATGGGATTTTAGTTAAAATTCTTGTGGAGGCTTAACATCAATAATTACTGTATAGGGAGTAAGCAGCAGGCATGAAGTTTCAGTTAAGCAAGATGAATAAGCTCTAGAAATCTGCTATACAGCATTGTATCTATAGTCAACAATAATATATCACACATTTAAAGTTTGTTAGGAAGATAGATCTCATATTAACTGTTCTTACTATAATAAAAAATTGTTCTTTACATCTGTAGCAAGCAACCTCAGTACAGAAAGTAAATGAGCGTTTAAAAAATAAAGTGGAAATATCAAGGCAAATCTTGCTGATAAAATATAAGGAAAAAATCTTTATTAGAAAAATCTGGAAAATAATATTTCTGGGTGACAAAAAATGAATTGGATCGAGATTTATTAGGAGGACATTTTTTCTTTCTTTCTTTCTTTCTTTCTTTCTTTCTTTCTTGGAAGGTATTTTATTTTTTTTAATGTTTATTTATTTTTGAGAGAGATAGAGCACAGGTAAGGGAGGGGCAGAGAGAGGGAAGAGCAGAGAGAATTTGAAGCAGGCTCCAGGCTCTGAGCTGTCAGCACAGAGCCCGACATGGGGCTCGAACCCACGAGCCATGAGATCATGACCTGAGCCTGAGATCAGACACTTAACCAACTGAGCCACCCAGGTGCCCCAACAAGGAAGATATTTTCAATGAAAATATAGAGAAGTTAAAATTTCTGTGTCCATAATTGACAGCTATCAGGTATCAGATAATTTTTTCTAGAATTTCTTTTGAGTCAAAACAATAGGAATATCAATAGGGCCAATTTTATGTCTTGCGTAATTAGTAGTAGTAGTATCTCAGGAAAACTCTTTTGAACTAATTAACTTAAGGATAATAGCAATAGACCAAAATCATGTAATTTCTAAGTTAGATTTAGAGTGAAGAGCCTAATTCTTATTTTTACATAAGAGAGCAAACAAACTAATAAACAAAATGCTCTTTTAATGGACTCCAGAGGAGAGGACTAGGACTTACCTGGTTCAAGATAAGGCTGTCTTTCTGCCTTTCATTATTTTATTGCTTGCTCCACTGTCTGACATCAAGGTCACTGGCAGCTTAATCCTAATTTCTGAAGCACAGTCAACAACTATTTATTTTCCTTCAAAATAGGATTGAAGTTCTGTGAAATGATTTGAAGTGATAACAAAACGTTATCCATCATAAAACTAACCAAGAACTAATAAAATCTTCCCATCTATCTTTAGCAATCTTAGGATGGTGAAAGTTTAATATTAGCCAAATTGCTATAAACATGCAGGAAATACCCAGGGAAGTCATTAGAGTCAGAATCCAACAGGAGTCAATGAGTTTTTAACTGACAATTTTAGGGGGAAAAATATATTTTTTCCTTGTTCATATGATTTAGTCTTTTCTGATTTTGTCACCACCAGAAACAATAATTTTTCATTTTCTGATTGACTATACTGGATATTTAAAAATCTCACCCTGCAAACATGGGGTGCAAACACACAGAGAAAGCCTTCAGTATTTCATGTGTTCATTGTTCTTGTTTAGCCATTGGTTAGGAAAGAAGGTTGAACTGTCAAAACTTCATTAATTGCTAAAAATTCAGCTCCAGTCATTGAATTATTAATCAGAAAATAAAAGTGACATATAAGTTGTTCAAGTTGGCATAACTCCCACGGGGCCAGGATGGGAGACTATTTAGGTGGGTTTAGCAAATCCTGCACGTGCCAGAAAATAGCACATCAACCAGGACATTCATTGGCTGGTGTAGTAAAGAATAGCAGGCATGTGTAGGGCTCGAAAGTTGGTGAAGCAGATGATAACACACACACACATGACGGCCTGGACCTTGAGAAGGTGAGCTTACCAAGAGAACACTAGACTTTTCAGAATGAAACGCTTGACCTGTGTTTAATTAGATAATCAGAAGAAGTCATAAGAAATTATAGTCCATTAAAGAGGCTTGAAAGCACACCCTTATACTCAGGGTAACCCCATGTTTTATAACTCCCTTTATCAATAAGCCAGAACCTAAATTTTTTTATGAAAACCAAGAGCTTCACATCCATTCTTTTTTGCCAGAGGTAATAATCTTCTGCAGTAAGACAATACAATCTGTTTGACAGATGTGAACCACCTTGTTCTGCCTTTATGAGAGCCCAGGGGCTGGCCTTTGAGAGGTAGACTGCTTATCCAGTGTGAGGTTACCAACACTGGATCATTCTATTTTAACTTCTTTCTCTAGGGGAATAATAGTAATAATTGAATACTTTTGTTTTGCATTGTGAGGAAAGATAACATTATGTTTAAACTTACTTTCCTTTCATTAATTTTTCATAATTGTACTTTCTGAATTTGTACTCACATAAACACTCCACTGTAATCCTAGGTTATGTTTCTCTTATAGTTTATAAATAGAAACCTTTAAAATTCTGCATCTATAGTTTAGGGACATGAATTAATTACCTGCAACTCTTCACTACCTCTTGTGACTATTTTAGCTTATTACCATGGTAGCCATATGCTCTAAATGTTACCCTGAAAACAATACAAATTAAGAAGATATATTTTACCTTCTTTTCCACTATATCACTGTCTGATCAATGTGGGAGTATAAGACCAGGATTACATATTCTATATTATTTGATGTTAAATGCATGGATTTTAGAAAGTAGTTAAAATTTCTACCTTTTTCCATCTTACACCTTTGGTTACCAGGAAACTATGTGAGGGCAGTTTGAGGGACAAAGGAAATTTTGAGGTGAGAGATCACTGTCTTTAGTTATCAACAGTTTATCTCTAAGGACAATGTAATTTTGCATGAGTGATGCATGAAGATAATCAGTTGTACAGTGTAAATTGTTCTTATTGCTTTCTTTTGTTATTCCAATTGGCTCATGAAAGATAATCTTAAATTGGATCTGATATGCATCTATAACATATATAGAGAGAAGAGTTCAGGCAGTATATCTATTTCATTCAGTAGAGCGACAGTTATAATTCTGCTCTTTTTACAACCTGAATCATATATAAAATTTGCCTGGCATTGTGAAGGACTCAGAATATGATGGTTCAACCCTAGGCATGTTAGAAAATGATAGCTTTATTCTCAGTTGAGAGCACAAATTTGAGCATGTCTCAAATTCTTCAAATTTTTGGCCCAGTTCTTTCTGGGCTAGGCAAGTAAGCCTGGGACTCACGTACTGTATCTGCTTCTGCTTTGGGTAGGGAAAACATTTCAGTTTCAATGCACAAGTATATTTTTCTTGAGGTATTAGATTTATATATGCTTTCAAGCCAGGAAAATGGGTCATTCTGTATTTGAGCTGCAACACCTATAAATTCTAAACTGTAAAATCTAGTTATTGGAAAGGTGTAGCTCATAAGTACTGTTAACGTTCTATGGTTAACTGATAACCCTGGGCAAATTTAACTCATGTAGACTAACACTAATTTATAATTGAAAAGCAAGAAGGACAGTGACTGAAAAGTTTAAGTAACTCAGAACAAAATGAATGGTGCATGGAAAAATTAAGTGGCCTATCTGAAAATAATACGCAGCCAGCCATACATTTGTATGCAAGCAAATCAGGAACTTAAACATTTGGCTAATGTGTGGCAGCTCGAAGGTTCTAGATGTAACTGGAGGTGGGGAGGACTTTTTTCTCCCAGCCACCTCTTTACGGGATTTCATGTTCAGTTCTCGATCCCTGCTTATTATATTCTTCTCGAAGCTACTATTTGAGTTCTGCCCAACTTTGCCAGTGAGTGACCGTGTGCCTCCCATATTGCCCAAGGCATCAGGTGCATAAAGTACACTTTAGTTGAACATTTGAAATCATGGTGGCATATGCTCAGCATAGCAGACAACAGAAAATAACCTAAAACCATTCTTCTTAAAATTCCTTGCCATCTCTACCTTTGGGATTCCTTATGATTATCTCCTTCCTTGACTTTTGTATGTTAATAGGATCTCCCTTACTCCCTTGAACATTCCTCCCAATCATACTCGAAATTTTGCAAACATCTTGAAATAAGATTCAGAATTATAATATTCCATTAACATATCCTAGTTCAAATTCTTAAGCAGTCCTTTTTATCCCACTAAGCAAAGAAAAATCTAAGCATTTTTTCTCTCTCTATTATACATATGTAAAATGAAAGTTATGGAATTACTTGGCATTCATAAGGACATCAGAAAAAAGAACTTTCATTCTTGGTGCCTTCCTGGCATCTCATCAAAAGAATTTTTTGTGTACTTCTGACTTTTTGTTAATGATTATTCTTGTATCTGTTAGTCATATATTATTCAAGAGTAGTCATACTACCTGTGCAACTTCAAACTTTTTTTGTCTGTATAGCAATATCACTTTGGTATCATTGAACTGGCATAGTAAGGAGTATTCTAAATTATTTGAATGTAGAATTCCAGTGAGCCGCATTCTTGTAATGATTTTTAGATTTTCAGATTCTAGAAATTATAGATTTTCAGTAGCTTTAATGAAGGAGCAAAAATAGGATACTTTTTGTCTTGATGGTGATGAAGACTTGTTTATTTTTCTTGCAGATTCAGATTTCTTGCTACTGTCTGATACATTTTTTTCTGGGAAAGGCAACCTTTATATCACAATTTATTTTTTTTTAATATATAATTTCTTTGAAATTCTATAGGACTAATAGGACTTATAGGACTCTTATAGCTAGGAGTGTTAAAACAGTGACTAAAGGCATTAATTTAAACCACTTTCATTTCATTAAAGTTACCAAGAGACTTGCTTTTAAAGAATTTCATGGATTCATGGAGCTGGGTCATCTGGTCTGTTCACTCACAATATAGAAAATTAACCTATTTGTACCTTCTTTGTATATGTTAATTATTTTAAAATAATCTCTTCCCATATAGCCCCAAACCTTTTCTCATATACTTAAAATCTTGTCTCTTCAAAACATTGCTTTTCCCTTGAAGGTAAAGTCTCTTTATCCCATGATTTTATTCCCTTCTGACCTTCCCTTTGATTTTACTCTTTCCTGCTTGGCTTTCTTCCCTGAAAAAGTATATCCGTATGTGTTCAAGGAGCTCAATTAATTCTGGTATTTATTTAACCCCATATTAAGATACTTTGAGATCATTCCGATACATGGGTTACGCCTAACTTTTGGTGGGGGGTGGCAGTGGGGGGAACTCCAAGATTCTGAAGTTTGGCTTGTTGTTTGTTTATATAGGTATTTTAACCTATAAAGGGGTTAATAAACCCCTTTGTATCATAAAAATGTAAGATTAGTATGCTATAATCTACAAAATCTCAGCTATTATGTATAATAGGTCCCAGTGTTGCCCCCTTGGCTATACTCTGTTGTGTATATGTTCTTTCTATCAGACAGCTTTTAATAAAGCCTTATGGGTGATCTGAAAACTGACTAAACCTAAAATTACACTGAGCAGCCACTATGAATCTCTTCCTTGTTTAATGCTGGGCTATATATCAATAACTATAGTAGCAGCTAATGCTGGTGATGTTGAAGATGTCTGTCAATCAAATACATAATGATTAATTGTACCTTTTTCCCTCTAGTTTAGATTCAGTTAAAAAAATACACAATTCTTATACAGAAGCATAATACTAGGTTTTTGTTGTTGTTGTTGTTCTTCTTCTTCTTTGTTTTCTGATAAAACTGGACTGTGGACCTGCCACCATAGATTTCCTGAGACTTGTCTTCATAGCTAGTATTTAGCATGGACATTTAAGAAGACTTAAAGTAGACATCTGGCTACATGTGTGGGGAATCAACGTGCTTGATATCCAAAGGAAGAGGCAGGCTTCTAGTGCGACTTCTACTAAGCAAGCCATGAGCTTTGATCTTGCTGTGCTTCCTACATAGTGGCAGGGGCAAGAATAGATTTCCCTTCTTGGGGACAGGCTATTGCAAAAGGTCCATCCTGGGAGGAAAGTCACTGTTGCCTGGTGTTTTTTCAAACCTTACCAATCAGTTAAGTCACTCTTGCTGTCTGAGAGGGAGGGAGAGAGAGAGCGACAGAGAGAGAGAGAGGGAGGGAGAGAGAGAGAGAGAGAAACTCCTTCTTTTCAGTATTTCTGAATGGAAAAGGCAGTCACTTTTCATAGGCAAAAGCAGGAATATCTAGGCTGGGAGAGATGGTCCCCACTTTAGTAACTGCCATTTAATGAACACTTATTATGTACCAGGCACTGTGCTAAGTACTTTGCATTTGTAGTATATTTAAAGCCTCATAGTAAACCAGTAAGATTACCTACCTTTTTTTTTTTAATGTCTAGCATTTCTTTCCCCCCATCTTCTGCTAATAACCCTCTCTTCATTAGGAGAACCAATATTATCTAATTCATAGAATTCTAGTAGAGCTTCCAAATAAATACCCACTAGAGTCAAACATGCGTAAGCTGCACCATTGATAGTTCTTTACCCCAAGGCATAGTGATTTGTCCAGAAGCTGAACATGTGCCCCAAGTAGTTGGAATTAAAATCATGTCATCTGCAAATTAGGGTAGATTTGCTTCCTCCTTTCTAATATTTACATCTTATTTTAGAAATTAAGTTAAATAATTTATAAAGTTCAAAATAGGTGTTGATTTTTCAGGGTACTCTGAGAGATCATAGATTTTTTTTCTTTGAAATTTTCAAATAATATATTATGAGATTTACTAATATTTCTAATCTGAGTTTAACTCAGAGCCAGACACAGTAGGGGCTGTTAGCTAAAAACAGATAAATTCATGAAGGGTCAGTAGGCAATTTTGTGGATGATTTACATATTATATTGGATGTTAACAATGATTGTAAAAGCAGTCTATAAACTTATTGATGAGAACAGAAACTCTCTTGAAAATCTTAGTCATAGGTTTTGCAATTGCAAAGATGTTACACTTTTACCTGAAGATTGTTCCTTTATATTTTATTTGAGTGCTTGATTTGATTTCATTTTAATCCTTAATTTCACTGTTGCCATAATTTAGCATGTTTAATTCCTGGAAAGTTTTAATTCCTCTTTCTGCTAACTCACCATATTCCATTCTTTAACATAATTCCCTTCTCATGAGTCTTTACATGCAAACCATTATAATTACTTAAACATAGTAGGCCTGGAGGTTTATTTGTCTTTCTTTCTTTTCTCTTCTTCCTGTTTTTCCCTTCCCTCCTCCCTGACTTTATTGAAACATACTTGACAAATAACATTGTGTAAATTTAAGGTGTAAAATATCCTTCTGCATTTTTTTCTTTTCTTTTTAGAGAGAGATAGCAGGGGAGAGGGCAGAGGAAGAGAGAGAGAATGGAGAGAGTAAAAGATAATATTTTTCTTTTTAAGTTTATTTGAAGGAGAAGACGAGTTGGGGAGGGGCAGAGAGAGAGGTAGAGAGAGAATTCTAAGCAGTCTCCACACTGTCCACACAGAGCCGGATGCAGGTCTTGAACTCACAAACCGGGAGATCATGACCCGATCCAAAATCAAGAGTCGGCTACTTGACTGACTGAGCCACCTGGGCACCTTGAGAGAAAAAGAGAATCTTAAGCAGGCTCCACACTCAGTGTGGAGCCTGACACTGGGCTCGATCCCACAACCGTGAGATCATGACCTGAGCAGAAATCAAGAGTTGGGAGCTCAACTGACTGAGCCACCCAGGTGCCCCAATCCTCTGCATTCTTAAGGTCACTTTCCCACTGTAGTCTTCTGTAAGTTTACAGAGATGCTATTTCAGCCAATTTACTAGAGACTTCTTTTTTTCTTTTTACAAAATAACTACAAAAAATATAAAATTGACATTGGGAAATAAAGTTATCATAACACAATTTACTTGGTGTATTTTGAAAATCTTAGAGTGTAGATGAACAAGATAATCTTTTCATATCCTGGCATTCCTGTGATCCTTGGAAAATGCCATCATTTTTATTTTATGGAGGTGGGAAAAGGGGATGAGAACTAGATGCCAATTAATTTACCTTAAGCTACGTGGACTTTATCTTCACTTGACTGAGAGAGACCAAATATCTGGCTCCTTTGCTCCCTGGATCATCTTTCTCCTTGATTTATGTCTACTTGAAATATAATATTACACACAGTGCCTTCACAGGTTATTCTTAGGTAAATGCCCATTAGACAATCATGATTTGATCTCTGCACATTATTCCTGTAGAACCTTACAACATTTTATTAATCACAGTATACTCGCATGTGATCCTAAATGCCAAAATATAATGCCTTATGGATTGATCATATAGTGCACAAAATAATTACGCAGAATTCCTGGGATTAATTTAGTTTCTATTTTAACAGAGCAATCACTGTACCTGAATGACCTTGGATATAAGATTAGAAGCTATAGTATTTAGTTGGTGGGCCCCATATTATTTAAGAGGTTCTACTAAAATTGTGAGAAAACAAATAGAACAGCAGTCTCTATACTTACAAATTGCATTGCTGGACTGTCAAAACATTTTCCGAAAGCAAAAAAAAAAAAAAAATCTTTTGAGAAATCTGTCTTCAGATTTTTGTCAGTTAATATTTTTATACCAAAGAGATAAGTGCTTTCTGCAGTCATGTGATCGTTGCTCATATTAGATAACTTTGTGCTTTCTTTTAAATGAGAAAACTCTTGGCTTTATTGAGTTCTCTATATACTGAATGATACAATGTCTTGGAAAGCACCTCATTGATTTTTGTTGAGAGAAGTTGCTATTTTAAATTTTGGAATATAAGATTGTTGTTGAAGTAGAAGTGTTGCAATAGTCACTGTGAGGAAAGTTGAGGACCATTAAATAAAATTTTAACTGAAATTCATGATGAATTGGTATTTGTACAAGATACCAGTAATTCAGAGATAAATATAACAAACGATTTCTGTCCTGATTTTTTTTCTCAGCCATATTGAAAGCAAGTGTTTGCAATAAGACAGCATTGATTTTTGTCCCAAAACAAAGAGCTTTTTTCCCCCCAAATCAAAGCAACTCCAAGGTCAAAACAAAACAAAACCTTAAAATGTTTTTCATAAAGGCAGCGAGTTTTCTTTTTTAGTTATCTCACCCCAACGTAATTAGATTGTATGTAAAGTTGTCAAAGCATTTTCCAGGTGTGAAATATTTCGGGTAACTATAAAGCAATAAAACAGAAAATGAAAAATGAGACAAAATGGATTTATACATAGAATAGTTTATCATCAGTTATGCTAGGTGATATCTTGAAAATAGTATTTGAAGTAATATTATATGATTTAGCTGCAAGTATGTGTGGCAATAAATTCAAGTCTAGAGTTATCCTTCAGTCATATAAAATATTGAACACAGCATATCATTTTAAAATGATGTGTAGTGCACCATGTAGAGAGCAAAATGACAATCTGCGATAATACTTTCTGACCCCAGCTCTCCAACAAAGCCACAGTTTAACTGGTTTATTGACAGGGTAGATTATTATAGATTAGAGTGGTTCACAAAAGATGGCAGCTTCTATTCTTTTGTAATAGTCCAACTGAGCTGTTTTTGAAAAGCTTTCATCTGAGGGACTCAAAACATTACTAACATGTACTTTTATGTCTAAACATTTATCTAGTAGCAACTTATGTGCAACGCATTTGGAATCATAATTAGTATTCATCAATTATTCCTATGGGATATTCTAGAATATTCAAGTCATTTAAAAATGAGTTGCTGAGGCTAAGGATTAACCCCTTGAAAGAAAGAGTGGTAGACCACTTGTTCTCCAAAGCTCAACTCTGTCCTTGTATAGTTGACTCATATTTATGACTTGAGTAGGGGGGAACATATCAATTAGCCTTTTGAGAACCATTTGATTTGGGGCAAATTCCTTTACCTCCATTTGTTTCTGTCCTTACATGGTTGTAAATAAGAATATCATTAATTTTCATCGTTCCACTTGCTTTACAGAAAACTTGATTTGACTCATGTGCTATTTTGTTTTTCCAGAAGAGATTTATGTATATCAAGTATAATTAAACACTTCTTTGTTACTGCAAACACTTTGAAGAAAGGGTTTCATTTCATGCTTAGGGGACATTGTATTTTCTTAGAAACTTAAACCCTTTGAATTCTCTTCATATGTTTCTGTGGAATATTTAGCAACTGAAATCTCCTTCATTTAAAGTGTCATGAACAACAGATGGTGCCCCTAAAAAGACTAGTTTCATATTCGAGTCACTTTGCAATAAAGCAATATCCTTGAATTGTATTCAAAGTAAACTTAGTGCTTGTGGGTACAGATTAGAAAGCTAAATGAACCAGAAGATAGGAATGACAGATAATAATAATTCTTGCAATTGAATAATTTCACTGTTGTCTTAATTATCAAATCCTGGTTAGAATTACAGAGGTGGGACTTTGGTATCTCTGAGTTCATCCCCATCCACACACTTTGAGACTTGAACAAAAGTTTCCTGCTGGACTTTTTAAGGGAAGTATGTCTTTAGGTTCCTTCTGTGAATTTTCCTTTACTCTGAACTTCATTTGCACCCTTAGTCCTCCTGGGTCTCCAGGCTACCAGCCCACACTGCAGATTTTGGACTTGCCAACTCCATAGTTGTGTGAGCTGATGCCTTATAATAAATCTCTTTCTATATATGTACATTTCCTATTGATTCTGTTTCTTTGGAGAATGACTAATACAAAGGGTTTCCAGTTTGGTATAAAATATGATAGATTAAGAAATGAAGAGGGGCGCCTGGGTGGCTCAGTTGGTTAAGCGTCCAACTTCGGCTCAGGTCATGATCTCACAGGTGGAATATTTTCCACCTCCCATTCTTCATAAGGGTGGCATCCCACACCAGCTTCAGTGGTGAGGCTTGAATATATTCTTATCTTCCATAAAAAGTCATTTAGGTCAGGGGCACCATGTGGCTCAGTCGGTTAAGCAGCTGACTTTGGCTCAGGTCATGATCTCACTGCTCTTGAGTTAGAGCCCCAAATCGGCTCTGTGCTGTCAGTTCAGAGCCTGGAGCTTCGGATTCTGTGTCTCCCCCTCTCTCTGCCCCTCCCCCACTCATGCTCTGTCTCTCTCTGTTTCTCAAAAAATGAATAAATGTTAAAAAAGAATTAAAAAAAAAAGAAATGAAGAAAGAGTGGTGAGGAGATTGGGGCTTCACTCTAGATCTGCAGCTATCCTCGTGTGTGATTCTGGGTGAGTCTCAATGGACTTTTTTGATACAGGGAAGCTTTAAGTCCATTGAGACTCACCCAGAGGAAGTTCAACAAGCTCAACTCTTATATCCTTTCCAGCTTTAACATAGATGGCTACAATCCCTGGATGCTGTTGGCCTGGGGGAGGCCTATAGCTTTTCTGGTACCTCTTCCATCACTACCATGGTATTAAGAATTATGGGAAAGATTTACAAAATGGGGCATTTGCTGAATATAAAGAAATAAGTGTCTTCATTAATAAGTAGATATAAAGTGGCAAGGCCCATTTATCTTATCCCATATTCAATCAAAATCAAAATAAGTAATCCATTCACAAAACAATCAAATTCTTATTACAAGTGATTCTTATCTATGTTAGGCATTTTGTTTTAATACATTGATGGAGAATTTAATAATTCTAAAAGAAAAAAAAAGGACAAGAAAATAAGTAGACAAAGCTTCAGGAATGAGGTCTCCCAGGAGTGTGAGTTGAGACTCCCTGAGGCATCAAATTGGAAACTTAATGGGAGATGTGTGTATAATTGCCACTGTATCAGTGCCTTAAGCGTTTCCAGTTTCCTATTACATGTTTTACTGAACATTTTATTAAGTGATTTATTTGCTTTCTCTCCCACTTTTCTTTTGAATCTTGATTTTAAGAATCCTTGTATTTTCTCTCTGTTAACTTCTATTTTGCTCTCATTATTCCTAGATATTCTTTTTGGATGAAATGGAAATTAAGTTTTAATTAGCTATGTATACTTTTTATCTGCATATCAGTCGTTAACATTATCATATTCATTATCTTTACAGATTTTTGTTCATTTGCTTTTTGCTACTTTTGTAGACACCATATAGTTTATGGACAAGGCGCAATTTATGAGGATTTAAAGATGAATATAGAGAGCAATTAAATGAAGGATTATATAAAAAAGAAGCAGATGTCCCAGTATAAAATAGAATAATATCATTCCTTTATCATAGTTGTGTAAGAATTCATCACAAACAAATTTCAAACACCAAAAATGCAGATTTAGAAGCCATTGCTACATGTTAAGAATTATCATTAAACTGACCTCATACTATTGGCTGTAAACTCTATTCCTTGTTCTAAAGACATGCAATTTGGTGGTCCAAATTGGGGTGGTAAATTTTGTTCCAGTCCTGTTATATCATTTTGAGCATTTGCGTCTAATACCAGGTATGCACATCTCTGTTGAGAGTGACTGTCCTGTCCTGTTAAGACCCATTGGTAGCGGGGCGCCTGGGTGGCTCAGTTGGTTGAGCATCTGACTTCAGCTCAGGTCATGATCTCATGGTCTGTGAGTTCGAGCCCCGTGTCGGGCTCTGTGCTGACAGCTTGGAGCCTGGAGCCTGTTTCAGATTCTGTGTCTCTCTCTCTCTCTCTGCCCCTCCCCCGCTCATGCTCTGTCTCTCTCTCTGTCAAAAATAAATAAACATTAAAAAAAAAAAAGACCCATTGGTAGCCTTCCAGAGTTACTGGTAGGGGCCTGATGTGTCCTACTTGCCAACTATGTTTGGCACCTTTCTCCTTCCTGGGGAAATTGTACTGTCATCTGTGAATGTGGTAATTGTTCAATAGTGAGCCATGGGTCTTGTATTAACCCCAAAATGCTCTTCCATTTTGCATCATACTAAACTAAAACAACGGCTGCGAAGTTAGTCACTCTCACAATCCAGTTACTGACAGTTCTTCAGGAAGCTGATGACATCAGTTCACTAAATGAGACAACTCCTTTACCTTTTTTTTTTTTTAATTTTTTTTTTAACATTTATTTATTTTTGAGACAGAGAGAAACAGAGCATGAGCAGGGGAGGGTCAGAGAGAGGGAGACACAGAATCCGAAATAGGCTCCAGGCTCTGAGCTGTCAGCCCAGAGCCTGATGCGGGGCTCGAACTCACGGACCGCAAGATCATGACTTGAGCCGAAGTCGGACGCCCAACCGACTGAGCCACCCAGGCGCCCCGACAACTCCTTTACCTTATACTCCCTAGTTTTAGTAGCTCTTTGTCCTCTCACAACCTTGACTACTTTTTAGGTGACGCGAGGTTATAGAAGTGCGATTTGTTTTTCCAGCATAATTTTTTCCCATTGGTAGCAGCTCTAAGGCTAAAGGCTGTGTTTTCCATAGGCCAAAATTTGAGCTTAGTGCAGCACCAGAATCTACGCCCAGCACTTTGCTTTACTTTGATTTTAACTGGTACAGATAAAAATAAACAAAGGACTGTATATTTAGCTAGTTTGTCATGATTTTGCTTTTATGCATCCAGTGAGCCAACTCCTTGGGAGTTAGATTATTTCTTAATTATTATTATTATTAATTTTTTTTTTTTTTTTTTGGAGAGAGTACACACAAGCAGGGGAAAGGCGGAGGGAGAGAATCCTAAGCAGGCTCTCTTCCCAGCATGGAGCCTGACTCAGGGCTCCATCTCAAGACTCTGAGGCCATGACCTGAGCCCAAATCAAGAGTCAGATGCTCAACTGACTGAGGCATCCAGACGTCCTGGAAGTTGGATTATTACTAAGTTCCACCAGCAACTTTTACTTCCAGTAACAAACGGCGAAGTAGCTGCCATCTCATACCACAGGGGACTTGGTAGCTATCTAGGCATTAAAGGCTCATCATTCCTTGCCCCTCTATCCTTTTCCCAATTAATGCTTTCACCATGCTTTAATGAGTCAGGGTCATTCTAGAATATCCCACTTGTGATGCCAACTATGTTATGTGAATTGATACGGAAAAATGTAACAAAATTCAACCTTCATTCATCATAAAATAAACTCCCAGCAAACCAAAAAGGGAATTTTATTTCAATTGGAAGACATCTAAAAAAAAAAAAAAAGAAAAAAACCTGCTCCCTTCTCTCCTAATTCTGCATTCAACTTCATACTTAATAGTGAAACACTGAATGCTGAATAAAATCAATAAAATGAGAATGTTTACTCTGATATTTCCATTCAACATTTCTGATATCATATTTTCCATTTCTAGCATTCCTTTGGTTCTTTTCGTTTCTTTTTACAGCTTTCAACTCATTGTTGAAATTCCCTATGTCTTCCTGAATGTTGTCCACATTTTCACGTGAATCTCTTAGCATGTTTATCAGATATTTTGAAGTCCCTACCTTATAATTTCAACCTTTGAGCTATCCTCGGATCTTCTTACATTGATACTTTTCTACTTTCTAATTGGCCACAGGCACATTTCCATGCTTCTTTGTGTGTCTCATAATGTCTGATTGCATAGAGGGCATTTTGCATAAAAGGACACTAGACACTGAAGTTAATAGTATTTACCACCTAAAATAGGTCATGCCACTTCTTTGCCACACTGCTAGAGTGACACCTAAGTTAATGTGGTCTTCTGTTGTTGTTGAGTTGGTATGTTATTAATTTATTTATTCAGCTTTTGTTTGATTCTCTTCAGCATTGGCCCAACAGCTTAGGATGGGATCAGAAATTTTCCCTTTAATGGTGTTTGGAGTCTAAGCCCTGGCAAGATTCCAGAACTTTCTTTGTGCTTTATAGGTGAGCCATCAGTTTTTTTAACTATGGGTGATCTTTCTTTCTATTTTGACTGCCAGCTTTTTGAGTTGCTGGTGAATTGTCTTTGTGAAGAACTAGGTGAAGAACTATAGGAGAGGGTGGCATGTGGGTGCAGATACAATTTGTGGCCGGGGCTCCTTTGAATTCTAGTGTGTAATTCCATATGGTGGTTAAAAGTTTGTTAAAAGTTCTATTCATTCCTCCTTAAACCATCTGTGGTGCATTTGTCCTCATTCTTGTCACGATGCCTGGGATATAAGCAGCTGTGGTCCTTTTTTTTTCCCCCTCTTATGAAGGGCTTTTTCATTTCTTGAATTTATTCATTTAAGTTTCTTTGTAACCTCAGATTTTTAATTGGCTTAAAAACTATGGTTTTGTGGCTTACTTGGTTTGTTTTGGTTGTTAGGGTGAGAAGATAGACTTTTGACTTTTTACATCCTGACCAGACTTACCTTATTTATGGTCCATTTCACTTTTCTGTCTGGAGTTGAATGCTTTGGTTATTAAGTTATAATATTTCTTATCTAATAATGAAATCATTTAAACCCATGGATTGGCATCTTGGTTAAATTTCTCTTATACCTCTTTAATTTTTTTATATATAATATTTTCATTGCCACTAATTTCTAAATACTATTAATTGCAGTTTTGATTTCACTTCTTCCCAGGAGTACTTAGAAAGTGGTGTGTGTGTGTGTGTGTGTGTGTGTGTGTGTGTGTGTGTGTGTATGAGTGTGTATGTGTATATTTAATTCTAGTTTTGTTACATTGTGATCAGACAGTACAGTCAAACTAATTGCTGCTTTGGGGGAGTCTTGGAGTTCTCTTTATGACCTTACACTGATGGCATTATCTTTGGGTCAGGGTACTGGGGTTGTCTGGCATATAGGTTATAATTAATACTTACTTAAAGAAACTCTTGGTTCTGCTAAATGTTGACTATGTAGTTTTGAAAAGCTATTTGTGGATAGAAATTTTGAACCATGCTATTATCTTACTTAGATCTATTTTTTTTCAAATTGATCAAAGGCTGAGAGTGATATGTTGTCCTCTGTAGGTTGTATTACTCTCAGTTTCTCCTTGTATTTGCTAAAAAATGTTGCTCTTGCACTATTTTGTTATTCTTAATACGTAATGGTTCATGCTAGTTGTACTGTTTTCTTATTATTTTCACATTGTTCATTCACTTGGTGATTATGTTTGCATCTTCATTTCTTTAATATTAATGTTCAATTTTTGTATTATTTTTGTGTTTGATCCCAATATTTTTACATGCTTAACTTTTTAAACTTTTTTTAAATGCCACGGTGTCTTAAGGGCGATTCTTACCAACAATGTGTGGTTATGGCTTTTTAAAGTTCATTACTGGAGACTCTGTCTTTAATCCATTTTCATTCATTGTCGTAATTGAGAGTTTTGCCTACTACTTTCATACACACTATCTATTTTCAATTCTGTTGTCCTCCCTGTCTGCTCACTCCTCCTCCTCTTTCTTCTTTTTCATCTATCTTTTGCCACGTGGATGACTTTTTTGTTGTTATTTTCATTTCTCTTCAAATTATTTTCAAATTTTACAGTGTTTTAAATTTTACTAGTTTTTAACCTTTAATTTTGAAAATGGTTGGCCCTGAATTTTTGTGATGGTTTAGGTAAAAAGTGAAGCAGTATTTCTTGACTGCTCCATGGATAATGCAAAGTATGTATGTGACATGGCCACAGATTCTAACAGGTGATCTCCATTGTTCTTTTTTTTTTTTAATTTTTTTTTAACGTTTATTTATTTTTGAGACAGAGAGAGACAGAGCATCAACGGGGGAGGGTCAGAGAGAGGGAGACACAGAATCTGAAACAGGCTCCAGGCTCTGAGCTGTCAGCACAGAGCCTGACACGGGGCTCGAACTCACGGACCGCGAGATCATGACCTGAGCTGAAGTCGGCCGCTTAACCGACTGAGCCACCCAGGCGCCCCTCCATTGTTCTTGTTATAAGTGCCAGTTTTCCCCAGTTCCTACCATAGATTGGCCTGTAGTCTTAATTTTCAGCATTATTAAGAGCGTTCATCTTTTTCTGAATTTTCATAGCTATTTTCTTTGGAAGCTGAACAAAACTGATTCATGCATCATCAGGCAGGTGCCATCTTTTGGAATTTGCTTCCATTAAAATTTCTAATGGAAGTTGACAAAACATAGAAAAGCTATTGGTTTTTCTTATTTATATTTTATTTAGCTAATTTCCTGAACTGTCTTATTAATTAACATGAGTTTTCATTTGATTCTCTGTAATTATCTGATTATACAATTATATCATCTGGAAATAATGAAAATTTTGTATTCAACTTTCCAGATTTACTGTTTCTAAATTATCTTTTCTGTTTTATTTCACTGTTAAGTATGATTTGGCTATTGGTTCAGAATATACAATTGCTTTGGCAATCACTGCATTGTTTATAAGTGTTCAAAACTAACTGTGTAATAATCAGTTATTGAATATTTAGAACTTCCCGAGTATCCACATGTGTAGTTTTTATGTTCTTTCCTTTTTCTCTGATTGAACATTGCCATTTCGAGCCATCTGGATCTACTTTCTTTCAGGGTATCACTAACCTGGCTCTGAGATCATGCTTTTAAATTCTTTAATACCTTAAATTAGAGTTAATCTGAACCTAGCATTTTAAACTCATTTAGAGAAGCTGGAAGCTCTTTTACTCTAGCCTCACCTATGACATATTTCTGCACTCTCCCTAAAATGCTTGTTCTACTCTTCTATAAGTTGAAACATATGAAATATTCTTTAAATGAAAAACAGCATTTATGGAGAACCCCCCTTGACCTACATATATGGGTAACTCTAATCAAAGCAGTCCTAACACACAGGCTTTTAAAAATAGGTTCCTGTGTATTATGGGAACAGTTGACAAGTAAGTAAATAGTTAGGACCAATACTAGTCCCAGGTCAAGAAATTCTTTTGGGCTGGCCATTCTCCCTTGATTGGAGTCGGTTGGCATTTAATGTGATAGTGATGACTCCATTTAGACAATGGTTTGACTGCTACAGAAACCAAATCTCAGAAGAAAGCCAAAGGGTCTCACTGGGTTTGGATTCCACCACCCCATAACAGTCACATCTGTGATTAGGGTTTATTTCTCTTTCAGTTTCTCCCTGCCACCCCCCCCTCCACCCCCGTTTTATTCACTGGCTTATTTCCACCAAGATTTCTCTACTAGAAGCTGGGGTTTAATTTGTCATTCCTAAACCTAATCCCTTAGGGGACATAGTTAATTTTGTCTAGCCTTCCCCTTGCTAACTAATAGGAACTAATAGTCTCCAATAGAATTCTGTCTCTCCAATCTGTCTCTCCTTGTTGGTTAGAAGGAAAAGCAGCATAACATAGTAGAGTCAACTCTCATGGGAAGTCAGATTTCTGTTCTCTAATACTGACTCCATTCCTCATTTTTTGGGAAACCCTTGGCAAAAGTGGGCAGGAGATAAGGGTGTGATGAAGTATGTTATAAAGGAATATCTGAGAAAATCAAGGACAGACTAGTAGATCATTCAAGTGAGGATAAAAGGATAGAGTCAAATGGCCACATGGAGGGAAACAAAGTCTTAATCTTGCCACAGATCACACATGCAAAGTGAGTTTTAGGGAATTCAGGTATTCAGATTTCTGCTGAATCATTTGAGTTAAATAGTATCCAAAGCTAAATTCTTTACTGCTCTTGTTGATTATTTAATTTTTCAGAAATTAGAAACTTGGAAGCTGCTGTCCTGAACCTAGTTTTGGGCCATAAAGAAGAATTGATCAATGAGCCAGAAGTTCTAGACCTTGAGGTAGAAGGACTGCTGTCCCTCCAGTTCTCATGCAGTCTTGGAAGGGAAACAGTGGGCAGGCAGGTGTCTTGGTTTTGGGAAGGCAGGTTCCAAAGAAGAGATAAAATGATCATATTCTTATAGACTGAAAATGCAGAAAGAAAAAAATCTCCGAAGTTTGAGAGCTATCCAAAACAAAAATTCAAATATGAAAGAAAGAGATGCACGGGAGTAAAAAGAGATAGAAAGGAAGAAAGCAATGCTGCGGTTCACAGAGCCTTTTGATGAGATTTAAACATTTACAAAAGGCAAAGAAGATGCATAACTAAAGACTAATGAAAAAAATCAATAAGGTCCCATAAGAAAATCATCAGGAAGGCCAATGATGGAGTAAGTTGAAATGTGCATTTAGAGGAAAGAGGGTTAGGGGACAGGCCACAAGGGCTCCGTTTTCTGTGTAGACAGCCCAAAGCCATGGATGAGAGCTTCTACAACCACTTGGTTGGGTGTAAGCCTCTCAGGGCATCACTGTAGTCCTGCCTTCTGCTTTTCTTTTCCAAACCTGCTTAAACTGCCCCCCTTTTTCTTTGGCTTAGCTGGATTCCGTCATTATAGTATAAACCCATAGACCAAGACTTTGATAAAGCTGCTGAATAGTTTATCTCCCTCTTTGCCCAGAAAGATTAAAAAAAAATTTTTTTTTAACGTTTTTATTTATTTTTGAGGCAGAGAGAGACAGAGCATGAGCAGGGAAGGTGCAGAAAGAGAGGGAGACATAGAATCTGAAGCAGGCTCCAGGCTCTGAGCTGTCAGCACAGAGCCCCACACGGGGCTCGAACCCACAGATTGTGAGATCACGACCTGAGCTGAAGTCGGACACTTAACCGACTGAGCCACCCAGGCGCCCCCAGAAAGATTTTTGTAAAGAACGTTTTGTTATACGTTCTTCAATCACGCAAAAAGTAGAATTAACATACATGTAACTACAACTTACATGTTGATATTGTTTCATCTTTATATACAGCAAAGGATAAATTAGTTTAAAGTAAGTTAGAACTCTAGAAGAATTTACCTAAATGTTGTAGTATCCGTTTTTAAATTAAAAAAAAGTACGTATTCCTATATAACTGCAATATCAGAATCTCATTGAACAAATTTAGCCACAAATCCCTCACATAATTTAATTCTCTGTTGATATTCATATTCTCTAGATTTCTTCCAGAATCTTTAACTGTATTTTTAAAATCAAGGTATAATCAAGAATTATGCATTACATGCAAATCTCTTAAATTTTATCCCTTAAATTTCTTTTAATCTAGGATAGTTCTATCCTTCTTCCCTCCACCCTGCCTTAATACTGACTTTTCCAAGAGAGGCCAGTTTTCTTAGAGAAAACCTCATATTCTGATTTTTTCAGACTTTCCTTCCTGATATTCATTATTCTCTATTCCCTGTATTTCTTCATAACTGAAAGTTAAATGTTAAAATTTTTAATAGAGTTCGCCTAGACATTTTTGGCTGCTGACATCAGGAGTCACTTGATGTCTAGTTATCCTGCCGGGCATTGTTTTTCTAGAAATCTCTTGGGTCCATGCTCTGAAGCTTGAGAGCACTTATGGCTATCTCTGTCCATGTCCCAGCTCCAGGAGCTCTGGCCCACGTGTGATCCCATGAGACACACATTCTGTCGCTAGCTTGTCACTCTTCCTTGGGTAATCCCATCCACTCTTACGGATTTAACAACTACCCCTGAAAAGACCGTTGAATGATTGATTTTCTATGGGAGATAAAATCAGAATGTCATTCAGGGTAGATTAAATTCAGTGTAGCTTAGAGATGAAGCACTCTGTATTTATTGTATCTGAGCTGCTGTTCTTGTGTCATTTAACTTGTGATTGGATATGTCCATTAGATGGGGGGTGCAGACTAAAGTCATTAGTGCTTTTTGTTATTGCTGGCATCTGTTTCTATAGCTAGACTAAAGAAAAATATATACAGTCCGACTCTAATGTTCCAGCTTCATGAGTCCCTGATTGAAATTTTAGTTTGTGGCTGAGCTACCTGTCAGCACATTGATCCTCTGCTAGTGATAGCTCAAAGAACAATAGAAACTATGTTGCAAGGGCACCTGTCTCTTTAATAATTTACAGTATGATAGTAAATAAATTAGAGAATGAAATGGAAAAAAACCATCCCCAGCTTTATTCTCTCTGAACTTTCCCATCTGTAGCATGCACATTTATGAAAAATCTGCTTATTATAGCCTCTGATTTGTAACTATGGAAAATCGAATTATGGATATGAAGATGTATGTTTGTATTTGCCAGCTTTGCATTGGCATAGATGTGCAGGGCAGATATGTCAGTATCATAGGTGTAAAATCAGGAAAGAAAACTTTATACGCCCAATAATTTACTAAAAAGTTCGCAGACTTATTTCTATCAGCATTATTAATTGGCTCTATGTGACCCTTTGTGTTTTATGCTAAGAAGAATAACTTCATCTATCATTCTACTTCTCCAATTCTCATTTTGTCTGAATCAGGGTTGATTTTTTTTGTTTGCTTGTTTGTTTGTTTCTGTTAAGAGCCGGATGGTAAATATTTTAGGTGGTGTAGGCCACATGGTCTCTGTCACAACTTCTTGACTTTGCTGTTGTTATAGCACTAAAGCAGCCAGAGACAATATGTAAAGGAGCTTGGCTATGCTCCAATAAAACTTTCTTTATAGACATCAAAACCTTGATTTCTTTAATTTTCATGGGTCATTAAATATTATCTTTCTTTTGATTTTTGAAAGGGATTTTAAAATGTAAACAAACATTCTTAGCTCACAGGCCATACAGGAAAAAAAAAAAGATATAAAAATGGGGCAGGCTGGATTTGGTCTGTACAATTTAGCCTGTGTAGTTTAGCAACCCCTAGTCCAAATCTTTTGTTTTCAATCCTTAACTATTTCTCTCTCTACCTTTTTCTCTCTCCCTTCTTCTTCCTTTCACACATGTATACATAATTGAATGATAATTTAGTTTTTCACAGTTTTAAAGAATAATTGTGTGATATTGTGATTTGTAATAAGAAATATGTATGATTGGTCTTTTTCTGGCTCATGGCACACAGTTCCTAAAACCCCTGGAATTTCCAAAATGTTGAGACAATCACATTGTCTTTTGTTCTGCTAGTGAAGTGGCTTTTGGAAAGCCCCCAGGTAGCCTAAGGATGTGGGTGGGGATGGGGTTGCCGGGGGAACTGATTTTAGGATTAGAGTGTTAGAATTTTCAGTCTCACCACTGACCTTCTGGCACAGGAGAGGGTCTGGAGTTTGAGTCAATCACCAACAGCCAATGATTTAACCAATTATGTCTATGTAATGAAGCCTCCATAAAAATCCAAATGGTCAGGAGTCAGAGACCTTCTGCGTTGGTGAACACGTGGAGATTTGGGGGGAGTGGCTCACAAAGAGAAAGCCTGGGACCTCTGCCTTTTCCACATGCCTTGCCCTATGCATCTCTTCCATATGGTTTTTCCTGCGTTACATCCTTTTATAATAAACTGGTAATCTAGTAAGTGAAATGTTTCCTTGAGTTCTGTGAACTGCTCTAGCAAATTAATCAAACCTGAGAATATGGTCGTTGCAACCTCTGCTCTGTAGCCACTATATCAGAAGCCCAGGTGGCACCTGAAGTGGGGGATTGGAGTGCACACAGTCTTGTAGGACTAGGACTGAGCCCTTAACCTGTGGGATCTGACATTATCTCCAGGTAATTCGTGTCAGAACTGAGTTGAATTGTAGGACACCCAGCTGGTGTTGCAGGATTGTTTGGTTGTGTGTAGGAAAAAATCCCCCACACTGAAATTGGGTGCAGAATCACAAATGGCAACTCATCAAGACGTTCATTTCCCCTCAAAAATAGAAATACAACATAAAAAATACAATGCATACAAATGTAATATAAAACACAAATACATCCCTCTTATTAGAAAAATAAATGATGAATAAATATAGTAATTGTCACAATATCTTTATTAATGCAAGTTATACCATTATTTTAGATTTAAATATTGATTGTAAAACATGCATGCTTATAAATTAGACTGCCTTAATCAATTAATAAAATCAACAAGTACTACTAGTTAATTTCCTCTTTCATCAAATGTTATCCACAACAATTAATTATGAAATCTCATATGTATTTGCATTCAGTGATCCAGGCTATTTTAAGTTTCATTAGATTTAAGCAGCTATTTAATAGAGGCAGATTTCGAACCGGATCAATGAAGCCTAATAACAATGCAACTAATTTCTGTGGTGGGTTAAACCTATCCACAAATCCTTTGATACTTTTCTCACTGGGATGTGGGGTTTATGTCCTCTCCTCTTGACCGATTTAGTCAGTCATTCATAATCAAGAGAATACAACAAAACTTATGCCATGTAATTTCCAAGATTACCATGTAGGTTTTGTTTGGTTTTCTTGGGATAGTCATTCAGGGGAGAAGGCTTGCCATGTAACAAGTCTAGTTACTATGAGACTGCTATGCTGAGGGCCCATGAGTGGATGCTGTGGTTGGCAGTCCATTCCTAGCCAAAAGCCAGCATCAATGGACAGTCTTGAGTTGATGAACCCAGTTGAGTCAGATTACTACAGTCCTAGCCAAAACCTGACTACAGCTGCGTAAGAGACTGTAAGTGCAAACTGCCTAGCTGAGCTCCTATAAAATGTGAGCAAAATAAAATTTGGGGATAATTTTTTATGCTGCAATAGTAACCAGAACAATATTCTTTATTTTAAGCTTACTTATTTTGAGAAAGAGAGAGAGAGAGAGAGAGAGAGAGAGAGAGAGAGAGAGAGACGGAGAGAGAGCATGCATGTGAGTGGGAGAGGGGCAGAGAGAGAGGGAAAAGGAGAGAATCCTAAGCAGGCTCAGCACTGTCGATGAATGTACTAAGTAATGAGTAAGTACTCTTGCTAAATTGTTAATGATGGGCCCATTTCTCTACAATTAGTGTCTTATAGAACTTCTTGTGAAAGTTCTATCAAATACACTATCCAGTAAGTCTAAAAACAAGCCCAAATTTTTGAGGCGGGCTTGTAATAAACTTAAAGGGGATGAGACTTTTTAGCAGCCAGACTTGTATTCAAATTCTTGTTCTTACTACATACCAGGCATATGATCTTGGGTAAGTTGCCTAATTTCTTTTTGAGACTCCTCTTCCACACTTGTAAAATGAGGAAAATAATATCAAAGTTGTAGCCTTGTTGTAGAGATTAGATATGAAACCTGGTAATCCGTCTACAAACATTGGTTCCCTTTCCCCATTAAGGAGTTGCAGAAATGTGTTTCCAGGGATTAGAATGAAAAGTTAGAAAACAATGGAAGTGCAGGCCTTTATTATCAATAGATACAAGCCTGGAAATTCTCCTTGCTGTTAGAGAAAACTTGATTATAAAGTAGGTTGCCAAGAGCAATATTGTCCTTTTGACCTGAAAGATTTTGCTGTTGAGTAGCTGCTTTGGGACAATTTCTCGGGGAGAGTAGTATACTCTGGCCAGTCATATCTAAGAATTGATTCAAGGTTAATCACAAGGATAATTGAATTTTCATCCTGGCTCGACTGTTGGTTATGCCTTTGCCTCCAGTCTTCCCATCTGCGAATCCATCCCACACTGGGCACCAGATTAACCTTCCCAGGACACCACTTGCAGGCACTCACTCCCAAATGTAAAACCTTTAGATGTCTTCCATCACATTCAATATCAAATCTAACTTATTTAACAAGTAATTACATGTGTTTGAATAGTCTGGCCCCATTTTACCTTTTCAGCTTTGTTTCCAACTGCTCTCATACACAAAATGTCCCTTCTAGTTTTCTCACCTCCTTATTCCTCCACTTTTTAGCTCCTTCTGTAACAGTCTCCTCATCCCCCTTTTTATCCAAACTCAACCTGATCTTAACCCCCCCAATATACTTTAATACAGTCTCCTCTGTAAATATTTTACTAGCACACCAGCCCAAGCTGTGACCATGTGTACACAAATAACTATGTGTAGAATAGAATGTGATTCACGCCACAAATATAGTTCAAATCGCTACTGGAAGAAGAGGGAGAAACCATTTTCAGTGGGAGCTTGAGAAAGATTTCCTTCGGGTAGTTAACACTTGAAAGAGTGCTTGAAAAATGGCTTAGAATTTCTAAAGAGGTAAGGAGAGACTACTCTTTGTAGGGGAAATAGTATAGAAAACAAATGAAAGTTTGGAAAATGTCAGATATTCTCAAGAAATAATGAAAGATTCAGCTTGGACAAAAACATAAAATATTCATAGAAATATTTTTAAAGGGGCTTGGTAGATTGGAATCTGATTTACAGACATTATAAATGCCAAATTAAGATATTTGCACCAGAACTCCATTTCCAACACATTAAACTGACAGAGGAGTGTCAGATAAAAGGAGAGGTGGGGTCAGGAAGACTGATGAGACTATCACAGTAAAGGCGTGCATTCCAACTAAGGAATGGAATAGGATCCTGGGGACTCCAAGGGGGAGGACAATTCATGGGGCAGTAAGAAGAGCAGATATTTGGTAATTAGATGTTTGCCCTGCAATACAGATAGGTCATTCAGATAAAGTTTTTCTCTGGTAACAACTCTTACTCTGAGAAAGACCCCCAATTTAGATTCTTCTAGGTAGCTAAGGCAGAGTCAAAGTTTCTGTTGAGCCCAAGGGTCTCAGTTGTCTTCAGCTCAAAATAGTCCACATGATAAAATGACACATTCGGGGGAGACTTGCTCTGAACCCCTTCAGTAGCGACATAATATGTATGTGATAATTCAAATATTCCTAAATATTCTTAATCCAAATAATTTTTGCTTAAGTAAAAATAGTATTCTCCTTTTTAAATTTTTTTTGAGAGAGAGACAGAGTGCACACGTGCGCGCGCACACACACACACACACACACACACACACACAAACACATGTGGGGGAGGGGCAGAGAGAGGGAGACACAGAATCCAAAGCAGGCTCCAGGCTCTGAGCTGTCAGCACAGAGCCTGATGCGGGGCTCGAACCCACAAACCGTGAGATCATGACCTGAGCCAAAGTCGGACGCTTAACTGACTGAGCCACCCAGGTGCCCCCAAAATAGTATTCTCCTTTAAAAAATATCTAAAATTATTAAATCATCTAAAATTTTCCAGGAGAAAGCTCATGTAACATTTATTAAATGCTTACCATGCCCCAGATCTGTTAAATGTATCATAATTTTATTCTCCTAACAACCATATAAGACAGGTGTTTTATAATTAATTTTAACTTTATAGAATCTGAACTTCAAATGTTAGAATTTATCCATTCTGTTTTCCTGCCTAGAGTTAAAGCTTAATGGCAAAATGATAAAAGGATCTTTTTAGGATCAGAAGAAAAGTAGAACCCCCATGAGCACTATTATTTAGTGTTTTATGGAAGTGCTAAGTAATGCCATTGAATAAGAAAACTAACAAAATACTAAAAAGAAAGAGGCAGACATTATTGTTTGTAGATGATGTGATTGTAATGTGAACCATCAAAGAGAATTACCATAAAAATTAGTATAAATTAGACTATTCTTAAAATGGTCACATTCAAAATTAATGTAACTTAGTCAATAAATTTTAGTCAACTAACATTAATAAGAAAGAACATGTTGAGAAAGAAAAGATTTTATTCATAATGCCAATTAAAAAACAACCAGAATATTCCGGGTAAATATAAGAAGACATAAACAAGTACTACATTAAGAAAATAGTTAACTATTCAGAGGGACATTTTTAAAAAAGTCTAGTCAGTTTTGTCAGGCTATCAGTCTCCCAATAATAATCTACATAAATTTAGTGCAAACTCCATCACAATCCAAATCTTGTTTTTGTTTATTTATTTATTTTTGTTTTTATTTTTGTTTTTTTAATGGTGACGGAAAAGGGAGAGGAAATTGACTGATTCTAAGGTCCTCACAATTATAAGAATAGAATATATTAGAAATAAGAACAGATCGATCAGAAATATAGAAAATTGACCTAAATATTGATCATATTTGTTTTTATTTAAGTCATTAGAGAAAAACCAGTTTATACATCAAAGAGTATTGGGACCTGGATAGCCATTAAGAAAAAAGTGAGCTAATCAACTACCTCACTTGCACTGAGAAATAAGTAGAATCTTATGAAACTGGTGATATTTGACATTTTTGACCTGATGTATAGTTCATCCTCATATATGAATCAGAATTTAAATGTAAAAAATACAACCATAAAATAAGTTTGTTTGTTTATGATTTAAAAGTATAACGGTGTTTTCAAATGAGACACACACTCGAAAGCCTTCCTGGAAAACTTTGACTAATTTGATTATGTAACGGCATAGTAATATAAAAATATAAAAGAATAATATAACGTGCTTTCATTAAATTAAAAACAAATTAGAGCCTGGAAATATACTTGCAGCACATATGATAAACTGATAATCTCTTTGGTTTCTAAGGGACTTGTACAAGTGAATAAAAATCCAAAATTCAATAGAAAAATAAGCATAGAATATGAAGAAGTACTTTCAGGCAAAAAAAAATTTGCAAAAGTCCAAAAATAATATACAGATGCCCCACTTCACTTACAAAGAAATGCCAATCAAAACAATAATAACCTATCACTTTCTCCTATAATTTTTTTCTTACTAGCCTACTTATTACAGAATTTGTTTATAGTGTTTATTTACTTATTTTGAGAGAGAGAGAGAGAGAGAGAGAGAGAGCGAGCACATGCAAGCAGGGGAGGGGCAGAGAAAGAGGGAAAGAGAGAACCCCATGAAGGCTCCACACTATTACAGCAGAGCCCCCCCGTGGGGCTTCATCTCACAGATGATGAGATCATGACCTGAGCCGAAATCAAGAGTCAGACACTTAACTGACTGAGCCACCCAGGCACCCCTTATTAGGGTTTATATTTAAAACACCGTACTAGGGTGCTGTAGAGACATACAAATGAAAATTTTGAGGGTAGGTGAAGATAAGAGAAAGGATGAATTAAGAGCAAATGAAACAATGAAGTATATTTTCAAGTACCATAAACTGGATGACTTAAAACATTGGAAATATATTGTCTCACAGTTCTAAGTTTAGCAGTCTCTGGTTTGTGCAGTCTGAGGGCTGTGAGAGAGAGTCTGTTCCATGCCTCTCCCCTGGCTTCTGGTGGTCTTCAGGCAATCTTTGGCATTCCTTGGCTCGTAGATGCATCACTTCAATCTCTTCCTTCATCTTCATATGGTACTCTCCCTGTGGGCCTGGCTCTGCATCAGGTTTCTCCCTTTTCTAAGGACATGGTCGTACTGGATTAGCTCACACACAAATGACTTAATCTGAATTTGATCATCTGCAAAGACCCTATTTCCAAATAATGCACATTCACACGTAGTGGAGGTTAGAACTTCAGTATCTTTCAGGAAAGTTTGGTGAGGTAGAAGAATGCAGGCGTTCTCATACAGATGTTAGGAAAGTAAATTGGTCTTATCTTTCAGAAAGCAATTTAGTAACATTTATACAAACCTCAAATGTACATACTGTTTGTACAGGCAGTAAAACTCCTAGAAAGTTTTGTATGCTCACAGACATTCTCCAAGTTACGTGTGCAGTGTGTTTACTGTAGCATTATTGGTAAGAGAAAAACAAAACAAAATTGGACACAGCCTAAATGTCTACCAACTAAGGACACTGTTACCTAATTATGACTCATGCACACTGGAACACCACCTAGCTCTTTTCAAGAAATTGAATAGGTCTGTGTGTACTCATTAGGATATATTAACTAAAAAATGCAAAGCGCAGGATAATTGCTTTGTATGATTCTTTGGTCTTAACATTTTAAAGGATTAGTATAATGAATTTGCCAATTATTTTCCTGAAGGATGTACAAGAAACTGTTAGCAGTGTTCACCTTTGTGGAAAGGGCTTGGAACTAGGGATGAGGAGGAGACTTTTAATTTTGTACCTTTCAGTAGTACTTGAAATTTCTTACCATTTGCATGTATTATTCATCTTGTTTTTTTTTCTGTTTTTAGTATCATCAGAATGTATATGTGCTGTGGATGATGAACTGTTTTTTTTTTATATTTTCTGTATTAAAAAGAAACCAGTGAATATTAAAAATATAAAAGGACTCTTCTCACCATATTGCATGAGAGAAGAGATTTATTTTTTTTGTTGAGTAGAACTTTCCTATAGAGTTGTATTCCCAAAGAATGTTTAACACTTGCGGAAGGACTGCATCCTGTGGTTTTATGAATGCATACTCTGTGACTATGATGTTCCTTCATTTTTAGGTATGGAAGAGCTAAGTAGAGATAGGGTTCTGGATAGCTTCAGAACTCTAACTGGGAAAACTACCATTAGAAAGAGCTACACATATTGCTTTTATGAAAGCCGAAAAACAAGAGAACCATGATATTTATTTTAGGATGAAATCCAAAGACTGAAGAAATGCAATCTTTTTAAAAAGATGCTCTCTTTTTCTGGGGTTCAATAGTCTGCTATAGGATCTGCCTTTACTTGCTGTGCCTAGCAGAGTCAACCCAGTTAGACCCCTCAACCCAGTTAGACCCTTCCTGTGGGAAAAACTATTCCTACGTTCGTTCGTAGTAAATTCATTTGTTTCCTGGATGTGTCAGTAAGGTTAGTTCAGACACACGGAGTGTTTTCTCTATTATCGCAGTGGAAAAAAGTGTTTTAAAGTAGCTTATATACCAAATAACTTTACGATATGATGCTAATCATTTCTGGAGAAAAACTAAAAAATGCGGCCTACCTGAAGCATTTGGGTGTATACCAAGAGCTGAGCCACTGGGAATGGGAAGGTGCCTTTATCCACCTAACTTACTGTGATCAGCTTTCTTGTAGCTTACCAAGTTGAAAGTCAGTTGCACTCTGTGAAACTACCCCAGGGTTTTTTGTTTATTGTAGGTTTCTTCACGTTAATAGAGGATTTCATCATTCAAAGCATCTCCCAACTTAAGCTTGCATCATCTTGTATTTGAAGACTTTCCTTTTTCCTTTGACATAGAGGATTTTGAAGTTTGGGCTTCATTTTTCGTTTGGTGGGTTCAATAACATTTGTTCTGCCACAGCCAGATTTTTCAAATCTGTCAAAGTCATTTTCTTGCACAGTCAGGTAATTCTGAACCAGCTGTGGAGTCCAAGGAGGCCTGTGCAGGTGAAGTTTTGTAAAAGCACATCTCATGTAGTATCAAGTGCTTTTGCTGAACATGTAACTTAGATTGCTTAAAATACACCCATGGGAAAAGGACTTTCATGCTTTTCCTATTTCTAAACATCAGGAAAATACCTGGTTAAATGCAAGCTCGTTAAAGTATAATGGTGTCATTTTCTGTAAACAGCAGTTCTTCTCCCTGGTTAATCTTGTCCTCCTGCTCCTGAGCTATATTTTTATTAACGGCGCCTGTAACTCATCTGTCTTCAAAACTTCCATCGACCCTGCTTCCCTTCTCTTTGCCTCTAATAAGTTTTCACCTCTAACAAGTTTTATAAATGTTATCTCGATAATGCTTCTTCAAATTGTTTCCATCCTCTGAAATTTGATGGTACCTCATTAATTCTTTTTTATAGTGATCACAGTCACCATTACAGGGCAGATCTTTGGCCCAGGCACCAAGTTATGTGATTTACACACATTGCTTTGGTCAGTTACCATAGTAGTTATGTAAAGTATACAATATTATGCCCATTCTATAGCAAAAAATGAAACTAAGCAAAATTGTTTAAGTAGCTTGTTCAGAGTCATGTTGGCAGAGCTGAAAATCACATCCACTGTTGGTTGATTTTAGAACCCATGCCTTTTTTCGTACAACATCTTGCTTCATCCCTTTATATTTATCACCATTTACTTTATAGTGTGCATGAGTGTGCGCGCACGCGTGTGTGTGTGTGTGTGTGTGTGTGTCTTGTTTCCTTTGTTTGCAGGCTATAGATTCTTTTAGGATAGTTCCATGTATAATTATTTATGCATCTTCCTTTCTATCCCCTTGTCACTTCTCTCTTAGGGCCATATATTTATAAAGCACCTCAAAACATGTGATGATAGTTTATAGTCAAATTAAAGACTTTGCTGGGTAACTTCTGAGACAAAATAAAGGCCTCTTTTATTTAAAGGAATTCCTTTTATAAGAATTAAGGAATGTGGATAGATTTGTGAGCCATTTTATTCTCTAAACACATAAAAGGAATCTGTGAACACACGGTACTCATCTCTTCAAACACAGGAAATTCAAATACAAGTGCCTTGGCATTAAACATGTGAATTTGTATGCAAGATGTCATAGTTATATAATTTTTTTTTTCTGTCAGAGATGATTGGATATGCTTACTGGCTTTTCAGATTCTCTCATGTATAAGTAGATGTACTTTAGGGACAAATGCACTCTCTAATATATGGAAAACTTTATTAGCTTACCTTGAACAGGAAAATTTCCTTCCCGGCTCTGGGCCATATATAAGAGAATGAACGTTGTATTAGCCAAATAGATATGTGGGACAACTTGCCCTAAGTTTGCCTGTCATCGTAATAGTTTTTTTCCTCCGTGATCGTGAGCTTAAATTCCCAGGACTTATGTGGTGTCAGAAAAATGACACGAATTACAAATCCAGTGCTAGAATTACATACAATATGTCATAATCACAACTTGAAGGATTGCCTTGAAGAAAAGACACTAGGTCTTTGCCCATCCTTTTTGTATTTGGAAAATCAATCCGACACTAGCTATCAAAATTGAAAAGAGCCAAGAGCTTTATAGGCATAAGTCCTGGGTTTGACTCTTGGCTCTTCACCTATTGGCCATGATCTAGGGAAAACTGCAACTACTTTAGACCTCAGTCATTTTATCAGAAGAATTGTGAGGATTAAATGAGAGAAGGTATGTAAACATTTTGTGAACTGTAAGGAACTGCAGAAATGCAGGTTATTACTGTTGCTCATGTAAAGATACGTCACAAGTCTAAAGGCATGATGGGGACACAGAAAATAGTTTCAATAAGCAAGCAGAAGTTAAGGAACCACACTTTACGGGGAAAATGAGTATGAGAGTGTTAGCACAGCAGTGGGTGATGCCCTTTCTCCTGCTGATAAATGAATTACAAATTACCTGGAAACTGCGAAGGAGATCAGTACAAACCAAGCACTGTTTTGGTTAAGAGTTGATAAGAGTTTTGAAAGCAGTCGTAAGGTAACTATTTACTACCATTTCCACTTGCACTGCTGCTAAGTCCACTAGTGTTTATTTAGCCAGACTGTGTCCTAAATCCTACATAGATTATCTACTTTAATGCTCACATTAATCCTTTACGATGAATCCTGGTATTCTCCTAATTTTCTTTCAAAGGTGAGACACAGAGCAGTTAACCCTCTCAAAGTCACATGGAGAAGCTTCTAGTGATATCAGTGATGGTCAGTGTTTGAACAATTGGTATAATGTGGTAATTATCAGATGGCATCTAATGCTGGAATGAAGTAATTTGCATTTTGAAAATAAAACTTGTTGGGAGTTGTCTTATTTATTTCCTTCACTGGGAAGGAAAATGGCATTACATTTAAGAAGATGTTTCTCTCTCCCCACCTCCCAATATATGTATACAAATACATATATACACATAATATTATATGTAATATGTGGTATAATATCACATATGTGTTATATGTCATATATAAAATGTTATTTCCTTTCCCCAGTTTTCTTAGGGATCCCAGTCCTCGTCCATAGCTACAGTCTAGTGTGAATCCTGCAGGTTTTTATGATTATATAGGATATATATTTATATAATTTAAAGACTTAGAAACACACATAAGCATGTATAAATAAATATACAACTGTTTTATCATTGATTTTCAAAACTGGGATCTAATTATACACATTTTTGCATTTACTTTTCTCAATAACACCTTGTAGAATTCCCTCTGATTCAACTGACTGGGCTCAAATTCAGTCCAAGGGCTGTATGTGCCATAATCTGCCCAACTGTTTTTCTTCTGGAAGACATTCCCTTGTTTTGCTAATGTAATGCTGTGTTAAATATCCTGTACCTGAATTCTTATATGTTGTTATTTCTTTGAAAAAGATTCATAGATGTGTGATTACTCTTTTGAATGGTCAGGATAGGACTTTTTAGCCAAGATTGGAAACAAAGCCTTCAAAAAAGGAAAGAGAATTGCTTGACTAGATAAATGTATGGTTAAAGAAATCGGTAAGAAAGTCAACTGGTAATTCATAGATTTGGAAGAACTACTTGCAATGCAGAGGACAGAGAGCGATCTTAAAAATTAACAAGCCAATGGAAAAATGTGAGAAAGATAGGAAGAGGCTAATCATGAGAGAACAGGTCTAAATGGCTAAACAAAGCAAGATAAAACAAATAGGGGCTCCGGGGTGGCTTAGTCGGTTGAGTGTTGGACTTCGGCTCAGGTCGTGATCTCATGGTTCATGAGTTCGAGCCTGGAGCCTGCTTTAGATTCTGTGTCTCTCTCCCTCTCTGCCCTCTCCTGCTTGTGCTGTCTCTTTCTCTCTCTCTCAAAAATAAACAAACATTAAAAAAAAAGATGAAACGAATAAAATAGTACTTGGACTTAGTAATATGTACATTACAGTAACAATTAAATATAATTGTATACCCTTCAAACTGATGAAAAAATGCAAAAATGCAAACCCCAATTAATATTCGCTGCAAAGGTAGATTCAAGGAAGAGGAGTCTTTAGGGATGGGGTACCATTACTCATTAATGAAACTGTAGAAGTAGCTATAGATTTTGAAAAGAAACTTGGTAACATCTATTTAAATCTTCATTTTAACTTTAAATCAATTTGTAATTGCTGCAATTGATCTGGATTTCAAGGCCCTGCTTTCATCTGGGTTGATTCTTTCTATCTAATGTTTCCTGATGTTCCAAAATTATTAGTGCTATTCAGACTATTTTCATCTCTCAGCTGGTACTCGTACTATGTTCCTATTAGATATTCTTCCATCTATTAAATTCTATCTTTTAGTGCCCATTTTATACCTTTTATTCACAAGAAACTTCCTCCTTTTCCAGACTATGCTAATCTCCTTTTGTGGAAATCCTAGTGGACTTTTCTTTCTTTTTGCTCTATTACCTTGCTCAGTATTATTTTTGCCTAGTTTTTAAAATTTAGTGCTCCCAGCTCAACTGAAAGCTTCTAGTGGTCAAGATTGATTAGCTAACCCCCAGATGCTTGAGTTGTCAATATTCTTTCCCTAGGTATCACTCCGTTGGGGCCCCAACCAGACCTGACCTAAGCTCATGAAAGCCCTTACCATAACTACATGATTGCACATCTAGCAATTCGGTCCCAAAATGAAAACCAAGTGAAGCAGCTCAGTTCAACCTGATTCAGGATAGTGGGCTTTCCTAGTCTAATACTTTTAAGTAGAACTCAAGCTCTAAATTATCGTAATATTTAATCAAGCCCTAATGAAACATTTTATTATATTTTCTTTCATCACTGGAGATCTATCATTGTATATGAATTTAAAAATAGATGAAGTATGTTTTGTTTCTAAATTAGTTTTCATTGTTCAAAGTTTATACTGTGTAAAGGATATTGAGAGGCAAAATCAGGAATGAAGGATGTAATAAAAATTAACTATGTTAATAGATATATAGCCATATTTTTTCTTCTTGTTGTTTGTATCCAACAGCTAAGAGTTCCATGACAGGACAATGTCTACTTTGTTTTCTGACCTATTTTCTGCTGAGTTACGGGCATTGGGTGTTATGGAGTGATATTTTTAAATGCTGATTCATGACTGACTTTTCTTAGGAGTAGAATATATACTTTTTTTTTCAAGTTTACTTACTTATTTTGAGAGACTGAGAGAGTGAGTGAGGGGTAGAGAGAGAGTGGGAGAGAGAATCCCAAGCAGGCTCCACACTGTCAGCAGAGCCTGATGTGGGGCTCAAACTCATGAACCATGAGATCATGACCTGAGCCAAAATCAAGAGTCAGATACTCAACTGAGCCACCCAGGTGCCCTAAGAATATTTACTCATAATCCATATTTCTTGAAGTATGGTCCATAGACCATCTTCTTAGCATTACTTAGCATTACTTTGATGCTAATTAAAAATGCAGAATCATGGGATTCATCTCTAAGGAAATGGGTCTTTTTCCAGGTGCGTTGGGTTATTCTGAGATACACAAAAATTTGAGAGTGACTTGTATAATTCATGCTTCATGTGTATATTATACCTCTCTCTTTGATTTGTTACTTGGTATCATTAATATGACTTTTTTATTATTATTTTTGAGAGAGGGAGAGAGAGAGACAGACAGACAGACAGAGGTAGAGAGAGAATCCCAAGCAGACTTTGCACTGCCAGCACTGGGCCTGAGGTGGGGCTTGAACTCACAAATTGGGAGATCATGACCTGAGCCAAAGTCAGACATTTAACCGATTGCGCCACCTAGGTGTCCCTCATTAGTATGACTATCAATTATTAGTGGTTGTTATGAACAGATGAAGTTTGCATCATTCAATCTGAAACTATCTTGAGTTCATTTCTAATGGACCTCGTGCCTGTTCTGCTACTTGTAGAACTTATTGGGTAAGCCAGATTGTTGAGCATAAACTATGATTGAGAAATTGTCCCAAAGATTTTACAAGCAAGAAAATTTACTTAGTTCAGAAAAATCACAAAAAGGAGACACCTGGGTGGCTCAATTGGTCGAACATCCAACTCTTGATTTCGGCTCAGATCATGATCCCACGGTTGTGGAATTGGATCCCACATCAGGCTCTGCACTGATAGCATCGGGCCTGCTTGGGATTCTGTCTTCATCTCTCCCTGACCCTCCACAACTTGTGCTCTCTCTCAAAATAAATACTTTAAAAAATATTCTTTCTCTCTGTCTCCCTTTGCCCCATCCCCTGCTTGCACTCTTGCTCTCGAAAATCAAATCAAATCAAATCTAATCATATCAAATCAATCAATCAAAAAAGAAGGAAGAGAGGGAGGGAGGAGAGAAAGAAATCTTAGATGCATTCTTTTTTAAGTTTCTAAGAGTAAAGTACAAAAATTATATTCCAAAATTAGAATTTTAAGCATTAATACACATTTACTGAATACATGGTTTGAATTCAGTGGATTCATCACTAAATCTAATTCATCAGTGTGTCCTGCCATTTATGGCTTGTACTTGTTTGCAACATAGTTTGGGTGATAGTCGGCTTAGAGGGTGGGAAATAGTGCACATAACCCCCAGATCTCTTTAGCCTCTCTGTTACCATGTGGTCCTAGAACTACAGCTCTATTTTTTTCCATCTAGACTTTAGGATTGGAACACAGTGTTCTATTGTGGGAGAAAATGACCGAGGAACATTGTTGCAAATCCTATCAATCTCCTTTAGATTTGGTCCGTCTTCTTCCTGTCTTCAATCTGTAAGTCACACTTTTGATTTGGTAGACAGCTATACAGTAAACACATAACTGGAATGCCTTTTTCATTCAATCAGGGAATATCAGTTTGGGGAACTTCAAATACCTATAATTTTTTTTCTAATTTGGAACTAGACATCACCAAGAGGATTATAGAAATCTTCTTACATTTTTTTAAAATTGGTACCTGTGCTCCCCACAAGAATAGCCTAAAGATAAATATGACAATGTCTTCAGTAGATTTAAGGCAGGAGAAAGGCAAGTTATAAATATTAATATTAATATTGTTCCTTTTGACACAGCTAGCCTACCAACCCAAATTGCTGTTATCAGCACAATGTGAATGACTGCCGGCCTTACTTTCTCCCTGTGGCTCTGTTCCTAAAGTCACAGTGAGCATATGTGGAAATAGCCAGATTTAATACAAACACAAATGTTTGCTCTAGCTGTGCCCAAGACCTGTTATAACAATCTTTGAAAAGTGAATTATTTTTGCCAAGTAAAGACTTAAACCGTAAACTGATAATTAATAATTCAGGCGTGTTAGGTTTTTTTTTTTTTTAATCTTAGCTCTAAGACACTTCACATTTGATAACCAACTGAGAGATTCCTTAAGTAAACAAATTAACTTATGAATTTTGATGTTCAGAATATGCCAGTGGCCTCTGAAGGCCTGTGTGTGAGCTAAGACTTAGATTATTATTCTCTTTCTATGTTGGCAGTCATGCCTGGAATTACAGAAAACAGCATAAACTCAGCTCTGAGAAATGGAACTAGAGGAACAGAAAGCACTTTTTATTTGTATTGATTTTCGAGGATGTGCATGACTCTTGCCATCTTCATTTCAGTTGTCACCAGATGCATTTATTCTGTGTGCATCTTCTGTGGTCTCAGCCACACACATAAGGTTAAAAACAAGTTTGTTTTCCTGTCTACTTTGAGTTTAAATTCTGAACCGTGATGGGCTTGTGGATTTGGGTTTGATAGGCAGAATTTGCAAATAGTGAGGAAACATCATGTGGGGTGACTAATGAAAGAAAACTGGGAAGAGCCTGCTAGAATCAGAAAAAAATGCTAACTTCCATTTAGTCCACCAAAGTTTAGAGGTGGTTTGTGTAAGAGAGAAATTTTAGCAACATTCAGGGTATTTGTAGAGTTGTCAAAATAATATGTAATATGTTGGATTCAAATCATACCAGTGTATAAAATCATATATTTGTATAATATGATTATATAAGATATATATATATATATATATATATATATAATATTTACCAAATTTCAGGGTTATGCTCTACGAGTTAGAAACATGATTAAAATGCATACTTTTTTGTGTCTTTTTTTAAAAAATGTTTTTTTTAATGCTTATTTTTGAGAGAGAGACAGAGATAGAGACAGAGTGTGAGTGGGGGAGGAGCAGAGAAAGAGGGAGACACAGAATCCCGAGCAGGCTCCAGACCCTAAGCTGTCAGCACATAGCCCAATGTGGGGCTTGAACCCACGAGCCGTGAGAGCATGATCTGAGCTGAAGTCGGATGCTCTACCGGCTGAGCCATCCAGGCACCCCTGTAAAACATTTATTTTTAAAAAACAGAAAGAGGGGCGCCTGGGTGGCGCAGTCGGTTAAGCGTCCGACTTCAGCCAGGTCACGATCTCGCGGTCCGTGAGTTCCAGCTCCGCGTCAGGCTCTGGGCTGATGGCTCAGAGCCTGAAGCCTGTTTCCAATTCTGTGTCTCCCTCTCTCTCTGCCCCTCCCCCGTTCATGCTCTGTCTCTCTCTGTCCCAAAAATAAATAAACGTTGAAAAAAAATTAAAAAAAAAAATAAATAAATAAAAAAAATAAAAAACAGAAAGAACAGTAGAATGGAAAGTGTCCTGAGAAATAGAGGATTTATAAAAAGGTTCAGGAATATCATTTGTAGTTATATTCAGAAGTTATGTTACATTTAAAACTATGTTTTTGTGTTAAATATAATAACAGAATATAATTTTTATGTGTAGCCTTGTATAAAATTTTGAAAATGCAAAAATTTTACAAAGTTGCAAATTTAGAATAAAATAATCTGTAATCCTATCATGGTTAACATGTTGATGTACTTTCTTTGCCATTCTTTTGTGTGTTTGTGTGATATGATCAAATACATACACATATGCTGTTCAAAACTAATAATGTGCATGGTATGTTCTATAAGTCTTTAGAATAGGGATGTTTGTGGACTTACATGACTAACCTCCTGCTTTCCTGCTCACCAGGAAGCAGTAGCATTCCAGAAGTGTGAGCTACATACTTATTCCACAATTTCCTGTCACAGTTGTGCTCCAGCCAGGCTAAAGGATGTTCACTTCCCAGAAGGGAATATGTTCTCTTAACTTTGAGCCTATGCGCATTCTATTCCCTCTGCCTGGAACATTCTTCTTTCCCACCCCCACACTTACATGTAACTAATTTATACTCATTCTTTTCTATGGGAGCTATCCCTGACCTCTTGCCCTAGATTTTTTTTTTTAATTTTTTTTTTCAACGTTTATTTATTTTTGGGACAGAGAGAGACAGAGCATGAACGGGGGAGGGGCAGAGAGAGAGGGAGACACAGAATCAGAAACAGGCTCCAGGCTCCGAGCCATCAGCCCAGAGCCTGACGCGGGGCTCGAACTCCCGGACCGCGAGATCGTGACCTGGCTGAAGTCGGATACTTAACCGACTGTGCCACCCAGGCGCCCTTTAGATTAAAGAACCCTATTGTGTATCCCATGGGATTTCATATTACTCACTTGGAAAGTGTACCTCACTAGATTATAGTGGCATGTCTGTATTTACCAGGGGAGAGGAGGCTCTGTGAGAGAGGAGACTGAATTTTTGTTTTGTTTTGTTTTGTTTTTTCCTTCCATGGTACACCCATCGCCAAGCTGGCACATAGCAGGTGCTCAACAAATATGTATTGAATTAATAAATAAATTAAACCTTCATGTACCCCTCATATGTAATGGGAGCTGATTTTCCCACTTAGTAATAACTTACAGAGAATTTTTCTGTTTGAGGTTTATGTCTCTCAAATCTCTGATCTGGAGATGAGAAAACTTTCTGAAATTATTGTCTTTTTTTTTTTTTTTTAGAAATCTTTTATTGTTAGATATCCTTATGTCAATACAGCAGTTTTATTTGGTTTAATCTTACTTGAGGTTATGGAAAGCACTATGAATGGAAACTTTGATGAGAGGTCATTTTGTTTTATGTGATTAAATTAAAGATTAAAAAAAAGAAATGGTTAGAAACCTCAGGAAGTATTTTACATGTTTAGCTTTCTGAGACTTTGTGAAGGAGATAATTTACCTTTATGCTCCCAACATCTAGCATATATAGGGATCTCAATGGATGTTTTCACACAAAAGAATTAGGATGACTTTTTTGATACATGTGTAAAAAAATATTTTGTGACTAATATTTATTAAATGCTTGTTAAATGTGAAGTCACCTCTTGGTTACTCCTGTCAATGCAAGGAACCATTGGTGTGGATAATTGAAAACGGGAGTTACTTTGTTTGAGTGAGATGGATGGCGAAACATGCTACTTGGTGACTTCTCTCGGGTTTCACGATTCCTCTTGACCTTCTGGATAGATGGTTGGATTTGACTAGATTGCCTGGGTCATACATGTAAACACATTGTAAGTTTGTTTTCAGTTTTTATTTTCTGCTTGATTTCAAATGATATCCCAGGGGGAAATGTGAACAGATGAAGACAGGGCTAGTGAGAACTGAAAGCACAGTGAGGAAAGGACTATAAAGTTGAAGTGTGAAGTTTGATTTCAGTGTTAAAATTAGTGAATGTGTAGGATAGCATCACGAGCAAATTAATCCATGCAATTTTAAACATGTGGGGTTTTGTGTGAGTTAGACAGACTGATATTTTGGAAAAACTAATTAATGTCTAGTATGATGAAGAAATCTGAGAGTAGTCCGTTCTAATTTAAAGAGAGAGGCCTTTGAAATTTAGTTAGGTGTGCCAGGTAGTCTTCAAAGGTGGCCGCCAGTTTCTTCCTTTCCCCTCATTCATATGGTTCTCACAATAAAGAGGTAGAGTCAGTCCCTTCCGCTTGAATTTGACCTGGCTTTATGACTTGTTTTGCCCAATAGAATGCAGTTCAAGTGATGTTGTGCCAATTCCAAGCCTAGTCCTGAAGGGGACTGGAAGCTTTTACTTTATTATTATTGAAGCCAGCTGCTGTGTAAGAATCTGACTATCCTATACAGGGCAACCCAAGAAAAAAAAAGAAAAATCTCAAATAAATGATCTAACTTTACACCTAAAGGAACTAGGGAAAAGAAGAACAAAACAAAGCCCAAATTTAGTAGAAGGAGGGGAATAATAAAGATCAGAGTGGAAATAAATGAAGTAGAGACAGAATATAACAGAAAAGATCAAAGAAACCAACAGCTGGATCTTTGAAAAAAAATAAAATTGGGTCTGGCACCTGTGGTGAGGGTGGCTGCCTGGTCTGTGGGTCCTGGATGAGGGTTGGGGGAGAGTATGGGGCTCTTCCAGTCATCTGCCTTCTTCCATGTAAGTGTGGCCCCTTCACCAGCTGGCAGGAGCGAGGTGCACCTTGACCTGAGCCTGCCAGGCTTGGTGCAGAGCACACCCTGGAGACCTCTGAAGAGTCAGCTCCTCCCCTGGTCCCTGGGGTGCAGTCCCTCTCCTATACTCAGTTGCCTGCCCAGAGGTTGGAGTATACTTGCATGGGTGTACCTGGGTGTGAGAAGGAGGAAGGGCATGATCTAAGCCTGACTGACCTGCACTCTAGCCTGGTGACCCCTGGGTGGTGTGAACCTTCCCCATTTTTATTCTTTCCCCCCATCCTGGTGTGGTGTAATAGTTGCAGGATGAACTGTCGCTGGGAGGTGCTGGAGGTGGAGGTGGGAGGGGGCAGCAGATGGAGGAGGCTGTGCTGAAAAAGAAAGAAAAGATAAAATTGTTAAACCTTTAGCCAGACTTATCATGAAAACATGAGAAAGGAATCATAAAATGAGAAAAGGAAGAGGAATAGTAACAACTGACACTATAGAGACACAAAGGATTATAAGAAACTACTAAGAAAAATTATATGCCAGAAATTGGAGAACCTAGGAGAAATAGATAAATTCCTAGAAACACAAGCCTCCCAAAACTGATCAGGAAGAAATAGAAAATTGAACAGACCAATTATTAGCAACAAAATTGAATTAGTAATTAACAAGCCTCCCAATAAACAATAGTCTAGGACCAGATGACTTCACAGGTGAATTCTATAAAACACTTAAAGAAGAGTTAATACCTATCCTTCTTAAATTAGTAAAAAAAAAAAAAAAAAAAAAAAAAAAAAAAAACATAGAAGAGGAAGGAAATTTCCCAGATTCATTATGTGAGGCCAGCATTATCCTGATGCCAGAACCAGCAAGAGAGAGAGAGAGAGAGAGAGAGAGAAAGGAAGGGAGGGAGAAAGGGAGGAAGGGAGGAGGAAGGAGGAAGGTAGGTAATGACAGGTTGATATCCCTGATGAACATAGGTGCAAAAATCCTCAACCAAATGTTAGCAAACTGAATTCAACATGCATTAAAAGAATCATTCACCACAATCAAGTGAGATTTATTCCAGGGATGCAAAGAGGGTTTAAGATCTGCAAATGAAATTAATACACCAAATTAGTAAAATGAAGGATTAAAAAACCGTATGTTCATCTCAGTAGATGCAGGAAAAGCATTTGACAAAATTCAACACCCATTCATGATAAAAACTCAACAAAGTTAGTTCAGAGGGAACGTTCTTCAACATAATAAAGGCCATATGTGAAGAACCCACAGCTAACATCCTAGTCAATGGTGAATAGTTAAAAGCTTTTCCTCTAAGATCAAGAACAAGATAAGAGTGTCCACTCTTGCCACTTTTATTCAACATAGTATTAAAAATCCTAGCCACAGCCATCAGAGAAGAAAAAGAAACAAAATGCATCTGAATTAGTAAGGAAGAAGTAAAACTGTCACTATTTGTAGGTGACATGATACTCTATATAGAAACCCCTGAATACTACCCAAAACTGTTAGAGCTAATAAATGAATTCAGTAAAGTTGTAGAATGCTAAATTAATATACAGAAATCTTACATCTTTATATACTAATAACAGAGTAGCAGAAAGAGGAATTAAGAAAATAATCCCATTTACAATTGCATCAAAAAGAATATCTGAGAATATGAAGCATGTGAAGGACTTGTACTCTGAAAAGTGTAAGACTCTGATGAAAGAAAATACAACGAATATTACTCAGCCACAAAAAAAGAATGAGATATTGCCATTCATGACTACATGGATAGAACTACAGGATATTAAGCTAAGTGAAATAAGTCAATCAGAGAAAGACAAATACTATATGATTTCACTTATATGTGGAATCAAAAAAAAAAAAAACAAAACAGGACAAAGCAAATGAACAACAAACAAAAAAAGCAGAAACAGATCCATAAATACAGAGAACTGTGGTTGCCAGAAGAGGGGGCTAGGAGGATGAGCAAAATAGGTGAAGGGGATTAAGAGGTACAAAATTCCAGTTGTCAAATAAGTAAGTCACAGGAATGAAAATTACAGCACAGGGAATATAGTCAGTAATATTGTAATCAGTTTGTAGGGTGGCAGATGGTAACTACACTTATGTGGTAATCACTATGTTGTACACTTGAAACTAACGTAATATTGTGTATCAAATTAAAAGAAAAAAGAATCTATCCTGAGGTCACCATGCTGTGAGGAAGTTCAAGTTAGCTATATGGAGTGGCTATGTAGAAGAGCACCGGAGGGCCAAACATATGAGCAAAACTTTCTGGGACCTTCCAGTCAAGCTCAGTCTCCAGCTGAATGCAGTTGAGTGAATGACCCCGGACTCCGCCATATGAAGGAGAAGAATTTCCCAGCTGAGTCAACTGAGAGACTTATAAAAAATAATTTGTTCCTCTAAATTGTTCAGTTGAAGTGGATTGTTTTATAGTAATGGATAATGAAACAGTGGGTGACACATTGCTTCCAATATTCTATTTTGTACAATTGAAATTTGCTAAATGAATACAACTTAAACGTTCTTACAAAAAAATACATAAATAAAGATAAATATGTGCCGTGATGGATGTGTTAATTAGCTAGAGGGGAGAAATCTTTTCACAGTGTATATGTATATGAAGTCATCATGATATACACTTTAAATATCTTACAATTTGATTTGTCAATTATCCCTCAGTAAAGCTGACACAAAAGAAAATATAAATAATTCTATTAACACGGTGTATGATATGAATACATGTAAGTGTTTATATGTAGGTGTGTGTGTGTGTGTCCGCATACACACACATCAGTTTAAAGTTTATGGTTTGGGGGGCGCCTGGGTGGCGCCATCGGTTAAGCGTCCGACTTCAGCCAGGTCACGATCTCGCGGTCCGTGAGTTCGAGCCCCGCTTCAGGCTCTGGGCTGATGGCTCGGAGCCTGGAGCCTGTTTCCGATTCTGTGTCTCCCTCTCTCTCTGCCCCTCCCCCGTTCATGCTCTGTCTCTCTCTGTCCCAAAAATAAAAAAACGTTGAAAAAAAAAATTAAAAAAAAAAGTTTATGGTTTGGTTTTTAGCAAAAGTTAAGACTAATTATAAAGATGATCAATATCTACAAATTTTCTAGGTTGTGTATTTCTTTTGACTTGTGTGATGACTAAAGTCTGCTTCTGATTTAAGTTTATTACTTTTCTCAGTCATTTGAATTAAATGGGTAGATGAATTTTCAGCAAATTCCATGAGGAAATAAAAAAAAAATTCCAACTGATGCCAATTTCAGACTAAAATTGTAAATCTCCGTTTGCTATTAGAAGTGGGAAATTTCATAACAATACCTGATTGAGGCAACACAATTGTTCTTCACATTCTGAAATTAAAATAAGCTGCAAACTTAATTGAATGTCAGTGGAGGAAAAGGGAAAGAATAAAGTTTAAGATCTGCAGCTAAAGCTTCCAGACTTCTAAACCTTTCATCAAGTGATGACTAACTTCAGAGATCAGTAAAACATTATCATTACTCCGTGAAGCTCATGTACCCCAAATCAAATTCAGAAATGAAAATCAAGTAACAGCACTTTGTCCGTTAATTCTGTTAGCTTCAAGCCCTGATGTAGCAGGGACCCGTGAGGATTTCTAAAGGAACCCCAAGGTTATTGCTTGCTGGCATCTGAGTTTCCAGCGAAGATTCAGTTAGAAAACAGATGTTTCCCCAGAGCTTTTCTTCGTGAAGAAGAACAGATGAGTAGATAGAGGCTTTCAATCTGAAAGCGAACGCAGGGTGATCAGAATCCCAATCACTTGGTAGAAGATGATGAAACAGAGCAGTGGAAGAATGAATTAAGATGACATGCTGTGTTTTATCAATAAAAGCAATGGCAAGAGATATATTTCTTACAATTATTTAACCAGGAGAAAGCTCCCGAGAATGATACATTTTGCTTATAAAGCAGTGTGAAGTGGGATAGATCACACTGTCAATTTAATGGCTCAGTTTGCTGCATTTGTATTAGCAGCAAGAGATTATTCTTTGTATTCATTCAAAATGAATGAAAACATAGGAAACCGATTCTGACTGTAAATCCGTTTCTGCTGGAAACCTTTTGTCATCCTGTGGTCTCCTTATTCTTTAGGCTGGAGCAGGTCAGAAAATTGAACAAATGACTCTTTGTGTTGGGGACACTTTGATATTATGCCCTGTACATCAGCTTAAACATGTAGGGTGGTTTTTTTCTGGAAATTAAAAACACGATTTTCATTTTGAATGAAGGATGTGACATCTATTAGGTAATAACATTATAACTCAGCTGAGGGCAATGTGCATGACAGTTCAGTATGATATATTCTGTAAAGGAAAGTTTTTTTAATTATTTATTCCCTTATAAGTGATATCATGTATTCGATGCATTTACTGTACATGAGTACCAAGGTAAAAATGCAATCAAAGTTCATTCATCAATAATCAACGTACAAACACTGCTGTGAGTGTCAAATCTCCAAAAGTAAGCTTGTCTCACAGAAAATGAAATGGGATTTTCTTCTTCCCCTAAATATGGACTCCATAATACACAGAGAGAAAACAGTATTCAAGGATAGACAGAAACCATATTTTTTCTCTTGTGATGGTTAATTTTTATTTGTTTTTTTGAACATTTATTTATTATTGAGAGACCGAGAGGCAGAGCATGAGCAGGGGAGGGGCAGAGAGAGGAGGAGACACAGAATCTGAAGCAGGCTCCAGGCTCCAAGCTGTCAGCACAGAGCCCGACGCGGGGCTCGAACTCACAAACCGGGAGATCATGACCTGAGCCGAAGTCGGACGCTCAACCGACTGAGCCACCTGGGTGTCCCAGTTAATTTTTATTTATATTCCTGCTGATTGCTATCAAAACTGTGTAAACTATGTTGCTATGTAGCATGTCATGACTGAGTACTCTGGGACACCGATTGTGGTTAAGAACCTGGCTGCCTAGTTTCACATCCCAGCTCTGCAACTTACTGACATGTGACTTGGGCAAATGAGTTGACTCTCTGTTCCTAACTCTCCCATAATAATAGGGATAATAATAGATTTACTGCACAGATTTTTCAGTGAGGATTAAATAAGCTCATACATGGAAAACACTTCGGAGTTTTAATAAACTACTACTTGTAAAACACCTAAAGACAAGTACATTGCATTTCTTTAATGAGTATTAGTTATTATTTTGGTACTACATTTTCTGGGTATTGAGCAGGATGAGGATGTGGAAATGCAGAAATAAACCTCCTTAGGGGAGTGATTTCTTCAGAATATAAGCTATTCTTTTCTCTTTAAAATGTTTTTTTTAATACCTTCATAAAGAGATTTCACGATCTAACTTTGAAACTATTCCTTTCTTCTCAGGAAATTCTTCAGGGTAACCAACCCAATCTGACTTTATTTTTAGAGAGGTATATTTATTTGTTAACCCTCCTTTCTACCACTCAACATTTTTTACATAAATAATTTTATTTTCTCCTCTACTTTCTTTATAAAATTACTTTTAAAACCCATCAGTCACTGACTTAAGACATCTGATCAAATTCTTCATTTTCATTTTATATGAAGAGTAGAAGTATAAAATATTATCTCTATTAAACAAGAAATGTAATATTAGACAATATGAAATGAGAGTCTATTAATATCATTCCACTGCTGAAACTCCGGTGAAATCCATTGCCCTGAGGTTGAGTTCAAACCTCTTGCAGGGTTCATAGACTTGGTCTATGCCCTCAGTAACATCCCTTACCATCTTCTCATCCTCGTCCCCAAAAGTATACATTCAATACACTTCAGCCTTTAAAACTTTTCCTTCGTTCCTCTAATAGGTCATGTGTTTTTGTTTTCTCCTGGTCTACACCTTCCTTCATCATGACTTCATTCCTCCAAGTAAGTCTGACCTTACACAATTTTTTTCTCAAAGTGCTACATTAGACCCCTAAACTCTGGGGAAGGTACACTCCTTCTGTATGCTCTCATAACAGCCCCGTATGTCAGCCATCACACTTTTTATAATTGGTTATTTACTTATGGGTTCCCCTCTTAAAGCAAAACATTCTGCTGGTAGGGACCTTTATTCATCCAATGACCATTTCATCCCACTCACCTAGCAAGGTACGTGGCACATAGTAAGCATTCAAAATTGTGCTGAATGGCTGATCAAATGAATAAATGAGCTGTTATCTTTCCATTTCCACTGCCAGGTAAATTTTGAAAAATCAGAAAGTTCATCTTTATATTTAAATAACACGTGTTACACTTTGAAAGACATAGGAAAGGAAGAAAACCTAATTTAAAGGAATTAAGTGGATTTCTGTCAGCTAGCTATAGAGCTAGAACTAAATTTCATAATCACTGAACTAAATTTCACTTCTGTGTTTTTAGTGGAGGCTGGGGAAGCATAATTTTGGGGGATTTTGTTGGAAGAAATAAAATATACCTAACAAAATAAGTAGTGAATTTTAAACTAACTATAAATATTTCAACTGAGAAATTGCCTTGAAACTGATGATATATTAAAGATTTAGTATAAATGATGGTTATGTGTGTCGTTCATAGCTAAAGAATGAGTTTATGCTCATTATTCCATTTTATCGTGCCAATTCAATAGCCTTGTGATCCCTTTTTATTGAATATTGATTACAGTTTTGAATACTTAATACAGTCAATGAGAAAATTACCGTAAAACCAATTTGGGCTCAAAAAAATACCTCTAATCCTTCCTAGAAATCTTTGCTGATCCCTTTTAAGGTGATTTATTTTAAAACCAGATTTTTTTCTTTATCTTAACTAGGGTCTAACATGTGACTAAAGTAATAAACATCCACAGATAGCCTTGCCTAACATGTAAACAGTTCTCACCAACTATGAACCTCAAGCAACTCCATCTTGGGCCTGATTTATGCCCTGTGTGCTCTTTAACCTCAAGATAAATCTGACAGCCTATCTTCAGATGAAATATTCATGAAGTTTCATAACATTCATTACCATTTTATGATTCTTTTAGTTGGTATAACAACAATCCTTTCTAGCACTCTATTAAATCAGGAAGCAACTTCGTAAATCACTAGCCCAAGTGCATGAGACCATCACTTGTTAATGTCTTAGCTGTGCTGAAAAACGTGCTCAAGCATGGGGAAACTCATGCTGCCATTTACATCATCCTCCTTCAACATGCTAATTTGTTTGGGAAAATTCCTGTCTGATCTCTTCCAGCTCTGGGTTTTTTGAACTTGACAACTAAGTGAGAAATCTCTGAAAGCCTTGGATAAAAATATGTTGCGCTGTGTAAAATGTGCAAAATAAGTGACAGCACAAAGCCTCTTCTGCAGGTTACTAGCAGATCATGTTTCTTGGACAGGCAGGAGAGGATTCTGGGGAGCAAGCTGGATGGAAGATAAACACCTCTTCCCAAACTGTACTTTATTTTACTCCTTTATTTCAGCATCACTTGTCACAATTAGCTTTTAGAGCATCAGATAACTTTGGCTTCCTATTATTGTACCAGAAATCGACAAGACTCCAAGTTGGTAGTGCTATTTATATACGTATAGATTATTATAATAAATATCTTTGAATAGTTTTAAAGAGGTCAAAAGGCATGATTTCTGATTTAAAAGGGCTATGTCTTTTCAGTTTCAAGAATCAAAACTTTCTTCTGTGTTTTATTGTTTAAAACGATCCTGATAAAGTATCTAATGTTTATCGTATGAAGATTAAGCCTTGAAATGTAAAATTAAAAGGTAGAGATTCACATTATGCTGGCCTGAGAATTTTCCTCTGTTGTTTGGTATGAAGTCTCAGTCATATTCAAAAGGAAGAATAATCAACATAACTGGGCATTTGGTGGATCTTTTAATGGAATTCGTGATTCATTATGATTGGGGATGTTATATTTAAGACAAAAGAAAAGTCTGAGTCCAGAAATCCGGGTGAATGGTTGTGGTGATAGTGAAGGAAGATTGAGAGATTAAGAATTTATGGAGGTGTCAGACAATTTTTATCACAAAGAGAAGTGTGCTGACAAGGAATCAGCACCCCCTTCATTGCCTGTTATATCTTTATCATGGGATAGTTCGGTTCAGAAACTAATGGGAAAGCCATTTTAAACCTCTTAATTGCTAACTGTTTTTATATCTATCCCACTCAGAGGGTGCTACATGCAAGCCAGATGGCTGAAAATGTTATTCTGGTTTACAAGCATGGAGATTTTTGTATCACTGCCAAAGCCATTGTCAAAATGTCCTATATCAAAACAAAACAAAAAATAAAATCCTCTGTTTTCCAAACTTCTGAAAATTCCACAATAGCAGTAAAATACCAACCCCCCTGTAGGTTTTGGCAGCTAAATGGAAAAATTATCCATCCCTAAGCAGCTTGTTGTCTGAACTAACTGAGCAGTGGGGCAGCCAAAAAAGGAACCGCATCATTGAGAAGCTCATGAATTTTCAAACAAGCAGCCTTTGGAATTCAGAACCACTCATAAGAGGCCAAGCGGAATGGGCTTGGCACAGAAATCAGCTACTCAAAAGGATCGCATGGTGACTAGAGGGAGTTTGGAAAATACTAACTATATTCACCCTCAGGCAAAGACAAGACAGTTGCTTTGCGTGATTTTGGATCTGGCTAAGGTCTTTCCTGGATATTAGGTGCATTGGATCAAAGGTAGTTTTACCTCAAATAATATAGGGAAATATCACAATAAAGTAAGGGGTAAATGATCTTGGCCAATACAAGATTATGCCAACCAGCAGCAGAAATAGTTACAATACATTCACTGTATCTTAGAGATAAAAAAGACCCACTCTATCCTAGAATTATTTTAAAACTGAAAGATATGTAGTTGAAAGTGAATTTCTGACAAGTGAATGTTGTTAATATGTAATTTCAAGATGAAATTCTTATGAATTCTATGATCTAGTAAGCTTAGCTTTCCTACATCCTCCTTCAGAACCTAAGCTATGTTCTGATTATCTCACAGTTGATATGTTTTGCTTATTTATTTGTCTCATAAAAGAATTATCAACTTAAAATGAAGAATTTTCCAGAGAGTGAGTTAGAAGAGAATTTTGGCTCAGAGTTTGAAGAAAGCAAAGTAGCTTTCTTGTATTATTAGCTGATGTTAAAAACACATAGTACAATGAGGACTCATTAGCATTATTAACATTGCTTCAGTAGTAGATAAGGCTCTTATGTCATCATCTGTTGCTCCCTGAGTGTTGCTTACACACATTCTGCTTCACTTTCTACCTCTTCAAGTTTGTCAGTTTTGACTTTTCCCTTAGTTAGAAGTATTGGATGTTGTTATTGCCAGTTGAGTTCTCCAGAAGCAGATAGTGTGATGGTGTTTGGAGATACAAGATTTTTATTGGAGATCTATTCTTGTGAAGGAAAGTGGTGGAAGCAGGATTGGGCACAGGGAGAAGCTGAATTGTGAGGCATGCCGGCAGTACCTTGGCCAACGTGAAGGGAGCTCTGGAACAAGAATGGCTCCTGAGAATGTCCAGCATTGGGCCATAATGGGGTGTATGCTGCTTCAAGGAAGGGTGTGACTATGGGCAGATGGCCATTTGAAGCTGGGGCAGTCCCTGATGGGGCTGCTAGTTAGGTGGTCTGCTGACCATATTCACCACAGCTGGTCAACAAGTGTTTCTGAGAAGGGAGATGTGGGTGACACATCTCTGTTTCTATTACATAGGTCAGTATTTGGAAAATCAGCCAAGGCTCAGGGAGCAAGTTGAGGACATGAGTGTGCATAATCAAAAGACCCAGAGAACAGGGAGATTAAGAGGTGAGGGCTAACAGGGTCCTAGAAAGTGTGAGTCAGGGACACGGGCCCAGGTCCCAGACCAGAGCAAATTGCCAGGAGAAGCTCAAGATCTGGGGAGGAGTTTGACTAACTGACATATGCACCAAATACCGAAAGAGAATTTTGATGCTTGAGGCAATATTCTAGTTCCTGTGTTTTACATCTGAGGCAAAAGATGGGCCTTCCTGTTTTCCAAATGAAGATAATTAAAAAATGCTTTCTAAATTTTCAATTCATTTGCTAACCCAAATTCAACTGGAAGTTTCCAGCTTACCTTTATGCTATATGGGTATTGAAGGCTTTCTGTGGCTCTTTGGGGGAAAAAAAAAACACAAACAAAAGTGCATGAGTTTGAATTCAGAAAATAAAGTTTTTGATTATTCAGTGATGATGAATTACAATTACTTTGTTAAAAATATGTTTTTTTTTTCTGTCCAGGATAATACCTTTATTATCTTCAAAGAACAAAATAAACCAATTTACCATTAATTATTTATTCAACAAATTTTATTGAGTGTCTACTGTGCATATATGCCAGGCACTGTTTTAGGTAGCTGGGTTAAATAGGAAAATAAAACCAGTATTTCTGCCTTTGTAAATTCCATTATAAGCAGTACACAAAATTCAAGCAAATAATATGACTGTCATTATAAATAATAATATGGACAAATGAAAGATCAGGGGGAAAGGAGTTGGAAGTACAGGAGAGAAAGGATTTTGATCGTTTATAGCATTTTTGAGGCAGGTTTTGTTGAGATGTTGATATATGAGCACAATCTTGAAGGCAGTGATGTCTATGGGAAAGTGGTCCTGGCAGAGGGAACGTGCAGACACCCTAGTGCCACAGCCTGCTGAGTGTATTCAAAGGACAGCAAAGAGACTGTTGTGGCTGGAGTAGAGTGAAGGGCGGGAGAGGGTATAGATAAGGTCAGCTCAGTGAGGGAGATGAGTATGTGAGGAGATGGTGTACAACTTGGGCTTTAATCCCAATTGAAAGGCAGAGCCATTGCAGTTTGGAGTGGATGAGGTTCACCATCTGAAGTCTTTTAAAGGCTCACTAGCTGCTCTTGGAGAATAAACTACAGGGGTGGGGGAAGCAAGGGCAGAAGTCAGTCACCAGTTAACAGGCTGGTCCATTAACCAGGTAAATAAGAAATTGCCTTCCTTTTCGCTATAGATTGAAAAAAAAAATAAAAAGCTCAAGTCACACTGTTGTTACTGTTTTCACTAGAGTAAGATCTGACACTCAAAGTCAGCAAAGGAACTGCACTTTGAGAGACATTGTCTGTTGTTTGGTACCTTTATTTTTTTAGGACTAAAAGGTGATATGAAATAGCAGAGAGCACATCTCTCTCCTTTGTACTGCTCTGTGGCATTTCAGGATCTGAGAAGACTGTTCTAGTATTGAAGTTTACATACTGTCATGCCCACAATTCTGGTCAACCATTCCCAATGCAGCTTGCGTCCTCAGAACTGAGTTTTGAAGCTGAAATTCCCAGTAGGACGTGGATTTTTTTGTGTCCTTTTTTCTTTCTATAAAAAAATGTGTTCATGAAGCCCAAATAACAGTTACCACATTAGTGGATAAAAAAGAATGGGATGTGTCATATTTGGAGCAGCCGTCGGGGAAAAGGCATGCACAACGTGTGGAGAAATTTGATGGAGGCAAAGAAATATGTTAAAGGAGATAAAGCTTCTGGGGTGGAAAGCAGAATGACTCAACCCATTCAGGAGACAGTGGTGTGAAAACTGCATTGTCTTGAAAAGTAGGACCTTTGCCTGGGGCATGATGCCCATCAACAACAGCTGAACAGCTCCACTCTTGGCATATGGGCATTTCTGAAACTCACTTTGTGTGTGGAACCAAGTGTTCATAAAAGTAGTTTTTGATGAAGCTTCTTTATTTTTTTCTTTTAAAAATATTTATCTAAATTCAAGTTAGTTAATATACAGTGTAGTATTAGTTTCAGGAGTAGAATTCAGCAATTCATCACTGACATATAACACCCAGTGCTCATCCCAGCAAGTGCCCTCCTTAATGTCCGTCGCCAATTTAACCCATCTCCCCACCCAGCACCCGCCAGCAATCCTCAGTCTGTTTTCTGTATTTAAGAGTGTCTTATGGTTTGCCCCTCTCAGTTTTTATCTTACTTTTGCTTCCCTACCCCTATGTTCATCTGTTTTGTTTCTTAAATTCCACATATGAGTGAAATCATATGATATTTGTCTTTCTCTGCTTGACTTATTTTGCTTAGCATGATACCCTCTAGTTCCAACCATGTGGTTGCAAATGGCAAGATTTCATTCTTTTGGATCACTGAGTAATATTCTAGTGTGTGTGTGTGTGTGTGTGTGTGTGTGTGTGTGTGTGTGTGTGTGTAAATCTTACGACCCACTTATCCAAACTTTTACCTTTTTGACCAGGAATATCCTCAGTTACATCACTTGACACAAGGCCTGGTAGTAAGTAAATCATTATGATCTAACCATTTTTGAGCACTTATTGTATGACCCAAACTATAGTAAGTAATACTAAGGATAGAAAAAGGAAATGTAAGACTTGACAATTCCTCTCAAGAAAGTTTCAGTCATGTCAGGAGAGAAAAACATACCTTTGTGAAGTAAATTTGAACAATGAAACATTTAATTATATGTCTGAATATGTGGTAAAGAAAATATATTCTGCAAGAAAATTAGAGCTTTCACAAATGACTTTCAAAAAAAGTTGGCCATCCTATGCAGGGCTTAACAGAAAGTCGTTGCTTTAACTATTCCCTTAATGTCTTAATACAAATTGCAGCTAATGAGATATTTACTCTTAAAATGTTTTCATGGAAATAGCAATCTATGATAGATGTCAGTGTAAGACATTTTGGACATTGAAATGCAGGATGCCGTGATAGGAACCGTTATTTATGATTCATTTGAAGTGTTGAAATTCAAACAATAGGATAAGTTTTATTTGGATTATACCGTTTTACACCTCATAGTATTTGAATATAATAAACAAATTAGTAAAGGCATTTTGGTTATTGGGAGTTTACATGTAAAAGGCCAGATTTCCAGCTTCTCTTGAAACATCTGAAGATCTCCTTTTGGTCTGCAATCTCACAAGGCAATAGCATCTCAGAGCTGAGTTGCAGGTGGCTTCTCCAGTTTTCCATGACTCCACTGTTCCTTACTGCTCTTTCTTTTTTCCTCCCCCCAGCATGCTTTAGCAGTTCCTGTTCAATACCTAGCCAGCTCCCTCTTGGCATGTGAATTTGTGATTCCCTGATGAGGCTTACCCTCCACCAAATACATTTATGCCTTTTGCAACATTCTTTCTACTTGAAGGCATTACATTGAAATTCACTTCTCTAGGCAACCCATTACAGTGTTGGACACACTATTGCAAACGTCCTTCCCTGCATTGAGCCTGTATTCTTATAATTTCTTTTTCTAATTTTATCCTTTAAAGCAAAAATGTCTTTTCTTCCTCCTTCATGTGTATATGCAAAATACATATAGCTATCAAATAATGCCAAGAAACCCCATTTAATAATGTCACTTATTTTTCACCCTGACCCTGAACATTCCTTGTGCTCTGGTTTTGTTTTTAAAGTTTTTTTTTTTTTAGTTTTATGGATTTTTAAATTTTGAGTTGATTGTAGACTCAAATGGAATTGTAAGAAACAATACAGAATGACCAAGTGTACCCATTACTCAGTTTCTCCCAACAGTAGTTAATACCTGGTAAAATAATAATACAATTTCAAAACCAGGATGTTAACATTGATATTGTCAAGACACAGAATCTTTCTATAACCACAAGGATCCCTCGTGTTGTCCTTTTATAATTGCACCTACACCCACGTCTACTTCCTCTGTGTCAATATGTGTTTTCTATTTGTATAATTTTGTGATTCAAGAGTGATATATAAGGAATCATATATAATATTTTAGGATTGATTTTTTTTTGCTCAGCATGATTCTCTGGAGATTCATCTAAGTTGTGTGTTAATAGTTCATTCTTATAGACATCCAGATGGCCAACAGACACATGAAAAGATGCTCAACATCATTGATTATCAGAGAAATACAAATCAAAACCATGATGAAATACCATCTCATACTGGTCAGAATAGCTAAAATTAGCAACTCAGGAAACAACAGATGTTGTCAAGGATATGGAGAAAGGAAAACCCTCTTACACTGTTGGTAGGAATGCAAACTGATGCAGCCACTGTGGAAAACAGTATGGAGGTCCTTCAAAAAGTTAAAAATAGAACTACCCTATGACCCAGCAATTGCACTACTAAGTATTTATCCACAGGATGCAAAAGTACTTGAAGGGGCACATGCACCCCGATGTTTATAGCAGCATTATCAATAGCCAAATTATGGAAAGAGCCCAAATCTGTTGACCGATGAATGGTTAAAGACAAAGTGATATATATGAATGTATATATGATATATATATACACATACACCTATATATATATATATATATATACCCATATATATATGTAAAATATATATATATATATACATATATATATATATACACACACACACACACACACACACACGTAAAATATATAAAGGAATATTACTCAGCCATCAAAAAGAATAAAATCTTGCCATTTGCAACATGGATGGAGGTAGAGTGTATTATGCTAAGCAAAATAAGTCAGGCAGAGAAGAACAAATGCCATTTGATTTCACTCATTTGTGGAGTTTAAGAAAAACAGATGAAAATGGAGAAAGAGGGAGAAAAGAGGGAAGCAAATCATAAAAGACTATGAAGAACTATAAAGAACAAACTGAGGGTTGATGGAGAGGGGGTGGGAGGTGGATGGGCTAAGTGGGTGGTATGTGTTAAGGAGGTCACTTGGGATGAACACTGGCTACTCCTGAATGCTACTCCTGAAACCAGTATTACTCTATATGGTAACTAACTAGAATTTAAATAAAAATTTGGAAAAAAAAATTCCTTCTTGTATTGCTGAGTGGTATTTTATGGCATGGATGTATCAGTCTCTTTAAGCATTCATCACTGAAGGACATGTGGGTTGTTTCCATTTTTTGACCATTATAAACAAAGCATTTATAAATATTTGTGTACAGGTTTGTAAATACAACTCTTGATTTCTCTGGGATAAATGCCTAGAATTGCAATTGCTGGGTAGTCTCGTTGTAGAATATTTAGTTTTTTAAAGAAACTACCAAACTCTTTACTAGAGTGGCTCTACCATTTTACATTGCCACCAGCAATGTATTAATGATCCAGGTGGTATTTGATGTTGCCAATATTGTTTATTTTAGTCATTTGATATGTATGTAGTGGTGCCTCATTGTGGTTTTAAATGAGGCACCTTTGGTGTTAAAGGCATTCCTTTAAAGGCAATTGGTGGTGAACATATTTTTATGTGTTTGTTGACTTCTGTGTGTGTATATGTGTGTGTGTACGTGTGTGTGTATCTATATAGTGTGTGTTTGTGTGTGTGTGTGTGAAACGTCTTTTGCATGTTTTCCAATTGGATTGTTTGCTTTCTTAATGTTGAATTTTGAATTTTAAAAAACGTATTCTAGATTCTAGTCCTTTGTGAGATATGAATTTGCAAATATTTTTCTCCTACTCTATAGCTTGCTTTTCATCCTTTTATCAGGGTCTTTTGCAGAGCAGAAGTTTTAAAATTTGATGAAGTTTAATTTATAAATTTTCCTTTGATGGATCATGCTTTTGGTGTCAAGTCTAAGAAACTCTTTGCATCGCCCTAGATCATAAAGATATTCTCCAAGGTTTTTTACAAGTTTTATAGTTTTATATTTTGCATTTAAATTCATGATATTTTTTGAGTTAGTTTCTTGTATAAGGCGTGAGACTTAGGCCAAGGTTCATTTCTTGCCTGCCTCCCCCTTTCTTTCTTTCTTTCTTTCTTTCTTTCTTTCTTTCTTTCTTTCTTTCTTTCTTTCTTTCTTTCTTTCTTTCTTTCTTTCTTTCTTTTTCTTTCTTTCTTTCTCTCTTTCTTATCTTTTTCTCTTTCTCTCCCTTTCTCTATTCCTTCCTTCCTTCCTTCCTTCCTTCCTTCCTTCCTTCCTTCCTTCTTCCTCCCTCCCTCCCTCCCTCCCTCCTTTCTTCCCTTTCTTCTCTTTCTTTCCTTTCTTCTCTCTCCTTTCTTTGTACTGTTTTTCTCTGGCTGTTATATCGCTTCCTAAAATGAGTTGGGAAGTGCTTATTCCTCTTCTATTTTCTAGAAAAGATATTGTACAAATGGTTTTAATTTTTCTTTAAACATTTGGCAGAAATCTGTGAAACTATGTGGGCCTGAGAATTTCTTTTTTGTGAGTTTTAAAATTACACATTAGATTTCCTTAATATTGCAGGACCATTTCAGTGATTTCTTTTATATATGGATGAGTTGTAAGAGTTTGTGGTTTTCAAGGTATTGGTCCATTTCATCTAAGTTGTCAAATTTGTTTGTTGAGTTGGTTGTAGTAAACCCTTATTATCATTTTGATGTCTGCAGAGCCTGAAGTGACATCCATTGTTTCAATTCTGATATTGGTAATTTGTGTCGTGTCTCTTGTTTTTCCTTTGTCACTCTTGTCTAGGGTTTTGGCTATTTTTATATTATGCTACTCTGGATCTTATTTAAACCAGTTTTAGCTGACTTTGTCTGATGATGCTCTGGCATAAGAAGGGAGGAGAGGACACTGCTTCATTACTGCCAGATGGAGGTCGAAGTTCAAGTTCTCCATTTTGCCTGCACCGACACCTGAGGTGAGGGTTCATTATTACTTTTGGGTGGAGATGGGAGTTCTAGTTCTCCAGGTTGTCTTCAATGTCATGCAGTGAGGCATTGTTTTGATACCACTGGGCAATGGTGAACAGCCTAACTCTCCACTAAGGCCTCCACCTCCACCACCCCAGCAGGGTCTTGGAAAAGTATGTTATTATTTCCAGGTGGAGATAGAAATTTTGGCTCCCCATACAATCTCCACCTACACTGCTGGTGGAGATGAAAGTCATAGTGCTTTATTTGGCCTTCTCTGATATCGTTTGGTATGGGTTTGGGGATACTTGTTTACAGCCTCATAAAGGTGGAAGTCTAAACTCTCTATTAGCTTTTGCTGTTGTGGATGTGGGAGTGAGACCATAGTTTTTTCTATGTTGTTTGTCCAGAGTAGAGCAATTATTGTCTAAAAGTTTTCTGTGTTGCTAGACTGGCCTTTTCTTGTTTATGTGGCTAGAGACAGGAGGCTTTTGTTGGGGCTTTTTTTCTGTGCCCATTGGCATTTTCAGGTTGCCAATTTCCTTAGCTCCAAGTCAGAGATATATGAGGCAAAAAGAAAATTTATGTCACTCCTTGGCTCCTATCTGATCAGTCTTCTTTTCTCCAAATTTGAGAAATTTTATGCATTTTATATATGATGTCCAGGGAGGTTAGTTGTAGTTAGCAAGGAGGAATAGGCAAGAATATTTCTACTTTATATTCTTGGAAGCAGAAGTCTGCTCTACTTTTGATGGTTAAAATGTGATGCATTACCTAATCCTTATCCATGCCTTAGACTCAGAAATCCACAGCAGACAGACCACAGGGATGGTGACATTTACATCCAGTATCATTTTTGGAAAAATGTATAGTCGATGCTGAGACAACCATGGTTTGGCATTCAACTCATAATTACTGAGTGCCAGCTATGTGGCAGTCACTGTTCTAGAAGAATGCAACAGGGACTAGTTATCACAGATGATGTCCTCCTGCTGTTCCCAAATTATTTGGAATTAATATTATTTTCACTATGAGTGTATAAGGTGGGCCAGCTTCCTATAGCTCCCTCTATACCTAATCTAGAAATTGCAGACGTACTATCTCTTTTATTCATATAGTTCAGATATCTGCTCTTAAGCTGAACTTGAAATTCAGGCCGTCTGAGACCTCCAGAGAGCAGGATCATCAGATCTATAATCTTACCACAGTATTCAGAAGGGAAAAAAGAAGGATCTTTTGGAAGTCTAGCAAAATGTTCCTGAATGATTTCTTATAAATATGTCCTGTTTCTTTCCACTTTCCATCACCACCATTACTCTTTGTATTCCCAATTCTCTTCTTATTTCTCCTTTTCAGGGCCAGGCCAGCAAGCACTACCTCCATGCTTATCCCCAGGATGTGACCAAGGAAAGTGGTATCTCCTGGCAGTGGATTAACTGGGAAATGCACGTTGGGAGGTGCACAGCAGACATACCTGGGGGCCTAGGAACTATATGCCCACCAACCCAATATTCTGATATAACACACCCTCAAGAAATAAAAATCTTGCCCTGGTTGGATATCACTGTGATGGGAAACAGGGAAGAATGGGTAGTATCAGATGATGGGCGAAAGGAGCTGCATTTTTTTTTAACTAGTGGAAGGATGATAATATAACAGGGCCCTTGAAGGAGATCATGTAGTAATAAAACACAGTCCATGTGATTTGGAGTCAGTCATATTTCTACCCCATAGAAGTACACTGTCCAGAATAGTAAATACAAATGGTTATTTAAATTTAAACTAGTTAAATTTAAATTAAAAATTAAAACTTATTTCTTTAGTTGCACTTTTCATACTTCAGATGCTCTCAAGTCACCCGTGGATAGGCCGCTGTACTGGATGCTGAGAGTTGGAACACTCCACTCCTGTAGAAAGTTCTGTTGAAGATTACTGCTATAGAGTATTGTTACTTCTTGCTCTCTTGTTACCTTTAGGCCTTTAACTTTTTGGATATACTATTTATTTTACTGCTTCCCTGTTTTATCCTGAAGACCTGCCCCATTCCCCCTTCCTGCCTGCCCCTGATTTTGCCACCAACCTTAGTTTTGAAGAAACTAAGGGTTGTTGTCAACACTTGCCAAAGATCTGACCTCTGACTTCTCCATTGGGTTTTGACCTTTGGCTTTATTACTTAGTACATAATGGCCTCAACCTGCTCACACCTGAGTTAGGGTACTTGGCTCCTGATTTGGCCTTAGCAACTGGTTTGTCTTCTCCTCCCAACTCTCTGAGTCAGTTTACTTTAAAATTTTAGTTCATGGCTTTCTTGTACTGGATTCATATAATCTGTCCTTAATTTACCAGTCTTTGTAGTTTTGCTTGTACCTCTCAATATGTGAGATTGTAGACAGCAGTGTTTTATTATTGTACTATAACTGAGCTTCATTTTTAGCCATTATTGTGGGAAAAGTTTTCAAAATGTGTTTAATACTTAGTCAACACTATATATATACGTATATATATATATATATGTATATATATACGTATATATATATACATATATATATACGTATATATATATGCATGTATATATATATATACATATATATATGTATATATATATATATGTTTAATATTACAAGAAGGAATTTGGAAGTGTGAGGCTTTCACTGATAACTACTTGGAAGAAAGCTGAACATAAATTCCAGGTAGATGAAAAATTTGTAAATCTTTATATACTATACCTAGAGCAATGCCGCACACAACTTGAAAGCCACCAACTTCTCTGCATTATTGGCTAAATATTAATTATTGGTGTTTCTATCCCCAGAAACATTTCTTAACTAAAATAGTGTAATTCAGCTTCACAAAATTTGAAAATAAAAGAAGTCCAAATTTCTAGTTAATCCCATTTAAAGAAAGATCCATTGAAGATGACTCCAGTGATTAATTATGTACAAAAATGTTAGGGTTTTTTCCTTGACATTAATTTGTCATTTCAAGATGCACAGAGAAAAATTGCTAAGGGAGGAATCCTGCAATAAAGAGAATATAGAAGCAAAGGAGAACCAATTAAAGTGGGTAAATTATTAGGAAATGTAATCAATCTTCAATTATCTAAGGACTTACCAGTTCGAGTATGTATTTCTTCATTTGTTAGGGAATCATAGAAAAGGAGAGTAAAGTGGAAGTTTAATCACTGATTAAAGCCAGTCTAAAACCTAATTGCATCACTAAGTATGGTGCTTTTCACAAAGTGGGCACTTAATAAAACTTATGGAATTGTAGATAAAAGAAAGATAGACCACTGCAAATTAAAATCAGCCAGTGAATTTAAAATGCCTCTTTTGTGGAAAGCACGTTACTAAGAATTCTATAGAAAACAGAAAATAATTTATAGATTCTAAAAAAAAGATTAAAAAGTGTTTCTGTAATGAATGAAAAACAGCAGTGTCTGACATTTTCTTATTGCTTTGTGAGATACTTTATATAATATTATATGCACATGTTTTGATAGTTGGATATTAGATATATACCTAGAAGGCATACTTAGAAGACATTACAAAAATTTGATTTTTAATTAATAACTTATCTTATGAGTCCACCTAACAAAACTCAATTTAAAATAAATTGCATTAACCTCTGAGATTTTTCTTTTCTTCTTGAACCATAATAGAAATCCTATTGAAGGGTACCATTTAAACACTTTTAAAAATAGTGGCCTGAATTCTGTGTTCATCATTTCTACATGTTATCTAGAGACTTATTTGAAAATGTGCATGTTGAAGCTGTTGACTTATGTTATTCAAACAGTTTCATTGAGTTCAAAAACCAAAATCAAAGTATTGTTAAGCATTTGTTTCCAATTTAGGTAATCTAAAAATAAAGTTGTTTTACTTGTGTTAAAAATGGGAGGAAATCTTGACCAAATAAATTATTTTGAGAATCCCCCTTTTTTTTTTTTTTTTGTATTTGGGCAGGGCCAATGCCACCATATGGGTTTCTTTTTCTCTTTTTCTCATTTGAAATTCAAATATATAGGCTAATGCTTACATTTTACTGTTTCTTTCTGTTGTTTTTCTTGTAGGTGGAGGTAGGTATGCAACTTGTTGGTTTTTTTTCCTGTCAAAGTTTTTTTTTTTTTTTAATTAAAAAAATTTTAAATTTTAAGTAGACTCTATGCCCAATGTGAGGCTTGAACTCATGACCTTGGGATCAAGAGTGGCACATTCTACTGATTGAGCCAGCTAGGTGCCCCAGTATCAAAGTTTTTCTTTATTAAAATTGTCTTTCAGTTCAGTCTGTGTTTTGGGATGAGGACCCAACCCAGGGACTATTAACCCACAGCTGAGGCATCTGGGAATTGTGCTCATCTGATAGTAGGAGGTACTTAAAGTAACAGTAGAGTTGAGAGCTGGGGATGATGTTGCCATGCTGTATGTGTAGAAGTCTAGGAAAGTGGTGAGGGGGAGAACAGAGACATGGGTGATCTTTGAAAGACATGGAGGCGTGTCTTAGTTCCTGCCTTCCAATTCCATTTCTGAGATCCTTATGGTCTAGTAAGTGCTTCATTTCCCTTTCTTTGAATGCCCATGGAATTTGCATGTTTACTTTTATATTAAGCCTTGTTTTCATTAAACTAGTTTTAAAAGATTTCTGATCCTTGCAACTAAATATATCATTACTAAAACATAGGTTTTTTACATTCTTCCCTGAATATTTTTCTTGATGTATCTATTTTATTTAACCTATGGCTCTTAATTGATCCCATTGAATGTCATTGTTTTAAATTTATGCCACATTAAGATTATTATAACTACAACTCTGTTTTCTTTGCTATCTAATATTTATCTTTTTGGAGTTTTTTTTACCATATTTTGTAATGACTTCTAAATTCTGCAATGTTCCTTTAAATAAATGTTCTTTGTAAATGCGATAAAACAAGAAGAAGCTTGGAGGCATTTTCTCATTCTGAAGCTTGTTAGTGTCACATGTTATAATTTTGTTATCTTTAATCAGTAGGCTTTTTAGTGTTGTTGACACTTTGTGATATGAACCAAAATCAATGTCTATATGCCACCAATACAATAATTGGTAATAACTATTTAATATCATATAGTTAGATAATTAATGGGCTTTCCCCTCCTCTTTATCAGATTTAATGAAGTAGAGACAGCTATTTTCTTTTTTTTAATGTTTTATTACTTATTTTTGAGAGAGAGAGGCAGAACATGAGTGGGAAGGGCAGAGAGAGAGGGAGACACAGAATCTGAAGCAGCTCCAGGCTCTGAGCTGTCAGTACAGAGCCCGACATGGGACTCAAACTCACGAACCGCGAGATCATGACCTGAGCTAAAGTCGGACACTTAACCGACTGAGCCACCCAGGCACCCCGAGACAGCTATTTTCTACATACCCATTTTACCTCCCAGATTAAAAGTGTATAGAGTTAAGGATGTGATATTTTACTTTACACAACATAAAATACTGTCATATTTCCAAAGACTAAACCTAAGTTGGGTATTCAGAAAATAAGATATAAAAACCAATGTCAAAGTAACATAGATCATTGATGTTAAAGTATAAGCACAATTATTTTTATTCTTTAAACACAATAAGAAATGGATTATTTTGAAAGGTCAGCATTTTATATAAATGGGACATGAACAATAACTCAACTCTTTCCCTAAGGATTACATTCAAGCTATGTGAGTTTATCCCTTACTTAGAACAAGGTCAGCAGTTCCACACCAGAAATGGTGGTACTCTGGAGAGTGGCAAACCTTTTCAACTTGGGTTGAATTTAAATTAAACTAGAATTTGCAGACACTGTCTTCTTGAAAGATTGTAAATCCAAGAAAATAACCAAAGTAATTGTTTTTTTTAATGTAGAGTTTCATAAAAGATTTACATTTTTTTTTAAATTTTTTTTTTCAACGTTTATTTATTTTTGGGACAGAGAGAGACAGAGCATGAACGGGGGAGGGGCAGAGAGAGAGGGAGACACAGAATCGGAAACAGGCTCCGGGCTCCAAGCCATCAGCCCAGAGCCCGACGCGGGGCTCGAACTCACGGACTGTGAGATCGTGACCTGGCTGAAGTCGGACGCTTAACCGACTGTGCCACCCAGGCGCCACAAGATTTACATTTTTAATAAAATCTGTAGGAAAAATTTTTTGCTGGGGATGCATAATGTTTGTAGTTGGATTAACAGTTTTGGAAGTGTGTGGATAGAAGAGGGTAGCATCGATTGGACAACAGCATGAAATTGCATGTCAAAGAGCTGTAGGTTTAAGTACTGAGTTTCTTTTCTTACTGTGTGATCTTGAATAAATCACTTAGTATCTCAAGTACATTTTTCTTATCTGTGAAATGGAGGCAATAATAGTGCTCCCCTTCTAGGGTTCCAAGGATTAAGTGAGATAAGAATAGCACTTAAGAAAGTGTCTAACAGAGTAAGCTCTTAGTAGTATCAGATTATTATTATTATTATTTATTATTAGTATCAGATTATTATTATTTATTATTATTATTTATTATTAATACTACTATTATTATTATTACTAGGAAGTAGTGTGATTGATCTTATGGAGATTTTAAGGACCAAAAGCTAAATTGATGTACTGTATCACATCATATTTCTTGCAACAACTATGCTTCAATTTTTTTGTAACACAGCTTCAGATATAAGCCAAGTTTCATTATTTTCTTCAAAGCTTGTCAATAGACTATTCATCTGTGATATTTGAGAGTGACTACTAAAAACTAGATTATATTTTAATGTTTTTCCTAATTATACCTTTTTGTTTTGTTCTGGAAATCACCAGTTTGATGGTGACAATTAAATTAAATCAAATTTATGATGGGTTTATGTAATAATTTCCCAACTGATGTATGGAGATACTATACTATTTATAACTTTTTTTTCTCTATCTACCAAATCTCTCTGTACAGGTCACTTTCTGTTTCATGCATATTACTCAAGTATTCTCTGGGCTCGCTCACGTGCTCACACTCCCTCTCTCTCCCTCTGTCTCCCTCTCTCTCTCTCTCTCTCTCTCTCTGTCTCTCTCCCTCTCTCTCTCTCTCTCTCTCTATATATATATATATAATATAATATATATATATTATAATATAATGGTGGTGGCAAGCGGGCAGGAATATCTTTGTTGGTTTCACACTTCTGATCTTAATTTAGATTCAGCCAGGACATGCCTCTGTATAAGTAAAATGTTACTTTTTAAAATTTGAATTTGTGTTAATTATTTAATTACCGTGTCATAGAAAAAAATCTTTTCATTGTGGGTGGGTGTGGTTGGGATGGGGAGAGAGAGAAAGAAAAAGATAGAGAAAAGAGTTGTACTCCTTTTTCTCTTGGGACGTTTTGGCATCTGTGCTCCTGCTCTTGTTTCTCTCCCTGTTAGCAGGGGCCATGGGGTCCATAATTTTTAAGGTACTCCCTCTTCTAATGCTCTTTATTCCGGTCTTCGTCTTTTTCTGGTCAATGAAACTTCAGCTGTTTTTTTTTTCCCTTTGTTAGTTTGGGCTCCCTAACATCATTCTTGTGTTCTATGAGTGTTTTCAGATCCTCTGTCTCAGGATTATCTCTTTTTTTCATGTTTATGTGGTTTTGAGAGAGAGACAGAAAGAGCATGCATGGGGGAGAAGCAGAGAGAGAGAGAGGGAGACATGGAATCCGAAGCAGGCTCCAGACTCTGAGCTGCCAATACCAGAGCCCGATGTGGGACTTGAACTCACAAACCAGAAGATCATGACCTGAGCCGAAGTGGGCTGCTTAATCAACTGAGCCACTCAGGTGCTGCTCTCAGGATTCTTCTAAAGATTTAATTGCTGTCTCAGCTTGCTGTCCCATCTCCTCCTCCATCCACCGTTTACCTTCTTGACAGGATGCTCTTTGCTGTTTCCTTACTATCTAGTTCTATGGTTTTTATTTTATTTTATTTGTTTATTTTGTAATGTTTGTTTATTTATTTAATATAATTCATTGTCAAGTTGGCTAACATGCAGTGTATACGGGGTGCTCTTAGTGTTTGGGGGTAGATTCCCGTGATTCATTGCTTACATACAACAGCCAGTGCTCTAGTTCTGGTCTTTACTATTGTTCTTTCGTTGTTAACAAAGATGCTGAACTTGTTCTTTTAAAAGGCATTTTATGGCCTCTTACTCACCTTTTCAGTATGTGAAAAGTCTTTGACCAGTTAGAGGTGTAGAAAGTAAATGAACTCTGTAGAGTTGTGTAATGTAACTTCATTCCAAAACTTTCGTCCTACACCTTGTGTCCAAAAGAAAGGGCTCCTTTAAAGTGGTATTATTGGGAGGTTGATAAAGGGAGCATCTTGATATTTGTAAGATATAGCTTTTATATTCCTGGTAGCTCTATAAATAATTAGCACATGGCTATTATTTTTCTTTCTTTAAAATACAAAATTAGCATTTAAAAAACGAAAAAGAAATGGTGGACATCACTGTTGCTTGCTTGTCAGGTCCCCAGTCTTTTCCAGCCTCCTTGCAGGTAAGTGCACTATGGACTCTGGCCCATGAACTATCCCTTTGTGGCTGCAGAAGTGAGAAGCTCCAGTATCAGTCAGGCTTCACTCAGGGAAGCAGACCACTGAATACTGTGGAGTAAGGATTTGTGATAGGAATAAGGCCTTGTAAAAATTGTAGGGGAAGCTAGAGAACAGAGCTGCTAACCAGCCCCTCTGATGCACTGGTGTGGCTCAACAAGGTCAGGGGATTTCTGAAGCTATTTAGATTCAGCTAGGACATGCCTCTCTATATAAGCAAGATGTTCCTTTTTAAAATTTCATTTTGTATTAATGATTTAATTACATGTGCAGCTGCTAGCGTAGGACTATAAAGGAGAACTGGTAGAAAAATCTGTGGAAGGTTACTGTTTCTATGTTTGGTGATGAGTAGGGGTTCCTGTTCATTAGCTGAGTTAGCAATTTGGAGGTGAAGGCAGACTGGGGAAGAGTGAGAATAAGCTGAATCTAGGAGTACGTTTGGGTCTGCTCTCAACATGAAGAAGATTAAAGACAAGCTGAAATCTTTTGGAAGATCTTTGTGTTTCTTATTGCCTTTAAACTCGGATGACCTTCAGAAAGTAATGGTGGCTGCTTTATTTCTCACACATTGATTTCTTCTTTCAACCCCTTTTAAATGAGAACCATATAGAGGAAGAGGACTCTGGGAAACATAGCTCTAGATTAGCCAACTTGATAAAGTAGAGAACAATGGTGACCACCTCTTGTCAGTGTGGCATCTGTTCATAGTGCTTTGAACCACATTTATGTCTAATAGCTAAATCATGATTCCACTTAATGTGATGCATCTACACAAAACTGAAAACATGCTAATTTGTATCCTCCCCCAAAAGAGGACACAAAATTCTACAGTCATTTCATCTGTCTTTGGGTATTGTTCGTATCTTTACTAGCTGAGTCCCACTCTGTTTTTGAAATCTTCTAACTTAAATACTGACATATTAGCTAATTGTTATTAACACATATTACGTTTAATAGTAGGACAGCAGGAGAAAACAAAGTGATAAAGAAAAAGACATATCTATCTATCCATCCATCCATCTATATAGATATATGGACATATACACAAAAATGTATGCACACAACTATATCAAAGAAAGGAGGAAACAGTCATAACTATTATAGTGTTCATTTTTGGGAATAGTCACATGGTTGTAGCTGGTGTTTAGACCTTGCTTCTTTTAATACCTGTTCCTTATTCCTTTTGCCTTCAGCAAGCAACTGAGCTGATCATGGTTTCTTGACAGGTGGGGTGTCCCAAACCTGAATTCCTGAAGGGTCTATGCCATTAGTAGTTCTGTTATTTTGAAGTATTTTAGTGTTCCATGAAGTTTTCATTGTAAGAATATGAGTCCTGAGAAGTGTTCTGTGTTATAAACATCTGCCTCCCTACCATGTTGTGTAGAAACAATACAATTGTATTAGTTTTTTTATTAGTCCATACCAAGTTACCATAAACTAGCAATTTAAAACAATACCCGTTTATTATCTCCCAGTTTTTGTGGGTTAGGAGTTTAGGTGCAAATTAGCCAGGTGCTCTGCCCATAGTCTCACCAGGCTGAAACCAAGTTGTTGCCAGGGCTGTGATCTCATCTGATACTCAAGATTCTCTTCTATGGTCATTCAGACTATTGGCTGAATTCAGTCCCTTGTAGTTCTAGGACCAAGGTCCCACTTATTTTCTGTGTATTGACTGAGGGGGAGAGAGGGTTGCTTTCAGCTCCTAGAAGGTGCTCATGGGTTCTAGACCTGAGGCTGTCTTATCTAACAACATGACGGCTATTTTTCCAGGTCCAGCAGGAGAATCTTACTCCAGTCTGCTGCAGCTGAGTCTTATATAATGTAACCTAATCAAGGGAGTGCCTATCCAATCATATTTGTAGGTTTTGCCCACATTCGAGGGGAGGGAGTTATACTAGTGCGTGCCCTAGTGAGTGGGAGTTTGGGGAGCTATCTAAGAATTCTGCCACAACCACACAATTTTATCTTGGTAGTCAGAATAAATCATTGTACCCTCTACAGTTCCTTCTTTGACTGCTGATTCACCATCATGTGGAGTGGCCAGGTGGCAGTTTCACCTTAAGTTTCTTTGAATTATTGTTGCATCCCCCATTAGGAACATTCCTTCCTTTGGAATGAATGTCTCTAAACTAGCAGATCTCAAGTTTGTGGGGGCAGGAAGCAAAACTTTTGCCAAATGTTACTCAGTAACAGTAAATCATCTTCCATTCCTTGTTTCTGCAACCAATGAATCTTGGCTATGGGGAACAAAACCCCAGCATCATATGTTGGTCATTCATTCAGAGCATATGCTACATGCGGAAGGACATTACTCCAACCCTACAGTGTGTGACCATCCAATTGACACTGTATTAGAATCTTTCCATTGATTCCAGGAAACATGGTAAGATGAATGAATTCAGTGAGCAAAAACCCATTGGTGCTTTTTACTTACTGTAAAATATGTTTCTTGGATGGAAGCGATGCTGTGTAGAATACCATGCTGATAGATAAGACATTCTAAAAGTGCACAGATGGTGGTTTTGGCTGAAGCCTTGTGGTTGAGGATGGCAAATTTGTATCCAAAATGATTGTCTTAAGTGAGAAAAGATTTCTGCCTTTTCCATGAAAGAAATGGTTCAAAATAATCAACCTACCATGAGGTGTCTGGTTCCCCTGGGGAATAGCACACCATGTTCTCAGTGTTAATTTCTGCTATTTTTAGGTTGAGTAATGAGCAGTGGCTTTTGACAGAGTGGCCTTTGTAAGTGGAAGTACATATTGCTAAGTTCATGAGCAACTTTCATCTTTACCACCATGACCACTTTATTCGTGAACCAGTGGAGCAAAGTCAGGAATGGCTAAGGAAAGACGCTGAAAAGCATCTATAGAATGATTACTCTTGTACACCTGATTTCTAAAGTTTCTTCTGCTAGAGTCCCTCTTCAGTGGCCATTGACATGATACACAAGTATCTTCATACTCGGTGCTCATTTTCTGAGGTCCATCTACAGGCTTCTTACCCAGAACTTTTTAACAAATCCAGTCACGTGTCTTCCAAGTCCCTGACTAGCAAACAAACTATAGCCCTTGCCTAAGAATCAGCATAGATCCATACTTGTAGACATCTCTCATTCTAGGCAAAGGAAAAAAAAATAGGTGCATTGCTCAGAATTGTACCTGCTAGGGCTTTTCCTTCATGACTGTCCTCAGGGCCACCCCACAGTGGGACTTTAGTGGAGTAGCCCTTCACTTTGAGGTAGTGTCAGTATACTGTGCAGAGCCATCTGTAAGTCCATCACCACTTTTTTTTCTCATTGGTCAGCTGGTGAAAGGAACTTCCATATGTGTGGGCTGATAAAGTGAAGGCAAGGTAGCAGAAGTAGGAATCACAGGAATCTGGATTATTTGGTCATACACCTTGCTTGTGTTTTCAGGAATTGTTCAAGCCTAATCTTGTGTATACCTCTTCTAGTTAATGATGGAGTGCTCCTGCCTCCCACACCCCCCAATTTTATAACTTGGTGGTAAATTAACAATCAGTTCTTGATAGTCGGTTTAGTTTTCAGGATTATCTGGTGGCCTACTGTTAAACATCTATTCTCTATAGAGCACCTATTCTCTAAACGCCAGAAGCTATTTCTCAAAAAGAAAAATATATCCTTTGTATTATCTTCAAAGGATGACGCAACTTAGCTCCAAAATATTAAAGTTGTGCACTTTTTTAAACCTTTATTGGCTTTACAGTGGCTTCATTCAGCATCCCTACTGCCACAAACACTTCAAGCACTGTTGGATCTGCTATATTATATGGTCTAAGCAGAAGAATAACTTATACGGGAGCTTGGATTTTTTTCTACATCCTTTCTTTGTTTGAACCCTACTCAAAGCTGGCAGCCTTTTGGATTACTCAGTAATTGTGTCATTCGCCCTGCCACAACCGGACTGACCAAGTTCCCCCATCCCCGTATGCCGCAGCTTGCCCCACCCCAGTTGGGCTGACCAAGCACCTTGCCCACATATGTTTCAGGTACAGCCTAGTCTGCCACAGTGGCAGGCATGCACAGATGGAAGATATCCTTTGAGTGCCTGGCTCTAGTGCCAGTGGGGATTGTATTTCTGGGCCCCATAGATCTGAAACAATCTGAGAGACAGTTCTTGGCAGGCCACCACTCCCAGGGCACTCCACAAACTTCAGACTGAAACACACATCCAATCTTCATTAAAAAAAAAGTCTTTTTTTTTCTTTTCCTGGAACTTCATCCTATGGAGCAGGCTTCAAGTTTCCAAGCTACAGAGTCCCCAAGGGAATATGGGCAGGGGGACACCATATTAGTGCCCTCCCTTAGGCTCCCACAGCTTACTGATACCCTTTTGAAAGGAACTTATACACACTTTCCAAGCCACAATTTTGACAACCCTAACCCAGTGGATGCCTCTAGATCCCTGGTCTAGAAGTCAGCAGGGTTTACAATTATGGACCCACAAGACTATATACTTATATGCCTTAAAAGCTGTTGCCTGAAGATCTGGCTTACAATTAGCCTGAAATGTAGCATTGTCAGAGAGCTCTCCCTTAGGAATACTGACAAATCTTGGCAAATCCCCAACAACTGGGGCCTGTGAAGAATAAATCAGGCTACTCAGGCAATCTCAATGGTCTGAAAAACAATAAAAAGCTAGGGCAAGGTTGGAGATAAGGTTCATTTTTTTTATACAAGGCCACTCTTTCAAGACTGGTAGAGGTAGCTAATACATAGTCATCTATGTATTAGAGGTCATCTAATATGTAGAAACAAACACAGAGAGTCAAGCAAAATCAGGAGACAGAGAAGTATGTTCTAGATGAAAGAACAAGACAAAACCTCAATAAAAGACTTCAATTAATGGAGGGAGATAATCTCCCTGATAAAGATAAAGAATTCAAAGTGATAGACACCAAGATGCACACTGACCTCAGTAGAAGGTTGGATGACCATAGGGAGAACTTCAGCAAAGAGGTGGAAAATATAAGAAAGTACCAAACAGAAGTCACAAACGGAATACTAGAGGGGTTCAACAGCAGACTAGACAAAGTAGAAAATGAATCAGTGACCTAGAAGGCAGGTCAGTTGAATTCACTCAAACAGAGCAACAAAAAGAAAAAAAAAAGAATTTTAAATGTGAAAATAGCTTGAGGGACCTGTGAGACATCAAACAGAATAACATCCACATTATATGGGTCCCAGGAGGAGAAGAGAAGGAAAAGAGTAGAAAACTTGTTTGAAGAAATAATGAATGAAGACTTTCCTAATCTGGGGAAGGAAATAGACATCCAGGTTCAAGAGCCCCAGAGAGTTCAAAATAAGATGAACCCAACAATATACAAACCAAGACACATTATAATTAAAATGTCAAAAGTTAAAAAAAAAGAATCTTAAAAGCAGCAAGAGAAAAATAACTTGTTAAATACAAGGGAGCCCCCATAAGACTATAAGATGATTTTTCACTAGAAACTTTGTAGGGCAGAAAGGATGTCATAATATATTCAAAGTGCTGAGAGGAAATATTTCCAACCAAGAATACTCTACCTGGCAAAGTTATCATTCAGAATTCAAGGAGAGATAAAGCATTTTCTAGACAAACAAAAAGTAAAGGAGTTTATCACCACTAAATAGCCTTATAAGAAATGTTAAAGAGACTTTTTTAAACTGAAAAAAAAAAGGCACTAGTAGTAACAAGAAAACATATGAAAGTAAAAACCTCGCTGGTTAATGCAAATTACAATAAAGGTAGGGGATTAACCACTTACAAAGCTAATATGAAGGTTAAAAGTCAAGAGTAGTAAAGTTTACTATAATTAGTTAAGGGATACAGAAAATAGAAAGATGTAAAATATGACATAAAAACAGAACATATGTGGGGAGTAAAAATATACACTTTTTAGAATATGTTTAAACTTAAGATGCTATCAACTTAAAAGAGACTATTATATATAGAGGGTGTTATATGTGAATATCACGGTAACCACAAAACAAAAATACATAGTAGATACACAAAAGGCAATAAAAAAGGAATCTAAACATTACACTAAAGAAAATTACCAAAGCACAGGGAAAAAAAAAAAAAAAAGATCGAGAGAAAAAGAAAAGAGACAGGAACTACAAAAACAGCCAGAAAACAATAAACAAAATGGAATTAAGTACATACCTATCGGTAATTACTTTACTTGTAAATGGATTAAATTTCCCAATCAAAAAGCATAAGGTGGCTGAAAGGATAAAAACAAAAACAAAAACAAAAACAAAAACAAAACAAGACCCATATACATACTACCTATGAGATGCTTCAGATCTAAGGACACATGCAGGCTAAAAGTGAAGGGACAAAAAAAGATGCTCCATGCAAATGGAAATGAAAAGAAAGCTGGTGTACCTATTTTAGAAAATGAATCATGAAGAAATAGAAAATCTGAACTGACTGATTATTAGCAAGGAGATTATATCAGTAATCAAAAACCGCTCAGCAAACAAAAGCCCGGGACTAGATGGTTTCATTGCAGAATTCTTCCAAGCATTCAATGAATATTTAATAGCTATCCTTATTAAATTCTTCCAAAAGATTGAAGAGGAGGGAGCACTTTCAAGCTCATTTAATGAGGTTAGCATTACCCTAATACCAAAATCAGACAAGAGACAACACAAAACAAAAAATTATAGGCCAATATCCCTGATGAATATTAATTCGAATTAACAGTCCTAAACAAAGTTATTAGCAAAGTGAGTTCAACAATGCATTAGAAGGATCATACCCCATGATGAAGTGGGACTATACTGGAGATGTAAGGATGGTTTAAGATTCACAAATCAGTCAACATGATATACCACATTAATGAATGATAAAAATCATATGGATGCAGAAAAAGCATTTAACAAAATCCAACATCCATTTATGATAAAAACTCTCAAAATGGGTACAGAAGGAACATACCTCAATATAATAAAGATCATATAGGAGAAACCCACAGTTAACATCATGCTCAGTAGTGAAAAGCTAAAAGATTTACCTCTAAGTTCCGGAAAAAGACATGGATACCCACTCTCACCACTTTTATTCAACATAATATTAGAAGTCCTAGCCACAGAAGTTAAACAAGTAAAAAGAAAGAAAAGACATCAAAATTGGAAAAGATAAGGTACAACTGTGTCACTATTTGCAGTTGACATGATATATAGAAAACCCTATAGACTCCATCAAAAAATTATTAGAACTAATAAATGAATTCATTAATATTGCAGTATACAAAACTAATACAAAAATATGCTACATTTATATACAATAATAACAGACTATAGAAAGAGAAATGAAGAAAACAGTCCCATTTATAATTGCATCAGAAAGAATAAAATATCGAGAAATATATTTAACCAAGGGAGTGAAAGACCTGTACACTGACAACTATATGACTCTAGAAAGTCATATAGATACAAATAAATGAAAGGATATTCCATCCGCATGAATTGGAAGAATTAACATTTTTTTAAAATGTCCATGCTACCCAAAGCAATCTGTAGATTCAACACAATCCTTATCAAGAATACCAATGGCATTCTTCAGAAACCTAGAACAAATAATCCTGAAATCTGTATGGAATCGCAAAAGACCCCAGATAGCCAATACAATCTAGAGAAAGAAGAACAAAGCTAGAGGCACTACACTCCCTGATTTCAAACTATACAACAAGCTTAAAACTTCAGTAATCAAAAGAGTATGGTGCTGGCATAAAAACAGACACAGAGTTCAGTGGAAGAGAGAGAGAGCCCAGAAAGAAACCCAAACATATATAGCAAATTAATTTACACTAAAGGAGCCAAGAATGAACAATGGGGAAAGGACAGTCTCTAATAAATGTTGGGAAAACTGGATAGGGATAGTCACATGCAAAAGAATCTTACACTGTACACAAAAGTTAACTCAAGTGTATTATAGACTTAAATGTAAGATCTGAAATCATAACATCCTAGAAGAAAACAGAGGTGGTAAGTTCCCTGACATTGGTTCTAGCAATGTTTTGTTTGTTTGTTGTTGTTGTTTTTAAATTTGATTCCATAGGCACAGGAAACAAAAGTAAAAATAAACGTATCTATCAAAGTAAAAAGCTTCTGCACAGTGAAGGAAACCATCAACAAAATGAAAACAAACAAACAACCTACTGAATGGGAGAGGATATTTGCAAAGCATACATCTTATAAGGGGTTAATATCCAAAATATGTGAAGAACCCATACAACCCAATAGCAAAACAACGTGGTGGTGATCACTTTGTAGTATATATAAATATCAAAGTATAATGTTTTACACCTTACACATATAATTTTATATATCAAGTTTATCTCAATTAAAAATAAACTATTTAGTCCTAATAGCATGCCCAAATGACATAAATGTTGCCTTCAAATCCAAAGAGACCCAGTAGGCATAATCCCTTTCTCAGTGTTAAGAAGAGTCAAATTCAAAAGCTTAACCTTTACTTTGGAAGAGCTCCTGACTGTTAGAATCCTAGAAATTTTTCTGATTTTTTTTCTGCGTATACATATCAAGGTGTCTAGTGTAGTTCCTACTTCTTGCTCAACAAATCTAAGCATGATATCATCAGTGTGAACCATCATGGTATCTTGTGGAATGGCGAGGTGATCAAGGAAGTTCCTTGTGGAATAGATTATGACATAGGACTATATAGTGGGTAAAGTCCTGAAGCAGATTCATAATAATGTATTGCTATCTCTGCTAGGTGAACGCATTCACAGAATCACTAGTTGCATACAAGGAACCAGGGAACATATTTGGTTTATTTCAGTAAAAAAATCACGTCTGGAACTGCAGCTGTAATAGAAGTCACCACCAGTTTAAGTTTGCAATAATCTCCTGTCACTCTTCAAGATTCATCTGTCCTTTGCACAGGAAAAATAGGCAAGTTGAATAGAAATATGGTAGGAATCACTGTTTCTATATCTTTCAAGTCCTTGTTATTGGCACTTGTACCTGCAATCCCTCCAGGAATGAAATGCCGCCTTTATTATTTTTGTGAGTAGAGTGGTTGTAGAGGTTTCCACTTGGTTTTTCTTACCTTAATAGCTCTTTCCTCCATGAGCCAGGAAACTAATGTGGAGATTCTGCCTGTTTATCATGTCTATTCCAATAATGCATTCCAGAAGTGGGAAAAGAAGGATGGGTTGATTGATTTTAGGCATACACTGAGCTTACTATGAATTAGACTCAAGACAAAACTTAATTAATTGCCTGATTTCCTCAAGCCTGTACTGTGACTGGCTGGTGGTCCCTTGTGGTGTTTTGGTTCTTCAAAAATTATTTCAGCTCAGGGGTGCCTGGGTGGTTCAGTCGGTTAAGTGTCTGACTCTTGATTTCAGCTTGGGTCACGATCTCATGGTTCATGAGTTCAAGCCCTGTCTTGAAGCTGACAGTGCAGAGCCTGCTTGGATTGCTCTCTCTCTCTCTCTCCTTCTCTCTCTGCCCCTTCCCACTCATGTGTTTTCTTTTCCTCTCTCTCTATGTCTCTCAAAATAAATAAATAAACTTTAAAAACTAACAAGCAAATGGACAAAAAGAAGTTATTTCGGCTCAGAGATAATGTGTAAAAGGCCACATGTCCCTTAGGAAGGACTAAGAAAAAGATTTAGGATATATTATTTGGCAATGTGACAGGGTCCTTCCTCAAGGGATTCTTCCTTTCACTCAAATGCCTCAGGGTTTGTGAACTGGCTCAAAACTTAGAATTTTTAAGGAGCTGTGACTATTATTATGATTCAAGTCAGACATCTGTTCTCCATTCCTAGGTAATTTCTGCTTATATAAATTAAGACATCAGTAGTTTTTCCATTTTAGGTATGCCATGATAAATTGTCAAATGCCAAAGATCCCTGTTGAAACCATTTTAATTACTGCTATGGCTCTGCGGCCTGTTGCAGTAGTCTTGCTCATCTCTCAAAATTAAGAGAGTTCCATTTGATTCTTGCCATATCAACAAATTCTGTCCCATCAAACAAGATCTTCCTTCTACCACAACTCAACACTCTAATAAGCCATTGCTGTACATATTTACTCGGGTTTGTTGATTAAACAAAAATGACAAACATATTAGAAGTCTTTGAGTGGGTATAGTCGTTATCTTGAACCTGACCATTTGGAGCCTGGCAGGAATTAGGTCTGGTTTGTAGGCCTAGATGGAAGGAGAGTCGGTCTTGATTGGGTAAATCCCTGCATGATAACTACCTCAGGGAAGTACATCTCCATACTTGGACAGGGTGAGCAGGGCTGCTTTTACTGGCAAAGGAAGATCAGTACAATCTAGGGAGTCACGGTCCTATACTTCATTGGAATGTGCCCATCATATTTTTTAGCGTCTCACTCTTTCTCAATTAATGTCTTTACCCTGAGGTTGGGAATCCAACTGAGGTTCTAATGCAGCCACACAGTGGATTAGACTTTGGGTTCTGCCTTCAGAAATCTTGATATACAATTAAAGAAATAAGGATGCCTTTTGGGAGCAGGCGGAGAAACTATTTTTGGTGTGTTGTTGTTGTTGTTGTTGTTGTTGTTGTTGTTGTTTTTACCAATCTTTGAGATGTAAATTTAACATCCTGAGTCCATCATTTTTTCTCCAAGTTTTCTAGTGCACTTAGAACAGACAACTCATTATACTTTTATTTGTATTAAAATGTTCTAAAAGAGCAAATCACTCAAATCTTTCCCTTCTATAGGCCTTTGAGTACAGGTGATAATTTAAGTAATATTTCTGCCACTGCATGTTGCAGAATAACAGTTTTCTTTGTCACTGTCAATAGGGTCATTAATGCTTTCATTACTATTTACTAAGAAAACTAACTCTTTGTTCCCATTCTTTTTTTTTAATTTTTTTATTTTTTTATAATTTTTTTTAATGTTTTATTTATTTTTGAGACAGGGAGAGACAGAGCATGAACAGGGGAGGGTCAGAGAGAGGGAGACACAGAATCTGAAACAGGCTCCAGGCTCTGAGCTGTCAGCACAGAGCCCGACGTGTGGCTCGAACTCACGGACCGCGAGATCATGACCTGAGCCGAAGTCGGCCGCTTAACCGACTGAGCCACCCAGGCGCCCCTCTTTGTTCCCATTCTTTTTTTTTTTTTTTTTTTTTTTTTTTTTTTTCAACGTTTATTTATTTTTGGGACAGAGAGAGACAGAGCATGAACGGGGGAGGGGCAGAGAGAGAGGGAGACACAGAATCGGAAACAGGCTCCAGGCTCCGAGCCATCAGCCCAGAGCCTGACGCGGGGCTCGAACTCACGGACCGCGAGATCGTGATCGTGACCTGGCTGAAGTCGGACGCTCAACCGACTGCGCCACCCAGGCGCCCCTCTTTGTTCCCATTCTTAAACTTCTATTCCCCTGGAACCACACTTGGTCCCAAAATTTTTAGCAATAAGTGTCAGTCAGGAAAGTAGAACCACTATAAGTATTACGGAACAAGGGACTTATTATTTGATAAGAATTTACACAATTGTAGTGGACGGAGAAATAGAAGTATAAAAGGGTGATTTGGAGATCAATAAAAAAAGTCACAAAGCAGTACTTCTGAAGCACTGGCACGGGTGGATAAATTAGTGCTTGTCAGGGATTACATAAGCCGGATATGTCCACCTGCCAGTGTGGGACTGTGAAAGAAGAGAGCTGGAGAAGTATATGGTAGGTTGTTGCCTTTGCAACTGTTAGTGGGCTGGGTATTACTGTTGATGAGAAAGGCTGGTAGTCAGGACATGGAGTGAGGGTGAGTAAGAAGCTTAGATCTTCTGTGCCTCCCCATTTATTTGTTAGTGTGGGGAGAGCAAAGACAAGGCAGAATCTGCTGATAGCTTTGCATCTGTCTCTCACTATCTCCAGTCATGATTTTTATAGTGTACCATTACCATTTCATTTTTTTTAACGTTTATTTATTTTTGAGACAGAGAGAGACAGAGCATGAACAGGGGAGGGGCAGAAAGAGAGGGAGACACACAATCGGAGGCAGGCTCCACGCTCTGAGCCATCGGCCCAGAGCCCAACGCGGGGCTCAAACTCACAGACCGAGAGATCGTGACCTGAGCTGAAGTCGGACGCTTAACCGACTGAGCCACCCAGGCACCCCTCATTTTTTTTTTCTTTTGAGAGAGAGAGAGAGGGTGGGGAGGGGCAGACAGAGAGGGAGAGAGAGAGAATCTTAAGCAGGGTCCATGCCTAGTCCAACACAGAGCTCGATCTCACAACCGTGAGATCGTGACCTGAACTGAAATCCAGAGTCGGATGCTTAACTGACTGAGCCATCCAGGTGCCCCACTACCATTTCATTTTTACCTTTCTAATCTTGGGCTATTCTTGCATTGGCCACCTTTAACTGGGAAACTTAAAGCGGAAAGGGATTCTGGGAAATAGTTTCAGATTGGACAAGTTGATGCAAGATACAACTGCCACACTCCTTGTGCAGCCTGCTTGCTTCTTTTTATTTTTCCAGTAGTGAGCATACAGACCACATATTGAAACAGTGGAGTCATAAGATCAAAGTTTCTTGGAATGTTGAGTGGCTTCAGAGAAGACACTTGTCCTGGAGAGTCACCCAAAGTACAAAAGACTTCCTGAGAGAAAGATAAATAAACTTTCATTTTGTTAATCTACTTAGGTCTGGGTGTTGTTAAAGCAGCCTAGACTATTCTGATTAACACACCCTTCCGTCTCCCTTAAAGGGAGAAAAATTATGCAAGATGGTTCTTGTTTGGAGGTTTCTTCAGTTTCTTAGTACTGTTACTTCTTGTTCTATTGATTGTTCCTGTCTTCTTCTTGTTCTAAATTTCTTTTTTAAGAAATTTTTAAAAAGCTTATTCATTTTTGACAGAGAGAGACAGAGTGCTAGTGGGAGAGGGGCATAGAGAGACAAGGAGAGAGAGACACAGAATCTGAAGCAGGCTCCAGGCTCTGAGCTGTCAGCACAGAGCTCGATGCAGGGCTCAGACTCACGAACTGTGAGATCGTGACCTGAGCCAAAGTCAGACACTTAACCGACTGAGCCACCCAGGCGTCCCTTCTTGTTCTAAATTTCTACTCTCTGAATTCTTTACCATGTCATACATCCTTATTTTTTATAAAGGACTCTCACACATACTTTTTATTTCAGTCATTATCTCCTTCTTGAATTCTACTCTCATATCTCTAAGTAATGTATAAATGCTTTTTGTCATTCTGATATCCCACTATACCATCCAATTCAGTATCTTTAAAAAGCCACACTCGTTCATTTTTAATAAATTTGTTTGCTCCTCATTTTTATTTTCCTGTTTGTTAATAGTTATTCTATTTATCTAGTTAACTAGGCCAGAAACCTTTCTTGACCTCTCATAACCAATCAGTCATATTCTATAAACTTTCCCTCATTTCTTTAGCCCTTCAAATTCCTTAAGTGATCAGTAAGTGAGAGCTAGGTTAGTGAAAATCCTATGGCCTTTAAACACATTTGTAGATTTTTATTGACTTACACATCTAATTTAAACTTATATTTAAAGGTAAATTTCACTACTTTTGTGTTATAATACTGTGTGTGTTTGACATTTTGCCCTCAAGCATAGTATGCTAAATTTCTTCTCCAATAACTATATGTAAAAACAAACACGACAGACTTTAAGAACATTTGTCAGAAAGAAATGCTAACAAATGAGTGCATGTCTATTAAAAGATAAAATTTAAAGTCAGTTTAAACAAATTCAGAAATCATTATAACAGAAAGATCTTGATCTCCGTTGGACACACTTGGACAACTTATTGAGTGTAGCAATCAAGTCAAATGGAAAATTTTGTATTACTTGTTTATATCTGGAAAATATGGGGAAAATCGTAACTCGACTTTGAAGCAGTAGTCCTTTAAGAATTTTTAAGACACAGTAACATTTAATAGCCAGAGAAAATTGTAGAATCGCAGTTATAATAAAGTTGCAATATATTTTAAGGTAATGGAAGATTCATTCACAATTCAGTAAAGACCTAATAATGATAATACTAACAGTATTTCATTGAGTTCTACTCCTTTATGAATCCAGTCCTGGTTCAGAGAAATTCATTCTTAATGATACACAAAGGGTCCTCCAGGTAATTGCTTAGCATTTATGAATTTGACTTGTGAGATGCCTTGTTGCAACAGCTTCTCCTCTGGTTCTTTCAAGGTTTGCCAGCTGCTCAGTCCCACTGATGCCTACTTCATTCACCTTGGTGCAAAATTTGATTCCTGACATTTGGTGTTACGTTATGTGTGTTTCTTGTCTTTCTCAGAGTAGAATCTACAGGGATCAGATTTTCAAAGGCACCATTGGCCAGAGTTTAACACCTAACTTATCAATAGGTTTCTTGGATTCATTCCCTCACAATCATTTTCCTAGCAGCCTCCATATGCCTTTATAGCCTGGTGCTAGGAAAACTAAATCCAATTAATAGAGCATATCTACATTCAAAGAGCATATACTGTGTGGAAAAGATATATTCTACATCAAGCACTACAGTGTAATATGTTAAATATTATTTTAGAAGTAAGGGGTACAGAACAGGGACAGTACATGACACATAGTAGGCACTTCATAAATATTTAATACATTGTTAACTAGATACTTAAATATCAAGTAAATTAATGGATGGATAGGTGCATGAATTTTATGGATATAATTTATAATTTATGGATTGATAGAAGGAGCACAGCAGCTTCCTAAAGGAAAGGATGTTTAAAATGAGTCTCAAAGAATGGAAAGATGTCAGGAACAAAAGAGGGAAATGCACTCAAGAAAGTCAGAATAGGTTTGAAATACAGAGAAAATATAATGTTGTGTTCAGATAAATTATTTCAAACAGATGGAGCAAAGAATTAATTGGGTTGTGGTTGGAAGCTTGAGACCAATATTTCTAATGCTGAACTTACAAATTTTACCTTAAAATTGTCTTCTTTGTGATTCTGTCTTGAAAAATGACACCATCAACTGCACAAAAAGTCTATATTATCACTTCCCCTACAATCTCCTACCTCTAATTAATTATTTTCCCTTGCTGAAGACTTACTAACTTATTATCTCTGAGTCCTTCTTTCCTCTCACTTTTTTTTAAAAGATCCTCAGTCAGGATCTCATATCCTTATTCCTTCATTCCTTTATTCACAGATATTTACTGGACACCTATTATGTTCATCTACATTGTTATTGCAGTGGTATTTCAGATCTGTAAATTTTATCATGTCCCTATTCATTTACTTACAACATGCCATCAGGGACCAGATTATGAAGAGCTTCATAGACTAAGCTAGAGTTTAGATTTTTCTCCAAAAGCTAAAGGAATCCATTGAAAAATGTTAAGTCAAAGAGTGACATGTCTCTATTTGCATTTTAGCACAGTTATTCTGAAAGCACCAAAGACAGTATCCTGGATAACCTGCTGAAGGAATGTGTGGAGAGAGTAGAGCTGGTCAAAGATACTGTGAAGAATTGGACAGAGAGGTAGGAAAAACATTTGAGGAAAATGGAGTTACAGTAGCCAAAAGAAGATGGAGTTTTATAAAGGAGGAAGTGCACAAAAAGACTATCACATTAACGTCCCCAACAAAGGGTAGACTCTCACCCATATCTGTCATTCCCTCTTCCTTTGGGAGCAGTGAGGAGATTAGAGAGGGTGGGAGGTCCCATGTTAGGGTTTGAAGCTGAAATGTAATCAGTATCAGGAAATGATTCTCTTATACACCACAGCTTACCATTTTCTTGACACTTTGGCTTGACTGTTAAGCTTATGGAAAACTTGGTGTGCAGGAGGGAGCTGTAGTTTGGAAGGCCAGTCTTGTTCCCATCTTTGTGATATCACACACTGTCACCATCTACCACTCCTGTTATGCTCTTTGAACCATGGTGGGCAATTCAGATGTTGCCCCAGAATGATCTATAATAGTGAAAAGAAGACTACATTCAATAATTTGTCTACTAAGATGCATTATATGTATTCTCTATTCTATTCACTATCTCAAATTATATTCATTTATATAATTCACTGAGTTACATATTCAGTCAAATTACAATAGAAAATGTTCCAGATAACACAATGCCAGCAGCACTAGAAACATGACCCAAATTTTCACAATCAGAACACCCTCTAATTATTAAATTGCTGAGGAGAAATTAATGCCCAGAATAAATTTGCTTCTAAATTAAATTTCCAAAGAATTAAAATCTAAAATTTAGCTCTCCATCATGCTTTATTTTTCTGTTTTTCAGTTAAGTAGGGGTTTTAAGTCAGTGAGAATTCCTTCAGCATTTTAAGTCAGTGAGAATTCCTCCAGTATCTTCTAGTGGGTCCTTTAAAGGAGCCTGAGAATCAATAGGACACACTGGATCACAGCAGTGCTACGTGCTTACCCACATGATTGAGAAAGCACAAAAATCCATAGGCTCCATAACATCAATTTTACCAAAATAACATAATCAGGGCTTAAAATATACCACTATCTAGACTCACTACTGATGTCAGCTAAGGATCATGTATTTACTGGCATTTGGAGGATAGACAGATTTAAAAAATGATAGAAATGTTTTTGGTTTTAGTTTCTCCATGAAATTGTTAAGTTGGCTATTATTAGATCCCATTTATGCAAAGCCTGTGTTTTCATTGCTGCAAGAGCAGAAGTCCAATGAAAAACAATGACCAATGCCATGTGTTTCTTTACAATAAACTTCTAGTATTTTTTTTTTAATTCCTTTGTCATCAGTCCATCTTTAGGACTCTAGTGGCACCACCTCTACCACTTATATTCCTCTTTTAGGAGGACTTGACTCCTCTCTCCCCATAATGGATCATTTAGCAACAGCTAAGAAATAGGATAGGGGTGGGAACAAACAACCTGTTAGATTTCTTCTACTGATTCTCAGGACTCCAAAAATCTCAACTTCTATGGCTCAAGAGACACTAACTCCAGCCCTGTACTTCATATTCCAGGCTGAGATGCTTTCCAAAAGTGTATGCACAAAAAGTCTGAATATTGTGATAGGACCCTTTCTTGGCTCTAACAAATATCTTACTCTATGTGGGACCAAGTCCCAGAAGAAGTGAAATTGTCTTCCTAATTTAAATTCCCAAAAGGAGTCTCTCCTGACCTTGGGAAAGGACACATTATTTGCACCTACAACCAGATTTCTGCCTGTTATGTTTGAAGCCTCTGAAATGTTCATCATGAGTGCTATTATGACTCCCTTTCCTGCTTAAAACCAACTGTGGTCCTAAGCTCAAGCCCACCAGTTAAAGTGTTGCTTAGAGATCCAACCGGCCCCTTGTTCACTTAAGCTAAAGCCTACCTACATAGCCGAAACCTGTTAACACTCTTGTAGAGACTCATGTAGACTCTTGCCAAAATATAAGCTTCCTGATTTCAAAGTTCAAAAAACTCAATAACCACCACTTGTTAAAGGTAGCCATTTCAGACACATTAGAATGTTCAGTCTGGCCATGTCATAGTTTGATCTAAAATGGTTAAGTCATGAATCTATTCTCACAGTTTTCCAGACAATACATCTTATGTTGGGGGTTTAGAGTCATAATTAACCACACTTCTCCACTAGTTTAGTGGATTCTGAATTGAAAAATGATACATAAGAGCCAGATAAAGATATCAGCATTATTTGTTGACAAACAATTGTTGATATCCAGCAATTATTTATTGGCTTGGAAAATTTGCCTTAGGCCAGACTGGGTTGCCTTCTTATATACTCCTTGAATGATACTACCCTTTCTACTAGAAGAAACAATGGATGGAAAACTATAGGTTCCACCTTCCCATACTGCTGTAACTGAGTTTTATGTATGGCAGATGCAGGATCAAAGAACACACAATAAAGCTTTCAAGGAGGCAACCTAAGAAACAAACAAACAAGCAAGCAAGCAAACAAACATACATACCTAAGGGGCATTTTTCATGAGAGCAGTTATTTTCACTTCATTAGCTCTGCTTATCATCAGTGGTTCTTACTGGTATTAGGGAGGTTTGGATATGATGGGTAAAGACATGAGCATTAGTTTTCTTCCTAATATTTTAAGAGGATGGATATTCCTGCCTTATGACCTGAGACAGGAGCATGAAATGACAGAGAGGATAATCCCCCATGCAGAAGAGATCACAGTATCACATATTGCACAAAAAGGTCAAAGTCAAGGTCAAGAAAGAGGAGGACAGAAAAGTGTTCATAGACACTACCATGGTACAATTCATTGGTAATCTTAGAAATAGGATCACAGTATCACATATTGCACAAAAAGGTCAAAGTCAAGGTCAAGAAAGAGGAAGACAGAAAAGTGTTCATAGACACTACCATGGTACAATTCATTGGTAATCTTAGAAATAGGCATTTTGCAGTGCAGTGATTCTCAAACTTTAATGTGTTTCAGGGTCATCTGGAAGGCTTGTTAAAACACAGATTGGTGAGCCCCAACTTCTCAAGAGTTTTTAATTCAGCAGGTCTAGGATGAGGTCAGATGAGTTTGTATCTCCAACCAGTTTCCAGGTGATATTGATGCTGCTGGTCAGGAGACCACATTTGGAAAATCACTGCTGTCGACTGTTGGGGATGAAAGTAGAAGTAGGGTACACGAACTATTCTTTCAGTGAACTTGGCTATGAAGAAAAGCAGGGAGACAAATAAATGTTGGGAGATTAGATGGAACGGAGGATGGATTTCCTTTAAGTTCTACAGATATCTTATCTCTATGTTCTTTATTGTAATGGGATTTGTTCCATCATACATTTGCTACCAGACACTGTTATGAACTATCTTTTTGTAGTGGCTGCATGTGCTAGATATCTTCTGTTTGATCTGCCATGTCCATTCTATTTTTAACCGTGTCCTGGGAGCTCCCTTGTCATCTGACTTCCTGCTGGGTTTAGCCAATGGGGCTCCTCTATCAGAGATCTGAGGGAAGGAGGTGAGTGAGGCTAGCGTATTTGTTCCCCTGGCTTCTTCCTTGCCAGGTTGTCTTGTGCTGGCTCTGTTTCTTGACAAAAGGCTGTTATTTCTCTCCAAGGGAGAGAAATCTCTATAAGATTGCCTTCTTTCAGATTCTGTTAACTGCCGTTTCCTCTTTTTCTTGTTCCGTTTTACCCTGCCCATATCTTTATTAAGTAAATAGTTCTTTATCAAACCTTCCTTAAATTATCCTATTTTGAGCACATTATCTGGGATGCTGAAAGGTATAGGCGTGTAGTGTGTGTGTGTGTGTGTGTGTGTGTGTGTGTGTGTGGGCACATGCTTTCATGAATGTGCATATGTGGCTTCCTCTCCATATCTCACAGACTTTCTTTTGCATCACAACCCTTCCTCCACTTTCAGTCCATGTAATTCAGGTAGGCATGAGTCTACCCTTCTCCAGATCTAGAAGTTGGCAAGTGGCCTGCATACGTTGGTATGTTCCCTGGCCACAGTTCAGCTCAGGGAAGGGCACTTGCTCTAATTTGGTTCAGTAAAATTTAGCCCTGAGACTAGATATATTTGAAAGAGGTGCTGTCTTTCCTCTGTGATTGCTAAGGTAGTATTATGTAAGCGTGGGTTTTCCTGTGTTCTTTATCATCACTGGGAGAGAACCTGAACAGGAATGAAGGCTTAGAAAGGAAAGTGGAGAGGTAAAAGGAAGAGAAACAGAGTCCTAATGGTATCTATCAAAAACATAGTTTTAACTGAAAGTGGCTACTTCTGAGTTTAAATATTTATTTGCTCAGATCATTTTGAGTTGAGTTCTGCAATTTGTAACAGAAATTGTTCCGACTGACATATTCCTTACTCCTCCCTTGTTGCATGTGTATTCTAAGTTCCACCTTATGGCTATCTATGTAGTGCTTCTTTGAACTTTCTCTAATTCTCTAGATTTTTCTAAGTCTGTCTTTCTCTGCTTCAAAAGGTTATGTATATATTCTCTTTTGGACATTCTTATAAAAATATATTAAAAATATGTTTTACCCTGAGGGAAAAAAAATGATATCAAAAAGACATTGGTGATGGAGTTAAAATACTATATTTGCAACCCTACTGATATATTTGAGGCTTTACGATAGAAAAGATTCAATTGGTGTCATTTTAAATCTATAGACCTTGAACCATAAAAGTACATGAAATCATTATGGGATTACTTCAAAACTATCCTTTTTAAAATACTTTTTACTACAGCTCTGTCGGTTAACCTACCATATCTTGAACTAAAAAGATAATAAGCTAAAAATGTGATAAACTCAGGCAGTAAGATATTAAAGGCATAAGAATATAAGAGAGCAAGACAGGAAGGTAAGAATATTATCATGGGGGTAAGAGGTAAAAATTAAGTGTTAAAATGGCATAGGACCTTGGTGCCTTCTGGATTGTGAAGCTTCCTGCCACTGCTTAGCAACATGCACCAGGTGCCAGAAAAATTGGAATATATGTCTTAAGCTCCAGAATTTGTTAACACCTTTAAATGTACGCTCTAACTCACTAAAAATGCATTTAAAAAATATGTAAAGTGCCACCATTTGAAATGAAGGAAAAATTCATTCATTTAAAGTAGCTTTTTAAAAAAAGCCTTAGCTCATGTTTCTAAAACCTGACAAGTACAAAGAAGAAAACTTGTTAATGCCTAGATTTTAAAAAAAGGAACAATGGATGAGAAAACAATAAACCAGTTCTGTCAATTTGAAAACTATTTTAGCATTTCAAGATGTGTGTGTTTTTTTTTAACATGCTGGATATTTAAGTTTCCAAGAAAATGGAAAGTGATTAATAGCTTCTTGTCAAAGTGTGTCCTTCTTAATTAGTAACTTCATTGGCAGAGGTTTATTTGCAATTGTTGCACAAGCTTTCACCCTTTTGTGTACTCTCCACCCATGGCAATACTGGGAGTATCGTGGGGTTCCCCTCGGAACTGACAATGACTTCCCCGCCCTTCCCTTCACCTCAGTCCCAGCAGCTGATTTCAGCAGCTGTTTGTGACTCCTGGTGGAGGTTAATTCATTTATGCTTTGGGACAGCTGCTTGGGGTGGCAAGTGTTTCCTTGGGCAGCTGGAGAGAAGACAGGCTTTACCTACAGCTGCTCCAGAGATCAAGATTTTTCAGCAGCTGTAGGGGAGTGTAGAGACCCAACAGCCCCTTGTTTATAATTCTGCCACTCTGAAGACTCAGAGCTGCAACTTGATTCTTACTCAGAGCATTGTCTCCAGTTCTACCAAGGATGGACAGAAGTTGTCAGGAAACTCAGGCAGTGAATTCATACAGGAAAATGTGTTAGGTTGCTTACTGTCTCCTTAAAAATAATGATTTTGCCTGCTAAGATGTCTGTGTTATTCAAAGCGATGGGGGAGAATCATGCACTAGAATCTTCCTGCTTAGCCCAGTGGCTCTCAGCCTTGGCTGTTCATGGAATCACCAGGAGCTTAAAACCACGTGGTGCCCAGATCCCACTCTCAGAGATTGTGATTTCAATGCCCCAATGGCTGCTTAGGCATCAGGACATTACATTCTCAGGTGATTGTCATGACCAGCCTAAGTTGAGAAAGTGCATTAGCCTAGCCTGTTGTCCGAAATTGTTTTCAGAACTACCCTGTTGTCTTCTCAGTCAAATCCATCCCATCTTCCTTTGTCTCACCTGAACTCTTGCTTTACACCTGTGTGGTTTATGCCCAAACACTTTTTAAACATTGCTACCTTATGCCTTCTCATCCCCATTGTACTTCACTTTCTTACCATCATATCAAGACATAGCTTCGTTTATGTCTACTGGGTGCCAGAGATTTAGAAGTTAATAATTCTTAAAATCAACAAAATAAAAGGGTATGCTAATTTTCCCCCTTTTCTCTTGAAATTCTTTTTCTTTTCTTTCTTCCCCCTGCCCCCTGCCTGTCATGTCTTGCCCTCATTTAGAGGGAAGCTCTTAAGGAAATGAGGAACTCAGACAAACATTGGCATAGATATTACATGCATTTTAAGATGATGTTCTACTGTGGTATGTAATAGTTCTCAAAAAAATTGAAAAGCTTAAGTAATTAAAAATGCCCTTTGGTACAAGTAGAGCTGAAAAGATAGGTCTCAGAGGATGCTTTGTGCCTACCAGTAATTTGGAAAAATTAAGCAATAAAGGAAAATGTCTGTGATCTTATGAAGAAAACAGAAAGTTTAATAAACAAACAAAAAAAAAAGCTAGCAATTAGGACTTAGTAAAAAGTAATTAGCAGGCAATGTTCTCTACTTCTCTGTGCTCTCCTTGAGCTCTGAAAACAAAGCTATATGAAACAAGAATGACTTTAATGTCAGTCTGACCTCTCATGTTTCCTTCATCAGTCATTAACAGTGACTAGTATTTCCTGAGAATGGGTCCTGAAGACTTAATAGATAAAGCTCTCTCTATAGCCAAAGTGAAACAGCAAGTTTATTATAGGATCCTGGGAGAGAAATGTCTCTTCCACCCCCAACTAACAAAGAGGAAAAAAAAATATGAAGTGACAATAGGCATTTTCAGTATTGGAATTATTTAGATCACATTTCTATGCATTTTTGTTTCAAATAGAATAATTTAACCCACCAATTCAATGTGTTTTTTTGTGGCTAGTCACAAAATCATAAAAATAAGCATTTATTATATGCTAGGCAAGCTTCATGAGAATGTGTCACTGAATTCTAGTAAAATCCTCCTAAGGTAGGATAACTAAACACAGCCTACAGATAAAGTAACTGAGGCCCTGGGAAATTAAAGAACTTGTGTGCTGTCACTCTAAGAGGCCATATAGATATTCAAATCTAGAGCTGCCTGATCCCAAGTTAAAGGTTTTTTGATTCAAGAACTAAATCTTGGATTCCAAGTTTGAGATGTTACACTTTGGTGATACAAACTGTCGGTATAGTTTTGCGCTTAAGAAACTGATCTTTGGAGACAGATATAGATAAGGATGTGAATCCTGGGTTCACTAAACAATAGCCTCTCAGTGTTTTCATCTAAAGAATGGGATTCTTCCTACTTGTTTTATGGTAAAATTGAATCTTTCGTAAGGATTCAGCGAGGTATTACAAATGAAACACTCAAGCTGGCAAAGAATATATATTAAAAACGGTAATAATGTTGTTATTATTATTGATAGTTTTTAGTATTTAGCACCTAAAATAAGCTAACTGTATTTTTGAAACTTAAATTGTTTGATAGTCTTACTTTGGGGCTTTAGCTATTCATTCATTATTCAACATATATTAATTGAGTATCTATGACGTGCCAGACACTGTTTTTGCCCTTGAGAATACATTAGTGAACACAGGAGATAAAAGTATCTGTTCTTGTGGATCTTACATCTGTGGACTAATTACCTTGCCTTTCTGTTAGCAAAAAGACGCAAGGAACTATTAGAGTGTTAGCTATTTAAAACAAAGTCCAGCTTATCTTTTCTATTCTATTTGATATTAAGTATTTCAAAGAGATTTCATAATTTTATCCGTAGATAAGTATAAATTTCAGGCATGAAAAGATTAAGTGTTGCTAACAGCTATCCCAAATTAACCCATTTAAATTTCTTTGACTTAGAAGAGGTACTAAAATCAATTAGTACCATATAATGGGGACTGCATAACTATTTTATTCATTCTCTGGCTCTTTCACCTGAAACCATCATGTTTTAAAATATGGAGTCAATTGATTAAGCATGGTACATGCACCTTAATATTAGCAGCACACTGGAATGTGCTCTCGTGGTTCAGCCAGGAGCAAGACAAAATGAGAGTCTTGAAAGCCAAGCGCAGTAGCTGATAGACCCCAGATGGAGGTGGCATGTCATGCGTTTGGAGTTTATTGTCCTATTATCAGAGCAGCAAAGGGCAGAAGGAAGAAGTGGATGGGTAGAGATTAGAATAAGAGACTGAGAATTTGAGGGTTAACACCTCAAGTTTTACTTGTTCTTCCTGTGGTTTCTTTATGCCCTTCTGTCTTTTTCTTTCTCCTGGTGATGCATGACTTGGAGGATAGGAAAAGTTTGAATCACTCTGAAAAATATTAGGCGTTCCTTTTTGTTTTTTCACATTTATTTATTTTTGAGAAACGGAGTGAGATAAAGTGTGAGCGGGGGAGGGGCAGAGAGAGAAGGAGACACAGAATCCAAAGCAGGCTCCAGGCTCTGAGCAAGCGGTCAGCACAGAGCCTGATGCGGGGCTCGAACCCACAAACTGTGAGATCATGACCTGAGCCGAAGTCGGAGGCTCAACTGACTGAGCCCCCCCAGGCACCCCAGATTAGAGGTTCTTGTAAGGAATTTTGGTAAGAAATCTAGGGAGGCAAAGTAAGATAACATTGTTCTGTGTAGGTTCGAGTTATTTGATTAAAAAAAGGGTTTTTTTTAATGTTTTTTTATTTATTTTTGAGAGAGAGAGAGAGACAGAGTGCGAGCAGGGGAAAGGCAGAGAGAAAGGGAGACACAGAATCTGAAGCAGTCTCCAGGCTCCGAGCTGACAGCACAGAGCCTGACGTGGGGCTCGAACTCACAAACCGTGAGATCATGACCTGAGCTGAAGTCGATGCTTAACCGACTAAGCCACCTAGGCTCCCCAGGGATTATTTGAATTTTTAAAAGAGCTTTGAAAAAACATTTGAAAATGTAAATGCTAAAACAACTTAAACTACTCCTTGCCTGCCTTGTCTCCCAAGACCCTACTCCTTGGGGGTCTTCTGTGCAACAGGTACAATGGAGGTATCGATTTCCCTTTCCTTAGACTGCGCCTGTGTGTATAATCATTTTGAGTGATTGTTAACATGTTGCTAAATGATCAGGCTAAAGGAAAAAAAAAATCTGTTACTAACTAAAGGAAACAATGTTGTAGGCATACTTTGAAAGGAATAGGATAAGGAAGGAAAAGAGAACAACTCTTTATGTTACTTAATTAAAAGTAACTTAATTTTTGTTTGAAAAGGCATGTGCAGTGTGGTTTCTGTTTGCAATGACAGTGAGGATGGAGTTAATGAATGGCTACTTCGATTGTGCTATATATTTGCACCTGCAAATCAGCTCTCCACTCTTCCCCTCATCCTGCCACAAGAGACATTGCTAGATGAACTACTTGCCTTCTGGCTTCCAGGCACGATTGGCCAATGGGGAACCTCAACAAGAGATGAGGAGAGTCCAGATGGTCTCCTGGGCTTCTTCATTGTGAGTTTGCCTCTGGCTGGCTTTATAGAAGGCTTTAAAACATAACCTCCTTCTGGGTCTGGGTAACTACTCTGCCCCTTCAGGCCAACAATATAGAGCACACTGCCATTGGTTTTCTTAAAGTACTGCTCTCAGTTCTTTAAACAGGCCCTCTAATTTCAGAATTATTCATTCTCTACACCTTTTCCTGCCCTTTCTTGTCTTCCTCTTTTTCTACTCTTCAAGGAGATTTCCAGTTTTACTCTAGCATCCACCTTCCGCTCTGCTCAGGAAAGATGCAACTCTTAATGCATAAATCTCAAGGCATAAATCGTCATTGGTCTCACAAACCATGTAATCCCATTCATCTTTCCAGTGATCACATTACGCACATACATGTGACCAAGATGTGGCCAATGAGGCCCGAGGGGAAGATTTCCATCAGAGAGTTTTGGGGAGACTTTTTCTTCCCAATAAAAAGGCTTTATAAGAGAAAAGTCATCTTTGTGTACGATAGATGCCAATGTGTCTGTATGTGACATTGGGAGCTGCTACCACCACCTTAAACCACAAGGAAGACATCTCTGACATACTGGGCATGGCCAAGCAGAAAGGTAGAGCACACCCGGGCCCTTGCTCAGGCCATCGTGCCTGTGACTTTCAGTCCTGAAACCACCTGCCTTGTTTCGCACAGTTGTGTACCTATTATTAATTCAATAACTTATAGTTACTTCTTTTTTTTTAAATGTTTATTTATTTATTTTTTAGAGAGAGCACAAGCAGGGGAGGGGCAGAGAGAGAATCACAAGCAGGCTGCACACTGTCAGTGCAGAGCCCAAAGTGGGCCTCAACTCTCAAACTGTGAGATCATGACCTGAGGCGAAATCAAGTCAGACACTTAACCAACTGAGCCACCCGGGTGCCCTGATTTATAGTTACTTCTTATGTCATTTGCAGCTCAAAAGATCCCAACTAAGAGATTTATTTTTCTGAATAAAATTGATCTAGAAAAAAAAGTATGACTTCACAAATACCACTTCAAATTACTCTTAAAAACTGGGTGGTCCCTTAACCTAGGAGGAGTGGGCAGGAAATCAGGAATTATGGTTTGTTCCTTGATTGTGTGTATACTCCTATGGTGTAGAAATAGTTAAGAAGGAAAATATCTAACCCTAGTTCCTTGAATAAATTATTGTAGATTAATGAATAAACTTTTAACATGAAAGATTTCAATGGCTGGATGATAACGCTAGAAATTATCCTACAGTCTAGTTGCCAAAGAAAATCAGAGCTCATCTTGTCTTAAATACTTAATTACACATGTCATTGGAAAGAAAAAAAATACAATCATGATATTTTGCAAGTAGAAATAATGATTTCCTATGGGGGGGGGGGATTGTGACTTCTTTTTTGCGGATAGACTTAGCTACTCCCTGTTATGAAAACTGATAATTCTCCTCTTCTGAGCTATGCGTGTTCCGTTTTTTCTTGTTTGGAAACCCTGTTCTGTTCTCTCAGCTTACCAAACCTATCAACCTTCATGACCATCCTTGGAATATACAAGTTCCAATAAGCTCTTTCTCGTCATTTTCCTTCTCTTGTAAGCCAGAACACTAATTCACTTAATTCACTTCTTTCTACAGTTAACAGCACTTGGGGACCTGGAGGAAATGCCTAAGCTTCTTGTATTAAGATAAAATTCAACATTTTAAAACTGCCTCCTAGGTCCCTGCAGGACCCAGTCCCAGTCTCATTCTGTCTCAGGGTGAGTGATTGGGCCATTCAGGGTTTCTTTCAGTTCTATGAAACCTTGTCAGCGTTCACTTCCCTCTTCTTTCCACAGATGCTTTTCTTGGCATGCTCCCCTTTAGCTTGATAAATCCTACTCATTCTTCAGAACTTGAGAATTAAGTTAGTTTCTCCATTGTTTAATCTTTTAGTGTCTTGGGCTTTCTCAGGGAATACCCACCACAGTTGTGATTTTGTGTTTGCTTAGTTCCTCAATTTCAGCTTCACCTTTTTTTAAAAAAAAAATTAATGTTTATTCATTTTTGAGAGACAGAGAGAGACAGAACATGAGCAGGGGAGGGGCACAGAGAGAGGGGAGACACAGAATCCGAAACAGGCTCCAGACTCTGTGCTGTCAGCACAGAGCCCGACACGGGGCTCGAACTCATGAACTGCGAGATCATGACCTGAGCTGAAGTCAGATGCTGAACCGACTGCAATGTCGTGCCAGGTGCCCCTTTCAGCTTCACCTTCTTAAGAATTTCTTTCCTTTAGTAAATTTGGAACAACAACAACAACAACAACAAAAAAGGACTATTTGGCTTCTGGCCATTTAACTTGGCATTGACATCACCACATCAAGATCTCCTCCCTTGTACTCTCAGAAATGAATGTCTTGAATATTACTTGCTTTACCTCCCTTTATGTGATGCTGGGACCATGGTCTCCTTCAGTACTTGCTGCTAGTTCAGCAGGAAGTGATGTGAGAAAGGGCACCATTCTCTTCACTGAACTTGAACCTAATTACTCACAATCCTACTAACACAAGGCTGTCCATGTGTAGCTCACTCTACTGAAGAGTCAGGGATTACCAGAGAAAGCTATAGTGTGGGAGAGAAACATTTCAAAACTATTTGTGAAATGTCACTATTCCAGAAGTTCAAGGGAAAGAATTTCTTATAGGTTCTCCTGATGGGCAACCTTAACTCCTGCCTCTTTCCCAGTCTTGAGGTCTGCCTTCTGTACCTCGGAGAGTAAGATCGTCTCTTCAGACTATCCTCGGACAAATTTTTATTTATTTGTTCGACTGTTTACTCAGAAGTGCTGATCTTGCTTTGTAATTCTTGCCTCTCTGTCTACCAGGGTTAGTGAAGGCATGCAACTAACCATACTGGAATGTTTCCTAAAATCTGAGTTTTGTCTGAAATAAAAGCATGGGGGCATTCTATAAGACCACCTAGAGAGGTGTTTTCATGTCAGGGTAGCCAACTTTAGCAGACTTTTCACTCCTATGAAGTGAAGGCATGTTTCCTTTTTCTTTTTTAAATCTCTTGGAAGAAACTCTTGGAACACTTTACACACTCACACACACACACACATACACACACTCTCCAGGGAAAGCAATAATTCTTATAGACTTAGCTTAGATCCATATTAAGGAATAAAAACTTTTCCCTAAATCTAACTTAATCTGTACAGCTTACCCTCTTCTCAGTGGAGATGACAGTTTGTGCAGATAAATGACACTTTTCCTTCGTTTACTCTCCTGCTTTTAGATTTGCTTAGAAGTTTATCATCACATAAGAAGTACAGAAAGGGGCGCCTGGGTGGCGCAGTCGGTTAAGCGTCCGACTTCAGCCAGGTCACGATCTCGCGGTCCGTGAGTTCGAGCCCCGCGTCAGGCTCTGGGCTGATGGCTCAGAGCCTGGAGCCTGTTTCCGATTCTGTGTCTCCCTCTCTCTCTGCCCCTCCCCTGTTCATGCTCTGTCTCTCTCTGTCCCAAAAATAAATAAACGTTGAAAAAAAAATTAAAAAAAAAAAAGAAGTACAGAAAAAGCAGAGCCCATGATTGTGCCTTTTCAAACAACAAGGCACCATCTACTCTTAGGAAAAACAAACCAGCAAAATAACCAACTATGGGATGCTTTGAAATGACAGTTTTCCTTGTACCTTTCCAATTTGAATTTCTGGGAAGGGTGCTCTTTTCCATTGGTTTCTGTAATAGGATCTGGAAAAATCCAAGTATTTATCTTCTCCCATGTGTGAAAACCCAAGTAGGGGTTTGAGAAGGAGATTGTTATTCCATTAGCACATGGGATAAAACTGCCTGGTGTCTGTCTCCTGTGCTCAAGTTTAAGCTCCTAAATGCACATATGGTATGTGTCTTATTCACAGGTTAGCCCTTGGGGGTAGCACAGCACCACGTATAAAGCAGGCCCTCAGTAAGTATGTGTGGGATGAACAAGTGGAGGAATAGAGGAAAGAAGTTTGGACCTAGGAGGGACATAGGGGACATTCCGAATGGAGATAGAAAGACACAGAGAGGTTAAGTAACTTGATTGAGGTCACAAAGGAAACGACTAAAGCATTGGAAGTGGAGTGTAGGTTTCATACTATATACTCTATACTGACACTTATGTCACCACACAGACCAAGACATTATCTAATTCACTGCCCCAGCAATGGTTCATTGGGCTACTTTTCCCCCAACAAGCGACTTAAGACGCCTGCTCTGAGATCTATTCAAGAGATAGTAAAGGGAGATCTCCCACCAGTCCCACCACACCTGAAAAGCAGGCAGAGTATCAAGAGAATGACTCAGGCACAGGAAGTAACACTGGCAGCCACTGGCTGCTGTGTTGGAGGACAGGAGCAGGGGTTCTCAAGAGGCAAGGCTAGGATCCAGGTATGACCCATGTTGAGAGTGTGAAGAGAGTCCAGGGAAGAGGGGGCTGTAAGTACAAAGATTCTGAGAAGGGAACATGCTTGATAAGGCCAAGGACCAGCAAAGAGCCAGCGCAAATACAGGGGAGTGGGCAAGTGTTGTGAGCTGAGTGGGGCCCAGCTACAAAAGTAGTGGGGCCCAGAGCTTTAGGCCGTGGCAAAGTGTCTGGGTTTGACTCCAAGGCCAGTAAGAGGCCTTTGAAGGGCCATAGACAAGGAAGAACCATGATCTGCTTTTTACGTTTTAAAGTCAGTCTGGGCAAAGTGTGAGGAAGGCAAGGTTGCTGGAGGAAAGAGCAGAAGCAAGATCCCCGCAGAGCGATTGCTGTAGCCCACCTGAGACCTGGAGTGGGCTTGGACGAGGGAGACAGCCACCTCCACCCATGTCACCTGTGTGGGTCTGCTGAGAAGTACTTTCTGCTCTGTGTTCCCACGTGCCTTTTAACATTCAGCTTTTTACATCGTTGTGTGTCTGTATGTCTTACATCCCCAATAAGATTATAGGTTACCTCTTGACCTTTGCACCTAATGTAGAATCCAGGACAGAGCCTTGATCCGACCAGGCACTTAGTCAACTTTTATTTGAATGTCAAGTATCTCTCAACAGTTCATGGGAACTGACTACACTTTTCAGTTTTTGCTTCGGAGATCCTTATTTATTTGTTGCCTACAGAACTTAATATTTTCTCCTTATGGCTATTTGTATACTTAATTTCTCCTACTAGGTCATGAGCTACTTGAAGACAGACTACTGTATTTTATTTATCATTTCATACCTCAGTGCACATACCCACATAGTGGGTATTCAGTAAGTATTATTGAATAGGTTAGATCTAGGGAAATAGTTTTTCAATTTGTGTTGATTACACTGAAAATCGTATGCTTCTCTCTCAATGACCAGAACATAATCTCCTCTGTGGAGCCAGAACGTCTGTTTGGCTTTCTGATCAACCTCTTAGCTGTTCCCAGGGTTATTTCTGAAGGAAGGATATAGGAAACTGAACATCGGAAACGTGAGGACTGTCTGCTACTAGAACTTGCTTTTTCATTGTCGTTATTATCTTTACGTGCCCACAGCTTGCTTTCTTTTAGCTCTGATTCCTCCGGACTTATTGCTTGTTCCTTGTGTCAGTGATAATAAACTGAAAGTAAAACAAGAATGTTTCATTTGTGGTCTTATTCACTGAAATAAGATTCAAGAGCTATATAGGAATCTACAGGACAGCAGGGGACAGGAAGGTGCTGCATGGAAAACATTGGACTGGAACAAATGATTCAAAGTCTTCCCTGAAGTGATAGTCAACCCAAAATGTATGAGTCCAAGAACAGGACTTTTCCTTCTCCTTGGCTTTGGTCCCCCATCTTCCTTTGCCTCGTTAGATTGACCGAGTCTGGTGGAGATGAAGAAGGCACTGAACAGGTGATTGAAGGAGTAAAAATTATAACTAACACTTGCTGAGTGCCTACTGAAGGCCAGGGGTTTTTGAAGCACATTTTACATATAAACTCATGTACTTCTCTCAACAACCTTAGGAAAGAGATTGCTATTATCTTCATTTTACGGATGAGGAGACTGAGGCACAGAGGTAAGTTACTGATATAATTTGCCCAAGGTCAAGGGAAATTGAAGGAGAATTTCAAGAGATGTGGTCCAGAGCTATTTATACTCATGGAAAGATGGAAAAAGAAATAGATTCCAGAAGAATACCTGGACATTTATTTCCTCTTTCAGTCACTGAACATTGAAGCCACACTAGAGGTTTAGTGGGATGAGAAAATGCTTCAAGTAGCAATATTTCCATTCTACTCCATAAATTATACAGGTCCTTTTTGAGGCAGCCCGTTTAAACATGTTGACTTACCCTTCCTGTAAAATGTTTATAGATATGATTTGCTACAGGGAACTATTTTAAAGACTGCAGGCACTGTTATGGACTATTACAGCAGCTAACTATAAATTGGTTACTAGAGGCATGCAAATTAGAGCCTTTGAGGGTCAGAATACAATCATCACCATAAAGTAGAAGGAAGATAAGCCATAAGAAAGTAAGAAGAAAAATCCAAATATTTAAATAGCAAATTTGACAGGATACAGGACACTTACATGGCAGCCTAGGAAAACCTGTCATGGGATAGAGCAAGAATTTATTATAGCTGAACTAGGCCAAATGCAAACATACTGTTGTCTTAAAAAAATTAAAAGTACTAACTCAAATAACAATGAAGGAAAACAAATATGCACACAGGGAAGGCATACAACTCAGTCATGTTGGTATTCCTGCTCCGCAAAAGCTGTTAAGGCACAGATTTAACAAGCTAAGGTGAATTGGGGCTCTAAATTCACACACACTCTAGATTTATAGACAATAGCTGCCCAAATGTTAAGCATCGTTTAAAGATGTGAAACAACAAGAACAAAAAATCCTAAAGGGAAAATATCTGTTCACTTCCTTAGCAGAATTAAAAAGGAAATAACTCATTGATTAAAAAGATAACACCATAGAAATTAATGCAATTAATTAATGTCCACTGTTTGAAAAAAATACTATTTAAGATTGGTCTAGAGGTTGAGGATATGAGTGGAATGAAAACAAACATTGTTGAGCTTGAGTGTTTACTATATAGATAAATACTATGCCCTCCCCCCCCCTTTTAACGTTTATTTATTTTGAGAGAGAGAGAGAGAGACAGAATGCAAGCAGGGGACGGGCAGAGAGAGGGGGAGACACAGAATCCCAAGAAGGCACTAGGCTCTGAGCTGTCAGCACAGAGCCCAACGCAGGGCTTGAACCCATGAACCGTGAGATCACGACCTGAGCCGAAGTCGGATGCTTAATCAACTGAGCCACCCAGGTGCCCCGTTATGGGCCCCTTTTTAAATTTTAGAAAACTAGGACTCAGAGATGTTAAAGGAGAAGCTTTCCTGAAATCCTGAAGTTGGTACATGATAGAACCAGACTGATACTTAGGCCAGTATAGTTCTTTCTACTACACAACTTTTTTCCTTTAATAAATATTTGAATGGATTAAAGGTCAATCTGATGGAAGTCCTGGTTAACGATGGAGGTCAGACCCTTATAGAAATGCAAGGTTACAACTCAGCAACATGGTAAAAACAGGGCAGTTTTTTTCTATTATCACTGATAACAGATATTAGCTGACAAATTCCAATGGATTGAGATAATATAAAATTGACAGCAAGTACCATTTTTAATCACTTCTGTTTACTTTGGGGAACAAATTATGTATTTATTTTGTTACTGAAAATTCTCCAAAACCTCAGCATTCAGGTCATGCTGGCTTCTGAGATTACTCAGTGGGAAGGATGGCAGACTGATTCTCCTTCCATGCATCTGTACCTGCTTATCGTGTGTGTGTGTGTGTGTGTGTGTGTGTGTGTGTGTGTGTGTGTGTGTTGAGGTAGGTAGAGAGGAGCAAGGAAGGAGAAGTTCTGAATATTGGAATTACTGTTGTGGTAGTGAATGATCTTCCTCATCTGAGGATTGTTGCTCTCTCATCTAACTGTGGCTCTGCAGTTGGTTGCCAAATACTGATTTTCTCCTACAGGAACTTTATTATTTTCTGGATGCTCCATAGGGAACTTCCTCCAGTGCAGTTCTGTGGGTTAATAGTCTTACTGAGACATCCCTCCCCCCACCTCCACAATGGGATTTTTCCTCCCCACCCTCAAGTCTACAGAGAGCAATCCACTCTTCATTGCCCTGCTGTTAGGGTCCTCTCATGTCAGTGGGTTGCCTCTGGAAGAAAGAACTTAAGAGAGCTTAAGATTTGGCAACCTTGCAAGGTACACTTGTACACTTAAATAGATTTGCTGGCTTTGAGTGTTGGATGTGTCTTCCCACTAGAAGAGAGAGGAAAATAACTCAATGACTTCAGTTATTGTCATCATCACATCTTGATATTACCATGCTGGTAATAAAAAGTCAGTATTGTGTTGGTATTAAGCTTAGATGAATCTATTGATGAAAAATTACACATTATGACCATCACTCAGTTTCTCAAGATGTTCCCTAAAAGGAGAATGTTTATATAATCACTTGTATCCATTATCTCTTGAATTTTTCCACTTATTAATCTTGGTTTGGAAATATTTTCCCCTTTTTCCTTCCCTTTGGAACCTAAAGGGGACTTCTGAGAGAGGAAGCAAAGCCTGTACATTTCCTAATATGAAGTGGTGGTTGTGAAAGTCTCAGTTCTTGTTGCTGTAATTCTGGGGCTTTGGTTTTAAGTAGAAACGACCGTTTTTTTTTCATACAGTGTTTGAACTCTTAACTCCAAAATATTGAATATTGGAGAAGACAAGAAACAGAAGTCAGGTAGATGCATTAATTCTCATCACCTATGCTTCATCATTTTTGCCCACCTTATAATGTCTGATAATTATAGACTATAGTATCACCTTGACTGACACTTAAAGTATGTTGCTCTTCACTAAACCAGCAACTTGGATTTGATTTTGAATGCTAATCAGGAAAAAAAAATAACTTTGAACTTGCTAATGCTCAATATTTACCAAAAGCTTAACTACAGATAATCCCCAACATGGTAGCTCACTTTACGACTTTCTGACTAATGTTGGTGTGAAAGTGAGACACATTCAGTAGAAACCATAGTTTGAATTTTGAGTTTCTATTTTTTTCCTAGGCTGTCAATATGCAGTACAATACTCTCTTGTGATTCTGGGTGGTGGCAGCCACGGCTCCCAGTCAGCCACGCAAGCATGAAGGTAAATTACCAACACATTTACAACCATTCTCTACCCACACAACAATTCTGTTTGTCACTTTCCATGCAGTATTCAACAAATGGCCAAGGCATTCGACATTTTATTATAAAATAGACTTTGTGTTAGGTGATTCTGCTTAGGTATAGGCTAACGTAAAGAGTTCTAAGCATGTTTAAAGTACGCTAGGCTAAGCTATGCTGTTCAGGAGATTAGGTGTATTAAATGCAGTTTTGACTCATGTTATTTTGTACTTAATGATGGGTTTATAGTGACATAACCACCTCACAGGTTGACTGTACTTTAAAATAATATTTTAGGGAGATTAGCTGATGGATATAGTTTCCTCTGTTTTTCTAGGTACTCTCAAGTCTATGTCCACATGAAATTAAACTGCAGGAAGATGGGTTCACACAGCACCGTGTTGTTTTGGCAACCTGCGTGGTTGCTTGTTTCTAAACAGAATTTGATTATATTGAGTGACAAATAATGATGTAGAAAACATCCTTCTGTAAATTGGCATTAGAGTTCCTGGAAGTTATAATTGAAGATTTTGTTTTCTTTACAAGGGCCTATGGAAAAACCTACTCTGTGGTCTATCAAAATTATTCATCTCAGTGATTCCAATTGCACGCAGTAAAACTGCCTCCCATTTGCACAGTGGTATTGTCCTCAGCTGGGGTTTTGGGACCCCCCTCCCCTCCCAGGGTGCCTCCTGCTCCTGCTCACCTGTACTGCTGTTTGTCCACCATAAGTTGTCATGGTCAAGTTTCCCAGAAGCTGAACCCCAAGCAAGAATTCAAAAGCAAGTGATTTATTGAATTGTTTGCAAGGAGAAACTGGTAAGGAAGTGGGAAAAGCAGGACAGGGAAGGGAAAGAAGCCAAAGCAAAGGGACAATTTTAGACAAATTAGGAAAGATTATTTCAGCTTGAGCCTACAAGAAAACTCTGAAATATAAATTAAATCCCAGAGTTTTTCCTGACAAGGCAAAGGAGCTGAGTTTCATGTTGCTGTACCTTACCCATAGTTAGGGTAAGGCTTCCCGGTGGGAGCATAAGTGTCCAAATATTTCCAGATCTGCCAGATGACTCTACTAGCTCTAGGGCAATCCTCTGAAGAGAGTTGCAGTTGCCAGCCATTATAAGCAAAAATGCAAAGAAACTAGGGACAGGGCAGCAGAAGTGGTAAGTGGGATCCCAGGGGTCCTAGGTAGAGCACTGACTGACTGCTGCAAGGTCTACACTTAGAAGGGTTGCCCATCTTCCTCTAAAAACATCAGGACAGATCCCATAAGCTGTGCCATCTGTCTCTCCCAGGTCGTTCCTGGAACTCCTTATCAGCACATTCTCCATACCTCCCCTAATATGATTCAAACTTGTCTCCTTCCTCAGCTACTCTGTGACCTTCCACTGTGCCTCTAGAATTTAGCAGACATCTCTTTATCCCCAACCCCATCCTTAAATGTCCCCTTTACTGCATTCCTCTAATTTATAATTATTTTTCATAATGAAACCTGTGATTCCTGAGGGTTCCAGTTTACTGGAAGTCTTTTCAATGTTGGCTATATTTTTCTTCAGGCTCAGAGGTGCTCCCCACTGTCATTTTGGACCATTTCTTTCTTTTCCCCAATTCTGAAAAACCACTGATTCTTTAAATGACACACCATCAGACTTGACCATCTTCGGTTCCTCCTTGTTGTAATTTTCTTCTGATCTTTTCATTTAGTGTTCTCAAACTTGGCTTCACTAAAGGGGGGGGGGGGTCTCAAAAATGCTGATGCCTAGGCCCCACCTTTTGAGATTCTGACATGGCCAGCCTGAGTATTAGGACTGAAGGAAGCTCCCAGGTGATTAAAGATGCAGGAAAGTTTCAGAGCCATTGCCCTAACCATTCATTGAAAACTTTTAGCACCTGGCTCTCTATCAGTAAATTGTCATCTTTCTCATTGATTTCTAGATCCATGTTTATCAGTTATTCTCAACTCTGTCAGACCCAATATTTCACCCCTAACAAATATTGGTATGTTTTATAACATGTATTCCTATGTTCCCTTTACTATTTTGAAGTGAATTTCATAGATAATATCATCTAGCAACAAATACAATTGTTAAAAAGTCAATGTAATTACTTAACTGTAATATGAGAAAAATAGTGTCTAATATAATAATATGTACTTTAATATGTGACTGCTCAACATTTGTACTAGAAGACATAAGCAAATAGTAATCTTGCAATAAATACAGAATTACAGAATGAAGTGGCTATGTTATAATGGAGAATTAAATACCATGCTGCCATACGTAATTTTTCTGAATGATAAATTACTTAGGTAAATTTCCAAATGAATTCATACAACCTTCCTTTGATTAGTGTTTGCATTTATTGAAAATGTAAATTGTATATTAAAACTGTGCCAAAAATACTTTATGTTAAAATAGAGTCTAAGCTTAGGCCAAACTGTGTTTGGGGGGGTTCTTTTTGCCCCCACTTATGTGAATCTCCAACGAGGCATTTCAGAATTTGCCAGGACATGGGGTAGTTCTTTGACAATTGAGACCATATATATAGGAGTGCTTCTAGCACTTCCAGTTCCTGCCCAGTAAATGCCAGTAGCACCCTCCTCATGAGAACAAAAATCACTTCCACAAGTTTCTAAAACATCTCTTAGGAGAAGATTTTACCAAACTGAAAATCACTGACATTGACGATTCATAACTCCCCTGGCCTTTTAGTTCCTGAACCTCCTTGCTTCCAACTCACAGGCCTCTCCTTTGCTGGATAGTCCTGCTCTCCCCAAGCTGTGAATTAGTTGGCCCTATCAGGCTTGATCATGAAGACTTTAACTTAGGGGCTGTTTGGAGAAGCGCAGGCAGGTTAGTGGGAACATTAAAGGACTGTGAAGCACCTGGGGATTAGCATCAGCAGAAAGCTGTACCACCCTTAGGGCTGAGTATGCAAGGAGACAGAGTGCTGGAATTAGAGCTTGGAGGAAGACCTTGGATCTACGAAAAAGGGCTGCTGCACAGAAGTGGTAACTGCCATTTTTGCAGGGAGGTAGGGAGACACTGAAAGAAATATTCATGCCTTTGTTTCTTCCCACCTAATCTACTGATGCCTCCCATTTGCTGGGCTCTAGGAAGACAGAAGGAAGGAAGCTTAGGGGTGATAGTGGTCTGCTGATGTCAGTCTCCTGGGGGCATAAAGCTGGGAAGAAAGAGTGGAGAATGGATGGACTGAGGGTTTGTTTAGTGGGGTCAGCTCATCCAAGTTTGCCTGGGACTCTGGTTTTCAGCGCTCAGAATCCTACAACCCAGGAAAGCCTTAAGTCCTGAGCAAACTGCAATGATTGATCTTCTTAGAGAGGATGGTGTGCAAAGAGAAAGTAACTCACCAACCCCTGAATGTTGAAATACTTTAAGGACTCAGCACTTAAACATGGTCTCTTCTCTATCTGTACTCTGAACCTTATCTTGTCCTATCTAAAATTTAAATTAATATATAAATACTATATAGATATTTATGACACTTACATTAATGATTTTAGTCCTGACTTCTTCCTTCCTCAAATGTGTGTTTTTTAGGCATCTTCATTTAGATATAAATAAAATAGGCATATGAAATTAATGTTTTGATTTTACTTCCTAAACAAACCCACACCTTTCCAAGACATCTCCCTCTCAATAAACACACCCACCACTCATTTGCTCAAGATATAAACTTAGGGGTCTTCCTAGATGCTGCTCTTTTCTTCCCACCCCATGTCCAATCCATGTTCAAGCCCCCTTCACCATACATCCTAACTCCCAACTGCTCATCACCTCTGCTGGTGTCACTTTTGTCTAAGCCATTATGTTCTCTTATTGGAAGAAGTTTCTGGCTCATCGCCTTGCTTTGACTCTTGTCTGCACACAGTCCATTCTCCATACAAAAGCTAGAAGGGATCCTTTTAGTATATAATGAGATCATATCATTCCTTGCTTAAAATCTTCAGGGCTTCCTGTCAAACTGAGAATAAAATCAACTTTGGTCATGTCTCTGCTCAAATGTCTCTGCTCAATGATGCCTTTCCTGGCTACCTAATCTAAAATAACTACACCTCCTCTTTTAGTCACTCTCTATTCTGTGTCAGCTTTCCCCTATCATTTATTGCTACCTGATGTCATAGTATATATTTATTTGTGTATTATCTGTCTCCCTCACAAGTGTGTAAACTCCAAGAGAAATTTTGTCCATCTTGTTCTCCAATGTACTGGTAGCGCATTGGATTGTACTTTTGCCTTCCACATAGTACTCAATAAATATTTGTTGAGTAATTGAGAAAATGTTATTTTAAAAATTATAATTATAATTTGTGAAACAGATTGCATTTCATTCTTTCTGTAGGATGCTATAAAATATGCACAGATGAATTTTTGGCTTCTCTTTATGAAGATAAATAACTTTGAAGTATGGTTTTATATATTAACATCACTCTTGGGTTTATCATCTTTTTCCTACCTTCATTTTACATTTCAGATGATTTTTCTCTTACTTTTAAAAAAATCTAAATTTGTCATGTGGTATGCCTTTTGGTAAACTGCCTTAATTCATTTCTGGAATAATGTATGTCATAAATTAATTAATGCCTATTAAAAGTGCTTTGAATATTTGTGAGTTAATATATGTAACCTTGATAATGGAATATGTTGGCACACTATTGGAACCAACAGTACTGTTTCCATTCAGTTCACTCTTAATCCAAGTATGTTAATATTCCTGTAAAGTCCTATAACGGTTATATTTGCCATCCTCCCAATATGTGCTTAAAACTCTTTTGGCTCCTTTTACTCTCAGAACAAATCCAGACCCATTGTAGCATTGAGGATGTGTATTACACTCCAGGTTCCTGTATGTTAATTTTCACATCAGATGTGATTGATATGCAGGGTTTTGTCTAAGCATGGCTCAAGTCAGTATCCACTGAACACTAGTGGACAACAGTTTGTTTTCTTAATTCTGAAGGTGGTATTATGGTCCGGTAGCAGGTGGCAGGGACCCTTGAAAGTGGACTTACCAGTGTATCAAAAACCTAAGATGGAGGGGCAAAGTTAAATTGTGAAATTGAGAGAACACATGGAGGAGTTAGAAACATCCCTAGTGTTAGGTTTCAGGATGGCTAAGATGAACACCAGCAAGACCCTTCTTTGAGAACCCAAGAGGTTATCTGTCTTAAAAATGTAGGTGAGTCCCTGATAGTAAGAAAGTTAACTTATATTTGTATGAAACTTTAAAGTGTTTCTATTACTTACACATATGTGAACTTATTTGATCTGTTAGCATAGTTATGAGGAAGGTAGGGTAGACATTATTAATTTTTATTTTATAATCTGAAAGCAGATATTCCAGGTTTTCTTAATTAGTGAGGTGTATGTAGATCCTGGACTTCTGGTGCTTGCTCCTGTCCTCTTCCACAAAATCTCTGTGTTTGCCCCCCAAAATCCTGTTTCAGCCCAGCAGACCTGATCGTGTCCTAACATTTTATCTCCCACATCATTTATGCTGGAATGCTAAGTCTAGCTTCTCCATTATGTGAAGGCTTCACTGATTACTAAATTCAAAGCTATCTTCCTGTTACCTGAAATGCTATAGCTTTTGTTATCTGTGTGACTTATTAGCTATTAATGTGGTCCCTAAAATATAACCAAGGACACTTCAGCTTCTGAAATTTTCTTCTAGCCAATTAAAAAAATCGATTTTCATTTACTCTTTCCTTTTTAACTTTCTGTGCTTAAAAGTCTGTCTCCTTAGTTACCGAGCTTCTTCAAGAATGAATTCTTATATATCTTTAAATTCCCTTAGGGACTCTGCGGTGGAATGCGTTTAGGAGGTGTTCAATAAATACCTGGTAAACAAATAAACATGTAAATGTTGAAAGTCGATTATGAAATAGCTTTTATATTTCTTACTCCCACTTAAATGGTGCTTGTCTAAACAATGCAAATGGTTTTGCTAGTTGATGTTCTCTGCATGACAGAAACACTTTAGTTACAGGCTTAGCATATTGCTATCTACTTGAGATTGTGTACACAAATCAGAGAACCAATTTTGTTCATATTTTTAAATAACGATACTGAAATTAAATTTCAGTATTGGTATGGAAGACTTCATTTGACCCCAACATGCTATTATTCTCGATCCACATGTAAATTCTCAGATCCTTAATAATGTACTAATGTTTGATCTTTAAATTTAATGTACACAGAAGTCAGTTGGTTGGTGTTTTTATGAGTTTCTAAGCCCCAAATGCATTGCCAGAATGCTTTCCATAAGTTCTGCAAATTTTCAGCAGAGAATGTTTTCTCCCCTTGTCATGTACGTTCAAAGCTCCAAACTTCCTCTTTTTTTTTTTTTTAAATCTACTAGTGGCCAGCATTTTGTGAATTTTTTGGTTTTAATGCAGACACCGGGGCTCTCTGCAGAAATCCAGTCACACTACACAGCCTTTCTTCTCACATCACCTCCACTTTCTCCTTTATTTTCATTTCTACTTTTCCTTTCCTTTCCTTTCCTTTCCTTTCCTTTCCTTTCCTTTCCTTTCTTTTCTCTCTCTCTCTTTTTTGTTTTTTTGAATTTCCTTTTTAAAAGCAAGCAGTCTATCTTATCTCAGGCAGAACAGTTTCACTGATACTCAGGTCCCATTATTTTTCACCTTCTATTCTAAACAAGGTTATTGCTGCATTTTCTTAACACAAAGAGTTATTCTCTTTCTAAGAATTCTTATGCCAGCTAAAACATTTATTCTTCTCGTTATACATGGATTTCCAGTCTACCCATATTCATTATGTCTAAAAAGCAAAGCTTGACAATACATGGGATTTAAGGGAACCCAGAAGCTGAAAAGCATTGCAAAAGGCAAACCCCATAAAATATGGCATGAAGGCCAGAGAATAGTCAGAGTATTTGCTAATTTAATACCTATTTATCTGTACATTATTGGAGTCCTCTAAATTTCCACAGAATATTGCATTTGCTACATAACTATCTTCTGCTGAATATCTTAAAACTTATGGAAGGATGTTAAGTTTATTTGTAGAGTTCTTCAAGCCCATTCTCTTCATATAATGACAAAGACATTGAGGAACAGTGAAGTGACTTTTTCACAACCACAGGGTTTACTTGAGATGGAACTTAGACTGGATTTGCGGACTCTTGTCTACCTGTCGGAGGTTGATAACTGAGCTGTTGGGCTTAATCACTCACAAGACTGTGAACTGAACAAGGAAACATATATTAAGTCCTCACTAATACAAATTCTGCTCAAATAGCTCCTGTGATAGCTAGGGATTTTTTATTGTGCTGCTAACAAATGCCAAGGGGTTCTCCTTCAGGAATTTCTGCTGAAGGAACTGTATTTCTGGGTTTGCCATTTGATGGTCTCTAAATGACAAAAAAAAAGCCCAAAAGTGATGGGCCAGGGAATTAATCGTGTGCTAGGAAGAAGATCATAGTTATTATAAGGTGGCCTGTGTGGAAAGAGAAAGAGATTGTGTGAGAAATATTAGCATAAAGATCTCACCAAAACAACCTGTGATCTCACTTTCCCTTTTCTGTTGCATAAACACTGTTAATATTGCTATAAAATTATAACCACATTGCAGTAAAACAGTGGTCCTGTTTCATGGCTATGACAATTGTTTTCTAGAAGGCTTTATTGAAACTGCCCGAGTCTGTGTTTCCCAAACTTGCTGCTCCCAAAATTACTTTTTTTTTTAATGGATGATTCTTAAGATTTGTCAATTCTTGGAATCACTGTTCTAAAGCTCTGTCTCTCACCTTATTTATTTATTTATTTATTTAGCATAACATTCATCCTGGGGAGGGGAAAGCACTTGTTAAAAATGTAGATCCAAGTGTCATTCCTGGGGACTCTAGCTCAGAAAATCTGGGGTGGATTTGGGAATATTCCTTTATAGGCTCCCCCATTGATTCTGTAAGAGGTGGTTTGAAATCCACACTTTCAGAAATGCTAGTCCGTAGGCTATACCAAAGTAAATGCTTAATATGTTTGCTTTAGGTTTAAACATATGTTTATAAATGAAACTTTCCCCCAGGGACTCACAATAAATCATTTCCTAGAATCTGTCTTATTCCCTCAACTACTTTGAAAGCATTAACCTTAAGTAGTAAATTTATTTTCTTCCTGCATCACAATGTGTATGTGATATTGTTTATTTTATGTTGTTTAAATTACAATAGTAATGCACACTTATTGTAACAATTAAATACAAAGATGTATAGAGGAAAAGTTTGTTATCAGGAACTTGTGGCATGTTCTATTGTATGACCACCCATGTCACCCATTCTTAACCTCTGGAGTCAGGATTAACAACCTGGTGTTATCATTCTGTGCTTTCTCTTTTCTCATTCAATATATGCAAAAATAAATCACCATACAAGAACTTGCTTTTTTCACGTAAAATTATCTGGTTTGGCATTCTCATATATCAGCAGACATGGAGTTAGTTTTGTTTTTACAAATCTCTTTATTAATTCATGCATCCTTAGAACCACACATATTTATATGTGTAGTTGTACATAAAAAAGATAATCCCTTTTGTGTCAGTTTTTTTATTTAATAGTTTTTTTTTTCTTTTTGAGTAGTCTCTTCTTTCCTTTTTTCTCTTTCATCTGCCTTGCTTTCCCACCACCCTTTCAGCTCTATTGAATGCTTAACAACCGTGTCTTTATTGTTTTATCTTTTCCTTTATGTTCATATAACCATATATAAGGATTTTATCTCTCCATCCATCCATCCATCCATCCTCCCACCCATCCATCCAATCATCATATTAAATGCTTTTCTGCATTTTTTTCCTTACACAATAGTACCTTGTGGAAATGTTACCACATCAACTGGAATAAAACCAACTCATTTCATTCTAATTATTATGTAATATTTCATGATGAAAAGGTGAATATCATTCTGCCATTCCTCTTTATAAATGAATATTAATTTTATTTCCTTTTTTGCCACTTGAACAGAAGTACAAGTGATGAGGAAGTGGGGGCAAGCTGAGGGCAAAATACAGACTAGCACACCCTCCTGACCCCCACCCACCCAGGTGGAATATGTGTGATATTCCTCAGATACTCCTGGCTACCCAAGAACAAAGGACACGGGTTTAAGTGCTTGCCATGGAAACTACAGCAAATGAAAAATTAAAGTCCCTTATTGCCTACAGCCCATTGACAAATCCTTGAAATGGCAGAGTGACCTCCCTTTAGGAGCTCAGCTGCCTGGATGATGACACTTTGCTAGGGGCAGAAGAGAATCTTAGCTTAATATTATCCTGATCCCTCGAGGATCCTGTAAGTCTACTTCCTTCATCTCAACTGTCCTAAGATACATGCCGGCAATCATATTCCAAGCTTGTGGTCCCCCAGTATACATCTGAAGGGTCTCATGACTGCGGTTTTATTAAACGGTAATAAGTGGCTTTTCCCTAGCAACAGCTAGCCCCTCAAGGTCCTGGAAACCTTGCTTCCAAAATACCTTAGAGACTTACTCTATCCCTGACCCCCTCCCAACCTGAGGGTATATAATCAGTTACCCATCACGACCCCAGTTTTAAAGGGCTCTTTGTATGTTATATTATCTCATTGAATATAATATACATTAAAACTTTTTTTGGCATTTTTTTATATAAATCATTTAAATTATTTATTACAAATATGTCTCCTTTCTTGTTTTTAGTTTCGGGGTTTTCTGTTTTGGTTAAGAAGATTCCCTACTCCTGTTTTTTTTTTTTAATGATTATAATGTTTTCAATATTTAGATCTTCTACCTCCCCTATAATTTATTGTTGTTTATGATGTCTGGTAGGGGTTCAACATAATTTTCTCCTAGCTAAATAAATGGTTGCTATTCAGTGGTTAATAAATAAACCCTTTATTTTTTAACGTCATTATCATATAGTAAATGAGCTTATATACTGGAATCCATTTCAATATCTTCTATTGTCCTTTAGTCTGTCTGTTCCTAGACTGACATTATGTTAATTTGGTTTTAGTAGTTTTATAGTATATTTTGACATAATATGACATCTCTTAACTTATCTTTCATTCCTATTTCCTTGACTATTCTTGAACATTACTTCTTCTGTATAAAGTTCAAGATCATTTTATCCAATTCTAGAACCATCATTTTGGGATTTTAATTGGAAGTGCATTAATTTACATGATAATTTTGAGTTAATATATTCTGATTTTAAGTGATTATCTAAGAACATTGTGTTTTAAAGCCTTCGTTAATTACTTTAAGTTATGTTTGTTAAGGTATAATTCATATTCAGTAAAATTAATGTTTGTGGTGTACTGTTTGATGAACTCTGCCAAAGTATAGTCACATGTCTACCACTGTAATCAAGATATAGGACATTTCCATCATCTCCAAAAGTTTCCTCATGCCCCTTTTTAGTTAATGTCTTCTCAATCCCCCAATCTCTGGCAACTATCGATCAAATCTTTTTCAATTAGTTTTGCCTTTTCCAGAATATCATATATTGGAAAGTCTATAGAATATAGCCTTTTGTGTCAACTTTCTTTCATTTAGCATAAAGCATTTGAAATATATATGTTGTTGCATGTACTAGGAGGTTGCTTATAATTTAATCGAGAAGTGAATATTCCCTTGAATAGTCACAGTTTGTTTTTACCATTTACCAGGTAATAGCCATTTTGTAGTGGTGTGGAATAAAGCTTCCTTAAATATTTGCATATAGAGAGGCGCCTGGGTGACTTGGTTGGGCTCAGTCCGACTTCGGCTCAGGTCATCATCTCACGGTTTGTGGGTTTGAGCCTCACGTTGGGCTCTGTGCTGATAGCTCAGAGCCTGGAACCTGCTTCAGATTCTGTGTCTCCCTCTCTCTGCCCTCCCCCACTCATGCTCTGTCTCTCTCTTTCCTTTAAAAATGAATAAATGTTAAAAAAAATTGCATATAGCTTTTAGTATGGAACTATGTTCTCATTTCTCTGGTGTGAACAACCAGCTGTGGAATTGCTGGGTTGTATGGCAAGTTATGTTTGGCTCTATAAGACACCAGCAAACTTTCCAGCATGGTTGTTCTGTTTTGCCTCCCGACCAGTGGTATATCAGTTCCAGTTGCTCTGCATCCTGGTCAGGACATATTGTGGTTTTGTTTCATTTTGTTTGTTTGTTTTGGTGCTTTTAATCATTCTTAAAGGTGTGTAGTGTCAATGAGATTGCGTAAGTTTCTTCAGGTGTCCTTTGTGGGGCCCTGGGAGGTTAAGAATTTTCCTACCTATTTCATTACTGTTGTTAGTTTTATTCTTTTCTCCTTTATGCTTTTTGATGTAGTTGCATACTCTAATGTAAAGCTGCTGAGATTTGTATATCTATCTCTTATCCATCCAAATTACAAATCTCTTCTATAAAATTTTATAAGTTTTAAATTAGAATCTCTTTGGTGTCTCCAGCATATAAGTGCATTATCAACAAATGACAATTTTATCTCTTCTAAAATATTTATATAAGTTATTTCATTTTTAAAATTGAATTTGCCAGAACCTCCAAAATAACATTGAAAAATAATGACAGCAGTGAACATCTCTGCTGAGTTCCAAACTATAAATAAAATTATTTTAGTGCTTTATCTCTTAATGTGAAATTTGCTATTGAACTTTGATGAGTAGATTTATTTATATTTAAATAGACTTTCTATTTCTACTTAGAGTTTTTTTAGAAGTGTCTGCTGAATATTGTCAAATGCCTTCTCGGCATCTATTATTATAATATGATTTTTCTGTTTTACATTTTTTGCTATAATGAATTATGGGGATGTATTTTCTTATGTTGAATGAACCTTTCAAGTGCTACTTCTTTTGATAATTTGTTGGTTATTACTTGCTAATATTACCTTTAGAATTTTCTGCATCCATATTTAGAAGCTCTACTTTTTACAAATTCCATTTAACTTTTATCTTCCTTTTCATTATTAGTATTGATTTGAGGAAGTTATTCCCTTTTCAACCTTGTAAATTTAGGAATTTTACTATGATTTCCAGTTTCATTAATAGTTACCTTCTTTTTTTTTATTCCTTGTAATCAAACACATGTGTATCTACCCATATATTAAAATAAGTTACCAATTATTTATCCCCCAAACATTATTTTAGCCTGCTTCTAATTTTCCTTTCTCCATAAGATACAAACTTTACTATACTTTTCATTTCTCACTTTTCTTAATGTCCATTTCCACTTCCCAGATAAAATCTTTGAAAACTTTTGCTTCTGGCCTTGCACCACCAAGCCCCAAATTCTAGTTTAGAAATGTTAGTGCCAGGCGGATATTAGGATTTCCACTAGAGTGTATCTCTTCTATTTTAAGAAACTATATTTATCACATATATTACACAATCCCATAGACTCTAACATTGCTTATTTGAATTTAGCAGTACACATTTTAAGAATTACTGGCCGTCACAATTTTCTCTCCTCATCTTCTCCTATTGTATTAATTAAGGGACTTTTAATGGCAAGTAACATAAACGAATTTAAGCTGGCTGAAAATATTGGGACAATATTATTAGAATTATTTTGTCTTAACATTCAGAGAAGTTGGGTTCATTTTTGCTTGGTTGATTCAGTGGCTTAGCAGTGTCTTTCATGTACTCAGTTTCTTTCCATTGTTTTGCCTGACAGTGCTCTTTGTTGGTTACCCCCTGCAGCCAAATAAGATCCTTTGCTTTCTGGATTACTTTAGCTCTGTAGATATAAAGAACACATTCCATTGTCTACATCTTCCTTCATTGTTTAGGAGGAAGGAATCAAAGTATACTCTTGAGGCCAGTATGAGCTTTCTCTGTTGGTCCCTGGATTTCTCCCAAGACTTATCCATCAGCTTAGGCTCTCCAACCTTGGAAGTTCTTCAGTGTCTGTCAGTGGGAACATTACCTGTTTGAGGCCACTAGCATTTGCTTGGCCTAGGAGCTGTATCAATTTGGGGTTAGGGTTGTAAAAAGAAGGAGGGTAGAAAGTGATTAAGCTATTATCTCCCCAGGACATTCTATTACTTTCTGTTCATTGCATATTAAAGTTTGGAGGACACACAGTGACCCTTGTATTACAAACCAAATAATATTTTGCATTGTTTTTATTTACAGTATTAGAAAAATAGTTTTAAAGATTCTAATTTTGTTTTTGACATTTGTGGTTCTTTTTCTATGTGATGCATGTTATTTCCTTGGCAAACTCCCTTGGCAAAGTAAAATAGAGTGAAATAAAAATCTCCCACCATCTAGAGGAAACCAAATTTTTTGTTTGCTGAATTTTCTTCCTATAATTTTTTTTCTCTGCAGTATATCTAGAAAATATTTCTTTTTCCTTAAATATTCTTTAGATGCATTCATGTATATTTTTTCTTTATGTATACTTCAGTTTGTTTCTGTTTTTTTGTTCTGTTCTTAGGAATACCTTAATATCTAGTGTTGCTACTTTTCTTTCATTATGTGTCTAATTCACCAATTTTTAAGTTTTTTTTTTTTGCTCAATGTTTTACTGAATCATTGAGTAGTCACAAAAAAGTTCTAGTTGATCCATTTTTGTGCTTTGAATACCTGCAATATTTTTATCTCCTTTACACATAAATAAGATGCCAGATATTTATATAGTTCTGAGATTAAAGACCATTTTAATAAAATTTCTAAATATTATCTGATTGCTTGCTATAAATCAATTCCAGACAAGAAGTTGGAAAAAGCCTGATTTCTTACTCTTTGAAATTAACTACAAGTACCTTTATATCTCTGTGATCTTTGTAAGATTTGTTTCTTTATCCTTGACAATCAGGAGCTTCACCAAGATATTTTCAGGAATGTGTTTCTCTTTCTACTTGTTTTTCATAGAATTCTAAATCCATTTCAGTCTGCAGATATATACTTAACCTTTCTATTTTTAAGGTTCTGAAAATACTTCTACTCCCTTGTTTCAGTCTTTCCTAAAGAAGCTTATAATTGCTAATTTTTCTCCCCATTCTCTGTTTTCTGTATTTGTTATTTTTCTCATCTTTATTCTTGCCTCTCCTTGGTATTTAGCTCCTTCTTTCCCACACTAGTCATTCCCACAGTAGTGTGTATGTTAGAGTCACTTGGAGAACTTTTTAAAACACATATTTTCAAGAGCTGTTATATCAATTGAGTCAGACTGAAGGTTAGGATTCCATGTCTATATATTTAAATTTTTATTTATTTTATTTATTTTTTTATTAGAGACAGCATGTGAGCAGGGGAGAAGGGCAGAAGGAGAGAATCTTAAGCAGGCCCCAGGAGCCCCCCATGTCTATATATTTAAAAAGCAGTCCAGGGGTACCTGGTGGCTCAGTTGGTTAAGGGTCCAACTCTTGATCTCAGCTTAGGTCTTGATCTCAGCATCCTGAGGTCAGATCCTGCATTGGGCTCCACATCCAGCATGGAGGCTACTTTAAAAAAAAAAGGAGCCCATATGATTCTGATAGGGTTAGCTTGTTAATCAGCATTGGACAGCCAATATTCTACATTTTATTTTCATTACTTTAGTGTTGATTCTACAGTCTACTGATTCCAGTATATATTTTAATTTTGCTGTTTTGTTTTCATTTCTCTGAATTATCTTCTTATATCTGCCAACTCTATTTTTGTCTTAGCTAATGTTCTCTCTTGTCACGTTAATTTATCTCTTGTTTCATAAAATCTATGGAACCAGATTCAGTCACATTTTCTTCTACGTTCATAGACATGCTTTTCTTCCAGTCTTAAGTGGATTGATTTCCTTGCTTCATGTTATAAATCTTTCCATAGGCTTCTTGAATTGGAAAAGATTTAGCCAAGCCCAATATGACTTTGGACAAGATATTCATTTGATTCTCTTTACTGTGTATCTCTGTGCTGTCAGATTCTCTTTCTTAGAGTACATACTGAAACAAAAGTTGATCTACACAGTTGCTAGTGAAATTTCTATTCTATAAAATCTTTTATTTACTATTCCTTTGACATACAGAAAGTGTTCTTATTCTTTGATTACCTATTCTTTTTAATACGAATAGGTGACTTTACTCCTGAGTAATATGCTAGAAGAACAGTTCAATCCCACACTTTTCCTCTCTCTGCCCTTAGCTATTACCAACAAGATTCCAGGTTGTATTTTATTACAGCCTGTGCCCTTTACTCTTAGTCATGTTGCATTGCCAGGAGATCTGGCTTCATTGATGGATATAGGGAGAAAATTACTGATAGATGTCAAAGGCATGTAAGGAGAAAACAATTCTGGTTCTTTCAGAAAAAAATATCTTATATATAAGGAGGTCAGTGGTTCTGGCCCCATTTCTCTGTCATTAGGGCTCCTGGAAGAGAGTGGAAACTTTCTCTTATGTAGTTTCTCTCTAGCCATGTTGCTGGTTCAAAGGTCTAAACCAGCATCATTAGAAATATGGCAGTCACAAAATGTAATTTAACATTTTCTGGTAACCACATTTAAAAAACACTAAATGAAAGGAAGTGAAATATTATATTCAGCCCAATATTTTTTAAATATTATCATTTAAACATATAACCAACCCCTGAGATATTTGCCTTACTTTGATTTAAAAAAAATCCGTTAAGAATTGCTTATTTGCCTTTGCTGTAAGACAATGTTTAATATCCACATACATTGTTGGTTTTAAACTTATTTCAGTTACATTTCTTCGAAACCTTTGAAATATGTTATTTATTTCCCTCAAAATCCAAATATTCCTGTATCTATGTGTATACAATTGACTAGGAAGTTGAACTTTTCCTTCTTCTAGGACACCAGTTTTCTAAACCCTAAACCTGATGAGTATGTTCCACTGTTCCCATGTTCACCCAAGTGAGGTCCAGGATTAGGGGAAAAAATAAAGAATTATTATGTCTGATATCAGATAATAGTAGTAGATCTCTTTAGATTTTCATCTGGTAGAGTACTCAAGACTCCTAGGCTTTTAAACACATATCCTTGTTCTTCAAGCAGAGAATTTAGCAGACCTGCAAAGAGAATCAGTAGCCATTATCAAAGGTAGAGTTATACCAAGTTTAGAACATACTTCAGACTACACATTTCTAGTATTAGAAGCCATTGTCATACTTGCTCCATTTGAATGTGAGGTGCTTTTACATTCTTTCATAGACCAACTCATCTAAGTTCTTCCACTGATCTCTTCTTCACTTCAGTTCTGAATATTCATAAAAGGAGAAATAAGAATATTTCTGACGAATATTTTTATCATACCTTGTTGGGGAATATCGGATGAACATCAGTAAGCGCCGAGAATTATCCCTGATGCTTGTACCATAATTGACAGTTTGCAAGCAGCTGTATGGTGCAGGCAGTAGCAATGTGTGTCATAATTTGTCGTGATATGTTGGATTCTGCTGGGACAGAGAAGATGATGTTGGGTTGCTTGTGGTCTACTTAACTGATGACCGTTTCATTGTAGCATAATGAAATGTTAAGAACACTCTACAGAGTCAGCCTTTGAGCATCATCAAGAACCTCTTTGGAGACAGCTATGAGGTAACTTCTATGATGTTCAAAGGGGTCACTCAGGCTAAAGTGAAACTCAAAACAATGGGTCCATATTATTATTTTTTTGTTATCAATTGAGTGTTTCCCCCCCAAAAGAAAGGGAGAAAAATCCCAGTTCCTCAGTAATCCACAGGTTCCTGCAGCCTCATCTTCCTTGCATTTGTTTGCATTACAAAGGCCAGTGGACAACTTGAAGACAGTCTTCCTTGGAGGTCCATTTTCCAGTTAAACTTTGTCTTTTATAACTAGCTTAAGCAGAATTTCCCATCATGCATGTTCAGCATTTATGAAAACATTTCATCAAAATGATGTGTACATTGAAACAATGGATGTGGAATTAATTTGGGGGAAGTTTGGGTGATTTTATGTTTATGAAAATCGGTGTCCCTTTTTGTGCTATACTTTAGTGACCCAAATTAATAATTCAAATTATAGCATGGGAAACTTCTCAAAAACAAGTGACTTCCAAAAAGAAATGCCCTTTTGTAAACAATCTTCTACAAAGATGGGCCACCTTCTCCAGTGAAGGACACGTCATTATTGTATATCCTGGGCTACAGAAGAAAGGGGACAAAGGTATAGTTTTTTGAAGAGCTGTTCAGAGACTTCTTACCAGGTAGCTCTGTACTCAGGCACCTCTTTTATGGGCCTGTGCATGAGTAGAAAAGAATGCTTGCTCTATTCAGTGTTTATAACAGTAAATCTCATATAGCAGCAGATATGTAAGGCTATGGAAAGCGCATGTCTTTGGAGAATAACAGAATTGTGTTGGAGTGATTTTATCACTTACCAAAAATATAACTTTTAATGCAATATTTAAATTCTTTTTTTTTAATGTTTATTCATTTTTGAGAGACAGAGAAAGACAAAGCATGAGTCGGGGAGGGGCAGAGAGAGAGGGAGACCCAGAATCTGAAGCAGACTCCAAGCTCTGAGCTGTCAGCACAGAGCCTGACGACGCAGGGCTCGAACTCACAGAAGGAGAGATCATGATCTGAGCTGAAGTCAGATGCTTAACTGACTGTGCCACCCAGGCGCCCCACAATATTTAAATTCTTTAGTCTCCTTGTTAACTTTTCTATAAAGGTGGTTATTGATAGGTAACTTAGGCTGCTGCTGAGAAGATTAAAATAACAAATATGAGTACTTCAGTCATCTTGCCAGGTATATAGTAGATACTTAGTAGATGCTGGTTTTTTTGACCTACGTGTGGTCAAAATAATTTTGTTAATTGGCAAACTTTTGCTGTTTACCTATTTTAAAGTTATTGTCAATTAATTGAGAATGGAAATATGGGAAAAATAAGATAGGGTTATAGTTTGCTAGCACAATATGCTATTAAAGTGTTTGACAGAAAAATGCAGTATTAATATTACCATTCACCTATTACTATTATGCTATTTGGATACCTGCTTTGAATAGGATACATGCATATTAAATGTAGCCCTACCTTGGCTACTTAGAGGCAAAGCAGAAGAAAAAAATATTGCTTTAATCTTACCACAAAATAATTCTTTTAAACTTCATGTGTAAGGGAAAATAATATATAACTTACTTCTGACTTAAATGTAACTTTTGTTGATAAAAATCTATTATTGTATCCTTTGCTAATTCTAGTTAATAAAAATTTAGTGTACAAATGGATTGTTGTGAAAATCTGTGCAATTTTTTGTTTATTCCTCTTTCTTGAAGGCATTCATGAAGAACTCATATGGTCACGTATGGTGTACAAAAGTGAAGATAAAATGAAGTATATTTTATAGTAGAATAGATGTTTCATGAATAAATTGATGTGTGCTAGTAAATTCAATGTAGAACATTCTTTTCTTGATATAGTAGCAGTTCAAGTGTAAGCATGTTAAATTTAGGGTCCTCTTAAACCACTATTTCTTGGCACTCTTTCTGAATGATGAATATGTACATTATTTCAAAAATTTATCTGAGAAATTTTATAGACTGGGAAGAGAAGGTTATTTTAGTTTTTTTTTTTTTAATATTATGCTCAGATCTCTTCTTTATTGTTATTTCCAATCCATTTGAAGAACTTCTTGGTATAACAGTTTCTACTGTAGAATGTATTGTTTAGAAAGTATTTAAAGAATGAATGAAAAAATAAGGAGATTTTATTTCAGAATTGTGTGTTCTCATTGGTACCATCTATAATTGAGAGGTTCTTTGAAATGTTCTGTAGCAGGGGAGCCTGGGTGGCTCAGTCGGTTAAGCATCTGACTCTGGCTCAAGTCATGATCTTGTGGTTTGTGAGCCCTGTGTCGGGTTCTTTGCTGACAGCTCAGAGCCTGGAGCCTGCTTCAGATTCTGTGTCTCCCTCTCTCTCTGCCCCTCTCCTGCTTATGCTCTGTCTCTGTGTCTCTCAAAAAATAAAATATTTTTAAAAAAATTTTTAATAAAAGAAATTTAATAATCTCTTCATGTCTATAGAGAAGACAAGATGTTGGTGACAAAGAAGTCAATAATGGGAAGCAAGAGCTCAATTAGGAGGTTAGCCTGTGGGAATATTTGATAATGGGATAAATAGCCAGTGCTGAACTAGTATTTCTTTACAAAGGGAAAACGTTTTAGTTGGAAGGACAAATACTAAAGTTGTAAATATAGACAAAGACATCTTCATAATTAATAGATATGTATGTACCCAGAGGGGCCTTTCTCATATTGATTAATGCTGAATAGAGTCTGTTTCTGAGAGTGTATATGTGAGTGGATGTGTGTGAATGTGTACACATTTCAAGGATCCAAAGAGAGATTATATGGAATTCAGGAAAAAAGCTGGAAAATGAATTTCGGATGCAGACTCTATGGCATGTTTTAGGACAAATGCAGATGACTGTGAGATTGTAAAAATTTGAAAGGGTGCTATATTTTTGGTTCATTTGGGTTTCTGGGTGATCTATTGGGCACAGATCTATTTCCTCGCTAAACTCCCAAGGAAAATATGCCTCCAGTAAGAGGTCGGTTGATAATAGCCCACCAGATGCATTTCTCACATTACGGTCATCTAATGTCATACATGGTGGATAAGCTAGATCGACCGACTCAACGTTTATTCTACCTTCCTTAATGTGCTTTCTGTATGGCAGAGACTGGAAAGCTTCAAAGTACATTTCTCAGACTTCCTTTGGAGAAGAAGCTCCAGACGTAATTTAAATTCAATCAATCAAATGCGCTCATGAGAGGTTTGAATGCAGAGCAGAGTGAAGTGGGGAAAAGGGAGGGCCTGGAGGGGTCATGCATTTTCTTGGCGTGGATGCGACGAGCCAGCACTTCCAGCAGCAGCATCCTGATGCTTAGAACAAAAAGGAGGCACTGTCTTTGTGATTCCCAGTGTCTTGACTATAGCTGAAGTAGCAGTTTCCTTTGAGCTGATTATGCAGTGATGATATGGAGCCCAGAGTACTTTCTTTAGACCATCTAGCAATTTTGTAAGCATTCTTGGTATTAAATCCTTTGGGTTGACTACAGCCACAGTGTCTTTTGTTGCCTGTAGTTAAACACTCAGAGATGCACAGATATTTGATAATTCTTTTCTCTTCCTGTGACTTGTTCCCTCTTCACACTACTCCTTGAATGTCTATTTTAATCAGTACCCGTCTTAAACAACATCTATGTAGGGCCAAAATTAACAAAAGTAATGTTGTATCTATTCATCTCAGAGACAACGTTAATTGAAAATTAATCCAAAAAGTTCAGAGATGAAGTTGGCAGGAGTACAATTTCACTTAGTTTTCCTAGGGACTGATTTTCAGAGTTAATACCATATATTTATATGAATAGTAATTCTTCTCCAAGAAATAGAGCCATCTGTAGACTGGCAATAGTTACTTCAAATTTAGCGTTTTGGTTAGTAAACTTATTTACTTTATTATAGGTGAACTTTTTAAAATTTTATAGGATCAAATGCCTTATGAAGACTTGACAGTCATTTCTAATCTTATAAAACTCAACACGTGTTTTAAGAAACAAGGGGATGATGGGGCCCCTGGGTGGCTCAGTCAGTTGGGCATCCAACTTCGGCTCAGGTCATGATCTCACGGTTTGTGGGTTCGAGCCCTGCATCGGGCTCTGCTGACAGCTCAGAGCCTTGAGCCTGCTTCAGATTCTGTGTCTCCTTCTCTGCCCCTCCCCCGCTTGTGCTCTGTCTCTCAAAAATAAATAAATGTAAAAAAAAAATTGTTTTTAAGAAACAAGGGGATGATATTTTAGCCAAAGGAAAATGGATGCATTTGAGTCTCTTTTTGCTGACAGTATGTGTTTTTCTGATTTTAGATGTGTCCTTTTGAGTTGCTCTATACAGACCTGGCAGTGCATAGATGGGTTTGTCTTTTTTCTCTTTTAAGTTTTAATATACTTTATTTTTTAAGAACAATTTTAGACTTACAGAAAGTTTGTAAATATGGTAGAGATTTCCCATGTACCCCTTATTCAATTCCCCCTATTGTTAACATTTTACGTAACTATAGAACATTAGTTAAATTATTGAAGCCCTATCAATGCATTATTATTAACCGAAGTCCATTCTTTATTTGGTTTTTCTTAGTTTTTACCTAATGGCCATTTTCTGTGCCAGGATCCATCCAAGACATCACATTTACATTTAGTTGCTCTGTTTCTTTATGCTCCTATTTGGAGATGACAGTTCTCAGATTTTCCTTGTTTTTCATGACCTTGACAATTTTGAGGAGTACTTGACAAATATTTTTGTAGAATGTCTCTCATTTGGGAATTGCCTGATGTTCTGGTCATGACTGACTGGAGTTATAGATTTTGGGGAAAAGACCCCAAAGTTGAAGTGCCATTTCCATCACATCACATCAAAGGGACATACTGTCAACATTACTTAATACTATTGATATTGACCTTGATCGCCTGGCTGAGGTAGTGTTTGTCAGGATTCTCTACTATAAAGTTACTCTTTTCCTCCTTTTTCATACGAAATGGAAGGAATCACTGTGCACAGCCTATATTAAGGAGTGAAGAACTATGCACCACCTACTTCAAAGTAGAGTATGTATATAAATTATTTGGAATTCTTCATGGGAGATTTGTCTCTTCTCCCCTACTTATTTGTTTATTTATACCAGTTATAGAGACATAGGTATTTATTTTATACTCAGGGTTATAATGCATGCTACTCTATTTATTTTGTTGTTCAAACCATTCCATCCTTGACCATCAAGAGCTCTTTCCATTGACTCCTGTATTTCTTTGGTATACCACCATTATTGTGGATTTTTTAAAGCACTTCTTTATTTTGGGGGAACTACAAGGTACTCTTTCCTCTATCTGTATATTTTCTTCTCATTCATTTTACTGAAGTTCATTTTACTGAAGAAAGGTGTTAGAAATCAAGAACGGGGCCCTAGGTAACCTTGCTGCTACTGAAGTGTATTTGCTTCTAGGCCCCTTCAACTGATAGAGCAAAAAGTTTATTTATGTATGTATACTAACCTATTTATATACACATATAAATAAATTTTTATATGGAGCCATCTGTATCTATATTGATCTAAGCACAAGTTCATATGAAGGTCTCCAACTCAAAATCCATGGATCATTCCAGCCTCCTTTTGCTCATCTACACCCTCCTGTTCTAACTGAGAAACATGGCTCCCACCATCAGCTATCCTTGGGAATCCATCTGTTGTAATGTACATAGTGGTGTCAGAATTTCCCGTAGGAAGCAACTTTCTCAACCGGAATATAGTTCTTATGGACAGTTCCTTTTGACTTTAGTATTACAGACTCTACTCATACGTAGTTACTTAGGTCAGCACCTTTCTCCTTACCCTCTTCTGTGAGATAATTTCATACATTTATCATACAATTAGATTGATTTGTCACATTCTGCATTCTATTCTAGGAGCTGCTTAATGTCGAAATGAATTCTTAAAACATTTAATACATTGAGACTCTGTCTGTGTGCCATGAAATCTATGGGTTTTCACAAATATATAGTGTCATGTATCCCAATTATAGTATCATGCAGAATAATTTCACTACCCTGAAAAAATCCCCTATGCTTCACCTATTTAACCCTGACCTCTTGGCAACCACTTATCTCTTTATCAGTGATATAGTTTTGCCTTCAGAATGTGATAGAATTGGAATCCTAGAGATTTTGGCATTTTCAGATGTAGCAATATGCATTTAAGATTCCTCCCTGTGTTTTTATGACTTGACAGTTCATTTCTTTTTATCTCAGAGTATCTTGTATGCATGTATCAGCCTGTTAATTCATTCATCTATTTAAAGACATCTTAGTTGCTTCCAGTTTTTGGCTATTTTGAATAAAGATGCTATAAACATGTAGGTTTTTGTGTGAACATCGGTTTTCTTATCAACTGGGTAAATATCTAGAAGCCTGTTTATTGGATCATATGGTAAGACTGTGTTTAGTTATGTAATAGAGTATGACACTGTCTTCCAAAGTGGCTATAGAATTTTGCATTCCCACCAGCAATGAATAAGAGAATTAATGAGAAAATGAATGAGAGAATGAATGTTGCTTCACATCCTCACCAGTATTTGGAGTTATCAGGGCTTGGATTTTGGCTATTCTAATAGGTGTGTCATTGTCACTGTACTTTGCAATTCGCTAATGACAAATAATGAGTATCTTTATATATGCACTTTTTTGCCACTTGGATATCTTTCGTGAGATATCTGTTCAGATATTTTGCTCAATTTTTATTTTTATTATTTTTTATTTTTTATTTTATTTTATTTTTTTGCTCAGTTTTTAATTGGGATATTTCTTTTCTTACTGCTGAGTTTCAAGAGTACTTTGTATATTTTGGATATGTCTTTGATCAGATATACATTTTGAAAATATTTTTTTCTCAGTCTGTGGCTTGTCTTTTGATTCTTTTAACTGTATTTTGTGGAGCAGAAGTTTTTAATTTTAATAAAGTTTAATTTATCAATTTTATGTTTCATAGTTACTTTTTGGGATATTGTTTTTAAAAACTCATCACAAAACCCAAGCATAGAAATTATTCTGTGTTATCCTCTGGAAATTTTATAGTATTGTATTTTATACTTAAACGATCCATTTTGAGTTAATTGTTGTGAAAGGTCTGTGTCTGGATTCATTTTCTTGCATCTGGATATCCAGTTGTTCCAGCACTGCTTATTGAAGAGACTTCTTTCTCCATTAAATTGCCTTTGTTCCTTTGTCAAAGTTCAATTGACTATATACATTTAGGTCTATTTCTGGGCTCCACCTTCTGTTGCATTGATCTATATGCCTATTCTTTCACCACTGTTGTCGGTTCTGTATTGGTTATTCTGGAGTGTTTTTTTTTTTTTTTTTTTGGCTTGTTATATAAATTTTAGAACCAATTTCTTAATATCCATAAAATAGCTTGCTAATTTTGATTAGTTGCATTTCTCTAACTTTATTACTAGAATCACTTAGTACCTACCTGTTAATTATCTAAGCAGCAGATGGATAGACATAATTTTAATCTGAAATACCTAACTGTGTAACTGTAAACTTCATATTTAAGTCCCTAAGACCACCAGAAAGTGGACATAAAATGTATTAATATAAAGAAAATGACCATTTAACAAAATTGACCAAGCATGTGTGTTTTTGTCAGACCTAAGGTTAACCATGGTTAAGGTTAATATTCTATAGAAATTTATGTTAATAACTTAAGTTTTGAAAGAATGAAATATTTTAAATTACATTTTATTATAGGTGACCACTTTCCATTCTTTTTCTTTTGAGTGAGAATAAAAACTTAGTGTTTAATCAAGCAATTGAATAATGTATGTGACCAAGTAAAATGACACCCACAATCAATTGATTTTGGATCAAATGTGTGAAAGAATTTAGAAATCACTGAAAAAATACATTAATGCCACCGACATTTTCCAAAGATAAGAAAAAAGTGTCTGGTCTCAGTATATCACAAGAAAAGTGAATTATGTTAGTTTCAATTCTCACTGAATATATCTCAGATCTAAAGTTGTAGGTAAAAGCAATGACAGTTTGGGAGAGTCTGGGAAGATTCCACCCAGTTGAGAGTACTGCTTGTATGTTCTTGTCACATGTAAATGCTGCATGATACTACCTGTCCCCCCCGGACACTGCAACACTCCAGTGTTAATATAGTATTAGGCTTCCAGGCCACAGGTATCTAAAAGTTAGAGCTAACCTCCTTAATATGGTTCAGTGGTGAAGGCCTAGCTTGTGAGTGCTTTTGCTGCTGGTCCATTGGAGGTGAACTCCCAGTTTGTCATTTACTGTCTCTCAGAGAGTGTAAAGATGATAGGCCTTGATGCTGCAGGATCCCATACTCACTGTCATGTCTAGGCAAAGAGCAATTATACTCCACAGAAGAAAACATATGAGCTTGGAACAGGGAAAGTAAACCAACGGTAAGAGCAAACGCCTCTCTATAGGACACAGAATTAATGAGAGAAACAGATCAGTACATTTTAAGGGTATTATGGACGTTTAAGGAACTCTGATTAGAAAAATCCACAGCATGATTTTAGAAGATTAAATAGTAACAGAAGAATTAAAAATTAAAATAACAACTAAGTTTATTTTCTGGAGGATTGGAAGAAGTATAGTACAACTTAACACAGTACAAAAGTGTAAAGAAATAAAATCGTGATTATATTGATAAAAGACATGAACACTCTAGGAAATATAAGCCAATGGTAGATTTGTATGTAAGCCAATGGTAAGATTTCCATAAGGAAAAATGGGACAGTAGGAAACATATGTTGGCCAAGATTCTTCCTGCAAACAACAGAATGTGCTCTGGCTAGTTGAAGGAGTAAATGAATTTATTAAAATGTATTTGGTGGAATCTGCAGTATGACTGGAGAGCTAGCTTGTGGTACTATGGGGCTAGACACAATGCCCTAGAAAAACTTAGGGGCTTCTCTAGAAGAAGCACGACTGCCCTAACCATTGGGTGCCTCTGCCACTCAGGACAAAGGACCAGATTTTGAATCTAGACAGCAAAGAATAATGCTTAAGCACAAAGGGGCTTCTACAGCACAAATGGCACTGGTACCACTACTTAAGGCTGGGGGAAAAGGACTCTCCATCCTGCTCAGCCCCAAGAGTGTGACATCCCTACCACCACACCTGCCAGAAGGCCATTCCCCCTTCTCAGTATATTGACTTCTAACTTGGAAGGTGGAAGTCACATTGTGGAAAATTACCAATCTTTAGGGATGGTATTTTAAGCTTTTAAACAGCTACAGATGACCAATATCGACTGGAAGATATAATACTCCCTAAAAATGATAAAACTTCTTGGAGATTCAAAGAAACTTGAGTTTTTAGGTTAAAGATGCTTGCCACATCCCACAAGGGATTGATTTAAAATACAACACAACTATATCAGAGGTATAATTCTTTTGCTTGGTTGTAGTGATATGCCCTCTAGATTGTGAGTGGATGTAGGGTAATATTATTCTTTTTTGAGACCCATAAATAGTACCCCTATTTCCCCCTCCCTCCTTCTTATTTCTGCTGTCAGTATCTCTCTCTCTCTCTGACTTGTAGGTTCTGAATTCTCAATTCTCACCTTCTCTGGGTCATGTTCCAGACTTTGACTCATTTTCTAGACAAAATTCTATTCTGTCTTCGTGGTTAATATGCAGTCATTCACTTTAGAAATTCATTAAAATCACTTCTGTTCTCATGGCCCCATTTCTCAACCTTTTTGCTATTGTCAGTTTATACAATATTTATTCCTTTACTTTCATTGCAGTGAGTCCTCAGGAGGCACAAGGCATATAAATCTGTTTTAAGTCTCTCCTCCTAACCTGTAAATCTACTATAAGTGTTATGTAAAAATTATTTTGTCATCCTGGTATAATCATAGTATTAAAAAATCCATGTGAAATCATTTGCTATTCTTTTCCTTGCATTAAATTAAAAATGATAATCTGTCCTTTTTTAGATGATAATGAAGAACATCCAGTAGAATGTTTAACACCTGTCACTTTCTTTTATGTAATCTCATTCAGCATTTTATTCATTTCTTTGGTTCATTCGGTTGTCTGAAAGGGAAAACAGCTGGCTACCCACAGGAACAAGGATGGAAGTATAAAATGTTTGTTTTGTAATTTTAGTGGTTATGTACCTTAAAGGGGGTGCATGGGCCGAGGGTGTTTGGATACGTAATGCAGAGAGTATGGAACAGGATGGACCTCCAGAGCTCTCCTCTTTCAGCTAATAAGTTCACTGACCACAAAACAGAATCACTTACGTGTGTGTTTCAGTCACCCCCTTATTCGCCTGGGGCGGGGGCGGGTGGTGAGGGATCCTTACTCTAAATTTATGGGGAAGGCTGAACACATGACGCCCAACCAACACTGGACAGCTGAGACCCACAGTAGGTTATTAGTCACAAGTACTCACAGCCTACAGGAGAACACTGTTGCTCACTATGCAGGTCCACATGAAGGTTGCCTTTGGGAACAGAGTGAACAACCAGGGGCTGTGGTAGGCAGGTTTCATGGTAACTAGAGGGTGGGTGCTCTCTGGTTCCCGCAAGAGGGTGTGATCTGCTTGTTTGAATAATTCTGCAGGCTCGCAGGGAACTCACACTGCTACTCAGGGGATGAGCAAAAGCCACACCTGGTTTGTTTGATAAGGAGGGTTGTTTGGCTAGAGCAACATACTCTTGGGAGCAGGATGGAGAGGAGAGCCTGCACAGAGGCTATTTGAGGACTTCCCAGTTTTACCAGATGTCAAGGTAGCACATATTATCAGACCTTACTTTTAGGCCTTAAGCCATCGTGTGCTCCATATGTGAGTAAATATTTTTTAGGTTAACAACACTGAGTATGATACTGTTTTGTTTCCTGCTACTTGGTTAAATTTATCAGTTTTGTTTTCAGAGTAGGCATATTCTACACATTTTTGAGAAGGTTTCAGTCCTTAGTAGTGTGATCCTGTGAAGAGGTGGAGTTTCCTAAAATCTCTAGCAAAAATTTTCCAGACCGGCTCACCTCAGTGTTGACCATGTGTGTAAACTGTACTTATGACATTAAATAGATTAAGTGGGGCTAGTGACCCACCCTGGCTACTCTCTCAGTAGAAATCAGAGCAATTGAACTCAAGCTCTTTGAGAAATAAAATTTCCAGCTCTTTTTTAGGAAGTAGTTGTTGAAAGAAATCTCACACACTTACTGATGCCTTAGTTATGCACTAACAAATTTTGGAGACAGTCTATTATAAATCTTATAAGTAACTTGGAATTCTGACCTTTGAGAGGAAGAAAGATTTGGTAGGTAAATGCAAAATAATTTAAACAGAATAATATTTGGATTAAGTCTCAATCAAGTATTTTAATGATTAATGGAAACACTTCTGAATGAGAGTCTGTTTAAGCGATGGAAAAGTAAATTCAACTGTCAGCTTTGGAACTATCATTCAAGGAAGAAAAATCAACAAGATTGGAAAACTGGCATAGGGGAAAGAAAATTGGACTGTGAGTCAAAAGGCCCAAGAATTTGTTTTGAGATCCAACTTTGAATAGGTATTAAACTTCTCTTTGTCTCACCTTCTTTCCACCCCTGTGAAATGAGAAATAAACCAAACAACCTCACAGGTATGATCCAACTCCAACGTTTTGTAATCTGGGAAGTCTCTGGACTCTAACATTTTATGATTGTGTCAGAGACAACATTTTCACGGTGCTCAGGACATCTGCATTCTATTAGAATTCATATCAGTTTCCTTTGCCACTTACATTATCTGTTTATGTGGAACTTTTCTTCCAATGACTATCCCTCTTAGAAATTAAATGAAAGTCTAACAGGAGTGCCAAAGCATAAACACACTAATAAACGTTTTAATGTAGTCACACTGTTAATTTTCAGAGAACACCATAAAGAAGTCATAAAATATACTCCTCAGTTAGGAATACTGTCGGCCGCCGGCTAGGACATTACTCCCTGGTATGTTAGAGACTTCTTACCAGCAGCTAGAAAGAAGGAAGAATTTTTGTAATGGTACTTAATAGAAAAGGTATGCAAAGTGTCTTTGAAAATTGAAAAGAACCATAGGAATAAAGGCTATTTGTTAGTTAGCCATCGAGCTAAGTGACTCCAAAAATAATTTTAAGTTGTACTAACCACTGTTTTTCCCGTTGGTCTCACAAAATCACCAAGGATATGTTTGCCCCTTAATCAGAATCATAATAGCAATAATAATAATAGTGCTGGTAGACAATGTGTACTTCCTATTCGAAATGCTTCATGTGTATTAAGTCACTTACTCTTCACAACTCAATGGTATTGACAGAGTCAACCATATGCGGGAAGTCCTGAACAAGAGTGTTGAAGTAACTTACTCAGAGTCACGCACCTAAAGGTTACGGGGTGAGGCTGTAATTCGAACCTGGCGGTCAAATGTCACAGATGGCAGCACTAGCCATTACAGGCAAGAGCATGGAAGATAACTGTAGAAGTTACAGCAGCAGGGCAAGCCGGTGCTACCAAAATACCAAATAAATTGAGCGTTGCTACAAGAGACAAGTCTAATATAAATAGAATAGGTAGGTCATAGTATTCCATTTGGGGCTTGCGAAGAGAGCAGTAATTTTCTTCTTTCCTTTCTTTGTGAGTTCCCTAAATGTTTATATCACAGTGCAGGCAGGTGGGGCCTTTGAGAGGCAGAAGAAAGATTTCAGGGAGATTTGATGTCGACTGTTTTGTGGGGGAGATAAGGCACACGCTATTTGTTGTCCTATCAGCAACCATCTGCTCCTTCCTTGCTGGCAGACCCTACCTCCTGTGAGAAGCTGAAAAGGCCAAAAAGGCTGAAAGGGAACAGTTTTAAACTACAAGGCTCAATACTGTAATAGACATGGGGCTCTATCGGGGTTATCTATCTTTTAATTCAGTAAGCTTTAACAGTTTTTATCTTTCAAGGAATTTGTCCATTTCATCTCAATTTTATAGTTTATTGGCATGAAGTTGTTTGTAATATTCCCTAATTATCCTTTTGATGCCTCCAGGGTGTATAGTCTTCCCTCTTTCATTCCCGATATTGATAATCTGTTTCCTCTCTCTTTCTTATTTGTCATTCTGGCTAGAGGTTGGTCAAGTTTACTGATCTTTTCAAAGGATGAATTTTGCAGTTCATTAATTTTCTCCATTCTGTTTTGTATTTCACTTATTTCCACCTATTTTGAATTTAATTTGTCATTCTTTTTCTAATTTGGTAAGATAAAAACTTTGATATTATATATGAGACCTTTCTTGTTTTCTAATATAATCAATTAATGTTTTACATATCTAAGCACTGCTTTAGCTGTAGCCCACAATTTTTGATGTGCAATTCTCTAAATATCATTCAGTTAAAACCGTTTTCTAATATTCTTCATTATTTCTTTGATTCGTGGATTCACAGAGGTGATTTGGTGTGTTTTTGGTTGCATTCCTTATTTAATTTCTTGTGGTTGGAGAACATACCTGATAAAGCTTTAATCTCTTGAAATTTATTGAGACTTGCTTTATAGCCCTGCTGGGATTTATCTTTGTACCCATAAGACGTGCATTTGAAGAGAATGTGTATTCTGCAATTGTTAAAGTATAGTGTTTTATAAATGTTAATTAGATCAACATGATCGTGTTAGTGTCATTCAGAGATTCTCTACCTTACTGATTTTATTTCTCTAGATGTTGTATCAATTACTAAAATTGATGTGTTAAGGATTCCAGTCATGACTGTGTATTTGTGTGTTTCTCCCTTTATTTCTGTACGTTTTTGTTTTATATATTTTTAAGTTCTGTTTGAGGTGCATTTATATGTGTAATTGTTATAGCTTCCTGATGTATTGACTCCTTTATTATTATGAAAGATTCTCGTTGGCTTTAGTAATGTCTAGTTTTCAAGTTTTGATTTTTTATATTAATATTGTCATTCTCAATATGACAATACTATTTGACATGGCATATCTATTTCCAGTATTTTTAGTGTTTGTTTGTTTATTTATTTATTTATTTGTAAGTTTATTCATTTATTTTGAGAAAGAGCACGAGTAGGGGAAAGGCAGAGACACACACACACAGAGAAAGAGAGAGAGAGAGAGAGAGAGAAAGAAAGAGAGAGAAAATCCTAAGCAGGCTCCATGCCATCAGCACAGAGCCTGACATGAGACTTGAACCCATGAAACCATGAGATCATGACCTGAGCCAAAACCAAGAGTCGTACACTCAACTGACTGAGCCACCCAGGCACCATGATTGCCAGTATTTTTTTTAGAGTTTATTTATTTATCTAGAGAGAGAGAGAGAGAGAGAGACAGCATGAGTGGGGGAGGGGGAGAGAGAGAGAGAATCCCAAGCAGGCTCGGCACTGTCAGTGCAGAGCCTGATGTAGGGTTCAAATTTGTGAACCATGAGATCATGACTACAGCCGAAATCAAGAGTTGGATGCTCAACCGACTGAGCCACCCGGGTGCCCCTCCAGTATTTTATGTTTATTATTTGCGACTTTGTATTTTTATCTCTTGAGGTAACATGTAGGCGATTCTGACAAACTCTGACTTCTGATTGGGATTTTTATGCCATTTATATATAAAATAATTTTTGATATTGCTTATTTAGGCCTGTCATTTTGCTTTGGTTTTTGTCTCAGCTCTTTTGTTCTCCATTTGTTTCTTCTTTCTGCTTTGTTTTTATCAGATATTTCTATTTTAATTCAATTGGATTTTTAGCTCAATTTCTTTGCTTTCTCTTTTAGTAGTTGCTTTGAGGATTAAAACATGCCTCTTAAATTTATCCCATTCTGTTTAAAGTTAATAACCCAGTACTTCAGGTATTAGAGGAACTTTGAAACAGTGTGCTCTCCCCTGTGTATTTGTGTATTTGTGCATACAATGTTCATGTATGCACATTATGAATTCATTAATATAATGTTTTATATTTGACTCTCAACATATATCTTTTAAGGAAGTTAAGAAAAGAAAAAATATATAGTGCTTATTTTTAATTTTTATTACATATTTATAAAAATTTTTAATTTTTATCACATATTTATAATTTATGGTGCTCTCCAATCCTTCTTGTGGTTCCATGTTTTTCCTTTAGATTAAATAATTTGCTTTACATTTTTTGTAGTTCATATTGAATGGCAAAAATTTCTCTCATTTTTTGGTTAACTCCCCCCAAAAATCTTTTCAGTTTCTTTTTAGAATAATAATTTTGATAGTCTATTCTAGTTGACTTTTTTCTCCTTTAGCACTTTGAATAAATATTTCTCATGTCTTCTGGATTTCACAGTCTGAGAAGTCAGTTTTTTGCTTTATGTTGAAGCTCTGTTTTTATGTGCATAAAAGTTAAGATTGTTATGTCCTCTTGAAGAATTAATCCTTTAATTGTTATGAAATGATCTTTATTCTGGTACTATTCTTTGCTCTGAAATCTACTTTGTTTTATATTAAAAAATCATTCCAACTTTCCTTTGATTACTGTTAGCATACCTCTTTCCATCTTTTTACTTTTAACCAATCTATGTCCTTATATTTATAAAGTTGGCTTCCTTTAGGCAGCATATAGTTGGGTTTTGCTTTATTTTGAAACCAATCTAAGAATTTCAGCCTTTTATCTTCTGTCTTTACATTATTTAAATTTAATGTGATTATTGTTCCTTCAAATACTTCCAGGCAGTTCTTACCCCAGCCTCACGCAGTTTTCTCAAATGCGTCATGGATCCTTGGTCAGCTAAAGATCCAAGACCATGCTCTACAGATCTCTGGAATTCCCATTCTGTGTCTTGCTCTCCTCTTTAGTACTATGTTCTGCAAACTCTAGCTATCTTGGTCTTCTTAGATTTTCAGCTTCAGAGAAACTCTACCTGGATTATCTTTCCCTGTGCTGCAGCCTAATATCTCTCTCCAAGAAGTAATATGGACAGTTGTAGGGCTTGCTTCTTTTAGTTTCAAACTTTTGGAAATTACTATTGTATACTAAATGATGTCCATATTTTGTCTGGATTTTTCATTGTTTCATGTGGGAAGATAGATCCAGATTTTGTTTCCCTTCTCAGTCAGAAATGCAAGTCCTAGTTTATATACATGTAAGAGGTAAAAACACGATGATAGGCAGTCCAGTGTCAGGGTTCAGTCATTTAAAAAAAATGTTAAGTAATCTGCCATATTTTTAGAGTGAATTTTTTGTGATAGATATACTATGAAGTGCATAAATCTTAATGTACAGTTTGATAAATTTTACATATGTATAAACATAGGAAAACACCTGGATCAAGATATAGATTATTTCTATAACCCTAGAAGTTTCCTTCACACCCTTTCCCAGGTAGGACCCACCATCTTGCCCTGCAGAATTAGCACTATTTTAATTTCAGTCACCATAGAACACTTTTTCTGTGTTCAACTTCCTTTGAATGGAATTATATGGTATGTACCTTTTTGTGCATGGCATCGTTCACCCATAATAGTTTTGAGATATATCTATGTTGTGTGTATCAGTAACTCATTCACTTTTTATTGTTGTGTACTATTCTAGTATATAAGTATGTAATGATTTGTTTGTCCTTTTTCCTGTTGATGGGTGTTTGGATTATTTCCAGTTTGGGATTTTCTGACTAATTTTGTTCTAAATATTCTTATATTTGATAATATAAGATAATAGTAGTGTTATTCTTGATAATAGTATTCTTGATAACAGTAGTGTTTTTCTGAAGAAATCAAGAAAAGGAATAGGAAAACTTTTTATTGAAATTGGCAAATGGTAATAAGTTATGCCATTTAGAAACATTTAATCTTAAATACCTATCTATAAGGTATTTCTGCATTTCTCCATCACAATCATCATTTCCATTGTCCACAAAGGCAACCCAGATTATTACATATTTTGAATTAACTAATCTCCAAAGAAAGGTTTTTTTGTGCATGTCATCATGGTAACTCTAATATAATCTGAGCTAATTAATTTGCTGATCACTTATTAGGTACTGTTAATGTTAAAGATGTTTTATTTTCACAACAATCTTAACAAGTAGAAACTATTATTCTCCTGTAACTTGTGAAATAACTGAGACTGACATATGTTAAGCAAGTTGTCCTAGATCACACAGGTAATAAGTAGTGTTGCTGTAATTGGAATCCAAGGTTTGGTCTGGCTTCAGTGACTGAGATCTCTTTATTAAAGAGTCACTGATAGGAGCTGCTGATAGCAGAGGAACAGCTAATTTATATGTATTAGTTGAACTTTCTTGATTACTAGTAGATTTTATTATGATGATTTTTGATTATCGACTTAGGACTTGTAAGTATAAAACATGTCATATTTCAAAATTAATGTTTCAGCAGTGGGGTTATGTCAATAAAAAAAAGTTACATACTGACAAAGCAGTTCTTTTCAGTGGTCCAGAGATTGTTATATATTGATGCCAGTCTTTTTTTTTTAATATATGAAATTTATTGTCAAATTGGTTTCCATACAACACCCAGTGCTCATCCCAAAAGGTGCCCTCCTCAATACCCATCACCCACCCTCCCCTCCCTCCCACCCCCCATCAACCCTCAGTTTGTTCTCAGTTTTTAGCAGTCTCTTATGCTTTGTTGATGCCAGTCTTTAATAGCTTTTATGCATCTTCAGTCAGGCCATGTTGGTCTAAATCAGCCTTGATTATGACATCTTCAGGCATCATCAACACCCACAATGAATCCCTCTTAAGCAAATGATTTTTTATGAGGAAAAGGTAATAAACCAATTTTATGTCTCAGAGACTCTTCAGTTTTATAAAATGACTAATTTTGGTTCCTATGAAATTATTAAACATTTCTCCATGAAAACCATTTAATATTGTGGTCTTGTGCTTTCAATTTAATCATTAGTTTATTATAACAATAATGTAATAATTATGAAGGACAGATAGCAAGGTGAGCACACACTAGTTTCTTATGACACTAGCAGCATGATGATTATGGAAATAGCAAATGAAGCTCTTAAGATGCAGGAAGTCCATTACTAGGATATAGTAGGATATAGTTCATAAAGGCATTTATTTCAACTGCATCTGTTAGTCAAAATTCCTCTATCAGCATTTAAGCATATGTTTTCCAAGGTTATGGTTAGGCCATTTAAGTGCTTTCTAGGGGAGGGCTTAAATTACAAGTGCCTAAGCTGACCTTGAAGAATAGACCACACAGATAAATTCAATATAAAGCTCAATTGGCTTGAGCTTTACGCCAAAAAAAGCATTTGGTGGATTGGTAAGAGAATAATTTAAGATTATCAGTGATTTAGGCAATGATCAAGCACTAAAATTGAACATAGCCGAGTAAGAATCATAAGGCAGATTTTATAAGTGAATGTAAATTTAGAATGAAAAAAATAATATTTCACTTGATTTTAAGGATCTTTTCTTCCAAAGAGAGATAAAGAAGGGAAATAAGAGGAGGTAAAGAAGGTGGACATGACACGAAGAATCCTAGACCTGCAGAGAGGTTGGTGTGAACTAGTGGACAGGGAGTTGAATGGCAGAGTTAAGGCAGCTGGAGTATTATCGTTTCTGCCTCCGACCACTGTGTGGCCATAGATGTTGCATAACTTGTCTGACATCTAGCTTCCATATCTGCAAAAGGAGAAGATTATAGTAAATGAGGCCTAAAGACCTTCCAGTTTGACCCAGTGGCTGATTTTCCTAATTACTGGGAGTACGGATCAGAACTGTTGTCCTTAGAGATAATGGAATATCTGGTTCTTTAGTCCGGGGGGGAGGGGGGTTGGGGGGGGGAAGGGGGGGAGGCTTTTCCTACATATGAGGCTAGAAAAACTATGAGGATCTTTTCAAACATATCTCTGGATCAGATTGTTTGGCCTACTCCATCTACATGGTGGCAATTGGACAGTAGGGTCGTATAGTACCTGGTACATTTGTAAATTACAGTTGCAAAATTTCTTGAAGCCATTTTGCCATTGGCCTTGTGGAAACAGCCTTAATCTTAGTAAATAGTATCTGAGTAAGCTATTGCTGGCATTATGTTAAAAGTCCATATTTAATTAAGAATATTCATAAGAAGAATGTTTTGAAAATAATAGTTTTCACTATATTATAAACCAAAGGAGGGGCGCCTGAGTGTTTCTGTTGGTTAAGGGCCAACTTCAACTCAAGTCATAATCTCACGGTTCGTGAGTTTGAGCCCTGCATTGGGCTCTGTACTGATAGCTCAGAGCCTGGAGCCTGCTTCGGATTCTGTGTCTCCCTCTCTCTCTGCCCCTCCCCTGCTCATGCTGTGTCTCTCTCTGTCTCTCAAAAATAAATAAACATTAAAAAAAATAATTTAAAAAAAGGATAAAAATCATAAGATCAACTTGATAGATGCCCCAAAACAGCATCTGACAAATATTCAACATCCAAAAACTTTCAATAAACATATAGAGGGAACACACCTCAACATAATAAAAGCCATTTATGACAAGCCCACAGTGCACCTCATATTGATGGCGAAAACTTTTCATCTAGGATTAGGAATAAGACAAAAATGTCCTCTCTTGCCACTTATATTTTTCATAGTACTGGAAGTCCTAGCCAGAGTAATTAAGCAAGAAAAAACAAAAAACAAAAAATAGCATTCAAACCGCAAAGGAAGAAGTAAAACTATCACTATTTGCAAATGCCATGATATTATATATAGAAAACCCTAAAGACCTCAAAGAACTGTTAGAACTAATAAGCAAATTCAGTAAAGTTGTAGGATACAGAATCAATACATAAAGACCTGTTACGTTTCTATACACTAATAAGAAACTAGAAAGAAATTAAGAAAATTCCATTTTCAATTATAACAAAAAGAATAAAATACCTAGGGATAAATTTAACCAAAGAGGTAAAAGGCAGTATATTGAAAACTATAAGACATTAATGAAAGAAATTGAAGACACAAGTAAGTGGAAAGATATTTTGTGCTCATGGGTTGAGAGATTCAATATTTTCAAAATATCCATACTACCCAAAGCAATCTATAGATTCAACACAAATCCTGTCAAAATACCAATGACATTTTTCTATTTTTACCTGGAACAAATAATCCTAAAATCTGTATGGAACCACAAAAGACCCCAGATAGCCAAAGCAATCTTGAGAAGAACAAAGCTGGAGACATCACACTCCCTGATTTCAAACTGTACTACAAAGTGTTAGTAATCAAAACAGTATGGTGCTGGCATAAAAACAGACACAGAGATCTGTGGAACAGAAAAGAGAGCCCAAAAATAAACCCACATATATGTGGTAAGTTAAAATAAAGGAGCCAAGAATTTATAGTGGAAAGGGATAATGCCTTTAATAAATGGTGTCAAGAAAATTGGACAGGCACATGCAAAAGAATGAAACTGGACTCTTATTTTACACTAACTCAAATGCATTAAAACTAACTCAAAATGCATTAAAGACATGAACATAATACCTGAAACCACAAAAACCTTAAGAGAGAATATAGGCAGTTATCTCCTTGACATAAGTCTTGGTGATGATTTTTTTTGAATCTGACACCAAAAGCAAAAGCAAAAATAATATTGTGGGACTACATCAAACTAAAAAGATACTGCACAGCAAAGGAAACCATCAACAAAATGAAAAGGCAGCCTACTGAGTGGGGGGAAATATTTGCAAGTCATATATGTGATAAGGGGCTAATATCCAAAATATATTTTTAAAAAAACCTCATACAACTCAATAACAAAACAAAGAATCCAGTTAAAAAAATGGACAAAATGTTTGAATAGACATTTTTCGAAAGGAGACATACAGATGGCCAAAAGACACATGAAAAGACACAGAGGGTACAGAAGACATAAAAGACCTGGAAGGAGGTGAGAGCTTGAGGTATGAGAGAAGGTGAAATGGCTACAGTGTAGTACGCAATATCACTAATCATCAGAGAAATGCAAGTTAAAACCATGATGACATATCACCATACACCTGTCAGAATGTCAGTTATCAAAAAGACAAGAAATAACAAGTGTTGGTGAGGATGTAGAGCAAAGAGAACCCTTGTGCAATGTTGGTGGGGATGTAAATTGATGCAGCCACTATGGAAAGCATTGTGGAGGTTTCTCAAGAAATTAAAAACAGAACCACCACGTGATCCAGCAATTCCTCTTCTGAGTATTTATACAAAGAAAACAAAAATGCTAACTCAAAAAGACATATGCAACCCCATGTTCATTATAGCATTATTACAACAGCTCAGATATAGAAACAACGAAAATGTCCATCGGCAGATGAATGGATAAAGAAATTGTGGTATATATATAGTGGAATATCAAGCCATAAAAAAATGAAATACGGCCATTTGCAACAACATGGATGGATCTTGAGGGCATTATGTTAAGTGCAATAAGTCGGAGAGAGATAAATACTGTATGATATCTTTTATGTGTGGAATCTAAAAGCAAACAAGCAAACAACAACAAAATAAACAAGCTCACAGGTACAGAAAATGGATGGGCGGTTTCCAGAAGCAGCGTGAGGAGTGGGAAAAATAGGTGAAGAAGATTTAAAGGATAAAAAATAAAAACAAACAAATAAACAAACTTGAAGTATGACTAATCCAAAGACTATGAAGTCCTGGGAAAATTAATTTATGGAGCTAAAACTCATGATAGGTTAGGGTATACTGGAATTAGTAGTAAGTACTGATGCAGTATAATGACAATGTTTTCAGAGCACTGTTGACATACATTCCTATGATCCGACTCAGATGATCCTTCCATCAGGAAATACATATAGCATATTTTATTCTGGCTTGACAAATGTTATCAACAGATTTGTGTACTCTTTGAGCAGTTCCCCCAAGATCATTTTTATCAGAGCATTTTTTGCATGATTAGTGATCTCACTTGACAATTGTTTTCCATTATATGGCATTGTGTTGTCAGTTACTTGGACAGGCTCCAATTTTTCGTCTTGTGTTTAATACCGTTTGTGGCTATGAGACCTGAGTCTACCAAAACTTCTTGAGCAGTATTATTGTTGTCATGTATGCACCATCATTATCAGTAATTAGGAAAACAAAGTAAAAAAAATAATTTTCCTTTGTTAGTGAATCTGAGGTATACTGAAACTAAAATACACTAGTATGGAAAGAGGTTTTTTGTTTTTGTTTTTGTTTTTTTTTTTGTTTTCTTTTAATCAAAATGGCAAGATGTAACTTTATTAACTGAAAGAGTATTTATTGAGAATCAACTATGGGCCAAGCATTGTGCTAGGAACAGAGACTGTAGAAAGTGAACCATTTCGTCTGAAAGGATTCAGCTCAATATGATAGCGTGGTTCATATAATTTGTAAAATACAAAAAATAATAATATAGTCTCAAATACAAAGAATAGCTAGTCACCAGATAGGAGCACTGGCACTTTCAGATAAGAGTAATCAGGGAGAGATTCTTTGAGGAGGTGACTGTGAACTGAGACGTAAGAGAAAAGAGGAAGTGAGCTAAGGCCAGGGGTAAAGACTTTCAAGCCGAGGATACAGCAGACATAAAGGCCTGGAGGAAGGTGAGAGCTTGAGGTATGAGAGAAGGTCAAATGGCTACAGCATAGTGAGCAAACGGAGAGCGTTGCTCTCTGAAACTAAAATGGAGATTATAATACATGCCTCACAGAGTTGTTAAGAGAATGGGAGCATACCTACTGTGTATCAATGCCTATGCTGTAAAATACAAATTCTCTTGGTCCGTGCATGAAAAAGACCTGACATGTTCAGTATATGATTTTTAAAAATACGCTATTTTACTCTTGAGTAGATGAAGTTTATAGTTACACTTTGTGAAACATTTTCATGTGTCTTATGCAATGTATTTCTTAAATTTTTTGAAGCAGTGTATAACATTTCTGGTCAGAATTTTATGTATCTGGTCATTTGCCTGTGAATGTACCATTATCTCTTTATGGCTGATCCTGAATTATAAGGTAATTATTGCTGAGACTGGTTGTAAAAACCAAGTCAGCTGCTCAGAATCTGAAAGTACCCTGTCAAAGGAAGTTGATGTTTAGGAGTATTCTTACTTGAAAATTTAAAATGACACGTGCAACAGTATTTGAAGGATTGCAGTGTATCTTAAGCCTATAGTGAAACAGTTATAGCCTAGGCAGTGCATTCTAAGTATATAGTGTAATAGAGCTCTATCCTGAGAGTTCACATCATTGTAGAGCATGCTATTTTAACACATTTGGAGTTGCATTATATAAACCTAGAATTGTAATAGCTTAGAGGCAGAAGGTACTTTAGAGATTATCTAGTCTATTAATTTTACATTTCACAAACTATACTCCAAAGAAGATTTCACTAGATATTAACAAGCATTGCACACACACATACACACACACACACACACAGTTGAAAAGCAGGGTTTTAAAAGTTTTGCAGCTTTCTTTTCCTGTAGGACTTCTCAAAGCTTTCACATACTAATACATATTATGAATTCCCAAATCAAGAATATGATTTATAGTATTTCTGAACTTATTTAACCAATTATCTTATTATCCTCATTCCCAACCCATGGAACATTTTTTAATATCTCATTTTACTAGCATTTCATGGAACACAATTTGTCAAAAGGCGTTTTCTTTTAACTTTCTACACAATGAAGGAATCTTCCTGTAAGCATCATTTACCTGTGACTGTTTAACTTTGGTTTGATATTTCTAGTAATGGAGACCTTCCAACCCCACATGTCCAGATCTTCCCTTGTAACTAGTACCCACTTCATTGGTTCAATTTTTTACAGGTATAATGATAAATGACATTTTTGAGTACTTATTATTGCTAGAAACTTTCAGAAATACTTTGCTAGTTCACTGAATGCTTATAACAAACCTCTGAGGTGAGGTACTACTTTTGTCCTTATTTGCAACTAAGGAATCAGGCACATGGAAGTTAAATATCTTGCTTAATGAAATAGCTGGTATATAATAGGGCTAGGATTCAAACAGAGGCACTCTGGCTCCAGAGCCCAGGTTCTCAACCACTGTTGTGGAAACAATCTAGTTTAGTCTGGAGCCTTCTGAGTTTTAGCAATGCAATTCAATGCAATTCAAATATATCAAATCCATACTGCTTGTATGACTTTTCTTTCAGTTTTATATACTATGTCTAGCACTTCTCCACATGAAATCACACATTATCATTTCTTCTTGAGGTTTTCTCTTTTTTTATTTAAATTTTTTTAATGTTTGTTTATTTTTGAGAGAGAGAGAGAGAACGAGTGGGGAAGGCACAGAGAAAAAGAGAGAGAGAGAGAGATTTCGAAGCAGGCTTCAGGCTCTGAGCTGTCAGCACAGAACCCGATGCAGGGCTCAAACTCACCAATGTGAGATCATGACCTGAGCTGAAGTTGGACACTTAACTGACTGAGCCACCCAGGTGCCCCAAGGTTTTCTCTCTTCCAAGTTAATCACCCCCAATTCTTTTTTTTTTTTTAATTTCTCCTTTACTTAGTCTCTCTCTTTTTTTTTTTTTTAATGTTTATTTTTTTGAGAGAGAGACAGAGCATGAGCAGGGGCGGGGCAGAGAGAGAGGGAAACACAGAATCCAAAGCAGACTCTAGGCTCTGAGTTGTCAGTGCAAAGCCCAATGTGGCGCTCGAAATCACAAACCTAAATCTGATGCTTAACTGACTGAGCCACTCAGGTGCCCCAATCATCCCCAATTCTTTTAACCCTTCTTCAAAATGACACATTTTCCCAGTCTGCCTCCTAGTCCAGTATTCCAGTTTGACACATTTTCTTTAAAATTCCTTTTTGATATTTCGAATTAAAAAAAATGATACAACATAAGCTTTGGGATCTGAGCCAGATAGGGATGCTGACCCACTGCCTCATTAACTTGCATTGACAGAGCTTGGATTTCCTCTCTTTAAAACTGGGACTCTAATATGTATTTTACATATTTGCTGTGAGAATTAAATGGGGTAATGTGTATTTAGGGCATATTTATTGGGTCTGGCACAAAGTAGGCAGTACAATAAATGTTGATTCTTCTTTTCCTTTGGTGATGCCAATCTGGGCCATACATGGGGGCTCCTGGCCAGGTTTCATTTTCACTCTGCATCTACCCACATCCTTTCCAGTTCATCCTGAAAAATGAATGCATTTCCTCATCTTTTGCTCAGAGATTCATTCACTTTATAATAGCCTTTCTTTTATACCCAAAGAATGGAGGACCCATATTCTGGCTATGTGTAAGCTGAATAATGACTCCCTAAAGACATATACATCCTAATCTTCAGAACCTGTAAAAATATTACTTTCTGTGACTAAGGGACTTTGCATGTAATTAAATTTAGGACCTCAAGTTGGAGAGATTATCCAATATATCTGGGTGGGTCCAGTGTATTTTAGAGGGTCCTAAAAAGAGAAAGACAGAAAAGTTAGAGTCCAAGAGAAGATGTATGGATGGAAGCAGAACTCAAAAATTAGGGTGATATGCATTGAAGATGAGGGAATGGGTTATGAGCTAATCAATGTAGGCAGCTTCTAGAAGCTGGAAAAGGAGAGGAAACTAGTTTTCCCTCAAGCTTTCAGAAGGCATGCAGCCCTGTGGACACATTTTAGGCTTCTGACCTTCAGAGGTGTAAATCAAAGTGTGTTAATCCACTCAGCTTGTGGTCATTTTTTACAGCAGCAGTAACAAACTTACGCACTGTATGACCATATGGCAATTAACTTTTCTAAGGCTCAGTTTCCTATCGGGATTGTTGTGAAGTTTAAATATAATGCACAGAAAAACTCTCTACAAAGCTCCTAGTACGTAATAAACACTTAATAAGTGATAGGAACAGTAATACAGGGAATAGTGGAAGTGTTAACACTTTTACTATTAGACCCCACGTGCAAGTCCACTGTCACCGAAATTTGAGACCAGCAGTCTTTACATAGCATTATTATGGCTTCCAGCTTTACTGTTTAAAATATTAATCATATGTTATCTCTTCCTTAAAACACTCTCATAGCTTTCCCCATCTCAATTAAAATAATATTTGAAGACATAGCATGGTTTCTAAGTTTCTACAGAATCTGGCCTCTGTCTGTATCTGTAGCCACATGTCAATAATCTCTGCTCCAAAGTCCGGAGCTCAGGGACTTTCATTTAATATTTCTTCTTCTTAGAGTGTAGGACCACCTCCTTCTGATCATTCCAGCCAGCCCAAATATTCCATCTTCAGAAATGTCTTCTCTGATTGAACCAGCTTGTGTTGCTCAGCAGCTAGGGACTCTTTCTCATGTTCCTATTTCTTTGACTTCATCACACTTGTTTTTATCTCGAATTGCAATATATCTGCCTGTGTTTACCTGTTTACCCTCACTTCCCCTGCTTTTTTCATGATGTAAGCTCCATGAATACAGGAAATGGTCTTATCTTTTTCACTACTGTGGGTCCTTATACTTTGCCAGACACCCGGGGTATCCAAAAATATAGAAAACATGATGAATAGCTTCTAGTTCTTGTGATAGTTCTACTCTACTGAATACCGGGTTTCTGCATGGTAATCATTTCCCTGTACATGGCTTGAGAAAAACTCTCCTGCTTGTTGGTGGTTGAGATCTCTCAACATCAACTGAAAATCCTTTTTTTAAAAAAAAAATTTTAATGTTTATTTATTTTTGAGAGAGAGACAGAGCATGAGTTGGGGGGGAGGGACAGAGAGAGAGAGAGTGACACAGAATCCAAAGCAGGTTCCAGGCTCTGATCTGTCAGCACAGAGCCCAGTGTGGGGCTCAAACTCACAAACCGTGAGATCATGACCCGATCCGAAGTCAGGACTGAGCCACCCAGGAGCCCCCAGTCAACTTAAAATCCTAATGTGGCTCTGTATAGTCTCCAAGCCCTGCTTTTCACTCTAGTCTATCTTTAATTTATTAAGCCCTTAATTTATTAAGGGCTAAAATTCCAGCACCATGCTCTTGGCAGTATCTCTTACTCCAAGCTTCTTGTTGACTACATACAACTAAAATGTCTGTTCATTTCAGGTAATCTAAACCAGTTGTACTGTTTAAAAATGGGGGGTGGGGGATGGGCAGTAGTTGCCCTGCAGATTACAATAGTCATTTTATCACTGTCTATATTCAGGATTATTATACCATTTCACATGTAGTGTAGGACTCTCATGACAATATGCTTCCAAATTCTCTCTTTGACTTTTTTTTTTTGGCTATTGTCAGATGTTTTACTTTAACTTATTTTACAAATTTTTAAAAAACATTTATTCATTTTTGAGAGACAGAGAGAGACAGAGTGCGAGCTGGGGAGGGGCAGAGAGAGAGGGAGATGCAGAATCCAAAGCAGGCTCCTGGCTCTGAGCTGTCAGCACAGAGCCCGACGTAGGGCTCGAACTCACAAACTCACATGGTTGAGACCATGACCTGAGCTGAAGTCGGACGCTTAACTGTCTGAGCCACCCAGGCACTCCTAACTTATTTTATAACCCCCACAATAGGATATTATTATTACTACTTTTGAGAGTTAATTATCTTTGTTGCAATTAAAAATAAGAAACACATTTTTTAATTTACCTTGTCATTCCTTTCCCAGGGATCTTTCTTTCTTTGTGTAGACCCAACTTCTGATCTAATATTATACTCTCTGCCTGAAAGAACATTCTTTAACATTTCTTTTAGTGCAAGCCTCTTGACAATGACATATCCCTAAGATTTTGTTTTTCTTTAATGTTCATTTTTGCTTTCATTTTTTTGGAAAGATATTTTCACTAGGTTTAGGATCTGGGTTGACAGGGTTTTTCTTTCAACAATTTAAAGATGCCACTCTGTTGTCTTTTGCTTTGCATGGTTGCTGACAAGTAGTCTGCTTTAATTCTTGCCTTTGTTTTTTTGTCTATAATATGTTCTTTTTTTTTTCTCTTGTCTGCCTTCAAGATTTTATCTTTTTCTATGGTTCACTGCAGTTTGACTATCATATGTGATGTATCTTGTGTTTTGTTTTATTTTTGTTTTGTTTTGTTTTTAATTTAGTCCTTCTTGCAGTTCTCCAAGTTTCTTTGGATTTGTGGTTAGATGTATTTCATAATTTAAAAAGAAATGGCCTTTGTCTCTTCAAATATTTCTTGTGTTCTGTTCTTGCTCATCTCCTCTATGACTGCAGTTACACATATATTAGACCACTTGATATCATCCAACAGTGGGATGGCCTATTCTATGTTTTTTCACTCTTTCCATCGTTTTTGCTTCAGTGAGAATAATTTATATTGATCCTTGTTCAAGTTCAATGATTCTTAAGTCATGTGAAGTCTAGTGATAAACCTATCAGAGTGATGCAACATTTTCTGATCCTAGTTTTCTGGTTGATTCTTGATGATAGTTTTCATCTCTTTTCTAAAAATTCTCTTCTGTTTATGTATGATGTTTGCCTTCTCCACTTGACCTTTTAACATATTAATCAGTTATTCTGCAGTCCTAATGAGATGGTTTGAACATCTGGGCCATCTCTGAGAGTGGTTCTAGGTTTTGACTTTATTATCTCTTGAAAATAGTTTGCTTTTTCTTCCTTATTGGTATTTCTCATAATTTTTATTTGAATGTAAAACATCAAGTATAAAACAGTTGAAATTGGTGTAAATATTATTTATACCCAGAAATGGGCTCATTTCTTCTTGTATCAGGTCAATTTTGTGGGGGATTGGGATTGGCTTAGTCCTGTTAAGGGTTGTGCTGAATCTAGTGTTTTAGTCTGTTCAGACTGCTGTAACAGAAATGCTATGAAAATGGTGGGGGAGGAGAAAGTGGCTTATAAACATCAGAAATTTATTTATTTATATATATTTTTAAGGGATACTTTTTTAAAAAATGCTTATATATTTTTGAGAAAGAGAGAGAGACAGAGCATGAACGAGAAGGGGCAGAGAGTGAGGGAGACAGAATCTGAGCAGGTTCCAGGCTCTGAGTTGTCAGCAGAGAGTTGGACCCCGGGCTTGAACTCACATGAGCTGTGAGAATCTTGAGATCATGATCTGAACTGAAGTGGGAGGCTTAACCTACTGTGCCACCCAGGAGCTCCCCCACTCTTTTTTTAATGTTATTTAAGGGATACTCTTTTTTAAATTTTATTATTATTTAATTTTTTTTTAACGTTTATTCAGTTTTGAGAGACAGAGGCACAGCGTGAGCGGGGGAGGAGCAGAGAGAGAGGGAGACACAGGATCTGAAGAAGGCTCCAGGCTCTGAGCTGCCAGCACAGAGCCCAACGTAGGGCTCGAACTCACTGACTGCAAAATCATGACCTGAGCTGAAGTCGGATGCCTAACCGACTGAGCCACCCAGGTGCCCCAGGATACACTTTTTTTTTTAATGTTTATTTATTTTTGAGAGAGAGACAGAGTGTGAGTGGGGGAGGGGCAGAAAGAGAGACAAACACTGAATCTGAAGCATGCTCCAGGCTCTGAGCTGTCAGCACAGAACCTGAAGTGGGGCTGAAACCCAGGAACCACGAGGTCCTGTCCTGAGCCAAAGTTGGACGCTTAACTGACTGAGCCACCCAGGTGCCCCAACAACAGAAATTTATTTATCACAGTTTCAGAGGTTGGAATAATTCAAGATCAAAGTGCTTAGCAGCTTTGGTGTTGGTGACAGCCCACCTCCTGGGTCACTGGCAGTGTTTCTTTATTGTGTCCTTATGTGGCAGAAGGGTCAAAGGATCTCTCTGCCGTCTCTTTTATAGGTGCATTGATCCTATTCAGGTTGTCTCAGCTCTCATGACCTAATCAACTTCCCAAAGGCTCTACTTCCAAATACTGTCACCTTGAAGATTAGGATTTCAACATATGAATTTTGGGAGGAAGCAAACATTCCGTCCATAGCCCTTGGGTTTTTTGTTTGTTTGTTTTCAGTATCTCATAAGATTCCAGTTCCTCTAGTGGTGGGTTGCCATTCTTTGTGCTTAGAATGAGGGCTGTGCTGCCAAGGGGAATCCTGAGGGTTTGTATCCACTCTTAGCTGGTAGCCATTTCTGCACCCTTGCATGGGTTTTTTTTTCCCCCATGATGTGGCCCTCACCCAGGGTAGACTGCCATTGTTTGTCACTCACTGGAGGAATGGTAATAGATTTCTGTTGTCCTGATCTTAGATGGCCCTGTTCACCTGGACTTTGGGTTTGGGTTTTCTTGGTATTCCTGCCTCTACTACCCATGGTAGTCAATTGCTGCCTTATTTCTGTGGTTCATCTTGCAACACTTTTTCTCCCCTTCCTAAATGCTAACAAATAACTTCTGCTTGATACTGGAACAGTATCCTTGGGACTAGATGCTTTTCTGCCCCTCCCACAAACATAGAAAGATATTTTTTCTACATTAGCCTCATCTCCAGTAGATCTTTTTCTGTTCCTTAAAGACAGTGGGTTTTCTTTCACCCTCTTTATGATTTCAAGGCTTTGTTTATTTATTTTTTTTACCTTTTTTTTTCAATATATGAAATTTATTGTCAAATTGGTTTCCATACAACACCCAGTGCTCATCCAAAAAGGTGCCCTCCTCAATACCCATCACTCACCCTCCCCTCCCTCCCACCCCCCATCAACCCTCAGTTTGTTCTCAGTTTTTAAGAGTCTCCTATGCTTTGGCTCTCTCCCACTCTAACCTCTTTTTTTTTCCTTCCCCTCCCCCATGGGTTTCTGTTAAGTTTCTCAGGATCCACATAAGAGTGAAACCATATGGTATCTGTCTTTCTCTGTATGGCTTATTTCACTTAGCATCACACTCTCCACTTCCATCTACGTTGCTACAAAAGGCCATATTTCATTCTTTCCCATTGCCACGTAGTATTCCATTGTGTATATAAACCACAATTTCTTTATCCATTCATCAGTTGATGGACATTTAGGCTCTTTCCATAATTTAGCTATTGTTGAGAGTGCTGCTATAAACATTGGGGTACAAGTGCCCCTATGCATCAGTACTCCTGTATCCCTTGGGTAAATTCCTAGCAGTGCTATTGCTGGGTCATAGGGTAGGTCTATTTTTAATTTTCTGAGGAACCTCCACACTGCTTTCCAGAGCGGCTGCACCAATTTGCATTCCCACCAACAGTGCAAGAGGGTTCCCGTTTCTCCACATCCTCTCCAGCATCTATAGTCTCCTGATTTGTTCATTTTGGCCACTCTGACTGGAGTGAGGTGATATCTGAGTGTGGTTTTGATTTGTATTTCCCTGATAAGGAGTGACGCTGAACATCTTTTCATGTGCCTGTTGGCCATCCAGATGTCTTCTTTAGAGAAGTGTCTATTCATGTTTTCTGCCCATTTCTTCACTGGGTTATTTGTTTCTCGGGTGTGGAGTTTGGTGAGCTCTTTATAGATTTTGGATACTAGCCCTTTGTCTGATATGTCATTTGCAAATATCTTTTCCCATTCCGTTGGTTGCCTTTTCGTTTTGTTGGTTGTTTCCTTTGCTGTGCAGAAGCTTTTTATCTTCATAAGGTCCCAGTAATTCATTTTTGCTTTTAATTCCCTTGCCTTTGGGGATGTGTCGAGTAAGAGATTGCTATGGCTGAGGTCAGAGAGGTCTTTTCCTGCTTTCTCCTCTAGGGTTTTGATGGTTTCCTATCTCACATTGAGGTCCTTTATCCATTTTGAGTTTATTTTTGTGAATGGTGTGAGAAAGTGGTCTAGTTTCAACCTTCTGCATGTTGCTGTCCAGTTCTCCCAGCACCATTTGTTAAAGAGACTGTCTTTTTTCCATCAGATGTTCTTTCCTGCTTTGTCAAAGATTAGTTGGCCATATGTTTGTGGGTCTAGTTCTGGGGTTTCTATTCTATTTCAAGGCTTTGTTTAAAGTTAGAGAGGGGGCCTAGGCATCTGCTTATCACCTTCAGGTCTGTTGTGCCCAAGGTTCTCTCTGAATTTCTCTGCTCCATTTTTTCTCATGAGCACATAGTGGAGGTTCATGAAAAAACAAAAACAGATAAAAATGAAACAAAACAAAACTTGCTAGTGAGTAAAACAAGAAACCAACAATGTCCAGAGTCCTCAATTCTGTCAGACAAACACATTAGCTCATACTCTCCAACTGTTTGTGAAAATTGTAGCTGATTTCCTCTAATCTCACTTAGGTGTGATGACTACTCTTGACTCCATGGTTTCTCACAAGTGAAGCAGTCAACATGTTCTGTGTTTGTCTTTGAAGAAGCTCATCCCTCTTTGGAGTTCTGCCAGCTTTGCTGCCCTGCCTATTAATTCTTTGGTTGGTCAACTAAAGTTATGATTTTGTATTTTTTTAAAATTTTTTAAATGTTTATTTTTGAGAGAGAGTCAGAATGTGAGTGGGGGAGGGGCAGAGAGAAAGGGAGACAGAATCTGGAGCAGCCTCCAGACTCTGAGCAAGCTGTCAGCACAGAGCCTGACACAGGGCTCGAACTCGCAAACTGTGAGATCATGACCTGAGCTGAAGTGGGACGCTTAACCAACCGAGCCACTCAGGTGCCCCTGATTTTGTATTTTTTAACTCATCACTGTTAAGGATTGAATAATACTTTGTTTTCCATCTTTCTGCATACTAAGGAGAAGAGGAGAACCTATTGAATTTTAAGGCTGGTTCTACCATCATGGAAATCAATTTCCCTTATACATGACTCTGATTCTTTTCCTCAGAGACGTTCTCTATATCTTACATGTACCATGTCAGTTGCTCTCACAGCTGAATATACTTCTGTTCTAAAGCGATAGGGCTCATTGATCAGCTCACAAGATTGTAGTTTCCATTTGTAGGTTGCCGTCACCTTGCAGCTGGTAGGATAAAGACAATTTGGTATCTAGACTGTTACAGCATGCTTTTTCTTGAGACTCCCTTTGCCGATTCATTATTGGGCACTGTGTTGTCAGTTCAGAGCCTGACGTGGGGCTCAAACTCATGAACCTTGAGATCATGACCTGAGCCAAAACAAGAGTTGACGCTTAACCGATTGAGCCACCCAGGCACCCATGAGTATATGATTTTTAAAAGCATTTTTTTAAAGTAATAATTTTGTCATTTAGACCAGGAACTGGTGCCTAGTAGTGAGAGCCAAATTTAGGAAAAATGTAAGCCAGGAGGTTGAATGTGTATTTTGGGTCAGAGTCACTGTAAGTTTAGAGGTAACAGGTAAAAATGAATCTAATATGTCTCAGAAGGGATATATTTTAAAGTAATAATTTAAAAGCATTAACCAGAAAAACAGGCTTTCTTCGACTAGGAAGGAATTAAAATAAGGCAAAGACCGCAGATGAATACTGCTTTTATTACAAAAGTACACAGAGATAAACTCATCCCTTGAGGGGTGTTCCCCAACTGTATGAAGGGATTGTATGGAACAAAGGAGTCTTAATAATAATGAGCAATAATCGGCTCTTACAGCTGACCTTTCTCATAAAATCCCCCAAGGACTTAATGCACTTTGAATATTATACCAATCTGAAATAGTAAAGAGGATTGTTAGGCATAGAAAGTATTTCAGATATCGGGCCCCATAAACTGTGACAGAGAGAATTTTTAAAGTCTATCGAGGGATTACAAAGCAAAGTATTGCCTTCAAGTATTGGGTAGGTAACATAAATGAGCACAGCTGGCCTGCTATAAGACAGTAGGAAGTGGTGAGCTTTGAGTGCCCTGGGTAAAGATTTTCAAATATAAATTGTTGTAAAAACTGGTTCAGCCAAATTAAATAAGTCTGTAGACTACAGGTCCCCCTTCCTCACCATGCCTTCACCAATGACATTTTACCAGTAAGGTAACCCAGATGGTCAATTTCATAACTTGAATCTATATATTTTATTATGTCATATAACAAACTCTTATATGATATATTTACTTGCCAGCTAGAAATTGAGTCTGAATGCTAAGATTTCCCTAGACATCTTTTGTAGCCAAGAGGACAGTGATACCCAAAATTCTCTCCTGGATTTAATAAATTATCAATGTCCTACCTAGGTAGTACTCCTCAAATAAGAATAACATTCATCATCTAAAGGAGGTTTATCTGGCTCACACTGGATCTATTATCAAGGCAACAAGTTTCTTTCTGCAAGACTAAGTCAGATAGTTAAGAAGAAAGATGAGTGAAGCAAAGGTAAGTCTTTTCTCTCCTGTTCTTTGGAAAACATTGGCCCAAGAGGACATGTTTTATCTTGCAAATGTTGTTGTTTAACATACTATAGGATTATGGGGAATATGACTTGCGTACTGATTTGGCGGATAGCAAGGCTCAATTCTATCAATAGGAAGAAAAGAGCAAAAATCAAGCAAAATAACATGTACTGAAGAAAATTTCTAGAACCAGGTCCATTCTATGACCAAAAAGAATGGAATATTTTGTATGATTTTTTGGGACATGAAACACAGTTCCTGGGTTTGGGTTACTGTGTGAGTCTGAAAGCTGTATTTAGTGGAATCTCATTTTGATTTATGCACTGAAGGAAGGCAACATACTTGCCTCATCTGCTGAGTCCAGTATCTTGGAAGACAAAACTCAGACAATGCTTTTATTATCCAAAGAGTAAACACAAGATTGTTTTCTGGGACTTCAGCTGCATGAATTCCAATAGTTTAAAAGAAATTAAGAGTTGTATAGTTCAGGGGCGCCTGGGTGGCTCAGTCTGTTAAGCGTCCAACTTCGGCCCAGGTCGTGATCTCACGGTTAGTGACTTAGGGCCCCGCATCGGGCTCTGTGCTGACAGCTCAGAGCCTGGAGCCTACTTCGGATTCTGTGTCTCCCTCTCTCTGCCCCTTCCTAGCTTGCGCTCTGTCTCTGTCTCAAAAATAAATAAATATTAAAAAAAATTTAAACATGTTCAAATATAAAATAGGTAAGACCCACATGCTAATAGCTCTTATACAAGTATAAAATCCAAGTAAATGTACTGACTCAATATAAACAAAAAAAAGATGAACATAATAAAATTTAAACAAAAATATAAGTATCATATTGCTTTGCTGATATGACATTTCTGGTTGAAATATGAACAGAGTCCTGATTCCATCTTCGTCCACCATCCAACACTACTGTGTACCCTGTGTTGACTCAATTTCCCACAGATTTTCCCACCCCAAACTAAAATTTATGCTAGAGCACTTCACAGAGCCCTCAGCATCTGTTCACACTATGCAGTCTGAGAACGGCTGGCACATAGGCTTTGGTGCTTGCTCAATGCTTTACACTAATTGTGACACATTTTAAAAGACCCCATGTAAATAAATGAAGTAAAAAGTAAAACAAATATAGATATAGATGGCACTTAGGAAAAAGCAAAATATTACAATAATAAAAAGTGCTCAAGGAAACATTTTTTTTAATATAGAATTTTCTCATGAGAGTCAAACTATTGAAATGATTGCTGGACCTCCCTTCTACACTAGTCTTTTTTTTTTTTTTTTTCCTTGTAATCATTTTGCTAGTTCTTAGAGAAGGGTCTACGAAAAGCTACTCCAAAGTGCTTTTTCAGTCACTCAGAGTTTATCCCAGTGGAAAGTTGCTGGCAGCCATATTGGTGAAAGACTAATTCGTAGTGAGAGAGGAAAGCTGAGGTTAGTGGGTGAGTTCCAAGCCTATAATGATTGCTCACTCTGAGGAAGATTATCCAGGGAAATCATTTCTATATTTTGGGAGCTGAGAAGAACAACACCTTGAGATATTGTCTTAATTTATCTCCTTGTATTGTGCCAGCTTCAGTTGATGTTACAGCTTGTTGGGGATTAAAGACTTTCCATTACTATCTTGCAAGGCTTTCCTGAGAATTGGGATGAAGGATTATACACTTAGCATTTTACTCTTTCATCTGTTCAGTGGATTCTTTAGAGGGCAACCCCACCCGAAGTCAATCTTTGTGTTGTGTGTTGTGACTGTCAATCAGGAGGTTGGGGCCTATTCTGCTGATACCCACTTCTGTGGCTTTTGGTAGATATGCTACCCAAGACAAAGTCTGGAGAACCCCCAGGTTGAATAGTGTTTCATCCTTTCTTAAATAATGTTAAAATGCCTTCAAGAATATAGAATATACTGGATTGTTTCCTATGGTGTTGAAGGTATTTTCTTTTTGATAGTTTAATGGGTATCTGACAAATAAAGAGAATGGTGAGCACTGACCCTTAAAATCTGTACATGTTTTGCCATCTGTCTAGAGTCAAAATTATGTAATCCACATATTTTAGGATGAACTCGACCACAGACATCTCTCTTCTATAGTATCCAATATCATCAAACATATTTTTATATGTTTCAGCTTATCATTTTTCTCATTACCATTAAATGACCACCTACTTCATCAAAATGCACTGTCACAGTACACTAGGAATAAAATATATATGTTTCTTCAAATATAAAGCTATTGGAAGCGAGAAAATGTTCTCTCTATGCAGAATTTGGCACAGCAGTTTTCACAGAGATATTCCTCTCCTTACATTGACTTCTAAAAGGCTTCTTAACATTCTCTTCTGACTAAATCTTTTTTAAAAGAAGACCTGCCTATCTTTGAGTGAACCCTACAGAGTAACCTGTATTTCAAAATTTATTGTCCCAGAATTAAAGAGAAATCTATAACCTTTAAAATTCAAGGGGTTTTCTTGGATAGCAGGATTTTTAAATTTAATCTCTGTATGGGCTGGAACAATGCAGATACTTAAACTAAATTAAATATTGTCGCTGGAATGTCTGAAAATACTGCTGTGCTACTGCCCTTTTCATCAACTGTGGTTAGCCTCATTGCTGTAAGTCACTCTGTTAGTAAAGAGAAATGGAGTCACTAGATCTGGTAAGTTAAAGAGAATGGGTACTTGTCACATTGTATAGGAACATGTTGCTGGGGATAACCCCACTGCTGACATAAATTGAATAAAAACACTTAAGATGCAAAAGAGGGACAATGATATAATAAGTTTTTGTTTATTTATCATACTTCAGACTTACTCTCAAGTGAGACTTTCTTTAAAAATTGCACTAATGAGCAAGAGCCATATGGCTTGAGATGAAGATATGCAAGAGTGGCATAAATCCAGCTGTCCATTTCCAGCACATAAGCATATTTTATTTGCTGTTTAATTGTTTCTAGTAAAAGAATTTGCTTATGTGCTAAGTATACACAAAGTATTTTATTTTCTTTTTATATGGTTAATAATGGATACTCCATCATCATTATTATTTCACATTTACACAGCACCTTTCCTTTGAGTAATTCATATAATTTATAACCAAATCACAAGGCCATTTATGTAAATATTTTGCATGTCTATATGAAAATCTTGTAGCTTGCCATGTGTTTACATTCATGGAGTCACAAATAATTTATAGGGGGTCAGTTGTAATGAAATGGATTTTATTGCTTTAATTTTCTGTTTATTCAATCTGTGGAACTGGGGAGTACAGGTAGGGGAGGAGCTAAATAATGGGAGGAAATGTAACATGTCAACCTCGATTTTCTGCCAATTGTGTGAAATATATCTGTTGGAGTGGGTCAAAGGAAGAGAAACTTTTTTTAAAATATGCTCTGAGTGGATATAATGAATTAATGTATTATCTTTTTTACTTTTAAAGTCCCCAAACATGTCAAATAATTTTTTAACTACCTTTAAATCAAGGTATTAATAACATTTAATCTTATTCTATACATGTGCAAAAATCCCTTATAGAGGGCCACTGTGTATCAGATACTTCAGTAGATACTGGAGTTTGTCCTTACATCAGAACAAGTGTTAGTTCAGAACTCACAAACTCAGTCCATACATGGAGTCGGATCCATGTATATGTATAGTTTGGTTTGCAGAGGAGTATTTTACAGACTTCTCTGAATTAGATGCAATGCTCAAAAGTTGGGATATCACACACAATAATCTGGATTTGAGGCCTTCAGAAAATCAGATTTGGCAATACTGGATTTAGTTTTCTTCCTAGCAATGGTTTGCTGAGGCCTAGTAGCCTGGCCCCTTTTGGATGGACACATCTGCTTTAGTTTCCCACCCCTTCCACAGCTCCCTAACTAGAAGTGGTTAATAAAGCATCAGGTTTGAGACAAGGAAGAGGAAGGAGCAGGAAATTAAGCTAGGGAGGTAAACAGGGACCAAGACTTGATAAATCTTGTAGAATATGTGAAGGAGTTTGAACTTTATTTTGTTGACAATGGGAAGCCTTTTGACAGACTGTAAATATGGAAGTGTTGTATTATTTATGTTTTAAGAAAACAAAAACCACTCTGATAATAATATGAAGGATGGATGGAGAGAGACTAGGTAAAGAGGCTGCTACCACAGTCTATGGGGCAATGATGGTAGTTTAAATAGAAAGCCAAATGGACAGGATTTTATATTAAACCAAAAATGTTGAGTGGGAGACAGGTCAGAGTCTAAGGTGAATGTCATTTTTTGTGTATGTGTGTGTGACTAAGTGGATGTATCTATAGCTGAGATTGTAGGTATGCATACTATGAATTTAATCATGAGATATTAGTATTTTTCCTTTTTTATCCTTTCTTTATAAAAATGTGAAATTGCCTAGGTGGACACTATGGATTCAATTAAACAGTTATTGAATACAGTAAGTACATTCAGGGTCAGTGTGGTGAGAAATCCAAATAAAGCCCTGAGATATTTCTTCTTTCTAAGGTCCAAGATTGGAGATACAGTATATGAGATATACAGTAGGTGAGGAGAATGTGGGGGACTCAAGTTGGTCTATGGAGCCTTTGGCCCAAAGGCTAAGATGGCAGGTTGGATTGCAGAAGGGAGATAGTTTTTATGGAATTTTCTGTGTAAGGACACAATAAAGGGCATAATACAAAACTTGGGGCAGTGAGTTTTGTGGCAGTGGCATGTTATATTTAGTTTTTAAATGTCCTTTTCCACTTTGCTTTCATTCTTATATTTTATTATCAAGCCACATATGCTTGAGAGACTAAAGCAAGTGATCCATTTGCAGGTATTGAAACCAAGGTGAATTAAAAAGAGAAGTAGCTTCATGGAGAGGCAATTACAGAATGGCCAGAAGTGATGGGGCACCTGGGGCTTCCCCAGAGCAATGATCTGGAGCGAGAAATCTGATGGGAATGGCTTTGCAGAGAGAACAAACTTCCTATTGGGTTCAATTTGAATTATGGCTGATTTTGGATATTGGAGGAAATGATACCTTAGAAAACTAGATCCTTGGGATCGGAAGTTTCAGAATCATCTTTCAAATTTCCTCTCCACTTTCTTATTTTTTTTTTTAAGTTTACTTATTTATTTTGAGAGAGACAGAGGGAGAGATAGTGGGGAGGGGCAAAGACAGAGGGAAAGAGAGAATCCCAAGCAGGTTCTGCACAGGCAGTGCGGAGCCCGATGTGGGCCTTGAATTCACAAACTGTGATACTGTGATCTGAGCCAAAACCAAGAGTCAGTCGGATGCTTAACTGACTGAGCCACCCAGGCACCCCTCCATTTTCATTAAAACTATAATTTGTCACATCCAGAAGACTTAAATACCTAGCGTATTTTTTGCAGGAATTTTTATTGATGTTTAACACACTCGTTTAAGTTATACTTAATTGTATCTTCTCACATCTTTGAATCACTCCTAAACTCTTAACTTTACTCACCTCTTACACACTTCAGTGTCAATACAAATACCAATACCGGAGTTCAAATCTTGAATCAAAGTCTGCTGTTTACATTATGCATTACTTCTTCTCAATTGATTTGTTTTCCTTAACTCCCCAAGTCCACTTCTATCTTGTTCAAGCCATGTGATCTCTAGCCATATCCGGCTATCTCACTCACAGAAACCCTCAATTTCCTGAACACTGACCCTTATTTTCCCCCTAACACCACCTATTAATTTCCATCTTGCTACTCTGCTTCTGCCTTTCCTGATGTCTATAATTCTTTTTCTTGATTGAGTCCCACATTCACTGAAAGCTGAATTTCCACATCTCTTTGACCTACTGAATGTTACATATCTCCAAAATCTTGGACCTTAGGGAGGAGAAATAGCTCAGTGCTTTATTTGCATGTCTCACCATAGTGACACTTACTAAAAGCCCAAATATACTTAATATATCCAATAGCTGTTTGTTTAATTGAATCCATAATGCCCACCTAGGTAATATCACATTCTTCATAAATAAAAAAGGATAGCATAGAAAAATGCTAATATATAATCTCAGCTGTAAGCACTAAAACTAATAGATTGGTATCCTTTTTGTTAATTCTATACTCTCATAGGCTTGACTAAAGGATTTTAAATTACACCAGTGGATTTCACAATGGAATCACTATTTGGAGTAACAGAACAGAAACCATGAAATTAACTTTTGCCTTAATAGACTTCCTTATTCCACATGATCTTTCAACAATAGTTTTAATTCATATTGTTCAAATAACAATTAAACACAGTAACTGTGAATTTCATTAGGATTCCTGTGTATTTCTCTTACTAGATACACATAATTTGTGTGTACTTTTGTCTAGTGCCCATTTACCTGGTATATCATCTTTAGCAAGAGTTTAATCTTAGGCTTTTTTCCCCCTACAAATTGTGTTCATTTTTTAAATGTTTATTATTTTTGAAAGAGAGAGCATGCACAAGTGGGGGAGGGGCAGAGAGATTGGGGGACAAATCCCAAAGCAGGCTCTGTGCTGACAGCAGAAAGCCTGATATGGGGCTCAAACTCAGGAACATTGAGATCATGACCTGAGCCGAAGTCTGATGCTCAGCCAACAGAGCCACCCAGGTGCCCCACAAATAATGTTCGTTTAAAGTAATTCTGCCCAGTATCCTTCTACTTCTCTTTCCACCAGTCTTGGGTTATTCCTGTTGCTTGAAGATCTTTCCATTTTCAAGTCTCAACTTAATTCTTTCTTTCTCTATCCAGCCCATGGTGCTACGCATTGATTTCCAACTCAGTGATCTTATATCCCTATAGTATGACTCATACAATTCAAAGTTAGCTGCATAGTGTTCTACATAGTTCTTTACTTGCTGTGTGAACACTTCTGTTTTATTTTTACTTTCTTAAACATTGTAAGTACTTCTAAAACTTGTATCCCTCACTTTCTCAATCTAAATGACAACAATGGGTGCAATACAGTTCTTACTGCCTGATTAGTCAAATTCAATTCACCATTGGTCAAAGTTGAAAATGAATAGGACAGTAGTAATGCTTCTAGGAAACAGAAAAGGTGTCATCATCCTGTTATTACAATGCATCATATAAATTATAGCCATTTATTCTGAAAGAAAAATAGTTGGTGATAATGGCACTACCCCCCAAAATTGCCCATTTTCACTTGTAAAAATTTCTGTTATATCATGTTTTTGTTAGATAGTCACTAATATTTAATTTACCCTTTATTCATTAATGGCAAGCTTTCTTTTAACCCCTGTTTTAATGCAAGTTACAGTATTCATTTCTGTAAGTGGTCTAATCGTCTACTTGAATTACTGGCAAACTCCACTAATCTTGTCTTGTTTTATTTACAAACCTTTTTTTAATCAATCTTCCAGATACTCAACAGCCAGAAAGATAGTTACAAATCTCAGTTTAAGAGGATTTATGCTATTCAATGTCTGGGTGTAAATTGTCAAAGAAAAACTTGAGTACAGGGTTTGGTGGAGATAGTTCAATATTACTGTGTTTAAAAATAGATTACTTGAAATACAATGAATATGAATATGACAACAGGAATCTGATTTGAAAATCATAACATTAGCCAATTCTATAATGACACAGTAATTGGAGGACTATAGAGACAAGTTCAGGGCAGATCAATAATACTGTGCAAACAGTAAATTTCAATACCAATAACATAAACATAATTTTTGGGAAACATTATCAAACCAAAGGTATGCCATCTTCCCACTAGAACACTAAAAATATGATTATAAGCACTGAAGAATTAAAACTCTGGTAATAAATGAATATTATAAAGTGTTGCATCCAACAGATCAGGAAAGAAGCAGAATTTTGAGCCTCTTTTTATTAAACGTATCTGAGATACAAATATGGACACTTAAGATAAAATTTGACTCTAGTATATACTGTCAAACTATAACTCTGCCACTTGTAAAAACATTAAAGCGTAAAGCAGGTCAATGGCTTTTAGAAAGGAATCATAAATACTGACCTGAAAATTGTCAACACAAGGCAACATGCATCTCAAATATTCTCGACCCCAGTAGAATATCCTCTGCTATTGATATTTGGAACATCTGTAAAATAAGAAGGTCCAAACTAGAATTGTTTAATGGCTGCCAAGATTATTATAACGTAAAATATCTGTCATAAGTTTAGGAGTGCCTGAATGGCTCAGTCGGTTAAGCATCTGACTCCGGCTCAGGTCATGATTGCACAGTTCGTGAGTTTGAGCCCTTCTCAGGTTCTGTACTGACAACTCAGAGCCTGTAGCCTGCTTCGGATTCTACGTCTCTCTCTCTTTCTCTCTCTCTCTCTCAAAAATAAATAAACATGAAAAAATGTTTAAAAATATCGGTCATAAGTTTCAACAGCAGTCTTGCTTTGTAATAGTAGCAGGAAGGAAGGCAGAGGGGCCACTGTGTGCAATGTGTGTGTGTAGCTCTCACTTGGAAGAAAAACATACCCTTCTCAGAGCAGTGGGCTGTAAGTGGTCTTTCAGTAATAACAGAAGCTTGGATGGGGTGGTTTCTTAAGTCCTTCTTTTCAAGTTCTAATGCTTCATGCAGCTTCTTCTGTGAGTCATCCTAACAGCCTCATGCCTGGGCATGGATCTAATCTCTGAAGTCAATTTTCTACTAAATATTCTTTTTTGAATAACATAGTTGTAGAAATAGTCTAGGGTTTATATTTGCATGAAATATGGTAAAGGCTACATTATACATCAAGTGTTCTAATGTGTGTCTTCTTTAGGATATTATTTTACTTAACACATAAGCGAACTGATCACTGGGGACTTTGTTTCCTCTGAGTAGTTGTTGCTTGGAAAAGAGACATATGGTTGCATGCATTTAAATTCTTCATTAAAAATGTTTACAGGAGGGAAAATGTAATATACTCTAAAATGGCAAACATTATAGAGGGTTGCAGAATTCAGCTCCAAAGAGTTTTATATCATTACTTTACTACTTAGAAATAAACATTATGCCTAAATAAGTTGTTTATACAAACTACAAGTAACTCACTTCCCTGAGTAAATATTTAGGCTGAAAGTATTCCTCAAACATTCAGTTATTCTAATTTACATGGGGTACAGGGAGAGAGTGTATTTAATCATATAATTATACAGAATTTTAAAGAACACACGTTTTGTTGGTGTTTTATTCTTTTAGCTGAAAAAAAAACAGACTATTTTACTTGTTTAGTTTTGTGGTTAAATATGACTATGTTGATATTCAGCAATTAATTATTCTGGTCTTGGTTTATAATTTAATTTTGATTAATGTCACATCTACTTAGTAGTCACAGTTGCAATGCAGATAGTGTTCATTCTGAAGTGGGGACAGGTGACTGCAATATTCCTCTACTGTCTTCTGCCTGGTCTACCCCTGATCATACAGAAGTCAAAATAGTAACAAAGAATGACTAAAATACATCAATAAATGAACTAATTCATTAGCTTTTAGGGATACTAAAACCCCACTTAAAAAAAGAATAGTTTAAAATAAGCCAATTCATCTAGAGGATAGCAAAAAATGGTGGCTGATATATTGACTCATGAGTAAAGGGGGTGGTCTTGTTCTCTCTCTCTCTCTCTCTCTCTCTCTCTCTCTCTCTCTCTCTTTTGAAAAAAAAAATTAGATACAAACTTACTGGCACTCTGCTAGATAAGCATTTGGAGGAAATACAGGGGATAATAGGAGAATATGAAAAGGGAACTCTAATCTGGTCGAGAGTCTAATGATGTTCACATTAGCAATGGGGATTGATAACTGTAAGTCTCATCTTTCTTGGAATTTATGGCCCAGTGACAGTACCAAATCGAAAAACATTTCTTGGTAATCAGGGACAGAAATTTAATCAAGAATATGCCATTAATTGAATTCCAATTTTTCCACTTACATTACCTATGCATATTCTTTTAAAATACTGGTAAACCCATATGTTACCCTAGATACGGTTCCTTTGAGACTTCTTAGACTTAATAAATATCTGTCCATTTAATTTCAGTCCCCAGTCTAGCTCACTGGTCATGCCAGCACTTCTCGTACAATAGCTTTAGAATATAGATCATTACCAACTTGACTGCTGATTTCTAAATATATGGATGGTTTAACATGACTTTCAAAGCCATGTGTGATCTTTGGGGGGAAAAAAAGAATGTTTCTAATCTCAGCTCCGATTATTTTCATTAGTGTTTTCTACAATCCTGCCAAATTAAATCAGTCAACACTTTTCATTATTTTATAAGTTTATACAAAGCAATGTATTTTAAAAGGTAGGAAAAATGAGCAAGGGATTTAAATAGGAAGTTAACAGGAGAACTCCCCTACTTTACCTCAACACACACATATATACACAACCATACAGTCTTCTGTAAACAACACAGCACTGTGAATTGCCATTCAACATATGAAAAGGCGTTACTGTTATAATTAAAGAGACACAAATCATAACATTAAGATTCCATTTTCACTTCTCAGATGAAAACGTAATAAAAATGTTCTATTTCCGAGTGTTGACCAGAGCATGGGAAAAGAAGAGACTCTCATATTATATACTGTTAATAGGAATGTAGTGGTGTGTTTATTTGGGCAACCACTCTGAGGAAAGTTTGGGGCTTTTTTTCTTGTTGCTGTTATTTTAATATTTAAAATTATTATATAATAAATGTGACTTTTTTATGTGTAGAGTTCTATGAATCTTAACATGTATATAAATTCATGAAAATATCACAATATTCAGGAAAAAAAATCAGTTCTATCATTCCCTAAAACTTTTTCATGCTATCATTTTATAGTTACTCCTTCACCCACCTATAACTCTGAACAACTGCCGATAGGCTTTACATTACTATAGATTAGTCCTTTACCAATGCTATATAAAGAGAATTATATAGTATGTAACCTTTGAGACAGGCTTCTATAAGTCTTTGAGATTCAACCAAGTGTGCATAACAGTGCAACTTATCAGTAGTATCTTTTTGAAGAATAAAATATTTTAATTTTGATTAAGTCCAATTTATCAATTTCCTTTTTATGTTTTATGATTTCAGTATTCTAAGAAACTTTTGTGTACTTTAAGAAAGCAACAATTATTTCCCATTATTTCATCTGTTTTTTAGTTTTTTTATTTTAAAAAACTTTTTTAATGTTTATTTTTTAGAGAGAGAGAGAGACAGAGAGACAGAGTGCAAGCAGGGGAGGGGCAGAGAGAAAAGGAGACACAGGATCTGAAGCAGGCTCCAGGCTCTGAGCTGTCAGCACAGAGCCTGATGTGGGACTCAAACTCACAAACCGCAAGATCATGACCTGAGCTGAATTTGGATGCTTAACCAACTGAGCCACCCAGGCACCCCTGTTTTTCAGTTTTAGATTTTACATTTAGGTCTTGAATCAATTTTGAGTTAAGTTTTGTTTGCTGTGTGAGGTAAATATTCTTTTTTCTGCCCATTTGGGTATCCAGTTTATTCAGTATCATATTTTCGAAAAGACTTTCCATTCTCATTGTATTGCCCTTGTTCCTTTGTCAAAAAGCCAATTGACCATCTATGTATATGGCAATTTCTTGATGCTCTAATCTGTTCCATCTCTTGACTTTCTATTCTATTCCAGTAATCCGTGGAACAGATCTATGAAACAGATTTTTCAAAATTCCTAACTGTCTTGATTATGGCAGCTTTATAATAACTCTTGAAATTAGATAGGGTAAATATTCCAACTTTGTTGTATTCTAAAATTGCTTTGTTTACTCCAGAAGCTTTAAAATTTTTTAGCGATTGCATTTTTCCATTTTAAAATTTCCATTGTGTTTCTTTAAAATTTCAATTTTATTGATGTATAATTGACATTAAAATTGTAAGATAAAGTGTATATACATTGTGGTTTTTTGATATACATATACCTTGTAAAAGCATTCCCCCACATTGAGTTGATTATCACATTTATTACCTCACACATTTATTGCTTTTCCTTTCTTTTCTCTTTTTTTGGTGAAATTCTACACTTAGCTAATTCAATTTCATGAGATAATGTTGTCAACTATAGTCACTGTGTTTTACATTACACACACACACACACACACACACACACACACACACACACACACCACATTTCTTTATTCATTCATCCATTGGTGGACACTTAGATTGTTTCCAGAGCTTGGCTATTACGAATAACGGTGCAGTGAATACAGGAGTGTAGATATGTCTTTGAAATCTTCTTGGTTGGCACTTTTTATTTTCTTTCAGTACTTAAAATACATCATGCCACTTCCTTCTGTCCTTCAAAGTTTCTACTGAAAAACATGTTGATAATCTCATGGGGGTACCTTGGTACGTAACAAGTTTTTTCTCTTTCTGCTTTTAAGATTTTCTCCTTGTCTTTAACTTTTGACAATGTAATTATAATGCGTCTTTGTGTGGGTCTCTTTGGATATATCTCATCAGGAGTTTTCTAAATTTCCTGAATCTGAATGTCTTTTTCCTTCCCTAAGTTGGGGAAGGTTTCAGGTATTATTTCTTTGAATAAGCTTTCGGCTTGTTTCTCTCTTCTTCTTCTGAGTTCCTTATAACACAAATATTGGTGTACTTGTTGGTATCCTATGAGTCCCTAAAACTATATTCACCCATTCTCATTCTTTTTATTTTTCTTTTTGCTCCTCTGATTTGATGGGTTCCGCTGCTCTGTCTTTGAGTTTTCTGATCTTTTCTTCCACGTCACCTAGTCTGCTATTGAACTCCTTTTGAATTTTTCAGGTCAGTTTTTGTATTGTTCAGATCTGTGACTTCTGTTTGGTACTTTCTTATATTTTCTCTCTGTTCAAAAATTTGCTTTGTTCATGCATTTTTCTCCTGATATTGATGAACATATTTGTGATCATTATTTTGAACTGTTTATTAGGTATATCACATATTTCCATTTCATTAAAGTCTATTTCTAGAGTTCTATCTTGTTCTTTTGTATTGAACATGGTTTATCTTTTTCTTCATTTTTCTTGACCCTCTTTATTGGTTTCTGGCATCCTATATAAAATGGCCACCTCTCCCAGTCTTGATGGAGTGGTCTTATGTGGGAGATGAACTTTATCATTCAGCCCAATCTGAGCTCTTGGTTGTCTCTCAAATCTCTTGATTATTCAAGCTGTCTTCTTTGTTTTAGTGGCTCTCAGGAGTTGAGTGTGTGCCAAGATCTGTCAGTGTCCCAAAGAGAAGGATATAAATCAGCAATTACATATGAGCTGTCAGGCTGCAACTTTTAAAGTATAGAGATATACTTCCTTCAGGGGAAGATGGGTGTTTCTGTCTGCCCCCTCTGCACTGAGCTCTGGGGGTAGAGCCAATTAATAACTGTTTTTTTTTTTGTTTGTGCCCCAGAACCTGGTGATCAAAATGTGCAAAATGTGCATTTCCTGGGAAGCAGCTACAATAGTCCTTTAGAAAATTTAATTTTCATATTAGCAGGCAATCAGCCTGGCTATATTCACTTAATAAGATCTGTTTATTTCTTCTGTGGGCAGTTGTTTAAATTTTGGTTAAGTTCTCTAATTCCTTGGATCCCTCTTATGAACGCATCATTGAGGGGTTAGGCTGAGCCTTACATAGATTCATATGCAGAATTAGTCTCCTTCTGGAGTTTTCTGTCCTTCAGACTCCCTGACCCCAAACTATATGTCCAGCATGGGCTCTTTTCTTGATTGTTCTGGCCAAAAAAGATGATTTTATATCACTGTTTTTAATTTTTTTAATGTTTATTTATTTTTGAGAGAGAGATAGAATGACAGAGAGTGAAGTGGGGGGGGGGGTGGTCAGAGAGAGAGGGAGACACAGAATCTGAAGCAGGCTCCAGGCTCTGAGCTGTTAGCACAGAGCCTGACAGGGGGCTCAATCTCACAGACTACGAGATCATGACCTGAATGAAGTCAGACACTCAACTGACTGAGCCACCCAGGGGCCCCTCTATCATGGATTTTAATGCCAATGGTAACATGTTGCTCTGCACTGAGACCTTTCCTTAGGGCAAAGTTGGAAGAGAATAAATAACATTTGTTGTTTCTTTGTTTCTCTGTTTTTCACTCTCCTGTATAATCTTCCTGCTTATGTTTGTTGAATTTTCAGCCAGATAGTTGTTTGTTTTTGTACTTTATTCCAGAATTTTTAGTTTTAGTCAGAAGTGGGGATGGCCCTTGGCTGCTATGCCACCCTGCTAGAACCAACTTCCTTTGTCTTATTTTGATTATTATTAATTTTTTAAATAAGTGATAGACACTATTTATGCAATAGGGCCCTTTTAATTACGGATACATCATCCAAAATCAAGGTGTGCAGGTTGTGGGGAGCCTGGGTGGCTCAGTTGGTTGAACATTCGGCTTTGGCTCAGGTCATGATCTCGCAGTTTGAGAGTTCCAGCCCCTCATCAGGCTCACTGCTGTCAGCACAGAGCCTGCTTTGGATCTTCTGTCCTCCTTTTTCTGTCCGTTCTCTGTTCATGCTTTAAAAAAAAAGAAAGAAAAAAAGAAAAGAAAAGAAAAGAAAAGAGAAAAGAAAAGAAAAAAGAAAAGAAAAAAGAAGATGTGCAGGTTGTAAATCTATTTTTTTCTTTTTTTTCTTTATTCTTTAAAAATTTTTTTTAGGGGCGCCTGGGTGGCGCAGTCGGTTAAGCGTCCGACTTCAGCCAGGTCAGGATCTCGCCGTCCGTGAGTTCGAGCCCCGCGTCGGGCTCTGGGCTGATGGCTCAGAGCCTGGAGCCTGTTTCCGATTCTGTGTCTCCCTCTCTCTCTGCCCCTCGCCCGTTCATGCTCTGTCTCTCTCTGTCCCAAAAATAAAAAATAAACGTTGAAAAAAAATTTTTTTTTAATTTTTTTTAATGTTTATTTTTGAACGCGAGAGAAAGCGACAGTTTGAGTAGGAGAGGAGCAGAGAGAGGGAGACACAGAATCCAAAGCAGGCTCCAGGTTCTGAGCTGTCAGCACAGAGCCCCATGCAGGGCTGAACTCATGAACTGTGAGATTATGACCTGAGCTGAAGTCAGATGCCTAACCAACTGAGCAACCCAGGCACCCCACAAATCTATTTATTTTTCTAATGTGACCTTTTTATCCTGGGGCACCTGGGTGGCTCCATCAGTCAAGCGTCCAACTCTTGGTTTTGACTTAGGTTATGATCTCACAGTTCATGGGATCAAGCCTCACATTGGGCTGTGTGCTGACAGCATGGAGCCTACTTGGGATTCTCTCTCCCCTCACTCTCTGCCCCTCCCCTGCTTTCACTTTCTCTCTCTCTCGAAATAAATAAATAAACTTTAAAAGATAAATAAGTTGACTTTTTTTTCTTTCCTTTCACTTTTAACCTGGATTCAAAATTGTTGAGTAAGTCAGAGCTATTTCAAGGTACCCAAATACATATTTTTTTGTGCAATTTCTTAATTTTTTAATGACAAGCTTATCAGAGGAGCTGCTCCATGATGATGCTTTTGCTAATTTTTTATTAATTCAGATTTGATCTCTGATGACTTAATGAATCCCAAATAAAAAAGAGTCTATTACTGTTTTGAACAAGGGTTGGTGTTTTGTCTTCTATTTGCTCTGCCCTTTCCCTTTAGTAAGCAGCCAATTCACCAGTGGGGCCCACCTGTTCTTTCACACTTGATGGTGTTTATTGCCACTCGCTGTTGGCTGCTTTCTTTCATTAAATCCTTAGTAATGGACTGACAGCTTACCTCACAACTAAAACCTACCTAAAATGCTTCATCGGTTTGTCAGATACTTATTATACTCTGCCCTGCAACTTCCTGGCCTACCTTTTTGCGATGGCTATTTCTGTAGCAACAGGCTGCATGCAAATTGAACCTGACACTCCCCATTTTCACTCAAGGCCTCCAGGTTAGGGGCAACAGCTTCCTGTGCCTTTCTAGAGGGGAGCTGCCTCCTGGTTGCCTGGAGACCAAAACCACCCCAGCTGTGGTGGCTCCCTCACAACTGATGTGTGTTTTATCAAAATCGCCCCCCTTCCCTCACTGACTGAAGATCATTAATTAGGATCAGAAAATAGCACAGCCCAGGAGGAAATAATATACTCACCCAAAGGACTGTACCAGCTGGAACTGGGGTAGCACACATGGGAGAGGATCTTGAGGGAGTTGGACCTAAGAAGGGAGAATATAAGGCCAGGTAGGGAGGGATGTGTGGCAGTCCCCTCCTGTGACCCAGGGTCCTGGTAAGAACACTTGCAGTTGGCCCTAATGTGCCGCTGGGGTGGCTCCTTGAAGATTGGACACAATGACTGGAGTTAATCAAGTAGAGTTGCTGGGAGTGGAACTGCCCTGGCAGAGTATTAAGAAAGGGATGAGGAGGCTTGGCGAAGGAAACTGTTGGGTTGAGTTCACTTTGTGAGAACAGAGTACCCACTCGCTGACTAGATTCCTCAGCAGGGCCAGGAGGAAACTTCCTTCATTAAAATGCCAAGAAATGAAGACCCTGGTGGTGAGTACTTACTTGTGTTGTTGAAAAGCATAATAAGGGTTGTAATTCCCTAATGTGCAGCCAGCACTGACAGTAGGAGATGTTGCCATTTACCTAGGCTCTGTAGTATTCGTGGGATGGCTACGTTTCTAAAATAGTAGAGGATCAAATGGCAGAATTTACCTGACAACAATATACTAATATAAGCAGCAAAGTCAGAGTAGCAGCCCTGACTTGTAGGAACCTGTGTCAATAACTAATAGAGTATTGTGTTCCTATGGATGAAATAGAGGGACAGCTAACTAGGGTTTTGCGTGACCTATATAAACAAAAAATAATAATAATAATTAAGAGCTGGCAAACAGAAGGCAAGGTCAGCCATTGCAGTGGATAATTCTTAACCCTTAACAGCTTTCAGATGTAATCAGATTCTCATAGTCACAGACCATTAGCTGAAGCAAAAGCAGGTGCCCTGTGGCTGGCCATTAAGCCCTAATTGACCACAGTGTTAAGCAGTTGAACACATCTTTGGGTTGGTGTTCCCCTTTTCCCCTTGAGGACCAAGGTCCTCGACTCTGGTTCCCTGGAAACAGTTCCCAGCATGAACTATTTACATGAAGATTCTTATCTTAGGCTCTAACTTCTGGGGAAAAAAACAAGTGAACAAAATGAGTAACACTGGATCTTTGAAGTTAAATTTCCACTGACAATGAAGCCTTTGTAAAGTTAAATCACTGTCCAGGTATATATAAGTCTTTATCATAAATATTTTTATTTCTTATTTCAGTATTTTCTAATTACTGCCTCTAAAAACTGGTCTTCAGGTATGCTTCCTCAATAAGAGTTACATGTTTAAATATATTTTGGAAATACCACATGTATCTCTCCTAACTTATTAGACACATTGTCATATAAGAGGTTATAAGAAATCCTCTAGTAAAGAATCCTATTTAATTTCATTTCTAATTTCTCAAACTTATTTGGCAAAGCAGTTCTGTATTCACCTATTAAGATCTCGAAATTACAGTGCTCCCCAGAATAACATTTTGGGAGATTCTCTTTGTTTAGGGAAAGTGACAGGCATGGAGTGCTTAGATTTCTGAGGCTTTTGAGAAAATCTTTTATTAGTGGTTTAGAGATCACTTCAATCAATTTATCCAAGTGTCCAGTGGATCATATTTAATAGCTAGATAAGTATTGTTTTCCATTGCAGAATCTATTTAAGTACAAATGAGAAAAATTCCTTGTACATGGAACTTACACTTTGGATGCTTTCCTACTAAATTTCCGGGAGAAAGGCTATCAATGAAATTATGTAATACTTTTAATTGGGTAGGGATTTGCTATATAATTATAATAAATGTACTTAACACAATACGTGGATGTTAGCACCTGCTCACTGATGGCTATTTTTAATAAATCATTAATATTTTGATTAAGAGAGCCTTTATAATTTCTCTGAGGATTGAGAGTACAGAGTTTTCAACTCTGGCTATATATATATATATATATATATACATATATATATATATACACACACACACACATATATATACACATATATATATGGATTATTAAAGATACAACAATCTCAGAGACTTTGTTGTAGGGTTTTGTCATTTGCATTTTTAAAAAGCTTTGCCGGTGAGGCATAGAATTAATGGTAAACCTGGGATTAACCTGTTAAAAAGCCAGTGATGTTTTAAATGTAAACTTCCAGAGTCAGGGGTTCATTCCAAGAGGTGCTTCTTGTATAATAAAAATTTAAGTTGTGGGGTCAGAATGAGTGAATACAGGGCTTTTGACAATAATCTGTAGATAAATTAAGGAAATTTAGTTGAGATGAACTAAATTCAGTTGTGAAAAACCACTAATATTTTGCTCAGTACTTAATTTTTTCTTGGAATTTCTTTTACGTGGTTAATCATACTGCTTACTAGTAACACACAAACATTATCTCTGCACTTAGAATATAATCGCATTATTTTTCGTTTGGTATTTCTTTTTGGTTTAATATATTCCTGGAAGGCACAACTCTCCAAGGGTGAGGAGTAAAGCATATTGTGGTTTCTGTTAAGCAGGTAGGGAATGTGCACGCAGGGAAACAAACTGACAAATATCTCTGGATTTCTTTCTCCTTTTGCTGAGTTTAATCTTTAATAAGGTACTGTGCAAGATTAATAAGCAATTAAAAATATACTGGGAAAAATTCATCTATTCACAATATCAACAATTACCACAATATTTAACAATTACCACAATAATAAGACTATGTAAAGATGACTATAGCATTTTGTTGAGGAGGCAAAGAAGAAAACATTTCTTGATGAAAAGCGTCAATATTTCAAACACTTAAATCATCTCCAGATTAATCTATACCCTAGATTAGTGCGTAGATTACATTATGTCCTATTCAAGACCTCAGTTTCTTTTTTTAAGAAAATCTCACACCATGATGATAAATTTCATCTGAAAGAAGCATAGGGCCCATTCCCCCTTGGTTAAGGGCCCCCATTCATGATCCCAAGTGCTGTAATGGATGTTTCTCAGGAACACTTTCACAAGCTGAACATGCTGCTGATGGTCTCAGCTATGGTGAGCAGCTGCTGTTAGAGAATACCTTCTATTTTTCTTTCTAAGCCACCTGCAAGTATATCCCCTGGGAGAATCTAAGCAAGAAGTTATGGGGAAAGGAATTCTGATAACTGTCATTCCAGACTCTTCCTCTGCCATGCACAAGAGAATGCGGGTAGGAGTAGAGACAATGTCAAGTTGAGAATAGATGATCTAGCACACTCTTAACAGCTCTCGAAATCCTATTGTGGGAGTGTGGCAAGCTGTGTTTTCTCAAGATGTCCACAATAGTATCTCTTAATTCACATACTTTTCCTAAAATGTGACTTAAATACTATCCCTATGAAGAAGTAGGGTTGCTATTTCCTCCTTGAATCTAGGGGAGCTTGTGACTATGGTAGAGTTTCGTACATAGCTCTGAAGCTGGGTCATAAACAGTGATTCAGCTTCCACCTGACTCCCTCAGGACACTCACTCTTAGACTCCAACCACTATGTTGTGGGGGGAGCTTAAGCCTCCCTATATGTCATTGTCAACAATTGAGAATTATATATACAGTCAAGTGGTTACCTTTCCCTTTGAAGTCAAATACTTTGTGGCTACCTGGTACCCTTCCATCCTCAGCAAATATGGTTTCTTTGGGATCCTAGAATAATGTGGAGAAGATAGAGACCCATATGGCCTGCCAAATTGTAGAAAATTATTAACCTTGGGCTATCACTGCGTCATGGTGACAAGCAACATATTTAAGCTCTCTCAAAGCCAGTCATTTTTACAAGGTTGTAGAAGTCTTACTGACTTCCCATTTTGTAAAATCTTAACACAATCTCTTTTTGAATCAGCAACTTCTGGCAGTTACTATCATGAAAACCTTCTTCCCTTGTGGGCATATAGAAAGGATGAACTGAGAGAATGAGCCTGAAAATGAGACCTTTGTCTTTAGTTTCCCAGTTCAGATGTTTATCCTAGGAAGTCTAAAAGAATAATTTTATCTTTGTGTAAGCTCTTGGCATCTTGTAACATTTAACACTCGCTCTTTAGCCCTGGAAAATTTCCTAGGTTAATTCTTGGTAATTCCAACATCTTGCGATCAGAGGTTCCTTAAAGTTCCACATATCCTGAAAAACCTTTAGATGACGGGGGTTCCTAGAATTCATTATCAACAGATGGCTCTATCTACAAGTAAGGAAATAAGATGTAGGTAGAGGCCTGTAAAAACAAGGTGTAGGAAAAGAAAAGAGTAGGAGAAAGTGTGCCTAAAACTAAAACAGTGTACCCAAAACTAAAACTTTCCTTGAATGAAAGGATGAATGAATAAAATAAAATATCACTTATACTCTACATTGTACACCTAGAGTAGAGATGTAGAACTTTCATTTTAAAATCTATTAGAGAATTTATAGATATTTTTTTTGCTTATGCTTTAAGCCAGTGTTCCTCAAAGCTTGATGAGGCTAAAGCTTAAGATTTTGAGACATTGATTTTCACTTGTATATACAATTAATATTTGTAAATGAGTGGCATGTATAATGTAGCTAAGGAAACAAAAAAATACTCTGAATAACTAGAGCTCTTCTCTCTGACTTGGCCCCTTTATGCCTCATTCTGTCCAGCATCAGACCTGCATATTCCTTACACACTTAGGTTTTACTAAGGTTCGATGGCTCGTCCTTCAATCCACAATACAACGCTCCTCCCCTGAGCCTTTCAGCCCTTCAGCCCCTCTGTCCCTCTGTGACAGGTTAGATTTACCTTGATATAGCAAATTGGTTTTACAGTCTCACTCCAGAGTTCAGCGTTGTTCCCAGTCAGCTCTCACCACACATACCGCCGAAAGGCCAAAGTGGTGGATTAAAAGGTACATATTGGATTGAAGGCTAACGTGGTCCTTTGAAAGGTACATGCCAGAAATGATGATCTGTCTATGCTGAATTTACCTCCTAAATTCTTTAAAAAGAACTAGTCGGGCTAACTGAGAAATTTTATCATAAGAATTCAGATCCATAATCAGTTACCATATTCTATTTATGCAATATTTGACATTTTTATTTTGGAAATTGTCAAATCTTCAGAGATTTGCTGTTTCCTTTTTTTCTTTCTTGCTTTGCTAGAACTTCTCCCTGATTATTCCAGTGTACTTTTCCTAAGGATAAAGACATTCTTGTACCTAGTTCCAGTATTTTATTACACCCAAGAAAACTAATGCTTCCGTAATGTCATTTAATATTCAGTGAAATCCAAACTTTCTCAATTGTCCCCAAATATTTTTTTTTCCTTTCTGAAACACTTTTCTTCAGATAAATAATACAATTGGTGGGCAGCGGTGTGCAAACACCTTCATCTTAGTGATACCTTTTTATGTTGTCCGAATGGGATTCTTCTCCCTATCTCTTGTTTGAATAGAGCTGTAATTAGGCGACTAGAAGGCACCTGTGATGTGGGCTCATCCTCTTTTGTGCAAGGACATCTGTGTGTGCTGGCAATCTCTGTGTAGGAAGGCTTGAAGAGATGATGCACAGTGCCTGGCCTCTGACTACAGAAAGGGGGAAAAGATCTGATTTTTGTTCCTACTGCTCAGGGCAAATTTGGGCACTTATTTCAGATTTACCTTGATATAATGAATTGGCTTTGCAGTGCTTCTCCAGAGTTTGAATCTCATCACACTGCCAACAATAATCATTTTATATCTTGAGGTATTTTGGATATTTGCTGCATTTATATATATATGAGCAATACACATTTACAGCAATATACTATATATATAGTATATATTGAGTATATATAGTATATACGAGTATATATATAGTATATATTGAGTATATGTAGTATATATTTTGAGTATATGTAGTATATATAACATATATATATATATATATATATATATTGAGTGAGTAATACACAGCTTAACTCCTCATTGCTGACTGCAGTGTCTTTAAAGTTTACATATTTTTGTTTGAAAGGTTTTTATACTTCAGTTTTTACCTTTGAAAGTGGCAGTATTCCCCCATTTCTTTTTTTCTAGATGCTTAGAAATTTTGGTGCATTTCCTATTTGGTATAATATTTTTCTGAAACTAAGAGTATGTTATTGATGTCTACTTTTGTGATGTGTGAATTTTACTTTTCAAAACCTTTTAACAGATTTTTAAATTAAACAGAAGGAGAGTAATGGCTAATTTTAGAATAGATCATTTGGAGAAATGTCAACAGGTTAATTTGCAGTGGAAATTAATGGTGTGACTACTGGGCTGTGAAAAATAAAAGGAGAAAGTTTGACTGGGTTAAATATTCAAATATGACCTTATAGAATAGCCCTTAAATTTGGCACTGAAAAGACAGACCAGTGACCCAAATTGGACTCTTTTTTTTTTTTTCTATTCTCTTAGGACTAATAGAGTAAACTGATGTGGTTAAACTGATTTTCACTATCCTTTCCAACTTCAGGGCAAGTATGTGGTCTCTAAGTAGGCCCAGCTTTGTTTGGTTCCTAGAGCAACTGAGCCTCAGATAGACCTTTCCTTTCTGAATATTGTAATAGTATTAAATGGGAAGCTCTAGGAGCAAACAATAATAGCAAGTGCAAGCTTCCAATGTAATGATGTACATTATATTTTAATATTTGGATGAAGCTAATGATGTTTAAGCTTGCCAAAGTGGTAAGGCATTTCAGCATATGAATGGATTGTTTATTCCCTACTGTTATGTTAGGTACACAAGAGGTCATCTTTTTCAGCATTCATTAACATTAATATTAAAACTCTGAGTTCCTCTAAAAAAAATCCCTAATTGAATGGAAAAGGTGCTTCGCATTTCAAAAGATCGTGTCAGGAACTGTAACTGGTCACGTTATTCATGAGTTTAGGATTTTATGAGCCAAATAATGAAATTCCAAGCTCTTATTATGAGAGAATACTATTCTACAACCATTTAGAGATCATGTCATGGTTTTCCTATAGCATCAGCTCCTGAGACACTTTACACTATTGACAGAAATATGAAATGTTTCTTTGCATAACATAGACTAAGGGTATTATAACTTTTTTCCCCATTTTATTCAAGAAAGCAGTGGTGGAATATCTTTTCTTCCCCCCTGAATAATATGCTCTGCAATGCAAGTTTCATCGTCTCCACACCTTGTTCGTGACATAACTGGGCACTAAAAGTATGTATAATATTAATGTGTAATATACAGTTTTAATTGTGTGGTGATAGTGGCTATAACCTAGATAGAAATGCCCCATGCCAATATCCGGCTGGCCGGCACTTGGCTCAGCATCTGTTTTCTGAGCAAGCAGTTTTGACCTCTGTCTTCTTTCTCTTAGGCACTAGATCACTGAACTCTCTGCCTTTATCGAATCTTCTTCTACACACTGACGGAAGAGTTTATAGAAGAAAAGTCCCTCTGTGCCATGAGAGACTTTTCATGACAATAATGGTTCACTAGCAGAGGTGAAATGTGCAGGCTATAGAGGGGAGCTTTCGCTATTCTGCTGCTTAGATAGAAAACTTGGCCTTCATGAGTTGTTAGTCTTGTATCTGAGGTTTGAATTCCATTATCCTGGCATTTGCCTGTGGCTTACTCTTATTTCTTGACCTTGCATGGCGGTCTGCAGTCTCTCTCTGGGAATGTTGCCGAAAGCCCCCTGAATAAGGCTTCTCAGGTTGTGCTTTCTTTTATTTACATTCTCAGACTAGTGTTCCCTCCGTGCAAGCAACAATCTTACTTTGTGTTAAAGATGGGAACCTTTGCTTTCTCTAATAATAGGTTTTAAATCAGGAGTACGAGAACTTTAACTCAGTCAGCATGGAGGGCAGAAAATGCAGTTCAGTGAATAAACAAAGACCTAGAAGGCTTTTGTCAGCCTAAAATACTCCCTGTGATTGTGTTTGATAAAATAATAATAATTACAGTGATGGCTGATGTTTGCTACTGAAAACCTGTAATTTCTAACAGCTGTGGCATGATCATGACAGCTACCAGCACATGTAAAATAAAATGCCTGTTTCCCTGGACTGAGATTGCTCATATATGTAAAAACCCTACTTTACCTGCTTTTGAAAATTAGTGGCTTACCTGAAATACTATAGAGATTTATATATTTTCAAAAGTTTTGCCTTATGAGCTCTTAAGAAATTTTGAAGCCCATTAATTCTTTTAAATAAATTAATAGGCCTTGTCATAATACTGCTTTATTAGATGAAATTGGTTATACCATGGCTCAAATTACACAGATAGTGTAAACCTAATATTAACTAAACTGTTCTTCAGTAGACAGAAATTTGCTCTTTTCCCCAGCATTAGTACCATCAAGGGACTACGGTAGGAGAGAGATTGCATATGTGATTTTCATAGTAACCAGCTAGTGTGTTACCAAATTCACATTTCCACTGTCATTAAAGTTTATCAAAGGGAAGAGAAGATTCTCTGCAGTTCTCTTTATTTCAATATTTTGACAGATGCTACATTATTTAACACCATTTGCCAAATAAATACCAACTATGTGCAAGGAGGACATTGTGCTCGGTCTTAGGGAGAGTAAACAATCAGGTATCCACCACAAAGAACATCTAATTTATTACAAGTTCATTTGAAATTTAAGACTGGAATAAACATAACTCTAAGGTATGCAGAGGTGACAGTTTGCAGCTTGAGACAGGAAAAGATTGAAAGCGAAGTCAGGACTAAAGTGGTTGCAAGTGATGACAGAAATCAACTCTGGCTGGTTTAAAGCAAGAAATGTGTTTTATTTTCCTGCAGCTATGTAGATAGTTGGGGTCAAGGTGGGGAGGGAGATAAGGCTTGCATGGGAAGAGAACAATGTATCTCAGAATTCAAAAAAGGTGTTCATTGCAGACAAACCCAAGAGTGGCCATTACAGATTTGATATTTAGCTGAGGCTTGATGATTTCAAGAGGTAGAAAGGAGAGAGGGAGGGAATTCTTGGTGGAGGGATTTGCAGGAGCAAGAATGTGGACATCGGAGGCATCAGGTGAAGGCTGACATTATTCATTTGGGCTCTGGATAACAGATGTATTCTATATACTCCCAATTCAGGGCAGAGTCAGAATTCAGACATAAAGCTTGTCTCACAGGTAAATTTGTATCAGAATGTGATTACATTCCTTTAATATTTTTTTCTCCAGGAAATGTTAGCATTATTATATATGTAAATGTAAAATTATGTGTCAATCAGCAAAATGAACTAAATCCTCACTAAGTTGGTGTGAAATCATAAATACATTTGAAAACAATACTGCATGCTGATTTTTCATAAACAATTTGATATCCCTTCACAGCTTGGATGAAGCTGCTTGGCTCTACAGGGACATAGAGAAAAAACACAATGTTGTGGCCTCTGGTCCTGAAATAAAAATAGTGGTTTGATTAAATGCCAGTTGGTTGTAAATGATAACCCACATAAACAGTGGGAAGTCATTATGCTTAAGCAGTGAATTCTAATTTAATTTTATGGGTTTTGGAAGAAAATCCCCTAGGCTAGTCAGCAGAAGCTCAGGAATGGTGACTGAGTGGAGTATTGGAGGGATTGTAGTTCTGGTAGGCCAGCTCTGAGGGTCCTCCCCCTGCAGCAGGTAACTGTCCACCTAGATTCCTCCCCTCCATTCTTCTGCTGGAGTCATTTTATTGTTTGATCATCAGTGTATAGATCCAGATTGACATAAAAGCTGTACCACCAAATTTTTGTGTTTGATATCCATGTGTTTTAGTTATCTATTTCTGTATAAAAAATTTCTCAAACTTAGTACCTTTACATACAACAACTCTTTATGTGAAGAATTCCATCAGGGCCTGGCTAGGTGATTATTCTGCATCTTAAACTGTCATCTGGGGTCCTTTGGTGATATCCAGCTGGTTTCTTGGCTAGTCTGAAGGAAACAAGACAGCTTAACTTACAAGCCTGGTGTTCTGATGGTGACAGGTAGAAGGCTGACCTCAACTGGCCCCTCTTTTTCTCAATGTAGTTGTAGGTCCTCATTAGGTGGTCTCTCCAGCAGGATTGTCATACCTCTTGTTTGGAGCCTCAGGTCCTCAAGAGATCAAAGTGGAAGGTGCCAGGTTTCTTAATGGTTAGGTCTGGGGCTGAATTAGCATCACTTCTATATCATGTGTCAAAATAGCCCAGATTGAAGAAGGTAAATAGGCTTGTCCTCTTGATAAGAATGATGTCCAAGAATTTGTGGCCCTCTTTAATCTACCATATGATGCACAACACAGGATAACCTAGGGAATGAGTCTTAGAAAAGAACCAAAATTGTTCATATGTATAGTTATATGACCTTTAGAGGTCAATGGAAAATTGTCTATAGGCAAACAATTTCTTTACCTTATGCAGTCCGACTGAACAGGTGCTGTCTAGAGCATAAAATCATTGGGTCAAAGACCACTGTAAGAAGTAGGGTCTTCATGGATTTCTCCCTGTTAAAATTTGGTGCACAGATCTGATATTTAGCTAGTGCTTTGGCCTTCATCCCTTTTGTGACTACATGGATTGTGCTTGTCTTCTAAGGCAGTTCCTCCTCAACTTTTTGCTTGATATGCAGTTTCTGGGCTTTTCTCAGACACTAAACTGTATAGCTTATTTGTTGGATGTTGTTGATGTGTATCCCAGGCAACAGATGCAATCTACTCTGTTGTCTAGGCAGCACACACATTTTAAGCACCATGTTACTTCTAATCCTGTTAAGATCATCTGTTTTGGCACTGACTGACAGTAAGTACAATAACATGTAAAGATACCTGTTGGCATTGATTTGGCTTTACAGTCAAAGAAGACAAAGAGATTACCTTTCAGCATTTGATACTGGGGTTGTCAATCTAATATGATCTACACGATGACTCATACAGAGATGCGTGTTGTATTAGGCAGGCATCTGGAACTATCTGGCTGGGAGGAACTTATTAGAAATCAGAACAAATAAGTCAAAATTAGCATAGTTAATTTTGGTGCTAATACAGGTGCAATATCGGTTGACTGCTAGAATGTCACATAGAAACATAATCATATGAGTAATGGAAGAAAAAGTTACATTGACACGGTATGAGGACAGGGAACATCAGAGTGCTTAAATATCCATTGCTGGGACTGAATTTACTATATTGCTTAATAAAACCCACCAAGATTCTCTTCAAAGTATTTTGAAATTTTAGGGATCAGAGGAAGAAAGATAAAATAAGAAATGAAATGCAGTATGCAAATTACGGATTTCTCTCTGCATTTATGCTTCAATTCCATACGTATTTATTAACTTTTATACCTGTTGCACATGTTTTCCTGTATTCATGTATTCAACAGTATTTATTGAGACCTTTCTACATACCAGACATTCTCCCAGGAGATAGATACTTGCTGGCAAGCAAGAACAGGCATATTTCCAGTCTCTAAGGAGTTTCTAGACTATTTAGGAAGATAAGTAAATAAGTAAATGATATTATAATTGAGGTACTACCATGTATTAGGTACCTAAATGCTTATACATATTTTTTAAAACTGCATTTCACAGCATTTGCATGATAAAGTTTGTTTCTTGCTCAGTTTACAACTCACCATGATTGTTCCTTATTAGGTAGCAATCTGGATAACTCTCCATGGGTACTTGTAACTCAAGGTTACAAGTACCTTCCATCTTGTGGCTCCGTTCTCTTCCAGACCTTCAAGTTTTCTGTTTATATGTTATATGGGGGTAAAGAATGGACAGTTGTGTGTAGGAGGGTTTTATGGATCTGGCTTGGAAATAGTGCACCTCCCTTCTATCTACATTCTATTGAGACGTGAATCACATGATCATATATAACCTTAAGGGGAGTACAGAAAGTATACTTTAGAGGAAGAGGGAAATTATTTACCAGTCTATCAAAACTTGCGAGTAAAAGGAACACATACTTTCATATACAATGAAGGAAAAAAGCATAATATATAATATCATGGAGTTTACACTTTTGTTGGTGAAATATACAAATGAGGTATTAAGACTGCAATGCAATTTAAGACCAAAACATAGAGCATTAGAGAAGGAGTCTTTTGCCATCATTAAATCTAACTCCTTTTTGTATATAAAAACTGGAAGTCCAAAATTTTCCAGTCTGTGAACATGGGCTATCTTTGCATTTATTTGTATCATCTTTAATTTCTTCTATAAAAGTCTTACAATTTTTATGGCAGACTTTTCACTTCCTTGGATAAATCTATTCCTAAGTATTTTTTGATGCTATTGTGATTAAGATGGTATTCTTTATTTTTCAGATATTTTGTTGTTAGTATATAGAAATACAACTGATTACTGTTGTATGTAAATCCTCCAACTTTACTGCATTCATAGATTAATTCCAGCAGCTTTTTGGTTGACTTTGGGATTTTTCCATAAATGAGGTCCTATCCTCTGCAGAGGTAGTTTTACTTCTTTTCCAATTTGGATGCCTTTTATGTCTTTATCTTGCTTGATTGCTCTAGCTAGGACTTCTAGTACTATGTTGAGTAATTGTACTGCTAGTGGGTGCTCTTGTTGAAGTACTTGCTAGGGTGATATGGCTAGTTAGCATTATAGCTGAGTCACTTATTTGTTAGAGAAGGTTGTAATGCTCAGCTCTCTCTCTCTCTCTCTCTCTCTCTCTGTCTCTGTCTCTCTCTCTCTGTCTCTCTGTCTCTCTCTCTCTCTCTCTCTCTCTCTCTCTCACACACACACACACACACACACACACACACACACACCCTTACCCACATAGTTGACTCCTATTTACTATCAGATAAGCCAGCATAACCAGTTAAAATGCTTACTCCCAGTGCTGAACTTTGTTTGGAAGAATCTGATCACAGGGGCCCAAATCCACAGCCAAATCACTGCCCACAACGGGAAATAACTATTTATTAGAGAAACCCATACATGAAGCCAGATTTTGATTAATTGGCCTAGTGGGTTAGAGCCAAAACTCTCCCAGAGGTTCCTAAAACTAATCCACACACAAATAGGTTTCAGAGCTGTCTTTCTTGGGGGCTTAGCCAATTGTTATCTGGCCCTGGAGGCTGACTGATACTTGAGCTCTTTGTACCCTCAGGTCCTAATGGTGGTGGATGAAGCCTTGGCTGCTTCAAAGTCACTCTCTCTTAGGAGAGTTAGCAACCTTCTTTATATATCATCAATATGTTGATTTGTAAAAAAATTTTTTAAGTTTATTTATTTTTGAGATAGAGAGACAGAACACGAGCAGAGGAGGGGCAGAGAGAGAGAGAGAGAGAGAGACGGAGACCCAGAATCTGAAGTAGGCTCCAGGCTCCGAGCTGTCAGCACAGAGCCCAACGCAAGACCCGAACTCAAGAACCGCGAGATCATAATCTGAGCCAAAGTCGGATGCTTAACTGACTGAGCCACCCAGGTGCCCCAATATGTTGATTTTAAAGATGCTTTTATAGGGGTGTCTGGGTGGCTCAGTCAGTTAAGTGTCTGACTCTTGATTTTGGCTCAGGTCATTATCTCATGGGGGAGATTGAGCCCCATGTGGAATGTCATGCTGATAGTGTGGAGCCTGCTTGGGATTCTCTCTCTCTCTCTCTCTCTCTCTCTCTCTCTCTCTCTCTCTCTCTCTCTCTCTCTCTCTCTCTCTCAAAATAAATTTAAAGCTTTTATATTTGAAAAATCAAAGTTTGGCCAAATTCTTTTGTAGTCAGTTTCTGAAGTGAGAGGAAGAAATAATTGGAGATAGGCTGGTAGGGACTACCAGTCGCTAAATGAATTGGTGCCTGTGTCTCGTGCATTCTTTTAGTATGTTTTCTGCAAGTGATATGAATAATATGTAATGTGTGTATCAAGGAGATGGAGAATTGAGGGTGGATATAGTTTTTATATGGGTAACACTTGGGGAAGCAATGGAGATTTAGATAGTATCTTTCTAGGTATACTTTGCAGATGTCCTGCTTCCTAAAATCCTAGAGTGTCCAATAAAATGCAGATTTAGGAGTCATTTCTAGGTGGAAGACTGAAACTCTCAGTCTTTTGACCTGGAAACCTACATGTTAAACAGAATTTCCTTTAGCTTAAAGGATGGCTACAGGAGAGGGATGGAGAAGAACTTGAACAATGATATTGAAATATGTCATCAAATTGTTCTTCTGTGTTTCCTAAAGTAATATGTCAATTTACAAACTGAAAATTTTCCTAGTAATTCTAGATTTTGGTCTAATGAAAGACTATCTCTGTACATGATGAGATCAAATATATAACTCATTCTTGCTTCTTTCAGACAACTAGCCAAAAAGAATTGTCTGCAGTGATTGCTGTTAGCTAGAATCAGCTGTCATGGATTGTGTTTGGTATGTCAGGGGTCTTGTGAGAATCAGCTGTCAGGCATGAAATAGAATTGTACAGTTGCTATAGGTCAAAGGAGAGAGGTTTTTTGCTCATGGAATTTTGACATTGTGTCAACTGTTGTATAATAGTTATATTAAACAAAGGTGAGGTTCCCTGGAAGTCTCATTAAAAATCCCAAAGCACTGAAGTATCTCTAGATTATGAAAGATTCATATTGTGAGTAATTTTCCTTATGGTGATTAGGAGGTAAACAGCTTTCATGCTAAATCCTGATCTGATTTTTATTAAAGGAATTTAGAGGGACTCATACTTGAAACTTTGACTTTCTTGAAACTCTTCTAGATTCTGGGTAGATGCTAATAGGTTGGTGACCTTGATTTTTTTCATTGATTATAGAGTATAGAAAGAGATCAATAAGTACTTAAAATTTTTTTTAATGTTTATTATTTTTAAGAGAGAGAGAGAGTAAGCAGGGAAGGGGCAGAGAGAGGAAGACAGAATCGGAAGCAGGCTCCAGGCTTCGAGCGCTCCGTACAGAGCCCGACGCGGGGCTCGAACCCACAGACTGCAAGATCATGACCTGAGCTGTAGTCGGCTGCCCAACCGACTGAGCCACTCAGGCACCCCAATAAGTACTTTTTGAATCAATGCTCAGTAAAGCATGGCATGCCATCGGTAGTTGGCAGTTGGATGCTGAGACTCTTGCTTAGCTTCTGTCTACTCAGGGGTCACAGATTGACCATCCACAGGGTATATTTGGTTTGTGGATATATTTAATTTGGAAAGAGAACTCATGAAACTTAAAAAAAAAATTAATGTTTATTTATTTTTAAGAGAAAGGGGCAGAGCATGAGTGGGAGAGGGGCAGAAAGAGAGGGAGACACAGAACTGGAATCAGGCTCCAGGCTCTGAATTTTCAGCACAGAACCTGACGCGAGGCTCAAACCCACAAGCAGTGAGATCATGACCTGAGCCAAAGTCAGGTGCTTAACCGACTGAGCCACCCAGGCGCCCCTCATGAAACTTTTTTAATTAAATGAAGAGATTGAAAATAGGATGATTTCAGGGGCTCCTTGGTAACTCAGGCAGTTAAGTGCCCAACTCTTGATTTCAGCTCAGGTCATGGTCTCATGGTTTGTGAGTTCAAGCCCCCATTGGGCTCCATGCTGACAGTGTGGAGCCTGCTTTGGATTTTCTCTCTCCCTCCCTCTCTCTGCCAGTCTCCCAATGGTGTGCGCTCGCTCTCTCTCTCTCTCTCTCTCTCTCTCTCTCTCTCTCTTTAAAAAAAAGTTAAAAATTAATTTAAAAATTGAATTATTTCACATAAAAACTCAGCTTTCTGGATTCTCATGAAAAATCAGAGCAGTAGCCACATTTCCTTATGGCACCATTCAGAAGTGGCGACCTCCTCTGGATGATGTAGTCTGTCCAGCAGGAACCCGCTTCACTCATTTATATTACCTGCTCAAAGGCTTGAGGCTCTTATTAAAATGATCTGTTTCCCTTCCTTCTAAACTTCTAGTGCCCTCACTTAGGATCCTCTCAAGATGACAGCTTAATCTCCGAAGGAAAACAAACTATTTAACTATATCTTCTGAAGATACATGTGCATAAGAAATATACAAAGGAGGCTAATTACAGGCATATATAATTCACCTAGATTTGTCAAGCTTGGAAGTTGTATTACAGTTTTCTGACTGGAATAAAGACCAGAGTTAATAAAATGAAATATAGTAGGGGGGAAAGGTGAAGGCCTAAACTTAATTATGAGTATACACACAAAAATAGTTAAATACAAAATCAATTAGGAAATGCCAAATTGGATTTCTATCATCTTCCGATATTTTTATGAAAACAGTTTTCATAAGTGAAAAATTCAATATGCATCAGTAGAGGGATATAACCACTTTTTAAAAGATGCACACAGAGGTGCATTGATGGGAATTAAATGTACAAATGATGGAAATTGTGGTCTTTTCTACTCTGTTAAACTAGGTACATAAGAATGTTTTCTTAAGTTTTAAGAAGGCAGTGATCTCAGAGCTCCAAGAAATGTGGGAACAGGTGCCTGTGATGGAGAAAGATGTAGGTGTTAAGTGCTAGAAGACTGATGAAGCCATGTGTTTATACCAGAGAAGATGGAAACAGGCAGAGGAAAGAGGCAACCTCTTTACACAGTTAAATGGCTGTTACATGGCAGAGAGCATACACTTGCATTCTGTCATTCAAGGAGCAAAAAATGACAAAGATTTGTATATTTGTATATTTTCTAAAATATGAGAGAAGGTAAACTGCAGATCATTCAGACTAGTGACACTGACCACTCCATACGGACAACTAGAGAAATCTTTGTGAACACATGGATTTTGACCACTTACTAAAGAGATGGAGCTCACAAAGGACCAAGATAAACAGTATTGACAAGGTAACAGTTTCTTTTAAGATTTTAAAAGTTTATAAAAGTTTAAAATAATAGGAAAGAATAATTAAAACTACTTTGAGTTCCCTATTTTAGAAAGATCATTACTGCCAACTTTTGGGGATATAAGCTTTCAAATTCCTTATGGGAAATTATACATAGAAATTTTCTTCATCAAAACAAGACTCTACTATAGTAGCTTTCCTGTAATGCTTCTGTTCCCACTTCAGAATACATTGTAAATGTCCTGTCTTTTCTTATTAGTAAATGTATGTTTAAATTATTTTGAGCATGCTATAATACTCCATTATGTTTCTACATCATAATTAAAAACTGAATATTCATTTGTCATTGGATATCTATGCTGTTGCCTATTATACACAATATATGAAATGATGAAATAATATTTTGTCTAATTCCTTCTATAGGTTGGATTTTTAAAAGTGGGATGCATTCTTCTTAGAAACTGTGATATATATTACAAAGTTCCCTCCAAAAATGTTTTTTACCACTTAGAATCCCACAAGCTGGAAATCTATGTTAAATTCAGTGTTGTCATTATTTACAATTTTTTTTTTCTATATAAATTTTTCTTTGGTTAAACATGTTTTTCTTTTATAAAATTTTTTTATTATCGCATTTAACTTCAACATTTTGGGGGTAATGACATATTCATACATTTAGCTCATTTGAAAAATGTTCATCTTTTTCTTGATTTTCAAAAGCTTTTTTTAAAATTTAAGTTATTAACCCATTGTCTTTTATATAGTTAAATGCTTTTTCTTTATCATTTACATTTCAGACCTATTGATATATATGTGTGTGTGTGTGTGTGTGTGTGTGTGTGTGTGTGTGTGTGTAAAATCAATAACTGTGAAGAGTCTGAGATTTTACCCTATTTGTAAGCCAATAAGTTAGCCTGCCACAATTTCATGGATGCTGGCAGAAGACCTGAGACCTCTCGATGAGAGAAAATAGATAGTTTATTATTCATAGCCATAGCAGTACCAAAATGTCAGCAGCCTCAGTTCCCACGGGGCAACATGACCAGAGCCAGGTGATGTTTGTACATGGAGTGGGTTGCATTACAGGATAGTACCCCCAAGCTTAGAGCATGGCAATATTTTTAATAACCAGGAAGAAAATCTGCCCAATATTTGCTCTGTAGGGAGCCATTGTCTTTATTATGCTGGACAGCAAATGAATATGTCCTATCTTTGTTTCCCAAACTGTTGCTAAATAAATGTCCTTGAAAAGATGATTCATAAAAGCTTGTCAGTGCCTCTGCTACCAGACATGCAGGAATGAGAGACCTATGGAGAATTGCCTCCTGACCATATATGCCATTGTATAGTAAAATTGTAAAGAAGTTGTAAAATTGTATAGTAAAATTTACCATTCTTAAATAGTTTCTTTTTTGTTAGACTGAAGAAGTTATTCCCACTTTGGAGAGTGTTAAACTGCTCAATTGGAGAATTCCCACATCAGTACTTCTCCAGTGTTTCTTCTGAAGTATTTCAATAGGAAAGATCTGCCTTATTAATGAATTTCTAAGTCCCATATTTTGTCTCATACATCCAGGCAGATGATTTTTTTTCTATCCAATAAAATACTTGTTTTAATGTGTACATAATAGTTTTCCCAAAGCATTGTGTACAGTTCTTCCAGAAAGATATACCTCATTCATCTTTTAACTTTGACAGTTCTGGAACACTAGATTCCTTTTTTTTTTAACACATCATTTATTTTTTTGTTTGAGAGTCCAGCACAGAGCCTGATGTGGGGTTCCATGTCACGACCCCGAGATATGACCAGGAGGGTGAATAATAAAGAGTCTCAAAGCCAGGAAAGGTAACCAGGAGTGTTTTGCCTAGTGAAGTAGAGATCTAAGGGGAATGCTGGCGGTGATTTTCAGATGCCTGGTAACCCTAACTCAATTGGTGACATTCATAGGAAGGCAACAGTCAAAGTCAGCTCCACATGAAAGATGCCTAAAGTAGACCTGCCTGTCCACACAGAGGACTTTTATTTTTTTTATTTGAATGTTGTATTGAAATATTGTATAGGAATTTGATAAATAATGCCATAAAGAAAATTTTGTCATTAGTGAGAAATTCAAAGTCTCTTGACTTCCTTCTAAATATCTTTAAATTTATGACTTCAAGCTATGATACAGATTGGTTATGAAGGATAACTGGAAGAAGGAAGAAAAAGTATGGAAGCAGAATAAAAAGTTATTCCAGAGAGAAGAATATAATAATTATGTCTCAACATAACAATTTTCTAAGAGCTAGAATTGTAAAAGAACAGAATAGACTGCTTTCTGAAGAAGTAAGCTTCTACCTTTGGAGGCAGTCACTGGATAAAATAGTGATGCATCCTTGGCAAGTATGGTACTTAGAAAATTGTATTCTACTGAATCACTTCTAAGGAATGTTGTTAGGAGGACTCTTGAATTATTGGAAGAGGTACCAGATGAATTCTAAATCTTCCAATTTCAACATTTTGTTATTTAGATTGTTTCTGTTGGTCTTGTATTGAAGTATATTTTTCCTTACTTGGTCCATATTGAATTTTCTGAAAGCCCACTTGAGAAGTATATCTATTTACTAAAACCAAATCAATATTCTATGAACCAAACATAATTGTGGTCTCAGAAGTTCTTTATTGCTTTTACCAAGCTGTTCGGTTTATTTTGGTTTTATTATTCATACATTTTAGTGATGTTTGATTATTCTTAGAGGAGAAAGATTTTGCTTGTTTCTCCTTGAATCTTATAAATGTAGAAGATAAATAATAAAACATTGGAACTTGAGATAGTCTTCAGTATTTTAGAATGTTTCAACATAGATTTTTTTTCTCTTTAAAAGGGGTAAATTAGAACTTTTCTAAAGTTCTAATTTTCTAAAGTTCTAAACTTATCAGTTATTAGGTATTTATTAGGCCACAATATGTTTTTGATGACATTTTTTTCTCCTTACAAAATTGACATGTTTAACTTATAAAATAAGACAAAAACCATACACATGAAGGGGAAAATAAAGATCACTTACTTGTATTAGTTTCCTGGGGCTACCATAACAAGTGATCTCAAATTGATGAGTTAAAACAGTAAATCTTTTCTCTCACAGTTCTTAAGACAAGAAATACAAAGTCAAGGTGTCAGTAGGGCTTTGCTTCTATGAAGGCTCTAGGGAGAATTCTTCCTTGTTTCTTCCTAGGCTTTGGTAGCTCCTGGCAATCTTTGCTATTCCTTGGTTTGTAGCTGCATCGTGTCAGTTTCCGTCTCTTCATATGGCCTTCCTCTTTGTGTGTCTTTGGGTATCATCACTTAAAAGGACACTAGTCGTTGGGTTTATGGCCCACCCTAATCCAGTATGACCTCATGTTAACTACCTGTGCCAAGTATGGTCACATTCCGTGGTTCCAGGTGGATGTAAATTTTGAGGAGACATTATTCAGTCCACTATACGTAAAATCTTATTTATGTTGATATTTTGATGCACATTTTTTCATTTTTGTGTTCATATATATTATGAAATTGGGATCTTGGTACACATATTACTTTGGACCTGCTTACTTCATTTGATAGTGTGAATATTGTCTTGTGGAGTTAACTAATCCCCTATCTTTTACATTTCTAGCATACCAAATAAACTCAACCAACACTATATTGTCCCCTCATTTTTGCCATTATAAATAAAGTTATAAAGAACTTCCTTGTATGCAAATATTTGGATATATCAGTGATTGTTTCCACAACATGAGACCCTGTGGTAGATAGGGAATTGCATGGCCTAAGGGTATATTTTTCTCCAAAGACTTTTAATAATATTTGGCTTACACCATTTGACTCTCTGAATGGCAGAAACCTTTTTGGAGAGAATGAACTTAGTTCTAGGAAAAATGTTATTAAATGTTCAACATGTTGTCTACTCAGTATATATTTAATATTAATGTTAAGGGTAGGTTATATTCCAGATTAGATCTTGAAATTCCAATTTTGTGTTTTGGGAAAATAATACATATGCCAGATTGGGAAGGACTGCTTCCTTTCTGTTTTCTCTAACTGTGCTCACTTTCATATGTGTGTAATTTTCATTAGCTGTAATGGTAGATTCTAAGGAGACCGAGGAGAGCAGAGCTTGTGGCAAGTGGAGAACACAAGGTGCCTAAGGTTTGTAAGGCTTTCTTTTCATGCTGATTTGAAACCTAGACTTGACCTGATATATGTATTAATACCTTGAAAGACTAATCAAAGTCATTACTTATATCAAAATAAAAGTATGGAAGAGAAATTCTGGGGCAATTTAAACTTTTTAAAACGTTTGTTTGTTTGTTTTTAATAAAAGCACTTAAATCTATTTTGATGGGGTCATACACTTAGATGCTTAGGATGGGTGATATAATCAGCAACACTGATAGGTTAAAATCACCATACATCCTAAAAACAGTCTGAAAACAATGCTCTAGCATGCCTCATCTAAGGGATCATACTTCACTCACTTCTACTGAGTTTTTGCTGTTTGTGAAAAATTAGCCTGGGGTTTCCAGATTTTGTGACTTTTTTTTTTTTCAAGAAAGGCCAGATACTCCTCTTTTTTTGAAATATTCCAAAATTTAATTACAGATAAATTAAAATTGTAGTAAAAAGCCATACAAGGCAAAAATTAGTTTTGTAGAGAAAATTTGTCTTTATGGCAGCAGCCCATGACTTTTGGTGTCAATTTTGACTTATTTCTTAAGAGCGTCTACTTTTCTGCTAAATTGGCTGTTCCATTTTTTTGTAGCCAGAGTTTTGGGTGGCTACCTCTTACTCTTACCTCACCCAAGGACACTTAGCATGGATGTAAAAAAACAAAAAACAGAAATGTAACAACAAGAATTTTGTACACTTTCCAGATATGTTAGCACATAGCTGTTCAACCTTAAAATTGTAATGTCAACTTAAATCCCCTTTTTTGGCAGTCAATCAATTCTTTTTATCTTTCAAGCGTCTCAAAAGGTCAAATGGAGAATTTTACTCTCTGTACATAAAAACACTAATCTTATTGGAACAGGATACCAATGCTGGTTAGTAATTTAAGACATAAAGGAGATCAGGGTATGATTTGCCAAGAACAATTTGGGTAGCCTGTATCTAAAGTACTTGATTTAAATATTTTATTATGTATTAAGAAGCCATAATCTTAGTATTTTAATTTCCTTGTATTAAAGTTTAGATAATACTACATTAAATGTGTCTAGCTTTGTAATTCTCCTCAGATAAAATTTGTCCAAATAAAAATTTTCCCAAAGTGATCTAAATTATAAGGTCTATGGTTGCCATTCAAATAAGGAAGAGTATTAATATTCATTATGGTATATTGAAGAAACAATTGGGATAAAGTTGATAGCACTTCTGTAAAGTTATATTAAAATGGCTTTTCAATAATTCTGCTATCCAATGCCATTTCTATGATATGGGTCATAAGATCCTAAAAATTATTTACTCTTTGCTCATATGAAGTTGACAGTTTAATTGGTTGTCTTCAGTATGTACTATTATTGTCAGTCACAGTATTTACAACCTAGTTTTCTTGAACCAGTTTAATTGTCAAGTGAAACAAACTGATGTATTTCTGACTAAAATTGATTCTTTTGTAATGGTCAATCACAGCTTGATTTTCCATAGAGAGTCTCTTTATTTCTTGGTTCAGTCAAAAGATACAAAGAGCTATTGACTAGAAAATGACTTGAGCTCCAAGCTTGTAATGGAACAAGGGAGATCTTAAAGGAAAATATTGACGGAAAAAGGTTTTAAAAAATTCACACTTCTGTTGCTCTCTCATACCAGTGGTTTCCCAAAGAGGGTCTGCGTGCAATAGATAAGAAATTTGTGGAAGAGAAAAATGAGCATGACCTATATAAGTTGATGACTTTACTGCTCTGCAGAAGCGATAATACTGTCTTCCAGATTGGGTTATTTTGGGGGAAAGACTAACCATGCAGATATTCTAATTTGGACTTTATTTAGTTCTCATAGCTATCTAACTAGTGGCACATCTTAAATGATATAAAGAAATGGCTTTGACTGACAAATTTTACATACTTAAGTTTTTAATATAATGACACTGGCCTGATAGAAATCAATACAATGTGTTAATGTCTTCAAGTTAGGAAAGTGTAGGAATCTTTCCAGGAATGATCCATATGAATCATACTATGTTGGATAAATACTGGAAATAGTCAAATGAGTTTTGTGACAGTCCAGAGATCTATATATCTACATAGAACTAACTTGCTAATTTACAACACAGAGCAAGTTGATTTTTCATCAATTATGGAGAAGTCAAATATATGCATTTTCAAATACCCAGAAACTGTGGGCCTGGATGTGCATGTGTGTGTATTTATAAGAGAATATGTCTATATTTTGTAGGTTAGATTTGAAACTAAAGATGACTCAGACTGTTTTTAAAAACCGCTTTATTGAAATATAAATCATATACCATAAAATTCATGCTTTTGAGGTGTATAACTTAGTGACAGTCACAGAATTGTGTAACCATCACCACTGTCTGATTTCAGAACATTTCATCACCCATTAATAGTCCTTACCCATTCTTCCTCCCCCATACATACCCTGTCAACCACTAATTTACTTTCTATTTGTGTGGATTTGCCTATTCTGGAAATTTCACATAAAAGGAATTATACATTATGTAGCTATTTTTGCCTGGCTTCTTTCATTTAGCCTAATGTCTTAAAAGTTCATCCATGGTATATAGCATGTATCAATACCTAATTTATTTTATGACTTAATGCCACATTTATGGATATACCATTTTATTTGTCCATTCACCACTTGATAAACATTTTAGTTGTTTCTACCTTTTGGCCATTGTGAATAACGTTGCTGTGAGCATTCATGAACAGGTTTTTGTGTGGAGACTTTCAATTCTCTTGGATATATATACCTGGGAGTAGAAGTTCTAGGTCACAGCTATTTTTTGTTCAACATCTTAAATAACTGCCAAACTGTTTTCCAAACATTTATAGCAGTATATAAAGGTTCCAATTTCTCCACATCCTAACTAATACTGGTTATTCACTATCTTTGGTATGTTAGCCATCCTAGTGTGTGTGTGAAGGTTTTTTTTTTTTTTCATTTCCCTAGTGACTAATGATGTTGAATTTTTTTCTTTCATGTGCTCATAGGAGAAATGCCTATTTAAATCCTTTGCCTATCTTTTAATTGGGTTATTTGCCTCTTTAAAACTTGTGCTGTAGGAGTTCTTTGTATTTTGTGGATAAACGTTCATTATCTGACATGATTTGAAAAAACAATTCACTTACATGAAGATGTCCTTTTGAAGCACAGAGTTTTTAATTTTTTTTAGAGAACATGATTAATTATCCCCAATACTCTCTGAGAACCAAGGGAAAAGCAATAAAAGATTTTTTAAGGGCCCACATGTGAAAATGCTGAATGGGACAGGAAGGAAGTTAATGGGCTAGAACAGTGCCTGGCACATAGTAAATACTATGACATTTGTTACGTTGAAATTATTTGAAGTTGAGGATCCTTACATTTTTGAGACCTGATAAAACCCAACTTAAATTTGGAGAAGATTTAAACAATTCCTTTAACTGGCTTCTATTGTCACCTTCCTTTTTCTGAGAAACACACCATATTTTAAAAATCATTTTTAATCCATTTGTGTAGCTTTATGTGATATACTTAGTCCTACTGATACACTGTCAAATACAGATTATAGTAAATTAAATGTTCTTACTGATTATCTTTATTTGAAGTATTGATATATTGGAAGGATTGAAATACTGTCATGTATATGGAAAAAAACTCAAGTTTTTAGTGGACACAGGTCAGCTTTAAAACAATCTACTTAGTTTTCAACATATTTCAGAAAAGATCTATTTAAGATGGGTAAACTTTTTTATATCTCTTTTTGCAATCTCAAATCTTAGAATTAAGCAGTTTAAACCAGATAAAATAGAGGTGACGTTAAAACTCCTGGAGCATCTTGTGGTCTTGAAACTGACTTCATTTTGCTCCTTTTAAATGGGAACAGCATTATCATGGAGAATCCTTAACTTAGTGCTGAAAGATTGACCTTGTTTTGTTCTTGAGATCATGCGTGATACTTTCAAGAACCTCTCCTACGTGGAGATGCAGATAGAAACCCCATTAATGCTCAGCAAGGACTGTGGAGTGCTTTCACAGTGACTGAGCCACATTCTTCCAGTAGGTAAACTACTTGGGACATCTTTGCATTAAATATATGCTTTTCCAAGCCACTAGGGTTAACATTTAGTGTAAGAAATGGAATTTTTGAAGTAAAATTGTAATGGCTTGAAATAATAGCAAAAATCAGGCACTATTTAATAAAATTAATCTATTCAATAAGAATTTATTTAATCTCTATTTTATACCAGGTCTTTTTATGTAATGTACTAAAAAGATCTTTTAATCTTTGCATATCCCTCAACAAGGTATTAAGTCCATTTTGCTGATGAAAAATCTGGGTCTCTGAGAGGTTAACTGTTTTACTCTTCTCCCGTTTATGAGCATTGAACCCAAATGGGGGTTCCAAAGGCTTTTTTTTCTTTCATGTCATGATAAGGGGAGGATTTAATGTGTTTGCAAAAATACCTAAAATATCCTGGGAAGAAAAATAAAGGAGCTAGTCCAGGGTGCTCAATCTTTACTGTTGGCAACATTGGTTGTGCAGTCTAAAGGTGTCTATGATGAGTCCAGTAATTTAACTACTTTACATAGTAGACAGAATTGATTAGTTCCATTGTTTCTGTTGTCCTTTGTCAGCAGTTCATTTCCAACTATTTCTCATGTTCACAGTTCCCATATACTTCACAAAAGTTCAAAGAGCAAAAGAGTTGAATGACTAATAAGTAAATACTGATGTTACAGCACTCTTTCATGTTGTAGTGCCTCAATGTTGGTTTTTTCCCCTCAATAGCTACATTTCTTTTTCCTTGTGGTGAAAACTTTTAAGATCTACTCTCAGCAACTTTAAAATACACATCACAGTATTGATAGTCATGATTCTGACATTATATCTCAAGAACATATAACTGGAAGTTTGGACCTTTTGACCATCCTCATGAATTTTCCCCACTCCCCACCTCTGGAGACCACCAATCTGTTCTCCATATATAAGTTTGAGTTGTGGGGCACCTGGGTGGCTCAGTCACTTAAGCCTCCAACTTCGGCCCAGGTCATGATCTCACAGTTTGTGAGTCTAAGCCCCGCATCAGGCTCTGTGCTGATGGTTTGGGCCTGGAGCCTGCTTCTGCCTCTCTCTCTCTGCCCCTCTCCCACTCAGTGTCTGTCTTTCTCTGTCTCTCAAAAATGAATAAATGTTAAAAAAAAAATTTTTTTAAAGTTTGAGTTTTTGATACCATGTGTGAGATCATACAGTACTTGTCATTTTCTGACTTATTTCACTTAGCATATTACCCTCAATGTTCATGGCAGAATTCACCAGTGAAACCATGTATTCCTGGACTTTTGTTTCTTGGGAGTCTTTTGATTACCAATTCTTATTACTAGTAAGTAATTGGTCTGTTCAGATTTTCTACTTCTTTCTCATTCAGTTTTGGAGGATTGTATGTTTCTATAAATTTATCCATTTCTTCTAGTTGTCCAATTTGTTGACATGCAGTTTTTTGTAGAAATCTCTTAAAATCCTTGGTATTTCTGTGATGTCAGTTGTTACTTCTCTTTCATATCTAATCTGGGCCCCCGTTTTTTTTTCCAGATGAGTCCAGCTAAAAGTTTATCAGTTTTGTTTATCTTTTCAAAGACCCAGCTCTTGGTTTAATTATTTTTTTTGTCTCTTTCTTTTATTTTTGCTCTGATCTTCTTTTAAATTTTAATTTTTTTTAGAGAAACAGAGAGATGATTATGAGTGGGGGAGGGGCAGAGAGTGAGGGAGGCACAGAATCTGAAGCAGGCTCCAGGCTCTGAGCTGTCAGCACAGAGCCCAACACGGGGCTTGAACTCGTGAACTGTGAGATCATGACCTGAGCCAAAGTTGGAGGCTTAACTGACTGAGCTGCTCAGGAGCCTCTTTCCTCTGATCTTTATATCCATTATACTAACTTTGGGCTTCATTTTTCTATTTCTAGTTTCTTTAAGTGTAAGATTTGATTGAGATTTTTCTTGTCTCTTGAGTAGGCCTGTATTGCTATAAACTTCCCTCTCACAACTGTTTTGTTGCATCCCAAAGATTTTGGACCATTGTGTTTTCATTTTGATTAGTTTTTATGTATGTATGTATGTATGTATGTATGTGTATACACACACACACACACACACACACACACACACACACACACACATTACTTTCTTTTTATTTGTTCACCGGCTGTTTGGTTAGTATCATGTTGTTTAGTGTGTCTGTGTTTATGGGAGTTTTTTTTCCAGTTTTTTTTTCTTGTAATTTCTAGTTCTATACCATTGTGATCAGAAAAGATGCTTGCTATGATTGCAGTGTTCTTAGATTTGAGAGTTATTTTATAGCCTAACGTGATCTATTCTGGAAAATGTTCTATGTGCACTCGAAAAGAACATGTATTCTGTTTTGGGATAGAATGTATACATCTCTTAAGTTCATCTGGTCTAATGTGTTTATTCAGTGCCACTGTTCCTTATTGATTTTTTTTTTTTTTTTTGGTTAGGATGATCTATTCATGAATGTAAGTGAATGTTAAGTCTTCTATTATTGCATTACTGTTAATCTCTCCTTTTATGTATGTTAATATTTGCTTTATGAATTTAGATACTTCTATACTGGGTGCATAAATATTTACAGTTGTTAAATTCTCCTGTTAGATCATTTTATCATTGTCATCATTTAATGCATTTCTTGATCTTTTGTTAGAGTGTTTGTTTTAAAGTCTATTTTGTCTGATACAAGTATTACTACCCCAGCTTTTTTTTTACCACTTCTATTTTTATAGAATATCTTTTTCCATCTCTCCACTTTCAGTCTGTATGTGTTTTTAGGTCTGAAGTGAGTCTTTTATAGGCAGCAAATAGATGGATCTTGTTTGTTTTATCCATTCAGTCACCCTGTGTCTTTTGATTGTAACATTTAGACCATTTGCTTTAAAAAAAAATATTTGTAGGTGTGTAATTACTACAATGTTAATATTTTTGGTTGTTTTTGTACTTCTCTGTTCCTTCTCTTGTTCTCTTTCCTTGTGATTGACTTTCTTTAGTGTTCTGCTTGGATTCCTTTCTCTCTATTTTTTGTGTAACTATTACAGGTTTTTGATTTGGGGATACCATGAAGTTCACATATAATGTTGGTAAGTATATAACAGTTTATGTTAATTTGATGGTCTTTTAAGTTCAAACACATTCTGTAATAACTTCATTTTTATTCCCCTGCCCTCAACATTTTATGTTTATATTGTCACATTTTACATCTTTTTGTGTCTTTAATGAATTTTTTAGATAGGGGTTTACTACCTTGGTCTGCAAACTGTCATACTAGCTTTATAAGTGATTAATCTACCACCTTTACTGTATGTTTGCTTTTACTAGTGTTTTACTAGTGATTTTTTAAATTTCATAATTTTCTTCTAATTATGGTCTTTTCTTTTTCACTTAAAGAAGTCCTCTGACCATTTCTTATAAGGCTGGTTTAACAGTCTAACTTTTATTTGTCTAGGAATCTCTTTATCTCTTTATCAGTTGTGAGGGATAGCCTTGATTTTTTTTTTTTATTTCTTGCATTTTTTTTCTTGGTTCTTTCTTAGGACTTTTGTCTTTGCTTACATGGTCCATTTGTTCTTATATGTCAACTACTTTATTACCATCTTTAGCATATGAATCATGTTTTTAAAATCTTAGTCTGATCATCTCAACATCCCTGGTTCTGAGGATTTTTCATCTTTTAAATGTTTTTTTGTTTTCTTTTGTTTTACATTTTGGTCTGCCTTGTAATTTTTTCTTGATAGCTGGACATGAAGTAATGGGTAAAATAAACTGCTATTAATAGGTCTTTACTAATGTGGTGATGAGGTGGGGCAGTAGGGGAAGCATTCTATAGTCTTCAACTAGACCAGTTTTTTAATGAGCCTGTGCCTCTAAACTGTGTTTTTACAAGTGTTTCTGCATTTGTTTTTCTGCTTAGTTGGAACAAGATGGCTATAGACAGCTTTGGGTATTTTCCTTCCCCAGACCAGTTAGGTTCTTATAATACTCTAGCAGATTAGGCTCTGATTAACTAATTTCTCCTGAGGGCAGGCCTTGTTAAGAAGAACAGAGTGCTCTGGTGTATTTCACAATCTTTACTTTTCCCTTCCCCCTGCTGTAAGTGGGAGGGGATTTTTCTCTGGTGTTTGTGAGAATCTGTTGGAGCCCCTGGAGCAACATGGCACAATATTGTGGATGCCCCCTTATGACTGATTGCTGCTGGAGTTTTTAACTTTGAAACTTGTCCACACTGAGCCTCTAGTAATTTGTCAGTAACATTTCAAGCTTTCCTTTCCCAGCACTGGTTCCTGTGGTGGCTTCTACTTGTCAGTCTCTGTTCTGGTAAGTCAGTTCTCCCTATATTTACCTGTCCATCTCTCTACTCTTGGAGGCAGTGGTGTCCCCTGAGTCCTGCCCTCTGTTAGGTCCTAAGAGAGTTATTGATTTTTCATTCTATTCAGCTTTTTACTTTTGGGAAGGATGGAGTAGTGACTTGCAGCCCCTTACTTATAGAACTAGACATTGAAAGCCTCTCTACAGTAAGGTTTGAAATCAAGAAGTAGAAGTCCTTGAACTTCATTATTTCAATCAGGATTATTTTGGCTACCCTTGGCCTTGACTTTCCTTATGAATTCTAGGATCAGCTTGCCAATTTTTACAAATAAGCCTGATGAGAGTTTTGACGGGGATTGTATAGAGTCTATAGATACATTTGGTGAATATTATCATCTTAATTAGTTTAATTTGATCCATGAAAATGAGATATCTTTCCACTCACTTAGGTCTTTGATACTTACCAATATTTTTATGCTGTTACTGAGATGCTCATTTATTTTTGTCCTTGATTTCACTGATCGATTTTGCTAATGCCCAACCTTGCCTTCCTGGAATAAATCCCATTTGGTCATCATGGGTAATTATTTTTCATGTTTCTAGATTAGGTTTGCTAGTATTCTGTAGAGAATTATTGTAGTGGTATTCATAAAACAACTGGCCTATAGTTTTCTTGTGGTGTGTTTTTTTTAAAAAAAATTTTTTTTCAATGTTTATTTATTTTTGGGACAGAGAGAGACAGAGCATGAACGGGGGAGGGGCAGAGAGAGAGGGAGACACAGAATCAGAAACAGGCTCCAGGCTCTGAGCCATCAGCCCAGAGCCTGACGCGGGGCTCAAACTCCCGGACCGCGAGATCATGACCTGGCTGAAGTCGGATGCTTACCGACTGCGCCACCCAGGCGCCCCATTGTGATGTGTTTTTTTAATCAGTTTACTGGCCTCATAAGGTGAGTTGGGAAGTTTTTCTTTATCTTCTTTTCTTGGGAAGAATTAGGGACAAATCGTTAACTTTTCTCTAAACATTTGGAATACCAGTAAAGCCACTTCGGACTGGGCTCTTCTTTGTGGGAAGCTTTTGTTGTTGTTGTTTTTATCGTTACTTAAACTTTTTACTTGTTAAAGATCTATTGGGATTTTCTTTCCTCTTGAGTCAGTTTCAGTACCTTTGCCTTAGTAGCAAATTTTTCATTTCATATAGTTTATCTGATGTGTTGGCCTACAATTTGTCATACACAAATACAATTGTATTTCCTTATAGACCTTTTTATCTTTAAAGTCAATAGAAATAAACCTTATTTCATTCCTGATTTTAATAATTTGAATCTTAAGCCTTCTCTGTACCCTGTAAGTCTTCTCTTTGGTGAGTCTAACTAAATATTTGTCAATTTTGTTCATCTTTTCAAAAAGAAACAACTTTTGTTTTTATTGGTTTTCTGTTTTTCTGTTCTCTATTTTGCTTATTTCTATTGGGATTTTTACTCCTTTTTTCTTGCTTTGGATTTAGTTTAATGTGCTTTCTCTAGTTTTTTTAGGATGCAAGTTTAGGTTATTGATTTGAGATTTTCTTCTTCCTCTTTTCCTCCCTAGCTTCAACTCAGTCATTTTTATTGCAACTAAAAGACAATATGTCACAGAAATCTCCTGGTAGATATGGGAGAAAGTGCTATTTACACTAAATGATGAAATAGTTTGTCTTGGTTAATATGATTACATAGGAAAAAAATAAAATCAGCACTATCCAAGTCATAAAATCAGCACTATCCAAGTCATAAAATTGGCTGGTTGCATCTGCTTCCACACTGCTCCTTTAGGTAACACCAATACAACTGAAAATTACCTGTTTTTCCTTTACTATTTATGGTATTGACAGTTTCATACCAAAACTACAGAAAAGAATGACTTTTGAAAAATAATTATTTTAGTAAATAAATTTAACATGTGAGTCTGTCTGTTGGCCAGCAAAGTTTAAATGATCTTAAGCATTTGTATTAAAACTTTTAGTCTTTTCGTTGCTTTATCACTTTTTTCCTGTTTAAAAAAATAAAAAATGTTACTGAATCAGTATCAAAAATTGTGCAAGGACAAAATATTTTAATATACTTTCCTTCACATTTATCATGTGTGTATGGACAGCAGGTGCAAATGATATAAGAATAAAACGTATTGCATTAGCTAGGACTTTAAATGGCCTCAATGTACATACTCAAATTTTTAATGTTTAAATAACTAAAAGCGTACTAATTGTAATCTAAAAAGGAAGAGTTGTAGAGATTATAGCAATAAATTCTATAGTAATAAGGCTATACTAATAAAAGGATGGAGTGCAATTTCTCAGGTATGACATATTTAGCAGAGCAACATATTTGAGAATCAAATACAGGATATCAGTTAATGGAATAAAGGACAAATCTAAAGATTTGCAAGTGACATAGAATAGAAAAACAGTGTGTATTTCAAATGGTCTTCAAATTTCAAATTCTAACAAAACTAACAAGGGTACTTGTGAGCATATTATAGTAAATGAGGTGATTTTTCACAAAGGAATGAAAACAAATGTACAACAATGAAATGCAACCTCATAGATGTGTCAGTTTTGCAATCAAAAGATGATTTTGAAAATTTGTATTTTCCTTTAATTTTTCAACAGTAAAGCTGGCATTGGCTTACTAAACTTTTGATGAATTGCAAGGTAACGCACTTTCATGATAAAAGAAAAGAGCTGATGAGTCCGTGTTTAACTCAGTAGCCAGTACAAGAGTTAACAGAGTTAACAATAGATGCTAGTGCTCTCTCAAATGAAGAGGTGGTTAATAAATGGAAATGAAGGCAGGTTTATACAGAACACTGAATGTGATGTATAAATACTCATGAAACTACAGGAACAGGAATACCACACAATGTATATAACTCAGTTTACATCTTCTTTTTTAATATGGGCATTTGCAGCTCAAGTATTACTTGAGTTATTTACCATATGGATGCCAGGTTTTTTCATTTTCATTCATATCTAAATATTTTCTAATTTCTCTTGTGACTTCATTTTTGACTCATTTATTTAGGTATGTTATTTGATTTCCAAATATATGTGAAGTCAAATTTCCTTTGGTTGTTGATTTCTAATTTCATCCATGTGATCAGAGAACACGTTTTGGGTGACTTCAAACATTTTGAATGTATTGAGGCCTATTTTAATGGTCTAATAAATGGTCTGTCCTAGAAAATAGTCTATGTGTGCTTGAGAAAAAAATCTGTATTCTGTTGTTCAATAGAGTGTTTCATAGATGTCAGTTTTAGTTGGCTTACAGTGTTTTTGGACTCATCTATTGCTTGTTTCTTCTATTAAGAACCTGTAATAGAAGACTTATTGAAAGTGGGGTACTGAAGTGTCTGTGACTGTTGAATTGTCCATTTCCTCAATTCTATTTTTGTTTTTTTGAGGCTCTATGGTTAGGTGCATATTTGGTTAAATTACACCTCCCTAGTGTATTGACCCTTTTATCATTATGAAATAATACTTCCTGTCTAGAATTTTTATCTTAGAGTATATTTTGTCTGATATTAATATAGCCATGTTAACGCCCTTCATCACTATTGGCATGACATGTCTTTTTTCATCCTTATAATTTCAACCTACTTGTATCTTTTAAAGGGTCTCTTTTTAACAGAGTATAGTTGAATAATGTTTTTTATCCACTTTGCTAATTTGCTCTTTGATTTCTATATGCCTTTTTCCCCCTCTGTGCCTCCATTTTTTAATGTCAAAAAGATATTTTCCAATATATCATTTTAATTTCCTTATTTTTTAAAAAAATTTTATTTTCTTAGTGGTTGCCCTGGGGACTACAATTAACATGTTAACTATAATCTAGTTAAAATTAATATCTGTTTAATTTCAATTGTCTACAGAAACCTGGCTTCAATATGTCTACATTCCCTTCACCCTTTGTGCTGTTGTCTTATTTATACATTACAGTTTTTGTGCATTACATCTTTGTACATCACAAACATCAGTGCAGTCTTATAATTGGTATATTCAGTTGCCATTAAATAAGGTAAGAGTAGAGGAAAAAATACACCTACTCTCTTTTGTGTTTATACTTAGGTAGTTACCTTTTATTATGCTTCTATTTCTTCTTGTAACTTCAGATTTCTCTCTAATGTCCTTTTAATTCAGCCTGAAGGACTCCCTATATTATTTCTTGTGAGAAAGGTCTAGTAGTAATGAATTCTTAGGTTTTATTCACCTATTTTTATTAACCTCATTTTTGGAGGGTAGTTTTGCTTGATATAGAATTCTTGGTTTCAACACTTTGCAAATGCCATGCCACTGGCCTTCTGGGCTCCCTAGTTTAAAATGAGAAATTATTCACCTTGCTATGAGTCCTGTGTACATTATTATTCCTGTCTTTCATGTTGTATTTGAGATTTTCTTTGTCCTTAGCTTTCAAAAGTTTAACTATGATGCATCTAGGTGTGGACCTTTTTTACTTTATCCTACTTGATGTTTATTGAATTTCTTGGATAGGTAATCTCATGTATTTCATCAAGTTTGGGAAGTTTTATATTAGTATTCAAGTATTCTTTTTTTAAAAAAATGTATGTTTATTTTGAGAGAGAGACAGAGAGGGGGCTGGGGGGAGAATGCACACAAGTGTCAGGGAAGGGCAGAGAGAATGAGAGAATGCCAAGCAGGTTCCATACTCAGTGCAGAGCCTGACACAGGGCTTGATCTCACAACAGTGAGGTCATGACTTGAGCTGAAATCAAGAGTCGGACACTTAACCAACTGAGCCACCCATGTGCCCCAGTATTGAAGTATTCTTTATGCTCCTTTCTTCTTTGTTACTCTCATTTTGCATATGTTGTCCCATAAGTGTTTAAGTCTTTGTTCATTTTTCTTTTTGTTTTCTTTTTATACCTCACACCAAGGGGTCTCAATTGACCTATGTTTGAGTTGGCTGATTCTTTCTTCTGCCAGCTCATATTTGCTGTTGATCTTCTCTAGTAGTTTTTATTTTAGTCATTACGTTTCAATCCTAGTTTTTCTGTTTTTTAAATGTATATCTCTTTGTTGTTGTTTTCTATTTGGTGAAAATTCTTTCTTATACTTCTCTTCATCCTTGAAGATAGTTTCCTGTAGTTCTTTGAATATATTTATAATAGTTGATTTAAATGTTTGTCTTAAGTCCAACATCTAGGCTTCCTCAAGAACAGTTTCTGTTAACTTCTTCTGTGTATGGGATATACTTTACTGCTTCACTGCATATCTAATGATTTTGTGTTATTGTTGAACACTGGACATCTTTAATACATGCATTTGCTCCAAAAATCTTATCCCCCCCTTCACTAGTTTTGCTATTTGTTTGTCCTGAACTAATTTTACACAGTTGTCACTGATTGTTTTAGATAAATATCCCCAAGAAAGGGTTCTTCTCACTGAACAAGTTCTGAGTCTGGTCAAATAAATATAAGCCATGTGTGCAGTTGTTTTCAGAGAGCTGGCAGAGAAGTCAACTGACAATTATCTGGGAATGGGGCTGCTTGGGGAGCTCCAAATCTACTCTTTCCCAACAAGTGACTACTGGGCTGATGGTTTTCACAGTAGATTGGAAGGTTGTCAGTTTTCATGGATAACACAGAGGTAGTTAGATGAAAACAAGGCGAATTAAAAATACCATGAAGCAAACACAAAAACAAAAAGTCTCACAAAGCTTACTGCTTTTAGGAAGATGCAGCCAGTTTTCTTAAATAAATGCTTCTGGATTATATCAACTATTGGTTTATTTTCAGATTTTTAAAAGAGTTGCTTTTGAGTTTCTTTTCTAATCTAATTGAAAAGCAGACTTTTGGAGATTCTTACTTCACTATCCTAGAAATGATTCCCTTCACAGACTTTTACTTTAATGTTTATTTATTATTTTTGAAAGAGAAAGAGAGCACAAGCAGGGAGGGGTGGAGAGAGAGGGAGACAGAGGATCTAAAGTGGGCTCTGTGCTGACAGCACATGCGGGGCTCAAACCCACAAACCATGAGATCATGACCTGAGCTGAGGGTGGATGCTTAACCAACTGAGCCACCCAGGTGCCCCAGCCCTTCAGACTTTTTAAGTAAAAAAAGTATTTTAAGTTTTTTTGAATTTGTGTCACAATATAGTAAATGCTGAATTTAAAATATTGCTTGTAATATTGATATAAAAACTTAGAGACCTATATACCTAATAAACATAAATACACAGGAATTTCTCATATGTGGAGAAATTGTGAATTTTGTGGTAACATTCATGGAATAATCAGATATCTAACTATAAGAAAATAATAGCATTCTGATTTCACTTTCTGCATCAAATAAATTCTACATGTACTTCATACATATTAAAATGAAAAAATAAAACCATAAAACTACTAGAAAAAAAAAACTTGGGTTTTTGTTTTGTATTGTTTCTGGCATTAGAATACCTATTTAGGAATGACTGAAAAAAAACCCAGAAAACAGAACCCGTGAATGATTGGTACATTCAGCTTTACACACATGAATCTGTGAAATAAAAATTACCATAAATTTTAAAGATCACATGCTAAAAACAATGGTTGTTTTCTAGAATAAGAACTGGATGACTGGGGGATAATACATGAGGATTACATGCTTTCCACTATGGATACTTTTGTGCCTTTCAATGTTACATAGAATTTACTCTCAACTAATTTTTAAATTAAAACAATTAAAAGTTCACAAAATTTGCAATATTTTTTAATCATCTGGCTGCTTTGACTTTTTCTTTATTACTGGTTATTTCTATGATAGCAACATTTAAAATTTTTGTTGGGGCACCTGGGTGGCTCTGTTGGTTAAGCATAAGATTTTGGCTCAGGTCATGATCTCACAGCTCATGAGTTTGAGCCCCATGTCGGGCTCTGTGCTGACAGCTCAGAGCCTGGAGCCTGCTTCAGATTCTGTCTCCATCTCTCTTTGCCCCTCCCTCTGTGTCTCTCTTTCTCTCTCTCTCAAATATAAACATTAAATTTTTTTTGTTTTTAATTTTTGTACATATTATTACAAGTTTAACTTTCCTCTTGATTTTATTCAATCACAAGTCATTTACAGGGTCATGTATGACACATGTATCTTTATATCATGAATATATTTCATATCTTGTGTCTAAGTAGAAGACCTAAAGAAAGTCCTTATATGAAATATATCTGTTTGTTTGTATCTTTTCTCCCCTCTCTTTCTCAGTAAACTTTCATCAGAAACAGATAAGCACTGTTGATACGTTGTATACCAGGCAGTTCTAACAAGCTTCCCTCTAGCACAGAAGTGAACAGTATGGTCTCTTGACCCAGATTAGTTTTTGTGTAGTCAATGGAGCTTCTCAAAGATTCTGATTCTTCTTCCATGCCCACAGAGAGATGCATTTCTCCATTACATTGGAAGTTAAATGTGTTCTTGTGACTTTGACCAATGAAATGTGAGAAAGTGTGTGTTACTTCTGGTCAAAAGCTTCAAGCATCCTGTTCCCTTTTTTCTGCCTCAGTGATTGTGGACACATGGCAAGATGGCACCTTCATTAACTGGGTCTTTGAATGATCAGTAAGATTACACTCTGCCTGCTGACATGTAGTATGAGTCAAAAATAGACTTAATATTTTAACTCACTGAGACTCGGAGGTGGTTTTTTCCCCAGCATAACCTTGCTTATCCTGACTGATACAAATTCAAATCTCAGCTCTTCTAATGAGTAGCTTTGTGACTTAAATTGCAAATTGGCCCCAAGTGGAAGACACAAGGTAGAATTATTTTATTTCATTGCCCTCTTTTATTAGAAAAAAGAAGGTGAGGCTTAAGGCCATGCAACTACTTCGTGGATGAGCAAAGACTAAAAGCCAGGCTTCTTTCCTCCCAATCCAGTGCTTTAATACCCTATTGAAAGACATTTAGTCACCTTTCTAATGCCAAATAAGTGTCAGAATCTTTATTCTTAACAAGATTTGAGGCAAGCTACTCTTCAATTCTCATTTTTAGTGCTTCTGGAAGTTTGACAATTAATCTAAGGCTACACAAGAACAGTGGGAACAATCTATTTATCTCTGCATGTTATGACTCACTAACATTATTCACATTTTTTTTAGGTTGCACCGTTATTAAAATGATTCTCAAATATATGTTTCCACTTGCTATTGACAAAGTGAAGTTTCAATGTTGTCAGTGTGTAAAACTTCAAATCCTAGATGTCAGGCAATGCATCAAAACCTAATTCAGAAAAGACAGATATTGCTTCTTGTATCAAAATGTTGTTTAAAGCCATTAGATATACTGCAATTGTCTTTGAAGAGTATAAATTACTCCCATCTCTAAAGTGATATGTAGGGGTCATTCTATTTCATTCCCAAAGCACACAACCTCTTGTAAATTTTTGCTTATTATTTAAAATATTGAAAATTAGCTTTCAAATGTGATATATTGGTAATGATTTTAATTGTTGATTTGTACTTAACTGATGTGCTGTGGCATTATATTTACTGTGTTATATGTTGTCTGCTCTCACCTTAGGATAAGATTTGCTTAAATATAGGAGATATTATAAAGGAATGCTTATTTTCAGTTAACTGTAAACAACAGGTTTATTGCTTCCAAAAGTATAATGTTTGTATACATGTGAAGTGAGATGAGTTTATACAAGTTGAGATTACATGTTCTAGGTGATATCAGGCTGAATATGGAGACCAGTTCATTTAGTAGTTGAGTAAATATTTGAGCGACTTATACCCCAAGCAGAGTCTTGACACTAGGAATAGAGCTGAGAACAAAATAACCACTCGGTGGGTATGAAGTTTATATAGTAGTGGGATATACAGGAAATAGAAAAGTAAATTGTCTTAGCTAATAATGCTAGGAGGAAAATTATAGCAGAATGGGGGAACAGAGAAGAGTGTTATTTTTTAGAGAAGATTGTCTCTTAGGGAATGACATTGAGCAGGGATATGAATGGAGTGAGCCATGTCATCATCTGGGGCAAGATTGTTTTAGGGAGTAGTGAGTATGATGATCCTAAGGAGGAAGAGTGTTTGAGACTTGCAAAGAGGCCCACAAAGTATCATGAGCAAAAAAAGAATAATGATAGGAAATGGGAGTATGAAGATAACCCAAATCAGATAAGTTATGGTCTAATAGGATGCAGCAAAGATTTAGGATTTTATTTTGAGTGTTGGAAAACTACTTCCAGGTGTCCAGGAGCTGAGTGATAGGGCATAATTTCCATTTTAGTAGATTTGCTTTGGCTACTGCAGGGAGAACTGACTACTGATTTACCAGAGCAGAAGTTTTCTTGGAGAACCAGGAAATGAACCCAAGAAAAAGATGGAGATGGTTTGGGTTTGGCTGGAACAGGATATTACTGGGATGTAGTTCTCACAGGATTCATTTGATGGATTGGAAGAAAAAATATTGAGAAATACGGGAGGAATCAATGGTGGTACCCAGGGTTTTTTACCTGAGAAACTGGATGCTTTATGATAATAACAGCTATGATAGGGACATATAGAAGAATATGGTTGGCAAGTTAGACAAGAGAATCAAGGCTTAGTTTTGGATTTGCTAAGATAGAAATATCCATTAGAAATCCTAGAACAAGTATGAAGATTCAGAGGTGAGGTTCACTCTGGAGATACAAATTTGAGAGTCATCAGCCTAAAGAAGGCCATTGGAATGGATGAGATCACCTAAGAGTAAATGACACTACAGCATTTAAGGTTGGGAAATTAAAGTAGGTCCAATAAAGAAGACTGAGAAGTAGTTGCCACATGGGTAAGAAAAAAATCAGGAGACCGTGGAATACCAAATTTCAAGTTAAAAGAAAAAAAAAAAGATTTTAAAGGAAGTAGTAGTGATGGATTATATCAAATGATGCTGAGAGTTTAAGAAGGTGAAGGGAGATTGGAAAGAGACTGGGATAGAGAGGAGATGGGGACTGCCTGGGATAGATATTATAGCATGCTTTTAAACACTGATAGAGAAGAGAGAAGAAATGATGATGTGATGAGGGAGAAAAGTGAGGGAATAATTGCATGAGAAAAGTTCTGGAGTAGGCAGAGATGGGACTCAGTGTGTGAGAGAAGGTGGCCTATATAGGACACAGATAGCGAATCCATTGAGTCAATATGGAGGCAGAGCATACATGGCTACAGATGCTGGTGGGTAGGAAGATTCAATGGCAGAAGTATAAAGAAGGGCTCTTGTGATTTTATTCTTTTCTTTTTCTTTCTTTGTGTGTGTGTGTGTGTGTGTGTGTTTAGTAGAATTAGAAGGAAGGTCCTTAGCTCTGAGTAAATAGTTTTTACTTTCTCACCAGACTTTTTATTAAAGTTAGGGATCATGTCCTCTCTATCTTCATAACATATATCTGACCAAATGTCTAGCACACATTAAATACTTCATGAATAATTATAAAACTCTAATAATAATGTCTAAAAGTTACTTTTGTCTTCACCTTCAATATGTAATTTGAACACATTTACATTAAAGTTTGTTTCATTAGAGTAGAATTAAAGGCAAAGTTTATGGAAGGCTGATAGTGAATATCTGACCTCAAAGCCAGGCTCTCCTCTGCTGACATTTGTTTCACTTTATTTTAAAAAAATTTTTTACTGTTTATTTTTGAGAGACAGAGACAGAGCGCAAGTAGGGAGGGGCAGAGAGAGAGAGAGAGAGGGAGTCACAGAATCTGAAGCAGGCTTCAGGCTCTGAGCTGTCAGCACAGAGCCCAATGCAGGGCTGGAACTCACGAGTGAGCGGTGAGATCATGACCTGAGCTGAAGTCAGACGCTTAACTGACTGAGCCACCCAGTCATAGAAGAGAATGGATTATTTCAGAACAGTTAGAGACTATAGAGAAGCAAAAAACAAAAAGTCCAGCATTTACTTCTTTTTTATTAAGACAGTGTCTAAGTGACTGAGAACAATGTCAATGATAGTCCTAACTCATAAAAATAATATTAATAATTTTTCAGGTGAAAAGTGACATGGAATCTGAAAATTTCAGCTATTTTGAAAGGAATCCCAAGAAAGAGTGAGTAACAAGTAATCATTGCATACGTTTTTCTATGTTGCCTTTTTTGAGATTTCTCTAACAAAGATTTCTTAATCTCAACACTTGACATTTTGGTCTGGATAATCCTTGTTGTAAGGATGGATGTTCTGGGCATTGTAGGATGTATCCTGGCATCTGTTCACTAAATGGCAATAGCACCTCTCTCTCCAGTGTGACAAGCAATGTCTCTAGATATTGCCAAGTGTTTCCTGTACTCAGGATGAAGGTGTGGGCAGTTTGAGAGAATTACCCTGGTTTGAGAACGACTACTGCAACACAAAAAGACAAGTTTCCTCAGGCTTCTGGCTGGTTTATTCTAGACCTAGGTTATTTATCTAGGGAGGGGCACAGGGAACCTCATAGTTTTTATCTAATTAGGGTTATGCTATGAAGCTATTATCATAGGAATGGCAATTGAGACTGTTAATGCCCAGTTCACATTCATAGAGTACCTTCATCCTGGATACATTACAAAATATTTAAAGCTGAATACCCATCAATAGGAGAGCAGCCAAAACTGTCATATGGAAAGGGAATGCAATTACCCGAAGTGTATTTCCAGAAGTCAGAACTATGACCAGTAGTGCTAATTAGAGAGATATATTTTGATTGGTGATAAGGAAGATGGTTGTAATGATAGGCAGTGTCTAAAAATGAAACAAGCAGCCATTTCAGTAGAGTCAATCTATTCAAACATTCTTAGGGAAACATTTCAGGAATATTGAAGAGGGAATTAAAGCACTGGTTGGATCTGAGATCTCTTTCAGACCTGGGAGTTTAGAATGAGCAGAAGGGCCATGGAAACACCCAAAATGAAGTTGCATCAGACAGAAGGAAAGAAGAAAAGGCAGGGGAGCAGTAAAGGGAAGCAGCAAAATGGAATTGTTGTTCTGATGTGTAAGGCATTCATCTGCAGGAAGGATAGCTGAGGGAAGGGAGGGTTCAAATGCAGGAACATCCATGCTTGGAGAGTCTCTGTACTTGAGATTTAGGACTTGAGGCCATTCTTTGAGTTGTCTTCATGGTACTTCAGGACCCTGACTTAAACAAGCCCCACTCCTTTATGGCAGCTTCTACCACTTTTAGGAGTTCGTACAATGGTTGTAAGCATCCTTTAGGGTGCTTGTTAGCCACACATACTTATGGGGACCACACACAGAGACTATGGTTCCTTCAAGTTTTTGTGAGCCAGTGATGCTGCATTTTGAACAGGTACCTTGAGAATTCGAATGCTGCTGGGCCTAAAATCACTCTTTGGACAACATTGTTTTGGAGGGTGCAGTTCCATTTGCTTTCTGACTTCTACCCAAGACCTGTTAATTTTGTAGTTTTCCCAGGAAAGAGAGATTTGAAGGAGAGTATCAGTGAAACTACTTTTTTTTTTAGAGAGGGCATGCACATGTGCACATGAGCGGGGGTGGGGTGGGGTGGAAAGAGAGAGAAAAAAATTCTTTAGCAGGCTCCAGGCTCAGCGTAGGAGCCCAACACGGGGCTCAGTTCCACAGCTCTGGGATCGTGACCTTAGCTGAATTCGAGAGTCAGACGCTCAACTGACTGAGCCATTCAGGCACCCTGCAGTTAAACTATAGTAAGTATTGAATCTCTTAATCTAACCTTCACTAGTATGATTTTCCCAAAGTTGACCTAGAGCCAAAAGAAGTGAAGCGATATTTTTTTTCCCCTGGAAATGTGATGTGTTTCTTTGAGGGGAGGGGAAAAATTATTTATTTTCTGGTAATAAATAAAAAATTTGTTGTACTCTCTCCCTCCTGAGTGACTGTAAATTCCTAAGCTCAGTAAGGCTGATAGCACTAAAGAAAATGTTTAGAAATAAGTCAGTGCGATTACCTGCGCTCCCACTGAAGCACTAGTGACACAGCATCTCCTTAGCTCGGTTCCGCAATGATAGTCTTATATGTAAGAAATTCCTGATAAACCCACTTTAGTTGACTGAAGTGTCAACTAAACCAGTGATGAGAAGTTTACGTCATGGTTAAACAACTTAGACTAACACTAGCATGTCTTCCCTTTTATATAAACTCCTAGAGTGGGCAGGTTCTTATTTGAATATCTTTGGCTATATAAGTTTATAATATCTAGGTGTTAACAGAAAATGAGGGTCCAATGAAGAAAGCATCTCTAGGTATGGTTCCTGCTTTGCTTTCACTCCCAGTGATCCTGAACTGTGATCATTAACTTTTTATTCCCATTTCTTGCCTCTGATTCTCTTTAAGTCTCAATTAGAATTTCAACTTTGTCATCCTGTTTTCCTGGTTAAACTTTTTTGTTGTATCTAATTGACCTTACAGCCCTGATCCTTGATCAAGCTTGAAGAACTGTAACGTACCACTGATCTAGACTTGACATTCTTCTGTGATACAAATGCAAAAGGTGAATGCAGTCAGTGTTTGTCACTTGTTTTCACATATCATTGATTCAGAGGCAGACTCACCATGAGGCTAATTTAGTAACTTAAGTTTTAGGGTCCTTATTTGCTTGAACCTTTCCTAGGACTGAAGATGGCCTTAGCACGGTGGGAATATAGCCATATGATTTTATAATATTGCAAAGAAAGGTATTTTGACACCCCCACCTTAGACTGCTCTCTCCTTCCACAAAAATGCTCCTAAATCCATCCCCTCTTGTATTACAGTGTTTTTGTAACTGAGAATTTTGCAAATGTAGGTGAAAAGAAGTAGAGTCAAGAATACATTTAGTTTGAGTAGACATGTATTTGTGTTGTGTATAGTTTAGATGTGTACATGAGATATTTAGGCACATCCATGACTCAATGTGGGACTTGCTTCTAGAAGTTATTCATGGAGCCATCTCACTTGCTGTCATGTCAGGAATGTGCAGGTCATATCACAATATGAGCAGGTCCCCACAGCATCTGTCATAGGACATATGCAGGCAGCTTAGGATAAATAAAGTCACAGATGTACAGAGCCAGAAGCACTCTGTGGCAAATTTTTCCAAACAGCAGATGTGTAAAATTGCAAGCAGAAGATTCAGTTCTCATTGACATCAAATCTAAACAGAAGTTCTCTTCTGTCAGGAATATTTTCAATAATGAATACATACAATTACAAATGTACTATGCATATGATATTTTAAAGAGATCACAAAATTTATTGGAATCCCCAGTATGAGAGCACAAATCTAAAACAGCAAACAAAGAGTACATCTAAATATGAAGGACGATGTTTTATACATTTCCATTATAAATAATAAAAAACATCTCAATCACCTATGCTAGAGGAAAGACTAAATTGTCATGCTTTCTCTATGGAAAATAGTATAAAATGATTATTATATAAAAAAGGTAATAAGAGTATATATACAGCAAAAAAGTTTTTGGAAAAAAGTCTTTAGATCATGTGTTAAGCATTTATTGCATTTTTCTGAAACTTTGTATGTTTGTGTTGTCAGCCTTTTAAAATTTGTAATTTATTGTGATTTCTTTCCTCAATCTAAGTGTGTGTGTACTTTGTACCAAATAATGTACTTGTGATTTTATATTCTTTTTCTAAAAGAGATCTCCAAACTATAAGCATTTAGTCCAACAAAACCTGGATTTGTTCTTTGGTTGTATTTTCTCACAGTTTTCTGACTTAGTTTCTTAGGAAGTAAACACTGCTTGCTCACCCCTGGGTGGTACTTGTGCTGCCGGTAAATACTAGCTGGGTCATAGAGAAAAATCTGGGTGCCTCAGGAATTTTCTGAAAAGTCATTTCTAATGGCCCACGCTAAGTTCCACCAACACCAGGATATGAGTATCGCAGGAAATTATGGCATTTGCAGTAATAATTATTTAAGAACTTTCATTTACATAGGGCTTTACAGTTTATGGATATTTTTATTTGTTTCACCAGATACTCAAAACAACATTGCAGAATATCACAAAATCAGTAAGGTATGAAGCACTTCTAGAATCTTAGTTCCTAGCCTAAAGTGGTGATTTCACCATCATATGTAGCAAGGGGCACAGTGAAATTTTGAACACATCTGCTAGCTTTAGTGACAAAGTGTTAAATCCTTGCCAAATGGTGCCAAGTAGATCTACTTTTCAGGTCAGATGTGATCCACTTTTTGGCACAGATATCAATTACTGTGAACCTCTGACTGACATTCTGTCTGTAATCATGACTATCAGGAATCTGGTGACATTTTATAGTTAAAATCAAGATTGCACGATTCTGCCTTACAAAACTGAGGGGATGAAAATACATGGAAATAAATACTTCATGGGGAGGAGATGATGTCATATAATATTTTATGGCATTAGAATGCCTTTCCTATTGAATCTGTTAGTTGCTTATGGGTATGGCTGTGACGATGAGAACAAGATGGAAGTGAAGAGAGGAACAGGCCATTCATGGTTGATAGGAAAATCCTTGGTATACCATGCCCCCTACCCATGTCCTGACCTTAAATATACTCCTGCTTTCCAAACCACATAGTAATTCTTCTGCTGTGTGTTGACTGTCCTCAGTCAGAGATTTTGCATAGCATCACCATCTGACAGTAGCCACCTCACCTTTCTCCACAGATCTGTGTTTTCCACCCCCTTCCCTGGGGAGCTATGTCTTGGTGCACTTTTTTTTTTTTTTGTACACCTGGAGACAGTTGGTAGTATTGATGTTTGCATGTTTTTATCACATGTAGTTTCTTGTCTTAAATTCAGGGAAGACCCATCCCCTTAAGAAGAATTGAGCTTGCTTTTTCTTTTGAAACGCCACAAAATGTCTAAGATATTAATTAGCAGGGGAGCATTAATCCACTATTCCACTAACAAAGCTGAGTAAAATGGCTGATGCTCCTGATAGGTGAAGGCACAGGAGAAGGGGAGAGAGAGAGAGAGAGAGAGAGAGAGAGAGAGAGAGAGAGAGAGCGCGCATTAGGGCAGCATTCTACCTAAAATGTTAAAGAAAAAAACAACATGAAAAATTCAGCCTGATAAATGTGCTTAGATTGTCCTGCAAGATCCCAAACTTGTGAGATTCCTGGAAAGCTGTCACCCTCTTTCTCCCCACACCTCCCATTTTCATCACAAGATCTAACCTCTGCAAGGAGATCTGCAAATGACCTTTTTGCCTCCATACCTATTGTATGTTCTGTAACCTGGCCTCCCAGTACTTTCCCTTGTTTTTTGTTTTTTGTTTTTTGTTTTTTTGTTTTTTTCTGCTCTACCTACTCCTTTCAGGTTAACTTTCCAAAATTACCTCACTGTTCATCTATTCCCCTAAAGAAAACACCTCCCCATTGATGATCACATCAGTGTTCACAACTGATGGGAGTGCAAAGACCTCAGTGATAAAATACAATCACCTTTCTTGCTTAATCTCTTTAATATTACTCTATCATCCAATTAAAACTAGACTACTTCCCATTCCTTGAAATTTTCTTCCTCTCCTCCCACACCTAAGGCTTTGCCCCTTCATCTGCCTAGAACACTCTGTGTCTACATTGTAGACAACCTCATCATTCAGGCATCTTAAATGCTACTACTTCTCATAAATCTTTCTTCTTTTTTTTTAATTTTTTTTCAACGTTTATTTATTTTTGGGACAGAGAGAGACAGAGCATGAACGGGGGAGGGGCAGAGAGAGAGGGAGACACAGAATCGGAAACAGGCTCCAGGCTCTGAGCCATCAGCCCAGAGCCTGACGCGGGGCTTGAACTCCAGGACCGCGAGATCGTGACCTGGCTGAAGTCGGACGCTTAACAGACTGCGCCACCCAGGCGCCCCTCTTCTTTAAACTCAAATAATTGTCTGTTGATCTCTATGCCACAAGGCACTTTCTATCTAGCTTTGAAGATACCTGTGTACTGGTTTTATTTCTAAAAGAAAACTGGAAGGGTAGGGAACATTATAATAATCTTTGTGTTAATGGTTTATAGAGTACCATGTGAATTCTAGGTATTCAGTATTATTGATTTTTTTTTTTTAAAGCTAACTGAAACATGAACCAAGTGACTGGGGCAAGTCAAAGAGGGAAGAAGGCAGTTACTGTTACTTTAAAAAGAAATAGGGCACATATAAATAATCAGAAAGATGAAACAGGGTTAAGTAAGGCTGTCTGAAAATACTTAATTCCCAATTCATTCCATGCGCATTCCTAAATATCATCCCTCATATTCTAGTACTTCTTCTAGAGCTATTTATCTAGTATATATTCTAGAGCTCTTTTCTTGCCACCTTTACCTTTCAAATCCACTTAGCATAGATTTCACCCTTACAAACACTTGCTATAGCATTTACTCTATCCCCCCTCGCCCCCACCCTGCCCTGCCCAGCACAGGAGGTGGATCTGATGTGATAATTTTTGTACCCAGTGGCTAAACTCAACAAAACGTCATTTGTCCTGTATTGCAACTCAGCATAATCCAAGGTCAGGAAGGGCAGAAGTTAAGGAATGTTTGCCTTGAGGGACCAATGGTACATATTTAGCTGAGCTTCTAAGGTAGCACTATGGCCTAGAAAAGCAAAATAATTTCAAATTATGATTAGCTTCAACCTTGTCTTTCACATCCTTTACCATATAGAGAAGATTTATCGTGAAGCTAAAGAAGCTTAGCTGACATTGTAGGGACTCACATTGGTATGGGCCATATAAATTTTTGCAGGCCAAAGCCATGTTGTGTTTATAATTTTGTATTCTTACATTTCAGTCACACTCCCCTCTACAGTTACAGAAGCTTCAAGCCCCATAAAACATGGATCTGTCTAACCTCTGTCTTCCTGTAGATAGGGTCCTGATATTGCTAATCTTCTGAATTTATAGCAATTACATTGACAGAAAGGAGTTATGTACCTTAAGTCTTTATTTTGATTGAGCAAAAGTCCCTGTGGGCTTCCCTTTCTAGGTTTTTTTCTCCCCCTCATTTGTTAGGGCAAAAACACAACAGAAACAAAGGACATGGATTTTCATAAAACATCAGTTAGATAATAACTGTTTTCATTTGGACTAGAAGCAAAGCAATAATTGTAACCAAAATTAGGGAAATGATTTCCATGTGATTATATTGACTTTAACATGAAAATAGTGCAAATAAGACCAATGGCCATAGGAAGAAGGACACACCAAGACAAGGTGTAAACTCATGTGCAAGCCTCCTCTGGACCCATCGACACCTTTGTGGAGTTGGAGGCAAGGAGAACGGGAACAAACACGCTGATGTTCATGATGCCTCATGTGGTATAAGAAAGAATGCCCTTTGGCTCTGGCCCAGGCATCTTGTGTCTTCTGCCAGTATCCACAAAACTACAGTAAACTAACTGTTAGTATGCAAATAGGGTAAAACTGGAGATTTTCACAGCCCTTGACACTATTATACCATAAGCTTATACAACCTAATAAAAACACAATCAAATAGAAAAACCAACACCTAATGTAGTAAATATTTAGTAGCAAATAAAATGTAACTGTACGTTAATATATTTGCATCTTAACTAGTTGGGAAATGTAAAATAGTTTTTTCACCATCAGGTTTTCAAAAGCTGAAAAAAGCAACGAGTTGGGTCTAAGGAAGACCTGGAAAAGCATACACTCTCCTACATTGCTGGGAGGTGTGAAAAATAGCTAAACAGTTCAGAAAAAGTTGTATTAGTTTATTTGGCTAGCCATTCTACTTTTGGAATCGAGAAGAATAAAGTCCCGTGTGTATGTGTATACATACCCGTAATACATATAAACACACAGTATACATATATGTGTGTCTGTCAGTATATATGTATGTGTGTACATATATGGAGGCTGTTAATAATAGCATTGTTTGTCATAGCAAAATATGGAAACAACCTGGATTCCCTCTAATAGAGGAATGTGTAGATACAGATGGCTTATCTGTTCCATGAAGTGGGATGCAGTTATGAGAAATAAAATATTGGATAAGTATATGCTAACTTGAAAGGATGCCAATGCGATATTAAGAAAAAAAACCTACTATAGACATAAGACTAAAAGTGATTCTGTTATTATTGTAAAAAAAATAAACAATTTTATAATTATACACTTAACTTCGTGACTTGCCACAATAAGCAAGTAAAGTTTGAACATGTTATTTAACTCAGAAGTGACTTCAGACTGACTTTCTTTCCATGCTATGCGAGAAACTAGTAGTTTGCACTGAGTTAACTTCTCCATCTTAAAAGCAGCTTGGTCCAGGCTAGAGTTTGTTTAGCTTTGGAATCAGACCAGAGTTCCCACCTTGATTGGACAGCTGACTAACTGAGAGGACTTGAACAAGTCATTTGGTCTCTCTTAGACTCGGTTTCTTTAACTGTAAAAACAGATAACCATACTACGTATCTCACATACTTGTGAAAAAAAATTTTTAGGAAATACATAACCTAGCACAGTTCTGTCATGTCAGTGACGGTGTTGGTAATGAAACTGAACGCTTAGTGTTTGGTAGGTGTCTGGGCTCAGTGTATGGTAGCTATTTCTCTTTTCTTTTCTTGTCTTTTTTTAATGGTAGGTTGCTCACCTCGCTGCCTGTAAAGGAATGATGTATCTCAGCTTTTCATGTTATTTCTCTATGCCAGCCCAGTCAAACAGCAAGTGAACCAGGGCCTTGGGGTGCCTGTAAAGTAATATTCACATTTTAGTGTTGCTTACCTTCAGTGAAGGATATTAGAACTGCAGCCAGTAGATGTCTTAATGGGTGAGGAAAAACCTCTAGCAATGCAGCTAGGGGAATATTAGCATGTTTACAATTCACCAACTAAAATAGCAGTTATATTTTACAAATGAAAAATAATCACCCCACACCTTCCTTGAGTAAAAACTACAGTTTCAAGTCAAGCTGAATGCAATAAACCCCTAAAAAAATTTAAAAGGCAGTCAGCCAAGCCTTTATTGCAAGAACATCAGAGAAATGAAGCAGCTGAACTACTTATCACTTACTCTCGAGTGTTCCAGCAAAGAAGCTATTTCTAGGTCCTATGTCTCTTTTAAATTTTTACCTCCTAGGGATCTGGCCATTTTGTTCAGGATTGCATAGGCTGCCAGCGGAACATGGCTTTGAATTAATCAGGCATCTGATTACAATCCCTGAAACTATTCGAGTATTAATGGCTTCCCTGTCAGAATCTAATGAACATTTCCTTTAGATGGATAGTCTCTGTTGCAGTGTTCATTTACTTAAAATTTTTGATCACCAGTTTAGGCAAGATGTGGGTATTTGTTTCTAAGGCAATTGGGAATGACAGCTCCAGAGGACAATGGAACAATTAATGCAACTTGAAATTCAAACCTGGAAAGTTGGCAAGCTGAAATAGAAGCGTAACGGTGCCCGCTTGAAGCCCTGTGTCACAGGGTGCTGAACTTGCCGTGACACCATTTGAAATCCCACAGAGCAGGGACTATGCCACAGGCGCTATTTCTGTACTTGCAGTCCCTAGAGCAGCGCTGGGCTTCTAGCCTCAGGGGTGGAAAGGGAAAAGGAAATCACCCCAAAATGCAGTAGAGGAAGACACTAGTTAAAACATTCTTTTCATGCTGGAAACAAGCTGTAGATTGATTTAAGTGCCAGAGCTTTCATCAAACCCTTTCTAAAATCAACATATACATGATGCTTTATTTCATCTAAGATTAGAATGTTAGTGCCTGGATAGAATTAGCACAAGTGTCCTTTCTGTCTTATTCACATTCCTTCTCAATCCCTCAAGCGACAATTTCAAGAGACACTGAAAGAAAAGGCACATGTGCACAGAGTGCTAGAGTATTTCTTACAAGGGGCTAAGAAGGTCAGCAGGGATTTCAAGGTCAGATGTGCCTTCTCCCATTTTCTTGGGACTCTGAGGTAAAAGATGGTTCATAAAATGCATCACTTTTCAATGAAGTGTTCGGCTTTGGGAGTACAACACCTAAGCATTCTAAGTTAAAATACTGTACAATATACAAAGGCCAGCTTTCACTCATTTTTAAAGATTTTTTAATACAATAAATCTCAAAGGTTTTAATTTCAAGATGAACAGTTTAATTAAAATAGTTTATTTTTCAATACATGAGGCTGTATGAGATGCCCAGAGAACCTAGAAATTTCAAGTGCTGTGGTCTAAATGGAAATACAGGCAGAGGAAGAACCAATTGACAGAGAAATCAGTAAATGAAATAGTATCACATGTCAATTAAGGCCACAGACTTGAGAGAGATATGACACTTAAGATACAGCTGTTCTCAAATCCCTGTTTCTCTGTATCTTGATATTTTTTCACTTATAAAATCTGGGTAACAGTGAGATCTTTTCCTTTGGTGACCTTAATTACTGTTTAATTAATGTAAAGCTCTTAGAAATCTATCTTTACACTTAATAAATGAATCTTAGTTCTTGGAAGGCAGAGATCAAGGTTTCAAATGAAGACAAGTACCAAAATGGCAATTGTTTGTTAAATGTGATGAGCCTGTCTTGCCTCCAACCTCCTTGAAAGAGAACACTCTTCTAGCTCTTCCACCCAGCAAGTCAGAAAGTCCCTGGTGGGGTCACTACTAGTGCAGATTCAAGGACTTTAAGAACAGGTAGGGGATGCAGAAATCACAACCATCTCTGGGGGTGGGGGGTGGGGGGGGCGGCAGGGATGTTCTAGTTCAGCAGGCATTCACGGGAAATGCTTGACCGCTCTCCAGAGTCCCTGTGCCAGTCACAGCCATAGCCTCATTTGGGAGAGGAAAGGGGTGGGGGTTCTCATCCTGTGTTTGGTGCCAGTCACTTGCCCGCTCTCCTTCGCAGGTGTGTTTCCAAAATTACAAAGCAAAGCATGCTTTTTTCTTCAATTGAAGATGGCTGCAGTGAATGTCTGCCAGAGTGAATGTTGAACTGAGCTTACCCTATGAAATGACAGAGAGTGAGAGCCAGTGTTCCCAGTTCAGAAGCATGGTTAGTTGCCCCAAAAGGAAGTCCAGTTTTGCTGGCACTTTGCCTTGTGAGGAAAACTCAAAGGGAACAGAGTCAAACAGTGACAGGGCTAAGGGGCAGTGTGGTGCTTTTGTAAGGCACAGAAGACCCTGCTGTGTGGTGGTTGTGATTAGTTGTCATTGCTGACACCTTTTGATGTTGTTTGAAGATTTTTAGTGCCCTCCAGCATTTCTCCCCCATTTCCACCCCAATTCTAATTCCTGAGAGTGCCAGGAACAGATTTGGTAGTCACTAGAGTGAGTGTCAAAAATTTCAGGTAAAGTTTCTAGGTCACAAAGGGGTCTTTAGCATATGAATGCAGGCTTTCTGCACATGGATTGGAATATAGGTTGTTTTAGTACTAAAATAATAAAGATGAGGTAAGAGCTTTTTTCAATATTGTCTTCTCTGAACCATTTACAAAAGAAGAAAGAAAAATGATTGCGGCACCTGGGTGGCTTAGTCAGTTAAGCATACGATTTTGACTCTGGTCATGATCTCATGGTTCCGGAGTTCAAGCCCCATGTCAGGCTCTGTGCTGACAACTAGGAGCCTGGATCCTGCTTCAGATTTTGTGTCTCCCTCTCTCTCTGCTCCCTGCCTCCCCACTCATGCTCTGTCTCACTCTCTTTTTCAAAAATAAACACTAAAATTTTTTTAAAAAGAAAGAAAAATGATTATAGGGTATTATATTACCATGAAAAGTCAAGGATGTGGGAATAAAGGAGGGGTGGGCAGGTAAGCAGTTTCCTAAAATCCTCCTACTAAATTATCACCCTAAGTAATTATTGGTTAGTAGATTGAAGATTTTTAAAGATGTGCCTGTGCTGAACTTGTAAATTGTTAGTAATTCTGGTAGACTCGACTGTGCCATCAGTAGAAACTAATATTACCACTTATCAGTTACTTTTTATTTTATTTTTATTTTTTTAGTATCTACACCCGACCCGGGTCTCAAACTCATGACCCTGAGATCAAGAGTCCCATGTTCTTCCAACTGAGACCACTTACCAATTATTTTTTAAATGGTATTTATGGCAGACATCCATGTATTGACAAACCAGAGGCTTTGCATTTACCATGATTTTGCAAAATAGAATCTGGTATGCTAAACAAAATTGTGGTTGATTTTTCTTCAGTGGAAAGCTTAGTACTGAAATTTCTGTTTATATTCCAGAATCTAAATTTCTCTTTATGTCTGAAAAATTCTAAATAATGTGTATTATTTTTTTTCTTTAAAAAATTTTTTTTTAATGTTTATTTTTGAGAGAGAGAGAAAGACAGAGTGTGAGTGGACAAGGGGTAGAGAAAGAGGGAGACGCATAATCCAAAGCAAGGCCCAGGCTCCGAGCTGTCCGCACAGAGCCTGACAAAAGCCTCAAGCTCATGAACCATGAGATCATGACCTAAGCTGAAGTCGGATGCTTACCCGACTGAGCCACCTGGTGCCCCTAAATAATGTGTTTTATTAATGTAAAACTGCAACTCTATTGGTAAATTGAATATACCATGTATCTATATCTATACGTATATATTATATATGTCAGAAATATTAAAAAATGGAAAACGATGGTATGTATTATAGCAAATGTATTAGAATTTATTGTTGCTTCCAGAGTAGAAAATAATGAGCTAGTGGGGGATAGGGACTTGAAAGCAATGGAAGCTACAAGTAGACATCAGAAAACCTAGTCTGAAACTTAAGCAGGTCACTAAACTTCATTAAGTTTCAGATTTTACCTGTGTAAGTGAGAATGCCAATATCTGGTTCAGTCATCCCACTGAATGTGAGGATTTAGTGACAGAAAATATGACAGCACTCTATATGGCACTGTTCATCCAAGTAGGATTTTTGGAATTAATATCAGATAGTAGAATTAATATCAGTATCAGATATTAGGATTAATATCAATTCTCACCTTGATATTAATATTTAGGTTTCCCTGTCTTAAAGTTTCCTTCTTTTATTGCACAAGGGATATATGAAAATATTATGATAGCAATTCAAGCATTTCCATAATATACAGAGAACAGAATGGGAGACCCTGACTCCCCAACCTCCAAATCGTCCTTTCTTTTCAGTGGTATCACTAGAAACAGTTTGAGTTTCCTTTCAGAAATTTTCTAATCATATTTGTATGCATGTATGAGAAATATAATTTTATTTCCTATACTTTGAACCAAAAAGTTTATTTCTGACTCACAAATCCAGCTTACTGAAACCAAAGTGTGTTTTCTCCCCCTCTCTTTCCTCTCGTGAGAAGGTGACGTGATTAGCACTGCGGTTGTTTCAGGTAGAGCATCGGCTGTAAAAGGTTAAAGGAATCCAGGAAAGATGGAATGGGCTTTTATTTCCGCAACAAGGACAACACCCATATACAAATGAATGTATTTCAGCTGTCGTAGTCATGAAACCCCATTGTGTTAACAAATGGGAAATAACACCTCATGGCAGCCAATCTAAAATAATCTCTGCATGATGAGTGCTACCGGCAGATCTGCCAAGACGCACCGATTCTCAGTGTGATCACATAGATTTCCTCGGTCACAAACAGAGAAAAGCACATGATTGCACTGCACATGGTGGCTGTGCTGCCAGCCCAGCAAGCACAGCTCGGGCTACACGATAGCAGACTATCACACCTGCCACTTGACAGGTGTGCACTAAAATTTATGAAAAGCTTTTCTAGCCAAGCCATCGGGCTGCTGAAAAGAATGGTGGATGCCTTGAGCCTTGACATTTATTACAGCTTTGCCAGCATATCTGTCTTGTAGAGTGTGATTTGAAAAACGATATGTCTAACCATGATCTTAATAAGCTCATTTGTTCCGGGATCTCATTGTACTCGTGCTTGCTGATAGAAGAGGAGAGGGCCAACAAAATAAATAATGGAGGCTTCCTCACGAATGGCTTTCCTTATTTCAATATGGAGACAGTCTGATGTTTAACATTGCCAAGTGCCTCTACCTAAGTGAGGAGTTACAAGGCTGCCTTGAGGGGTTTCAAACTGAGGTTCCAGTTGCTTAATAACCATAATTTCAGTCAATTTGATCTAAGACACTGAAATTAAGGCGCATGATAAATATTCTGGTAGAAATGCGAATTTACTAATATTGGCCAGGAAACCTCTATCTTTAAATATGTTTTAAAATAGAACATTGCAGTTTTCTCTTAACCATCCATTTATAAAGATTTGAAATACTTTGTGTATTTCCTTATTTATTAACAAAATACCCTTGGATGATAAAGGTGAGGTGGGTATCATCCTCAGTTGACAAAGGACGAGGAAGAGTAAGATAAACAAAATGCTTAAAAACAGTTTTCCCAGCCCTGTGTCCTGGTTAGCACGCACATTTCTCCATTTTCAGTGTATTTTTCTCCGGATGAGTATAAGCCTTAGCCCATACCACCTATATTTGAAGACCTTCAGTTTGATAAATGTGTTTGCCCATTAAGATACAATACTCAGGGTGCCTGGGTGGCCCGGTCGGTTGAGCATCCAACTTCGGCTCGGGTCATGTTCTCATGGTTCATGGGTTCAAGCCCCACGTAGGGCTCTGTGTGACAGCTCAGAGCCTGGAGCCTGCTTCAGGTTCTGTGTCTCCTTCTCTCTCTGACCCTCCCCCCACTCGAGCTCTGTCTCTCAAAAATAAATAAACGTTAAAAAATTTTGAAAAGTAATTAAAAAGAAAAGATACAATAGTCATTTAAGGGGGTTAATAAAATAGTACTTCAAAAAGCCTTATTATAGTAACGTGACAAACAATACTTCTTATCTTACGGAAGGCCCATTTTGCTTTTTTTTCCCCTCTGTTCACTGCTATCAACAAAATGAAACCTTTGATGAAACTCTTACCTTCCTTTTCCTTTCCCACCTGCCTCTGTGCCTCTCAACTTTAGTCCTCTTGGGGATCAGCCCTCCTGGTAAAAATAAGTAAACCAAGAAATTTTTAGAAGACCCAACTAAAAGTATGTATAAACAAAATTACATAAAAAACAATGACATGTAATGGAAAAGAAGTCTTTAGACTTAAGACAATAAGGGGAAAGAAAACTCAAGCTCAATGCAAATTAATTCTAACATTTCAGTGAGATAGACAATTTCTAGGAAATATCACTACAATGAACTTTGGAAGAAGTAACAAATGTCAACAGAGCTGTTGGTGTGTTCATTGCCATGGAGAAAACAGAAAATGCCATCAGAATTGTCAGTTACCTTAGAGGAAAAAAAAAATCCAAAACAGATGAGTTTTACTGGGGAATCCTTTCATAATGTCCAAGGGACTGAAAATCACCATGGTAAATTCTGCTAGTATATAGAAAAGGATGGAATGCTACGTGATTCATTTTATGTTAACCTGATGATAACATTTTATAAAGAGTTACACAGAAAGAAAAACACCTACCAGTCGTCTGGAATATACATGAATAAGTGTGCAAAAGTCCAAAATATAAGTTGAATCCAACATAATATTATTTTTAAATTCATTTTTTTCTTACAGGAATATATGACTTACTATGAAAAAAGTTAATATGTAATTTGATCAAAAGAAGAAAACCTCAGAATATTAAAAGCATTTGATAGGGGTGCCTGTGTAGCTCAGTCAGTTAAGCATCAGACTTCAGCTCAGGTCATGATCTCCTCATTTGTGAGTTTGAGGCCTGCATTGGGCTCTGTGCTGACAGCTCGGAGCCTGCATCAGATTCTGTGTCTCTCCCTCTCTCTGTCCCTCCCCCACTTATGCTTGCTCTCTCTCTCTCAAAAATAGACATTAAAAGAAATTTTAAAAAAGCATTTGATAAATTTCAACGTCCATTTTTAAGTCCAGCTCAAATGCTGTCTCTTTCAAAAAGCCCTCCTTGATTCTTTGGCTAAAAATAGTCACTACTTTGAATTCTATCACTGCGTTTATTTCTTGCTTATGGCCCTTTTCATGTTATATCTTGTATTATAAACAATTGCATATATATTTATATCCATCTGCTTTACTTAGCTGTAATTACCAAATGGTAGAGATTCTGATTTTTAATTTCTCATAGAACCCAGGTGAGAGTAGCTTTTTATTTTTCCTCACTTGATGCTCAGCAAAAATTGATTTCTAAAAATCATGAAACATAAAATTGTTCATCAGCAACTTTACATTCTTGAAATTCGTCAATATCTGTCATCCTCACCTCCCATTATTCCAAGTATAAACCAAATTTATTTGTACACTTTTCTCTTACAAAGTTATCTCATTTTGTATTTGTTTTCTTCTAAATTTGTTGCTATTAATTGGCTGAATCTAATAGGGTAAGAACATAGCCATGCCTGATTCATCTTTTCCTCCAGTTGCTGTCCCAACTGGGCTATGCAGACTTTTCCTTTATTGTCCCCTAAGGCTATCTCAGGCAGATCCTATAACTCTTTGATCATTTTCAATTATTAAAAAGTTATTTTTAGTTGAGCTCCATTTAAAACCTCTACCTCATATCCAATTTGATTTTCTTTCCCTTCATCCCAGGAATACCTGGATTTCTTTCTCTCTTTTTTTTTAATTAATGCTTATTTTATTTGGAAAGACCATGAATTTAGAAAACCATTCTTGTATCCCATGCTTACTGTGCTATGTAATTTGCTATCAGTGATCATCCAAGTGTATTCACAGTATGCTCTTAAGATGCCTTTATTTACAGTACGTGCTAACCAAAGTATTTTATGTATAAACCTAACAGTGTAAGAAATATTAAATTAAAATAATCTCTCTACTTTTCAAAATCTTTTCTAAACATTTTATGGATTTCAATAGTAATTTAATGTTCTAACTTCGTTGAAAATTGACTTTATAGGGGTACCTGGGTGGCTCAGTAGGTTAAGCATCTGCGACTCTTGGTTTTAGCTTGGGTCATGATCTCATGGTTTGTGAGTTTGAGCCCCGCATCAACTCTGCACTGACTGTGCAGAGCCTGCATGGGATTCTCTCTCTCTCCCTCCCTCTTTCTCTCTGCCCCTTCCCTGCTCTCATTCACTCTCTCTCTCTCAAAATGAATAAATAAACTTAAAAATAAAAAAGAAAATTGACTTTATAAAATTACATTTGAAAATTCCGGGACTCCTATTATCAGCATAATTACATAGGAACAAAGCAAAAGTCTGGTATTTACATTCAAATAAAAAATGCATTTACAGATAGGTTGGGACAAACTGCATTTAAGAGCTAAACTCATTTGGTTACACATCAGAGTCACTGAGGCACTTAAACATACCTGTACCTGGGCCTTTCCCCAGAGAGTTGGGTTTATTTGGTCAGGACATGAGCATCAGTATTTTTTAAAACCTCCTCCAGATGATTTTAATATGCAGGCTGGTTTGAAAGCCACTGATCTAGTGTTTTGTTTTAAATTGTTGTAGTATAAAAGATGATGAAATTTTAGGCTTTATTTCTAGAAGAACAGTGACCAGACCAAAGGAAGAAATCAGAAGCACTGAGTTAGTCAGGTGGCTTTATGTACTATTCCAGGTGACACACTTTGAAGTGTAATGTTGACAAAGGAGTGAGAAAGGGAGTCCCAGAGATCTGGATAATGAGATGGTTCTAAAAACCTGAGATGTTTATCCTGAAGAGCTGATTTAGGAAAATTACAGTCCATTTGCGTTGTTAACACACAGAAAAGGCATTTGACCTAGTCTGTGTTCCTCCAAAAGGCAGAACTAGAGCCAAGAGAAAGAAGTTAGGAGGGCATCTGATATCAGCTCAATATAAGGAAAAACATTCTGGTAACAAAAGCTTTTCAACCACAGATGGATAATTTGCAAAATGCTCATGCAGAGGCCAAGTGATCTGTCATGACCAAGGGAAGGAGGTTGGACTCTATGATCTTTTCCTCCTGTACACATAACCTGAGAGAACATATTGAAACTTCATGGCATTTCTCAAAGTGGGTCTTGGTGTTTGGGAGCTAAAGCAGAAGGAACACCTGACCAAGGGAACACAGACTACTGGCTGGAACCAAGGCCATCTATAGTCATGAGCTGTTTATTCATGTGATTATGCTAGGTCTAACTTGACTGCCCTAGTACTGGTCGTCTCTGGATATATTATACCTTGAGGAGAAATTGTTTATCTTTGTTTCTTTGTTGTTAGAAATTTTACTTATAGATTTCACTTGATTTCTATTGAACAATTGATTCAATGTTTTTATTTAACATGGTTTTGTTAATTCACTGAAAATTTTCATGTAGTAACCCAAGCATAAGTTAGAAATATTGTGTGGTAATAGAAATGAGTACTTATCTATCTTAAAAAAATATTCAAGGACATTTGTTAAAACACAGGAGGCAACTTTTATTCATGATGGTTGGAATAGAACTAGGGTCCACTACAATGGAATTTTGCAGTGAAAGAGAGTGATTGGACTCAACATAGCAAGGGAAAGTGGAAATTTATAGATAAGAAACAGGGTGGGAGGTTAGTGGATGAAAACTTCCTACAAGGGAACATCAGAGACCAGGAGGAGGAATTTTGGTTTAACCAACCTAATAGGATTCCTGATGACAGTAGGCCAAAGGGATAGGACATCAGTTGGGGGAATGTAGAGGATGAGGACTACAATCAGATATCAAGTGTGATCAGAAATTGAGGATGTATGTATTAGGAGAGGTTCCTGCTAAAATGCATTTTACAAGGAAGTTTACAGGTAGAAAATAAGTATCCATCAATGAGTGAATGAATAAAGAAATTATGGCCTATATGTATATAGTAGAATACTATTGAGCCATAAAAAATAAAATCTTGCAATTTTTGACAACATGGGTGAAACTTGGAAGCATTATACTAAGTGAAATAAGTCAGACAAAGATAAATACTGTATGTTCTGCCTTATATGTGGAATCTATCTATCTATCTATCTATCTATCTATCTATCTGCATACATACATACATCTAAGCTCATAGATACAGAGAACAGATTGGTGGTTGCCATAGCCACAGGGTAAAAGGGTGGAGAAATGGATGAACTGGTTATTTTTTTGTTTGTTTAGATACATTGGATTTTTTTAAATTACATTAACATAAGAATACCAAAAATGAAGCAGGTTCACTCCCCACCTAGGGGATACCTTAGCAAAATTATTATAACATGTCATATACCTTCAAGATCAAGGGTCACCACTTTAAATGTAAGTCATATCAGATATTAAGGGTGATTTGCCACTTTTCTGTAATAATGACAAAACCTTTACTCACCCCTTTATCTAAACTGCCCTTTATGACTCCTGGAGGACCTCTGTCCTGGAGCCTTCACAACTGGGAGGAATGATAGAAACAGTATGTAATAATAGCTTTTTTTTTTTTTTTTACATCTATGATGCAACAAGCAACAAAACAAAACACACAGAAAAAAACCAAAATACAAAAAAATAAAGCCTTGAAGATGACAAAGATTCTTTGCTTGGCCAAACTTTAGTAAGACTCCCAAACTTTCTAGTGCCATCTATAAATTTCCTGGACTTTATCTTGAAGTTGTGGGGAAGCACAGTCTACTTTTTCATTCGTCTTCTCACTCTTAGTTCTGGATTAACATCTTTTGGGGGGCTGGAGCCTGGAAGGAGGGAATAAGAAAGATGGAAAGGCACAGGTGTTTCTTCTTTAGTTGGTGTTGTGGTGTTTTCTTGGTTATTGCTGTTCCTCTGGAGAACCCTGACTGACCATTAATGTTCTCTTGCTGGAAGACACACAAATGCTATCACTTTCATGGAAGGCACAGTTGAGTTCTTCAGATGTGTTATGGGGGCATCCTTATTGCTGATAAGATTTTTCCACTGCCCCTTTTTAATATATACCCTAGCAGGGTCCCCATAGCTGCTTGTTACTGAAGTTATTCTTCCAGCAGGCAGTCACTTTGGATGGGGATCCTAGGATGTGCACAAGTCTGGCTAACTTTTGTTGTATCTACTTGAGTCACAAACTTGCCATGCCAAGTGATGGAAGTGCAGGCTGCTCCATGGTTGAGCTCTTCTCTGTCCTATACTTTCTTTTTAGCTCAAATAAGATCAGCAAATTTGCTGTTGCCAGAAGTATTCTGTTAGGGAATGAAATCCCAGATTTCTTGCTCTACTGGCATTCCCAACCTCTGTAATTAGATTGCTTTATAGAGGGATTCCCTCCCTTTTGACTCTCTGTAGACCTTTCCCCTGAATATAGCCATTGTGTCAGGACTTGGGTTATTCCCTGCCTCTCAAATCTCTCTCCTTCCTATGTAGTTTTCAGCATATATAGATGGGTTAGGAAGCTCTTGGATGACAGATGAAGTAGCATCGCCACTTTGACTGTCTTCTAATAAAATTTGAAGTGACTTTCATCCTTCCTAATATTGCTCTCTCCAGAATATCTGGTACTTGACAAATTTTTGTCCTAAACCCTGGATCCTAATAACTAATTTTGGTGAAATAGGAAAGAAACTGTCATCATTCTGTTAGTTCCTAAAATAGTTCCATGTTATCTCTCCAAAATTTCAAATCGAAATGATTAAACTCTAATTTAGTGCTCAAATGTTATCATTTTGTCCTTAGAATGTGAAGGAATATTGAAGAGATAAATGGGGCTCCAAGAAGAGAAAGTTTCTAAAAATTTCCTCTAGTAAATCATTGCAACTGTCAAAGGGTGGTGATGGGGGTATTAAACAAAGTTAGTTGAAGCAAGTTGCTAAAGCAAATGAAAAATACTAATGTATCAAAAACTTTAAATATTGCTGGGTAGACTATAGGTGGAACCAGCTGAATTCTAGCTCTTCTTTCAGATAAAGCATGTGCTCTTATGAGGTGTAAGAAATGGCAATCTCTGCAATCTTAGTACATGGAAAAGCACTCCCCATGGGAGGGACAAGGGCTCTCCAGTGTAGCTCCTTGTCCTTCCAACGACCCATACCAGGACTCTCTCAGGTGTTGTGGCAGGAAAAGATCAAATTCATGGCTAACCCAAATAGAAAGACTGTCAATGATAGGCTTTTATCTTAGTTTTGTTTTGTTTTTTGCTTTTTGGTTTTGTTGTTGTTGTTTGTTTTCTTGTTTTTTTTTTGTTTGTTTTTTGACCAATAGTGTCACATAAATGCAACAAAGCACTTTCCTGAACCTAAGAGATACCTCTTCAGAGAGATGGGACCCTCTCTACCTTAGACATAAAAGTGCCAAAATAGAGGCCTGATTCCATCACACAAAAAAGACTGGAAGTGTTTATATACAAAGTTTTAAAAAGTAGATTCAGGTCAAGGTATTTTAAAATTGTATTTCAGGATTTTAGAGAAGACAAAAACTTTGATTCTCCAAGATGTTTGCATCAAATTAAGACATTTATAAGGAGTTCATAGCATATAACAAGTCTAGAAATCGTGTGTTTGCTTTAGATATCAAGATTTTCAACATATATTTTTAAACATTAAATAAAGAATAAGTTTGTATCATATTTTTAAAAGGGAAAATTCTAAAAAACTTCCCTCTCCAGTCAACAATCTCAGTGAACTATTGAAACAGTTACTGCATGAAAAAGTGGGATTGAACCAAGAATGAGGAACCTGGAACCAGGAATCAGAGGGTTGTACACAGGAGAGAAGCAGATGGAATCATCATGGGGACAGTGAAGGGAAGTACAGGGTAAGAGATGTATACTAGCAATAAACCAGTACAGATTTCAGCTGAGATTTATATAGAAGTCTAAGATAATGTTGTTGAGAGAATGGCTGAGGTAGAGATGGATTGGAAAACCAAGCAAACAAAACAAAACAAAAAAGCAACCACTATTAATTGGGAGAAGGTATAACGGTATAAAATAATGAAGTAATTTTATACTACAAGGCTCAGCTTTTAACATTTTACCATAATTACATTAAAAACGGAATGCTGATCTAAGAATCTAAACCAATTGTATTCTGGATGGATGGGTAAAATGTGGATGAGGGAGAGAAGTGGTAAAAAAGCTAAATTCTTATCATCCATAGTAAACATTTTTAAAAAGGAAGTATAAACCTATTGTTTTGAAAAATGGTTTAAAAATGAAATATTCAAAGATGCTGCTTGCCTGTATGGAGCAAGACCATGGGTGTAGAGGGAATTCTAGGGTCAGTTACTTTCTGTAATAAAACTTAGAGAATGATTATTGATACATAAGTCTATAAGAAAGAATAACTTTGATATCAGCAAAAGGAATAAATAAAAGAATTGAAGACACACTGGGCACATTACAGTAGGAACTGCCAGTTGCTCTCATGTCTACTGTCCCCTTCTTTCATGGTAATGGACGTTTTGGCTCATCTCCTAGTAGCCCAGAATAAAGACTATATTTGTCTGCCTCCCATGCAAGTGGGTTGTGACCTCTCTGGCCAATGAAATTGAAGCAGCGATGTGTTGTAGCAGCTTCCCAAGTCTTCCTTAAGAAACTGTATATGTGCTCTTCACTTCTTCATCTTCATCCCTTCCTCAATCTTTCTTCCTTTCCCCATCCTGCAGCTAGAAGCATGGTTGCTCCTATCCAGGACCATCAAGTTAAGGCTATCCACAATTGAGTAATAAAAACAAGAAGCCTGCTGTCTGACATAGGGGAAAACCAGTTATTTGGGGTTCCTCTACTCATAGTTGAAGTTAATCTTAACTAAGCCTGTTTTGCAATATTAGTATTATACTATACTCTTATAGTACAGTGTTAGTATTATAACTCAAGATTAGAATATCATTAAAATAAGAATCAATATGAGCCATAATCAAAACAACATAATTCTGAAGCCACTATCATCAGAAAGTTTGTTGGAATAAAAAAAAATGAATAGAAATAGGCAAGTATATGTGAAAATGTGATTAATGATTCATTTCCCAGTGGATTATAAAATAAATACATGTGATATATAAATATGTATATTAAATATATAACAAATACACTGAAAAACTAAAAACTTTTCTGGGACTGGAATAGTGAAAAATCAGCTTGGATAAGAAAAGGAAAAACCGGCCCTGCCACTCATCAGGATATGAGTACGATACTGATAAATCTGCTCCAAAGTTGATAGGAACCACTGTTTCTTTTAAGGCGATAGAGCAACTATAAATACCAAAACGATGCCCTCTTTGAGTAACTAGGTTTTTTTGTTGTTGTTGGTTTGTTTGTTTTGTTGTTGTTGTTTACTAATGATGTCCCCAGACCATTTTGATACACCCATCTCTTACTGGGGATACACAATTGCTAAGCCATCTTTGTCTGGTTGACAGCACCCAAACCTCATTTAACTCAGCTTTTTCAATCCCAGCTCAGAAACACTAACCAATACAGAAGTGATCCCTGAGCCCCTTATTTTGCATTGAGCATACTTCTGTGGGGATACAAAGCTCACAAAAGACATTTTTCTCCTTCCTCTTGTGGAGGGTAGCATTTCATGGTTTCTCTGGGTGCTGTCTCTCACTCTGGGTCAATAACTCTGATTTGGTCAGACCACAGGCTTGTTTCTGTAGTAATGTTTGGCTGATTAGACTTTAACATAATTATCCTTTCTTATAATATTATATATTTTCTGAAGTTCTAACTTTATATATATAAACATCTTTCCATGAATAAATTCCAGATAGACTAAAAGTGAAATACTTAGTGAAATGAAATCACAAATGTACTAGAAGAAAATATACTCAATTATCAGTTTAATACTTTGGGATGGATTCTTTTTTAATCCCTAATGTCAGAACCCACTGAGGAAAATGTTGATAAATTTGATTAAATAAGCATTTTAAACTATCTGTAGTTAAAAAAAAAAGAGTAAGGAAAATGGAAGGGCATATGACATTAGAAAACATGTGCAACATACTTGCTATAAAAGAACGAACATGTCTTATATATTAAGACATTACCAGTAAATTTTTGACACCTGTATATCTACTAGAACAATGGACAAAGGATTAAGCATGAAAAAGTTTAAATTTTTTTTAATGTTTCATTTTATTTTTGAGAAAGAGACAGCACAGAGACAGAGCAGGGGGAGCGGAAAAGAGAGAGGGAGACACAGAATCTGAAGCAGGCTCCAGGCTCTGAGCTGTCAGCACAGAGCTGGATGCAGGGCTCAAACTCATGAACCCTTGAGATCATGACGTGAGCCGCAGTGGGATGCTTAACTGACTGAGCCACCCAGGTGCCCCAAACATGAAAAAGTTTTAAATAAAATATAGAAAATTCTTCACTAGTAATCACAGAAATCTAGATAAGAGCAATACAATAGGTTTAATTGTGTCTCCTAGAAAAATATGTTGAAGTGCTAACTTCTAGTACCTGTGAATGTGACCCTATTTAGAAATAGGGTTTTTGCAGATGCAAAAGTTAAGGGGAGGTTATTAGAGTGGGCCCTAATCAATGGGACTGGTGTCCTCATAACAAGAGAGAGGTTTGAACACAGACACGGGAATACTATGTAACAACAGGGGCAGAGATGGGAGTGACTTTAAGCCAAGGAACAATAAAGACTACTGCCTGCCAGTAGAAGCCAGGAAGGGGTAAGGAAAGATTCTCTCTTACACATTTCAGAGGGAGCATAATCCTGCTGGCATGTAGACTTCTAGCCTCTAGAACTGTGAGATGCTAAATTTTTTTTAAGCCCTCTGTTTGTGGTACTTTGCTATGGCAGCCCTAGGAAGCTAATACAGGTAGAAAGTACCATTTTTCAACTCTCAGATAGGTGAAGATTAAAATTACTTTGATACATTGCTAAGGGTGAAGTGGAAATTAGTATAATATTTATAATATTATATAATATATATTTATAATATAATTTATAATATAATATTTATATAATATATATTATATTATATATGATATATATGGTATATAATATATATCATATATTACATATAATATATATCATATATTGTATATAATATAATATATTAATATATATAATATATATATTATAATTTTGCATAAATAAAGTTTATATGGTGAACTTCCAGTTCTATTCCTAGGAGTTAGTCCTAAAAATGAGTGGGGGGAAAAGTAGGGGAAAATGAGTAGAAAAGTGAGGGGGAAAAGTGGTTAATAACAGTGGGCTATAATAGCACCCTTAAAATCAAGAAATTATATATTTATTGAAATGGAAATTGGATACTTTGTCAGTGGGGAAAAAAAATCACAGAGGATCCCATCTATGAAACACTTCCAAAGATATAATCCAAAGTGTTAATAGTAGTTATCCGGAAGGTAGAATACAGTTATTTTTCTTTCTTTTTCTTTTGGCTGTATATATTTCCTCATTTTGTAAAATAACAAATATGCAGTGTTTGATTACATGCCAATGATTGATCATTATTTTAATGAATAGAAACAATAGTTTAAATCATATGCTTTTCCTTTAGGAGTCAGTTTGATTTCCTTAATTTTTTTTCCCAATTAGGTAACTTTATGTTAACTATGTTTTCTATAGGGATATTAAGATTAAAGTTAGTAAATTGACTGATACATTGAAGAGTAAGTTTTCACAAAGTATAATTGCAAAAGCAATTTTATTTAGTCTCTCACAGTCTCTCTAAATCTGTTCATTGGGTATTGTTCCTATCTGGATGACTGGATAAAAATTTTTCTGATTACTCTTAGGTAACAGAAATCACATACACACCCCAAAATCTCAAGTAATTAAAAATGTCTGGTCCCAGATAATATTCAAACTTTTGGGACTGCCAGCATGCAGAAGTCAAATAAGGGAAAACTGATCTTTCCTCCTTCTTCCCTCAATGTTAGACAGTGTTGATAGTTTTCCTTCCGGTTTCTAAATGGAAGAAATGTGGAGGTAGAAGGAGAGACAGAAAGAAATAGGAGGGTGGGAAAGTTATGTGATTTGTTTTTTCCTTGGACACTTGGTGCTCTGTGAGCCTGGCGGATTTCAAAACTGACCCTTTCCAGAGAACACAATTCAGAGTTTCCTCAGAAACTTCCGTCAGGAGAGTTGCCCTGCAACTTTCCATGACGCATGTGCTGTTCTCCCCTCAGGCTGCAGCTTCCCCCCTAGCCCTTGAGTTTTTAGTTGTCCACTCCTCAGAGACTTTGCTATTGGGGTCACAATAGCCACATCCTCTAACGGGTTCTAGGTCACAATGATGTCTTGATACTCACTTAGGGATAGAGCAGCTGTTATCTTGTTCAGCTGCAAGAAGCAGGAAGCCTCATTTTACTATGATATCACATGTGGTTTATATGTTTAAGCATATATTAGTTGCGAGGGGAGGTGATCTAGTTCACCCCTAATGGCATAGTGCCAGGCTGGGAATCATTGTTGCTACCAATCATATGACAACATTCCAAATTCTTTGCACTTTAAACACATTAGCCATTGTTTCTCCCCAGGCTACCACCGAAGTATTCTCAATCAAGTTACCATTTATTTTACCCTTCCTCCAAATATCATTCTTACTTCCTTCAAATTGTGGACTCGGGGATTTTATAAGCACATGTTTACCTTAAGTCTTTTAAAATTCTTCCCCCCCCCCACCCCAACCCCGCTTTCCTAAAATCATCTTACATTTGCTTACAAAAATACTACATAAGAAACAATCTCTTGCACTTCCTGGGAAGAAGATGTTAAAGCAGCTGGCCAGGATGATGGGATCCATTCTTCCCCTTCACAAGAGGGAGGTCCCCTCAGGAAAGAAAAGAAGGCAGATGATCCAGTCTAATCTTGTAGATTGGCCCTCTGGGTAAATACGCTAATGCTAATTGCTGGGAGGAAGAGACCTTACTGCTGAAATGCCCTTAACAGGAGTCCCTGACTAAAGATTACCTATAATAAATGAAACCTACGATAAATGACATGGCTCCTTGGAGAATGTCACATGGCTATGAAACTCTATTGGGTATAAAATTGAAACATTTTAGGGGCGCCTGGGAGGCGCAGTCGGTTAAGCGTCCGACTTCAGCCAGGTCACGATCTCGCGGTCCATGAGTTCGAGCCCCGCGTCAGGCTCTGGGCTGATGGCTCAGAGCCTGGAGCCTGTTTCTGATTCTGTGTCTCCCTCTCTCTCTGCCCCTCCCCCATTCATGCTCTGTCTCTCTCTGTCCCAAAAATAAATAAACGTTGAAAAAAAAAATTAAAAAAAAAATTGAAACATTTTATAATTTAAACCTATCTCACTATGTAAGGAATCCAAGAGTCTCCCTTTCCTATCCATTTTCCTGGACTACAGGTGCATGTCCGATGTGGGAAGAAAGGACCTAGGGAGCCATTGTTAATGTCCTAGACCTCATTCTGCTTTATCCATGTCACTTAATGCCTTGTATTCTTGTAATCATTTAATAATTTTGACATTGCGTAAAAGTCTGACTCATGTGAATCGGATTGAATGCTTTCATCCTGTGTGTTGCTTCCTTCCTTCATCTTCTTTTTAAGAGAGTTATCTTGGACCCCCTGTGTTAATAACAATAAACTCTGTCCAGGAATTTTGTTCCTATTTCCAAATGTGTCATGCTGATAGATTCTTGATCTTGATTTCAACTTATTTAGACTGGATTATATTTCTATTTTTGGAAAGGCATCTATAGATGCCATTTTGCAATTAACTGATTACAAAAATTTCCAACATAAATTTTGTGTTTTATACCCATAAATATTATTTGGACAATGAATGAACTATTCTTAATAAACTCTGTAATTTATCTCTCTTTTTTGCAGGTTTGTGTCATCCTTTTAAATATTCAGAATCTTTTTGATTTTTTTTATTCTCCCTTCCTGATTTTTAAATTTTATTTTATTTTCCTGGTATTAAGTCCTATACACAAAGCCCTTTTCTTTTTATGCTTCCATGTGCCTAAATCTAGTTCAGATCTTGTTCTCTGCTCTTATTTGGAGACCCTACTCCCTTTCCTGATTGTGTCCACTGACTATACCATTTGATTCTTCTGTCTTTAGTCTTCTATTTTTCCTGCTATTTTAAGATGCTAATAATTTGGCTTTCTTTACCTAGGTTCTCCTTCAGGAACAAATCACTGAGCCAGTTTAATACAATTGATACGAATATCCCTAACAACCACCACAATGCTAAGTGTTTGAAGAATTGGCATTCATTTTTTATTACATCTAATTATAAACAAAGGCCCATTAGAAATGAAATGGATTCAAGAAACATTCACAGAGCTGTTCTGGAAACTGGAGAGTACAAAGATTGTACTCTAATGGCTATGATAAGGACTGTAGCATGGTACAAGGCCAAAGGAAGAAATAAGAGAAGTAGAGGATGCTATATGATTAGAACTGAGAGAAATTAATTCCTTTTTAGTTGGAGAAAAATGGGAAGGGTTTAATATAAAAAGTTTTACTTTGGGGCACCTGGATGGTTCAGTTGGTTGAGTGTCTGACTCTTGCTTTTTGCTCAGGCAATGATCTTAGGGTCATAGGATCAAGCCCTGTGTCAGGCTCTGTGCTGAGTGTGGAGCCTGCTTAAGATTCTCTGTCTCTGTCTCTGTCTCTCTGCTCCTCTCCCCCACTCAAGTTTTCTTGCTCATTCTCTGTCAAATCAAAAACAAAATTAAAGTTTTACTTCTACACTGAGTCTTGATGCATGGGGTTTGAATCATGTATTAGGGTTCTACAAAGAAACAGAACCAATAGGAGGGAGAGAGAGATATAAATGAGATTTATTACAAATAAGTGGCTCATAAGATTATTGAGGCTGAGAAATCTCACAATCTGCCATTTTCAAGCAGGAGACTCAGGAAAATCAGGGATGGAAATTCCAGTTCAAGTCTGAAGGCCTGAAAAGCATGGATAGTGTAGGTCCCAGTCCAAGATAAAGGGAAAAGTGATCTCTCAGTTCAATAGGCAGAGAGGGACAGAAAGAGTGACAGAATTCAACTTCCTCCACTTTTTTATTCTATTGGTGCACTCAATGGGTTGGATGGTTAGTACCCACCTACACTGGGGAGAGCACTCTATTCAGTTCAACAGTTTAAGTGTTAATCTCTTCCAAGAGCAACCTCACAGAAATAATGCTTGACGAAATATGTGGGCATCTTCTGGCCCAGTCAAGTTAACACATAAAATTAAACATCATAACTAGAGTTCAAGGGTAGGACAGAGTAAGGGGAAGGGGAACTTAAAGGCATGCCAGAATAGGAGATCAGCAGAAGCAGCTTGGAGAAAATGGCTGGAAAATTTTAAGGGTTTTTAGGTCAGTTTGCTAGGAGTTGTCCTAGGTTGTCACATATATTGGTTTTTATGAATCAGGAAAAAAAATGATGTCTCTCTAAACATGATGAAGATCACAGTGTAACTGCTCTGAGTATTTGAGTAGTTATTGAATCAAGAACTCCACCTTTTGTTGGAGGGGAGAGACATTTCTGTTAGTAGAAGAGTTTCCAAATGCCTTTGTAAACACAGGGCTCTACTCTGTCCAGTTTCTCCTGCCCTCTCTAGGCAGGCCACAGTTAACTTTTACTTATCTAGAATTGACTAAGGTAAAGAATTTATTCAATAGGGTTTTCCTCCAAGTATCTTCTTTAACATGATAATAGGTCAAAAGTTTATAAATCCTTGAACATTTTATTATTCAATACTAAACTGGGACATCATAAAAAGCTTAACCAATAAACATTATCTACAGGGCAGTGTTAAGTGCTAAACTTCAGTAATATGTCTCTTTGCTAAAAGAAAATAAGCAAACAGACAATAAATATGTCTATAATGTCTATAAGTCTGAATATGTCTGTATGTCTATAATTAGCACCATTATTCTTATAGAACATCGTTATAAAAGTTAAAGATATTTTAGAATCACACTTTTCAACAACAACAAAAGTCACGCTCCTTTATCTGGACTTTGGGGAAATCTTAAGTACTACAGAATTTGACCATTTCTCACCAGCCCTGCTGTCATCACCCTGGACAAGTCCCCATCACCTTTCACCTTCATCTAACTCTGAACTTGTATCCCTACATCTATTTTTACCCCATTCTACTTGTCTGAACAGCTGGAGTGATTCTGTTAAAACCTCATTGAGATCCTGGTATGTTGCCTGCACCCAAAGCTCTCCAAAGGCTTCACTTCTCCCTCTGAGTAAAGCCAAAGACCTCCTTGTGACTCTCAAGGTGTAAATGATCTATCACCTGTCAGACCCCATCTCTAGTATTTTGTCCTCCTTCATTCCTCAATGGCAGCACTAACCACCTTGCCATTTTTTATTCATGCAAGGTCAAATCCTGCCTCAGGGACTTTTTGCAATTGCTGTCTCCACTAGTGGGTGCTCTCTCCCCAGAGGAAGCCTGGCTCATCTCCTCACTTCAGGTCTTCACTCAAGAGGCTTTCCCAGTGAGATCTTTCCTCGACACAAGATCTAAACTTTAAACTCTTATCTCTATCCCTTACTGACATTTTATATCACTTTTATCTGCTTGTATTTTTAGAACTTTTTACTATTTAACATATTCTACATTTTATTTATTATTTTCCTTTCTGTCTCCCTGGGTAGAATGAAGGCATGATGAAGGGATGGGATAAAGGCAGGGATGATTACTGCTACATCTCTCCAAGGCCTAGTTCCTGCCACATTATAGATGCCAATAAATATGCCCTGGATGAATGAGTAAATTAATATTTAGCATATATTTTGTATGCTAAATTATGAATATAGTATTTTGATTTTTTTATTCATTATACAACTTGGGAAATTATCATTGAAAAATTTTTTTAAGTTTTATAATTAGAAGGTTTGCAGTGTTCCTCCGTGTAAAAAAAATGTTTCAGAGATGAAAACTTTCTTGAAATTCAATTAAACTTTTAAAAATATTCTGAGGAAGTGAAAATACAGCAGAATTTCTCCATCTTGCCTCCTGACAGGAGTGTTGATGTTGTAGCAATTAGGAACTTCATTAGTGACCATATGGCTGAATGATCTCACTATGGACCTTTGAATTAATTTGCATTTGTGTTAGAACTGTAATTCTAAATCGTATATATTATGTTTGATTATTTGTATACTCTCAAAAGATTTGGAAAACTCATATTTCAATGGAGAATATTTATCTTGAGGTAGCACCAAAATAGTTTATGTGTTCCAAATTTAATTTCTTAAAAATTATTAGATAGTTAATAAAAAACAAAAATATTTGCTTCATTTGATGTACCACCCACCACCTTCCATATACCTCCCTGAGAGAACCTCTCACTTGACACCATTATTTGTTTACTAGGTAGTTCTGGTGAAATTTTAAGGAAACTTCCATTTGAGATAGTTGTGTCTCTATTTAGGTGAAATTACTAAGTGTTGTGTAGACCTCTTAATTCAAGAAAAGTAACCTGAGAACTTCTCCCCAATTCCTCTGCCATCTCTACAACCAAAACCCTCTTAAATATAAGGTCAGGAGGTGGCTGCTAACTTGGGAAAAGTATAACAAGACCATTTATGGCTTAGGAGAGATTGACTTCCTGTCTTTTGGCTTATAGACTTAGTCAGTGGGGAGGAAGTAGTGAATTAGAAAAGGAGACTTGAAGTCTCCTGGGAAGAAGACACTCAGCAATGATGGGAAAAGAAATAAAGCACCTCCCCCACCAACTCCCTCAAGAAAGATGGAGTTTGGATACAAGATGTTTCTTAGGGATCAGTTTTTATGAGAGGAAGGCAGCAGGTGAGGTGGTTGGATTGACCATAGGAAGAAGTTGAACTGTGATGCAGGCTTGATAATGCCCAGGCCAACCTTACAGGGAACTTTAGGCACGTGGTACTATCTGTGGCTCATGTCAGAGTGAAATGGCTGGGTCTTTCAATCTGTGCCTTATTCAGTCCCTGGATGTGGCCCATGTCAGAGTGAAATGGCTAGGTCTTTCAATCTGTGCCTTATTCAGTCCCTGGATGCGTTATTCAGTACCCTTTCCAGCCACCCTGGAAAGGGTATGACATTGGGTAAGTCTCCCTCTCATGCTTTCTCTTGGATCACTCACCCTGGGGATGCCAGTATCATGATGTGAGGCAGCCCTCCAGAGAAGCTTACTTGGTGAGGGGCTGAGGAACCATGTCAGTAGACCCTCCAAACCCCAACCCACACGGTGGAACTTTCAGTTGAGACTGCAGCTCCAGTGAGCAACTTGGCTACCACCTCACAAGTGGCCTTTGAGCTACCTAAGCCATATGCTGGTTCGTGAGCTGCAGAAACTTGAGATAAAATATTTGTTTTATACAGCTAAGTTTGATGGGTAGTTTGTTAGCAGCAATAGTAACTCATACAGCTGTGGGCAAACCCTGAAGACAACAAGTTCTTCACTGAAGGAAGATCTGAGTGGCACATCTCCATATCTATCACACTTCCCCCTTTTCTCACATGTATACATTTCTCTGTAAATGGTTGGAGAGGCGCTTCTCCAAACCTCTTTTCCTGATAGGAAATGTAAAAGAGGGAGATTAACAGAAGCAACTCCAGCTCTACTGTTGCAGTTGATCTCAAGGCTACAGTTACTTTCCTTCACTTGTACTATTCCTTTTAGATTCCTTATACCCTCATCCACCACCTCTGCTAGATTTGGTGGCTTATCTGGTAACATTACCCAGACTCTCATACAGAAGACATCTTGATCTCTTGGTCACCATGTTCTTCTTATGCCTGCATTGTTCTATCTGCCTATTCACACTCACAGTTGGGCAAGGGAGTACCATGCCACCCCCTGGTGGCTTAGCTGGGTCCTACATGTACTTTTCCCAGCCTCCTTGGTGTAACCAGTCCTACCTCTTCTTGATGATTGAGTATTTATTTATTTATTTATTTATTTATTTATTTATTTATTTAATGAATATTTTTTTATTGTTAAATTGGCTTACCTACAACACCCAGTGACCCAGTATTCATCCCAACAAGTGCTGTCCTCAATGCTTATCACCCATCTCCCCCTCTCCCCCATCCTCCCATCCACCTTCAGTTTGTTCTCTGTATTTAAGAGTCTCTTGTGGTTTGCCTCCCTCCCTCTCTGTTTGTAACTATTTTTCCCCTTACCTTCCCCCATGGTCTTCTGTTAAGTTTCTCAAGATCCACATATAAGTGAAAACATAATCATATGTTTTCATATGTCCTATGTTCATAACTGTCCTTTTCTGACTGACTTATTTCACTCAGCATAATACCTTCCAGTTCCATCCACATTGCTGCACATGGCATGATTTCATTCTTTCTCATTGCCAAGTAGCATTCCATTGTATATATACACTGCATCTTTATCCATTCATCAGTTGATGGACATTTAGGCTCTTTCCATAATTTGGCTGTTGTTGAGAGTGCTGCTGTAAACACTGGGGTACATGTGCCCCTATGCATCAGCACTCCTGTATCCCTTGGGTAAATTCCTAGTAGTGCTATTGCTGGGTCATGGGTAGTTCTATTTTTAATTTCTAGAGGAACCTCCACACTGTTTTCCAGAGTGGCTGCACCAGTTTGCATTCCCACCAACAGTGCAAGAGAGTTCCTATTTCTTCACATCCTCTCCAGCACCTGTAGTTTCCTGATTTGTTCATTTTAGCCACTCTGACTGATGTGAGGTGGTATCTCAGCATGGTTTTGATTTGTATTTCCCGGGTGATGAATGACGTTGAGCATCTTTTCATGTGTCCATTGGCCTTGATGATCCAGTTGAGTTATTCCTGCCAAGATGATGACCCTCTTCTTGCCCCAAATCTTCAGACAGCACTCACAGATTGTAGGACTTTGATGGTGTCCTCTAGTGAAATTGTCACCCTTCGTACATCAGGACCTTTAATCCTGCAAAGCACAGAGTTTCAGGGACAGAAAACACAAAGTTCCTTGTGGATTATTTGTTATAATATATAATAGTAAGTGTGGCAACTCCTATTTCTACCTCTTGGTTCCTGGTTCCCTGCATTCTTCCTTTCAAAGATGCAGTGCTGTATAAAGTTCTTTGATTCAGTATAAACACTGCATCCTATAAGATAATAGCCCATCCTCACAGAGTTTTGGCTCTCATTTGGAGCTTTAGCTTTTCATTCAACAGGGCATCTCAAAGCTCTACTAGACCAGCAGTGTCTGGATAGTGTGGTTTGTGATATAACCAGTGAATGCCATGGTCATTGGCCCACAGTGGCACTTCCTATGTTGTAAAGTGGTGTCCTGGTCTGAGGATATGTTATGTTGGATTTCATACTGCCGTATCAGGAATTTCATAATCTCTCAGAGTGCTGGCTGAGGCCCCTCGGCAAAGAAAGCAAACCCATGTCTTGAATACATGTTGTATCTAGTCCTATGAACATAAACTAATGGTCCTTCCAGGATGGAAGTGGATCATTTGGCTGGATGAACTGCTTAAACAGTGATACCATATCAGGGGCTTTAAACTGATATCTGTTGTTGGCAGACTGGAAATTCAATAGCTAAACTGACCTTCATAAGTAGGAGTCCATGATATTGGCACATTCATGATCTCCTTTTCTGCCACTATGACCATTTTGTTTATCTGATCCCTGAGCCAGCACTGAAGTGGCTGATGACAGAGGCTGGCTGACATTAACTGGCTGTTATTTTGTCTACTTGATTACTGAGTCTTTAGTGGGCAAGAACTTATGATACACAGATATTCATACTTAATGCCCATTCACATACATCCATCTCATAGGTATTCCACATATCTAATCCAGCCTCCTTATACTCTACCTTCTAATCTTCTTTTCATGTCCCTGCAGAGTTGATCAGGACTTTCACTACTGCCTGTAAGCCTGAATATATTTATAACTTCAGTAATTTTAGCTAAAATGAATGACAAGGTGTATTGCACCTAATATGTCCATTAGGAGGATGTCCACCTTCTTTAGCTGGCCATAAAAGATTCCCCATACAGCTATAGCAATGAGCTGAGGGAGGAGCGTGGTATAACAGTGGTTGATTCTAATCCTGCTTGTGCTTAGTCACAGATATACCATTTTCTCCTTATGAAGGATTGCTTCTGGGTCTACAATACCTTACTACTTGGTGAGTCTTACAGGACTCAACTCATGATGGCTAGCTCTGGCCATATGTTCACTTGGTGAGTCATGGTCAGGCATTCCATCTTTACTATAGGCCAGAAGCATGCCAGAAGTTATTTTTCAAAAGATGTGTAATTCTATACTGCAGATGGCAAGACCTTGCCCTAAAATTTCAGGGGACCCACTTTATGATGGGGACCCAAGTCTCCCATTGGGACTTGCCATATGGCATCTCTTCTCACCACTGATACCTCCCACATCACAGGGTGTGCCTGATCATATGGTCCAAGTATGAGGGCTGCTTGCACTGCAGCCAAGACCTGAAGCAGAGTGCTTTCCTGCTGTGCAACCCACTTAAAGCTGACAGTCTTATCATCTTGGATATAGATGTGGAATGCACTAACTCCAGAGATGGAAGAGGCTGACCAGTGTGATGCTTCTTTATTGATGGTAAGATGCACATAAGATGTGATAATTTGGTTTTTACTTTAAGGAGATGTCTTGGCACACCCTGACTCCTAAAAATTTATAGTTGCAGTAGTCTCCTGAATCTTAATAAAGTTTTATTTTCTTCCTCCTGGCATGCATGTGACTTACCAAGACCTTTGACATGCTAGCCATCTCTTGCTTATCTCTGGCTCAACCAAAAAAGGTCACCAATACGATGGATCAATGGTATTTTGCATGACGTTTAGATGATTCTACATACACAAGAGTGCCAGATAATTAGCATAGGCCTGGTGCAAACCTGAAGACTCTCTTTGCGTGTTCTTATTTGTTTTTCTTTATCTTTCACAGAAATTTTTCCCAGTAAATCTCTCCCACTTCTAATTCCAATTTAGCATCTGTTTCACAGAGGACATGAACTGGCACATGCCCTCACTCTTCCAGGGGGACCGTAACATTTTAGGTCTCTAGATATTAACTCTGACTTGATGTGCAACTGCCCTTAAAGTGTCTGTATATCTTTATTTCCACAAGGTATAGTTGTCTAAATAGCTATGTATCCCTTTGGGGAAGAAATACAGGAATCCTATGCTGTTATTGTAGTTGTTAGGATCCTTCCTTCTAAATATCCAGCCATCTTTCAGTCATTGTGTTATGGGTGTGGGAAATAGCTCAGGTCTGAAAAATGGAAGTGGATCATAAATTTTTATTGAGATAGCAGTCCTCAGCCCTCTGGTCATTCATGCTTGGTTTCTTCTGTTACAGTTGAGAAGCACCCTTGTTGTCTATACATCTCTATGACCCTTAGAATGTTGTGTTCTGTTAATTATCTCTCTAACTTTTTGAAGCTTGGTCTCTTGACTGGAACTTTGACCTGTTTAGTCTTTACAATCAGTGATTGAAACTCCTTGGCTTTCGGAGGTTAAAGGCTGCTACCTAGCTCTGTGGTTTTAGAATCCTATTATCTCTTTTGCTATCAACAAGCCAATTTATGTAACAGTCTTTCCTATTGCCAACCTTGGCTCATAGAAGAGAGATACCCCTACACTCCTAGGTAATATTGTTACCCCTTTCACCACAGCATTCCTATGGCTTAGTAAATAGTGTGTCTTCTGGGCATTCCTATGGAACTTGATCATCTGGTGGGTCTTCCAACCTTACATGATATATATATTCATTCCTAGATACCCACTTCTCTGAGCCCCTTATTCCTTTTGTCACTGTCTACCATGATAATTATGGCATTTCAACTTTTCTCAGAATGAGCCATCACTTTTTCCATGCTTCTGGGAGCCATCCTGGTAGCAAATTCACACTATGCCCTGGGGTCTTTGCCAGGTGTATCTGGCAGTAGATACAGGGAGCTCAAAGTCAGTAGACTCTTTCTTATACAATGTCATATTCTAGTTCCCCTGCTCAAATACCTCAGAATCCACTTGCATGCCTATTCCCTGGCTCCTGTCAGTTCACGTTGGGTAGGCCATACAGCAATTTTGTTTTTTTTTCCCAACAAACCTGCACATTTTTCTGAACTATTCATAATATAGCTTCCTTGTTTTTGTTTTTAATCTTCTTTAAAATAAAGGCATTCCTACTGTTAGATTTAGGCTTGGTCTTCAACTTTCCCTGCCCTCCCCTGTGACTAATGAGAACTTCTTTGTATGTAAGTAATCAAAGAGATTCCCTACATTTCATACCTGGATTTCAACTTCCTATTACTCACCCTTCACTGTGCAATACTTTTCTGTAGAGCATCGATGGAACTTAGAAATAGTCATCTAATCCTGTAACCTTTATAGCTGCTATTTCCTCTGTATGTCTCAAATACTCTATTGGCTGTACCCAATGCACTCATTTTCACTGGTACACCCTAATTCACCACCTAATCTAGTTGTGAAACTAGATTACCACCTGTGCCAGGGGCTATTGGTGGTTCATCTTTACAAGCGATGGGGCGTTTATTACTACCTAGGTGTAAGTGATGCAGCTTCAAAACTGTCTTACTGCCTACTTTCTCAGACCACTCCTGAGAACAACCATCAACTCTTGAGTCACTAAGATGGAATCTCAGATGCAAAATGTTTATTGGAGATTAACACCTACAAAAAGGAAAGAGAAGGAACAGTATTGGGAAGAGGAACAAGTCAAACTGTGAAGCAACCCAGCAATGTCTCAATCCATCCTGCCAAATGTTCTGGAATGAGTATTGGCCATCAGTGTCCCATGTCAATCCAAAAGGCTAAGCTTTTATTCCTATGGCTCACTCAGTGATTGGATCTGAGTTACCCAAGAAAGATGGAATCTTGGGTTGGGAAACTGTGCAGCTGAGGCAAATGCTAAAAGCACTGAGAGCTGGAGGCTATCTGTTGACCATATTCCCTACACTGGGCAGCCTGTCTTTCTTTGAAGGGAGATTTGTTTAGCATAGCTCAGTATGTACCACAGGAAATCTGGACTGTTAACCAGAGCTCAATAGCCAGATCTTGGTGGATGGTGAATTTACTTCTCATTCAGTCAAACTGGCATTAGGGTAAGGATTATATTCTGGGAACAATGGTTGAGTTTATGAGTTTAAAGTATGGTGTTATAATCTAGATTATGTAGTATATATGAATTATATCTTCATAAGGTTGTTAAAAATTTTTTGTAGAACAAGTTTTCAACTCATCATCTATTACTAGCCAAAAAGGCAAATCATTCCCATTCTAGCATTCTTGGGAAATTGTTACTACCTCACATAATCACCTCACTTCTGTTTCAGAGGAGAATTGTTTCTTTCATACTGAAAGAAAGAGCCTTCCAGATATATTGTACAAGCATTTAGGTAAGGTGAAGAGGAGAGAGATACTAGAGGGTCTACTATTTTGGACACAGAAGGTTTTCTAGCATTTATTTTAAGTATTAAAACAGATATAAAAATTTATATCCTGGGCTGGCAAAGAGGATCGACCAAATACATTTGCTTGAACATTACTCTTGCTTAAGGAACTTGCTTGGAAAGTTGGTCTCTTTCAGAATGGCTTCTAAGGACCTATTCTGAGCTTCTTGAGAGTAGTGAAAACATTGGTGCTTTAAGACTTTTCATTCATTCAGTCGTCATCATTCATTCAAAAAGTATTTTTGTGTATCAACTAAATGCTGTGTGCTATAATGAATGCATGTAGAGAGTGCTATGGGGGACAAAGTGATTAAGATCTTTTTGTTCATTTCTTAAATCACATTTAATAAAATTTGTGCTTGCAAAAATTGTATTTGGCTTATAAAACTTAAACAGGTTTTTAATAGTATTTACTCTTACTTTCCTTTCTCTCACTTGTTCTTTCCAGTCTCCCTCTGTTTGTTTGTTTTTTAGCTCGTCTTAAACACACACACACACACACACACACACACACACACACACAATTTGCTTATAGAAAAATATACCAACTTAGGTACACTGTCATGAAACTACCAAGCAAAGTAACCAAAAGGAGAGGTAAGGATATTGTTCCAGTAATCAGTACTGATTACTTCTCATTGAATTATTGTGATCTTTAGGAGATTCTGAATGCAAAACACTTCAGTAAGAGCCTGTCACCTAATAAGCTCTCAATATGTTTAGTGGGGAATAGTTGTGAGGGTTCCAGGAGATAAATCTTATTTTGTGTCTGAACAGATATGTCTGGAGTTATTGAGGATTAAAAAAGTGTTAGAATGGGAAGAAAACTTACAGATCTACTATTGTTTGTATTCTGAGAAGCACCCAGTGTTTAGTGGAAGAAGAGAGGTTATAGGGGACTTGCTGCATAAGGGCACAGGATTTGAACCATTGGATGGTTTTGGTTCTACCCTAGGCACACCTGCTGACCCCTCATACCTGTGTATAGAACTGCCTTTATCCAGGTTGGCATAGAAGCAGATGCCAGTGTCAGCACTGGAAGCAATTCTTATATGGGACTTTATAAAATGACTCAGACCTGGCCAGAACCAGAAATATCTAATTGGCATTCCACTGTGATCTGTGATCTAAAACTTGCATAAAAATAGCATCAAGTGCTTCAACACTAAAGGAATAATTATTAATAGCTTTTTAGATAGATGTTAGAGTACTCTTCTTGTGGAGTGCACATATGATTTATTTCTTTTTTCGTATCGAATATGACCTGTATTTAATAAAATCTGTTTCTCCTCCAGTTCTGAACCACAGATGCAATACTTGCATAATGCATTGTAATGTGGCTTGCAGTTGCCAGGGGCCATAAATAATGCACCTCAGTAAAGCATCGGGATCAGGTTGCCTGTTGCATATGGGCTGCTGCAAACCAGTCTGACACCAGCTGCCGGCTATTTCCACTCAGTGGTTTGGCGCATTGGGAATGAGATGCCAGGGTTTCTTAGGGCAAACCAACAGGTCAAGGCTAGAATCTGTGATCAGAATTTATTATTTATTATGGAAGTTTAGTAGACATGTAAATAGAAGAGAGCATTAGTTAACACTTATGTGCATCATTTGAGAAATTAATATTATGATAATTATCAAAGATTTATAAAAGGATATTACGTTCTGCTTCAAGATTTTGGAAATAGTTTGGTGTGTTTATTGCCTAAGGTTGTGAGGGTATAGTTGGGTCCACGTTTGGCCCTTCTCTGAATTCACAAAAATCTTAAGACAAATGCATTCACATAAGAGCATATTTAAATGTTTTTGCTTTTGTGATCGTTATTATCAGACAGGAGTTAATAATACATATTGGAACGTATACAATTTAAAATATGATCACATCATATTGAGAACAGATCTTCTGAAATGAACACTTTGGGTATTTTGCTATTTATCTTACAATCAGCATAGTTATCAATCACCAGATTTTACAGTTCCTGAGTGTGATTTTCTCCTCTTTGTCTGATTACTTGGTTAACCTGGATGAGGACAAAATCATGTACTGAATGTGATGATGCCTTGACATTTTTGTAGAGACCCTCTTTGGGGAAGATGTCTATACTTTTGGATGTGATAAGTGACTTTGCTTAAAAACAGTAACGTCACGAAATATTTTGAGGTTAATAACTATTGAAAAGCTGAAAGCATAAAATTCACTTTCATAACTTTTAAATGATTACTTCTAAGTGTTTAAGAAATATATATAAAAAATTATTATTAAGATAAATATGTGTTATGTACCTTTCTGGTTTACTGGAAGTATTATCATTGTGTGTTCCAGTATCTTCTGTTCCAGTTAATGATTAGAAGATATAGTGAACTTTTTGTCACATGTGTATATCTGGCTTTTATATCTGACCATTATAAATGATGGGATAGAACCTCTACTATCTAAATATGAGCTTTATGAATGATGTGATAGAACCGTATTTGGAGGGAAAGTAATCAAGGCATTGATGCTCCAGAACCCTTAAGACACTTTGTCATGATCTCAGTTTTCTTCACTTTTCACTTTCTACTTTTAATTCATCTTCAGCCTATTCCATTATGTTTTCATCTCTATCTTTCCTGATGTCCTGTTTTCCTTTCCCTCTGTCCTCATTCCTGTTCCTAGCTCTGTTTCCAACTCTCACTCTTATCCCTCCCTTTCTGGGCTCAGCCACAATCCACAAGTGTTGAGGATTAAGCAGTCATGGAAACTGCTAGAGAACTAGGATTGAGGGCATCTGCTTCACGCTTCCTTTAAAATCACACCAGTAGAACTTGGGAAAAGGCAAAAGAACATTTGTTTTTGCCCAATGTGTATTTCATTTTTATCCATTTTTTTTCACCTTGCTCAGAGACAGTGAAAAATTAATGCCACCATTAGAAAAACATGTGGGAAATACTATTTCAAAATTTCCACCTGTCCAATTTGTGAATCCAAGTTAGCTGAGTTTCTTTTGAAATGATAAAATAATCTCAAGTCTACTGTTTTTTTTTTAGAAGCGAGTATTTTGTAATTGTCATGCTGTGTGGAAACTATTAACTGCAATCAGTCTCTGACTTTCTTGCAATTTATTAGTGTACTACTCTGTCATGAACCATCTGAGAAAATTTTGTTTTAAATGTGCCTTAGGTAAAAAGTTCATTCTCACAAGGAAGATCTAGAGGCAAATCATTTTTTCTATGTTATTTAAAAATGAATACCTCAAAATGATAGTAGGAAATCAATTTTCAAAAGATTTCATGACCCAATTATTTAGAAATCTAGATATTTAAAGATAACCTGTGAGGGGTGTTAGGAATCAAAGAAAGCACAATTAATTCAAAAGCAAAACATCAATGTTGTCATAAAAATTTTAAGAAGTAACACTACAGATTTTTTTTCTATCAAAAGGTAACGGCTTTGGTTGAGGAATATTTTGCTACAATGATTGATGGTTGTATTCATCACTGTGTGTTTCTAGACTGTGTTTATAGGATGGTATATTTATAAGGCTGTAACATGAATGAAGTAAAATGACACCCCAATTGTGGGCTAACCTTTTAGAATATGTATTACTTAATTCTTATTCTTAATGTCACAACAGTTGATCACTTACCCTACTGACATTTTATTAACATTTACAGTCATTTATTAAAAGCAGTTTTGTTTTGTTTTTTATTTTTCCATTATGAAGCAAAGATTTATTTGGACTGCTTTTTTCCCCTTATTTAGAGCTTTTACCTCAGCTTATCATATGACTGAAGAGACTATATAAAGCCAGGTTCTCACTGTAATTTTCAAGTTCTTTTAAAACTCCTCCCATATAAGCTGCCTGTTATTAAAATGTTCAAACCATACTTTGCACAGTGGTCTCTCAGAGTCCTGATTTAAGTGAAAACCATGCTTGCATAATAACGAAAATTAATATAAAGTGTGCAAACTTTGTTCTGAATTTATCACAGTTTATAGAAATGTGAGGCCTATGAACTTGACAAATAAATGCCATGTATGGAAAACTTTCTAGTGCCCTAGTGGTCCCATTGCCAAATGGTTAGTTGCCAGATCAGTATGATTTTAGGATCCAGATCATAAGATCATGAATTCTTTAATTAGCTTCATGTACTTTTTTCATATGCAAATCTTGCCTTTTAGACATAATGCTTCTGGAAGAAGTATGTTAATGGTTGTCAAGTTCATGAACAACCATGTCCCATGGCTGGTGGGATCTAGTCAATGGGAACACCTAATGAAAAGAAGAAGAGGAAGATCTGTTGAGGGGAACCTTTCAGCAGGGTGAGTTGGGCAGACAGAGCAACTTCTCTGGCTGTGAGACCTTGCACATGTTATATAACCTCTCTGGGTCTCAATTTGCTCAACTGTAAAATAGGAATTAATAATAACTGCATCTTGCAAATCTAATATTCAGGGAAATAATTCAGGGAAAGTGCATAGTACACTTATACTAAGTATACTTAGTGCCTATAGTAAATATTCAATAAATAATAGTTGTTATTATTACTAATATTGTATTATTAAAATTTTAGGTGTTGGCATCTTTAATATAGCATGATTTCCCTGGGTAATAAGGCTCCTAGTTAAAGTGTCTAGGGTCTTGGTTTCGATAGTCACACCTCCTTATTACCTCATAATAACAGGAGTTCAAGGATTTCTTTTAAATAACTATAATAAAGGTTCCAGCACCCAGTTTGTTCAATATTTAATTGGAACGTGCACAAGAATATATAGGTAGTTCCTTAGTCACCACACAAATTCTATATAATATTTCCTCAGCCAGATAGCAGTGGAGGGAAGTTTCTTCAATGGCTTGCCAAGGGTGGTTCCCAGATCAGCAGCATCAGAAGTTCCTGGGAACTTACTTGAACTTGGCCCTAACCTTAGATGTTCTTAATCAGAAACTCTGGGGTGGGGCCCAGAAAGCTGTATTTGAACAATCTTCCTGATGATTCTGATGCACATTCAAGTTTGGGAACCACTGCTTTAGTGTTTCTTGGAACGGGAGGCTGGAAATACTAATGGCTGTTGTTTAAGGAGTATGAGGACAGATCCTTAACTGATGAGATAATCCCTGCTTTGTAGTCTCATATGGTGAGAACACAGTTGTCAAGTGAGTATGTGGCTATGGTATGGACCAAAGTGAAGAACTGGAGGGCTCTTTCAGTAGACAGAAAGGTGATGATTCCACTGAAGGAAGCATTCAGTGTTTGAAGGGTCCTTGCTATTGTAGGCTGCCCTGGAATTACATTAGTGTAGCTAGCGTAGCAGAGCTAACACTCATAATATATAAAATGGAATGAAGATGGGTTGTCTCATAGCTTATATTCTTAATTTTCTTTAACTTCTAAGGGATTTTGGTCAAAGTATTTTAAAATCAAAATAGAAATTAGAAAACTGGATGAGAAAATGAACTGATAGAGTAATAAAGAAGTCTTGAGGTTTCCTGCTCACTCAAAGCTTACTATAGGTAGAAATTTCTTGAATATGAGACTGGAGTCCAGGGACTGTTCAGTCCTCATTTCTGCCCTACCTAATTACATTACCTGGGAATTTTCTAATTGGAGGAATAATTAGAAGTCAGGATAGTGTAAAGAGAAAAGCCCATTCTTCAGAAACAGAAGAGGCCTGTGTTTGAATCTCATTTTCTAGCTATTTAACATTAGGCAAATTATTTAAATGTCCAAGAATCAGGTTTTTCATCTGTAAACAGGATAATGATGCCTATTCTTTTGGATGGAGGCTCCCAAAGTGGGATGAGGGCAGTGCTTTCCCGGAAGGGAGTTTTTGGTGATCACAGGGTTGGAAAAGACAGTAGCACGTGGGGGGCAAAAAGCAGGGCTGGGACACCCTGCAATGTGTGGGCCAGTCCCACCATGGAGGACTGGACTACTCCCTGAACTATTTTTTAGTGCTCCCAAGACATTCATGTAGGTGAAAGTCCTTTTTATAATTATCTAAGCCTAGAACCTAACTACATACAGTTTTGGCATGCTTTTAAAACCCACTGAACTTCCGGGAATGCAAATTACTATCATCTAAATTGAGGGAATATTATACTTTGTTTTGTTTATTGTTATTTATCAATAGTTGTTCACCCTTTTAGAAAAAGAGAAAAAAATCACATAGGAAGCAGCAATGCTGTGTATGGTATTTGACTTCAGTGAAACAGCCTTATCATACTTCATTTGAGGAGGTTGTATTTCCATATGATATCACATATGGGTACAAATCATTGACTACTTCACCGTGTCTTCTAGGGTAATTTTTCCTGGACATTTACTGTTAGGAAGCTAGTTACTAACAGTGTTAGTAAGTGGTTTGTATCTCATGCCTAGTAAGTGCTCATACGTGGTTGCTATTGTTATTAGGATGCAATGACACTGATGTGATGGATCAAATGTAACTCAGTGTGTGGTGGATATTCACAGACCTGAAAATCTGTTTTTTATGTGGGGATACAGATCCGGGCCAGCCTGATGTTGGGCATGTGCTCATGTGGACCTCTATTTTAGGATGATGGTGAGAGCAGCCTGGGGGTTTCAAACTTAACCCTAAGATTCTAAGAGCAAGGGAAGACAGGAGTTTACCTGAGCTGGAAATGAAGAGAAGATTAGGAATTAGATTCAACACATGGCTACTTAATCCATATTGGACAGACAGTAGTACTGTGGGTGTTTTTGTTGCTACTATTACTCGTGTTCTCTAGCTACTGGTTCTGCCATCTGGTTGCCTGTGCAGCTCCCTCGAGTGTTGCAGGTGCTACTTTTTACAGTCTCTGTGTTACCAGAATGAATTATTAAAGGAGAGTAAGCCTTGAGCAGTATTTTATAAAGCAAGCAGAGCTATCAGGTTTTGGAATAAGTGCAGTGGTCTAAAGTCTATGCCACGGGTACATAACCATAAGACACACAGGAGTGTATTCAGCAGGAACCCTACACTATACCTAATTCCCATTTGACCCTTGAGCTGTGACTGCTTGTCTGGAGTAGGAAATCAGCATTTCTTGTGGTCTGTAAAATAAGCAGTTGAATCCTTGAGCAAGAACTTAGAGATATTTCAGGGTCTAGATGAATTCTGAGATATGCTGACATTCTTCCCATATGCTAACCCCAGGTGTTATAAAATAGTTTCATAAGAACTGATGATGTACCAAGTGCAATAATAGATACATTTTTAGTCCATGTAGGACAAAAAGAAAAAAAAAACACCTCTTTTTCTATACCTAAGTTAGTTAGAACAGAGTAAAAGCTTTAAGAAGACTTGTGTGTATTTGAATGAAGAAACAATCTAGATGATGTTTCTTTAGATAATTGCCACCATTCGCCCAGGTGTGGGTACCTGTTTTATCATGCTGACTGGCCAGAACAATGTGTAAACTATTAAGGGAGTATTTATATAATTTTTGATGATGATAATGAGATTAGGTAAATAGTTAAATGCAGAGTCATATAGTATTCTGTGTTATCACATACTGAAATAGTAACTGGCCAGCAAATCGTATCAATATAATACCTAAATATTTTTACTTGAAACGCTTTTAAAATTTAACAGTGTGTAAGCCAGTATGACCTGGAAGGATGGACTTAGGTATCTTTGTCTAGAATATACAGACCAAAAATGAAAGATGATCCTGTCCTGTTCCAGAAGCCACTTCACCTCTGAGGTTTGTTTGACTGGAACACTTCAAAAACCTGAAACACACTGACATTTAGGAATATACAAGCTTTCAAAGTTTGTTAATTCTGCCATAATATATCTGTGTGGTGGCAACGTTCCCTCCCCTCTGCCTTCTCCATGCTGTTTCAGTAGAAATACAAAGCCTAGGATATTTCTTCAGGAGTATTCATCTTCTTTCCTTTGACTCTTGACTTGTCATAAAAATATATTCTTCCCTTTGTAAATGTGTATTTTTCCTGAAAGCTAATTCTGTGTAAAGTACATTCTGGATGGTACAATCTCTAGCTTGTTACCAGCGCAGAAAGGAATGGACATGATTCCAACTGGGACTCCAAGTCTCCACACTTATAATTGAAATATATACTGTACATGGTTCCTTTGCCTTCAACACTAATACCCATCTGCTGAAATGGCAAGGTGCCTACTCTCTGGTTGATTGGATGGATGCCCTGGAGCACAGGTGCCTGGCAATGATAGGTTTAGAGAAATCCCCGACATAACATTGTTCATGACATTTCCTCTGCAGGACGTCTCTCCTGGGTGTATGTTATACAGAGGGCTGTCTCTTCCTGTCTGATGTCATGACTACTGCTGGATGTCTTCAGAAATTTCTGGTTATCATTAAAAGCAAAAGGCATAGAACATGGTGACATTTAGAAAGTGGAAATCATAATATTTTGGCCTATTTGGAAGTTTTATAAAAAAAAATGTTCTTTCTTAAAGATCTTTAATACCAAGTTTTAAGCCCAAACTATTGTTCCAGGTACTACTCATTGATTACTTGCATTTTATGACCTATGAAAATTGATGATATAAAGCCTAAAGCCATGCTGTAGTAGCATATGTGTGGCAATATTTTATGTGATGTATGTATTAGGATTTCAAAGTAAATTGTCATCTTTTGGTCATTTCATTTTCTACTTTGTGGGGGGAAAAACGCCTCTTTATTTTAGTTATTGACCAGTATTATTTTTCTCCCCTCTGATTATTTTTCTTGGATTAAAATACTTCATTGGAATAGCGAGTGGATTCTATGTTTAATCCCTCAGGGATTAGGTGTACAGAGAGAAGAGAAATTCCATACATTATCCTAACTTTGGTTTCCAAAATTGTAAGCCTAAGTTTAGGATGGAAAAGTGTTCAAACATTAGACTAAATACTTAGAAGGAACAAGGGAAAGGTCTCCTAAGCCTAAATTTTAGTCTAGAAAATAATCCCCTTAGGCTAGAGAAAGGAGAGATGGAGAAAAAATGAGATGCAAATATATTAATGGGCCATGGAGGTGGCATCATCTATGTCCTTCTCTTGGGCAGAGCCTAAAGATAGTATAAGACCTCAAAAAAAGAAACGACTCTGAGTTCCCTGTAGTTCACTGTGAGCCATAGAGACCTTTGCAGAGCTACCCACAGGTTCACTAAGCTGAGGGTTATTTTAAGGTCAGACCTTACCTTGTGCCCAAATAATTCAAGAATCCTGAAATTGATTCCCCTCTCCTATCTCTCGTGGCTTGGACCTTTGATATAAACTTAAGACGGAAGAATAGAAACCCAGATTTCACTGGGTATGTATCTTCTTTCTTGGGAGACTTGAAATTAATTCAAGTTGTTATAGAATATAAAATTATATTTTTATTTAAAAAAATTTTTTAACGTTTATTTATTTTTGAGATAGAGAGAGAGCATGAACGGGGTGGGGGGGGGGGCAGAGAGAGAGGGAGACACAGAATCAGAAGCAGGCTCCAGGCTCTGAGCCATCAGCCCAGAGCCCGACGCAGGGCTCGAACTCACGGACCACGAGATCGTGACCCAAGCCGAAGTCGGACGCCCAACCGACTGAGCCACCCAGGCGCCCCTAAAATTATATTTTTAATTCATCGAGGCATGTATAACTGAGATTCATATTGAGTATATTTACTTATATACTGTGATTTTTTCTAGGAAAGATTTAAGGACTATTGCAAAACTTTAAAATTTTTCTTCTCTACTTTTGATCAACTTCATTAATTTTGGTTAAAGGCAGTATTTATGTAATATGCCCCATTCAGATGGGTACACATTACCTGGATTTCCCATTATATTCACTAGAAATATTCCAGTTCAACTATATAACTACAGCAGTACTCGGAGGAGATTTCAGCTTGGTATTTTGCAAAAAAATGACAAAAGGATTTTTTGATAGTGATCAAATTGATACACTAGGATAAGAACTCCATGCAGTCTAATGTGCATATTAATATACAGAATTTGCAAAAGCCACGTATTGTGTTAGCTTTCAATGTCTACCACTCCCTTTTTGCTTAGGAATAATTAAAAACTCAAAGATTCTGGTCAGGAGAGAATCTCCTTTAATGAGTGCCATTCTTCTCTAGTACCATGGTATCTATAATTTTGTTTCAAGCTTCATATGACTGAGACTCTCTTTTTTTTTCCTGTCTGTGCTTAAAGAATCACACAACGGATAACTTTAAGCACCAAATCATTCTTGGTAGATTTCTGTGGAAGACTTAGTTTGTCCCCCAAATGCTTTGTGTGCATTCTTAGTGTGAATGGCTACCTGGAGTTGCTGTTCATTTGTGAGTCTTTGTGTTCTCGTTGACCAGTGTTCCCACTGCCTGATCAGCATTCTGAATGCACCATTGGTGTTCTGCAGTGAGAGAGTGGCAAGGTCATTTTAAATGTCTTTTGTGGGCAAGAGTCACTTTATATGTAAGATCCAAGATAAAAACAGATTTCCCCCATTAGTCAGCACCAAGAAGATAGTGGGTTGACACAATTTTGCCTTCCCCTGCCATCTGTCTCTTTATTTACTTTCTGTTTTTGACTTCATACCCAAAAGAAGGTGGGCACATTGGTACCCATGAACTTGAGGAAAACATTATAAAACCTGACCCTTGGCTGTGGATCTCTGCTCCTTTTGCTTGTAATTGTGTTGTATGAGTCAGCCTCTGCCTACTGCCTTAGTATCAATATTTTTTAAAAGCTGGGTTTATCCCAATGAGGAAAGCAATTATTAATGTGATCAACACTGTTGAAATCTTTCTTATTTTCAAATAATTCATAAGAGTTCTAAATGATACTTTGGGGCCTCTTATTATACTCTACATCAAACATGAGAGAGATAGAAGGAAATATGTGGGAATAATTCATAAGGCATTCATATACCACATAATATAGTTGTATAAATCCATGTAACAGGAGACTTTCTGGGAATAATTTTCATTGATTAACCTTTAGGTCAATTTGTTATTTTAAAATAACTTTAAATGACCTTGTTTCATATCTCTGACCCTCTGATTCTTCCAGTTTATTAATGATCAAAATAGTTAATTGTTTGATAGGTGCTAGATAATTTCTTCTAGTTATCTTGTTCTCTAATGATTTCTTAAACAACTGAACAGCACTTTAATGCAGTTTCTTTACATCTGTCACCCTTCTTGGATTTTTAAGGAGAGAAAGGAAATGGGAACAGAGCATTAATATTGTCTTTTTTAATGCAATAAATGAGATATGTCCAAAATCTGTACAGTTTATAACATTATATCAAGTATTGTATGTAGTGAATTATTTATTTTATTATAGAGAAAAATATAAATCATATGGAAAATATTTTTGTGAAACTCTGCTAATTTTAAATTTAGAGACACAATGTAAGACTTGGTGTTTTTACCTAATATTGTCAAATTTTAAAAGAAACAATACTAGGAAAAAGCTGTATGTTTGGACAGTTTGACTCAAAATGAAGAAGAAAATTAATCTGGATAATTAAGGCTAAATCATTTTACTTGAAATATCTTATTGTGGCAAATAATGTTGCAGCTTTTTTTCTTTTTCATTTTATTCTGCTAATGTAGATCCAGCCTTTATACAAATCCTAGGAATAACAACAAGAAAACAGAGCCCAAATATAGCAAAATAGAGTTAGATTTGTAGCATAAATCCAGCATCCTCTATTTAGGAAAGACTGACATAACACTAAAAGCCTGATAGAGATTCCATATTTATTTACTTCAGAATGCTGAATCAAGCTCAATGAAAAGTGATTTGTAAATTGCTTATTCAGTGAACTTGAATAAATAACTCACAAATCAATGTCTTACAAGAACTTGGTAACCAGCCTGTTTCATTTGAAGCCCTGCTACAGCCTATCGATCTCCTCCTCTAGATAATGTCAAATAGGAAAAACTGGTGTAGAAGCAGGTCATTCTACCTATTTGCCAAAAATATCAGTTCAATTCCAAAGGAGGGAAAAATGCAACTGGAGTTTTAAAAATACCCCTTCTTTTAAGCTACTACTACTGCCCTCAGAACTCCAGAAGAGGGACTTCTGACACCGACCCTGTGCTTTAGAGGGCCTGGGTCTAATTTTATACCATATTACTCTTCATAGAGCCACAGGGAAGCAGATATATCTACTCACAGGTCATGTTCTGTCCTTTGGGACCATGCTTCAAGTACTTGTGACCTAAGCCCACCTCCAGGACCTGCACAGCCTTTTTTTCAGGTCCATCCTTCTAAGCATGGACTTCATTGCACCTGAGTCAGAGATATGACCAAGTTGGGGTAACATACAAGGGGTGTGGATAGAGCTTGGACATGAAGGCTGGGATGTCCTCACACCCTGAGTGTGAGGTACCTAAGGGAACCAAACTAGAAGGAGAAACAAATTACTGGCCAAAGATACAGACTTGGAGCAAGGATTCTACATGATGTCACAATCCAGTGCATAATTCTGAAAAGTCCAAAAATTTCAAATTTGAACCTGGCCTTCCTGATTGTTAAAAGATAAAGTTTTTAAAGGTAAGAAAATACATTTTATTTAACATTATGTCATTATGTCATTATGTCAGTTTGATTTATAACTTTTAAATATTTAGACATTTGACATATGAGCCACCATTTGTATTCTTGCCCTAGGCTTACCTGCTACCCACTTTTATCTCTCTACTCTCCCTCACAACTAAACATTTCAAAGTTTTCTCAACTTGCTGCATCCCATTTGCTCATCCCCATTTTTCCCTTCACCTGATTTGGCCTCAGCAGTTACACCTTTAACAAATCTACTCTTGCTTATGTCATTCTTTACTCTTTGTTGGAAAAATCCAGTAAACATGATCTTCAGGCCTAATCTTGTTCTCTTAGCAGTATTCAGTATTATTGGAGGCTGGTTAAGTCCAAGATTGAGGCACCTGCAGGTGTGTGGGATGGTGAGGGCTTGCTTCCTAATTCCTAGATGGCAATCTTTTTGCTGGGTCTTTACATGGTGGAAGGGACAAGGGTGCTTTCTAGGGTTTCTTTCATAGGAGAAAAAATCATGTTTATGAGGGCTCTTCTTTCATCCCCTATTACCTCCCAAAGACCCCATTTCCAAATACCATCACACTGGGGACTAGGTTTCAACATATTAATTTTGAGGGGATACCGAGATTAAGTCTCTGGCAGCTCCACTCCGGATCTAATCCTAACATACATTCCCAACTTTATCCAGTATATGCCAATCTTTTACTTCTTCTCTAGACCGGGTTTCTCATTTTTTTAAATCCATGGGGAACCTTGAAATAATTTTCAGATTCCAGAAAACCATGTATATCAGTTGGAATATCTACAGCTCTCAGTATACTAGTCTGGACAGTAACTTGTAGACAAAATAATACAATAACAATTATCAATGCTTTTTAAAAAATCTTATTGAGGAATAATTGAAAACTAAAATTGTAGTATATTTAAAATACATAGCATTATTATTTGATATGTGTATACATTGTGAAAGGATTTCCCCCATTGATTTAATTAAGACATCCAACCATCCATATATTTACCCTTTACAAAATTTTTTTTGATAAGAAAATTTAAGTTCTACTCTCAGCAAATTTCAAATATACAATACAGTATTATCAACTATGGTTACCATGTTATATATTAGAACTTCAGCCCTTATTTCAAAGAGATGCATACTGACACACATAATAGTTAAATTATCAAAAGTTAAAGACAAGGAGAGAATCTTAAAAGCAGCAAGAGAAAAGCAACTTGCTACACACAAGGGAACCCCCTTAAAACTGTGAACAGATTTTTCAGCAGAAAATTTGTAGGCCAGAAGGGAGTGCACAGTAAATGAAAAGTGCTGAAAGAAAGAAAATTGCCAGCTAAGAACCCTTAACCTGACAAAGTTATCCTTCAGAACCGAAAGAAAGATAAAGAGTTTTCTAGACGAAAACAAACAAACAAACAAAAATGTTGAAGGAGTTTATCACTACTAGACTGGCTTTATAAGAGATGTTATGGGAGTTCTTCAAACTGAAATTAAAGGATGCTAACTAGTCCGAAAAGCATGTGAAAGTATAAAACTCACTGGTAAAGGTAAAGATACAGTTAAATTCAAAATACCCTAGTATTTTGAAGGTGGTAAGTAAACCACATATAACTCTAGTATAAAAGTTAAAAGACAAAAATATTAAAACTATAACTCCAATAATTTTTAAGGGACATGCAAGGTACAAAAAATGTAGATTGTGACATCAAAAACATAATATTTGGGGTGAGGATGTAAAAATGTAGAGTTTCTATGTGCATATGAAGCTGTTATCAGTTTAAAGTAGACTGTTAGAAATATAAGATGTTTTATGTAAGCAGAATAACTATGAAGAAAAAGCCTACAGTTGATACACAAAAGATAAAGAAAAAGGAATCTAAATATATCAATACAGGAAATCATCATATCACAATGGGAAAGAGCAATAAAAGAAGAAACAAACATAGTAATTCCAAAACAACTAGAAAACTATGAAGAAAATGGGAATAGTAAGTCCATACCTATCAATAATTACTTTAAACATAAATGAACTAAATTCTTCAATGAAAATGTATACAGTGGCTGAATGGATTTAAAAAAATATTCCCAGTATATGCTGCCTATAAGAGAGTCATTACAGCTTAAAAGACCCACACAGAATGACAGTAAAAGAATGGAAAAAGATAGTCAATACAAGAGTAAACCACAAGAAAACTGGAGTAACATATAATACTACAGATATAGAAGTAAAATAGAAAACGTATATCAGTCAAAATAAGCATTAATCCAAAGATTATAACAAAGGACAAAGATGGTCATTATATATAATGATAAAAGGATGAATCCCTTAAGAATATATAACATTTGTAAATGTTTATGCACTCAATTTTGGAGTACCTAAATACACAAAGCAAATATAAACATACAAATGAAGTGAGAAATAGTAATACAATAACAGTGTTGGACTTCAACACCCTACTTTGAACATTGGATAGATCATCCAGGCAGAAAATCAGTAAGGAAACTTTGGACTTCAATTATATGTTAGACTAGATTGACCTAACAGACATATACAGACCATTCTAACAACAGCAGAATACACATTCTTCTGAAGTACAGATGGAACATTCTCCAGGTAGATCATATATTATTCTATAAAAAAGTTTTAATTTAAGAAGACTAAAATCATATGAAACATCTTTTCCAACCATACTGGTATGAAGTTAGAAATCAGTTACAAAATGTGGAAAAATCTAAAAATATGTGGCGATTAAACAACATGCTTCTAAACAATCATAGGTCAAAGAAGTCAAAAGAGAGATAAAAAAATCTCTTGAGACAAATTAAAGTGGAAATACAGTATACCAAATATAATTGCATGCAGCAAAAGCAGTTCTGAGAAGGAAGTTTACAACAATAAATACCTACATTAAGCAAAAAGAAAGATCTTGAACAGCTTAACTTGACATCTCAAGGAACTAGAAGAGAAGAACAAATGAAACTCAAAGTTAGTAGAAGGAAGGAAATAACAAAGATCAAAGTGGAAATAAATGAAATAGAGACTAAACCCACAGTAGAAAAGATCAATGAAAATAAGAGCTGTATTTTTTAAAGACAAACAAACATTTAGCTGGACTTACCAAGAATAAAAGAGGTCTCATAAGTAAAAATTTTTTTAATTTTTTTAACGTGTATTATTGACAGAGAGAGAAAGAGAGAGAGAGCGAGCGCATGAGTGGGGGAGGGGCAGAGAAAGAGGGAGACAGAGTCTGAAACAGGCTGCAGGCTCTGAGCTGTCAGCACAGAGCCCGACGCAGGGCTCAAACTCACAGACAGCGAGATCATGACCTGAGCTGAAGTTGGATGCTCAACTGACTGAGCCACCCAGATGCCCCTCATAAGTAAAATTATTAATGAAAGAGACATTACCACTAATACCACAAAAATACTAAGTATCATAAGAGACAACTATGAACAATTATATGCTAACAAATTGGATAGTCTAGAAGAATAGATAAATTTCTAAAAACATACAACCTATGAAGACTGCATCATGAAGAAATAGAAAATCAGAACAGACTAATTACTAGTAAGGAGATTGAATCCATAAAGACCTCCCAACAAAGAAAAATCCAAGATCATGTGGCTTTGCTGGTGAATTTTACCAAACATTTAAAGAAGAATTAACACCATTTCTTTTCAACCTCTTCCAAAACATAAAGAAATGTGAAGACTTCCAAATTCATTTTACAAGGCCAGCATTACCCAGACACCAAAGCCATGCAAAGACTACAAGAAAGAAAATTACAGGCTAGTCTCTCTGATGAACATAGATGTAAAAATCCTTAATAAAATATTAGCAAATCAAATAGCAATACATTCAAAGGATCATACATCAGGATCAAGTGGGATTTATTCCAGGGATGCAAGAATGGTTCAACATTCACAAATTAATCAATGTAATATACCACATTAACAAAATGAAGTATAAAAATCATATAATCATTTAAATAGATGTGTAAAAAATATTTGACAAAAATCAACATTCATTCATGGTGAAAACTTCAACAAAGTGGGTTTAAAGGGAACATACTTCAACGTCATACTTAAACATCATATATGACAAACCCACAGCTAACATCATACTCAGGGTGAACAGCTAAAACTTCTCCTCTAAGAGTAAGAACTAGGCAAAGATGCCCATTCAAGCACTTTTACTTAACATCTTACTAGAAGTCCTAGTCAGAGCAATTAGACAAGAAAAAGAAATAAAAGGTATCATAATTGGAAAGGGAAGAAGAAAAATTTTCTGTTTGCAGATGATATGATATATTAAAAAGAACCCTAAAGATTCTACAAAAAAAACCTGTTATAACTTGTAAGCAACTTCAGTAAAGTTGCAGGATAGAAAATTAATATACAAAAATCAGTTGTGTTTCTATGTGCCAGCAATGAAACATAAGAAAGAAAATTAGGAAAGCAACTCCATTTACAGTAAGTAGCATCAAAAAGAATACAATACCTAAAAATAAACTTAACCATGGAGATGAAAGATCTTGTCAAAGCTCTTTTGAGTGGAAAATATTTTTCAGTGGATCTTTTTTATTTTGGATAATGTATTAGTCTACTCTCATGTTGTTCCACCTCTCCACAAGGATGTCAACTCTAATTCAAGTCAACAAATTAGTAAAGGGAATTTCAACTTTGGCTTTATTTAAAAATTTTATGTTTGATTTTTAAAAAGATATTCAGATAGACCAAAAAAATCTTATCATAAATTTACTATCAGATAGACCAAAAAATCTTATTATAAATTTATCCTCTATGAAATGCTAATAAGACCTGTTATGTATTATGGATAGTATATACAAGAATCATTGTGTATTTCCTTATTTAAATCTAAAAATGACTTTTTGTCCAAATTTTCCTTAGAAAAGTTAAGTTTATTGTTTTAAAAATTATTTTTTATATAGATTCAAAAACAATTAGGGGCACCTGGGTGGCTTGGTCTGTTAAGCGTCCGACTTCAGCTCAGGTCATGATCTCACAGTCTGTGAGTTCGAGCCCTGCGTCGGGCTTTGTGCTAACAGCTCAGAGCCTGGAGCCTGTTTCAGATTCTGTGTCTCCCTCTCTCTCTTCCCCTCCCCTGTTCATGCTCTGTCTCTCTCTGTCTCAAAAATAAATAAACGTTAAAAAAAACAAAAAAAAACAATTATAAACAAACTTACTAAATGTATTTTAAATAATTTCCTTGAGCCAAGATGGAATTTAACTTTTCTAATGATATGTTCTATAGATTTCATTTAGATAAAGGTCATAAATTGATTTTAATTAATATTATTTCAACAATGACAATTTATTGACAATGTTACATAGCAAAGCTACTAGACAAATCAGTATGAATAAAAAATATAGCTTAGCACAGTTTTATACAAGACTTTGAAGAAGATTTTTTTTTGGCCGAATCACATATCAGCTTCAAATATAGGCCTAGATAGTTACAAAATCTATAAGTACATTTATTGTTTTCTTGATCTATTTTAGAAGCCTGTATATATATATATATATATATATATATATATATATATATATATATATAAACTAAAAACAAAGAATGAAATTCACCTCATTCATGTAAATCATGTGCCTGTTTTTCACTTCAGAAATACAAATAAATGAGGTTCTTAGACTGAGCAATATTGTCAGAGAAAGGGCCCCTCACCTAGCCAGGTAGTTGTATTGAATGTGAGGGGAAAACTGAGCTTTTGTTCTGCAGTTCCTCCAAGTGGATTTCAATAAGACTAGAGACTTGCTGATAATCTCATTCTCAAATCCAAGTAGCATGGGAAATATTTCAAGATTTCCTGTTGAAACATGAGTTTTTCCCCCAATGATTCTGTTGCTTTTACAGCCAAACATCTTGTCATTTGAAGTCAAAACATTTTCTTGCAGAAACTTGTCCAACTGGTTCATGTAATGACAAATTTTTGCTAAGCAGGTTAGTCTGCAGCTATTCTTTATCACTCAAGCACTTAGTAAAACCTGGCCTTGTGGGTCCTTCTAAGTATTCCTGTGATTTACCTTTCAGCTTGCACACCCTGTAGAGATCTCCTCCTATGCTAAGTACTTGGATGTCTGTAGGTAGCAGATTTATATTTTCTACATTTCTAAACATTCTTGTGTAAACTGAATCTTTGTTTAATGAAGTTAACCATTTTTACAATGTTACCTATAATCTTTTTATTTCATGTTGAAGAGTTTCTGACACTAGTACCTCTCAGTGAAGTGGTAATTTGGGAGACAATATTAGAATTACCTTTATTTTCTTTCTTTCTTTCTTTCTTTCTTTCTTTCTTTCTTTCTTTCTTTCTTTCTTTCTTTCTTTCTTTCTTTCTTTCTTTCTTTCTTTCTTTCTTTCCTTTCTTTTTTATAATAGAGTCAGAACCCTTCATGTAGCTCATCATTGATGGGGCATCATCAACACAGATGCTAATAGTTTCCCAAGACAGGCCTTTTGTTTCTAGACATGATGGCACGACATTAACTAAATCTTGGCCTTTGCTCATTTGGGCAGGCTAAACGCAACAGAAAATTTTCTTAAATTTCACCACCATTTAGAAATCATACAAATTCTACAACATGACATTTACTAATGAAATGTGTTGATTGATCACCCTGTAATGGGAAGCTGTTGTTCTTTAGTTTATTACCCCAAAGCTCTTCAGCATCATGTGACATATCATCAATATAACAACTTATCATACCATGTAATATGGGACCTTTTCAATTTCTCATACTGCAACTTGTCAGCATTTTCATCATTATATATTTATATGCTGGTATTAATAGATTCTCACCAAGTGCATGGTGTTTTTTCATTTTTCTGGGCAATGAGTTCTGTTACTAAATAATTGCTTCCTGAGTCTTTTCACTAAATGTGACTTTTTTAAACAAAGTTTTACTCTAAAATAAATATTTTGGTTTTGTCTAAAATAACCCCTTTACTTGTCAAATGGCTATGATTTGTACTTGTGTCTTTTTAATTTTCCTGCAGCCATTGATGTGATTTGCACAGTGGAATACAATTTAGATAACCAACCCATGAAAAATTCATTGATAAGTAGTTTTTAGTGTAGAAATGAATTTATTTTGTATCTCTTCTCATACTAATACAGGGAAATGACTTAGAAGCATTCGTATACCTAGGCCTAGAATCTTACTTATCCACTTCACACTCTGTCTTCAAAAATTGCCATGATGGAATATCAGACATTTTAGAAAACATAAATACTGATGAAGTGTAAGACAATGAGACTACAAAATAGTTCACCATTAACCTTTGCAATCCGTATTTGCAGCATTTACAGCAACAACAAAGCATCATGAAATAAACTGAGTTATGACACCTAAAATACCTTCTTTAGAATAAAAGTTACTTTGCAATTTTCTGTTACACCCGTAGAGTTCAGTCAGTCCTCTGAGGCAATGGTTAACACAGAAGAGGAAAGTGCGGGAGACAATTTTGGAGGAAGAGGCTGATGTCATCAGAGATCTACCAGCCTCCCTTTGGTGTACCACAGTGTTCACCATTTGTCAGTGACCTCCCCTAACTCGTGAAACAGCTGAGAATGTACTCTACCAAGTGACACAGTATGACTGCATACTGTCAGATGGAGCTGCATGACTGCTGATGGCATTTCTACTGGGGCCACTCAGTAAATAGCCACCACTGCAAGTGCTAACAATGTGTGATGTGTGAAGTTTAAAAAAAATCTTCCCCACTTTTCCCCAATCTAATGAGACCCCTGGTGACATCTTATAGCATCCTAAAATTCAGTGGAAGCTCAGATGAAAAATCTTCTTTAGTTACCCTGATTTATTTTATTTCCTAGAGTGCACAATGTTCTTTCCATTTCATGCTCATCACATTATCATTTCCTTTGTATGAAATGCCTCTGCCCCATTGACTCCTAGACACTCAAGACTCCAAATTAGTTCAGATTCCTCCATTAAAACCTTTCACTGTTCCCTATCCTGCCATTCATAGCACTTACCACAGTTGTACTTGAATAATTAATAATGTCAGAGGTGATTTACCATCATTCTCTTCTACTTAGATATAAACAGTATGATGGGAGGGCCCATGTCTTTTGAGGTAACTGCTAAATCTTCACTCCCTAGTATGGTCAAGGTCTCCAGAAATAATGCTTACCTTAGCTTTTGTGGCTTAGAATTTACTGAGCAAATATATGAAGAAAATTAATGAACAAGCTGAAGCCACGGGACTCTAATAAGTGGTGGGCATGAAAACTAGGGCAGCACAATAGATTGTACAGCTGGTCCAAGATTTTCCGTGAACACTCAACATGCATTACACAGTAGGAAAGCTAAGAAGACAAGGAAGATGACCCAAAGGAATCTCATCAGCACCACATCAAATTTTTGTTTTAAAAACTGAGTCGTTTAGGGCATAAATTACTATAGAATTTTGGAAGTATAGTTGGAGCTTCAACTTCATGTGACATAAAGTATTCTTGATTATCTGGCATGAAATTCCTAATGCTTCTTATTTGGATCAGCCCTTGTTGAGTGAATTTTTTTCTCAAAATTGTAGGAATACAATGACTTACTGAGCAAGGAGGCAATTGTCTTTGTAACAACACTGGTTCTAAAAGGAGGGCCTTGGCCCCATTTTGGCCATGAGCTGTACCTTCTGCCTCCAAAAGTCATATACTCCTTTCCTGGGGAATATGAATTGAGGTAATAAGTAGAAGCAAATCAATGGGCTCTGAGTTCCAGTACTGTGTGTATATTTTATTTTTAATGATTGCAGTGGGAGTTTTTAAAATTGCTTCCATGCAAAGGCCTTCTCTGGCACAAGGTAAAACTCCAAGCTAAGCAGTTATTAATCTCTTCCCAGAGATACTGCTCAATAGTAATATAAAAGACTGCTCTTGTACTTTCTACACCCTGCACCAAGTTTAAAAAAAGGATTTTGGAGTTAGAGGGTGAATTTGAGACTTCTAGATTCGTGATGAGTAAGAAGTATTTCCTTTCACTAGACCATAAAAAGGAACATGAGTTGGGGGCTTAGATCAGGCTTTTGAATCCAGGTTAGTCCAAATTCTGTTTCTGGATTTTTGTTCGACCTTGGTAAAAGCATACTATTTGTCCTTTCTGTTTTATACCATTAGAGAACTAGTACCAGTGGAAGAAAACACATACAAAGACATTCCTAACAAGGCATGTAAACTTTCACTTTAAGGCATGCCTCGGTGGCTCAGTCAGTTAGGTGTCCCACTTCAGCTCAGGTCATCATCTGACAGTTTGTGAGTTCAAGCCCCGCATCAGACTCTGTGCTGACAGCCTGGAGCCTACTTCAGATTATGTGTCTCCTTCTCTCCTTCCCCTCCCCTGCTCATGCTCAGTCTGTCTCTCTCTCTCTCTCTCAAAAATAAACAAACATTTAAAAAAATTAAAAGAAACACTTTTGTTCTAATACATATAATATTTTCCATTTGTTGTGATTTTTCAAGTAGAAGAAAAGTAGTCTAAGAAACATTTTTCTGTACATCTGTTCTTTGAATTTATCATTCAAACTCAGCAAAAATTTCAGCATCATAAAACAATAAACTAAGGAAACATTATGCCTCCAGTGAAAACTTGAACAATTCTATCTGTTGCAGGAAAACATAAACTCACCTTTTACTCCTCCAAAATTTAAAGCCTCAAAAGACCTTTATAAAAATGTAACACTCATATTTCAACAAGCTATTAACCAAAAGTTGGTTTTAGTAGAGAATGTGTGGTGGCAATAGTGTACTGAAAGAATGGTTCAGTCAGTGCAAACTTGCTTTATTTCTAAATGCCTGGGTCAGGCACTACATGAAAAAATCAGCTAATCAGTGTGTGATTTTGACAGAGACAATTACCCCACACTCTGGTGTTTAACTTGGGTATATCGTTGGTTGCTTTTCATAGGCAGAGAATTTGGTTCGCCTCCAAATGATTGCTTTTATTTCTTCAAGTGTTACTCATGGAAATCAGGATTCCACAGTTTAGTTATGAATTCTCAGAAAATAAACAATAAGGAACTTTCCACTTTAGAACAGATAATTTATAGTCTGAAACCAGAATCAGCCAGGACAGAAATAGCCCTTAATATTAACGTATTACAGATTTCATTATTTCCTATCAAGTGCATTTCCCTAGGATCATCAGATTAATGAAGTATATTTCAAGAATAGGCATTACCACACTAGTGAAAGAGTAAATTAATCGAATGTGTGGACACATTCAGCAGAGATTATATTCTGAAAGTAGAAGGCATTTTCCTTCAAACTTTCTCTAACTCACTTCTCCCAGGAAACATATGAAAAGAAACTGTGTATCAACATTTTATGAAAGGAAATAACTTTAGGTTACATCTGATTTTTCCATTCCTTTATTGCTTTTTAAAATTTCAAGTTGCAAGACAGGTAAAAATTTCAAGATTCTACAAATGTCTATTTTTTTCTACTGCCTGGAGAGAGGGAGCAAGTATTGGAAAGATTATGAATACTTGTGTAAATATCTTGATGAACAGAAGGGTCTTGCAGGGCAACCAGAAAACAACTTGATGGTTTTTTTTTTCCTCCCACCACTCAAGCCTTTTATGTGAGGTTAACACTTAACTTGCCCTTTGAATTCTTGGGCAAACCCATGACTTTCCTGGTCACTTGCTGATAATGAAAACTCCCCAGCCACTTCAAGGCACAGATCACGGTCTCATTTCCATAATTAATATGTCCAGTCTGGTATAATAATTAACACTCCAAATTTATTTTTAAGTTAATTGCTCCCTCCTTGTATCTACCCAGGCTTGCATCCTATAGTGGCAAATGAGGGAAAAGGCTTAGCGAGATTCTCTCAATCCCAATATAGAAATTCTATCCCTTTGTTCATCTTTCTGACAGTTTTTGATCCTCCTATGGTTGGAATCTGGATGGGGGCAGAGGAGGTAAATTTAAGAGAGGAAGAAAGTTTTACTTGCAGAAATCGTTCAAGATTTGGTAACAACCCTCTGGCCTTGGCAATTTTTTCTGGCGTGTTACTTTAGTGAGCTCCCTGGAGACGCCTTCCCTTTGGGGACCTCTCATCGCAGTGACTTTGACAGAGGTAACATATATTTCTCAAACTGCTTCTTTGTAATGTCTTCTAGAGTCCTTCTGCCTCCAGCAGGGTACCACCAGCTTCTTTCTGCTCAACTTCTTTTATCCCTCAAGGCAGAGTCTTAAAAAGGCTCATGTTATCTCTGTTACAGGAGTTCCACTGTTGGTCCAGAGGAAAGACTCATCCCTTCTGTCCTGAGAAGCACGGAGACCATCCCTACTGGCTCTGTTCTCAGGTGCTTGGCCAGCCACAGCTTGTGAATCTTGATTCCTTAGGTGTGAGGTGACAACCTACACACTGTGACTCCTCAGGCTCTGGGAGCACATATCAGACCCTCTGAGTGATGCCTGAGAAACCCCTTTTCCTAGGAATGTGGTAGGGAACAGGCAACTCTGACTTCTCCCCCTTGGGAGGGAATCTCGCAAATACCAGCTCCTTGCAAAAGTTCCACTTTCCTCCAACCTTCTTCTCAAACCCCCTTTTATGTGCTAAATAGGGGTAAGAGATCAATAATCACAAAACTTGTTTTTGGTCATCTCCTCTGAAATCTTGCATGTTTATCTTGTACCTCAATTAGGATGTTATGTTTATTATTTTGGGGCTTCAGCTCATTTCAACATCCTGTTAAGTCTGGCTCTCATTAGAGATGATAGTTTAGGTTTTTGTATAAATAATCAACAATTTCCAGGGTCTATGTTTATCTTTTTCCTTTATTGTTCATGGAAGCCAAGAAAGAGTAGCTCAGCTCACCCCAAAAGGACCATTTTGAAGATGTGGCAGTTATCTTTGGTGTTACCAGACTTTGTTTTTTGGGACTTTGTTCTACTCTTTCAGATATTTCTATTCTTAGTTCTCTTCCAAAACTTTTTACTTATTTAGTAAATATTAGTCACTTTAAAAATAAACCCATTGTAGTTAACTTAAAAACAAACACTTGGGTTCTAGACTCCATTCTTTTCAGATTTCACTGGGACTTTAGTCATCATTTAGTTATTCTTTCTGCTTTATGTCAATAACACTATCATTCAGGGAGTCTCTCTACTGAGCCTGCAGACTGCTTTCCTCCCTCTCTTCCTTTCCTCTCTCTTTTCCTTCTTCTTCCTCCCACCCTTGCTCCCTCCCTTCCTTTATAACTATATGTATTGAGTATTTGCTATGTGCTGGGCATGATACTCAGGGCTTAGGTCTCTCCCATTCTATAAAAACAACACACACACACACACACACACACACACACACACACACACACACACACCCCTTTCCTTGATCTCAAGCTCTCCTTTAGCTATTACCTTCCCTCCCTCCTTTCCTTTTTATTTGCACACATTGTATGCCATGTATTTCATAGCCCTGAGGTCTCTTCTTGTATTTCTTTTGGGTTATCTTTCCTTTAAGGCAGACTCCTATTTTGGCTTCAGAATAGTTGTTCCTTTTCAATAAGAGGCCCTTCCATGTTCTGGGGGTGCTCTCATATAGGTGGTATGACCACGATCTCTGTCAGCTTCTTGAAGGCTTTAATTCACCTGATGTGTATAATGACTAGAGGATCCACTTTTAAATCCTGAAGTTCAGCATCATTTTCTGCATTTTTAGGCACATGGAGCAAAGATGCAAAGTTGCAGCACTGTTTTGGGGCCACTGACACTATTTCAAGCTCTATTTTTTAGCTCAGGGATACCAGCCAGCCACATCATTATGTGGAATTAATGCGACATATTTAAAAACAAAACAAAACATTCCCTGAGCCCATAACCCTCTCCAATTTTTGGCATATTTCTCCGCTCTTTCATAACCAAACTTCTCATAAGTCTTGTTCATGCTCTACTTTCTTGCCTCTCATTTACCCTTTAAATGCTTTATGATTTGGCCTGTGTACTCACCCCTCTATTTAAACTGCTTTCTTGCTGAAGTCTTTATTGGCAAATCTACCAAGTCCTTTTAATTCTATTTTATATCTTGGCAGCATTTGGCACTTCTGATATTGGTTGCTTCCTACTTATAGAAAAACAATCCTTTCTTTTGTCTTTCACCCCCTCCTCATTTATTTTTGTGTTCTTTCTCCATCTCTTTTGGAGGCCTAGGCCTCTGACTCTGATCAAAATCTAGGTTTTCGTAGAGGTTTTTCCACTGTTGTATCACTTATCTTCTCATCCTAAACTCTCTAATGCACAATTTCATCCCCAAAATTTAGCCATCATCTAAAGGTCTCCCAAATCTATCTTCTTAGATGGCTCCTCTGAACTCCAGTCTCTCCTACTCAGCTGCCTATTGGATATGTCTACTTGGATTTCTCAAGGAAACTTTAAATTTGTATCCAACACTGAAACTCTTCCGTCTCTTATGCTTTTATTCTTTTTTGTCCTTTATCAGTGAAAGATACCATCCTCTTCACCTCATTGTTCAGGCCAGAAATCTAACTCCTTTTTCTTACACCCATTTGCAATCAAAGCCCAAGCCTTATTAGTTCTGCCTTATTTACTGTTGCTCAGATCTATGCAATTTGTTATTCCTGTTCTCATCCCAGCCGTGGCCATTCTGGACCTTTTCTTGGCTTACTGCAGCAGCTTCTCAGTTCAATTCCACGACTCCCATAATGCCTCTCCTTCTGGACATACTCATGTTGTAGCCAGAGTGGCCTTCCAGAACCTGCTAGCTTTTGCAGCCCCTTCTGTGGAAATGCCCCCTCCAACTACATGATGATCAGCCTCTGTGGCCCTATGTTTCTTACTTATTACAAAAAATTTCAAACAGAATGGATATCTGGGCCAATCTGATACTTTGGGGGGGGGGGATGGGATTTGGGTTAACACTAAGAACTTCTAATTTATCTTTATTAAATGTTTTAACTGGAAGAATTTACACATGTGATAGTTATGAGGCAGTATCTTCTGCCATATATACAAGGAAGCAATGAATCTAGCTCATGGAGAGAGAAAGAAGAAGTGTATATACAGAAAGGGGCAGAGGTAAGACCTCATTGCCCCAGAAAGAGAGAGAAGCATGCTTGGCTTTGGAATTCCTAGCATCAGCCCTGCATAAGGCTTAGCCAGTCTTTCAGGTTCATGATTTATCCCTGAGTCTATAATTTCATATAATGCATCTGAGATTCCCCAGCTGGTATGCTGAAGATGTGTGCTTCAATATTGACCCATCAAGCCCTCAGGGCAGCTCAAGTCCCCAGGCTGATTGCTTCCTGCCACAAGCAGTCTCGTCTCTTTTCTCTAGGGTGTTGTATAAATATTATTATTTTCTGTCTATGCCAGGATATGAAAAAGGTTGAAAAGCACTATAATATATAGTTAATAAATTTTTCCTTTTTGCTTAAATCAGCTCAAGTGGGATTGTGTTTTACCACTGAGAGCTTTGACTAAGACATCTTTCCAAAATGTAGATTGGAGCTTATTTTTTCTTCTATGTAAAATCTTCCCTAATATCTTGGGGGTTTAATTCACACTCCTGGTGTAACATATAAAGAAAGAAGATACTGTTTTCTATGGAAAGTATGTTAGACTTCCTAAAAGAAAGGAGATACTGTTTTCTGTGGAAAGTACGCTAGACTTCGTAAAATTGTGGGTCTTTGTACCCACCAAGCCATGTATTACAACATTCCCCCCACTCCTCTCTCCCTTTGCTTGGTTTATACCTACTGCTTTTGACACTGTTGTTATTTTCAATTGAGGTGGCATGTGGTTTGGAAAGTCTTCTTCTAACTCACAAATTAGATGTTTTGTGCCTTTGGAGAGGTCTATGCAATAAGCTTCTATTTGGCTATATCATACTGAATGGTAACTTCCCATTTACTTTCCTAATCCCTGCTTGACAGCAGAGTCAGTGTCTACTTTATTGATTATGGTGCTCCCAACATCTACCACATGGGAGGTGAACAAGCAATGTTTATTGTGGGAGCAACTCTACTGACAAACCTTGGATTTGTCCTCAATTTTTCTTCTATTCCCTTTCAAAATGATTCTAAATATTCTCCATCCTCTTCAAGCCCTCTTCTCGCCTCTACCCCTTATATAATCCCCTTTCTTATTCAGTGGAGGACTTGAGGCTGCCATATGTATCCTTCTTCCTCTCCTTATCCTTTCATGCACACTTTCCTCTACTCTCTAAGAATAAGACCCCACTTGCTATTCACAGCCACATCCATTTCCACTTCCCTCAACCTAATTCATTTTCACCTCTTTAAGGACAGCCATCGTCTTTCTATATCTATCCTTAAAATCTTTATTGACTTCTTCCCTTAAGCCTGTAAATATATCCAGTTCTTCCATCTTAAAAAAATTGAGATTTTTTTCCTCTGGGAGTACTAAATTTCTTGGAATTTTTTACTTGTTCTCAGTGATTTTATATTATTTTGCTATGCAATTCCTTCCACATGGAATTAGCCACTCTATCTACTGAAATAACATCTTAACCATCAAGGTGCATCATCGCCACCATTGCATCCATGAAGACCTTCTTGAAATCTTAACTGGATGTAAGAATTTTACTCTACCTTTCCTGAGTCATTAATTAAAATCCAATTTCTATTATAGTTCTTTGTGTGTATTTGCCTCAACACCTAAACCATAGCTCTAACTCAACACATCCAAAGCTATAACTTAAATGCATTGAAAGTGAAGACTGTATCTTACTCATTATTGTGTTTTCACAGTATCTAGAATGAAATTGAAAGGTAAGGCACATTGTATAACAACAATATTAAGAAATATTTAATATTATTTACTTTTTTCTGTCATTTTTATGAATTTATTCAATTTGCATAATAATTGTTGAAGTTGCTATTATCCCATTACAAAAATAAAGCAGGTTGAAAAAGCATATATTTGTCATAATGAAGATGGAAGCTTAAATCTCGACTCAGCTACCCACTGGCAGTTAGATCTGGAAAGTTATTTAACCTCCCTGAGTCTCATCTGTGGTGAAGCCTTGTGTCATGAGGTTGTTATAAATATTTAAGGAACTAATAGTGCCTGCCATGTACAATTTACTTAATAAACATTAATTCCCTCTTTCTCTCCTTTTGTACACACAGATACTCAATAAATAGCTGTTGAAGTAAGTTGAATATCTCTGTACGTGGGTATTACCACAGATAGGGCTAAAGAATATGTTGTTCCCATGTGGCTTCTAAATTGCTGATTTAGTCTTGAAATATAGTTTTTCCATGTCCTACCTCTAGAATTTTATTGAACCTTCATAGGAGATTCAGTGATATGGAAAGAATGGAGTAGATGAGGTAGCACTATGTCTCATCATTCCTTTAAATAATCAAGAAGTGCACCGATGATAGAAGCCAAAAATAGAAAACAAAAACATCAAGTTCATATTTCTAGTATGATGATGTTTCAGTTACTATGGCTATATAATAAATCATGCAAAATATATTTGAATGAAACAACATTTATTATGTCTATGGACCATGAGGGTTAAGAGTTGGGGCAGGGCACAAAGGGGACAACTTATCACTCTTTCACAATGCCTGGGGCCTCAGTTGGAAAACTCCAAGGGTGGGGGTTGAAATCAAGTGGAGTTGTGACTAGCTATTGGCTAGAGTATTGAACTCTTTATATGTTCTCTCCATGTTGGATAGTATGGTCTTGCATACTGCATGGTGGCTGGGTTTTCACAGTGACTGGAGACAAAGAGGGAGGGTGAAGATAGAGATCTAGAAAGAATAAATAGAGACACCCTACCTCTTGATTGAAGTGTTTATTTCAGATTGTAAGAATATGTAATATGTGATGTATACATTGGTGCAACCATCTTGGGAAAATATACTCTGCCACAGAAGATACCTATATCTGTACCTGGCATTTCCATAGCCCATTACTAAGATTATTAAATGTACACTTCAAATTGTAACTTTCAAGGGATAAAATTATAAAAATCAAGGTGATGCCTTTGACCAATTTTTATCTTAAAGCTGACACTTTAATACATCTAATAGTTGATCCAAGTACAATTTAAAAAGGCAAACTTCATTTTAGAAAGTGGGCAAAATGAGGGGTGCCTGAACGGCTCAGCCAGTTAGGTGTCCGACTTTGGCTCAGGTCATGATCTCACAGTTCATGAGTTTAAGCCTCACACGTTGGGCTCTGTTCTGACAGCTTAGAGTCTGGAGCCTGCTTCGTATTCTGTGTCTCTCCCTCTTTGTCTTCCCCTCCCCCGCTTGTACTCTGTCTCTCTCAAAAATAGATAAACATTAAAACATATTTTTGAAAAAAGTGGGCAAAATGATAGAAAGGGGAAATGATTCTGATGCCTTTTTAGTCATCAAGAATCAGGTACTTCAGCAATTATTATCTGCTTTCCCAAGGATGTCTCCATTCCCATTTCTTTCCCAAGAATATATTTTCTTTTCCTGAATATTTTCAAGTATTAAATGAAATAAAAGAGTTGAAATATTTTTGGCACTAAATTTGACATCATTCTTCTAAAGCCAAATATTACTTTTTAGCTTTAAATTAAAATGTCAAAACTCTACTTCTTAATCTTTTTGGAACATCTGTCAGAGGAGCAAAGAAAAATACTCTTAAGGTCACAAAGTCAGATTATAATCAGATAAAAAATCAGCCGAATTCAGGGGTGCCTGTGTGGCTCAGTCAGTTAAGCATCTTGACTTCAGCTCAGGTCATGATCTCATGGTTTGTGGGTTCAAGCCCCACATCTGGCTCTGTGCTGACAGCTCAGAGCCTGGAGCCTGCTTCGGATTCTTTGTCTCCCTCTCTCCCTGCTACTCCTCTAAGTACTAAGTACTCCAATAAGTACTAAGTAATGTGCATGAGTGAAATAAACATTACAGGGTTACATAATTTCAATCAGGAGAATTGAGCTATGGGATAAGAGAAGATTGGCAGCAGGTCCGCTAACCTGACATACAGAGTTCAAATGTTTAAGCAGAACTTATAGCATGGAAAATCAAGGCACATATAAACCAGATCCTTTGATGACAGCCATTAACAGTAACGGGGCCTAGTCTGCATGGAAAGGACCAAGAATTTTAAGCATTGTTCAAGTGTAACGTCAGGTAGAGATGAGGACATAGGTAACAAGAGTCACCTTTGAGTATCAAAGGATGATGACAGCATCACTACATTTCTGAAATTCTCAAGTCTTTATGATCCAAGAAAATGAGGACCTCCTGGGTGATTTATGGGATATTTTGTCATGAAATTTATTGCAGGACGTTTAGGACATTTATCTTCTTGCTTAGCTAAAGATCTTAGGCTTTCTCTATATTCTCAAAACTAAACACACACATGTTTTGCTACTTTGATAAACAAATAAATGCTGAGCTAACATTTTAGACAAAAGAGATGACTGGAGAAATACAGTGGTATATAGGTGGGAAAGGATGCACAAACTAAAAAGAAAGAGAACAAGGAAATAAGTGAAAATTCTCTTTTCAGCTATAAAGCACTAAACAGATACAAATATAAAGGTAGTGGTAGTATATATAATATTGTTATTTGGATGGCAGGTTGGATACAAGAGAGCAGTGCTGTGTGGAAGAAGGTTCTGAATTATTCACAATAAATCTTTTTTGAAGTAAGTTTTTAACTGACTTCTAAAACATCCCTGCATAAGGAATACATACATTTTTAAAAGAATGACCAGGGGTTAAAGGATTTATTTTCCATTTAGCTCCCTGTGTCAGTTTTCTGAGTCATTATTTTCCCACAGTTATTTTAATGTAGACCTTAATGGGTTCTACTCCTAATCAGCTTTTCATGGAGCAATCTAAAGCCAGGATTACAGGGCACACATATCACAGAAAAGGGTCTCTTTGTCCCAGAGCAATACATAGGTAGATATTAGAAAACTATGAATTAAAAAGAATAATTATTAAATGTAGCAATTATGTAGCCGAACTAATTACTGTTCAGGTATTTCGTACTTTTGTCAAATGATTGAGGTTTCAAATGATTACCTGTCTTGAGTGTAGTTGTTTAGTAACTAAACTAGATTAAAAAATAATTTTTATGGGTGCCTTGGTGGCTCAGCTGGTTAAGAGTCGGACTCTTGATTTCGGTTCAGGTCATGATCTCAGGGTTCATGAGATCTAGTCCCACCTCGGGCTTTGCACTGACAGCACAGAGCGTGCTTGGAATTCTCTCTTGCCTTCTCTCCCTGACCCTCCCCCACTTGTGCACTCTCTCTCTCTTCCTCTCTCAAAATAAATAGATAAAGACTTAAGTTTGTTTTTTTTTTAAAAAAAACAAATCTATGAAGTACCAGCTTGGCTCTTACAATGTGTATTGTAACACCATCACTGCATTTCTAACAACAGGAAAAGACACTGAAGTAAAAGAAACCCAGAGCAAGCGGGACAGAGCTCTGACTCCCAGTTCTGGGTCTTAGTAGCTATAAAAATTTGGGCAGACTGCATAACTTCTCTGAGCCTCATTTTTCTCATCTAGAAGTAAGAAAACTTGTTCTTTTTTTATATCTTGAGGTTTTAGAAATAGTTGGATTGAATCAAGTAGGCAAATAAGAATGTATTTTGTAAACAGAAGCCTAGGCTCTAACCCTATGGATACATTAGGGACATATGTAAGCTTCATCTGATCCTGTTTGACTTAAGTAACAATCTCTCATTGTTCAAATAACTTCCAAAATTTTTCCTCTCTCTGTAAGTTGCACTAAATTGATGAAGAAACATGAATCACTTTTATTCAACAAATTTGTACTAAGTGAAGTTCATGTCCCAGGGGAATAGAGCTCACATGACTACACACAACAAAAATATGAAGATTGCTATTAATAGGTAAGATATATTTGACATATACAATATGAGAAATACATGAGCTCATGTTTACTTCTGCACCTGATTGTCTTTATGTCTATTTTCTAGCTCTTAATAAGGTTCCCTGATTTCATTTAGGTCTTGGGGACAAGGACTATGTGTCATATGCTAGCCTGGTATAATTTATTTAATCATATAAAATGCACGTTCTCATTTTCAAATGAGTAAAGTGCTGAGAAAATAGCATTGGCCATGTTACATATAGTAAAAGTGTGGATGCTAAGAGCCAATGTAATTTAAGCAAATGGATGTTTATAGAGTAGCAAAACTAATGGTTTCTGACAGTTGCTCTGGCCTTTATCTTAACCTCTATTTTCCCAGTTACAAATAGAAAGTAGGATATCTAAGCTGCCCTGGAGGGATGCTAAAAATGTATTATGAGTATCATCCCTAGAAGTGGAAAACCTCAAGTTTAATCTTGATAATAAATTTTGGATCTCTTTTTTGTTGTCCATTTACAATAGCCAACATGTGAAAACCTTTGTATCTTCTTCACCTAGAGATATATCAAAGGGTCAGTATTCTAAAATAGAATAGACCCCTTTAGACTTTGAACATATAAAATATGAAAGTGGAATATATCATTATTTAAGGTTTGGAAATGTAATTTATCAGTACATTACATTTGTATTGAAAAACAACAAAACAACAATAAATGCCCTAAGAAGGAGGACTCTTGGCTTGATCCAGTGAAGTTGGGCAATGTAATGTCTCTAGTCCCTAGTTGATTCTGATAAAACAAGACTGTATGAGAACATGGGGAGTAAATCAGCTGATTTTTTTACTAGCCCTAAGATCTATGATTGTTAAGATTATAATAATGATGATATTCACCAATGACTTAGAGGCTATTGGGGTAAAATTCCGTATCATAAGAATGCTTAATATTCTTCCATCAGAAACCACTAAAATATCCTGAAGTTATATTTTCTGTGTCAGGTTAATGCATTTAACAAGAACCTATTAACTGTGTGCAACACGCTGAGTGTTCTCTGAGACCCTCAGGGGAAGGAGCAGGGAAATGAAGATGAGTAAGTCACAATGGCTGCTCCAGGGGGTATTTCCAATTTATAGGGCAAATAGGCACACAAACAAATAATTACAATAGAGTATACTGAGTATGATAGTGGCCATTTGCATAAAGAACTATGAGCCGAGCAGGAAATGAAAGGCTCTGGGATAAGGTTAATAGAGCAGTTATGACAAACCTTAAGGCAGTTGATGCAGCATTGTAATATGATGGGTGTGCCACTGAATGAGGAGCCAGAACACCCAGGTTCTGTTCTTACCTACTTCACTTCCTGTCAACTCTGCCTACACACCTGGTAACCTGGAGCAAATCTCTTACTGTTTTCATCTAGAAAATGAAGGGGTTTATGCTAGCTAGGCAGTTTCAAATTCTTCTCAAGTGCTAAAACTCTGTGACTCTGGCAGAAACATCAGTTGTTTATCCGATAGTTACTCTCTCTCTTTCCTAACAAAGAATCTTAATCTTATTTGGGGTTACAACATATTCAGGTAAAAACCTGATATCCCAGCTGCCTTTATTTTTTTAAATAGGGGTGACCATGTGACACATTCCAGTCAATAGAAACAATATAGAATGTTTTAATTTCCTGATATAGACACTACTCTTCCTCCTTCTCACTTCCTTCTTCTTCCTGCCTAGAATATAGCACAGCACAACAAATGCAAATGCAGCATTAGATGGAAGGGTCCTTAATGGGTCCCTTAACAGCTTCATTGGCCCTAAAATACCTATTTACAGACTTGTTATCTAAGTAATATTTGTAACCTGGCTTCTATTACAGGCAGCTAGTATCAATCCTAAGTGATACAGATACCCAAGCTTTAATGTCATAAGATGATATATTTAGAAGGTGGGCTAAATTATATTCAACATGACATAGTTCATATATTAATATCTGAATATGTGTGTATATGTGTGTTTGAACGTGTGTGTGTGTGTGTGTGTGTGTGTGTGTGTGTGCATGCGTGCGCATATCTGGACACTTTATAAATTGTAAGTCAATGATTCCCAGATTTATATTCCCCACTCAAGACTTCTGTACAACTCTAACCAATTGTCATTTTCATATATCTTCTTGAATGTCTTAGAGCTTCCTCTAACACAAAATAATCTAAAGCAAACACTGAAAGTACACACTTCCAAATCCAAGAGTTCATTTGATATTTGCCATCTTTCTTTTGGCATTTCCACCCAATCAGATACTTAGGCCAGAGAAGTTGAAGTTAGTTGTGACATTATCTACTCCTACACAAGATGTAGTGAAAAGTTTCTTACATCTTCTCTCATTGTACTTGATATTTAATTTCTTTAGGCTTTGTTTTTCTCATTTGCAAAGTGGACATAATAAGGTCTGTGGTAGAGGAATGTTTTGAAGATGAAATTAGTTAATACATGTACAGTATTAGATGAATACCTGACACATGCTAAAGTGTTCAACACATATTTCTTATTAGTAATATGGGAATTACAGTTGTTCTGCATTTACACACTTTGATATTGGTGAATATTGATAGATGTATATTTTTTATTTGTTTCAATATACAGTATGAGTATTGTGAGAGTCCAGTCTCTCTGTATATACTTTGATATATACCTTGGAAGTAAACTGAAAAATTAATGGATGAACCTTCATTCATGCAATAAATATTTAATGAGCACTTTCTGTAGGCCAGGCACTCTTCTTTGCATTGAATATACAATGGTGAACATGTAAATTCCATAATAGAACTTTGAAATTCCATGTCTGCTTCCTCACCATCAAAGTAAAATGGTTGAATTAGAAGTAGATGTTGTCTAATTTCTTATGGCTAGAAGCATATCTAAATGTATAATTATACAAAGGGGTGTGCTATCAGTGGAATGACCAAAAACCTGGAACATGGGAACCCATGAATGCTAAGCTGTGTATGGCCACAGTTTAATGTACACTAGAGAACCAATAACAGAATTTAACTGGCACCAGAAGAGTTATACTTTAAGAAGTTTAGTTGGGAAGAATTGAGAAGGTGGATTGGATTCAGGAGTTTCACAGGAAGAGATATCATTTACCTGAAAATAGGAAATGGTGATTAGCAGTGTACCTGGAAGAGGTAAGGCCTCTAGCCCTTCTGGAACTATACAATAAGGTAGTTTATGGAATAGCATGTGAAATAGAAAACTCCTCTAGATCTGGGCTTGTTTGAGGGAAAAAAAGGGTTGTGTGTTATGTGTGTATAAAGAGAAAGATATGTGTTATTAAATAATTTCCAAACCCGGAGCCCAAGTGGGAGGTATGTGGAACCATGAAACCTAAGCATGAGACTATCTTGTTTATACCTTCATCTAGGACCAAGCATGGATGCAGTAAACACTTTATTGAGTAGGGCAGGAATTGTACCTGTATCAGCTATCAGTGTTGGGCAGCCACAGGACAGCAAACAGGAACAAGGCCGGTCCTCTGACAGGAAATGCTTTCTGGGATTCTATCCCTGAGGTGGTAGTAACCAAGACGACCCTTCAGATTAAGAAATTATCCCTGGGGATCTAAGAGCAATCAATAATGAGAGGATTTTGAACAAATGGAAAAGAGCCTCAAAAAACTTAATTTGAATAAAATAAATGTAACTTAATTTTTTACCTCATGCTGGTAAATGGGACATACTGACTAAATTAGAATAGAACTCTAATAATGATGATATTATCAAAGACTAGGATCAAGTAACAGAAATATCAAGGAGATGTTGACGGAATTTTTGGAGTGAGAATTCACTCTTTGTGGAGTGAGAACTGCCACATACTCTAAGAACTGATTTATTTTATGTTTCAGGGATATAGGCTGTGTCAACTTTTATCATCATGTCCAATGTGCTTTTTCAAATACTGCACCATTTATTTAGAATTCTGTCACATCTTGCTCCATATTCTGCCTGACAGAAGCCCATTCATTGTTGAAAATCCAGCTCAGGTGTCACTTCTTTCTGGAATCTTTTATAGACTTTAACAGAGAGAATTAAGTCCTCCTTCTTTTTTGAGATTTTTATAAATGATGTACTTTTATGTTGTTGCCCTTGTCACACCATTTTATTTGTTTCTTCTATTACACTATGAGCTTCTTAGTTACGTTCATGTCAGAATGTTTATTGCCCATCACAGTGCCCACAGAAGGCATTGATAAGTATTTGTTTAATGAATGAATAAAAGTTCAACAAAATTATATTGATTACTAGTTATATACCTGTACTAAAATAGTGATCAGTAGTGATTAAAAGAGTTATAATCTCTGTCTCTAGAACTTGCAGTCTATTGCAGGGGAGAGGAGTATACAAATAAAATGCCAACTATAACCTGGTACGAGAAGCATATATATAGTCTGTATTTACGTTTGTGGAGGCACATAGGATGAATATGCCTCCTGTGTCCAAATATTTGAGTATTCCATATGATATGAGTAATATGATAAGATATGAGCAATCATATTATTCAGAAAGCAATTAATTTTAAAGCTAAAGAGGGAAATGGCTAGGAATGTGGATGCTACTAAATTATGAATATTAAGCTTTGGTTTTTAGTGTTTACCCTAAACACTAGTTTAGTTACCCTAACCCTAATTACATTACTATTGAAGAATAATTTAATCCAACTTTATAAAAATATGTCTTAGGTGATGTGAACTGGACCAATGATTTTTGGAGAATGTAGGGTTAAGAGAATCAAGATGTGATGTCATCATCTGCATTCAAAGTGTAAATTATTGTTTCATTCTGACATAGTTAGATAAACTCTAAAAATGGTTTACTTTTTAAATATCTTATCCTAGGATAAAAATGGTACATTTTTAAAACTAAATACTTAAATAACAGTAAAGATCACTGGCTGTATAATGTGATAGTCAGGATGCTTTTTTCACAGCATTTCTTCCCACAAACTCCCAAGTAATTGGAGTTCACTGCACCTTAGTTGTCCTGTTTTGTAAAAAAAAAAAAAAAAAAAAAAAAAATCCATAAGCTTTGGAGTAGAGAAACTCTTCCTTATGAGTCCATCAATAAGTACATATGCATTTAAAAATCAGATGCATGTAGTTAGCTGTGTGTGCATGTATGTGTATATAATTTGTATATTTCAGCCCTTTGCTGTGAGCATACATAAAATATGAGTAGACTCTCTCAAAATAAAAATTACATCTGCAAAGGTCTCTTAGGCACAGTAGCAAATACTTTATTATTATCTTTCAACCTAGTCTAATAGATATAGTCTGCTTAATATGGTATATTTTATGATTTGCAAATAGAAATAAAGTTGTGAACTTCTTTCAGTCAATCATTTTTATTATGTAGATTATTAGAGATGAAAACAATATAGCTAGATGTTCATCTGTTTATAACATTTCAGAATAAGTTTGTAGGGTGGGGATTGCCAAATTTTATTCATGGTTACTATCTTTAAATATTATTTTTCATTTCTGTCATACACAAAGATTATTTTAAAATTAGATGATGAGTTATAAAAATGAAAAACCTTACATAATCAATATGACAGGTTAGTATCTTAATTCTAAATAATATAGAATAGTACAGTGAAATATGCCAACTGGGAAAAACTCTGAAAAATTCAGGGATTTCAGTTTCTCGAGATTATTTTGTTACTTGTTTTCATTTAGACTGCATCTTGCATAAGTATATTGACATAGATTCTGATTACTTTTTCAACTACCAAAGAAATTTTTTAATTTAGGTAAATGATTTCCTATTAAAAAGGTAAATGTAGAGTAACAGATTGTACTTAACTAGAGCCCATAAATAATTCCCCCTGTAACTCCTCTTTTATTTTATTTTGTACGTAATGGAATATTGATAAAATGTAAATAAAATAATAATAGTACCTGATGGTATTACATTATTTGGAAAATATTAAGTACTTTTTACTGATAGACTACCAAAGTAACTGAATTATGGCTATAAGGAAATGTGACTAGGGAGTGATGTCACCAAGATGACAACAGAGGTTGTTCCTGACTTTGCTTCCCCTTGCAAGAAAAACAACTGACAACTATTCAAGAATAAGGCACCACTGATAGAATCCTAGAATTTGAAGTGAGGTTGAAGTACCCCATGACCACAGTCACGAAGACTGACCACATTAGAAGGGTAAGAGAAGTGGCTGTACATTAACCACATTGCCCACTCCCCCAGCCAGCTCCACACCACACAAAGTGGTCTCCCCTGAACCTCCTTCCCCCAGTGAGAGAAGATAGCCCTGGGGGGGCCAACCATACACTCCCGGGATTGCAGGTTGCTTTATGGGAGCTCCTATTCTGATCCTGTACCATGGGATTACAGGGCTCAACCTCTGGGAATTTGTGACAGAAAAAGTGAGGTGGCTTGCAACAACCAGCACATGGATCCTGGCAGACTGAGTTCTACCTGCAGTGCTCAAGTAGTATTCCCAACAAGTGGTTTTGCTCGTCTGCAGAACCAAGTGAGGAGGACACTCTGACCAGGAAACTTGGCAGGGTGTATATCTGTCTGATTCAGATTCTCAAATGAGGGCTTTTGCTGGCCATAGAGCCCAGTTTACCCTACACCAAGACAAAATGCTGAGTCATAGCATAGCCCTACTTGCTGTGGAGAGCATATTCCAGCCCCATCTGAACGGAATGTCTGGCAGCAACTCCTAACTGCTGTGTGGTCCAGTGACACTGCAGCCAGGAGGTAGGTGAGCAAAGCTGATCACTCCAAGAATAAGGAGCATGGAATGTTCTCATGCTAGGTCAGCAGAATTAAATCCTAACCAAGGCTGAGGGTAACTCCTGACCATAGAGCCTGTTTGGGAAATTAAGAGTAGCTTGGAGTGGTCACTTCCCCTCCAGCCCAAGCAAGGGAGCTGAGAATACCACCCACTCTGGAAGGTGTGTCCCAGTCCCATCTGACCAGAAGGGCTGCCAACAACTAGAAACTGTGCAGCCCAGTGGCACTCAAGCCAAGAGAAGGGCAGGCACAGCTGATAGTTTGCAGAACAAAGCCAGTGGCCCAGTTCAACAAGGAAACTTGGGGTGCAGGTTGGATTGAGTTAAGAAAACAAAAAGCTTTACTTGTTTTAAAACTACTTTCACTGTGCCTGAGAAGGGAATCTAATTTAGAGCCCCACTTACTACTGAATATAATCTTTTACTGGTCTGACCAAAGACCTGACCAGAGCACACAGGAAACTATATAGCCCGTTCAGTAGCCCTATGTATAGTGGCACTAGAACAGAGAGCACAGCCTGTGGCTTCCCCATCTGCAGAGCAAAACCAGTGACATTCTGACCAAGGAATTCACACTCGGGCCTGATTTGGACCTCCAAAGACAACCTATATAGGCCCTGAGTCCTGGCCTGCTCCCCTGCCAGGGCAAGGAAGCTTATTCACAGCCCCTTCTATTACTGAACTGTAGTACCAGTCCTGACAGTCTCATAAGCCTGACTAAAGAGTCCAAGAGATGTCAGAGCCCATCCTATGGCTTCCCTTGGGTAAGGAACTAAGCTAACATTCATATATAACTATGGTGGCACACTCTCTTATCTCCATCTTCCGCGCTCAAACAGTTGTCTTGCTCAAAAGTAGACCATAGTATAGCCTCTGCCTATTTATGGACATTATTAACAGAAACACCCAGAAACCCAAACTGAGTTGGCTGGTGGAAGATTTTCCACCAAAGCAAGCCTATAATGTCTGGAAGAGGAGCCCCATTACTCAAATGCATAGATATAAATATAATAAATCAAAGATCATGAAAAATCAGGTAAATATAATACCACAAAAGAAAGCTTAAAAAAGTTTTCTTAAAACTGACCCTAAAGAAATGGTGATCTGTGAACTGCCAAAGATTCAGAATAATCCTTTTAAGGAAGTTTAATGAACTACAAGAAAACATAGACAACTAAACAAAATTAGGAAACAGCACATGAATAAAACAAGATGTTCACCAAGGAAATTATAAACATCAAACAAAAATCCTAGAATTGAAAAATACAACAACTGAACTGAAGAATTCAATAGGGGGCTTTCAAAGTAGACTTGGCCATGCAGATGAATCAGCAACGTGGAAAATAGAAAATAGAAAATTTGAAGTTAGAGAAGACAAAAAGAAAAAAGAATGAAAAAGAGTCAAGAAAGCCTTCAGGAATTATGGGACACAATGCAAAGAAGCAATATTCACATTATGGGAATTCCAGAAGGTGAAGAGCAAGAGAAAGGGACAAAAAGTATATTCAAAGCAATAATAACTGAATACTTCTCAAACCTGGGAACAGAACTGCACATCCAAATCCATGAGGCCTAAATGACCTCAAATAGGGCTACATTGAGACGTTATAATTAAATTGTCAAAAGTCAAAGACAAAAAACTTTAAGAGCAGCAAGAGAAGTTACACATAAGGGAACCCCCATAAGACTATTGGCAAATTTCTCAATAGCAACATTTCAGGCCAGAATAGAATGGGATGACATATTGGAAAAAAAATAACTGTCAATCAAGAATTCTGTACCCAGTAAGTTTGTCCTTCAGAAATGAAGGAGAGATAAAAATATAAAGATATACCCAAACAAACAAGAGCTGAGGAAGTTTGCTACCACCAGACCTGCCTTACAAGGCCTTACACAAAAGAACATGATAAAGAAGTCAAAGCATATTGATACCAAAAGATATAACACACACAAACACACACACACACACACACACACACACACACACACACACACACCACGGATAAGAAAAAAAAGAAAAAGGAATATGAAAAACAACCAGGAAACAATTAAGTAAGTAGCAATAGTCTTTATCTTACAGGAATTATTTTATTTTTTTACAGGAATTATTTTAAATGTAAACAGATTAAATTCTCCAACCAAAAGACTGAATGGATAAAGTCTGAATGGATAAAAAAATAATATCCAACAATATACTGCCTACAAGTGATTCACTTTAGCCTTAAAAACACATATAGACTGAGAGAAGGGATGGAGATATTTCAAGCAAATGGTAACCAAAAGAAAGAAAGAGGAGCTATACTTAGACAAAATTAACTTTAAAAATGGTAAAAAGAGACAAAGAAGGTCATTATACAATGGTAAACAGGTCAGTATGTCAACATACAACAATTGTAAATATTTATGGGCTGAATGGTCAACACCTAAATATATAAAGCAAAAACTTGCAGGGCTAAAAGGAGAAATAAATAGTAATATACTAATAGTTGGGAACTTTAATACCCCACTCTTAACAATGGATAGGTCATCCAGACCTATAGCCCAAATGGATCTCTAGACCAAATGGATCTAACAGACATATACAGAACATTCTATCCAATAAGAGCAGAATACACATTCTTCTCAAGTTCAAATGGAACAATTTTCTAGGACAGACCATATGTTAGGCCAGAAAACAAGTCTTAGAAAATTCAATAAGATTAAATTCATGCCATGTATCTTCTCTGACCACAATGGCATGAAACTAGACACCAACAACAAAAATAAAACTGGAAAACTATGAACACATGGAAATTAACACTCTCCTGAACAACCAGTGGCTCAAAAAAGAAATTAAAGGGTAAATAAAATTTCTTGAGGCAAACAAAAACAGAAACATTATATACTAGAACTTATGCGATGCAGCAAAACAGTTGTAACAATAAACTCCTTACATTAAGAAGCAAGAGGGCGCCTGGGTGGCGCAGTCGGTTAAGCGTCCGACTTCAGCCAGGTCACGATTTCGCGGTCCGTGAGTTCGAGCCCCGCGTCGGGCTCTGGGCTGATGGCTCGGAACCTGGAGCCTGTTTCCGATTCTGTGTCTCCCTCTCTCTCTGCCCCTCCCCCGTTCATGCTCTGTCTCTCTCTGTCCCAAAAATAAATAAATAAATAAAAAAAAGAAAAAAGAAAAAAGAAGCAAGAAAGATCCCAAAGAAGTAACTTAATTTTATGCCTTAAGGAACTAGAAAAGAAGAACAAACAAACTGAAGAAAGGAAATAATAAATATTATAGTAGAAATAAATAGAGAATAGTAAAAAAAAAAGAAGAAAAGATTAACCAGACTAAGAGTTGGTTCTTTTAAAAGATAAAATTGATGAACCCTTAGCTAGACTAGCCAAGAAACAAAGAGAAAGGACCCGATCAACAAACTTAAAAGTGAAAAAGGAGACATTACAACTGCTAATTCAGAAACTCAAAGTATAAGTTCCTACCGTGAACAATTATATGCAACAACCTGGGCAACCTAGAAGAAAAAGAATTCCTAGTAACATACAACTTATCAAGACTAATTGGGAAGAAATAGAAAAACTGAATAGACCCATTACTAGGTAGGAGATTGAATCAATAATCAGAAATCTTCCACCAAAGAAAAGCACAGAACCCCAGATGGCTTCACTGGTGAATTTTACCAGACATTTAAAAAATAATTAACATCAGCCCGCAAATTCTTTCAAAAAATCGAAGAGGAGGAGCACTTCCTAACTCATTTTAAGAAACATTGTCCTGATACCAACACCAGGAAAGTACACTACAAGAAAACTACAGGCTAATATCCCTGATGAGTATAGACATAAAATTTTTAGATAAAATACTAGCAAACCAAATTCAGCAGCACATTAAAAAAATTATTCACCATGATCAAGTAGGATTTATCCCTGGAATACAAGACTAGTTCAACGTATGCAAATCAATTGTGTGATATATTGCATTAATAGAATAAAAGAAAAGACTCATGATCATTCCAATAGACACAGAAAAGCATCTGACAAAATTCAATGTCCATTCATGATAAAAAGTCTAAACAAATTCTAAAAGGCATAGAAGGAATTTATTTCAACATAATAAGGTCACATATGACAAGCTCACAGCTAACATGCTTAATGGTAGAAGATTGAAAGCTTTTCCTCTAAAAGCCAGGAAAAAGACAATCTGCCCACTTTTACAATTCCTATTCAACAGAATACTGGAAATCTTAGTGCAATCAGACAAGAAAAATAAATGAAAAGTATCAGAATTGGAAAGGAAAAGGAAAAGTTATTTCTTTTGCAGATGACATGATTTTATATGAAGAAAATCCTAAAGACTCAACCAAAAAACTGTTAGAACTAATCAATGGATTCAGTAAATAATCACAATACTAAATTAATATACAAAATAAATAGCATTTCTATCACTAGTAGTGACATTTCTGAAGAAGAAATAAGTCAGTCTTATTTATAATACCATCAAACAATAAAATACCTAGAAATAAGTTTGAGGTGAAAGATCTCAATTCTGAAAACTATAAGACATTAATAAATAAAATTGAAGAAGAGACATATAAATGGAAAGATGTCCTATGTTTATGGATTGGAAGAATTACTATTGCTAAAATGTCAACAATACCAAAAACCATCTATAGATTCAGTGCAATCTCTGTCAAGATTCCAATGGCATGTTTTACAGAAGTAGAAAAAACACTCCTATCCCCCAATCCTGAGAAAGAAGAAAGCAGGAGGCATTACACTTCCTAATTTCGAGTTATTCAATAAAACTGTAGTCAACCCAACAGTATGATATCAGCATAAATACAGACAAATAGACTAATGGTACAGAATTGAAGGCTCAAAAATAAAGCAAAGTATATCTTTGTTAAGAGAGTGGACAGTGTTCAATGGAGAAAGGACAGATTTTTCAATAAATGGCATCATTGGATATTCACATGTAAAAGAATTAAACTGGACCTATATTTTATGCCAGTCACAAAAAGTAAGTCAAAATGGATTAAAGAGTTAAATGTAGGACCTGAAACCATGCAACTCCTAGAAGAAAATATAGGAATAAAGATTCCTGAATGGGTCTTGGTAATGATATTTTGGATATGACAGCTAAAGCACTAGCAACAAAATAAAAAAATAAACCAGCCAGACTACGCCAAACAAAAAAGCTTCTGTACAGCAAAGGAAACCATCAACAAAGTGAAAAGATAACCTACAGAATGGGAAAAAATATTTTCAAACCATGTATTTGATAAGGGTTTAATGTCCAAAACATATAAAGAATTCCCACAACTGAACTCCCACAACTCAATAGCAAAAAGCTAAGTAACCCTATTACAAAATGGCAAAGGACTTGAACAGACATTTCTCCAAAAAAGATATACAAAAGACCAACAGGCACATAAGAAGATGCTCAACATCACTATAGCCTTAGTGAAATACAAATTAAAACTACAGTGAGATATCACCTCATACTTGTTAAAATGACCACCATCAAAAAGATAGTAGATAACAAATGCTGGCATGGATGCAAAAAAAAGAAAATGCATGTGCACTGTTAGTGGGGATTATAAATTGGTACAGTCACTGTGGAAAGCAATATGAAGATCCTCAAAATAGTAAAAACAGAACTACCCTATGATCCAGCAATTCCATTTCTGGGAATATATCCAAAGGAAATGAACACACTAGAAGACATCTGTACCCCCATGTTTGTAGTGGTATTTTTTTTTACAATAGCCACAACATGGAAACAATCTAAGTGTCTGTCAGTGGATGAATGGATAAAGAGTGTGTGTGTGTGTGTGTGTGTGTGTGTGTGTGTGTGTGTGTGTGTAGATACATATAATGGAATGTTGTTCAGCCATAAAAAATGAGGAAATTCTACCATTTGTAACAATATAAATGGACTTTGAGGGAATTATGCTCAAAGACAAATACTGCATGATCTCACCTATATATGGAATCTTAAAAAAAAAAAAAAAAACCACCAAACTCATAGAAAAAGAGACCAGACTTGTGGCTACTAGTGACAGAGGGAAGGGGAAGGGAGAATTGGAGGAAGGTAGTCAAAAGGTACAGATTTCCAGTTATATGATAAATAAGTAGGGGGATATAATGTATAACATCATGACTATAGCTAATGCTGTTGTATGATACATAGAAAAAAATCTTAAACTTCATCTTAAGAGTTTGTATCACAAGGAAAAAGTATTTTCCTTTCTTTTCTTGTTATTTTATCTGTATTAGAAGATGTATGTTTGCTAAACCTATTGTGGTAATTATTTCACAATAGAAGTAAATCAGACCATCACGTTGGATACTTTAAAGTTATACAGCCATGTATGCCAGTTATTTCTCATTAAAACTGGGGACAAAAGAAAAAATGGAACAGCAGAGTTCACTTCAGATTCTATAGACATTAAAAAGATAATAAGTGACTATTGTGTACAACTGTATTCCAATAAATTTGATGACTTAGATGAAGTGGATAAATTTGTTGAAAACACAATTTAACAAAACTGTTACAAGAAATTAAAATTTTAACATTTCTTAAAGAAGTTAAATTCTTAATTTAAAATTTTCCCCAAAAGAAAACCATAGGTCTCAATAGCTTTATTATGAAATCCTATCAGTGTTAAGGAAGAAGTAGTACTAATCCTATACAAATTATTTCAGAGGAAAGAATATTTCCCAAACTTATTTTATGAGGCCAGTATAACCACATTCCAAAACCATACAGAGACAATAGAAGAAAAGAAAATTACAGACTAATGTTCCTCATGATTAAAGACACATACAAAAATATATTAGCAAGGAGAATCTACAAGACATAAAAAGAAAATTAATCATTAGCAAGTGGGCTTCATTCCAGAAATGACTAAAATGCTCAGCCAACTAAGAATAAAACAAAACTTCTTTAATCTGATAAACTGCATTTTTTTAAAACCTGCAATTAACATACTGAATAGTGAAATATTGAATGTTTTCCCCTTGAGATGGGAGCAAGGAAAAAATATCAGCTTTTATTACTTTCATTCAAGATTAAACTGGATGTACAATAAGGCATGAAAAACTAAAAGACATAAAGAAGTAAAGTTAAATATACTTCATCCTTATCATCAGTCAATTCAGCATCTAGGTATTTGTTGAAATGAATGCAGATGTCCACAAAAACTTTTCATAAATATATGCATAGCATCATTATTCTTAATAGCCCCAAACTGAAAACAGCCTATGTTCCATGAGCAAGAGAATAGATAAACAAACCATGCATGTTCATACACTTGAGTTCTACTTAGCAATAAAAAGAAATAAACTAGTGACATATGGAAAACCATAGATGAATCTCAAACAAAATTATGCTCAGTGAATGAAGCCAGATGCAAAAGATTACATGCATTTATATGAAGTTTTAAAACAGGCCAAGTTCATTTATGGTGATAGAGAACAGAACAGTTGTTGCTTCTGGCAGCAGAGGAATGGGGAGTGGAATGGTTAAGATAGTTGGGAAGTGACACGTGGGTACTTTCTGGCATGATGGAAATGTTTCATGTTTTGATCAGGGCTGGGTTGCAGTGGTGCATACATTTGTCAAAATTGATCAAACTTTAAATCAGATCTGTTCTCTTTGCTCTGAGTTATACTTTAGTATAAAAAGTAAATGTGGATTTTCCAATAGCTAGTATTGCACCTCAACAAGCCTACTACTTTATATCTTATATTTCATCTGTAAGTTGATTTAACATGTTGGAAATGAGGGCATGTCAAAGCTGGGTCATTTGAAGCTGTCCTCTAGTATTATAAAACAATGTCAGGTATCGGGCTGCAGGTATAGGTTTATATGGAAATTAAATTTCAGTTGAGCCTCAGGCATATGTAGATGTATAGAACATCTCACACCTATCAGCTAACATACACATTTATTCACCTGCTAGTAAGAGAGTGACTGTTTAAGATCTTTGCCAAAAAAAAAAAAAATGGTGATTAAATCTATATTCATATATATTACAAAAGACAGTCAGAATTTCTCACCAAATTTTATGTTTACAGACACTGAGCTTTGAGACCATGTGGCCTTCCTATTTGAATAAAAATATAAAAGCTTATTTTTAATTATGTTACTGATTTTTTTTTGAAAGTGCAATTCACTGAAGTACACGAGGTTAAATGGTAATAAAACATACCAGCAATCTCTAAAAGCTGTGAAAGTTTATTTAATATAGTCCTCTTAATCACTAGAGGGGAAAAAAATCACACCATTTGAGAAATTCTTGTGAAATTTTGCATTCTGAGTACTGTGCCAAAACATTACTTAGAGAGGAAATTGAAATGATATTTTAGAGTATTTCCTTATCAAAATATATAGTCAAAACTGAATAGAAGATTTAAGAAATAATATTAAATTCTCTGTTTCCCAAAGATCAAATTATGGCCCTCATTCTTTATTGGCTATCAGGAATGAAATTTATGTTTAAATTTTAATTATGCCCAATTTCTGCCTAAAATTATCATGAGGGGAAAAAATGCTCTTTTCTTAACACTTGGAGCTCTTCACTATCATTGAAGCTGTGTGAACATTACTCATTGAGAATGTGCTAAAATGTGGCTGCAGCAGGGGACAGGGTGAGCAGTGATTAGAAGCAGCAGTATGATATTGGTCCAACAACTCTCTGCTTTATGATTTGGCAGATGAACTAATTGTTCATCTCCAATCATTGACCTTCAAAACTATGTTCATCCATCTGTGAAATGGCCTTAACTTCATCATCAAGGAACTCTATAATGCAAAAATTATCTGTTAACTATCAGATCATTTTCTTTGCATTGAATGGGTGTGAATGCTGGTCATGAAGCCCTCTTGATTCATATTGAGGATTGTTGCTTATAAAACGAAATTATGTTTGGTCATATCTATAACACCCATATTTATAGTTTTCCCATTTTTACTATAGCAAGGATAACACAAATTTCAACATCTTCAAAAATAAAAAAAATCAGTGACTATTGGTATCTTTAGCAGGTAGATGTAAAGTTTTGAAAATATTGGATTTCCATAGGGCTGACTCCAACATTATTCTTCATGATATACTGCAAATATTTATAACCAAATATGATTTTGAATACTATAAATTAGTGAACAAGTTATAATCTATATTTCCCAAGTTGATGAAGTTTTTAAGAACCAGAGTCTTGAACATGATTTCATGAAAACATATGAACTGGTCTGAGGGATGAATATCAACTGGTCTGAGGAATGAAATGTAATCATTCTTAGCAGTATTTAGTTGTTGTCAAAAAATTTTCCAGAGAAGCTCTCAAAGATAGCTTCCAGAGAGGGTGCCTCGGTGGCTCAGTCAGCTCAGGTCATGATCTCATGTCTTTGTGGGTTTGAGCCGCGCATCAGGCTCCACACTGGCAGTACAGAGCCTGGTTGGGATTCTCACTCTCCTGCTCTCTCCCCCACTCCTCCACTCATGCTGTCTCTGTCTCTCTCAAAATAAGTAAATAAATTTAAAAAAAAAAAAAGATTTTAAAGTTAGCTTCCAGAAAAGTATTTTAGAGAATTTGGGGGTGAAATCTCTCTATTTTGAAACACCTGGGCAGGCTTCTGTATATACTGTTATACATTTATGAAGTGATTAGTCTGCATTTAAAAAAAAAGTCAAGGCGGGGTGCCTGGGTGGCTCAGTTGGTTAAGTGGCCAACTTCGGCTCAGGTCATGATCTTGCAGTCCGTGAGTTCGAGCCCCGCGTCGGGCTGTGTGCTGACAGCTCAGAGCCTGGAGCCTGTTTCCGATTCTGTGTCTCCCTCTCTCTGACCCTCCCCTGTTCATGCTCTGTCTCTCCCTGTCTCAAAAATAAATAAAGCATTAAAAAAAATTTTTTTTAAAAAGTCAAGGCAACTGGCTTGGTATTTGTGCTCTGTCCTCCACACCACCCCAAATAATGGGATATGTTTTGTATGTGTGATATAAAATATTGTCTTAAGATATAAACACAGAGAATAAAAGCTTGGTTACTACTGTTGTATGTAACATTAGAAGTTATGACAACTGGTGTTTTTAGGATCAGCAATATTATTTTGAAAATAACAATAGCATACATACACACATATCTTTGTATATTTCTATATGTAGCAATATATTTATGATACACATAGGTGGATAGATAGATAATTACTAGAATATTTTTAAAAACCCTCTTTCTTCCTAAGCTAACAAAGTAAAGAGGACAGGTAAATGAGACTGAGAAGAGATAGGTAGCATGCTGGGAGTCACAGATCTGATCAGCAAAAGGAAATGAGTCTGGGTCCCCTGACATCCACACCCTAGTTGTTGTTTCCGTATAACCCAGATTATCATTTACACAGGGTCTGAATAATCTATAATTTCCATTTTGAATTTGTCTATAACCTAAAACATTTTTAATAATGCCTTTATATTTTCTGTAATTATAACCTTTTTTTCTGTCATTTGGTGTCAATATTGAGTTCTGTTGACCCAAGGTTAATTAAAAAAAAAAAGACCTGTATGAATTCTCATATTGAAATGTATTAACCTTTTATGCATTACCTATATTATTTATTAATTATTACATCTACGAGCATATGACTGTTAAAATTCACCATGTTAAAAATGTTATGCAGATCCTCTATGTTCTTATGTATTGACATGTTTGATTTGTATAGTTGATTGGCCCTGCAGCATCAATTCCTCCTTTTTCCTACCAATTATTTTTTCCATGACAGATTCACCTTACTCCCATTCTCCTTCAAATGGTTTGGGTGAGATTGCCTTTACCTCTGTTACCATGGGTAGACCATCAGTCCTGACCAGCTCAGGCCTATGGAAGTTAGTGAACCCTGGGGCTCACACAGCAGCTACCAGAGCAGAACTCTGTCTCATGCTAGATGTTGAAAAAATCTGAGATTTGTAGCAGTGCCAGTTACTGTTTGACCTTGAGGGGATGACCAGGAACTGGCTGAAGGGTCACCATTTGGAGCCTGAAGGTGAAACTTCAGTTAACATGAAAGATTATATAGAAAACCAAAGAGAAACATCCTTAAGGCCTGCTATTTGCTATTTAGATTTTTTTTTTCTCACTGCCATGATTTTCATTTCAAAGACTTAATTCTTTTTTCATAGCAGTCTGTGTTTTTGTTTGTTTGCTTTGGGAACTTTTCCTTTCCTTTCCTCTTTCTTTCTTTCTTTCTTTCTTTCTTTCTTTCTTTCTTTCTTTCTTTCTTTCTTTTTCTTCTTTTTTTAAGTATAGTAGACACACAATGGCTGTCTATTTTTATTGTGTGGATATGATAGCCCTTTGAATTTCTCTGAGAATAGTAATATTACTCATTTTAAAGTTCTCTTTTACCTTTTACATCAACATTTTCATTTGGCATTCATTCAGAATGATGATTTTGCCCCAAATGCTTGGTGATGTTGGATTTATTCATATTTATAATACTATTAGGTATATGCAGTCTTCCTAACACAAATGAAAAATGCTCTTCCTCTACCAAGGAATGATCACAGAAAGTGCTGGCTTCAGTTTGTGAGGACAGAAAGTTGCTGGTCCTTTCGTGTCTAGAGTTTGCTCTCTAGGTGGCCTCTTGTCCACCATGATGACTACCATTGTGACTACCTGGGGGGAGTGGGTACTGCCTTGCTTTTCTTCTCACTTCCATCTTAATTCTGAGAGTTTCCTTCAACAAATCTCATTTTATTGAGTGACTTCTAATAATAGCTTTTTCTTGGAGACAAACATTGCAACTGGAAATTGAGATTGGGATAAATATGCCACAGCTTTTAAATTAATTTTCATGCCTACTGCTATACAGCTCACTGCTATTCTAACACCCATTCCTGATCTTGGGGTTATTTTTTTGTTTCTGTTGGGTTGACCTGTTTTTTGCAGAGATCTTCTAAATCTTCAACTATGTTGGGTTTCATAGTTTGTCTGTTTCTAACTGTTCTCTTTTTTCTAGAAATTCTTAATTTCAGTTCTGTTGACAGTAGTGGTTCTATTATATCAGATTTATTCTTATTTGTGTGTATCTTCTTTCATTTTAATGGGCTTTGTCAAAAGAAACAAGGTAAAAGTTTATGCTTGGTCAACCATTTTAGAATGGAAAATCTTCCAGGTAGTCTACTAAGTACAATTGTCACTAATCATTTTTATCCTATTTGATATTCTTTTCCAGTAGAAAAGTATGATCTTAAGTTGCAGTAATTTAATAAAAATGGTAATTTAAAAATATATAATTACCTTATAGTCTTGCAATTCATTGCTAATAAGGCCTTTTGCTATTCAGTGACATAAAAGTAATAATTGATACACGTATGGGCTCAATCTTCAAATCAGTAAGAAAACCTGAGAGTCAATTTCAGGCTAACAGTGGTTGTCAATCTTCTTTACCCAAAGATTTTCAGAATTTCAAATTGAGATTACCTGAGATTCAAGGTAATAAAAGCAGCCAGTTGTCAAGCTTGTCCTCCACATCTCTCCAAATTGCACTGATATATGGAGAGAGGATTGTGCTTATGACCAAGAGTGTGAAAATGAGGTGTGAAACTCTCCTTCTCCACTTCTCACTCATGGACCATTACCTTCTCTAGATTCACCTAGTCTTAACCGAGGGGTACATTCATTCCCTTTCATTATATGGTGTTGAACATCTCTGCCTTGAGAAATTTCAATAGAAAAAATATTTGTTTAGAAATCAGACCATCTCGAGGCTTGTCAGGCTTAATTTCCTCTACCAGTTAGGCTTTCTATCACTGAAGATAAAAAGAAAATAAATATTGCCTTACTGAAACTGGTACAAGCTTTCGGTTATATTCAGATGATTAACTTCCTGCGTGACTTAACGAATGTAAAGTGGAAGACCTAATGCTATTTTGGCCATTTTAGAACATTTCATTTAGGAAGGAGAGAAAACCAGAATAAACTGACATATGTAGCTACTGATTTCCAGGAATATCACTGTATAATAAGGACTAAGAGATAAATGAAACCTATGTGCAGTGATGCGTTCAAAATGATTTTTTTTTTCTAACCAAGGCACTGCTTTTATGAAATGACCACCAGTTGTTAACACCAAGGTCATATAGCTTAGAATGACATCCTATCTCATTTGTGTTAATTTAGCCACTGGAAAGAAGGTTAATTGAAGGTAGGATTGTAATGACATAATATCCCAGTGTGGGACTTTCTTTATAAAAGTAAATTCACTAGCACAATACTGTCCGAAAAAACCGTGACACAAGAACTTAAGGGTTTAGTGTGATGATAGTGTAATGTGAAGTTTTTCAGTAAGGAGAAATACAGTTGAAATGATTTTTCTCTACTAAGAGAAAGTAATTTTGCAAAACAATACTACACTTTATATTTTTAAGAGAAAAGAGTTGACATTTGGTGGTTGTGGCTAGTTAGGGTAGTGTAAATTAAGGACAAGGATACAGACTTGATTCCCAGACAGATGTCTTTTTCTTTCCCCCAGATATCTTAATTGGCTACAGGTTTATGAAAACAAACTGTTATCCTGTGCCAGCTCAGTATTCTCAGAAAAATTATCCCATGATTGCAAAGTGGTCCAGAAGAACCTATCAACATAAACAGCTAAAAGCATAAGGGCTTCAGGGCATGAAAATGTTGTAATATTTTGGTTACCATAGGTTAGCATATTAAGCCCAGTTAGCTATGTGGGGAGGGTTTCTGTATATACTCCTATTTCCACTATTATGGCTTCAGTATTTTAGAGAAAATACTAATTAAAGTGTATGTTTAAGAAATTACCGAACCAGATAGCAGTGGAACTGGCTGGCCACTTAGCAATTTGTTTTAAACATCTTCCATTGCTTTAATTTATTGAAGAGTTGACTAGGTGTCAACTAGTCCAACTCTCAAATGTATTAACTCTGGTCTTCTGAGGGAAATCCCAATTTTATGCCAGTGAAGAAAAAACATTGATGGTAAACCATAAGGAAGCAGAAAGATTCAAATTGATACCATGGCAACCATTAGTGTCTAATAGGGATTGACAGAATTAAATAGTGTTCTCTGTAAGCCAAATTCCCATTGATAACTCATCAAGGTCACTTGACACTCCTGCTCTAGATGAAGAAGAAAACAGAGATGCAAGGAAACATGACAATAAGATCTAAAGAAAAGTGACAACTCTTTATGACAGAAGATACTGGGCTAGGGAGTACAATAATCACTTGGAAAAGATAGGGAGACCTTTCAGCTACTGACAAAGCTGGACTGTGTGATTATTGACACATAGGAAAATAAAACTTCTTTCTCCTGTAGTACTATGCATCAGGTTATTTTATTTGTGAATACATGTTTTAAATATATAAGTTTTAAACGAAATTACAATAGCATAGAAATAATATAGCTCTTCCCCTACTAAATTCATATTGCCTTCCAATTTTTTGGTCATATGTTTATATGCCTTTTTATAATTTCAGTCACATTTACTCAAGTTTGCATTCCTTTTTCAATTACTATTTCACAAATATTTTCTTTCAGGCATTAGGCATGTATCTGCTTTAATGTCATGAAGAGTTTAAAGTTCACATTGGACAATGCATCTATACAACATAAAGATTTTCTGTGTTCATACATCCAGAGAGAGAAAAAGAAGAATTTGGCTTAGTTTTGAAAAAAAAAAAAAAAAAAAGCAACTGGATTTTTTGAAGTCCATGTTTATTTCCCAACCAACTGAGATCCTCTGGCTTACTCTTTGTGAAAAGCAATATATATAATGAGGTAAAAATGAAGTTAAAGAGAATTTAATAACAGGAATTTCAACCCAGATGTTGCTGATGGAGATAGCAATAGCTAACTGTACTGAGTATTCATTACGTGCCTGGCACTGTTCTAAAAGCTTTACATATATTACCTTATTTAATCCTTCACATAACCCAAAGGAGCACATGCTCTCATTATCCCCACTTACAGCTGAAAAAACAAACACAAGGACACAAATTTAAGAAGTGGCAAAATTGAAGCCAGGCGTCTGACCCCATAGCCTTTGCCCTGAACTACTAAGATTTGCTGTCAGTGAAGTATGCTTCCCTTTCACAACCCTTATTGATTTCTGTTCTTCTTCAAAGATTTATCTTAAGTCTCATATCTTCCACAAAATCATTCTTTTCATTCCCTATGACCAATTTTCTCTGAATTTCCATGATTTCTGTACCTATTTATATAAAACATTCTAGCATTTGGGACCGTGACATTTACTTTTTTGGTGTCTCCACCCCTCCTCCAGGCTTCCCTCTTCTTTCTGACCCTTTACCCATCCCTCAATAGCATGACATAGAGAAGCTTAATTCATAGATGTTGACTGTCTTTCCTTAACCCATTATTCTATAGGCAGCTGTAGCAAAAATCTGACAAAGAAAAGAAAAAACAACTCTGTAAGTTTCTGTAAGGAACATGCATCTCTTACTACCTATTCTCAGTTAGCAAAATTTAAATATGATTTAGATGGCAGATATTGCTCTTATTTCAAACATTTAATACCTCTGTAAATCTATTTTTCGAACTAATTTTAGGCCTAATAATCATTCTGCGTGAGTACCAGTAACCCATGTCGCGTGACATCCTAGCTCTGCTGGAAAGCTGCTTTCTCTGAGAAATGGTTGGCAAGCACCAAATTTATTCTGTGCAAATTGTTTTTATAGCAGCCTGATGTTCTTCAATCTTTTCTTAAATTGAACATTGGTAAGATACAATGTAAACTGCCTTGCAGCTACATTGGATTTGCCATGCTCGCTCTCCACACTTGGAATTAGATTGATATTTCATTTTATACAAAGGATATTTTAAATAGCTCAGAGTATACCTCTAGACTACACACATTACATATTTCCTCATTATTTTAATATTTCTTCAGTTTCCTTCTGTGTTGTTTTTTATTTTGGAGTTTTTGTTTTGTTTTGTTTTTGTTTTTTAAAAAACCAGACAGCAATTCGATTACTTTCTTGGGTCAGGAGAACAACTCCTATTTTCTTTTCTTTTTTTTTTTTTTTTAACTTTTTATATATTTTTGAGAGACAGAGCACAAGTGGGGAAGAGGCAGAGAGGGAGGGAGACACAGAATCCCAAGCAGGCTCCAGGTTCTGAGCTGTCAGCACAGAGCCCAACACGGGGCTAGAACTCACAAACCGCGAGATCATGACCTGGGCCAAAGTCGGACAATTAACCAACTGAACCACCCGGGCGCCCCTAACAACTCCCATTTTCAATGAGGATTCAATGGCAGGTTTTCAGAGTTACTTCGAAATTGTAGCTATGACAGTGATCCCTTCGAGCTATTTAGAGGCTAAATCACAGAGTCGAAGCTTGAATCTTTAAAAGATAACCCTAATTTACAGGTATATTTTATCAAAATAAAAATATGCTGGAGGAGGAGAAATATCCATGGAAACACTTTTTCTCTGAGATACTTTTTAAGACAGAAGTTTTGTCAGTAGTTTGCCAATGATTATCAATTCATCTCCTTCAGCACATAATTCAGTCTTTTCAATGCGTACTATGACAATGCTGATGAGCTCTTTATTCTCCTCTACTTATTGCCGTAAATGTAGCAGTGACCTTAATGAAACATCTATTAAGACAAAAACGTCAGTGCCATACTTTTAAAGATGGGCTTAAGTGTGAAAGTTTCAAAGGTCAACATGATATTTTGAAGTGGATCAAACAATTATTAACTTTTAAAAGAATATAACTGAAATCGCTCTTTAATTTGATACATTTTAAATTTTTTAATAGAATAGGTGAGCGCAGCCTAAGTTTAGAAAGTATTGACACTGGTCTGATTTTACTTTTACTTGACTGGTCCAAATCCCCTAGAAGTATAAATTTTACTTTCTTTTGTAAATTGTTAGATCCTATTGATAGTATAAGGTTGGAGAATGGAAAGTATAGTCAGCTGACATGGCCCTTTTGATACACATAACATGAACTGACTTAAGCACTTTGATAACAAAGAATCACATTGTCTTAGAAAATTTAGTTGTTTGAGTAAATCTGTTGAATTGATTACTTTTGGACTAATTAGCTGAATTGGATTGAATGGATACTTTTGAATTCTTTATGTCATAGTAGTCTCAACATGAAATAAGCTGTAACATCAATTTCATCATAGGTTTTAAGAAACTGCTGTGTTCAAGGTTCTCTGTTCGGCTCTGTGGAGATAAATATAAATACTCTATTCCTGTCTTCAAGGAGTTTACAACCCAGTAGGAACAATAAGAGACAACAGCCACAACAACAAATATATAAAGTAAATTTATTTTAACCTCTGACTCACTAAAAAGGTTATTCTATTTCATCACAGATAGTTCTCTAGTCACTGACCACTGCCAGCAAAGGGGCTACCTCAGTGCTATCCATTGTTTTGTAACATTGAAATGTAATTGGAAAATTCTTCATTGCACTGAACTAAAATCTGTTTCTTTTTTTTTTTTTAAGTTTTTTTATTTTGAGAGAGACAGGGACAGCACAGATTGGGGAGGGGTAGAGAGATTGGGAGACAGAGAATCTCAAGCAGGCTCTGCACTGTCAGCACTGATGGAGCCTGATGCGAGGCTCGAACTCACGAAATTATAAGATCATGACCAGAGTCAAAACCAAGAGTCCAATGCTTAATCGATGGAGCCAACCAGGCGCCCCACTAAAATCTGTTTCTTTGCAGGATCCCCCTGTCCCATTTATTTTTGTTCTGGTCTTTTGAATCAAGAACAATCTACTACCTCTTTTGTAGGATAATCCTTCAAATATCTGAAGACCCTTATGTCCCTATTTTGGTTCTGTTTACTTCAACAAATGGCGTTATTTGTTTCTTCTAGCTAAACCTCTCTAGTTTTTTTTTTTAATTATGTAATAATATTTTAAGATACTTTTGCCCTTTCCCTCATGTTCCCCCATTTGTCTGGTTTGGGTTAGAAGAAAAAGCCCATGTGGTTTGGCAATAAAAATGATTAATTAGTACAATAGCATGATAATGACCAACTATGTTCGGAAGTTGGACTATACTGAGCACATAATGCCATGGTATATAACAATGTGTGAATGCTCAGTACTTTAAAAGGGTTATTGTTGTGAGTCAGATTTTTCAAAAACTTAAAAAAATCTGCTCTGTCAGTGCTCACAATCTGGATGTATGGGCGTTGCTGATGCTGGAGAAAGCAAAGCGGCGTTCTCCACACTGCAGACACATAGACATTGCCCTTTCATTTTCAGCTGCAGCCACCACGGGAGGATCTGTTTCATTTCCTCACAGTCTGCTTGACACCTTTAGTCAAAGAGTCACCCTATCTCGGTATACTTCCTGCCATATTGTTCTGTCTATCAGCGATGCTTCAAGTTCATTCTCAGCTCTGCCATGCCACTTGAAATTGGGCTGCAGTGTCTCTAGAAAGCTGCTCAGTTCAACCTGTTCTTCAGCTGCCATTTGGACTCCTGCTGGTTTATGTTTGTTATGTGTCTCCCATGGGGCAGAGGTATATAACCACATTGGCTGCTGTTTTATACTGACTGCTTCAAGATCTTTTTGGCAATCCCAGATTGTTTCATTTTATGCTAATTTTGGTTGGCTGCTGACATTAACGAGATTCAGGGAAACTGCTACAGCATCAAGGTATGTCAAAGACATAGCAGGCATCTTGAAGATCAGACACAACCAGTGCACAGATCCACATTTGGGTCTGTCCCAAAGGATGTGAATTTTTTTTAAATTAATCTATTTCTTTTTTTTTTTTTTTTGTCTTGTCAATTAGCATTGCTCGACAAATCTGCGTTCAGACTGAAGAACTCAGAGATAGTTTTTGACTCTTTAATGCTCAGCATATTCTTAGGTCTGAGAAGGTTATTTTGTGCTTTCTATTTTATTCAGGTTTATCATAAATAACAGCACTAATAATGTGACAACAAATTCCTACTAAAAGCCATGGAACGTGTTATATACTAGAACAGGGCCTTTTGACCAATGCACCCTTTCCTTATGTTTCTTGAAGGACTTCTTGCTCATGTTCCAGGACCTCCTTCTCTCCTGGGGATCTTTTCAGATCAATGTGTGATGGTGAGGACACAGGTGTAGGGGCACAGGACTTTAGATTTCCATCCTAGCTTAATTGCTAACTAGTGTGGGACCTTGAACATCACATGGGATAATAACACTGACTTCCGAGAGTTATGCATGTACATTAAAAGCATCTAAAGTCTAGGCCTAAATGTATGCTGTCCTTGCTTTGTACTCCAAACCAGTTCATGTTGTACTTTTCTTATGAGACCTTGTCCCATGCTCCATCAGAGTCATTTATGTATTTGCTTAGCATCCTGATGGCAGGTCCTCTGTCTCTTTCCTGATTGGATACCCAGCTATGAATGATACAATTCTTAGTAAATTCTCCCATCCAGAAGCTAGGGCTTTGCCGAAACTATGAGTCTTCTATGTTTGGATTACCTCCTAGAGACACAGCAGTAGGCTCAGAACCTATGACAAAGTAGTAGAGAAAAAACTATTATTTAGTTGTCATGTCCCCTCTCCAACCTCCCTGTTCCTGTCAGAAAGCCATGCAAATTTGGATCCAGAATAGGTTCTAGTAAATATTTACCTTGATGTTTCCGAAAATGTGTGGCACACAGCACTAACTCTGCAAGATGATAAATAGGAATTAGTGAAAACTCTGATTCAATCAAGATTAAAAATATGTTTTGGTCATGAGACTTTTCAGCACTTCCAATATGCTAATATAGTATTTATAGGCACAGAAAATCAACATGGAAGAGAAAATTTGTTGAGTTTTAACAATAGAATTAACCTTAGACAATTATAAGAACTTCTTTCCATTGTATAGCTAATTACTAGACCCCCCATCATTTTTGGGGGGCATCCTTATTAAGTATCTAATTTGTTTAATTTGGTATATTTAAATATTTTCTTTTTTTTTTATAGACAATGGTTATTGCTGCATAGAGTAAGCCTGCCTGCTTACACCTTAAAAACCAAAAAAAAAAAACAAAAAAAAAAACAAGAGTCTGGATTCTCTTGAATTCAGATAGTGATGAAATATTCTTATAGCTGCTCTGTATAGGAGCTGTGAGCACCAGAAAGGATATTTGTTCATGAAAAAGAGTGAGCATTCAAAGGCTATTAACTAGTTAAGGGATCACCTCTCTGAAAATCCAAGAAAAGCTATGGACTCTCCCTCTTAGAAAAATTAAAATGATGTATTTATGTATAATTACAGGTGTTCACAAGAACCATAGAGTTTATAACTAAACTCCCTAGGATCTAAAGATTCCATGTTAAAACTCCGAAAAAAAAACATATCACCCTTTTCATTTACATGCCTCACAGGGGAGAATAGGGTTGTTTTCCAATTGAAGGAAAGAAAAATTACCAAAGAAATGAACTGACAGATAAAGAAATATTAGGTCTTCAGATTCCCTAGTAGGTATATCCCAGGAAAAGAGATATCTCGGGATGGATCTTGGCAAAAGAAACAAAAAAATAACTGAAATTGTGCTTGATGGATGCAAGGAGTGGATTTGGTCACACACTGCTTCCAATCTTGGTCCCCAAAATGGGTATCTATTCAGTGCATATCTACCTGTTCAGCATCAGTTTCCCTTTGAGGGAAACCTCAATAATAACCTCCTGCCTTTCCCTTTAAGGAGGCAGTCTTCTATAATTTTTTTTTCGTTTGTTTTTGGTTCAGATATGGCTGAATCCTCTCAAGCTCCAGAGTCTGGCACGTAATCTGAAATTGGTACAGTGGTTGGTTTAGGGAAGGATCTGTGAGCTAGTTTGGGAACTTATGTTCAACTTGCAGAAAAAAGAAACCCTCTGTGGTGGCTAGGTTGATAAATTGAGGCCTGGAGCTGCTACTGGTCTTTCTGTTACCATGAGAGGAAAGCATGTCTAACAGTGAGGGTAACAGAGAGTAAAGGTGTAGGAGATGGAGACCCAGCCCTGAAGGTATCCTTTTGAACTGTGTGGGATAGCTTCTATTTGCCTATTCAGAGCCACACTCCACCTTTCCCCATAGGCACTCTAGTTCAGGTGTCTGACCTGTGGAGACTATTCACATGAATTACTTCTGGCTTCCACATGGAGGGCAGGAGGCTGAGGAGGCCCAGCAGAGAGAGATGAGGCAGTTTGGTCCCTTAGATCCCTTGACAGGACTGTCTCAGGATGACTTGTCAAAACTCCTTCCAGGGTCTAAGAACTTCTCCCTCCTCTCAGATCATCAGGCCTAGAGGTGGTAAGAGCTCTAGTCTCACAAAACCTGGGTTACTAATTCATTTTCACTCACTATTCTCACATCTACATAGTAGCCCTTGTGTAAATAAACTGTTGTCATTATTTTTGTGAGTGTGCCAGCTGTTTCCTGTTGAGATACCCAATGATACACCAACCTTGCCTGGAATCAGCTCAACCCTAGACATCACACATACATGAGCACGAACATTTTATTTTTTGCTTAATCCGTTTTGAGAAGTGTTTCTATCACTTGCAAGCAGAAAGAGTCTTAACTAATACAATCTCTCTTAGCCCCCTTCGGCCACCTTGTATATTCTCCTTGGAAAATAATTACTTTAGAAACATGGAAAGACACATTATGAGAGTTAAAACTCACTCAGGTTGGAATACAATTCTCAAACCAATCCATCATGTCACTCATGATCTACTAAATCTTGTCCTGTCGAATTAAAGTAACCATCCTGCCCATGTTAAAAAATATGACCTCTGCTGCCTGCAGAATTTCAACCAAATTCTTATTCACACATGTTTCTAACACATAAAATAGAAGTATGAATCAGACCAAAACATACTTCTTCCAATTAAAAGGTGTGAAAAGAGCAAAGAGAAATGGCCTTTTCTATTTACTCAGCTCAGCAGCTGAGCAGTTCATTAGCAAATCCTGATTGCACGTAGGTCATAAGCTCCAGGAAAGTGAAGACTGTTTTATAAAGCAATCTTAGAAAGGCAACCTTTAAGTCAAAAGTACTATTCCCTAGTGAGGGTTATTAATTGAATCATTTGTTTACAAAAGGTGAACGTGGCTCTAAGTGACAGTACTGTTTGCATAGCGGTATCAATATTAGGAAAGCTTATGTGTAATGCATTAGTAATGTAGAAAAAGATGCCGCCTGAGTCAGGAGTATTTGTTTAGCACTTTGAAATCTAGTAATTTTAGCAGCTCCCTGAGCATGAATTGAATTAACTTATTAAGGTTAAAAATAGTCTTTAAAAATACTGCTAATGAGTACCATGAAGTACCTACCACCTTCTCCATTCTTGGCAGAGACTTAAATCCTTGGTTGGATGTTAGAAAAGGGGGAAAGAAAGAGGTGGTGTTTAGGTCCCAGTGTTTACTTCTTTACTATTCTTCTTTGGCCAATGTTAATTTTTACCAGAAGTGATTTCTGGAATGAAGACTGAAATTAATAATCTTTGTCAGTAATTTTTTTTCTCTTATTTAAACCATAATTCCTTATGGAGAATATGCAGGAGTAATAAATATACTTAACTAAAGTTACACCTTTAAAAAAAACAATTCAGTTTTACCTTATAATATTTCACTGATGAGCTATAATTTTAATCTGGAGTAATGCAGTTCTAAAATTGAATGAGAAGTTTAAGTATTTTGATCTTTTGACTGTGATAATGTGAACTTCTTTTTTCTATGTGCAGACATGGCTAGTTGCCCATAAAAAGATGTCCCCCCCCCCTTCTAGAGTACACAGGTGGAACTGGGGAGTTATGCCAAGCCAGGGAATGCATTTGACAGACCTTGCAGCTAAGTATAAGCATGTGACTACCTCACAATGGACTGTGAATGGAAAAGATGTGTGCTCTTCTGCTCTGTCTTGTTAGAAGTACACATGCCTCCTTTATGCTCTATTTTCCTTTAGAGAGCTAGATACAGATGATCACAATGTCCAGAGCCTTAAAAGAGAAGAAATCTGGGTCACTCCCTGAATTGCCAAGTGGAAGAGAGGTTCCCAACAGTTACATCAACTTTGGATTGTTCACAAGTAAGAAATAGGATTTTTATTGCATCTGAACCATATGTGTTTGGCCTCTGTGTTTTAAAATCCACACTTAACCTATTTTAATATAATACACCTTTTCAACCCAGTAACCATGGGCCATCTAAATATAACCCTATTAGGTAGATAAAACTCCAACATATACAATAGAAAGTGTTTGGCTGACAGAACTAGAAGTTCAGTGGTGTGGAAAATACTCCTCTCCCTCATTCCTTTTGCATGTTCTGGTACGTATGTGAGCATTTGTTTGTAAGGGAAAGGAGAAGAGTTCAACTGGAAACAGGTGCTAATAGAATGTAGAGGATATTAAGAGGTCTGTTCCCTGTCTAGCTAGGCACAAGGTCTGAACTTGAACCCTCATAAATGGAGGAGAGAAGACCAGAAACTAACAAACAGAGACCACAGTCTAGGCTTGACAAAATGATGGATCTAAGTAGTTCTGTTTGAGACCAAGAAAAATAAGCCAAGAATTTAAAGAGAGAGTTAATCTTCCTACCTTTATCCCGAGCTCAGCACTAAAGAAGGACAGCTTTGGGACACCTGAGTACAGAATGCTTGACCCAGACACTGGCATTCTCAAGATGGGTATTCACAGTGGGGGCAGTAGTGAGGCTGAAAACAACTCCCCTCTCCAAGACATGATAATAATCACTAATATGTATTAATCATTCATCAGAAGTCAGACATTATTCTAAATGTTTTACAGATGTCTCATTTATTCCTCATAACATGAGTCTGAGTGGTAATTACTAGGAGGCAGGAAGGTAGTATTATCTCTGTTTTACACCTCAGGAAACTGAGGTATATAGAGATGAAGTAATTTGCCGATGTCACGTGGCTAGTAAGTGGCAGTGTTAGGATTCCAATCCAGAGTCTGAACTCAGAGCCTGAGCTGGTGATTGCTATGCCATACTTTTTCCCAATCCACAGGGAATAGGTTACCTAAAAAAACAGTGAGCCTGTTACCTAATGACCATTCCAGTTAGTCATATGAGAACAACTGGCCTTTCTAGAAACAGGCCTTTCTTTCAAGAACACTTGGAGAGAGGATACTATATAGAATTTCATACTGGTAGAAGCTTCAAATCATTTTTTCTGTGCAAAAATGTAAATGTCACCTTTGGTAGCCATAGTCCAGTGAGTCCAAGGGACTTAACGGATTTTATTAACTCATCAGTTCCTCTTTAGGTCATGGTCAATAGGATTGTGGCATAGATAGGCAGATGACATGGGTTTGAATTAGTAGATGTTTAACTCTAATGGAAGAAATTAGTACAGTTGCCACATAGTATCATAGTATATTTTTTTTATTGTAAAACCAACTCTAGGCCACTTACATTTAACAGATGGAATATTAGGGAAAAAGAAGAAAATCATACATTAGGACAGTGAAAGAAAAAATAGATCTCAATGTTGTTACTCATTTAGCTGTTCCTTAAGGGTTAAGGGTGAGTTCCTCCATCAGTGTTTTATTTATGTGAACATAAATGACTAAGAAGGGCCAATCTGGCCATACATTTCCCAGCCTGTGTAGATAGTTGCATGTGCTATTTCTCCTGATCCTATTTTTCTCTCTTTCCACATGAAGGATCAAAAAATGCAGTATTTCTTGCTGGAGTGTTTTTCTTGTTCCTTTTCAGCATTAGGAGGAATAACCCAGAGTACACTGAACACTGGGCTTCTGTTTTGAACTTTCTGAATGACTGTGCTGGTGACTGAGAGGGCGCTGCCCCATGTTGTTCTGCTCCTATATTTACCTACGTGATTTGCCATTCTGGGCCTTCTATCTCAGCTCCCAAATATTACCAAGGAGCTCTTGATATTATCCCACCACTGTTATGAATAATTCTCCCTTATAAGGCTTTGTGCTCTCCTGGCTTCAGCACTTGCCCCTGTTGAGTCTGTTTTCCACACAACAGCCAGGGTGATCTTTTTTTTTTTTTCATAAAATATGAGTCAGATCCAGTCACTCCCCTGCTGAAAGCTCTCCATAGCTTCCCAGAACACTGAGAATAGCTATCCAGCAGTTTTATAAAACCTACCCCTGGCTTTTTCTCTAACTTCATTTGCTTCCACTCACCCCTCACCCTTCCAGGGCCTCTGCTCCCACCACCCTGGCCTCCTTTCCTCCAATATGCCAAACTCATTCTCCATTTGGCATGCCCATAGTTATCATCTGGCACCAATATCCCAGATACCATCTTAGCTCAATCCCATACTTCGTTCTGGGCTCTATTCAAATACCTCGTTCTCAAAAAGGGCTTCCCTCACCACCTCTTCTCAAATAGCACCCTTAACACTGTACAACCTCTTACTTTCTTCATTTCTGTTCATGGCTCTATTACTACCAGGTCGGTCAAGAGGGGCCTTGTTAGCCATGGAAGAGGCTTTGACATCTGTGGATGACATGAGAAGCATCAGGGGGTTTTGAGCAGAGTTATCTGCTAACTTACCTGTTCACAACTTCATCTGAGCTATGGTTTTAAAGGACTATGTTGACTGTTTTGTTGAACTACTAGAAGGGATAGGGTGGGAGTTAGGAAGCTATTATATTATTCCAGTAAGAGATGATGGTGTCTTTGACTAGGGTGGTAGAGTACAGAAAGTGAAAAGGGGTCAGATTTTGGATAAAACTGGAAGCTACAACTGTCTTTCAGTGTGTACTTTGCTCATAGAAAATCATTAAGGAGAAGCATATTTGTGAACACCTGCAACTTGCCTGATCCATATGACCATGTGGGCCTGTGTGGCCCTCTTCAGTGCAAAGACTTATTCAATAGTGCCTCTGAGACTCTTTTATCCATCCATGATGATTCTGCTACCATCTTGAATGTTTTTCACTTGCAGAGTATTTCTGTGGAATTGAAACAAACTAAGAGCTTATTCTCTATTCACTGGGAGTTACAGGTTCCATTAGAAAACTCACCAATAAATTCCTTTTTGATGCTTTTTAAAAGATTTGCAATTACTTTATATAAGTGAATTTCATTTGATCAGAAGGATACTTGTCCTGTAGTTTTACATCCTCAGTTCTTACCCCCACCTCTGTTTCAGAAAAAAAGTGATAACCGATAGTCATATGGACCCTGTCAGAAGGTTTAGAAAGGAGAAGGAGGCTCAAATGATAGTTTCTATTAAAAAAGAAAAAAAAAACTTTCTTTGACTATTAAAATTATCATGCATTTACTATGCATTAGATTTAGGGATTTTTATTTTAATGACTTTATGGAGATACTTAATCTCACAGAGCCAGAATACTAATTACTGAACTGTGTTGCAATAGGAAAAACAGCAAATTACTCAAATTTTAATTATGATATTCAGTTTTAAACAAGTGTATAATAATTGACTTTGTGTGCAATAATTGATTTGTCATTTAAGCAGTCATTTTTTATGCAAATGGACTACTTTATATGTGTGAATCAGTTATTATAAAATTAATTACTGAATATAATATCTTGCAGAACTGACTATCAAGAGTTCTTCTAACTGGCTTATCCATTCATGCAAAATCTGGGTTTTTATGTACAGTGATGAGCTTCATAACCAAAGGAAACTAAACCACATTTTACATGCCTGCTAAATGTGCCTTTCATTGTAATTATCCTTTTCAAGTGCTTCACAAATACTCTTCCTCAAGGCTCTTTATTAATGAATTTTCACAGTAACCCTAAAAGCTAGTTAAGCATTTTAAATCTTCCACATTTTGGAGATGTGGAAATTAATTCTGTGGCTAAATATTAAATATTTGGGTGATATTCTCTCTGTGGTATCATGAGCTATATTTGCTGGGCTGGATTCTCTAGTAAGAGAGAAAAATCTTTTTTGGATGCTTTGTCTCTGGCAGGTAGAGAAATCAGAGACAATTGAGAAATATGAATGAGGATTTTTTTTTGAGGTGTAGACTTAAAGAGGAATCCAGAAGACCCATGAAATTTGTGCACATCTATGTAGCATATAGCTTCTCATGGGCATCCTAGCACAGCCATGACAGCACTATAGGAACTTCTGGGAACTTCTAGATATTTTCCAGGAAACTCCTCAGATCTTTCAGTTAACTTAGACTGGATATTTGGTCTGAGCCATTTGTCGTCATTTTCTCCTAATTTCCATTTTTGGCCCTAAGCTTGCCAGTAGGAAAAAGTTGGCAATCACTTCTTTAAAACAATTTTTTTGAAAACAAAGATGGCTCGTAATTGAGGCTCTAGAGATGAAGTAACCATATAACACATTTTTTTTTGCCTTCAGATCTATTTATCTTCTCTAACAGTACCAAAAATTTAATATTATTTTTGTATGGTTTAGCTTTTCATAGTTTGCAGGGATGCTCCACAAGGCAGAGATCTTGGCTGTTTACCACTGCATCCCTGGTATTTAGAACAGTAATACAATAGGCACTCAATAAATATTGGTGAACAAGTAAGTGGTTATAATACATCATCTTAAAATTTTTATTAAGAACTAAAGACACTGTTAGTATTACAAGTAATGAGAAAGTTTGCACTGAGTAGATTTTCTTTTAATATTGATGCTAAAAATGGAGACTACACCCTGGGAAACATAGTTATAACTGACTTTATTCTTGAGAATACTTTTGAGATCATTCATAAAATCATCTTTTTTTTAATGTTTTTTATTTATTTTTTGAGACAGAGAGAGACAGAGCATGAGCAGGAGAGGGGCAGAGAAAGAGGGAGACACAGAATCCACAGCAGGCTCGAGGCTCTGAGCTGTCAGCACAGAGCCCAACGCGGGGCTCGAACTCACAGACTGTGAGATCATGACCTGAGCTGAAGTCGGACACTTAACCGACTGAGCCACCCAGGCACCCCTCATAAAATCATCTTTAAAAGTTATTCAGTTGTGGTTAGCATATTAATAATGATTTCCTCTCAAAATAAGTTACAGTGAAAATAGTATTAAAAGTTGTTGAGGGACACTTGGGGTGGCTCATTCGGTTAAGTGTCCAACTCTTGATTTTGGCTTAGGTCATGATCTCAGTTTGTGAATTCTAGCCACACATCAGGCTGTGTGCTGAGCATGGAGCCTGGTTGGGATTCTCTCTCCCTCTCTCTCTGCCCCTCCCTGGCTCATGCACACTTATGTGCGCTCTCTCTCTCTCTCTCTCTCTCTCTCTCTCTCTCTCTCAAATTAAATAAACATCTCTTTTTAAGTGGGATAAAAATGTTTTGGCTTCAAATCTTAGTTCTACCACTTAATGGCTTTCCCCAATTTCCTTGAGCCTCAGCTTTCCTTAGCTACCAACCCTCTTACAGGTAAAGTTTCTCTACACCTGCCAACTGACCTTGGCTTAGACAATTGAAAGTTGAATCAAAAGAATTCATTTACATATGGGGAAACTGGGGAAGGACAGGGAAAGAAATACCTGTTTTGCAAGAGAGAAGGAGGGAGAAGGCTGGAAAAAGAGAGACAGAAGAAAAGCAACTGAATTGTTTCTTTAAAAATACTTTGCTCTTCTTAAGTTTTAAGTGGAATTAAAAAAAAATTTTAAAGGGATAAGAATTCTTGAAGTTCTTTGTTTTGGCCAGAAAGGACCAACAGGAGATGCCTAAACAGTTACCATTTACCTATGGAAGGATTACTAGAATCTGTTCTAGAATCAGTTTGGAGAAAAAAAAAATCTTCCTGAAAAGTTCATTTAGTTCCCTAAAGCCATAATATCCAGTTACAGAATTATAACAGTGAATTCATGAAACATCCCCCAAGTGGCAAACGACTGTTTTTATATCTTGTAGTAAACAGAAGAGAGCAATGAAATGTGATGTCCCCAGATACCCTGCTGGCTTTACACTTGTATAAAGTCCTCATTTGCCTTCTTTGGCAGTCGTGTTTCTTGCCTGAAAGACATCACTCCTGTCAGCTTGGCTCAGTTTTTTCCATCCTTTCTTGAAGTGTTAGTGGTACAGACCAGCGAAAAACAGGGCAGACAAGAAAGTTCTCAAGTGTGAAATTGAACCCTTAGCCAAACACTGAAAATACTCTCTTTGTGGCTCAGCAAAAGTTCCATTAACTTTTATTTCTGGGTGCCACAGTAGTTCTTCTTGATTATATCTAGTCCCAGCTGTGGAAGTAATAGAAATGTCTTGTGAATCAATTAGTACATGGCAAACTGTTGTACTATAAAAAATTTACAAGCACCTGAGTTTGAGAATGTTTATCTCATCTGTACCTTAAATTATGGAAATTCAACCATTCTTATTGCAGATTAGCTTGATTTCTAAGAACTTTTAAAAGTTAGGCATCAGAATTAATGAACTAAGATTTTGTTACTATTTTTCTGCCACAAAACAAAATTTCCCATGGAATGGCATAAGAATTCCTGTTGGAAGGAACTCTTTAACTTACAGAGATTTTTGGTGAATGTGTGTCATTTTAAAATCCATTTCTCCCAACATTATTTCTCTTTGCAATTACTCATTTTCAATATTCAAAAATATGATTATTGTCTTGAATGTGCTGTTTCTAAGATGGAAAAAAGTATCCTTGGTAGGCAAATCATCCAAGAAGGTGCAGAGATTTGGGTACAGTTTATTGGTTTATTTCTTTAAAATATTTAGAGATTTTTTTAAACAAAACTATTTTCTTTTTGATAAATGTTGTATCTAATACAGTTACTACCCCTCTTTAAAATATATCATTCAACACCAGCAACTCTCAAACCCAGTAGAAAGAATATTCCAGCTTTCCCCCTAAAGTCAGGAACACAACAGGGATGTCCACTCTCACCACTGTTGTTCAACATTATTCTGGAAGTCCTAGCCTCAGCAATCACAAAACAAAAGAAGTAAAAAGGCACCCAAATTAGCAAGGAAGAAGTCAAACTTTTACTCTTTGCAGATGACATGATACTCTACATGGAAAACCCAAAAGAGTCCACAAAAAAACTGCTAGAATTGATACTGAATTCAGCAAAGTTGCAGGATATAAAATCATCATATAGAAATTGGTTGCATTTCTATACACAATAATGAAGCAGCAGAAAGAGAAATCAAGGAATCGATCCCATTTACAATTGCGCTGAAAACCATAAGAAACCTACCTAGAAATAAACCTAACCAAAGAGGTAAAAGATGTATACGCTGAAAACTATAGAAAGCTTATGAAAGAAATTGAATAAGACACAAAGAATTTGAAAAACATTCCATGCTCATGGATTGGGAGAACAGATATTGTTAAAATATCAAAGCAACCTACACGTTCAGTGCAATTCCTATCAAAATAACACCAGCATTCTTCACAGAGCTAGAACAATCATTTTTAAAAAATGTTTTATTATTTTTGAGAGACACACACACACACACACACACACACACACACACACAGAATCCAAAGCAGGCTCCAGGCTCTGAGCTGTCAGCACAGAGCCCGACACAGGGCTTAAACCCACAAACAGTGAGATCAGACCTGAGCCACAGTCAGATGCTCAACTGACTGAGCCACCCAGGTGCCCCTAGAACAAATAATCTTAAAATTTGTATGGAACTAAAGAAGACCCTGAATAGCCAAAGTACTATTGAAAAAGAAAATCAAAGCTGGAGGCACCAAAATTCTGGACTTTAAGCTGTATTACAAAGCTATAATCATCAAGACAGTATGGTACTGGCACAAAAACAGACACATAGATCAATGGAACAGAATAGAGAACCCAGAAATGGGCCCACAAATGTATGGCCAACTAATATTTCACATACCAGGAAAGAATATCCAATGGAAAAAAAAAAAGACAGTTTCTTCAGCAAATGGTGCTGGGAAAACTGGACAGCAAAGTGTAGAAGAATGAACCTGAACCAGTTTCTTACACCATATACAAAAATAAATTCAAAATGGATGGAAGACCTAAATGTGAGACAGGAAAACATCAAAATCCTAGAGGAGAACACAAGCAACTATCTCTCTGACCTCAGCCACAGTAACTTCTTACTAGACATGTCTCCAGAGGCAAGGAAAAGAAAAGCAAAAATGAACTATTGGGATCTCATCAAGATAAAAAGCTTCTGCACAGTAAAGGAAATAATCAACAAAACTAAAAGGCAACCGATGGAATAGGAGAAGATATTTGCAAATGACATATTGGGTCAAAGGTTAGTATCCAAAATATATAAAGAACTTACCAAACCCAACACCCAAAAAACAAATCATCCAGTGAAGAAATAGGCAAAAGATCTGAATAGACACTTTTCCAAAGAAGACACCCAGATGGACAACAGACACATTAAAAGATGCTCAGCCTCACCCTTCATCATGGAAATACAAATCAAAACCACAATGAGATACCACCTTACACCTGTCAGAATGGCTAAAATGAACAATTCAAGAAATAACAGATGTTGGCAAGAATGCAGAGAAAAGGGAACGCTTTTGCATTGTTGGTGGGGATGCAAACTGGTGCAGCCACTCTGACAAACAGTCCATAGGTTCCTCAAAAAATTAAAAAATAGAACTACCCTATGCCCCATAAATTTCACTTCCAGTTATTTATGCAAAGGATACAAAACTGCTGATTTGAAGGGACACATGCACTCCAATGTCTATAGCAGCACTATCAGCAATAGCCAAACTATGGAAAGAGCCCAAATGTCCATTGACTAATGAATGGATAAAGATGTGTTTTATATATGCAATTGAGTACTATTTGGTGATCAAAATTAATGAAATCTTGCCATATGCAGCAACATGGACGGGACTAGAATGTATTGTACTGAGTGAAATAAGTCCGGCAGAGAAAGACAAATGCCATATGATCTCACTCATATGTGGAATTTAAGAAATAAAACAGATGAACATAGGGGAAGGAAAGGAAAAATAAGATTAAAATCGAGAGGGAGGCAAACCACAAGAGACTCTTAATACAGAGAACAAACTGAGGGTTGCTAAGGGGTTTTGTGTGAGGGGATGGGCTAAATGGGTGATGGGTGTTAAGGAGGGCACTTGTGGGGATGAGCACAGGGTGTTACATATAAGTGATGAATCACTGAATTTTACTCCTGAAACCAATACTACACTGTATGTTAACTAACTTGAATTTAAATAAATAATAATTTTTTTTAAAAAAAGAAAGAGTATTTCATATACATAAAAAAGAAATCTGTTTAAGGGCAATTTACAACCGGACAAAAAGAGCTTAACTCTTTTTCAAGCAGTCATAATTTTCAATAAGTCTCATATAGCCAGTGAACTATAATATAAAAGTTAATGTCATCAAGAAAGATGAAACCTCAGTTGGTGGAAATGAAGTATATAAACCAGTTATGGTTAATGTTGTTCATTGGACTGCTCTAGGATATGGTCCATTCTCCCATATGCCACATGACCCTATAATTATAGGAATCCAGCTCTTATGTCTACACACAACTGTTTGTGCAGGGTACAAACCTGGCACACTGGTGGCCTTCATTAACTATTAAGTAATAATAATGCACATACTGCCTCACTCAAAGAGTAAAACCTTATTTTAAAAGGTGTTAATTTTTCATCTATGTAAGGTACTTTACCCTGAATTTATGGTGCTTTTTTTAAAAATGTTTACTTATTTTCTGAGGGAGAGAAAAAGCAAGCAAGGGAAAGGCAGAAGAGAAAGAGGGACAGAAGATCTGAAACAGGCTCTGTGCTGACAGCAGAGAGCCTGATGTAGGGCTTGAACTCACGGATTGTGAGATCATGACCTGAGCCAAAGTGGTGGGCTTAACTGACGGAGCCACCCAGCCATCCCTCTAGTGCTGTTTTTCAATTATTTGCTTTATGGTCTGGTTTTATAAGTGAGCTAAATTGCCCAGGTTTTCAGGGTCACATCAGAGCCGTGGTGGAAAAGCAACCTTGCCTCTTCAGCAGGCAGCATAGCCAGGGGAATTACACACACGCAAGCTGGACGGCAGCCTGCTATGCTGCTACAGGACGTGATGACTTTGCTGCTGCCGCTATTTCTCCTGAGGCTGACGCCTGCTGTCGCAAGGGATGTAGACTGACCTGATCTTCTTCCTTTCCTCCCTCCATGGGATCTAGTGTGAAGAAATCATCACTAAAAAGATGATTACTATTGATAGAGATTATCATGCTGTATTCAAATGGCTCTACATCGGCCTGCAGTCTTCATAGGCCACTCAGGCACACATTTTATCGCAGATGTTTCAAACTTTTTTTTCTCTTTTATGGTGTAGACACACTCATACAGGTGATACACCCCTGTATACAATTCTTGGTGTCTTAGCTTTAACCTCACTCCTCCTCTGCCTCTTGAGAAAGTAAAAATAAACTCAGTGCCACCACTACTCCCTTCTGATGCCGGGGACTTGTTTCCCAGAACCCCCTTTCCTGTCTGGTTTCAGGCTAGTCTGCCAAAGAGCAGCACCTGTGGAAGATCTGGAAGGCAGTGGAAAGAGAAAGTTGTTATTCCCGGGAGACCACCATTACGGCAATGTCAGACACTTCCCCACCAGCGTCTGCTTTGCAGCCCCAGTGGCCAGACACGGCAATTCTTAGGTTGACCGCCAGCCCAACTTTCCCAGCCACTCCAGGACTTGAAACTGAAATCACTAGTGATTGTTTCTTTGGCCCAGTGCTATAGCTGTCCAACACCTGCCACACTTGTGAAACCCCAATTTCTGTATTGAATTCTTTATTTCTAGAATAATTGCAGGGAATTTGTCTTCCTGACCAAACTGAGACTGACCAAACCGAGAGAGAGTGATATAGCTTGTAGCTGCTCTGATTTAGGAACAAAAATTATTCACAAGCTTCAGCGCTTAATAGTTATAATACTTAATGTACATTTCATGAAAGACTATGGAGAACATACGAATTGTGACACCATGGTTAGGAAACTCTTACTCCATTATTGTTATTACCATCATTTCTCCTCTGTCCTGTATTAGCTACTTGGGTTCCGTCTAGTAAAGCAATAGTATGAATGGATGGATGCCTCATTGTTTACGTAATAATTCCTCAAAAATATATGTATACAAACACACACACACACACACACATACACACACACACACACGTACATGCTTTACCTTTATTACATAAACCCTTCCTTGGGGGACATATCACACACTCCTCAATTCTCTGCTTATTTTTGTAACCTGAAAGCTACCACAGTGACCCACTGTCTCTCTTGGCTAGCCAGTTACAAATAATCCCCTTCCCCTCCTGTCACCACTTTGTATTAATTCTTCTTGTTTTTTTGAAGATCAGGATCCTTCTGAGTGAAAAGTGATTGTTGACATTCTATCAAGCAGTGGAACAAATATGGACTTCGAGTAGAAAAATCTGTATTTGAATCCACTTTTTCCTGGACCCTAATGTGGCGTGTGCTCTTTAAGCTCTTGGGCTCTCAAAAGTCTCACGTATAAAATAGGGGAGAATTCTACATGTGAAAGTATATGATAAAGATCAAGTCACATAAAAGCCCAGCAGTGTTCTACCGCATCAAAGGTGTTCAACAAATGTTAGTTTACTAAGCAAGACTCGATTCCTCTAAACTTTAGTTTCCTCAGCTATATAAGTAAGCATTAATTATATTAATCCATGAGGGTTTTGTGAAATGAAATGAGATTATGCTTAGCACAGGACATGGCAGAGTGAGAAGCCTGTCAGTGGCAGCTGCTTCTGTTGTTAATCCCTCACTAGAGATATGATTTATGAGATTCTCAAACACAACTGTCTTTCTTTTTCCAGTCAATCTCAGGGTAGATCTGTCTTTCTAAAAATTACACTGGATGTCCAGAAAAATCTCCTTTGGCCCCGGAGCCTCCCTTGCCACTGTGCAGAGGCTTTAACACACACTTTGCTGACTTGCTGTTCCAACTCTGCTCAGGCATCTCTTTTTATTCACTGAAATCTGTGGTAGTAAGTTTTATGTGTCAAGTTGGCTAGTTTTTTAATCAAACGCTAGTTGTGTGAAGGTATTTCTTCAGGGATGATTAACATCTACAACCAGGTGACCTTAAGTAAAGGAGATTATCCTCCATAATCTGGGTGAGCCTCATCCAATCTGTTGGAAAGCCTTGAGGGTAAAACTGATGTTTTCCTGAGGAAGAAGAAATTCCCTCTGTAAACTGCAAGGTCAGCTCCTGCTCAGAGGTTTCCAGGCCACTAGCCTTTGGATTTCATACGTAGCTAGTCAGCACCCCCTATCATGTAAGAGTTTTTTGCACTAAGTCTCTTAGTGAACCCTGCTTCTACCTTCTCTTGTGGACCTCTGTTTGATTCAATATCCTAATACCGTATTACTATATCTGCTTCTATCTCACTAATTGCAATTTAGAGGAATACATAGTTTGCCCATTATGACTTTTAAGATTAGCCTTAAATGATACCCATATTAAAACTCTAATGAAGGGGCGCCTGGGTGGCTCAGTCGGTTAAGCGTCCGATTTCGGCTCAGGTCATGATCTCACGGTTCGTGGGTTTGAGCCTCGCGTTGGGCTCTGTGCTGACAGCTCAGAGCCTGGAGCCTGCTTCATATTCTGTGTCTCCTTCTCTCTCTGCCCCTCCCCTGCTCACACTCTGCCTCTCTCTCTCTCTCTCTCTCTCAAAAATAAACATTAAAAATTAAAAAAAAAAAAACAAAACCAAACAAAACTCTAAAGAAATAATAAAGATTGAATAAATAACTGGGATCCATTTTTTTGCCAATAAATACACTTTTTTTCACTAAACTTCGCATGGATTTGTCAAATGTGTTCTCTGCATTCATTGAAAAGATCATGTGGTTCTTTTCCTTACTTTTATTGATGTGATGAATTACATTGATTGTTTTGCAGGTATTGAACCAGCTCTGCATCCCAGGTATAAATCCCACTTCATTTTCCTACCCACTGTATTCCTACTACCTCTACTCTAGGCTAAGAAAAAAAAAATTAGCTTAAATTGTGGAATTAGTAATTAGATGCTTAAGACAGTATGTATTTTATTTAGGATAAACAAACGTAAGCAATAAAATCAAGTATTATTAACAAAGATTATAGGTGGTCAAGTGAGAAAGAAAAAGATGAGGAAAGCTACTGACTTGTACATATTTGCATAGAACATTTCATGAAACTTATAGTCGTTACTACAAAAAGAGTAGGTAACTTGTAAAACTATACATTCTTAAAAACTTACATAGGGATAGGAGCCAATAATATAATATTTTCCTTCTGCCTGCCTTTAAAATCCTCACTTTGTACCTATACTGCTATAGCACTAATAGGATTTGTTATTATTTAATGGATAAAATGTTTCTATAACTAGTATTACTGAGTGTGTACTAATAAGTAGTGGAAAGTACTAATACTCTAATCTTAGAATCTTAATTAAGTAACTCAGTGCTATGAATATAGAGATCAGGGATCCATGGCTTTTTGTAGTTTCTTCTGCTGGTCTTCACATGCCTTCCTCCCGCATCTTCCTTTCCTTCTTATGTCTCTGTTCTCTTTATATGCCATCCATGGTCACTTCTCCCTCTTTCCTGTCTTTCTCCTCTAATTCAAATTTCCTTCTTTCCTCCTCCCCCTCTTCTTTTGCATTAGTCTTTCCCTCCTCTTCAGGACAGTTTCACAAGCAACTCCTTCTTCTCTTCTCTAAAGCATGTTAACAACCCAAGACGGATAAATCCAATCCTTTCACAAGCCAGTGTTTCCTCCAAGGCTCAGAGCCACACTGTGTCAGTTCGTGTGTCTGCATCTGTTGGTTTGGCATGGTACTCTGTGTGCCAAACATTGTTTTCTTTTAGTTCTACCTAGCACTGGAACACATGTCCTGTTTCTGGAGAACTCCCTGCTCCTTTGTCATTGCGGTCGTGAACATATGAAGTCAGCCTACCAACAAGCCATAGCTTCAGGAGATTTAGACTTCTGGAGAGGTTCAGACACAGAGAGTCTAGTTCTTCCACCCTGGTGGGGAGCAGGCAGAGGGTACTGAGGCAGGACAGTAGGACAGTTAGAGGCTTAAGCAGATCAGGCCTATAGTTTGACTCTGGCTGTGTTCTCTTTACAGAGCTTAGTTCTTTTGACTTTCTGTGAGTTCTGTGAGCTATGTAAGATCTTTCCTGTATATTCCTTTCCTGCTCAATGTAGCCAGTGTTGTGTCTCTTGTTTTTAATCAAGGACCTGGAGTGGCTAACAGACTTTTAATGTTTTCTGTCACTTTAAGTGGGGTATTGTGGTGTCTTTGCTAAATGATATAGGGGATTAGGGGTTAATGGGCAGGGACCATATCTGCTATTTGAAAAGGTCTCCTTACTGCTGGATATCCTGATACAGAGACCTATACTACTTGACTGCTTAATAAATGGTAGCAACTTGATAATTGTTTGAGTTTTAGGACCTTTGCCAGTAGTTTCTAGGAGAGGATTATGGGCAAACATTCCTAAGACCTTCTGCCATTGGTTCCCTGAAATGTTATTTGCAAGTTACTCATTGTGTCTGTAAAGTGAGAATACGTTAGGCTTCAGCCTTGCTAAGAAACATGTCAAATTACAAGTGAGTGAGTATATATGAACTTGCAACTCCTTGAAAGAAATTATGTAGGAATGACAGGTTTTGTTATTAGTCATTCATCAAAAAATTGTAAGAATTTTTCTCCCCATTTACAAAATTAGTAAATACCTGGGTCAAAAAACTTAGAACATATAAAAAAGCATAAAGGAAGAATAATAATTTGTAATCTTGGACTCAGTACATAGTTAATATTTTGTATAGTCACTAAAGATTTTCTGAAGGCAGAAATATTTCTTTCTTTTTTTATGGTTTTAAGAATAGAATTTAGTGATTCATCACTTACATATAACACCCAGTGTTATCCCAACAAGTGTCCTCCTTAACGCCCATCATCCATTTAGCCCATCCCCCTACCCAATACCCCTTCAGCAACCCTCAGCTTGTTCTCTGTATTTAAGAGTCTCTTACGGTTTGTCTCTCTGTTCTTAACTTATTTTTCCTTCCCTTCCTCTATGTTCATCTGTTATGTTTCTTAAACTCCACATGAGTGAAATCATATGATATTTGTCTTTCTCTGACTGACTTATTTCACTTAGCATAATACCGTCTAGTTCCATCCACGTTGTTGCAAATAGCAAGATTTCATTCTTTTTGACTGCCGAGTAATATTCCAATGTATGTAAGTAGATAGATGATAGATAGATAGATAGATAGATAGATAGATAGATAGATAGATAGATATAGGTATATATATACCTCATCTTTTTTATCCATCCATATGGGCTCTTCCCATAGTTTGGCTATTGTTGATAGTGCAGCTATAAACATTGCGGTGCATGTGCCCCTTTGAATCAGCAGTTTTGTATCCTTTGGATAAATAACTAATAGTGCAATTTCTGGGTTGTAGGGTAGTTCAGTTTTTAATTTTTGACAAATGTCCATTCTATTCCCCAGAGTGGCTGCACCAGTTTGCATTCCCACCACTGTGCAGAAGTGTCCCCCTTTCTCTGCATTCTTGCCAACATCTGTTGTTTCCTGAGTTGTTCATTTTAGCCATTCTGACAGGTTTAAGGTGGTATCTCATTGTGGTTTTGATTTGTATTTTCCTGATGATGAGTAATGTTGAGCTTCTTTTCATGTATCTGTTAACCATCTGGATATCTTCTTTGGAAAATTGTCTATTCAAGTCTTTTGCCCATTTCTTCACTGGATGATTTGTTTTATGTGTGTTGGGTTGGGTAAGTTCTTTATACATTTTGGATACTAACCCTTGATCCAATATGTCATTTGCAAATATCTTCTCTATTCCATCGGTTGCCTTTTAGTTTTGTTGATTGTTTCCTTTACTGTTTTCCTTATCTTGATGAGGTCCCAATAGTTCATTTTTGCTTTTGTCTCTCTTGCCTCTGGAGACATGTCTAGTAAGAAGTTGTTGTGGCTGAGGTCACAGAGATTGTTGCCTGTGTTCTCCTCTAGGATTTTGATGGTTTCCTGTTTACATTTAGGTCTTTCATCCATTTTGAATTTATTTTTGTGTATGTTGTAAGAAAGTGGTCCATTTTCATTCTTCTGCATTTCTCTGTCCAGTTATCCCCAAAACATTTGAAGACAGTCATACTTCTTTGCTGTTCTGATTATAGAATTTTATGAAAGATAGAGAATTGCTTAAGTTCATATATTTTATTTATGCAGAATATTTATTTCTTAATGTCATAGTATTTTTAATCTAGAGATCAAGTTACATACAACTCTAGGGGATGATTAGACATTAGTCAGCCTTCTTTGGTGATTGTTTGGTGCTTCAGGCAAAGACAAGGAGAGGAAGCCAAAGTCTGTGGATGTGAGAGAGTGAGTTTTGTCCAGGGATGTGGACAGAGTTCAACATGGCTGGAGGTCAGTGTAGGGAGGAGCCATAAGCATCACCTCACAAATTGCTCAGACATTTGAATTTTATCCTGAAATTAGTGAAGATCCTTAGAAGGAATCTCAGCAGCATAGTGAGCTCATCAGATCTGCTTTTTTAGAAATCTGACTCATCAGCAATTCGGGAGAGGATGAGGGTAGAGCAACCCAACAAGGAAGTTACTTCATCATGATAGTCTAGCAACAATGCTAAAACTGATGAAAGCAGTGGCAATGCCATGGAGATGGAGCGAAGACTATGAGTCACTGGTTAAGGGCCAGTGGAGAAATCACTGACTGGATGTAAGGGTGCGGAGTGAAGAAGGCCACCTTACTAACACTGTGTGGTTGACTACCCCATGCTTAATTGCAGAAGCAAAAAGAAGCTGCTTAATATCCACTCTAAAATTCACTCTCTTACTCAAATTCCTGCATAATGAGACTGTGTAAATGACGGTGGTTTAACTCACATTCTCAACTAAACTGTTCTTGCTTGGTTCCATCCAGGAACTCTCAACTTTCCCCAGAGGAAAGTAATAAACAAGTTCATACTAATATGTTGCAGAGTGGTTTCAGACAATGTGGACCAAGGATTCCTGTATCAAAATCTCAAAGGGATGGGGCCTGGATATCTGCATTTTAAGAAGCATCCAAGATTATTTTTATGCCCAGTAAATTTTGATAATCACTATGACAGAGACTTAACATCTCAACTCTCCCAGGACTATTTTAAGAGAGGAACACACAAAACAAAATAATCCAATTCAATATGTGTTTATTCAGTATGTTTAATGCCTTCCTAAATGCTGTTTGCTCTTACAGATTACACCCATACACAGGAGAAGAGAAAGGAGGGAAGGGAGAGAAAGAGGGAAAGGAGAGAAAGAGGGAAGGGGGAAAGGGGGGAGGGAAAGATCTGCCCACTAAACAAATAAGTAAATAAGCACTGCTACAATTTAGATATTCATCAACAGATCAGTACAAGAGATATTTTTGTAGTGTGAGTGAGATAATCCCTCTCAAAAAGCCTTACATCCCCATCCTTGGGTGAATGCCTATTCCGTTTCTATATACAAACCCTATATTTTCAAGAGAAGTCAAAACATAAATTTTCCTAACTTTTTAATCTTAGAGATTTTCTCAACTGTTATTAGTGTCACAAATAGGACCCAGCCCAGACCTGCCATATGTTTTTATTGCCTTTGTATTTGCAATTGTAAATGGTTTTGTAATGTTCTAGATATTTTAAACATAATTGATTTTAACAAGGAATTAGCAATAAAGCTTATTCCAGAGTCTTTTAGCTTTAAGTGGAAGTTCATAAAAAGAGAACTAAGAAATGCTGAAAAATTGATTGAATCTTATAAACTAATGTATGATCTAAAATAAACATTCCACATCACAAAACAATTATCTTCAGTGATTTAATGGGAAAAGTTAAAAATCTGATTATTTCATTCTTAGCTAAGCAGGAAGAAGTTGAACACACCACACTGAGAGTGTTTAAAACAGAAAATGTATTCAACATCTGTTTAACCACAGTTGGAAAGAGATCTCCTTGAAAGTATTTTTTATGCATTTTAGATTGCTTCACATTATTGAGGGGCTCTATTTCCACAATATATAACTAAGTATCTAAAGGGCTGAACAGCTTTATAGGAGGATTGGGCTATAGTTGAAAATATAAGAAATTCAATAGATATAAAAATCTGGCTTAGTTTTCATTGCTATTGTAATAGAGTAATGTTAGATCATTTTAGGTTAATAGAGCAAAGTATTTTTAGAAATTACTGGACCTTAAATAGATTCTAAGGCAGTAGAAATAAGATTTGAGAACTTTAAAAAAATGGAAAAAGATTCACATTTACAGCTTTGTCATAATGTGAAAGCATTAGAAGACATTTTGCCTTATTATGATTTTTAAACAGTGAGCCCTTTATTGAGTATAAGATGAGCTTGACAAAGAAAACTTATTTCAAGAGTAATAGTTGATTTTCTGTAACATTAATATGAGCATTCATGTCTAACTCCTGCCCTCCTAGTTGACTAGTGAAATGGAAAATAGAATATAAAAGTGGGAAAGCTACATCAAGTGAAAATTAGGAGAATGAGATATTCATGTCCAAAAACTTTGAGAAATTTCTGCAATGTAAGTGCAGCTAAGAATATAGCTAAGGAAGGGAAGGAGAGTTTATGGATCTCCACCTGTGAAGTCATTCCTTGCAGGGGAAACAAATACAAGGCTTCAACATCCTCCCACCCCTACCCTAACCCACCCCACTGCCATACAATTACCCCCAACTCATAGGGGCAGAGGCTGGAGGCACACACCCATGTGACTGCCCACATTAGTTGGAGAACCCTTGATAATACTCACTGCTCCCTTCTCATACAAACACTTTTGATGTGGGTTACCAAGTCAGGCAAAGAGTTGGCGAATGGCTATGGTTGCCTTTCATCAAGAGGAAGTAAGGACAAGCACATAAGAGAAATGAAGGTTGAAACAGAATACCTCAGCAAATTTCTGACTGCCGTATCAAGGGGAAAGACACCCTCAACTGGAAATAAAGCTTTTTGTTGCAGCTGGCTTGGCCTCAGGTGCCATCCAGACTGGTTCCCAGAGAAGTGAAATTTGTAAGTAACAAAGTAACACTACAGTAAGTCTAAATTTTATTTTTCTCTTTTAATCTAGTCTATCAGATCAAAATAAAATTCCAAGCACTCCTATAAAACCAACCTCTGCTCCTGTCTAGACAATAATAGACCTTCTTCTATAATGGTGATAATGATGATGGTTATGATGGGGATGAGAGGGATGATTATAATGGCAACATTCACTCATTAAGCAGTTATCATGTACATTGCACTATGCTAAGTTTTTTCTTGTATTATTTTAGTTAATCCCTAGACGATCTCTAATAAGGTAGGTGCCATTATAGGAATTTTTTTAATAAGCAATCTGAGTTTGGAGAGAACTACTAACTTACCCAAGCTTATATATCTAGAAAGAAGCAGAGTTAGGATTTGAATTTAGGATGAGAAAACAGAAACATCACTGAGTTCAAGAGGTAGTACCTATTCTGAGGAATCAGAGAAAATGAGAGAATGAAGAAGGCTAAAGTTTGGAAAATCTCTGACCCATCTTCTTTAAAGGATACTATGCTTTAAAGAATACTATGCATAAAATTAGAGTAATCCAGGATCCGAAAGGCCTGGCTGCAGTTTTAAAGAAATAAAATTTTTCTAAATTAAAACGTCTGGTTGTGGTAGAGCATAATAGGCTTTTAAACATTAAATCAGTATTAATTAAAGTCAAAATCTTGGAAAAGAAGAAAAATAATGAGAGAAAAAAGAAGAGATGTGAAAAGCAGATCTGGGGGCTATAACATACAAATAGGAATCCAAGGAATAGATAAAGAAAACAAATAATGAGAAGGAAAATGTCTTAAAAAAGATTGGTGTGTTTCAGGCAAAAGATCTAGAGAGGAGAAATACAAAAAGATCTGCACAGATACAAGTGAAAAATTATAGATAGGAAACAAAGATTTCCTATCAAAAAAAAAAAGTATAGTCTAGCAGAGAGAAAGAGAGAGAGAGAGTGAGAGAGAGAGCTAGAGGAAAAAAATATTAATACAAATCTAGAGAGTAAAGGGAATAAAAGATTGTCACTCAAAAATTCTATTTTGTCAATGAGGCAGACCAAAAAAAAATTTTTTTTGGAGTGCATGGGTGGCTCAGTTGGTTAAGCGGCTGACTCTTGATTTTGGCTCAGATCATGATCTCATGTTTTGTAGGTTCAAGCCCCACACTGGGCTGTGCATTGACAGTGTGGAGCCTGCTGGGATTCTCTCTCTCCCTCCCTCTCTGCCCCTCTTACACATACACTTTCTCTCTTTCTCAAAATAAATAAATAAAAACTTAAAAAGTATTCTGTCAAATTGTTGTTTATGAGCAAGGATAATTGAAAGCTATGCTCATGGGTGGAAGGATATATAAAATCCCACATTTATGCCCTTACTGATAAAAACATTATTTTTCTCATATAATTAGTTGTTTAGAGTAAGATTTAATCCAAGTAGAAAACAGGAATAGTGAAGCAATGGTATTAAGAAAATTATTAGTGAACAACAAATCAGCAGAATATAAATAGCTATGAAAACTATGATGCATGAATTTCTATTATAGTAACAAGTCACCACAAACTTTGCAGCTTAAACAATAAAACTTTATTATCTTAGAATTCTATATATCAGACGTCTGGCATGCATCACACTGGGCTAATATCAAGGACTCAATAGGTCTGAATTCTTTCTGGAAGCTCTAGGGGAGAATCTTTTTTTTTTTTTTTTTTTTTGCCTCTTTGAGCTTCTAGAGGGTGTCAACATTTTTTTTTTATTCATGGTCCTTCTTTACTCATCTTCAAACTCATCTTCTTCACTCATCTTGCATTTCTTTTACTGATCTTCTATAGTACCATCTCCCTCTGACTCTCTTCTGCTTCCTCTTTTTAAAGCACCCTTGTAATTAGATTGGACCCACCAGAATAGTCCTGGAAAATCTTGTCATCTTAAATTTCATAACCTAATTACATATAAAAATCCTTCTTGCCATGTGAGGTAACATATTCACAGGTTCCAAGAATTAGAACATAGGCATCTTTGGAGGGGAGGGGAGTTTTCTATATATCACATATGGCAATAAAATGATGTAAGCATTCAAACTATTCTAAAATTTAATAATTATAAAAATTAGTATTTTAACTCTTATTCTAAGATTTCTTGGTTATTTGTTTTCCTTGTATATTTCTTTTGAGTCTGTCCTTTAATGTTCCTGTTCTTGACTTTGGAAACTGACTCTTCTAAGTTCCTACCTTTGGCTTTAAAACCTGGCATTGATTCAATATCTTTTTCTGAGTTGGGGTGAGAATAAGACAGTTCTATAGGAGGACACTATACAATATCACAGTCCTTTGTAAAACCTAGAGATAGAGATGAAATGAAACTGCCTATCATTACATATATTCTTCTACCTTAGATGGGTTTTGTGAAAGAAGGGAGATAGAAGTTAGTATACTTACAGAAAAGTAAAGGAAATTCAAGGAAGCCAAATTTTGGAAGATGACAAGAGTAAATATAAACTCATATATAATATTAACCAGATATAAATGGCAAGATTATTCTTAAATTTTTCAATTGGCATGGTTTGGTCTGCATTTAAAGCATTAAATCATGATTTCTAGTACCATCTGTAACTTAAATTGATAGAAAAAGTATGTATGTATGTATGTAAAACAGACATATACATACATATTTACACATGTATGTATATAGATTTATATGAAGTTATCAAGGAAGAAGTAAGACTTCATCTCAGAGAAGCTGTTACTTGAAGCACTTTTTCACATGCTGTTGCTCAAAGGGTGGAACTAAGAGCAACACGAATGTAAGTTATGCTTGAAAACCTGCTTTGGCTAAAACCCTGAATTCTTTTTAACTGATGAAAGAAAAATGGAATTACAGTAGGTATTTCCAATCCAGTTAAAAAAAATAGTGTTAACTTTTGCCTGGTAAAGGAGGTCATTATTTGAAACTTAAATCTGTTGATATTTTTGTTGGACATTGATTCATTAAAAAAAAATTCACAGGCAAGCCATTTCTGCCAGTTGTCGGAAAAGCAAACTGAAATGAATTGGCATGAGAGGTTTTGGACAGGAATGAGAACTCAGGTTCTTGCTACCTTCCAACGTGTATAGGAAAAAACTTGTGACATTATTTCCAAACGGGAAATTTTGGCCAGACTATACCCACGCTTCTGCATTTTAAAGAAGTAGATACATAAAGAAAGTTTGGCAGGGTTTCTAAACTATTATATATATATATATATATATATATATATATATATATATATATATATGTAATCAATGAAATATATTACTGGAACTATGAATTTAAAGCCACATTTTATAATGAACTCCAGGTAATTGTGCCTGAGGTGGTAGGAACCATGCCATAAGACAAATGAGTGAATGAATGGGAAAACTTCCATTTGAAGAAAATAAACTTAAGAAGGACACAGAGCAGATTTATTCTGCATTGTACCCTGAGCTAGATGTCTCCCAACTGACACTTCAGAACCACTCTACCTTTCTAGATCCATAGACCTACAATTCCTACAATTTCTACACTCTACAATTTCTAGACCAGAATAAGAAAACTTGCTCTATAAAAGGCCAGATAGTACTTACTGAGACTTTGTGGATTATATGACCTCAGCTGCAAATACTCACCTCTGCCATTGTAGCACATATGTAATATATGTGTTATATATATTATGTATATAAACATTATATATATGTGTATATATATGTATGTGTGTGTATATGTATGTATGTATATATATATGTTTATATTATATATAAAAAGCTGTGGGCCTGTTCTAGACTTCAGCCTGCAATACCCTATTGGGGTATGTAGTGTATGGATGATCAGCCGTATGATATGGAGAGAACTCAGAAAATAGGATTCGTAGAATACCAGGAAAAAATAACAACATAATAGTAGAAAGATAGAGCTCCCTTTTAAATTATAAGACAGTCATCAAATCTATGAGAAGACTTAGTTTTCTAGAAAAACAAGGAATCATTCTGAGGAATCATTTTTTAAGCCTCTATGATATAAATATATTTATGAAATAAGAAAAAAAATCATTGACAAAGCTCCAGCTCCAAGGTCAAGGAGCACAAGACCTGCCTGAGAATGAGGCCTGAGCAGGACAACAGAGAAACTCGTCACTATTATAATAACTTTAGGAACTACCAAGTAATAGGGGCACCTGGGTGGCTCAGTCAGTTAAGCCTCAACTCTTGATTTCGGCTCAGGTAATGACCTCAGTGTTCATGAGTTGGAGTCTCGCATCAGGCTCTGCATTGACCGTGCAGAGCCTGCTTGGGATTCTGTCTCCCTCTCTCTTTGCCTCTCACCCACTTGCTATCTCTCTATCACAATACATAAATATAAACTTAAAAAAAAAATACCATATAACGGACAACAAATGTCTGTTCCTGAGAAAGAGGTAAGAGAATTGAGACTCCCACCATGAGATGAAAGCACAAAGGGAAGGCTGAAGGCTGAGGGTGGAGCAAGAACATTTAGGAAAAACCTTCTGGAAGCATAGCTCCCAAGATTAACACAAGATAACCTGAAGGAAACAATAGCAACAACAAAACTCAAATCAAAGCTCAGAGACTCAGTAGACTGACTCCACCTCCCACACTACTGATTAACGGAAGAGACATACCCATTGCCCAGCATAAATATTATTTGCCTCACTCCCTACTTGTGCCATAGACAATGACTGGCATTCAATTAAGAAATACATATACATAACACACAAATAAGAAAAAAGAACCCACTATCAAGAGACAAATCAAATTACAGAACCAGACTCAGAAGTGGCACAAACATTGGAAATGTCCCTTAGGAAATTTTAAGTAGCTATCATTAGTAAATAATAAATTATAATTTCTAGTAGAAAATGTAAACAGGTCTAGACAGATACAGAATTTAGCAAAAAGATGAAAGCTATGAGAAAATGTTAAATAGAAATGCTAGAAAGACCATTTAAAAATGGAGGTGAAATAAAGTTTTTGAGACTAAAGGATAAGTTAATTAATTAATTAACTAATTAATATTAGCAGGCCTGCACCACAGGAAATGCAAAACAAAAAAAAAGTCTTTAGGCAAAAGGAATATGACAGTAGGCAGAAACTGGAATCTATACAAATACTTGCAAATGAAGAACTCTAGGAATAGTTAAAATGAAGATAAATGTAAAATACAGTTGATCCTTAAACAGTGCAGAGAGTAGGGGTGCTGACCCACTGCACAGTCAAAAATCCACATGTAACTTTTGACTCCCCCAAAATGTAACTACCAAGAGCCTACTGTTGATCAGAAACCTTACCAATAGCATATATGGTCAATTAATACGTATTTTATATGTTATGTGTATTACATACTGTATTCTTCCAATAAAATAAGCTAGAAAAAGGAAAATGTTAAGAAAACCACAAGCAAAACATACTTTATAGTATTGTATTTACAAAAAAAAATATGTATAAGTGAACCCATGCAATTCAAAATCATTGTTCAAAGGTCAACCATACATTTTCTTTACTTTTATACATTGCAGAAAATAATTAAGTGTTGAAAGAAAAGCTAGTAGCAATGCATGAGGGGTTTATAGCATATGTAAATGTAAAATGGATGACATCAATAGCACAAAAGATGAGATGGAGGAGTTGACAGTGTGCTGTTTTAAGAATTGCACTCTAAATGAAGCAGCCTAATATTTGAAAGTACATTGTTATTAATGGCATACATGGAAAATTCTGGGGCAACCACTAAATTTTTTTACAGCAGTATATATAATAAGCTAATCATGGAGATAAAATAGAATTATGTAAATTATTAAATCAAAATTAGCCGAGAAAAGGAGACAAGAATGAACAAAGAACAGATGGAATAATATAACAAAATACTATAGGCTGAGTGGCTTATAAACAACAAAAATTTATTTTTCACAGTTCTGGAGACTGGGAGTTCAAGACCAAGGCACTGTCAGATTTGGTTTCTGATGAAGGAGAGAGCCCACTTCATAGACAGCCATCTTCTCTTGTGTCCTCATATGGCAGAAGGGGTGAATGAGCTCTCTGCAGTCTCTTTTACAAGGGCACTAATCCCATTCATGAGAGCCTACCAAAGGATTCCCTTGTAATACCATCACACTGAAGTCTAGGATTTCCACATATGAATTTGTGGGGGACACATTCAGTTTTTACCAGATAAAAAAATAAGATCCAACTTTACTTTGTCTAGATGAAACCATTTAAGTATAAAGAAAAATGTAGATTAAAAGCAAAACAATGCAAAAAGATATATTATGCCAACACTAATTAAAATAAAGCTGGAGTGACTCTATTAATATCAAACATACAGACTTCAAATCAAGGAAGACTACTAGGGAAAAAAGAGGACATTATGTAATGATAAAGAGTGCAATTAAACAGTAAGACATAAGATTCCTAAATGTGTATGCAACAAAACTTCAAGTTCCATGAAGCAAAAACTGAGATAATTAAGGGAGAATTTGATATATCCACAATTAATTTTGGAGACTTAAGTGCTCCTCTCACAAAAATCAATGGAAGAAGTAGACAGAAACCCAGAAGGATACAAAAGTCTTGAAAGACACTATCAACTAACTTCATCTAATTAATATTTATAGAATTCTGCATCCAATAATAACAGAATAAACATTTTTCCAGTACTCATGGGACATTCACTAGTATGGATCATACCCCAATATATAAAGCAAATGTTAACAATTTTAGAAGAATTTAAATCATATAATAAATTCTCCATAACATAATTAAACTAGAAATAAATAATTCAAAGACATTTGCAAAGTATTCTAATATCTGGAAATTAGATAACACATTTTTAAACAATCCTTGAGGTAAAGAAGAAATCACAAGGGAAATTACAAAATATTTTGAATTTAATGAAAATCAAAACATATCACATATCAAACTTTGTGGGATGTTGTTTAAGTGGAGCTTACAGAGAAATTTATGTCAAATGCTAATATTAAAAAAGAAAAAAAAGGTCTTAAACCTATCCTATAGGTTTATACCTTAAGAAATTACAAATAGAAAAGCAAATTAAGCCCAAATTATGTTTAGTCCGGAACATAAAAATAATAAAATGAAGCCAAAAAACTATTTTTGATCAATAAAATGATAACATTCTAGTGAGGCTGATCAGGAAAAAAAAAGAGAGAGAGAGAGAGAAGAAGACACAAATGACCAACAGCTGGAGTGAGAAAGTGCTATCACTGTAGAAATAGCAGATATTAAAAGGACAATAACAAGCTATTCTGTGTCCTTAAATTTGACAACTTGGAAGAAATGAACAAATTCCTTAAGTAATGCTACTATAATGCACATTGAAGAAGAAAGAGATAATCTGAATACTGTGACATCTATTAAATAAATTATGTTTATGGTTAAGAAGCTTCCAAGAAAGAAGACTCCAGACCTAGAGGCCCTCACTTGCAAATTTTATCATGTTTTTAAGGAAGAAATTGTGACAATTCTACAAAAACTTTTCAAGGAAATGAAGTTAAAAAATACATTGCTATCTTGTTTTATGAGGCCAGTATTACCCTGGTATCAAAACCAGATAGAGACAGTACAGGACAAGTCCAAAATAGTTTTCATGAACATGTATAGAGACAGGTGACAAGACCAAATGAGATTCATCCCAGGAATGCAGTGCTAGTTCAACATCTCAAAATGAATCAAAGGGCCAAGTTATATTGATAGAAAATTGATTAGTTGTTGCCAGGGACTGGGGTTCTTCTTGGCTTGGGGGAGGAGTTGACTACAAAGGAGCCTAGAATTCTGGGTAGGAATGAAACTTGCATACTTTGATGGCTATGGCAGTTATATAACTATATATACATTCGTCAAATCTCATGCATCTATATGCTAAAAAAGGTGACTGCATGTCAACTGTACCTTGGTGAATCTGTCTTCGAAAAAAGTTGTCATCCTACATTCAAGTGAAGTAAGTAAGCAATACATTTATTTCCACAAATATTTATTGAATGTTTGCTATACAAGTGACAGTATTTGAGGACTATTATCTAGATATACCTCTTTTCATTTTCTTTTCAATAAACACGAATTGGTGTGTGGCAGGGTGATATCTTACAGTAAATCTTTTCACTGACATCAAATATTACCTTAAAGTATCAATTAAAGAGTATTATTTAAGAAAGCTTTTTATACTTTTTCTTTTATTCTGAATTCCCCTTCTTTTCATGCCAAGTCTGTAAACAAGTAGGTAAAATCATAAACAAAACCATTTTGTTTGTTTTAAAAACTCAGAAATTCATTGTGAAGTAAATAATGTTTTTGTTCTTATTCCATTACTTGGGAAGGAAAATTCTTATTTTAATGATTATTTTAAAATTAAAATTGGTAGAGCTTTTTCTATACAATCCTTTTGACAATTAGCATGCCATCATATGGAAAGAGAAGTAGGAGTAAAAATATCAGAAGTGATGTAGAGACTTTGAAGTACTTTTTTTTTCATGCAGTGCATTGATAAACCACTCATCTCACCCAGTAATCCATGCTCACTACACTATAAAACTCATTACCATGAATTAGAAAGAAGTGAGAAATGTTGGCTTATCCTTTAAGTGCTAATGCTGTAATACTTGGCATCATTTTAATGAATTGCCTGTGACTTACTCATCATCTAGCTTTAATTGGAAAAAATAGGTATCTCAGGTATTACTAGACATTGACATAGATAAAGAATTTTTGGAAATAAGGCAAAACTCCATATAAAATTTCTTTCTAGACACATATTTGGAGTCACAAATTATTTTATGAACTTAGAGTTAAAATGTATTTCTGAGAGAATATATGTGTTCTCACACCTGAAGCTCTCTATGCCATATGTTTTAGTTGATGCAGGCTAAAATTTGTTCAAAGGAAGGTAAATATATGTAATATTGACTAGTGTGAATTAAGCCATCTCTCTGTTTCACAGTGCACAACTGATCATCATATGTGTTTATATTCCTGCATTACATGAAAGGGAAGAAAAACACCCCAAATTTTCATTTTTATTTCTTATTATACAAATATTTTAGAAATTGTAGTTAAACACCAAATAAAAAGACAACATTTGTTCATTATCCTGTCACCTTAACAAATCATACTTTTTAGTTTTTCATTATCCTTTTGAAGCTTTGACAATATACATATAAAAAATTTAACATAGTATTTACATAGCAACAAAACCATTTATTTATCCATTCATTTGCCAAATATGTATTAAGGCCAACATCATTTTAGGAAGTTTGTGATGTATAAGACCAAAAAAAAAAAAAACAATAAACAAAAAACAAAAACCCTCTGCTTTCATGAAGATTAAATTCTAGGGGATTGAAGACAATAAAAAAGTAAATTTATATTACTTTTAGAAGACGATAAATACTTTGTTTAGAAAACAGAGAGAATATGATGGTGTCTGGAGTACAAGGGAGGAGGAGGGACATTATAGTTACATAACATAAGCATAAACAGAGTAGGTCTCCTTGAGAAGGCAACATTAGAACAAAGACTTAAAGGAAGTGAAGCATTAGCCATGTGGCTTTCAAGGTTGAGAGAGTTCCAGACATAGAACAGAGCCAGGCTAAGGCCTCTAGCAGGAGCAGGACAGGAGGCCAGTGTGGGTGGAGTGCAGGGAGTATTGCAAAGAGGCAAGAGATGAAGTCAAGAGAGCCAACGCAGGGAGAAGTCAGAGTAGGGCTTCATGAGCCACTGTAAGGCCTTGAGCGCTTTTATTCTTGTTGCTTATTTTTTCTCACTTACCATCATATCAAAAGTATTTTCCTTATCATGTCATCCTCTCCTATGATGACCATATGGCATGATAGAAAGTAATTCCCCAAATGTTGTTAGTCTGACCAGCAGAGCATAAGCAACCCTCTATACAAGATGGATGGATGGATGGATGGATGGATGGATGGATGGATGGATGGATGGATGATACAGATACAGATATAGATATATGGATGTATATAGGTCTATACAAACCAGATATATTCCCTCTTCTTTCTCATAGTTTATTTCAGTTTATCCTTTCCCATCTCCATTACCTCATATAGGTGCCCAGAGGGGAAAAATAACTGTTCTTAAAGTGTTAGGGACTTGATGTTTAATTACTGTTGATATATTAATTTTGGACGTGAAAGAGGCAATGTTTAACACAAAGGGAAAGTACAAAGAAAGCATTTCAGACATTGGAACCTTCAGCTGGCATGTGTAAGGAAGACCCTGTCTGAGGGGATGCTAGAATATGAACACAATAATAGTTGATCTAACAGATGAGTCCTTAGTAGGCCAGTGTGTTTCCCTCCTATGAATGTGTGTGGCTAAAACTGGAATTTACTGCAAAAGTGACTAATTATAACCATATCATTCTGAGGCATTTCTTATAGCTTTAAGAAATTCTGTCTTTTTCAGGCGCCTAGGTGGCTCAGTCAGTTTAGCGTATGACTTTGGCTCGATCATGATCTCAGGGTTCATGAGTTTGAGCCCCATGTCGGGCTCTGTGCTGACAGTTCAGAGTCTAGAGCCCGCTTCAGATTCTGTGTCTCCTTCTCTCTGTCTCTCCCCCGCTTGTGCTTTGCCTCTCTTCTCTCAAAAATAAAAATAAATAAACATTTAAAAAAAGTTAAAAAAAAAAGAAGAAATTCTGTCTTCTTCCGGGGAGATAGTATTATAATTGATCTGTCTCACACCAGTGTTTCATATCTCTGTGCTAGCTATTCTGAGAGCTTTACTCATTTTTCCAAAACTATTGTCAGTATCCTTTGTATATGCAATAAATAGAAACCAGACCCTACTCATTACTATGAAATGCTTTCATGATCTCACATTATTATTTCTTTTTAGATGCAGCCAACTAAAATGTGTTTTTGAAATGTGGCAATTAAACAACAGATCCCAAATTTTCTTTTTCACTTTCAAGTGACTAGTTAATTAGATGATTTACTATGTAAGTTCCACCCAACCTATGTGACTGTTCATTATATTTATTTCCAGCATAAATATAAACTTAAAAACAAACAAACAAAAAGCTTAGGATAAATAGTAGTTACATAAAATTGAATGCACTCATTTCATTTTATGTGATTTTGCCAGTTTCACATTAGATGTGTTTCTATGCAGAAGCACATTGGTCAATCAAATTAATTTTCTCACATCTTAATCATTTATTCTTTATAGGAGTCGTCATTCCTAGGAAGTACAAAGGAAATATTTCAGATTTTGTTATACTTAGAGCCGTGGTATATTTAAACAATCATTTCCCTTGTAGTCTAACTTGAGATACTATCAGTTTGTAAAAACATAGTTTCAATACCTATAGGTCTATACTTTATTTCATTGATACAAGTATGTGGATTTCAGTACATTTACACCATTTATAGGACACAGAATTATTTTGTTAAATAGAGTAGGTATCCTCCTTTTTCCTCATTTTTGCTTCTAAAACATTTCTGGTGCAGCAATGCCACCCTCTTTGAAGTACATTCTATCAGCCTTTCTTCTTCCTTTTTGCTGTCACCTCCCAACTCCTGCAACTGCACTCCCCACCTGGATCCCATAGTTACTAGTTACTCTACTACATGACTCACTGTAATCATCTTCATTCTCGCCATTTATTATCCATAGTGATGACCCATCCCACAGCTGGCGTCCAGTTCCTTGGCATGCCCCCCTCAAAGGATATGGTCCTCCTTAACTGCACTACTTTAAAAATTCTCCGTTTCAAGCTGTTGAAGCTGTTGCTCTGGCCTTCAGTCTTTTCCATCTGTTGCTGTGTGTTTGCATTCCAACCACTCTTTGACCCATCAGGTCCTCCAATCCATTCACTCTCCTATTTTTCACTCTCGGTCGCCACCATGTCCTGTCCTTCCTTACCCAGCTTGGGTTCTGGGTCTATCAAAATAAACACACCTTTTCCCTCAATACCTTTGCCCCTCCGCAAATCCAAACATTCTCTTACTCTTTATCCACATTCATGAATCTTCATGACCATTCACATGCTGCCAGGTAATCATACTTCTCTAATGAAAATGAATATTCCAGACCTGTTTGTTGTGCTGCTGCTGGTGGTGGTGGTGGTGGTGGTGCTTTTTGAGTTTCTGACACTTCCTGTTGTTTTCATCTTGGCTAGTTAATTGCTGTCTCATATTGAGAGAAAATTGATGCTATCAGATGAGAACTGCTTCCTGTTCCCATAAGAAAATTCACCCTACATCTATACACAAACCTCCATTGAAAGAGAAGAAATGTCTTTCTCCCTTTCCATTGTTAACCCTCTAGTTGTGTGTCCTTCAGTTTTCTGAGGTAGTACCATGCAGTCCTTAACACTGAAGATAAAATATTTCACCTGTGCGCTTTAGTTTTCTCATTCATTACCTAGGGACGATAGAAGTACCTCATTCAAAGTGAGTGGGGAGTAATTAGTATGTGCCAAGTGACTACGTTAGGACGGGGCATAACAAGTACTTTGCAAATGTTAACCATTTTTATTTTTTCTCAAAATTTTTGTTCCTGCAAATTTTCCCATTATCTCCTGCATCATTTTCTTGCTCTGACCTAGATTGTCCCCATCAGTATACATAGGTAACTTCAAAACTTCCACTAGATACCAAGAAGTTCTGCTTCCATCTAGGCCCTATACTCACTATATGTATTCACTGCCTATGCTCCCTGTCTCCACCTCCTCAAGTTTCACTTCTCTCTTCAATTCTCTTTAATCAAACTTTTGAACCCAGCACTGAATTAAGTCTAAGAAAGGTCTCATAACAGCAGTTGATGTGGTTGACTTCATTTATCTTCTAACTCTCCATTTTATAGGCTTTTCTTTCACTGCATTCAATAATACTTTTACTAATTTACCCACTTCTTCTAATTTATTTCTATTATTTATTTCATTTTGGGGAACATTCAGCTCATGTTGCAAACAAAGGCACTGGGTGTCTTCATTTCATACTATTTTTTTTCCATGCATTTTTGTATAGCAAATAGGTGGTGTTTCTCCCCAGTACAAAGGATAGCTTTGTTTACTGCCCAGTATAGTAAAAAAAATGTGTTTCTCTGGGGCAGAAGTGAAAAAGGCTTACTCTCTATTAGAAAGATTTGAGTTTCTAAGTTCACAGTTCTTCAGTTATGGCACAAATCCACTACATGTACAGCACCCACCTGGACCCCTTGGCATCGTCTACCATGAAACTTGGGAGCAAGGGGAGTTGATGAAAACATGCTCATGCTCACGCTACCTGCTCTGTTAGGAGTAATAAAGCCCTTTGCTTTTGACCCAGGAGCCTCGTGTCTTTTGCAAGGATCCCTGAAACTTTACCAAGCTAACTTGATAGCTTTCAAGAAAGACAAAATCTCGGACTTCTCACAATTTGCCACTTCTTAGTAACCAAGTCCTCTTCTATATGTTAGAACATTAGCCCTTGTCATGTTTTCTTCTCTATTAACATGTTCTCCCTTGTCAGTCTGAGGCAGTATTCTGGCTTTAAATAGTTTCTACCCTGCTAACTCCCAGATGTCTGATTCCAGCCCTACCACCAAGCTCCAGATATTTAGATACAACTTACTGTAAACTTGGACCTAGCCATCTGATAGCTATCTTAAATTTAATATGGTAAAAATAAAGCAATTAATATTCAGCACTTTGTGCTATTCTCCCAAATCTATTCCTCCCCAAATATTTCTCCTCTCAGTAAATTCACTATTATATACTCAGTTGTTTGGTGTAAAACCCTTAGCCCTTTCATATTTAGCTCTAACTTATATAATAAATGCCATCAGTTTTGGGGCACCTGGGTGGCTCAGGTGGTTAAGTGTCTGACTCTTGATTTTGGCTCAGGTCATGATCCAAGGGTCGTGGGATCGAGCTCCACATCAGTCTTAGCACTGAGTATGAAGTCTGCTTATAATTCTCTCTCTTCTGCCCCTCCTCTGCTTGCACACACGTGTTTCTCTCTCTCTCTCTCTCTCTCTCTCAAAATAAATGAATAAACACACATATATACATACATATATACCATCAGGTTTCATCACCCCAGCACCATCACTCTGGTTTGAGTCCCTTAAAGCTTACATCTATATTACAGCAGTAGATTCCGAATGACTTTCTTAGCCCTTTACAATTATATATGTTTTTTTTCTTAAGTTGTAAGCCAAATGATGCCGCTCTCCACTTAAAAATCTTAATTTTTTTTTATTCTCAATAGAATAAAGTCCAGATTTCTTACTTTGAATTATATACATAATTTCAAAATCCAGAGGCAAACATATTTAATAATCATTTCCTCCTAATCTTTTTTGCTACTTTTGTGCATAAAATATATCATTTATAAGTTCAGTTTTACCTCTCACTTTTTAATTTAACAGAATTAATATAAGAATTCCCTTATGTCATTAAAGCTCTTTATGATTCATAGTTTTAATGGCAGTACAATATTCCATCATATGAATGGAACATAATTTATGTAACTAATATCCTAGTGTTGGACATTTGATTTTCCTGGAGTCAGAGAATAGGATCTCAGTTTGACTTACCAATAGAATCTTATGGCACTTGCAAGAAAATGCATTTTCTAGCAAAATTAGGAAAGGAAGGTATAGGTTTAAGAATGGGCCATACCTAGATTATTAGTTCCCAACTGAGGACTTTCTCAATAAAATAAAGTTTGTTTATACACAGTAAGTATATGTTAAGTAGTTTTCATGACATTTAAAATAACTGATCTGAAAACAACTTTGGAAGAGTTTAAAAAAGAGGTAAAGTGATAAGGGGGAGCTGAGTGCATACATTTTTGAGGTGTAACAAATGTAAGACCTAAAGACCTTTAACCAGGACTGGTTTCTAAGACAACAGGGCCTGCTGTTACACTCAAAATGAATCATGTCAAAATTAGAGTGGTTTGGAGGAAAAGGATCTATCAAAGATCTATCCTTCCCAAAGACTTCAAAATAAATGTGTATGGTTTCATAATACTGACAAAGAATAAATTTTTACATTAGTATCATATTTACCCAGAATTTACCAATGATAATTTTAACAAGCAGTGATGCTGTATTTTATCATGAACAAAGATTATTGCCATAAGGCAACATGGATTTCTTTCTTGGTTTCTTATTTTAAAAGAATTTCTGTCCAGGAAATGCATATACGTATAGAGACATAAAATTTTGTGTGCCCATTCAGGAGACTCAGAGATGCTCTAAAATAAATGAAGGTTTCATTCTAACTTAAAAATCACAATCAAGATGGGGTGCCTGGGTAACTCAGTTAAGCATCCAGCTTTGGCTCAGGTCATGATCTCACAGTTCATGGGTTTGAGCCCCGCTTTGAGCTCTGTGCTGACAGCATGGAGCCTGGAGCCAACCTCTCTCTCTCTCTCTCTCTCTCTCTCTCTCTCTCTCTCTCTGCCTCTCTGCCTCTCTCCCACTCACACTCTGTCTCTTTCTCTCAAAAATAAATAAACATTAAAACTTTTTAAAAAATCACAATCAAGAAAATGAGAATTAATAGAAAGTATTCAGAAACATTCTCATTGGCAGTAACAAGCGATGTAGCCTTTTGGTAAATGAAAAGTAAAAAAAGAAGAAAAAAATCTATAAAATAATTACAAGATCTCAAAAGGCATGGGAATTTATTATAATGGCAGATGGCTTTATATATCTCAGGTGATAACTCCATGATTGTTTAGTTGGATTTAAACAGTACTATGATAGATGTTCACAGCACATTCCCAGAAGTTATCAAGAATGGCTGAATCATCTTTGGAGTTTCTATCTTAAAAGGCACTTCAGAAAGGGTTCTACTAAAAATGGCCTAGTATTAGAAATTTTAAGCCACGTGCTTAACAATTCCCCAGAAGAGACCATTTCATTCCCCAATGATACCAGATATAAATAAGTTGCTACCATGACAATATCAGTCTTCAGCATTTCAGCTCTCTCCTCGCGTAAAAAGTTTTCCTATGTTACTATATAATTTCAACTGAGAGGTGTGTTCAGGGCATCACTTTCTTCTAGTAAGAAACCTTTGCAGTTTTGCCAAATTTGATTTTTGTAATAAGTTGGCATAACTTAAATGAACAAGAGAACTCATAATCTAAAGAAATCCTGTGGTTGGCAGCTTCTTCAAAAAGTTAAACACATAACACAAGAATTTCACCCCTGGAGCATGTGCCCAAGAGAATGGAAAACGTATATCCACATAAGAACATGTATGTGAATGTTCATTGCAGTCAAAACATGTTAGTAATGGCCAACAAGTGGAAACAACCCACATGGTAAACAAAACTTGCTATGTCTGTGCAATGGAATATTATTCAACCATAAAAAGATTGAAATATTGATTCATGCTTCAACATGGATAAATTTGAAAATGTTATACTAAGCAAAAGAAGCCATACACAAAAGGACAAATATTATGTAAAATATCCAGAGTAGGCAAATCAACAGAGACAGAAAGTAAGTTAGTTCAAAGACTGATAGGAAGAGGGAATGGGGAGGATTGCTAATGGGTATGGAGTTTTTTTCTAGAGTGGTGAAAATGTTCTGGAATTAGAGGTAATAGATGCACAACTTTGCCAACAGATTAAAAATCACTAAACCTTACAGGTTATTCATTTTTTATTTTTTTTAATGTTTATTTATTTTGAGAGAGTCAGACAGAGCCTGAGCCAGGGAGGGGCAGAGAAAGAGCAGGAGAGAGAGAGAATCCCAGGCAGGCTCCATGCTATCAGTGCAGAGCCCCCTGCGGGGCTCCATCCCACAAACTTACCTACCGTGAGATCATAACCTGAGCCAAAACCAGGAGCAGGACACATAACTGACTGAGCCACCCAGCTGCCCCTAAACCTTACATGTTAAAAGGATGAATGTTATACATGTGAATTATATCTCAATTAAAAAGTCACTTTTAGGGGCGCCTGGGTGGCGCAGTCGGTTAAGCGTCCGACTTCAGCCAGGTCACGATCTCGCGGTCTGTGAGTTCGAGCCCCGCGTCGGGCTCTGGGCTGATGGCTCAGAGCCTGGAGCCTGTTTCCGATTGTGTCTCCCTCCCTTTCTGCCTCTCGCCCGTTCATGCTCTGTCTCTCTCTGTCCCAAAAATAAATAAACGTTGAAAAAAAAAATTAAAAAAAAAAAGTCACTTTTAATAAGTTTGGATCTTTCATGTGTCAGCTTTTGAAGTGAGACACACCACGATTTATTTTTCCTGGTGTATGACATTTTTGTAGCTGAATCCAGAGGCTTTCAAATAAAGGGATAGCTCTGATAGAGCAAAATTATATTTGTTTTTTTTTAATTTTTTAAAATCTTTATTTATTTTTGAGAGAGAGAGAGACAGAGCATGAGGAGGAGAGGAACAGAGAGAGAAGGAGACACAGAATCCGAAGCAGGCTCCAGGCTCCAAGCTATCAGCACAGAGCCCAACGCGGGGCTCCAACCCACGAACTGCGAGATCGTGGCCCGAGCTGAAGTTGGATACTCAACTGACTGAGCCACCCAGGCGCCTCTGATAGAGCAAAATTATTAAAAAGGAAAAGGGATAGCGATTTTAAGGCCTGGTCATATCAACAAAATGACAATTAGTAAATTGTTAGGTAAAATATCTGAGAAGAGTAGGGCCCAATTATATTAGTGTCTCCTTCTCTTGCTCCCTTCTCATCCCCCCTTTCCTTCTTCCTCCTTCCATCTCTAATTACAGACTCCTGAGGGATATTTCTGTGGCAAAGTAAACACCTCTGCCAAGAAGTTGCAAGAGGGAGCTGAGCACTTTCTTTGGTACTCTATTTCTTCCTGATTTATGCAGTTCAAATTAAGTATTTGATCTTTTAGCTACAAAGCCAATGCACCCCAGCCTGGGGATGCTGAAAATTGTTAATTAGGAAAATGACAGAGGGAAGGAGAAGAAATTTCGCAAATACACTTAAGCTTTATATGCAGAAAAGTAATAAACTTCTAAATAAACATCTGTGGTTTATGAAAACACTCTATACTTTATTATTAAGCAAAAATCATGAGGCAGCAGAGAATACACTAATGATGGCATATATTTGCCAGAACTAGATAAATTGCCTGAGAATCGAAAGGTTACATTTGTTAATAAAAACATCATAAGATTATTTTATTATTTTCCCTCAGGAAAGGATTTTTCAATATTCTACAGAGTGTAAAGGATTCCCTCTCTTCAGTCACGGTTTCAGAGACCTTGTGTGTTTTTATCTAATGGAAAAATAACACTCATTCAACAGTACAAACTATTGTATAAACTCTGAGGCTTTTTCCTCCTGGGCCTTAGCATCTGAACCGTGTATAATTTGTAGCCCTGTCATCAAACGACTGAAAGTTCCTCCCTTAATTCTCAGTTGACATGAGTAGACCTAGAGGATTCTGGGTAATTGTTGCATTGGAATTTTGCTTCTTTCCTGGAGTATTTTGTTATAATGATGATATGCTTGGTTACAATGCCCAACCTGTTCATTTCAAGTTCATCTGGGAGACATTTCCTTTTAGAAGAAAAATAATCGTTGTGAATCATTGCATCCATAAAATTTTGATGATTGCTTATAAGACGGTCAAAATGATTCAGCAAGTTATGTAACAGTGTATAGTGTTCAGTGGTCTGTAAGGAATTACAACAAAGGTTGACATACTTGAGGCATGGAAATCACAATTCAGAACTAGTTTATTTTGTTGTTTTTTTTTTAATTAAAAAAAATTTTTTTTAACATTTATTTATTTTTGAGACAGAGAGAGACAGAGCATGAACGGGGGAGGGTCAGAGAGAGGGAGACACAGAATCTGAAACAGGCTCCAGGCTCTGAGCTCTCAGCACACAGCCCGATGCGTGGCTCGAACTCACGGACCACGAGATCATAACCTGAGCCAAAGTTGGCCGCTTAACTGACTGTGCCACCCAGGCGCCCCCTTTTTTTTTATATATTTAAATTTACATCCAAGTTAGCATTCTAGTGCAACAATGATTGCAGGAGTAGATTCCTTAATGCCCCTTACCCATTTAGCCCATCCCCCCTCCCACAATCCCTCCAGCAACCCTCTGTTTGAATTCGGAGCTAGTTTTAAATAGGAAGATAAGAATGTATCCAGAGCATTGCTAAAAAGTTCCATATTCAGAAATTAAGACATGTGGTCAGTTTTCTTTAAGGAAAGAAGAAAGAGTATGTTAATTTAAAAAAAGTGTCACTGCATGGCTGTTTTTGTCAACTCTATTTCTGGCTGTAGAGGAAGGAAGATAAAGAAATGTGTAAATTCATAGATGAAAAGTGTCTCTAAATATAGAATGGAGGATTAATGGGATAAAGAGGGCCGGGAGGAAGTCAGTAAAATATCAACATTTCATAATGTTAATTCACACTAGTCATGGTTGAAGAGAAGGTAAAACTGAGTTCATGAAATGATTAGGCTTGGCTGTAGCAAAGGACAAGGATTTGGTGTCTTGGAAATAGGTACTCTGGTAGTGACAGATATGGGAACATTTAATGTTAGTGACCAGTTTACAGGAACCATATGGAGGCAAAAAAATATCTTTCACTGAAACATGAATAGAGAGATTCCAATAGTACTTTCTCCAATTTCTGAAACTATTTCCACCCTGATTTTTTTAGTCATTTCTTTTCAATCTCCATCTCTTTCTGCGTGAGTCATCTCCATGATCAGCATGACTGCCATAGGCTAGTTCAAACAGCCTAGTCTTACTCTTCGTTATAAGAATGTGGCCACAAATCCTTCTGATATTGACAGAGAAGATCAGATACCACCAGGTCTGATTGCACTGAATTGATGTAATAACCTATGAAAAATGATGACCATGTAATATTAGTGTCAAATCTTTTGTGAGCTATAGGCACAGTTCTTTGCGCACCTGGAAATATTAATTCCAGACAACAGTGACACTATTATTTATATAATCATTACTAAATATTAGGTGACTTCTCAACAATTTCTGCAGTTTTATCTTTTTAGATATGACTGGTTCCATTATCTTTTGAATGACAATTTTAATATCACATCAGATATGTGATCCTTTGAAAATAGGAAAGAGCAAGATATATTTAAGGAAACTATTCCTAAAAGAAAATATTATATTGTGAGAAGTTTAAAAAGTTATTTCTTAGCAGTTTCTTCCAAAGATATTTTATTTGTTTGTTTATTTATTTATTTTGCTCAGACATTTTCACTGAGCTCATGCATCCATTTCACATATGGGTGAGCAAGTGGAATAAATCTTCCATCAAACATAGCAGAAAATGGCCCATGACTGAGATCATGACAAAGGCCATCTTCTGAACACAAAGCACATCTCATTCACTTTATGCAGCTCTGGTTGTTTTTCACGCAGTGCATGAACCAGACATCCTGCTAGATACCCTACACCTAGACTGTGTTCAAATCAATTGTGAGAAGCACCTGTAAAAATATAGTAACTGCCTCCCAACTGTGCGATATTTCAAAGCCACTGAAATTCAGGTGTGTCCATGATTCGGATGAGGAGAGGGTGGAGTTCAATGTGGCCCTGGATAGGATCAGTAATTATCTTCATTGCATCAACATGAATTTCACTCAGTTGTTGGGTATAATTACTCACCTTCTTTCTGTCGCCCAAGGTACGTATTCCAAGACCTTCAAGATCACACTCATTAAGGTGGAGCAGTATTGAACCTGTGATTTTATTTGCTTGGAAGCATTCTAGCAGTCCGGGATTACTGAGGCCCCTGTGCTTCAGGAAGCAGCACCCCTGCTTGGGGCCCAGGTCTGGTGGTCAGGGTAGAGTTTGGGGCTCAGGGACCTCTCCGCCAGCCTCAGACAGGGTGTTTGGGGGGCGTTCCTGGGCTGTCAGTGCATTCCGGAGGCTTGAAGGGCTTGTCTGAGTCTGCTCCCTGCATGGCTACAACAGGCGCCTGGCACAGCACAGTCAAGAACCCCGGCACTTAGACTGAGCCCAAAGATATTTAAATCTACCCAAATTTAAAGTTTCACTCTGGTTTCTTTAACATTTTCTATCTAGGCCTCCTTATTTTCTAATTTGTTTTAAGCCTTAACGGTGTATGGATTTGTTTGTATTTTTGAGTTGTGTTAAGTATAAAGGTGTGTTAGTTATACCCCTCAGCTAATTGCACATTGTCATCATTGGTCACTTCAAGTCTTCAAACTACTATTTTTCTTCTTCTTTCTAACACTGCTTCCATTCTCCACATACACATAGGTACCACCCTATTTGTGACACAGGTCTGTGCACACATCCCCATAGTGCTGTTTTGTAGGAGGGTATTTTTTTTTTAACTTACATACAGGATATTTTACTGTTAATCTTGCCTGTTTCTTACTTTTCATATCAAACACATTTGAAATCTGTCCACTTTGTGGGATGTACATTCACTTACTCTCCTTATTTTTATTTATAGATGGTTTTCCCATTATCTTCATGGTTCATGTTTTACAACAACCCAGGTAGTTTCCACCTCCCTGGCATCATATGTATGAACATTGTTTTACATGTTCCCTTAGGAAGCTGTGTGAGAATTTCCCTGGGTGTGATTCAGGTTTGGAATCCTTGGGTATGAGGAAAATGAATAGTTTAATCCAGTAAATAAAATACCAGTTTTCTTTCAGAAACATCGGTACCAATTTATGTTCCTAGTGGCAGTTTCTGAGTTTCTCTTTCTTCTCATCTTTACCAACATTCGTTATTAAATGTTTTTTCGTATTTTTGCCATTCTGACTGATGAAAAGTGATATCTCATTATTGTCTAATTTTGCCTTTATTTGATTAACAGTAGCATTGAGCATCCTTTCATATGTTATTGCTTGTTCATCTTTTTTGCCCATTTTTCTATTGAGATTCCTTTTTCTTGCTGATATATAAGTATCTTTCTCTGTAGTCCATGTATCTGCTAACTTTTCTATATAGTCCTTCATTAGAAAGAAATCTTTACTTTGATGTAATAAAATCCATTTTAATTTTTGCCTGATACTTTGTATGTTTTTGGTTTTACAAAATTTTCTCTATTCCTAGGTCACAAAATTTTTTTCTATATTTTTAAATCTACCTATTTATTTTTAATTTAAAAAAATTTTAACATGTTTTTAAACTGCCATATATGCTATAAAATATATATGGTTAACTTTATTTTTCTTCATATAGTGAGCCTGTTTTCTAAATACCACTTATAAACAATCCTTTTTCCCGTTGCTTTGTGGTGCTATATTTTACTTCCAAGTTCTATTCCTATTCATTGGTTTGCTTTTCTGTTCCAGAGTTAACACTATGCTGATTTTTATCACTACAGCTTTGGTTCTGTCTTAATATCTAGAAGGGGAAGTCCGTCCCCTGCTACCCCACCATGCACCTTTTATCTTCTTGTTTAAAGCTGACTTAGCTATTTATGGGCTTTTCTTCTGCTGTATAAATTTTAGTGTGAGTTTTCAAATTCTTCCCAAAAAACCTTTTAAATATGTCCCTTAATGACCATACATAGCAACATAGCATTACATTTTATATAGAAAGCTATTTTCGGGGTACCTGGGTGGCTCAGTCAGTTGAGGGTCCGACTTCAGCTCAGGTCATAGTCTCACAGTTTATGAGCTGGAGCCCCGCATTGGGTTCTGTGCTAACAAATAGCTCAGAGCCTGGAGGCTGATTCAGATTCTGTGTCTCCCGCTCCCCCCCACCCCCCACTCCCCTGTTCATGGTCTCTCTGTCTCTCAAAAATAAATAAATGTTAAAAAATTTTTGAAAAAAGAAAGCTATTTTCTTAAGCCTTTTGAAAATGTTATTCCACTCCACACTCAAGTGTGCTTTTTTGATGTGTGACTTGTTTTCCTTTATGAGTTGTCTATTTTATCAAGAAACTCTTGATTTTTTCTTTGTCTTTAATATCCATACATTTTACCATAATGTTTATAGATTTGGATATCTTATTCTCTATGCTTTTTGGTTCTGAAGCCCTTTGAATCTGAAGTTTTCTAACCCCTTTCAGTTCTTGGGTGCCATGTCTTGAAATAGTTTCTTTTCTTTGCCTACATACATTTTTTCTCTCTCCTAATGGGACTTCTTAAATATATATTTTGTTATTCCTATTGCTGACTATATCTTTTGACTTTTTTGCCTTTTCTCTTTCTTCTTTACAAATGCTTTTTTGGGGAAAATATTCTAGCCTACTTTCCAGTACCCTATTTTATTCTTTGGCTGTATCCTTTTAGTTATTTATCCAGTGCATTAATAATTTATTGAAACTCACATATCTTTCACACCAAGTATGCCTACCTGGTTCTTATTTTAAAAGGCTTGTTTCTGCTTCATATTCCAACTATTCTCTCCTAATCCTCTGAAAATTTTCATTAGTTTTATTTTGGGTAATAAATGAGCAAATAAGTAAAAACTAAGATGTCCATCAACTGATGAATGGATAAAGAAATTGTGGTTTATATACACAATGGAGTACTACGTGGCAATGAGAAAAAATGAAATATGGCCTTTTGTAGCAACATGGATGGAACTGGAGAGTGTGATGCTAAGTGAAATAAGCCATACAGAGAAAGACAGATACCATATGGTTTCACTCTTATGTGGATCCTGAGAAACTTAACAGGAACCCATGGGGGAGGGGAAGGAAAAAAAAAAAAGAGGTTAGACGGGGAGAGAGCCAAAGCATAAGAGACTGTTAAAAACTGAGAACAAGCTGAGGGTTGATGGGGGGTGGGAGGGAGGAGAGGGTGGGTGATGGGTATTGAGGAGGGCACCTTTTGGGATGAGCACTGGGTGTTGTATGGAAACCAATTTGTCAATAAATTTCATATATATAAAAAAAAAGTAAAAACTAAGAGTTGGCTCACTTAATATTTGTACTTGGGTTTGTTGTCTTTGTTTTGTAGCAGTTATGCTCCTCAGATATCTAGTTATTTTTGCCTTTAAACTTGTTTCCCTGTGGCTGGTTTTGTAAATAAGGAGTCCCAGGTTCTAGCTTTTGTGGTTTCTGAGAGCTGAAGGTAACTGGCAGGGGGTGGGGGGGTGTACTGATGATCCTGGGCAAAGAGCCTAATATGCCGTAGTCTGCACTTGACCACCCCTCTTTGCTATCTCCTCATCAATCTTACTTACCCCTTGGTTGTAACTGGTTATTGCCAGAGATGAGTTTGATGATGCTATGGGGTTTGCCATAATCACTGGGCTCTTTTGTTATCTCTCCGAGCCCATTGCCAATCTCCTGTGCAGCCTGGGTATAATCTGCTCACCCGGTGCCACTGGATAGGCACAGCTGTCCCTGGAACTATCATGTGGCCAGGATAAGAAAAAAAAAACAGTTTAAAACCCTCCCCATCTTTTCCCTCCACCATGGCCTTATTCCTCAGCCACATCTCCATCTTCAAGCATTTCTGTCAACTTTTGTCTATCTCTTTTCTTCAAATTCACTTTGTTTTACCTCCAGGACAACTTCTGGGATGAGATGACAGGAGAATGCCAACATGTAGGCTAATTCTCAATTTTGTTGAATCCCATCCATATTTGTTTTTAAATGATGAATATCAAAATAGTATCAACTTCAGTTGAATTCTATGTGCTAGGGTGATGCTAAGTGTTTTTATGTGCATGATATCGTCTTATCCTCACAGACCCTCTAGGAAATAGTGCTTTTATTATATTCATCTTACAGATGAGAGAATTAAAGTCTAGTTAAAATACATCACAATAACAGCCAACAACAGGGTCAAGGTAGAAATTTAGGGTATCAGTTCCCAAAGGCTATTTTTTAGACTTTTTGTATTTAGTATTTTGGTTTAAAATAAGATTGTTTGGAATATATGCCCTCATGATGTCCAAGACCCCCCTAAAAGTATGCCCAAATTTTGTTTGTCCGTACGAGATAATTTTTATCAGGGATTGAGTTCAATGTTTTGTTTTGTTGTTTGTTTGTTTGTTTGTTTTGGTTATTATCCTACTCTAAGCATTTTACTTTTTTTTTTTTAATTTAAGTTTTACTTAGCATGTAATGCAGTATTTGTTTTAGGAGTAGAATTCAGTGATTTATCACTTACATACAACCACAGTCTCATCACAATTTCCCTCCTTAATGCCTATCACCCATTTAGCCCACCCCCCCAGCCATCTTTCCTCCATCATCCCTCAGTTTCTTCTCTATAGTTAAATGTCTCTTGTGGTTTGTTTCCCTCTCTTCTCCCCCCTCCCCCTTCTCATATGTTCATGTTTTGTTTCTTAAATTCCACGTATGAGTGAAATCATATAATATTTGTGTTTCTTTCAGTGAGTTTTTTCGCTTAGCATGATACATCTAGCTCCCCCCACATCATTGCAAATGGCAAGATTTCAGTCTTTTAGATGGCTGAGTAATGGACATTTGGGCTCTCTCCGTGATTTGGCTTTTGTTGTTAGTAGTGCTAGAAACATTGGGGTGCATGTGCATGTACCCCTTCAACTATGTATTTTTGTACCCTTTGTAGTACAGTTGCTGGATGGTAGAGTAGTTCTGTTTTTAGTTTTTTGAGGAACCTCCATACTGTTCTCCAGAGTGGCCGCACCATAGTACTGAAAATCTTCATTATTTGCAGATGACATGATACTGTTATGTAGAAATCCCAAAATACTACCAAAAATTCCCAGAAATAATACATGAATTCAGCAAAGTCACGGTATATAAAATCAATGTGCAGAAATCTGTTGCATTTCTGTTCACCAATAATGAAGCCGCAGAAAAAGAAATCAGGGAATCAATTCCATTTGCAATTGCACCAAAAACAATAAGATACCTAGGAATAAACCTAACTAAAGAGGGAAAAGATCTGTGCTCTAGAAACTATAGAACACTTATGAAAGAAATTGAAGAGGATACAAAGAAGTGGAAAAGCATTCCATTCTCATGGATTAGAAGAACAAACATTGTTAAATGTCTATACTACCCAAAACAATTTACACATTTAATGCAATCCCTATCAAAGTACCACCAGCATGTTTTCACAGAGCTAGAACAAACAATCCTAAAATTTGTATGGAACCACAAAAGACCCCAAATAGCCAAAGCAATCCTGAAAAATAAAAACAAAACTGAAGTCATCACAATTTCAGATTCAAGCTTTATTACAAAGCTGTAGTCATCAAGATAGTATGGTACTGGCACAAAAACAGACACATAGATCAATGGAACAGAATAAAAAAACCAAAAATGGACCCACAAGTACATGGTCATCTCATCTTTGACAAAGCAGGAAAGAATATCCAATGGGAAAAAGTCTTTTCAACATATAGTGTTGGGAAAACTGGACCGCTTTGTTACACCATACACAAAAATAAATTCCAAATGGATGAAAGAGCTAAATGTGAGACAGGAAACCATCAAAATCCTAGAGAAGAACATAGGCAGCAACCTTTTGGACCTCAGCTGAAGCACTTACTAGACATATTGCCAAAGGCAAGAGTCCATTGTTTTTATTAGATTCTCAAAAGTGTCCATGAATTCCCACAAGGTGAAAAGCCACTTTAAGTGAAAACTTGCATGGGGGCTTGGGCACTAAAGTTAGCCAGTGATATAAAATATGGAGCATAGTGATTTATCTCTAAAACTTTCTTAAATGAACCTCGTATTATCTAGACTGAGCCACTGGAATCTCAAAAGCAAGAATCAATAGATTATATTTCTCTTTGCCTTTGGTGTTGGTATTTCTTTTTCTGCAGCAGTGGAGAACAAGTTACTTTGTAATTATGATGAGGGCAGAAAAAAGGAAGGATGTAAATAAAGGCTTCTCTCTCAATAAGCTTGTACAATTGTGTTCATTTATTTCAGTGTTCATGCAATGAAGTTAACTCCAAATTGAGAGCAAAAAAATTGACTCAACCTCAACCTGGTATGAAGAACAGATTAATAGTAATATGTTCAGTGTCTGGTTCTCTATGCCCAAAATCTTGTGAAGACATTTACCAGCCCCAGGAGTTGTCACTATGACCTTCTTGAGTATCCACCTGACCCTGTTCATTCTAGTCAGAATCTGGTGGATTTTCTATTCATAGTCTTTCAGGAGGACAAGGCCTGTTGAACAAAACTACTGACAAATTCTTTCTGGCTAATGAAATACTCTATGATGAGGCTTAGATAACAATCTCTCCAAGATGTCGGAGGCTCAACCTGGCTCAGCTTCAGAGCTGACCAGAGCTCACAGGGCTCCTTTGTAGCAGGGGTACCCCCAGTTCGATTTTCCCAAATCCGTTTCTGAGCAGCTAGATGATCCATGCTCAAGGGAAGCTTGAACTGAACTGCCCTATGGCAACAGATAAATATACTGGGCAATTAGATCAACCTTTGCTCTTCTGAAGTAAGCTGGAAAGCACAAACATGTTTCATAGAAAAATACTTACATGACAGACATCTAGGTCTCTTAAAAATGTATTTCCTATCAAAAGAGGGCAGCATGCATGATTTCTTTAATGGAAAGAGAGTACAGTATGCTAAGGTAAAATGAGAGATGAGCTAGTTTACATATCTATTTCGGAAATTGAGAAGGTAGAAAATGTCAAAACATACTCTAAGCTACTTTCAGAATTTAATCATGCATTTAGAATAATACTGGAATAAAAATAATACTGAAAGAAAAGGGAAAAAATTGTCTTCCAGTTTCAGTCTTGAGGTATTTTGTGTTCTCTAGAAAGTGTCAATTTATTGGTTTTAGTTTTCTGGTCCCACATGGACCTTAAATAAAACTCCTCTGTGAGGTGTTAGCCAGTAGCTTGTAGAAAATGTTTTCTTGCCAAAGGCATAGAACGTGGATCTTGAGTTGTCCCATAAGGAGTAACTGACTCTGAAGGTGTCAGGAGTAAAATGACTCCATTTTATAATCTCTCCCAGAGGCAAGGAGCTTCTCACTTCCAGAATAAATTGATGGTGAGATCCATTTTCTAGCTGGCAGGATGATGATCAGCAAAGCTTTCACTCCAGCTTGCTGACAAGGGAAAAGTGCCTGTCCCAATTGGCAGGTGTATGTGATTTGTGAAATGGAAGGCTTTATAACCTGGCATGCATGCACAATGGTTCTACTCAAAGTCTTTATGTGTTATAAGTACAACTATTTGCAAATTGCACTCGCATGGGGATACCACTTCTCCCTCCTGCATGAGTGGGTTTGATTCTTCCTTCTTGTGGTTATCCAATGTGACACTGTCCATTTGATAGCCCCTACGCATCTCATTCCATTCAAAATACCAAATCTGGTATTCTCATGTGCAAACCTTCGTGCAGCTTGGCTTTCACATTTGTTTTCTATACCCATTTAATTCTGAGCAGATAACCCTGTCTTATTTTACAGCTGAAAACACAGAGATCCCAGATAGGAACTACTACCACACAACATGGGTTCCCTTATTCCTCTACTTTTTTCACTATTTTCCTTTGTCTGGAGTTCTGAAACTTAAATGTGTATGAGACTCATTTAAGTTGTTCGCTAAAAGTATCAAGAATGATGGTTACTATAGTGCTTAATATATGTATCAGGTACTCTTTGAAGCATCTCGCACTTTATCAACTGTTTTTTTTCTTTCTCTCACACCCTGAGTTAAGTTTCCTTTCATAGGAAAGAAAGTGGAACTGCAAAGAAGCTTTGTCAGTTGTTCAAAGTTTAACTCTTAATAAAGTCTGGAACTAGAATTCAAACTGAGGCAGCCTCGTTCCAAAGCCTGTGTTTTTACCCGTTCTGCTGGTCCTAAGAGAACTCCTTCTTCCCTTTCCAGAGATTTTGGAATTAGAATATCTGGGAGGGGGCCCAGGAATCCAAACTTTCAAGATATACTTCTCCTATCCCCTAGATGGCTCCATTGCTAGGGGTTCTCAGGCCATGCTTTGAAAAGCATTGACTTTGGTATCCAAAGACATGGTTTGGTCGTCAATAGTCACATATTGCAATGAAAATTCACCTAGTGGAAATTATGAACTAATAGTTCATAAACAGTAGAGCAAAATATGGAGTGTGGGGTTGGGGTTGGATTGATGCTTGATGGTTAGAAAAAGATAACAGGCATCAAGGAGAATATGGATGGTAGGAAAAACCACAAGTGAAAAACAGACATCACCTACCTTGCCATTTTCCTTGGAGCTAGATTTACACAACACTACTCAAATCCAGTTTGGAAATTAATGTAAAATTTATATAATTTTTTTTCAAGTGCTTTTGAGAAAAGCCAGTAGAGATAATGGCAGAGGGCTTAGATTCAAGTTATTTACTAACTGGTAATAACTCAGGTTTCCTGCTTTGTAGGCTCTATGGCTGCACTGTCCATAATGATAAACACTAGCCACATTATATAAAGTAGTTCAAATAAATACGATTTAAAATTCAGTGTCCCAGTCACCCTTGCTATATCTCAAATGTTCAATAACCACATATGGCTAGTGACTACCATATTGGATAGCACACAGATGTAGTATCTTGCCATCTTTGTAGAAAATTCTGTTGGACGGTGCTGATCTAGAGACCATTTACCAACTATTATCACTTTTTTCCTTACCATTAGCAAAATCTCCTCCGTTACAGTAATTAAATGATGGACTTTAGCGTTAGCAGTTATGCCTGTTTCAAGAACACCCAAGGTCTAATTTGTAGTTTTGCAGTGGTGGTCACTTAGCATCACATCTCAACAGGGATTTACTTTCCCACTTTGTTTTATATGGGATTATGTGGGTTAGAGGAGGGTGGTCATGTGAGAATTATAAACCATGTCAGGCTTCCCTCAGATTTAAATAGGCTATCGTCCATGCAGAATGACAGACTGAAAGAGTTCCGAATGAACATGTATCCTGGAATGGATGTATCAGGAGGTCCAGGAACCACATCAACACCACAAACGTGACCTCTTACATTTCATATTTAGCTTGGATAAGACTTTTTCACTCTCAATTGTTATTGAAAGTCATGGATGACAGATTTTAAGACTTTGTGCCCTGGTATAAGTCAGGAGTGTTTTATTAGATTCACATACACAACACACTGTCACACTAACTAAAGCCATCTGCTGAATACGCTATGTGAGGGCTCTGGGTCTTCAAAGACTCCTAGCAGCAGGGTATTTCAGTTACAGCCCCCTTCCTCCTGCAGGATAATGAGCTATTGGCCATGATTCAGCCTCTCGTGGCTGGACTGCTCTGGCCTTGCACTGGACCCTAGAGCCATGAAATTGTTACAGCGCTGGCCTGCTATTTCAGGGTCAGATTCCTGCTGTTATTTTAGACACTTTCCTGGAAGTGTGGTTTAGCACATAGATATCCGTTCTCTGGAGTGACTTTTACAAGAGATCCAGTTAGCCCTAATACAGTAGATTCTGTGTCCAATGGTATAAACACCAAATAATTGGAATAGACTTTGGTAAGGAATAGCTTTTAGCTGTTAACTAAATAGGTCTAAAATGTTTTTTCTTTCAGCTTCAAATATGAATTATTACATTATACATACAATTATTAGCAATTATGAGTCATAGCAAATTTCCCTCTCTAATCTAAATAGAACCCTAAACAAAAACTCAAAATCATTGTAACTTAGAACTGGAAGGGAATGTTGAGAATACCTACCCTAATTTCTTTTGTAAATAAGAAATGGTATCTCAAAGGCTAAGAAATTACCTGAGATCCCCAAGCTAATTAAGAGAATTAGAGCTTCCAGCACATATCTCTTAATTCCTTGTTCAGTACTGTTTCTACTGTGCCATCCTTTTCTGTGGGTATAAAGAGTTACACTATCACATAGATAGAAGGGAAATATTTTACTCCTACTGAGGGAAGATGCTTAGACTCAGTTCCAGTAAAGACACAATTTAACAGTAGCATATATGGTACTTTAGTCCTCATGACAACCCTGAGATACTGAGATCCTATTATTATTCCCATTTTACAGATGAGTGAGCTGAATCAGAGTGAGATTAAGTAACTCACCTGAGAGCATACAGGTAATACTTCGTAGAATTTCAATTCATGCTCAGGAAATATAGTTTAGATGCCATGTTCTAACCACCCTGTTTTGCTGCCTATCAAGGTCATATCTGAGATCACTAACCAAAATGAGTAAATACATGCAGATGAGGTTGAAAAATAAACAAAAACACAAAAAACAAACTTCTGTGTGCATAGAGTACTCTATTATAAAGCAAATCTTGCTTTAGAACATTTTCTAGTTAACATGGAAAGAAAAGCTGTTATTTCCATTAAAGCATTCATTATTGAAGACACTTTTTTTTTTGTCTTGTTATTAACTAAAACCTTTCAGTGATCTTAATGAGTCCTGTGACCAAGTACACAGAGAGGCAAAACCTGCCACTTAGGTGGAGATATTGAGCAGTCATTTCCCACTGGGAACAGCCCTGCAGGCTAACATTGTTCTAGGCTCTCTGGGGTGCAGTATGCCACACATGGGGGGGGATTTCCATTTGAAATGGTGAAATGGTTCAGAGTTGTTAGTCTGGGAAATTCTATTCCTGTTTTCTGTTGAATAAGTGTTGAGAACACAATGAAAATGTGAAAAAGTATTCTGATGAAAATGGACTCAAATATTTAAGATAAACTTGCTGATTTATATATAAGGTAAATACCTGGGGCTGTCACAAAATAAGTTTTTGAGCTAGAAGTTAAGGAAAAATGATTCCCAGAATGAGCCCTTTACCCAGTGTGAGGTATATCATGTTTATAAGACAATGACATGAGTACTTGACATATTGAATTAAATAAACATAAAATATGGAAAGGATGGTCTGTCCAGATTATAAGCTCCTTGTTGATGGGGACATGTGTCATGTTTCCTTGCTTTCTGCCTAGCATCACACACATTACCCAGCATTGGTAGGTGAGAAGGACACATGGTTGAGTGAATAGTATTAGAGCCAGAGCCAGAGACCCTGTGAGGAGGGGAAGTCATAAGAATGGTTCTTCCTTGTTTAAACTTGGCTAGTGGTACAAAGGGAAGCTTTGACCCAAGGTCACATCACTGATTTGCTCTCCAATATTTAGCCAGATGTTAATGTCTCTAAACTGTAATGCTCCTAATTAAAATACTTATCCCATTGGGTAGTGGTAAAGATAAAATTTGTAAAATTCTTTATAAAATCTAAAGCTACATATAGGTGTGATTACTAAATCCTTTCATAATCAGACAATTAATGATGAACACAAGAGTTATGATCAGGAAGACCATATTTACCTCTTAATACCCCCATTTTGACTTTCCTAACTCTGAATACCTCCTATCGCCATCACTGCTGAGGGTTAATTATAGACAAAGTTTCTTCTTGTACATACTTTATCTTGCACATAGGTCATGTATAACCTAAAGTATGTATTTTTTTTCTCAAAATATCACAGAGAATAAGTCTTATACAAAACCCTGAAGTGACCAAATGTCCATTATCAGACTTCAATCACTTCCAATTATAGCAGCATTTATTTGCCAATCAGAACATTTAAGATGGAAAGTAAAGAGCCTTGATAACATAGAGGGAAAAAAAAAAGTTCCCTGGGTAATGAATTTTTAACCACACAACCACAACCACTTGTGAAACTGTAATATCCATACAAATCAAGATCTTACTAAAAGGTAGATGTTGAATGAATTGGTTCTCGAGTGGAGCCTGAGTTTCTATACTTCCCAAGTGATGTCAACAATGCTGGTCAGTGATCTACGCTGTGAGTGACCAGAGCCCATGTGGTGATTTCTAGACTGTTTCCGAGTATGAGGATACCCTTGAAAGTCTAAGTATTGGCATTACCCTGATTATAAATTTTAAAATACATAGAAGCAAAAAATCATAATATCACCAGCTAAAGACATTAACCACAACCAAGTTGGTTTATATATGGTATATATATACCAAATCAAACTCGATGTCCTAATATCCACATTATTTCAAAACTAGTTTTGAATAACTTTAAAATTACTCAAGTAATGCATATTAATTTTAGAAAATTCATAAAATAAAAATAAGCAAAAATAAATAATCTGTAATCTCATCACTTGGACACAAGACACAAACAATATCAACATGCTAATCTATTCTGTCCCCTATGTCCACACCCAACCCCAACTCTATGGCTACTGCACCATGTACCAATGTCATGGTAAGATTGGCAGAAAGACACAGACATGGCTAGGTAAAATTGGTTGAATTAAAGATTAGAAAAAATCTTAGGAGATTTTTAAACAGCATAGAGTGGGGCATAAAAGATCTCCATGCTTCTCAAAGTCCCTCATGGCACTTACAGAGGGTGGAGTTACCCATTTTCCCCTGGCATTTTGTTAAAATTGAGTGCTATCATTTACTATATCTTATAATGTTGAAGTTTCTCCTAGGGGAGGGGAATGCCCTAGCTTTTAGGTTGCTTTTTCAATTCAGGGCAAGTTGATGGGTACATGCTACTTTGAATACTTCCAAGCAGTTTTCGGACTTCAGGTCTTATACATTTTCCTCAACATGATAGTTATAGATCAATGCTAAGGTAATAAATCACATAATAATTTTTTTGAAAAATAAATGAGAAAAACCTACTGGAAGTGGTATCCTATGAGCTCAGTGGTTGATTGCTACCAGAATCTGGCCTGCCAGAGGTCAACATGGGTTTCCCTTTATTCCTTCCCAGAAGTTCATGGCAAATTGTGAAAACTAGTGAATAGGTATGACAATAACACACTCTCTCACTAATTCTAATTACTTTAAATGGAGGTGAAACAGTCACATCTGTGCAGTTTTCCAATTGAATCAATATCAGTCAGGAAGTGGAAAGCCAGCAAGGCAAATTTTTCTGAGTACTAATAGCTGAATAACCCTCTATTTCCTCATATGAAATGATTACCTTTGATGCTCATTACTACCAAGTTGCTCTGAAATGGAGATAGAGATTGGTACTGATGAACAGAGGTACTAATGTATAAATTAAATTCTTACAAAGCACAAACGCATGCATATATCCACAGCCACACTTATATGCTTACTCTTGTACGAAGGATAGTTAGAGCCTTTTCTCAGCTCTAACAAATTCTCCAGAATTTTTGGAGAGCAGAAAGGCCCTTGAACCAGGATTCTGATGAGTCAAGTTCTAGTTTCTTTCTTTCTTTCCTTTTTTTTTCCATTTTAGTATGTCACCATAATTGCTCAAAATTTCTAACTAATATGCATCTGGGTCTCAAAGGCTGCAATCAAAGTGTTGTCTGGGACTGTGGTCTCATGTGAGGGTTGACTGGGGATGCCTCTACTTATATCCTACCATGTTTGTTGGCCGCACTCAGGTCCTCCTCAATTGCCAGTCTGAGGACCTCAGTTTCTTCTTTTTGGCTGTCAGTCAGAGGTTGCCCTCAGTACCTTGCCAGATGGACTCTTCCATCATGACCCTTTGCTTATTCAAAGCCAGCAAAAAGGAGACACTGTTAGCCAGGCAGATGCTGAAATTTTATATAATGTGATTATGTGCATGTAATGGCATATGTCCCATCACCTCTAGTAGTCACAAACAAGTGTCAGATCCTGCCCACACTCAAGGAAACAGGATCACATAAGGACAATAATACCACATATGTATATATATGATTATTAATATAAAGAGATGTATCTTATGGAATTGGAGCATTAATTGTTGGGACTGGCAAGTCAAAAACCTGTAAGGCAGGGTAGACTAGCAGGCTGGCAACTCAGGCAAGAGTTGATGCCGCACTTTTGAGGCAGAAACTTCATTTTTTGCTCTTAAGCCCTTCAACTGATTAAATGAGATTTACCCATATTATCGAAAGAAATCTCCTGTACTTAAAGTTAAGCACATCTACAAAATACCTTCACAGCAACACTAGATTAGTGTTTGAACTAATAACTGGTACTATAGCCCAGCCAAACTGTCTGTGTTAGTTTGCTAGGACTTCCCTAACCAAGTGCCACTGACTGGGATGGCTTAAAACAATCGAAATTTATTCTCTTGCAGTTCTGGAAGTCATAAAGCTGAAATCAAGATGGTAGCAGGACCATATTCCCTCCAAAGCCTGTAGGGGAGGGTTCTTCCTTGCTTCTTCCAGCATCTGGTAGCGTCAGGCATTCTCTGGTTTATGGTAACATAACTCTAGTCTCTGCCTCTGTTTTCACATGGGCAACTTCCCTCTGTGTCTGTCTAAATTTTCCTCTTCTTGTAATGGTACCAGTCATGTTGGATGAAAGCCCACCCTAATCCAGTATGACTTCATTTTTCACCAGGTTAGATCTGCAAAGACCCTATTTCCAAATAAGGTCTTATTCACAGGTGCCCGGGATTAGGACTTCAACATATCTTTTGAGGGGACACAATCCAACAGTCAGAGAGGACCCTGATCATGATATACCATCTCCTGTTTTGCACTGGTTGAGGACCACTCCCAAGGCTGTGAACTCTGGCAATTCATCCTGCCTTATGAGTGTTGCAAACATACTGAGGCCAGAGAACACCATCAGGCAGAGCCTGCTCCCAGCCATTAGCATGTATGAGAACAGTGAGTACTGAGGGGATATGGGGATGTGAGTGGAGTATGGACACTATTCACTGCACATGGAAAATACCAGCCAGGGTGCCTCCAGAGGTGACATTTACCAAAAAGTTCACACTGTGTCCACAGTGAGTTCATCAATGTCACAGCAGCTAAAAAAAGACACAGGGTGCCTTATACCCTAAAGCCCAAATGACCAGAGAGAAAACAAGCTACTATTTTACAGTTCTTTCCTGAAATGATATGCAGAATTCAACCTTGGGAAGAAAACTTTTTTATTTGGGGCGAATGCTTTAGGGGTCTCTTTGGTTATAAAAGATAAAGCTAAACATTACCTTGTAATGATGAGGTTTGAGACAACTTCTCTCACTATAATCAGAATTACATCTACAGAACTCCTTTTGATCCTGGCTATGAAATAGACCTGATACTAGCTGTAAAGAAAGAATTTTTTTTTCTTCTAAAATGTCACAGGGGACACGAGGAAGTTGGTTGCAGGGCTTAGGCAGTAGGTAAGGAGAGCCCAGCATCCCTGCCCCTGAGAGTTACAGATTTATATATAGGTGATCTGTCCCCTGCAGTGTGGCAGCCAGCTGGGGCTCACATGCAGCAGGACCTGTGTTGAGGCCTAGTCTGAAGTTTGAAGGAGCCATAATAGCAGGACGAGTTTGCTATGGCTGCTGTAAAAGTGCTGCAAACAAGTGCTTTAAACCAGAGAAATTTATTGTCTCACTGTTCTGTAGGCTACAAATTCAAGATCAAAGTGTCAGCAGAGCCATGCTCGCTCTTCAGGTGGCAGGGGAAGATCCGTTCCAGGCCTTCTCCTGGCTTCTGGTAGTTCCTTGGCTGTGGGCATCTAACCCCAGCCTTCCCATGGCGTTCTCCTGGTTTATTTTTCTCTTTCTTCAAAAATCTGCTTTTTATGAAGACACTTAGATTAGGGACCCACTCTCCTCATATACAGCTTCATTTTAACGTGACTAATTACATCAACAACAACCTTATTTCCAAACACAGTCACACTCTGAGGTACTAAGGGCTAGGTCTTCAACAAATCATAACAATATTTTCATCTCACAACGATACTGTTGTGCAACTTTGAGAAGTTTTTCCTTTTTCTTCTAATTCTTTTCATAAGCCCAGATCTTTTTTTTTTTAATTTTTTAACATTTTCTTTCATTATTATTTAGTTTTGAAAGACAGAGAGAGAGACAGCACAAATGGGGGTAAGGCAGAGAGAGAAGGAGACTCCAAAGTAGGTTCCAGGCTCTGGGCTGTCAGCATAGAACCTGACAAATGGCTCAAACCCACAAACCGTGAGATCATGACCTGAGCCCAAGTTGGATGGTTAACCAACTGAGCCACCCAGGTGCCCCTCATAAGCCCCCATCTGTAATATGAAGTAAACTGGGTTTGTTTTCAAGCCTGTGCCAGGTGATGATACAGGTGATGCTGTATAGGGATGTCTTCCTCAGCAGCATGGTAGTGCTAGTTAGGATATGCAAAAAGCAACTGACCAAGAAACTTGCTGGGAGGGAGGAAAACCACTGACAGAGATGTCAAGTGACCACCAGGATGGGTTTCAGGACTTGTCGATATTCCTGAGAAACTAAGAAATACTCAGAGGGGAAAAAGACAGGATTCACTACTAATCAGGTAGCATAGAGACCAAGACTATTGTTTGCATTTTAAAAGGAAGACTGAATCCAAAGTCTGGAATACTTGAGGATATGTACTTTTAAACATTATCTTGCCAGAATCTTTAGAAAAGGTACATCTCTCAGGGACAGACCCCCGTTAATAAAGCTCACTGAGAAGGATATATTTCAAGTACAATGCCAGTGAATTAATTTAGAATGAGAAATACAATTTTAGGTAGACTTAAATACTTGAGCTGGCCACTTGGTACATATACTCCCTGAGACCCGTTTCTCATAGGAAGCCCACCAGAATGCATGTTTACTTATTTCCAAAAAACATATAACCATAGGAAAACTGGATATGGATGTCAGTCTTCCCACTGCCTCTGTCCCTGTGGGCCAACAGATGCCTGCTATGAGCAGAATCAGAACAAGGCAAGTGAATATTATCTGATTGGAACACACATGCATCAACCTCTAGGGGCTGATCTGCCCATCCATCTTCACAGAGGGAAATGCCTCTCGCTCACACTCCCAGACTCAGAACTGGATAGATAAGTAAATAATACAAATCTACATGGCCTTCCCTGATCCATTTTCCAGGGTGACTATGCATCCTCTGTTCACATCATCCTCCTTAAAAAAAAAAAAAAAAAGACAATACGTGTTTAGATTTTAACACACCCAGATGTCTTCACTTCTATTTCTGTGCTTCTGAGTTGCAAGTGTTCCCAAACCCTTTGACCACAGAATCACATGTATTTTCCCAGTTAAGTCTCCTTGATGACCGTTCACAACTTTAAGTGTGAATGTTGCTACTTTATCAACCAGAGAGCATCATGTCCTTCCACATCAGTTTCTATGGGGAAGAGCATCTCCCTGTGACCAGCATATTCTAACAAGATTCTAGACATTGGAATTCTCAGACATATGTACAGAGTAAGGAAGATCCTTTAGAGACTGAAAGTGATCTTATGATCTAACGTAACCCTCTCATTTTATAATTACTTGGAAAAGTTCTGCAAGATGCTTGAATACACAGAGGTAGTGAGTGAGTGACAAGGTGGAGGCAGAACCTGGCCTCTCTGACTCTTGTTCACTACCTCTTTCTTCCAGGCTGCCTCTGGCTGCTGGGTTTCCAGATTTTACTTGCTTCTGCCATATACCTAAGAGTGCTCACTAATAACAATCTGTCCTTTTCCTTATCCATTGTTTCATTTTCCCCCCTCACATGGGATAGAATGTCGCAGAACCAAATCACTGAAATGTAAAAACATTTAGAGGGTTTAGCTATTTTCCCCCCATTTCTTGTCTGGGGAAGAACACACCTCTTTGTCATCAAGACAAAGTGGATTCTTTAAGAGGATTGTTTTTCAACAAGGCTTCTCTGTAGTGGATATTGGCCATGACCTGCTAGAAAATGAATTGAGCCATTCGAACATGTTAGTGGTCTACTATTGAAAATTTATTTTCTCATTCTAATGACAGATGATGGCTTCTTCAATCATAAACTTAGTCTGGCTTTATTTAAATATTCTAAGTGTCATCAGCACAGGATCTATTGTGCTGGGCTTCTGAAGAGAGAAGCAAATAGTCACTTACTGAGCTTGATTGGGCCTGATGTGATATGACATGCAGGATAATTTATTCTTTGCTCTAAGTCTAATTCAGAGGAAATAGTCCCCAGTACAGCAGAGATTTTGATGGCCTAGGTTTGTATGGATTACAAAGATGTCTTTTGGAAGGAAAATTTACTTTTAGATGGTCCATTCCACAGCTTGAGTCAGAAAAACAATTTCTCTTAGAAAATGTACTGTTACTGATAAATACCAGAAGTCAGTTCCTATCTTAGAGTTAATCGCAGCAACTATAAGGCTGAATGCTCAGCCATCTTTTACTGCTCTACAAGCATAAAATGTGAGAGGAAAATGTGATGTAGCAGAAATGGGGGAAAGCACAGGTTCTGGGGCCACACCAGCTGAGTTAGAATTCTATCTCCTTCACTGCTTAGCTGTGTGACTTTGGCAAGGTAGTTAACCTCTCTGTACCTCAGTTTCCTCATCTGGAAAGTAGGGAGGATGATGAACAGTGTCCGCTTTCAAAGCTGGTACACTAATTGAATATTTTAGCACTATACTAGGTAAGAAAAATTCCTGCTGCTAATAAGACTACACAAATATTAGCCAATATAATAATTGTTAGCACATGTCACATTGTTAATAGATAATACTCAGGGGCGCCTGGGTGGCGCAGTCGGTTAAGCGTCCGACTTCAGCCAGGTCACGATCTTGCGGTCCGTGAGTTCGAGCCCCGCGTCAGGCTCTGGGCTGATGGCTCAGAGCCTGGAGCCTGTTTCCGATTCTGTGTCTCCCTCTCTCTCTGCCCCTCGCCCGTTCATGCTCTGTCTCTCTCTTTCCCAAAAATAAATAAACGTTGAAAAAAAAATTAAAAAAAAAAATACTCAGAGGCCAAAGTCCAATATCATTTAGATGAGCAGATATGAATCATATAACCTCCTTTAGCATTATTGAAGCAACTTAAAATTGACTTCAGGTTTTTTAATTTATATCACCTATTGATTTACATTCATATAATGGGCAGAAAATGTATCTTGGAGTCATGTAGTTCAAGAGTTAAATCCTGGCTCCCGTTCACCATCTCAGTAACCAAAGATTAGCATTATTGTGCTTTATGTTTCTGTCTATAGAATGGAATAATACTTATCCATAGCTAGTATTTATTGAGCACTTACTACATATCATACCCTGATTTAAACATTTTAGATGTAAGAATTCATCTTAACAACCACTCCTTGAGAGAATAAGCCCTTGTCCCTGCTCATACAGTTAATAAATAGCAGAACTGAGATGGAAATTCAGGCAGGTTGATTCCAGAATCTGAGCTCTTAATTAGCGCATCTATAATGCATTCAATCATTCATTCATTCCACACGTATTTATTTCATGCCTCATATGAAATAAAGGGTGGTTTGGATACGGCAGCATATAAAATAGAGAACATTTAAAAAATGCCTTCTGACAAATTCAGCTCTCTGTGGTGACATCTGAATTAATGTAGAGAGCACTATAGTTCATTTGAAATATAATGCAATCCACAAATACAAACCACATGTGAAATTTAAATTTTTCTAGTAGCCACATTATGAAACAGGTCAAATTAATTTTCTTTTAACCCAAATATCAAAAATATTACCACTTTGACGTGTAACCAATACGAACAATTTTTTTTATATACTAAACTTTCATAATCCAATGTATATTCAACACAGCACAGCTTAATTTGTACTAGCCACATGTTAGGTGTTCCCTAGCACATGTGACTAGTGATGACTGTACTGCACAGAGCCAATCCACGGATAAGCAGGAGCCCATGAGAAAAGCCTGGTGCAGAGACACTCCATAGCGCTGGCAGCAGCTGAGGAAGTGGGAGAGTGGAGGTTTGAAGGGGAGGCAGGGGCTGGATCATCCGGGATACTTGGAGGTCACAATCCAGATAAGTCATCTGGGCAGGGGATTTCTTTGCCCTGTTACTTTAATGTTTATTTATTTTTGAGAGAGACAGAGACAGGATGCGAGTGGGTTAGGGGCAGAGAGAGAGGGAGACACAGAATCCAAAGCAGGCTCCAGGCTCCGAGCGGTCAGCACAGAGCCGGACACGGGGCTCGAAGTCACAAGCTGTGAGATCATGACCTGAGGGGAAGTCGGACGCTCAACCAACTGAGCCATCCAGGTGCCCCTTTGCCCTGTTACTTTAAAGCACGGCTTTCTATCTTTTCAGAGTCTGAGTCCTGAATCCAGTGAGTGTATAATGCATAACTAAGTCACCCCCAAATCTTGTTAGCAAAAAATTGTTTGTGGCAGTGATCTTTTCACTGTGGCTTGTTCATTTTATCAGGCAAACTAATGCCTCATTTCATCTGAGTTATAAGTGGCTGTAATACTAGCTTCCAACAGAGCTGTCAGTGTTGGAGCCAATCGAATTTCACCTTTGAGAACAGCATACATACATAATCAGCTTTGAGATTTGATGTGAAATGAGCATTTTCATCCAGGGTTGGTTTAGTTCATTAAAGCTGGCTTTGATTTAAATTCCAAGTGATACTTTTAGCTTGTGAAACAGTTAAAATGGAATGAAATTATCTGATTCCAAAGCTTCATCTCTACCCTTCAGTAACCTTAGAATCCAGTAGGTGTGTGACATCAGGTCATATAAAGCGTGAGTGTTTGTCAGTACAAGAATAGCAGGCTTCCTGTGTTATTTGTCTTTCGAATGTATATAGCATATTCAGGTTCAAGGATGACTTTGAAATTTTATAAGCTGAAGAACCTGGAAGCACTAGAGTCCACAGAATCTTTAAACTCTAACAATAAACCTTAACTAATTGCTGGACACAATTACAGGTATCTCTCCATAGATAGGCAAGAAGCATTCTTTATAAGCTTTATAAATTTAGAACAATATCTACATCTGTCTTTTTGTATCCTTCACAGCCTACTGCCAACTTATCTTACATTATACATTTAAAAATACTTCAATATGGAAATATTTTTGTCTAGGTAGACAAACAATGATGATGAATTATATGTCAACAATATCTAAAGACCTATTCTCTTATCAGAAAATGCCGATTCCTGGATTTCCCTGTTTTAACAAAAGCCCACCTTCTCATTCCACTCCTACTACATAGAGCAATAGTGTGTATGTAATTATCAGAAGACTGAGTTCAGATCTGCACTAAGTAAGTGAAACAATTTTGGAATCTGGTTTTTGCAAATTGACCAGTGTCTGTCTTTCTTATCTTCACTTTTGCACTCTCCATGATTCATTGATGCATTTGTTCATTCATTTGGTAGACATCTACAGAGCTTTTATTTAAGGCAGTAAGCTAGGTGCTGTGGAGGGTATTTGTTTTTTTTAATGTAAGTGACTCCTCATTGAAAATGTTACATATGTGATTATAACATGATTTAGAATATGCTGAATGTCCCATAAGGTAAATACAAAGTGATAGGAAATTTAGGGAAAGGAGGGATTCCTGGTGAGATTCAGAGATATAGTTACTGAGATTGGTTTTCAAAAATACATGGACTTTCAATGGGAAGATCTTTGAGGGGGTAGGCATTCGAGAGAGGAAACCTGTTCGAAAGAATGATCACTGTATTCTGTGTTTAAGTTGAAGTCTCCAACAAAGGGCAATAAGAGGGCAAGAATGGAAGAGAAAGCAAGCTGGGTGTGGTTTAAGAATGCATTGATTGGCAGCCAAGTATCAACCTAATTCTGTGGAAAATAGGAAGACTCTGAAATTTTTTTTCAGCTGAGAAACTAGTATTCTTTAGACTTTTTTTTTTTCCTGGCAAAACATTTAGGATGAATTGTATGGGAAATGGACAGGAAATAGGCCAATTGCAAAGTAATTGTAACAGTCCAGTGGGAAGATAATAGGGATTGAAGCTACCAATCTTAGTGACATTTTGGAATTTTAATCTCAAGGCCCAGATCTTTGAGACAAGCAAGTGGAAAAAGTTGATGATGATACATAAATTTCTAATCTGGCCAGTGTGAGGAGTAGGAGGGTGAGCAAGCAGCTGGTTTATGGAGAGCATGAGGTGTTTCAGACAAACTAAGTCTGACAGTCTATCCATTATCCTTTCTAGATTGCTTACCTAAATGCCAAACTGAAGTGAAAAGAGGGGTCAAGGAGGAGGTGTAGAGACATGACATTCTAGAGATAAGATGTAAAGATCCATGACAAACTCTTCCCCTTTAGATAAGACTTTGCTGTTCTAACACAATCACATACAGACCAATTTCAGATTGTAGCTATTGGTTTTCTTCCTTTTTGTGATACTGTGATTTATAACGAGAAATATATATTTGGTCTTTGTCCCTATTTCTGGCACAGAGCTCCCCAAACGCTTGGAATTTAGGAAGTGTTGAAAGTAATAAAGGTGTCTTCTGTTAAGTTAATGGGTGGCTTTTGAACCCCATCTAAGAATGGGGGCAGGTTGCCAATTAAGTCAACTGTGTGATTAGAAGGTTGGAACTTTCAGTCTCACCCCCAAACCTCCATGGAGGGAAGAAGGGCTGGAGATGGAGTTCAGTCACCAATGCTCAATGACTTAACCAATCGTGCCTATGTGATGAAACTTCCATCAAAAAAAGAAAAAAAAAAGGACGGGGTTCAGGGTCAGAAATCTTCTGGGTTGGTGAACACATGGATACTGGAAAGAGAAGCATACCCAGAGGACATGGAAGTTCCACACCCAATCCCCATACCTTGCCCTATGCATCTCTCCCATCTGGCTGTTCCAAAGTTATATCATTTTATTGAAAAAAAAAAAAAGAGTAAGTAGTAGTAAGTGAAATGTTCCTCTGAGTTCTGTGAGCCACTCTAGCAAATTAATCAAATGCTAGGAGGGGGTCATGGGAACCTCTGACTTATAGCCAGTCAGTCACAAGTACAGTAACAACGTGGACTTGCAAATGGCATCTGAAGTCCAATAAGGGGGTCATTGAAATCCCCAAGGTTGTCAGAGGCACAGATGACAACCTGGGCTCTTGACTGGCATCAGAAGTTAGAGGGGCTGTCTTGCAGGACCGAGCCCTCAACCTGTGGATTCTGCTGCTATCCCCTGGGTAGATAATGGCAGAACTATGCTGAGTTCTTGGATGCCCTGGTGTCTGAGAATTGCTTGGTGGTGTCTAGGGAATCCCCCCACCACACACATTAGAAATGGTCTAGGATGACCAAAAGACTTCCCTAATTAAAAAATGAAATCATCGTTTTTTTTGCTTCATAAAAAATTAAAAACACAAACTAACTGTTTGTGGAAGATTAGGACACTGAAATGACTGACCTCAATTTTCTTCTTTAATATACTTTTCTTTTGTGCCTAGAAGCACATTCTGTGCATTTGTCCAGAAAATAGGTAGTGCACCTACTGTAAAAGAATGATAGACCCTAGATTTTTTTGGAAGAGATTTTAAGATTATCTGGCTATCTCATCTACCCAGGTCAACAAGTTATTTCCCACCACCTTTCCTCTACCTCTCCAAAATGCAGCCATTCTTCCAGGTTATGTGTTAACACACCTCATCCATGAAGCAGTCTCTCATCTATACTCATATATATGTTTTCTGTTCTTTAAACTCTTTTAGCAATAGATGTATAGCCATTATTGACATTTATTTAATGATGTGCAAGTTTCCCTGTTAGAGTCTATCTTTGAGAATGTAGAGTGTCCTTCATTTTCCAAACTGCCAAGTACCTTGCACACAGGGAAAGTTTAATAAATAATTGGTGAATTAATGCATGTGCAATCACCTAGTTTACTGAGGACATTCTATATGCCAAGCAGTGTTTTAAGCACTTTGCACATGCTACCTCATCTAAACTTTACCACATCCCTATGAGATAGGCTTTGCTATTTTGCCTAAAGAAAGGTGAGGGTAAATACTCACTTACTGGCCATTTAAGTAGCAGAACTAGGATATGAATCCAGGCAAATTGGCTTCAGAGCTTATGATCGTAGTTACTGTGTATTGTTACTTATAGGTACTACAGTACCCAATTTGCTTCCTGTATACCTTCAGGAAGGCAAAGGGGCACGATAATGTTTAGAGCACTGCCTTTGTAATTATGGATTTTTTTGTATAAGTCATAAATGAATTTCTCAGGTTCTTGATATACAATGGATTTTGAGTAGTATTTATTTTACGAAATTTTTGTGAGGATTAAATGAGGCAATGCATATAAAATGCACATAACAAAAATGAGCCTTTGTGATGATGGGGAGGGTATTCCTAAGGTGTGTGACTCTCATCATCTCCTTACAGAACTGGGAGCTATACTGTGGCATCTGCCTTTCTTTGTTTGGTGCTACATTATTTTTCCTAAGAGCAATGATTTCTAGCCATTTGAACTATTCAATAATAGTTGTGAAAATACAGAAAATAGCACTCATTCACTGTAGTGGGAGTATGCAATGGGCCAAAAAGAAAATTAAAAGCCTCATAATTTGGGGGCGCCTGGGTGGCTCAGTCAGTTGAGCGTCCGACTTCGGCTCAGGTCGTGATCTCACAGTCCATGAGTTCGAGCCCGCGTCAGGCTGTGTGCTGAGAGCTCAGAGCCTGGAACCTGTTTCAGATTCTGTGTCTCCCTCTCTCTGACCCTCGCCCGTTCATGCTCTGTCTCTCTTGGTCTCAAAAATAAATAAACATTAAAGAAAAATTTTTAAAAATAAAAAAATAAATTTTAAAAAAGCCTCCTAATTTTATAAACAATATAAATCTCCCTCAAATGTTAAATTGTGGGCATCTCTTAGTGTCTTATTATTGAGATCATTAACCCCTTAACGTTGCACTTTACCCAGTGATGCATTTTTCTTCTTCAACCAAACTGTTAGGTCATATGTTGTCTGTAGCACTTGGAATGCATAGTTAAATAATCACATGAGTAGGAAAGAAAGGTCATTTTCCAAATGTATTTTTTGGTTTGTTTATTTTAAAAAGATCTTTTTTCTAGTTCTTGGAGATTTTTCTGGAAAAAAAGAGGTAGTTAATCTCAAAATTATAATGGAGAACAAAATGATACTAACTTCACTGAAGGAGGTGAGATAAAAGTGGTTTAAGAAGAAATGTATGCTGTAACTCTCTTTTATTCCTCAGATAAAAAATGCACCTAATGCTAGTACATGCAGCAGGCAATGACAAGAGAAAATAATTATTTTAGTGCAGTGGATCTTTGTATGCAGAATTCAAGGGCAGGACCTATTCTTATCTTTGGGGGGCCGTGGGGGGGGGGGCTAAAGTATCTGATTTACGATATCTACTTATCTCCTTAGAAGAATGTCTTGTGTAATGTTGGCAAGCCTTTGCATAGCATATTAATAACTTGAGAGTCAGGATTTGTCAAGAGATCTGAGGTTCATATTAGTTTTTCTATAACTTTTTTTTTCTCACCTCTTTTGAATTATGGACATGGGAGCAGTGCTTTAAACTATTTGGTGGGCCTGTCACTGTTCATGGTAGCGTTTGCAATGTATGCTTTGAATTTGAATGTGTATAGATGACAGCTGCAACAAAGTGGCCTGTAAGATATTATTAGTTTCTTTACACAGAATCTACTAGGATATGACATTTTGAAATTTTACGGTATAAAATACAAACTTTCAAAATATTAATTGAAACTCCATGGGAAGTGATGTAGCATATAAGAAGCATAGTGTACTGTTTTGAGTTGCGGTCTTAATAAATCTCACCATGCTAAAATGATGACTGTTGTATTTTGCCTGCATTAAAATCATTTTAGAAGGTAATTGGTTTAGCTTATTGTAATACTGCCTGATAATATTTCTTTTGTTTTTCAAGGAAAGAATAAGGTATCATTAAATTATTGTTGCATGGGGAAGTCACGTATTATAAATGTTAGTGAGTACAGAATATAAAATAGACTTGAGGAAAATAAATACACTTCTTCACACAGGAGACTTGCTACAGGTTTCACTGGATTATTTTACTCATTCAAACATGTTTCTACTTGGTAGGCTATAATTACTTTGCAACCCATTTTGGTTACTTTTATTATTTTTATTTTACTAATTGGAAAATATATACAAATAAGTAAAGCATTAAAGGGCCTATTTTCGAAAAGTCACATGCTTCTACTTCAGTATTAAATGAGATGTGTTGTTATTGTTTTGAAGTATAGCAAAGCTTTTTGTTGGTGTACCTGAAGAGAGAGAATGCCTAGTATTTTATAACTTTAATGTAATTTTTTGAACATTAGAATTTCCATAACCAGAAAAATTAAACTATTTTAAAAACTGAAAGATTCTTGTAACCTATACGTGATTAATATATAGAAATATGTAGCTATATATGCATATATGTATATTTATGTGTATGGTATATGTAATTTTATCTATTTTCCAATGATGACTTTTTTAATGACTTAAGACAGAATGTTATTTCACTAAATTGAGTATGTTTTTAACTGACTAGAGTCATCCAATCAGCTAAGCATTTTCCTTCCGCACAGATTCGTAGGAAAAACAACAGCCCATTGCTTTTTTTCCCAGGCTGAGGTGAATTGGCTGAAGTGGTCAATTCTGAGGGAAGGTAGTTCCTAAAGTCAGATCCCACCTTAATGTCATGTCTACCCTTGTCCCTAATCTTTTAATAATTTTAGCACATGCTTCTCACTTACTTAACCTACTATTTCACCAAATCACCCAGCCGTAATTTGGGGGCCAAGTGCCTTATGAGCTATTGGCAAAGTCTCAATGAGCTGAGCACACACAGTATGTAAATATGTTGGAAAAGATAATGGATGCATTGATGGATGCCTCCCCAGCAAGGAAAATCAGAGGCTGTCCTTCAGCCCAACAAAAGAAAAGAATGGAAAATGGGACAGACCGCTCTGAGCTGGGAAGCTGAGGTGGTCTAGCTGAAGCGAGGAGTGGTGGGTAACAATCCTGCAGGTAGTTAATGGCTCTCTGCTGTATAGAATCCTAGTATATAAATGTAAGCAGCTTTCTAACTGGAGAGGCTTGGGGAGGCAAAGAAGTAGTCACCCTACTTTTATTGCAACCTGGGTAAAATGAATGCTTTATTTTGAGGGTAGATCAAAACCATTCTCTAACTACCAACATCTGCCTCAATAAAATGATTATATATGCAAGTACCATACTCTGTTTGTTTGTCACGTTGTGGAATGTGTGTGTTGGGTTTTATGAAATTAGGTGAACTTTAAGACTTAATAAACTAAATACCTTGGCACATGCAGATTTCAGAGCTAATTTATTTGTAACAAATCACACAGTCAATGCCTCAATCAAGAATAAGAGGGAAATGTCCAAAAACTTGTCACTTAAAGCATGTGCAAGGTATAGTAAGCTTTAAGGGGGTTGGACATTTCAGTTGATAAGAAAGGAAGGATGATACAAGCCAAATCACCTTAAGGCAAAAAGCTCAAGTACCAATTAAGATAGGGTCTAATAGAAACTATTTGTCAACTATTAAGTGACTCTATAGACATGGAAAGTCTATTTGCTACAGAGGTTTGTTCATGGTTTTAACTACATTTAAGTAAGAGTTTTAAATACCTTTAGATTTCAGCTCAACAGAACTGTTAAGAGGTTAGGAGAAAAAAATTACTATCATTAAATTTCAAAGATTGTCTAGGCATTTGTTTTTTTATTTCTTCAGTTTTGGCTTTCTTTCTGCTTTAAGATTCTGTTCTTTAATCTATAGTAATCATTTTATGTGGGAAATTCTAAATGCAGTCTTTCTTAATTATTTACCCCAATGAATGGAAGCAATGACATCAATAACTGGACACCAAGTAACTAGATTTAAAAAAATATTAAAATATTTTATTTTGATATATATTGTGATGAACTTAGAAAATTTGCCTGATTTTTATACACATACACTGCATATATACAACAAAAATTTTTCATTGAATACTGTATTTTCTCTCTCTCCCTCTCTCTCTCTCTACATATATATATATATACACATGCATATATATATATACACATATATATATGATTATATATAACTAGCTGACCATGAAAATTGTAACCCCCCCCAGACACACACACACACAAAAACATGTTGATCCTAACCGTTAAGCCCTTGACTCGAACCAGCTATCCCAGCTTTTTTTTTTTTTTAATTTTTTTTCAACGTTTTTTATTTATTTTTGGGACAGAGAGAGACAGAGCATGAATGGGGGAGGGGCAGAGAGAGAGGGAGACACAGAATCGGAAACAGGCTCCAGGCTCCGAGCCATCAGCCCAGAGCCTGATGCGGGGCTCGAACTCACGGACCGCGAGATGGTGACCTGGCTGAAGTCGGACGCCTAACCGATTGCGCCACCCAGGCGCCCCTATCCCAGCTTTTGATACATCTCCTTGCCTTGCTACACACATGGTCTTAATGAAAGCATTTACTTGAGTCTCAGTTTCCTCATTCACAGAAATGGAGTGAAAAATGTCTATCTTGTTGATCTTGCTATGGGGAGCAAATGAAATAAGGTATGTTACTCTATTTTAATAAATGGATTAATTAAAACCCAATGGGCTACAGAGAAATGAGCTTGACCCACATCTTTAAAAAAAATCCTAAAACGGAATAGAAAGAAAATAGAGTTTACTTGGAGGAAATAAGATGTATCTAATCTCCTTTTTCCTTGTTTCACGGAATTCTTTTGTTTCTTGGTCAGGAAAATGTAAAAAATAATACTATATACAAGCTTAAAGACATTTGAGAGAAACTCTTTGACCTCTTGTGAACAAGTTTTATAAATACAGAGTGAATTCAAGAAAAAAGAAATATAATTCAAATTTGCAGAACATCTTTATCTGTGGGAGTCACAGTGCTTGGTGTTATCCTACATCATCTTATTTAGTTCTCCCTACCTTGAGACCAGCCTCTGAGGAGCAGTATAACATGGGTGGATGGAAGTACATGCTCTGGAACTAGAATAACTGGTTTAAATTCCAGCTTCTTCACTGTCAAGCTGTGGGATCTCAAATAAGTCATTTAACTTCAATGTGCCTTGGTTTTGTCACCTGAGGCACATAGAGGTTATAAATAAAATAGCGTATACCTTTATAGGGTTATCTAGAAGATTAAGTGAATAAATACCTGTAACACCCCTTAGAATACTTCTTGGCACGTGGATAGCAATTAATAAAAATAATTGCTAGCATTTTTTGTAGCGCAAAGGTCACATGTTAACTCAGAACATGGCATCTCATTAAGACATTTGCCCAAGGTTCCATAGCAATTGAAAAATGGAACAATGATTCAGGTTTATCTGAATAACACCCACGGCTATTATGGCTCCAACAGTTTATTCTTTAAACACCTCTGTTCTGAGCTCATATGGACTGCTGGAGGCTACCCACAGAACAGGTGATGGAGCAGGTTTATATCACAGCCCTGGGACCAACTAAAAATGCAGTGTTTAGTATTTCTGTGCTAAAAATGACTTCCAGCTCCTCACCACTGGAAACTTCTCACTGATCATGATTTTATGCAATCCTGGCCTTCTACCATATTCTCTAATATTTCCTTTTTTCTCTCTCTTCTCTAGTCTTAACTCTTCCTCCTCTCTTCTATGGGATCCCTCACCTTTACATTCCTGATCACTTCTTATGCAAAGTGGTTTTGCTTTTACCTTGTTTATCCTTTTTCAGGCCATGTTTTCAGGACTTTATCTGCCACTTTGAAGTAGTTAACTAAATATTTATTTATAGAAAAACAAAAACAGTTTCTTATGTTAGAGAAACTTTGGTACGAATTGTTAAGATGTCTTTCTGTCTATTCATCTGACCATTTTGCTTCCCTTCTTTAAAAACCTGGAGTTTTTTTGTTACCTCCAGGATAAAATTTTAAGTCCTTTGTTTTGCTTTAAAGACACTTTGTAATCTGTACCTTAGCTATTTTTCTACTATGACCTTCATTATTGTTTTTAAAAAGTGAAAAATATAATAAAAGTGAAGAAAAAATTTTTAAAAACCACTCATAGTATCTACCATCCAAAGATAAGCCATGCTACTTTTTCAATGTCTAGCCTTAGAATGATATCTTATGTATATAGCTACATGGAATTTTATTTTATAAAAATTTAAACTTTCTATACTTTCTTATAACCTGTTTTTTAAGAAGTAAGCAATAAATTATTGGTTAATATCAATAAATATTCATCTATAATATCCTTAAGTGCTGAAAAGAATGTTGATAGAGACCCCCAACATTAATTTTATCAATCTACATAACTAAATATTTAGTTTTTCCCAGTTTTTGATACTATAAAAAGAATGTTATTAATATTCTTACAGCCGAGTCATTGCAGAGCTCTATAATATTTAATATGAATTTACAGGTGTGGAACTGGTGTGGAATTGGTTGGAATTGGTGTGGAATTGGTGGGTCTGTATATACCTATAAAAACTGTGTATTACTCAATCCCTATAAGGTATATAGGGTAGGGCTATATGTTATCAAGTTGTAAATATTTGTCATATTTTTTAGCAAAAATTATATCTCATGGTTATACCCAATGTTGCATAACATTTTCCTAGCACCTACCACATTTAGGTCTTTATTCATATATACTTAAATATTTCATTTTAAGCTGATGAAAAATGTTCTTATTTATAGCACTTAAGAAATCCAATGACCCGTGCTCACTTTGGTGGCACGTATACTAAAATTGGAACAATACAGAGAAGACTAGCATGGCCCCTGTGCAAGGATGGCACTCAAATTTGTGAAGTGTTCCATATTGAAAGAAAGAAAGAAAGAAAGAAAGAAAGAAAGAAAGAAAGAAAGAAAGAAAGAAAGAAGAAAGAAAAGAAAGAGGAAAGAAAGAAAGAAAGAAAGAAAGAAAGAAAGAAAGAAAGAAAGAAAGACAGACAGACAGACAGAAAGAAAGAAAGAAAGAAAGAAAGAAAGAAAGAAAGAATCCATCTTTGTCAGTCTCAAAATTAATTAGAATTCTGTATGTGTGTGTGTGTATGTGAGATAAGTTAAAAATAGAATTTTTAAATGTTACACCTTGTTTTTATGCTGAAATTAATTTTAGATAGAATAAGTAATGAAATACTAAGAAACATATAGCATTCTCATTAGAAGCCATGATCAAAAGGTCTTTGGTCATTGATGTTAATTATAACTTAAGAGTTGGTGATGGTCACATAATCATTAGGTGCTGGTACATTCAGTGGCTGGAGTTATAACTTGGAAATAATATTCTGTAGATCCTTAGAGAGCCAGTTCATCAAATAGAAGTATATTATATAGCTAGATAGAAGATAGTACTTTGGGCCCTGCAAATTATCTCATCCTGACCTCTCTGGGATGCCTGCAGTATGGAACTGGTTGACAAGACTAGGTGATCCACAGTCTATGGTGGTCTGTTTGCCCTCCAGGGTGGAAGTTCTGGAATAGTGTATCTCTCTGAGAGAGTTGATATGTTGGGAGTTGCGATGGTGGCCACCCTGTTAGGAAGATCCAGGGCAATCGGGTCGTATTTAGAGTGTGTGTTTAGAGAGTAGTCATTCTATTGGTGTTCAGACCCATCCTCCTTTTAAGCGTCAGTGTCCAGAGTAGCCTGCATGTTATTGTGGCCAGTGCATCAGTCTCAGAAAATGTGCATGAGGTTTTTCAAGGGAGGCAGAACAAGCTTTCAGTGCCTCTAGTGCTTAGTACATCCCAGCCATCAAAAAGTCAGGGTATCACCCATATCTTTTCTTTATTCCCAAACCTCCTTCTAGGTTGATATAAAGACCAATTTCCAGTTATGAATGAAGCTGTTATCTAGGGGAGGATACTAGAAATGGGCTCATATCCCCTTTCCTGTTTTCAGTACGGGGGCGGGAAGTGTGATTCCACCCAGCACTCCTACTATGCTGAGTAAGAGTCCTGAAAATGCCATAAACAAATTATTTTTAATACTTTAATTATACTGCTAATACAGCACTTTAGATTATATTTGACAGACTTCAGACTCTTTAATATGGCTTATAAGGACTTGCATTATGTGGCCCTGTTTTACAGTGGGTTCCCCAGAAGTAGACACTGAAATGATTTCAGCACCATGAAGGAAGCACTGGTAGAGAAGTGGAGAAATGAGATGCAGAAGAGAAGTCAGCCAACAGGGTATCTTGTCACAGCAGTTACCACTGAAGATAACTAAAGCTTAGTCCACTGAGGGAAAATCTGGGATCATTATAAAACATGTACTGCAGAATTATCCCACCAGAGGGACAGGTATTATTATATTCCACCTCTCATCAGTGTTTGGTTGAGAGCAGCTAAAAGTGGGGAGGGGGCACTTAATTTCCCAGCACTTTTGTCTGCTTCAGGGGCAGGCAAAGTAGCTTCAGTACTATTTGTCTAAGACCTAAAGGGATGTGGGCAGCTCTCATGGTATCTGCTGTAGGTCCCTTCTTACATCCCTCGCCTCACTTTCTTCTTATGCCACATGCTCTAAGAATTCTTGACTGCTTGCTTGCTTTCATTATTCAGGTTATTTACAGAGTACATACCTGAGCAGAGCACTGGCTAGGTACTAGAGATACAAGGGAACAAGATAGAAGTGGTCTGTGCCTTCAAGGGCATGACACTCTCCCTTCTTTTTAAAACACTGTTTCTTTCCTCCCTTACCTAATAAACTTGTTTACAAATGACTGTTTACCTGTCTTCGCTCCCCAACAAAAAATGAAGGCTGCTGGATTCATCTGCTGGATTCCCAGCCCGTGCCAAAGAGCTTGGCATGGAGTGTGTGTTCAGTATATTTCAGTTGACCATGTTGTGCTATAGATTAAATACAAGGATTGGCTTGGCTAGAGTAGGAGCCACTTGAGGGCACTCATTGTACCTTGTTCAGGTTTATATCTCTGGAACCTGGCACATTTCTGGCACATGGTAAACATTCCATATTTTTTTAACAGAGTTGAATTAAGTTGAATCAAACCAAATTATTCTTCAGAATACATTCACCCAGATATACCAGTAACTTGAAGTTTCATAAAGAATTATTGAAAGAATTAGAAATATTTCCTATGAAAATGGTAAGACTTGAGAAGGACATATACTTGTCTTCAAATATCAGAGAGACTGATAAAGAAGAGAGACATTGGGCTTGTTGTGTCTGTCCCAGAATAAAAACAGATTTTAGCACTGAATTAGAGAGAACTATCAGACTTACTACATTACTGTCATGAGTAATGTAATGTCCATGATTGGAGATACCCAAGCAAAGTCTGGGGATGTGATAGACAAAATTTAACAATGACATGTAGAGTCGATGTAACTGCCTGACAGCTGAGATTATATGGTTTTTCTAGATAATTACAAAGTAATATATTTCTTCAGTCTTTTATAATTTTACAAAGGGTGTTGTAGAGGAAAAGTATCTCTATCTTTCTAACAAGAAAGTTGGGTTGCTTTGTACTTTACAAGTGGCTTTCATGTAATTCTTGCAGAGATACTTTGAATAGGTAGACCAAGTATTATTTCCATTTTACCTGAAAGAAGATAGATGCTATACAGATTCATTTATTTGTCAAAGGTCACACTTGTAGTAATTGATGTAAATAGAACTTGAGCCCCTGTCTTTGTGCCTTCTTCTTCCCCAGAGCTGTCTATCACACCATGCCACTTCTGTTGTGACTGAGATGAGAAAGGAAAGTCACAGCCTCCTTTTCAAATACTAATGCAGATCTTCCCTCATAGAAGGATTTTGATAAGCTCTCTGCAATTTATAGTTAGCATGAGTTTAAGTAGTATGATTGAGAGCAATGGACAAAGAAAAACAAGATCCGGTTAAGAACATAGGGCTCTGGTACCCAATGTTGCTATTTGCCTCACAGAATCTGACTTTTTCCTGGGAAGGAATTATAATGATGCTTTTATGTTCCTGCCTAGGAAATGTTTATAAATCATAATGTACCATTTGCAAGTGATGTTACCTTATGAATATTAAAAGATTAGGAAATGACATTGGCTTTTGTTGAAAACCTTGAGTGACCCTGTAAGCAGACACAATAAATGATTGCTTTTATTGCAGTGCCCTCTAAATATTATTAAAACTCTTTATAGTAGGCAATAAATAATGGCAAACGAATGCTTGATTTATAGCAATTACAGTACAGATGAGTTGGATTCATGTGCTGCACTGTAATGAAGATAATAGCTCAAAACACATGAAGAAACAGTCACTCAGTGAAATATGAGCTGATTTGCATGATCCATGTCCCTTGAGTAACCTGTAATTGGCTATTATGAAATGGACTAAGAATGATTTAGTCTGCAAATAAGAGAAGTGATACCAAATTACCATATAATCTGTGTGGATATCTTTTATTTTCAACACCAAACTATTTTCGTGGTGCTCCCATATCTAACATGTATGAGTATTCAACAGTTCAGGACCATTCTTCTCTAACTCCTGTGAAACTGTTTTCTTTGACAGTTGCTATCACTTCAACTTTGTTCATAGGGAATGTACAAAATTGCTTTATTTTAGCTTCCCGATGTACTACATTCTTTCCTAGTAACCCTTTTAAGGATGGATTTGGGGGGTGAGGCTGAAATGGCATCATGGAATTCTGAAACAACAGGATCCAAAGAATACGTGTGACTTATTTTATTCAGCAAAACACATTTAGGTAACCCATGTTAGTATTTTCGATTTCAGGAAATTTCTAACAAAACTTGGCTTTCCCAAGTTTTTTTTTTTTTTAACATTTGCCTAAGTCACCCTTTGACTCCTCCCAGTAGAAAACCACACCCAAACAATAACAATCCACATGAAACTTTTTTTTGGGGTGGGGGGAGTAAGCTGCCATTTTTGAAAGGCAGTGAAGGGAGCTGTGCCAAAACAGTATTTTATGCCTAGACCGTCTGTCATGCTCCTGAAATCTCATTCTCATTATCACACAAATAACCCAAGGGATACAGCTAGTCCCACTGGCAAGGGGGAGCATCAATGTTTATCCTAAGCTGCTGTTACAGTGGCCATAATGGGAAAAGGTATACCATAATTAAGAGCTATAGCCAACTAATTAAGTCAAATTACATCTAATTATAAATCCAATAATCTATGCCAAAACTAGTTGTTGATAGCTAAGGGAAAAATATACAGTTTTAATTAACCTTCATTATGGATTGGTGTTTAAAGGCATTTTTTTAATTCAAAATATATTTTTTTTACAAAATAAATGCTATGGCTCTCTTCTATCTAATATTTTGATTTAGAAATGGAAAAATAAAAAAATGGAAAATCCTTTGACAAAGAAAACTTTGCCTTTAAAATTTATAAATTAATGATGTTAATCATTAAATATTCCTAGAAAAATTGAAAGAAAAATTACAACATAATACCAGTGCTGGATAATTATTTAATGAACTATGATAAAATATTCTTAAGACAAATTAAGAAGGATATATAAAAACTAGAAATGACCAACAGTGGACTTATTAAATAATAAGATGGAATATAAGGTGTACATAATGAGAAAATTTGAAGCTATATAATCTCCATGTTAAGTTAACTAGGGACAAATTAATAGCTGTCTTCAAATAATTGAAAAGCGCAAGTAAGGAAAGAAGAAAACTGATGACAAGCAGTTTTGAATATTTGTCCTGCATCTGAGCAAAATTACATTAAAAACAGTTTAACATAAGGAACTTACTAATCATAAAGGTGGTTAGTGTTATATAACCTCCTGAAGAAAGCTATGGAACTTTTATCTCTGGATATCTTTTAAAATAATGTGTGTGTCTAGATATAGATATACATATATACACACACATATATACATACACACACTCATATACATACATATGCACACATGAATATGAATAGCCCTAAATGTCTTGCCATTCTAGCGTTGCTTGTTAATTTAAAGAAAAAAAACTATAAAATTTTTAAATTTAAACTTAAAGAAGATAAAATTTTCTATTTGGCTTATGGTGTATTCGTGTAGGGATAAATTCATTTTGCACTACAGGTGCCTGGGCCTACCTTCCTCTAGGTAAAAAATGTGATAGACTACGTAACCACAGAAATCCAAAAGAATGTGAGTTTTCTCAAAAGTTTGTGCTTCACTGCTCCCCAGATATGACAAGGCTATTATCCTGGGACTGAGGATTTTACAACTGAGTTGTTACAGCAACTGATGTCTGAGCATAATGACTCATTCCTGCATTTATTAAATAAATATTTATTGGCCATCTACTACATGTTAGCCATTATGCTAGACAGATGTGTAGAATACAAAGTTGAAAAAGACTTAGCTTTTGACCTCAAGAAATTTATGAAATAGAAGGAGAGATAAGATCCATATATAAATTACTAAAATAAAAAGAAAATATAGGTATTGTGATAGAGATAACCAACAAAGAGCTGTGGTTTCCGGGAGGAAGTAACCATTTCTTGGAAACAATTTATCAGCAGATTTTATAACAATTATGCTCTTTTATGATCATGAATGGTGGGTAAGATTTGGATAGCAAAACAAGTTTGATGAAGGTAATTCTTTGCACATCAAGTGAGAGTGATGAAATTAAACAGCTATATAATTAATCAATGTCGTTTTTGTTATTGTAGTTCAATTCAGTCACATATGCTTTTAGTATATGCCAGGCTCTAAAATAGAGGCTGGAAGTTTATAAACCATTTTATCCTCATATAGAGCTAACCTTTGTTGAATTACAAGTTTTGTACTGATGAGTCTTTCTTCTTGAAGAGCATGGGCATTTTCTGTCTTCACTCTCTCCTCTCTTCTGAGGTGATCCAATTCAGACTTTTTTTATTATCCACAAACCTTGCTTGTAAACTTGTTTCTCCAACCTAGAGTTCTCTTCAGAGTTCCAGACCATATTTGCCTAATTGATATCTCATGCACCAAACTAAAACTATCTAAAACAAAATTAGTAATCTTTCCCCCAAACTTGACCTCCCCCTTGTATTTTCTATCTCAATAGATGACACCGATATGCATCTAGTTACACATATCTGAATCCTAAGGAGCATCTCCACTGCCTACCTCTCACTACATGCCACAATAAATTTGCCAATCAATGCCAGTAATCCAACTTTACTATTAAAACCCTTTTAAATTTGCCCAGTTCTCATCATGTTACCCCACAATATGCTGACTCTCATTTACCATTTTCTTTCACAGGGATTATCATTGTAATAATTTTTTCCCTGCATCCATTTTCTTGTCTCCTTCATTCCCCATACTGCAACTGGGATGATTTTTGCAAAGAGAATCTCATCATGTAACTTCCTTGATTAAATCTTCCAAAGGCCATCTGAATGAAGACAACATTTCTAAATAAGTGTCCAAAGTCTTTCATGATCTGACCCCTGTCTAGTTCTCCAATTTTTCCTCAAAACTGGACTGTCCTTGCTATCTCTGGTGAAGCCTTCATTTGGGTTCTCAAATGTGCCATTCTCCCTCCTCCTTTGTGGATTCCCTGCATATGCTTCTCCCTAGCCTGGAGTGCTTTCTACTGATGTCCATTGCCTTACTTTCAATTGATTTAACCTCCACTTATTTATGAGCTCTCAGCTCAAATACCACTCCATTAAGAAAACTGTCTATCACCATCAGTATTTTTCCTTTGTGATCTTTTTTTTACTTACTCACAAACAATTCAAGTGAGAAGTAATGTTAAATAATATGAAGATGGATTTATAGTTTAACATGGTGAAAAGCATATGCATTTATCTCTTCTCCAGTCCTCAACTTCTTACTCAAAATGTATAAACCTACAGGAATAAAGAGAATAGAACACAAATCAATAGTAGATTAGAGAGTTAAACCAATTGATTAGAGATTGAAAGTGAACTGAATGAATAGAATCTGTTTTCAAGCAGTGCAGAGGTTACTATCACATACAAGATTTTTGAGAGGAATACCACAGAAAGATAGGCTAATTTATATCCACAGAAATCCAGAAAGTCTCAAGAATTGGGAGACACCAAGTATCATGGAAGCAGGGCAAGGTAAGTGGCTTAAAACAGTGGAATTGTTTGAAAGTCTGCCTAAAAAGTATTGGACAACAAAGATACTACTCTTCTACCCCATGCACATTGAACTACCAGATGATGAAGCCCTTGTCTCCCGTCAGATGAAACAGGGAGGTATTATCCAGAGAAGCTAAACCAGAAAAATCTCTAGATTCAGAATCACGAGACACCCAGATAACAGAGATTATAAACAGGTTAAAATCAGATCTCTGTAAACAGAGATTACACTGAAATAAGAAGAGTAAGAATCTGCACGTGAAATTTTGAGAACCTCATGCCTTTTTGTTATATTCAGCTCCCAGAATGCAAGCAGAAATGGATAGAATAGAATGCTTTTCAAGTAAACATGGGGATATCCTATTCTAGAGAAACAGATCAGCTCTAGATAAAAAGCCTACACATACTGACAGTTGCAGATTCCCAAATAAAAGAACTTTGTTTCTACATAATCACACTGCTGAAAGCTTACCAGCCAAGTCACATCCATGAATCCATAGCTTCTAATTGGGTTTTTGATGCCTTATTCTTAAATTTGATAAGTAAGAATAACCAAATAATTAAGGAATATGTATAACATGGAAGACAAAGAACAAAGACATTCATAGGAAACAGAAACAAAGCAGGCAACAAAAGAAAGTGTTTTAGAAAATCCTGTAATTACTTCAATGGTAGAATATGATGTTGCATAAAAGAAACAAAAGAATTCAAGGAATGTTTTGGGAATGACAATGTATTGGGTAATTAAAAATACGATATCCAGACTGAAAAATTCAATTGAAAGTTTGAAAAATAGCCAATGAAATCTCTAAGACTCAAGAATAAAAAAAAAAATCTGTGGACAATACATGAGAAAAAATTAAATTGGAGAATTAATCCAGGAAGATTAACATCTGGCTGAAAGGAGTACCAGAAAGAACAGAGAAATTGGAAGGGAAGAAATTATAAAAGAAATAATACAAGACTATAAAACTGTTTTTCCAAGCTAAAGAACTTCAGCTTCCAGGTCAAAATGGTCCACCAAATGCTTGGGAGTGAGGGGTGGAGGAAGCTTTAAAATACAGTACTTTGTCACTCTATAGCACTTGTCCATCCCCAGGGGTGACCACAGTCTTGGATCTTACATTGTTTCCTTGTTTTGCTTATAATTTTGCCACCCAATGTATGATTCTCTTAAAAATGCATTGCTTAAATTTTGTTTTGAAACTTACAGAAAAAGGAATCATACTGCTAAAAAATAAAAGAAAATATAAAATATAAAATAAAATAAAATAACTTTGTAATTTCAAAATTGTGGGGATAAGAGTTCATAAAACCCAGATCACAAATTATTGCTACAGCTTCAGATATTGGCAAGAATTATGACTAATGATTCAAACCTATCCTCATGTTATTTCTTTGTTTTTGCTTTTCAAGTTTTAGGTATTTAATATACAGGGCAGGAGCACCTGGGTGGCTCAGTCAGTTAAGCATCTGACTTCTGCTCAGGTCATGATCTCGCCATCTGTGAGTTCGAGCCCTGCATCAGGCTCTGTGCTGACAGTTCAGAGCCTGGAGCCTGCTTAAGATTCTGTGTCTCCCTCTCTCTTTGTCCCTCCCCTGCTCATGCTCTGTCTCTGTCTCTCTCTCTCAAAAATTAATAAAAACATTAAAAAATTTTTTAACATACAGTGCAATATTGACTTCAGAAGCAGAAGTCAGTGATTCATCATTTACATTCAACACTCAGTGCTCATCACAACAAAGCCCTCCTTAATATCCATCACTCATCTAGCCTATCACCCACCCACCTGTGTCCATCAACCCTCAGTTTGTTCTCTATTGTTAAAGGTCTCTTGTGGTTTCTTTCCCTCTCTCTTTCATCCCCCTTCCCATATGTTTATCTGTTTTGTTTCTTAAATTACACATATGAGTGAAATCATATGTCTTTGTCTTTGTCAATTTGTCTTTCACTAACTGACTTATTTCACTTAGCATAATACACTCTAACTCCATTCACGTCACTACAAGTGGCAAGATTGCATTCTTTTTGATGGGTGAGTACTATTCCACCATAAACATACACATCATCTTTAGCCATTCTTCAGTCAGTGGACATTTGGGCTCTCTCCATACTTTGGCTATTGTTGTTATGCTGCTAGAAACATTGGGCTGCATGTCCCTCTTTGAATCTGTAACTCTATATCCTTTGGGTAAATACCTAATAGTTCAATTGCTGGATTGTAGGGCAGTCTATTTTTAGTTTCTTGAGGTAGCTCCAAAGTGTTCTCCAGAGTGGCTGCACCAGTTTGCATTCCCACCAACAGTGCAAGTCCCTCCACATCCTCACCAACACGTGTTGGTTTTTTGTGTTGTTAGTTTTTAGCCATTCTGATAGGTGCGAGATGATATCTCATTGTAGTTTTGATTTGTCTTCCCTTGATGATGAGTGATGTTGAGCATCTTTTCATGTGCTTGTTAGCCATCTCGATGTTTTCTTTGGAAAAGTGTCTATGCATGTCTTCTACCATTTCTTAACTGAGTTGTTTGCTTTTTGGATATTAAATTTGGTAAGTTCTTTATAGATTTGGGATCCTTTATCTGACATGTGATTTGCAAATATCTTCTCCCATTACATTGAGTGCTTTTTAGTTTTTCTTTGCTGTGCAGAAGCTTTTTACCTTTTTCAAGAAAATGTTTATTTATTTTCGACAGAGAGAGAGAGACAGAGCATGAGTGAGGGAGGGGAAGAGAGAGAGGGAGACAGAATTTGAAGCAACTCCAGGCTCTGAGCTGTCAACACAGAGTCTAATGCAGGGCTTGACCTCACTAACCATGAGATCATAACCTGAGCCAAAGTTGGACACTCAACCAACTGAGCCACCCATGCACCCCCAGAAGCTTTTTATCCTAATGAAGTCCCAATAGTTCATGTTTGCTTTTGTTTCCCTTGCCATTTGTGACGTGTCTAGTAAGAAGTTGCTCTGGCCAAGATCAAAGATAGCTCCCTAGCATTTGGATAGTTTCCTGTCTCACATTCAGGTCTTTCATTCTTTTTGAATTTATTTTTGTGTATGGTATAAGAAAGTGGTCCATTTTCATTCTTCTGCATGTTGCCATCCAGTTTTCCCGACATCCTTTTGTTGAAAAGATTGCCTTTGGATATTCTTTCCTGCTTTGTCAATGATCAGTTGACCATAAAATTGTGGGTCCATTCAGGGTTTTCTATTTTGTTCCATTAATCTATGTATCTGTGTGCAATACCGTACTGTCTTGATGACTAGAGTTCATAATAAAGCTTGAAATCTGGAATCATGATATCTCCAGTTTCATTTTTGTTTTTCAGGATTGCTTTGGCTATTTGGGGTCTTTTGTGATTCCATACAAATTTTAGGATTGTTTGTTCTAGCTCTGAGAAAAATGGTGGTGGTATTTTGATAAGGATTATATTAAATGCATAGATTTCTCTGGATAGTACAGACACTTTAACAATGTTTGTTCTTCAATCCATGACCATAGAATGCTTTTCCATTTCTTTGTTTCAATTTATTTCATAAGCTTTCTGTAGTTTTCAGAACATAGATCTTTTACCTCTTTGGTTAGGTCTATTCCTAGGTATCTTAATGCTCTTGGTGAATTTGCAATTGGATCAATTCCTCTATTTCTTTCTCTTTTGCTTCATTGTTGGTATATAGGAATATGACAGATTTCTGCACATTGATTATGTACCCTGTGACTTTGCTGAATTCATGTATTAGTTCTAGCAATATTTTGGTGGAGTTCTTTGGGTTTTCTACATAGAGGATTATGTCATCTGCAAATAGTGAATGTTTGACTTCTTCCTTGCCAGTTTAGAAGCCTTTTATTTCTTTTTGTTTTATGAATGCTGAGGCTAAGGCTTCCAGTACTGTGTTAAATAGTAATGGTGAGAGTGGACATCCTTGTCTTGTTCCTGACCATAAGGGAAAGCTCTAAGTTTTTCCCCATTGAGGATGATATTAGCTGTGGGTCTTTCATATGTGGCCTTTATGATGTTGAGGTATATTCCACCTGTCCCTAGTTTGTTGAGGGTTTTTATCCAGAATGGATGAAGTATTTTTGTCAAATGCTTTTCCTACATCTATTGACAGGATATACGGTTCTTATCCTTTCTTTTATTAATGTGATGTATCATTTTGAATGATTTGCAAATATTGAACTAGCCCTGCACCCCAGGAATAAATCCCACTTGTTTATGGTGAATAATTACTTTAATATACTGTTGTATTTGATTTGCTAGTATCTTGTTGAAAATTTTTACATCCATGTTCACCAGGGATATTGGCCTATAATTCCCTTTTTTAGTGGGGTTTCAGCTGGTTTTGGAATCAAGGTAATGCTGGCTTTGTAGAATGAGTTTGGAATTTTCCCTTCTATTTTTATTTTTTATTTTGGAACAGTTTAAGAAGAATGGGTATTAACTCTTCTTTAAATGTCTAATAAAATTCCCCTGGGAAGCCATCTGGCCCAGGACTCTTGTTTGTTGGGAGATTTTTGATCACCGATTCAATTTATTTGCGGGTTATAGGTCTGTTCAAATTTTCTATTTCTTCCTGTTTCAGTTTTGGTAGCTTGTAAGTTTCTAGGAATTTGTCCATTTCTTCCAGATTGCCCAGTTTGTTGGCATATAATTTTTCATAGTATTCTCTTATAATTGTTTGGATTTCTGTGATGGTGTTTTTAATCTTTCCTCTTTAATTCATGATTTTATCTACTTGGGTCCTTTTTCTTTTCTTTCTGATAAGTTTGGCTAGGGCTTATCAATTTTATTTATTCTTTCAAAGAACTAGCTCTTAGTTTCATGGATCTGTTCTACTATTTCTTTTTAGTTTGTTTGTTTCTATATCATTTGTTTCTCCCCTATTCTTTATTATTTCCTTTAATCTACTGGCTTTGGGCTTTACTTGCTGTTCCTTTTCTAACTCCTTTAGGTATAACGTTAGGTTGTGTATTTGTGACCTCCTTTCTTCTTGAAACAGGCCTGAATTGTGATATTCTTCCCTCTTAGGACTATCTTTGTTGCATCATGAAGGGCTTGGGCTATTGGGACTTCATTTCCACTTACTTCCATGTATTATTTTTATTTCTCCTTTAATTTCCTTTACTTTCATTCTTTACTAGGATGTAATTTAACCCCCATATATTGAAGGGCTTTAAAAGTTTTTCTTGTAGTTGACTTCAAGTTTCATAGCTTTGTAATCTGAAAATATGCATGGTATAATCTTGATCTTTTTTGTAAGTGTTGAGGGTGATTCATGACCCAGTATGTGATCTATTCTGGAGAATGTTCCATGGGTACTCAAGAAGAATGTGTATTCTGGGTCTTTAAGATGAAGTGTTCTGAATATATCTGTTAAGTCCATCCAGTACAGTGTGTCATTCAAAGCCATTGTTTCCTTGTTGATTTCTGCTTAGATGATCTGTCATTGTTGTAAGTGGGGTGCTAAAGTCCCCTACTATTATTGTATTATTATCAATGAATTTATTTATGTTTGTTATTAATTGATTTATATGTATTGCTTCCAACTTGGGGGCATAAATATTTACAATTGTTAGATCTTCTTGATCGGTAGACCCCCCCTAAATATGATATAATGCCCTTCTTCGTTTCCTGTTACAGTCTTTGGTTTAAATTCTAGTTTGTCTTATTTAAGTATGGCTACTCTTTCTTTTGACATCCATTACCATGATAGATGGTTTTCCATTCCCTCACTTTCAATTTGCAGGTGTCTTTAGGTCTAAAATGAGTCTCTTGTAAGCAGCATATAGATGGATCTTGTTTTTTTTTTAATTCATTCTGATAAGCTATGTCTTTTGATTGGAGTGTTTAGTCCATGTACATTCAGAGTGATTACTGAAAAATATGAATTTAGTGCCATTTTGTTGCCTGTAGAATTGGTGTTTCTGTTGATGTTCTCTGGTCTTTTCTAGCCTTTGTTGCTTTAATCTTTTGTTTTTTTTCCTCAAAGAGTCTACCTTAAAATTTTTTGCAGGGCTAGTTTTGTGGTCATGAACTCCTCTAGTTTTCATTTGTTTGGGAAACCCTTTATCTCTCCTTCTATTCTGAATGACTGTCTTCCTGGGTAAACGATTCTTGGCTACATATTTTTCCCATTCACCATGTTTAATATTTCCTGACATTCCCTTCTGGCCTGCCTAGTTTCAGTTAACAAGCCTGCTGCTAACCTTATGTGTCTACTTTTGTAGGTTAAAGAACTTTGAACTAACTGCTTCCAGAATTCTCTCTTTATCCTTGTACTTTGCAAGTTTCAGTATGATATGTTGTTGTGTTACCCTGTTTTTGTTAAATTTGAAGGCAGTTCTCTGTGCCTCTCAGACGTGGATGCTTGTTTCCTTCCCTAGATTAGGGAAGTTCTCAGCTATAATTTGTTCAAATAAATCTTCTGTCCCTTTTTCCTGCTCTTCTTCTGGGATTCCTATGATGTGGATATGATTTTGCTTTATGGAATTGCTGAGTTCCATTAAGTTTCCCTTCATGATATAATAGTTTTCTTTCCCTCTTCTTTTCAGCTTCATTATTTTCCATAATTTTATCTTCTTTATTCCATTTCTTCAGCCCTCGTTGTTACCTTATCCTGTCTATTTTGCATCTCAGTTATAGCATTTTTTATTTCAGCCTGACTAGTTTTAAGTCTTTTGTCTCTGTAGCTAGGATTTATCTGGTGTCTTCTATGCTTTTTTCAAGCCCAGCTAGTAGTCTATGGCTGTTGTTCTAAATTCTTGTTCAGATATATTACTTATATCTGTTTTGAGCAAGTCCCTAGCTGTGATTTCTTTTTGACCTTTCTTTTGGGAGGAATTCTTCCATCTTGTCATTTTGGCTAAGCTTCTGTCTTTTGCATGTTTTGAGTGCTTGCTATGTTTCCTGTACCTGAGAGTAATGCTATATTAAAAAGGGGTCATACACTGTCCAGGGCCTGACACTTCAGGAAGTGTTTCTTGTGTATGTTATGTGCACTCTGCTGTTGTGTTTTGGCTGCTTTTTCCCACTGGTCAGACCTCTGCAGAACTCCTCCTTGTTTACAGTGGGGAATGTCTGAAACTGTAACGAGGCATGCTTTGATTTTTTTTTTAAATAAGCCTGGAAAAAAAGGAAAAGAAAAGGAAAGGAACCAAAAAGAAAACAAAACAAAAAATAAAACAAACAAACAAACAAAAAAACAACAAAGAGTCAAATTCCAAAGAAAAAGAAAGAAAAAAGAAAAAAAGAAAGGAGGAAAACAAAAGAAAAAAAGAAACTTGATCTAAAAGAGTAAAGGAAATGAAAATCAAACTAACAAACAAAAAACTATACACCTAATTCCAAAGAGAAAAGAAAAGAAAGAAAAGAAAAGAAAAGAAAAGAAAAGAAAAGAAAAGAAAAGAAAAAGGAAAAAAAGTAAGCCTTGTCCTATTTCCACCAGTACTACAGGTGACAGTTTGAAGCAATCTATGATCAGTACACTTGGTATGTGCAGGGTGCTGCCTGTGCTGTTCTTCTGGAGGAGAGGCCCATTGCTCTGTCTCAGAGTCAGTCTTGCCCCAGTAAATATGCAGTTGCCAGGCACAGGGGAGTGAGGTTTGGTGTAAGTGGGTCCCGCCTCCACTGGAGGCTGCTGTGTTGCTCTCTGAAGTCCCACTGTGTTGGTGTTGGGGAGGAAATGGCACCACCCCAATCTCTCATCCCTGGACAGGGGAATCTCACACCCCATGCTGTTCAGGAAGCCCTCACAGAACAGTGAGGGTACTCAGCATGTCCTGCACCATAACTCTCCTGCATTTTTTCTTTGACATGTAGCAGGGATTCAAAACTCAAAATCTTAAAGGACCCAGCACCATGCAGACCTGCCCCCTCCTCCAGAGTAGAGCCTCTTCACACTGTCTAATGTCTTTCATCCCTGAGTAACAGTACCATGTCTGTGTGGTATGGGGAATCTATGGTGTAGCAACACAAAAAGCAGCAACCAGGTTATTCACCCTCTATGTGTGCCTCTGTCCCCTGCTGATGAAAGGCATTTCACTGGAGCCTGCAGGGTCTTTTTTTCTCTGAGAGGCAATATACTGTCTTCCAAATGTATTCCAGGAAGGGGAATGTTCTCTCCCATTGCACCTCAGGAAATCCCTAAGCCAGGCTTACATTCTGGGGCCAGAAGCCCTCCTCCCCAGGAGCACTCCAGACAAAGTTGAGCGCTTCCAAAGCCTCAAAGTTTGAACTCTACATGCTATTTGCTAAACAAGGTGACACTCAGTGCCCCTCACTCCATAGTCCATGGTTCACAGAGGTTTTCACCTTCTTCAAACCCCACACTGTACTCTCAACCCCTCTCTCTTTCTCTCCCTTCTGTCTCCCTGGGGAAGGGGTTCCCTCCTCGCTGCAGCACCACCGTTATTCTCTCCCATAATTCACTTCCACACACATTGCATCTGCTACGCTGTGTCCCTCCAACCATGGAGATCCTTCTGCCAATTCGCAGATTGATTTCCTGGGTGTTCCAAGCAACCTGACCCCAATACAGCTGAGTTCAAGGGACAAAGAAAGCCCAGGGTCCCCCTACTTCTCTGCCACCTTAACTCCTCCCGTCACTTTATTTCTTGTACTAACCAATAACAAGCAGTTCAAAGATATATATAAGACAAGGACACACATAAACAAATATGACTCTTGTGGTTCAGATAAACACTCAAAGCTCTGTGTGCAGGGCAGGCCATGGGAGTGTGGAGAACCAGGCTAGAGGAGCTCAGAAGTACAGGAACACTGGCATTGCAACATTGGGTAGAATAGGACCACATTAGCTCTCGTGGGTCCATAACTAATAACACATGAAGAAGTCTTGCCATGCCACAATCTACACTTCGGTGTTCTGTTTCTTGTTCCTCATTAAGCCAACATCAGGTCTTGCCAAAGGCTTCCAAACAAATGAAGGCACAGGTACTAGAATAGCATCATACATCTCAAAAACAATATCGGGAAGAAAAAGGGATTGAAGCAAAACCTTCAAAATTCTAAGGTAGACTGACTTCTGACCTAGGCTTTATAACCAGTGCAACAAGCATAAAGTGTGAGTGTAAAATAAAGACACTTGCAGACCTATAAGTCCTCAAAAATTTTATCTTGCATGAATAGACTCCACCAAGAAACAAGTTTCAGGAACTAGGTAACAGGGGATCTTACACAGCGAAGAGCCAAAGGGATTTTCTAGGAAATGTCAAAGGAAAACCTCAGGATAAGGGCTGGGCACAGATTCTAATATGAGGAGAGAAGGATCCAGGAGTAGACCTGATTGATCACCTAATTAATTTGGCCTTGGAGAAAACAATACAACTGAAAATTATTTAAAAAGCATTTTTAATTTCAAAATGAGTAAAACAAAATACAAAAAGGAAATGTAATCATGCCATTTCATTAAGCAGTCAATATTATTGATATTGTCATAACACTATAAACACCGGGATAATGAACAAGAGGACACAAAATATAAGACCAAATTCTTGTCTTCTAAAATATGCATTTATCTTTTGACTCTGAGATATCATTTCCATGAATCTGTCTCCAAAAATACATATCGCAAAACTTTTTTCATGTCTTATGCTCAGGGTTATTTACTCTGACATTATTTCCAATAGCAAAAAAAAAAAAAAGTGGATGTGATTCATTTGTTCTTCAATAGAGAACTCATTCAGTAGGTTAGGGTACATTCTCACAATGAAATATTATGAAGCTGTAGAAAAAGAATAAGGGAGATCTCCTAGATATATTGTTAAATGACAAAAATTAAAGTAGAGATGTCACTTTGCAGAACATGATACCTGATCTTTGATGCCTGACTAAAAACTTCAGGGCAAATTAACTGAATCACTGTTTTATAATTCTTTGAGAAATAAATAATTCAGGCTAAAATCATCATTTCGTGAAACCATTAGAAGGTTTAACACTGAATCGTACAGTGCAGAGATTAGAATGTCATCCCTTACACCCAAGTTTGAATCCTAGAAGATCTTGTCCAGACATTATATGCCTCTGGAGGTCTGGAGAGTAAACTGAAGCCATCATCTTAAATTCAAATTTTTAAACTATTATTTATCTTAAAATTTTCACATATCTGGTACATTCTATTCCATCACATACACACTTGTTTTGATAGAGCACTATCACTGTTAATTACATGCTACTGGGAAAAATTAATCCTCCAGAAATATGTACCTATCTCTTCTGTTGTTATTCATACCTTCTGCCTTTCTAGCTTAAACTCTTTAGACTGTGTAGGAAGTGTGTAGGAGGGGGGCAGGGGAAAGAGATGGGGAGAGGGAAAGGAATCAGTCAGTTTAGGCAACATTTTCAAAAAGTTGGGTGGTAAAAACAGAATTGGCAACAGTATCTAAAGATGATACTAGAAATGCCTTCTTTGATAGGTTGATTTGAAGACAGAAAGACATAATTAATATTGTTAGCAAGTGAAAAAAAAAGGTAAGTAGAGGAATAGGGTGAGAAAATGACAGGAAGCATGAACAGTAAGAAGGAAGAAGAGAAATGGAAGAGAACACAGAAAAGTTTGCTGAAAATATAGTAGCTTGGTAAAGTGATTATGGAATGAACATATTTACTCAAGTTATCACCAAGACAAAATAGGTGGGACTCACTGCTGTATCCAGCATCTAAATTCTAATCTACCCTCTCTAGAATTGATTTACCTTTCTGGATGGTCTCAGTATATTTTAATTTAATTTCACTATATAAAAATTAACTGGCATTTGATATTAATTGGCATTTGTTGAGTGCTTACTGTGTACCAGGCACTGTTCTAAGTGCCATGAATTTATTAATGCATGCAACCCTATGAGTAATATTGCATAGTATTTATATCTCCAATTCATGGATCAGGTACTTAGGTTAGAAATGTTGATAGAAAGATTGAACTTACACAAATCAGACATCAAACTAAGGTACACTGGTTCTAAATCTTACATGCTTAATCAACCCTAGTATGAGCAGTCAGTTTTTTTATTATATGAAATTTATTGTCAAATTAGTTTCCATACAACACCCAGTGCTCATCCCAAAAGATGCCTTCTTCAATGCCCATCACCTACCCACCCCCCATCAACCCTCAGTTTGTTCTCAGTTTTTAAGAGTCTCTTATGCTTTGGCTCTCTCTCCCACTCTAACCTCTTTTTTCTTTTTTTTCCTTCCCCTCCCCCATGGGTTTCTGTTAAGTTTCTCAGGATCCACATAAGAGTGAAAACATATGGTATCAGTCTTTCTTTGTATGGCTTATTTCACTTAGCATAACACTCTCCAGTTCCATCCACGTTGCTACAAAGGGCCATATTTCATTCTTTCTCATTGCCACGTAGTACTCCATTGTGTATATAAACCACAATTTCTTTATCCATTCATCAGTGAGCAGTTAGTTTTGACGCCTTATGCGTTATCATTGTTAACATTTTATAATGTTTTCTGACTTCTAACACATCTTTAAAACAACACCAAACTGAAGCAACTTGAGTAGATTTAAGAATTAAAACCATTTCTTAAAGAAAAAAATTAAAAAGAACTAGTATTCCTAATGTACAATAGGCCATTCCTTTTTTTTTTTTTTTTTTAAGAATAGGCCATTCCTAAGAGAAAAACAATATTATTCATGTCTGGTAACTTACTAATATAAATATAACTGGTTAATCTCAGAATTATGCAAGATGACTGGTCAAGGTCCTAAATGATCCATGGAAAATTAGTTTCACATATAAATTCAATTGTGTTAATAATGGTCATTAATCAGTGTCAACAGTGGCAAGTGGAATAAAATTGGTGAGTTCTATTAATAAGTAAGCACAATTGGTATTTTCTATTACTGAACAAAGATTATGTTAAACATTAAATTGCAAACATTCTTTTGGTCATGATATACATAGCTTTTCCTCTTATTAGCTTTCACATATAATGATAAAAGGGCTGATACTTAAAAATAAATATGTGTATGTAGTAAATACTCTGCTGTAAAAATTTATGGCATTTATGGCTATGGACATTATTTAAGAGAAATTGTTTAATTGCATTTTAGACATTTTACTATTTGCAAAAAAAAAAAAAATCCTAATGTTTACTTCCTTTTTTTTCTTTGTGTATGTACCAAAAGCAAAATTACTTAATTGGGTGAAAAAAAAAAAAACCCAGGAACCTTTGATTTCCTTTTAAATAGAATAAAATGTTCATGTGTTCTATAATGGTGCTATCAACTAGATCTCTTAAGAATAATATAATTGAACTGACATTTAACTTGGCAATTAAGGAAATTATCATAGTTTCATGTCCAATGTGCATTGGGAAGCTGATGTTTTTAGGTTAACTGAGAGTTGGTATTTTAAATGGTGGCAAACTTCCAGAGTCAAATGGATTCACTCATGGAAGACTACTGCTTCCAGCTGGGATAAACTAGCTTAGGACAGACAATATGTCTACCAGAAATCACCAAAAAATCTGGATTTATCCATCTATAAATGTATATAAAGATAAACATATTTATAAATAAATAATATAAATATAATATATGATGTGTTAATATATTATTAAATGATATATATTATATATAAATACACAATAATTTTATACATATATGTTTAAAGCATCATAGGGTTGCTGAGGCAACCAACACTTGAAAAACTAAGACTAGAGGAAGGAGGACAGAAGGGTGAGTCACATTTTTTCTGTGAGCATTTGCATCTGTTGGCTCTGATTCGGAGGTGGAGTCCGGCAGACTCCATGAATTTATTAATGCATGCAACCCTGTGAGTAATATTGCATAGTATTTATATCTCCAATTCATGGGTTGAATGTGGTGAAGAAGTGGAGACACCAGCAGAGCAGTCTCACAAGACAAATTTGGGGAGGTCAGGGGGCTGGATTAGAGAGGCCGAGATCCTGGCTAGATGAGAGACACAAGATAACTCCAAATCTTAGTGGTTTTCCCCTCTCGACATCTGCCCTATTTTTAAGCTTCTCCAGCAAAGTGGCTGAGAAGCTAGGTAGAAAGCCACTGAAAAGCAGAGTACAGTTAGAAATAATAAAACTTGCAAACTCCCTGGATGCAAGGCTCATCAATGAAGTCCTATGTTATGGGGTGAATTGTGCACCCCCACAAATTCATATGTTGAAGGGCTAACCCCTAATACCTCAGAATGTGACTGTATTTGGAGACAGTGTTTTCAAAGAGGTAGTTAAGTTCCAATGAGGTCACCAGGGTGGGTCCTAATCCAATATGACTGGTAGGGATCCTTATAAGAAGAGTAGGACACAGTGACACACGGAGGGAAAACCATGTGAAAACATAGTGAGAAGCCAACCATTGAGAATAAGAAACTATCCATTGATCTCCTACTTCTAGCCTCCAGAATTGTGAGAAAATAAATTTGTGTTGTTTAATCATGTCGGCTGTGTACTTTTGCTATAACAGCACTAGCAAACTAATACATCTTATGTGCCAGCAATGAATAAAAATTATAAATTTTAAAGCAATAGTTTCGGTAACACCAAAAATCACAAAAACCTAGGAATAAACTCACTAAACCATTCTTTCCTATGTGGGTACTCTACCCTATAGCCAAAAACTACTCCCTTGAATCCTGCTCTTTTTGAGGCATTTTATAATTCTAGGAGCAGTTCTATGTCATATGTCATCATCAATTCACTAAGCTTTCATTCTTCCAGAAGTTCTGAGTCACAGAAAACTGAAGTGTTCATATAATGGTCAGAGTTTCCAGAGTTTCTTTGCCTCAAACAATAATGACTGTAAAATTCTGCAGTGTTAGTTTAATGGTAATGGTCACTGAGTAAATGTATAATTCTTAAGAAGACTGAGAACAAAAATGATAAAAATATTAAAAGAAAATGCAGAAATCTGTGTTCACAATTTTCATATAGGGAACATCTCCCTAAATGAAAAATGAAACACAAGCCATTATGGAAAATACTGGCAGCTTTGACATCATGAATATGAACATTTTCTGTGCAGCAAAAAAAAACCTTGAACAAAGTTAAAAGGCAAAGATCAGCCGAGAACATTTTCAACATGCACCAAGAGTTCTAATAAATGAATAAGGACACTTAATTCTTCATATCAGCTGCAGCATATGTAGACAAGATATAATATTCAGAGAAGTAATATGTTAAGCGCTAGGAGTACAAAGAAAAATAAGGCAGAATTATTGTCATCCAGAGGCAGATAATCGGATGGTGGAATGTTTGAATAAACAATTATAAGACAAAGTGAACTTTTATAATGAGGTTGTGAACAAATTTTTATGGGTACATACAAGTGGGAGGGCCTAATCTGGATTGGGGTCAGTGAGTTGTGATATGGAGAAGAAAGCAAAAGGTAATGGTTGATGTTGCACTAGAAAGAAAACATATCAGCAACCTCCCAGAGGTAAAGGAAGAAGTTAGGTGAACAAAAAGTTAAAAGGAGTCTGGAGCAAGGCAATAATGTATGATTTAAGGGAAGACATTTCAGACATTTGCAATCACTTGTAAAATATCAAATGTTTTTTCCAGGTATCCTGCTAGAACCTAACTAACTGCCTACTCTAACGCTATCCTCATGCAAAATGCAAAGATTGAAAAATACTTTCCATCACAAAACAAAGCACATTTTCATATCCTGGGTGTAGGAGAATGGACGTTCTATACTATATGCCACCACTGATGGTGAAGAGGTAGGATGTGGGTGCTAATTTAGAATATTCCTGTGAGGCCAACCCATGCAGTCCTTAAACTGATGAGGATTCATTTCTGATACAACTCCAGGTTTATTAACTTGTTACTTCTAATGTTACATCTCTTTTTCCTTAAGTCCTGACCCATTTTGTCTCTCCTTAAACCTTCAGTCCCTTGGGGCGCCTGGGTGGCGCAGTCGGTTAAGCGTCCGACTTCAGCCAGGTCACGATCTCTCGGTCTGTGAGTTTGAGCCCCACGTCGGGCTCTGGGCTGATGGCTCAGAGCCTGGAGCCTGTTTCCGTTTCTGTGTCTCCCTCTCTCTGCCCCTCGCCCGTTCATGCTCTGTCTCTCTCTGTCCCAAAAATAAATAAACGTTGAAAAAAAAATTATTTAAAAAAAAAAACCTTCAGTCCCAGTTCTGTTTTCATAAATGAGGTCTCAAATACTATGCCACTTACCACACACGGAAGTCTCCATCTTTGGCAGATTCTTTCAAAAAATGACAGAAATTTCTAGAGTGCTTTCTTAACATGCGTTTATATAACCACAGCAAACTGCATTAGAAACACAAGAGGAATAGCACTTATAGAAACTTTTCCTTATTTTGTTTCAAAATGACTCATCCTAGCTGCTAAGTAGACCTCAGAGAAACAGGTTGGGTCATTGGTTACTATCCACTGGGGTTTGTTCATCATCACCGCCTTCTCCTACCTTTCTCTTGTGGCACAATGTTTTCTAAAGTTAAATTTTATTATGATTAACTTCCAGTTACTTTGTGAGATCTAATTACAAGCATTTAATGAAGTATTCAAATCCTCCATAAACATAGCAAATTATAGCTCTATTCAAATTTTCATTGGATTGAATTATCTAGGATACTTCTTAAAGTTTACATTCTACATTCTGTGCTGTTTATAATCACCAAAGTTATAACACAGAAATAGGAATTTGAGGGTTCTCATAAAATTCTAGTGACCTAAATTATTAGTGACAATGTAAAGCCCTAAAGTTGATTTAGTTAACAAATATTTGTTAATCATCTTCAATTGTCATTGGAAAATAAACACTCTAAAAGAGACATTTCCTTAAATAGTCATAAGCATAGGGGGCGCCTGGGTAGCTCAGTCGGTTGAGCGTCTGACCTAGGCTCAAGTATGATCTTATGGTTTGTGGGTTTGAACTCCGCGTCAGGCTCTGTGCTGACAGCTCAGAGGCTGGAGCCTGTTTCAGATTCTGTGTCTCCCTCTCTCTCTGGCCCTCCCCTGTTCATGCTCTGTCTCTGTCTCAAAAGTAAATAAACATTAAAAAAAAATTAAAGAATCATAAGCATAGTTTATATGCAATTTCCTTTTTCTAAAAACACAAACAAAATCAACTTCTTAACATTACATCGGTGAAGAATTCAAATTGGCTAATTAAAAAAATTTTTTTTTACATTTATTTATATTTTGAGAGACATAGAGACACGGAGCACAAGTTGGGGAGGGACAAAGAGAGAGGTAGACAAAGAATCCGAAGCAGGCTCCAGGCTCCGAGTTGTCAGCACAGAGCCTGACACGGGGCTCGAACTCACCAAGCATGAGGTCATGACCTGAGCCAAAGTCGGACATCCAACCGACTGAGCCACCCAGGCACCCCCAAATTGGCTAATTTTAAAATGCAAAATTCAACTAATATAAAAGAAAAATGGTTACAATATGGTTATATTTTAATTTTTCACCTTGATGTATAATCAAAATATTGCATGTACTCGAGCATGTGTTTTCTACAAAGAATACAGTGCATAAATAACATAATAAAAACCTGAATTGACCAAATGTTACATTATTCTACCTTTATTTTGTAAATTGAGCTGAATATTATCACATTACCATGTTTAAAAGTAAAAGGTGGTGTGGCAATTTGGCTGATTATCACCTATCAAGAGATGAATGATGAATATCAATTTTAAAATTTGCATGATACTGTGTATAGTTTCTCTTAATTTGTTCTACCTATGATTTTATGTCCACTAGAGGTATAAATTTCGTTAAATGTCAAAAATGGATTTAGTAGTAATTTAATCATAACAAGTCAGTTTTCCGAATCAAATTAACTCCAACACATTGGAGTATGCACTTTTAAAGAATGGTCATATTGACAAGAACAAAAGCATTTTATTGCTTTGGGTTCATATACATTGTTAGCATCCGTGAATTTAAACCCACATAAAACATATGGTTAAATAAAAACATAATTTACCAAATAACACAGTGATAGTGAACATATTTATATCAAGGTACTATAAGTAAATTCTCTAAGAGGATTTTCAGCATTTAAAATTCATTTTCAAATTGAATGAGTTACCATTTTTGCCTGGGGAAATGTACTAGGTCTTTAGGGAAATGTAGACAAGTGTATTTTGTTTGTGCCCAGCATAAAAGATAGAACCGGTATTTTCCAATTAATTTTCTTTATGTAGCTGTGCAGTGAAAATTTTAAGATGAACCTATTATTGCCAGGTGGACTGGGGAGTCCTTGGGCCCCGGGGTCTTGACCCACCCAGATCCAAAGGAGTCTCTGAAGGTTCTTGGTCTTGTCACGGGAATGAATTCAAGGACAGACACGGAGCACAGAGGATGAGTAACAGGAGCTGCGAAGTTTATTAAAGCAAAAAGTACATTCTCAAGATCTAAGAGCAGGCAAGCTGCAGAGAGAGAGCGAGAGAGCACATGCTGGAGTAAGCACTCAAGGAGCTGCACACCCTCAGGTTGGGTTTCTATTTTTTATTGACAGTTGTCAACTAGGGAGAAGAATATTCGTTACTCTCAGGGTGGGGATTTCTTTGAAGCAGAGTTTCTGTACCTTTTCTTCCTTATTTGGTTAGAGGTTTCCTGTCATGGGCCTGTTTGGTTTGCTATGTCTTCTTGTGAAGTGCCCCTGACCTTCCTAAAAGCTGGCTGTGACTTCCTCATTTCTGGCCTCCAGGTATCCTGTTAGAACGTCATTAACAGCCTACTCTAACACTATCCTCATCTTTACAAAACAGAACAGGTATATTTTTCTATAAATTAATAACAACCAATCTCAAATGGACCCTTAGTACTATTCAGTTCCAATGAACTAGTCACCTTTTCCCATTCTTGTGACAAATATTTTAACTGATTTCCCTTTCCTCAAACATCCAACCTCTCTCTGCCTCACCTTTCTTCATATATTATCTTAGCAAATAATCTCATCACCTATTTTACTAAGAAAATATTGAGCCACTTGATGGGAATTCCTTCATTTTCAAATATGCAATCTGCCTGTATCAGCATCTGTTTTATGGCCTCTCCAGCTTTTGCAGTTAGGAACATTTCCCTCCCGCTACCTAAAGCCAATGCCTCTTTCTGTGCTTAGATCTCTACCGCTCCTGCCTTTTCAAAATTCCACACTACTGGTTTTTTCTTCTGTCTATGGAATGTCAAGCTTTTGGACATTCTCCTATTAAAAAGAAACAACAACAACAACAACAACAACAACAACAAAATTAAGCAAAACCCAAACCCTCCCATGACACCATATTCCCTCCTCACACCCCACCTCCCCACAGCCAATATCTACATTCACACAACACATTTTCCATTTCCTCAGATCCTGCACTCTCCTCAACCACTCCATTTCAACTCCCTGATCACTCCATCCAAAGAGTCATCTTCAAATTCCCTGATCACCTCTATGTAGGTTAATCCAAAGGGTATACTTTTTGGTCTTCATCTTTATTCAATATTTAATAATTACTTATTGAGCACCTGCCATGTTCTAGGAATATTCTAAACACTTGGGACACATCAGAGAACAAAATAAATATCTGCCTTTGTGGAGCTCTTGGACATGTGATGAGCATGACATGAATGCTCTTAACCACTCGCTTCTTTTTTTTTTTTAATTTTTAATGTTTATTTTTGAGAGAGAGAGAGAGCAGGGTGAGGTGGAAGGAGGGACACACAATCCAAAGCAGGCTCCAGGCCCTGAACTGTCGGCACAGAGCCTGATGCGGGGCTCAAACTCACGAACCGTGAGATCAAGACCTGTGCCAAAGTTGGACGCTTAACTGGCTGAGCCACCCAGGCAACACTTAACCACTCACTTCTTGAAGCACATCCTTCCCTTTGTTTCCTTAAAGCCACAGCCAGGTAGTTTTCCTTCTCCTCTGTTGGCCATTGCTCCTCTGGTTTATCCTAGTGTAACAGGTCAATAAATAACGAAGTTCCTCAAATTTCAATCCTATTCTATGAATCTTCTGTCCCAATACTCTCTTCTCTGAAACGCAGAACCATCTATCCAACTGTCAACTTGACGTCTCTCTTGGATTGTTGAAAATACATCATATTCAACAAATCTCAAATTGAACTGATGATATTTCCTCCCAAATCAGTGTTTCCTGCTCAGAAGATGGCACCACTATCTATCTGTTTATAAAATCTTGTTATCGGGGCGCCTGGGTGGCACAGTCGGTTAAGCGTCTGACTTCAGCCAGGTCACGATCTCGCGGTCCGTGAGTTCAAGCCCCGCGTCAGGCTCTGGGCTGATGGCTCAGAGCCTGGAGCCTGTTTCCGATTGTGTGTCTCCCTCTCTCTCTGCCCCTCTCCCGTTCATGCTCTGTCTCTCTCTCTGTCCCAAAAATAAATAAACGTTGAAAAAAATTAATTAATTAATTAATTAATTAAAATAAAATCTTGTTATCTTTCTTTCCAATCTAGTACCAAATTCTGTCAATGATTAAATTGTATTCTTGAATGATTAAATATCAAATATTTAAATAAGATTTAAATAAAGCTGAAATAATTTAATTATAAATTTATTAATCATATTAAATAACATAAAAATGAAAAACCTGCAATTCTCATATTCACTGTCCATCTAATTACCAACATAAAAAAACTGTATTTTCTTGCACTTTCTGTACATCTAGATCTACATCTATGCAAAATAAGAGTTATTTAACACTACAAAATGTTCCTCAGCCACCATTTGCTACTTTTGCATATATAATGCTAATTCATGAGTATCTCTAAATCATAAATTAGAACAAAAAGAAAAACAAAAAATAGATGCTGTGCACTACTGGGAAATGATACTTCATTATGCAAGAATGTACTGTATTCTTGCTATCTGAGAGGAAGGATTTGACAGGTTAATTAATTTGACTTTTCTTTTACCTAAGCATTTCGATGGCTCAAATTCTTGCCATGTTTCCTAATCATTTCCATCATTTCCAGTGTAAGGAGCAGCACAACTCACAGACCCTAATGACATGAAAGAAATCTATCATTTCAGGAATATAGGGCAAGATATGTGGAGGAGCATTGCCTGGTTCCTGACTGGGGTCAGATCATCAGACCTGAGATTTATGGTTTTAGATGGTATACAAGTCAAGCTCTTGAGTGACAGGGGCCTGATATTTAATAAATGTGTGTGTGTGTGTGTGTGTGTGTGTGTGTGTGTGTGTGTGTGTGTGTAGCTGATGTAAAGGGCTTTCTCAAGTAGCAGTCCAGGGCAAGGGCCTTCTTCTTTGTGTCTAAGCATAGTAAGGCCAGGGAGTGAGTGTGAAATCTTCCCTTAGAAGAATGTAGTTAAGACTAATATGTGAAGACTAACCATGCAAAGAAGTGGGTGGGTGGAGAAGAACCACCTAAACAGAGGGAACACCAAATGCTCTGTGGCAGGAGAGCTCGTAGTTTGTTCCGAGACCTGAAAGAAGGCCAGTGAGTGGGTGCACAGAGAAAGAGAAGCATAGTGAGAGGTGGGCAGGACCAGTCTTAAATGTCTGATAGCTACTGATAACAAAGGTGCTAGTGGTCATATCAGATTTTCTAGCATTTATAAAGCAGAACTGAGCAAATCTCCAGGTTCTTAGACACGTGAAAAAAGGAGGGTAAGTTCTCAAAATAAAGACACTAGGATTTCCTTCTAATAATGTGGTGGAGCTTAGAGTGATTAATTTGAAAAAAACTTAAGGAGAGATGGCCATTATTGTGTCCCGAGCTAGGGATATGGTTTATATAAGTCCAGAAATTTATTCTAAAGAGATTCCTGATAAATCCAAAAAATTCTCATATATGAATATTTAGCACAGTATTGTTTATAATGATGATAAACCTGGGAACAACCCAAATATCAACTAGTAGGACTTAGATTATTCGAACCTCCCAAAAGCAAATGAGTGAGCACTGGGCTTTCTTATCAACTTTCCCAGATATGGAACAGAATGGGAAGGGAGAATGGTGGAGTTTGAAAACTGTCAGCAGTGAAGCATCAAAAATGAAGTCAGACTCTTTACTACAAATGGAATGTTTAAAAATTACTAGAACTATACATATACTAACATGGATAAATCTAAAAAAACAAGGGTGAACAACAATAAAAGATTTGAAGAATCTTTGAAGAATTTGTTTGAAGAATGATAAATGTGGCATTTCTAGCAAAAATACATATTTTAAACACGTTAAAAATAACACTGCATATTGTTTATGAAGATATGTATGTACAGTAAAAACATGGAAATATATGTGGGGATGACAGACTTTGGGAATGAAGAGAAGGGAATGAGATTAAGGGTGGTTAGGTTACAAAGGGGTCTTGCAATATATCAATAAAGATTTACTTAAAGAATATTATATCAAAATGTTATAAATGTTAGCTTGATAAAGCTGAGTAATGGGTAGGAGTGTTCATTATATTATTCTTCTCTATATGTTTGAAATATTTTATTTAAAAAATTAAGAAAGAGGGGCACCTGGGTAGCTCAGTCGGTCAAGTGCCCAACTCTTGATTTAGGCTCAGGTCATGATCTCGTGGTTCGTGAGATCAATCCCCATGTTGGAGTCTGAGCTGACAGTGCAGAGCCTGCTTAGGATTCTCTCTCTCCCTCTCTCTCTGCTCCTCCCCTGTTCACTCTCTCTCTCTCTCTCTCTCTCTCTGTCTCTCTCTCAAAATAAATAATAAACATTAAAATAATAAGAAGAATAAATTAAGAAAGTAGTATTTTACACTAATGAGAATGGAAGACTTTTATAATGCAAATTGTGGAGGCTCAATCTAGTTTCCATGCCCAAATGGAACTATAAAAGGGAGTTGGTTTGCTCACTGCTACCCGGTCTTGCCACGGAGCCCGTCCTACTGGTGGACTGCTGTGGTGATGTCTTGACAGCACAAGTACTTGCACATACCCCTCCCACCAGGAACCAGTTCATCCCTTTGTATCAGTGTTCTGGTTCCTACATTTGTACATTTTAGCTTGCATTTTGTTTAGTTCTTGATATACAACCACTGTCATGGGCACCAAATGGCTTCAGGAACACTAAGCAGGGAATTCTGGTACCCTCCACCTCACGGACCTAAAACCATCGTCCTCTGTCTTCCCTTGCAATCCACCTAGGGCAAATTTCCTTTTAAACCCCGAAAACACTGAGGCTGTAATGATACTCCCTGTAATTCCTCCTAAAGTAAGTGACCTTCAGTAATTCTGGAAGTCCTCCCATCACCCCTCTGAGTGTATTTCCAATGTATCTAAGGAGATTTGCTTTCTTAGGCAAAGTCCTCAATAAATTTCAGGATTTCTAGACCTGCCCTTTTAGGAAAGGATATGACAGCTATTTGCATTTATTCTAAGGTGTCTCTCTTGCTGCAGAGGAGAAAAGAATACACATTTAATTACTAGCAGAGCATTATAAAAATGATTTGAGGGGCTCCTGGGTGGCTCAGTCAGTTGAGCATCTGATTTCCGCTCAGGTCATGATCTCACAGCTTGTGAGTTCGAGCCCCGTGTCGGGCTCTGTGCTGACAGCTCGGAGCCTGGAGCCTGCTTTGGATTCTGTGTCTCCCTCTCTCTCTGCCACTAACCCACTCACATTCTGTCTCTGTCTCTCTCAAAAATAAATAAACATTAAAAAAAATTTTTTTAAATGATTTGAACAATCATTAAAATAAGATTCTATATCTGTTTTTAGATAAAATACATTTCATTTAACTTAAGTTTTTCATTAGCCTCGCAGGTGCTCTTATCAAAAGTACACATGTGCATGTACTACTTTGCTTTAAATCTTTCTCAATCCCTCACGCATGGCAAAGCCGCAAGTTCTGCCTGGCGTGACCAGTGATGGAAGTTCCTTTTTCCAAAAATGCTGCAATTCCAAAATCAAGAATGTGTGTGCTACTGAGACTTGAGCAGGAAGCCCAAGAATATGGTAATATCATGTATCTCCAAGTGAGATTCTAGGGGAAAAAAATAGAATCTAAAATGAAAATCCAAGAAGGGAGAAGGGTGCAGGAAGCAAGGGCTGGAAGCAGGAGCTGTGGAGAAAGCAGAAAGAGGATTTGGAGGAGCGTCCAGGGATGCATCTGCCGCTTCGGTTTTCAGTCCATCCCATGTGCATAGCAGTGGCCTCATCCATCATGGTCAGGCTGAATCATGAAGTTATAACTGCCTCTCTTCCCTGGAAAATAAAACAGAGACACTCTGAATATCTCAGAATCTGAAGATTAAGACACGCCAACTCTCAAGGTGGTCTTTCCATCTTCTTCCCAGTGTTAAACTAAACTGGGGGAAGACACCTGTGAATATATTCTGAAAACCTAGATAGGCATGTCGGGACAATTAGGGCAACCATGTGACTACCACAGCAGAATGTTATCGGTGTGTTTGTGTATGATGATCCTCCCTTATCAGATTAGTAACTGTGTCACTTTCTGAGCAGAAAGAGGATTTACAACCCAGAGTCTCCTGTGAGCAGCTTTTATATGTGAGGCCAGATGCTGACAGAGAAAAATATGCACAGGGACAGACAAAAAGAAGATTAAAAAAATTTTTTTTATTTGTTTTCTGCCTTCCAGTGGTAAAGATTTTTTTTCTTTTTGAAGAATTGTTTTCTCTCAAAATTTCAGAAATCTTTACGCCACCACCCCGTCTTAAACTTTATAATGAGTGGGTTGCCTCTTTCACATGGATCATTTCACGACACTTTTCTATTCAGGTCTATGATCTTTGTCAGTAAGTTTGAGATTGTCAGTGTGTCCAGTATCTCCGTGTGTCTTTTGGAGATCTCAGGCCTCTGTCTCCTTCTGCTTGGGCTGCAGCATTTCTGGATCTTTTAGCCCAGTTGTGTTACACTGTTGACTGGCTGCTGGCAGGCAACTCAGCTGCCTGGTGGCTAATGCTCTGACTACCAGTCCAATGCAGCTGGTGACCTCTGTCCTTCCTTCTCATCACACTCTCTCCACGACAAGACTGTTAGGTCCTTCTTTTCATCTCTTCTTCCTCCTCCCGTCCATCTCTACACAGGATCTGCAACTGACACCTGAAAGAGCTTCTATCTCAATTCATCAATCCAAACATATAAATTCCTTCCCTTGGTACATTTCCACATCGTTTTGTGTTAATGGTGTGCTCCAGTACATAGACACCTTGCTTCCAAAGCAATTCATTCCTGTGTCTGTTTAAACACACTATTAATCTTCATCTTAATCGACTCATGTGGCACAAAAATAAGCTTTCATGCCACAGTGTAGCAGACCCAAACAAGTCTATTGACCAAAAAGAAGAAAAAAACACAAAAAACATGACATGTGTCACTGTGTGTTCTAAGCTATTTCTTCTCCCCCCACCCTCATTTTGGCAATATATGTAGACCTAACCTGACATTCTGTTTAATACATGTTCACTGGAGAGTGCAATGTTACAAAGGACAGGTGATGTTGGCTCTAATTACACAACCCTCAGGAGATAGACTGGTCAGAACAGAACAGAATGGGAGAGGGGCAAGAAACATTTGACAGTTTGCAATGATCGTTTTCTATAGTATCATTTTATTCTCTCCCTTCTTTTTTTAATTTCCATGTGGTACCTTTTTGTAAAGCGTCTTTGTCCTCCCTATCATCCCTATAAACAGCATGTCTGCCATAGCATGGAACATGAATACCGTCGTTTGACTTCACTTAAGAGTTCTAAAGGCTGGGAAGTCCAAGATCAAGATTTGGTGTCTGGGGAGCATCTACTTCTTGGTTCAGAGATGGCTGTTGTCTCGCAGCGTCCTCACATGGCAAAAGGAACAGAGTTCCCTAGCGTCTCTTTTATAAGAACACTAATCCCATTCACAAGGGCTCCATCCTTATGACCTAATCACCTCCAGAGGCCTCATCTCCAAATACCACCACATTGGGCATTAGGATTTCACCGTATAAATTTTGGGAGACATTTTCAGTCTATTACAAGCCCACTCATCTTCCCATTCCCCTTCCCTCACATAAGCCATTGTTTGGCTCGAAGTCAGTTGCCTTCAGGAAGGACTGTGCCAGCAGGGATCAGACATACATGGAGTTCCCCAGGCTAAGCCCAGAGAAGAAAACAATTTAAGGATAAGAAAAAAAAGTCACTGTCAGAAGTACAGTAAAAGAGGAGTGCCTGGGTGGCTCAGTTGGTTAAGGGTCTAACTTTGGCTCAGGTCATGATCTCACGGTTCATGAGTTCAAGCTCCCCCCCCCCCCATTGGCTCTGTGCTGACAGCTCGAGCCTGGAGACTGATTCAGATTCTGTGTCTCCCTCTCTCTCTGCCCCTCCCCTGCTCATGCTCTGTCTCTCTCTCAAAAATAAATAAATGTTAAGAAAAAAATTTTTAATTAAAAAAAAAATAGGAGTAAAAGAGCAAATTTCCTCCCCCTTGAGTGAATGAATGAATAAACAAATGAATAAATCCATCCATCCATTCATCCATCCATCAATATATCCATCCACTTTTAAAGAAGGTAAGAAGATCCTGAGGCAAACTTCCTCCCAATTTGAATAAATTTGAAAGTAAAGATAAGTCTCTTTCAGCTTTGGTACAGGAAATATATGTGAAAGTTTGACAGAACGCAGTAAGGCTAGTAGTAGAAGTAATAGTAATATTTGTGAGAAATTCTCTGTATGCCTTTTACTTTGCCTATATCTCTTCTATACTGAGAATATGAACAAAAATCAGACTAATCATAATTTCCATACTCAAAGTATTTATTTTTCTTTAATTGTAATCTTATAACATGAAGTAAGATCATCATGAACACTATCGATGTATGTTCTGAACTCTTCAAGCCATAGGCATTATAATTAATTCGGTACCATTGATTTCAAAAGTCCTTATGCTTAAGGCAACATTCCCTTTTTTCATTATACCCAATTTTCCCATGAGTATCACTCATTTATATTAGTTTTCCCAGGGAACAACTCCGAATGTCCCAACACACATCTGACTAAAAATGGGGTGCATTTGACTCCTTCACTTCTAATTAAACTCAAATATTCCCAGATTGTTTGAGATATAGGCAGAAACCATTAAGCATTTAACAGAAATAGTTGTTTCTTCACTTATTTTAGATACCTCCTTTCTGAATATCCTACAAGACTCACCCTTTTCTGTCAGAAAGCACATGATATATCAAGCTGCTTCCCTTTTTGAGGTTAAAATATCTACACCCAGCTGAACTTATACACCTTCTGATACACATCCTCACCTACCAGCATAAGGCCTGACTTCCACCTCTGCAACAAACAACAAGTAATTAATTACACACAGCTTACAGAGGGCCCTTTCCTTTCTTATAATCTATTTCCAAAGCTTTGTTATACTTGGTTCTTCTCCCTACTACTGGAACATCCTTGTTCAAGACCCCAATCGGAGAATACCTGATCGATTAAGTCTCGGGATACAGCAGCTCTATTTCCAAACACCTACATATCTAGGCTTCTTTTCACTTATCTGTTGAATTATCATACATTTTAATTTGGGGGGCCTTGTTCTTTCCCAGTGATACAGAGATAGTATTTTACAAGTATTAAGCTAATGCATTTTTATTTCTCCTGTATAGCATGTTCCTTTGTTGCCTTTTACCTCTGTTACTGAGCCATGATGTGAACTTCTCCAGGGAGGGTATCAGCAAGTATCCACAGAACAAAGCTGTTACTGTCAAAGGTAGCAAGACAATAGTCTTGAAAAAAGCATAGCTTTGTGGGATTGGAAAATTGATTTCTAAATTTCAGGGTTCTTCCTCTTGTATAACAAATGCTGGACCTAGAGGACTTGGTTATTGAGTTTTAGCTAAGCAAAGGCCCAGCCATATAAGAAGAGGAAGAGGAAAGCCTCTCCTTTTTTCTTTAATGCTGGTTAAAGATGATAGCAGCAGCAAGCACCCTTGCTTTCACCCCTCTTTTTAAATGCAATAACCTCGGGGCGCCTGGGTTGCTCAGTCAGTTAAACATCTGACAGGTCATGATCTCATGGTTCGGTTTGTAAGTCTGAGCCCTGTGCAGGGCTCTGTGCTGACAGCTCAGGGCCTGGAGCCTGCTTTGGATTCTGTGTCTCCCTCCCTCTCTTGGCCCCTCCCTTGCTTGCACTCTGTCTCTCTCTCTCTCTCAAAAATAAGTAAACACTAAAAAAATTAATGAAAATAATGCAATCATCTATAAATTTTATATAAAAAGCTAAAAAAAAATCTACCCCCCCTTTTTTTCCCTTCCCATGCTACCTTAGAGGAAGGGGACTTGGCTAGTGGGATACTTCATTGTTTTAACAAAGAAACTCTACCAATGACTTCTTACCATTTAAGGGACAACACAACAATGGCAGCAGATAAGTCAATAGCAAGATTGAGACGGCATCTTTGACTGCCTGTTGAGTATGGCCAACAAAGAATTCAAAAGTGCTAGTAATGGGCTGCGAAAGTGCTGAGTTCAACAGAGCGCACAGGAACTATGTGCACTGGCCCACCTAATGCCCCGCTGAAAGTTGGGCTTGCACCATGGTAATCCACTTTGTCCACAAGTATCAGAATTTAGAGACACAGCCTTCACCTGAAAGTATCATTGACCCCTCAGCAGAGTGTGTATCCATCCAGCCGTGCACGCATGCTAATCCTCAGACTCCCAATGTGAAAGGGTAGGATGCCCTGCATTCCGATAGAAAGGCAGATTGTGGGGTCTTCATCCTACATGTGGTTTCAGATGGCTTTGAAGAACCAAGAGCTGGTCTGACAAATCCAGCTTTTTACCTTGTCTTAACTCACAAAGGAATGCTGGTTGAGGACCTCATAACCCATTAAGACTTCCCTCGTCAACCTGCACAATAAAAATATGTCAAAAGGCCTGGTATTGTCAATTATATTCACTGGCCTTGCTCCCCAACTAGAAGCCCATGAACTAGCCCCCCTCTGCAAAACTTATTTTTATTCTCTACATTGACTATACCCCATTTGCCACTTCTGTATTTCTTCTTTTTTTTTTTAAAGTTTATTTATTTTGAGAGAGACAGAGACAGCACAAGCAGGGGAGGGGCAGAGAGAGAGGGAGAGAGGGAGATTCCCAAGCAGGCTCAGCACTGCCAGCACAGAGCCCAACATGAGCTGAAATCAGGAGTTGGACATTTAACCAACTCAGCTACCCAGCGGCTCAGCCACTTCTGTATCACTGATCCCATATAAATACGCCCTTTGACAGATGATTCTAGAAGGGGGGCAGAAAGACAAAATTTATGATTTAGAAATAACTATACAATCGACCTGGGACCTCAGGCATAGGTTCCTGCTAAACACCTTTAATTACTTTGAGAACCAGAAAGCCTGCTCAGCATGTTCCTCTCCATACCTCCCCCACCCTTGCTTTTACATATGACTTAATCTTCAAGATTCAAGACAACCGTCATCTCCTCTAGGAATTCTTGTCCAATAGCCTATACCAAGGATGAGTTAGTTTGCCAACCCGTCTTCACTCTATGCCTGTTTCTATAATATCAGTTCATTATACTATAATTGTCTTCAGACTTGTCTATCTTCCTTCATGATTTAAAGAGAATGGGTCTTTTATCTCTATATCCCTCTCTATATATTAGCAGAGTGTCTTGATATTATTATGAAGCCTCAATACATAATGTTACATGACTAAGTGAATGATTCAGTGAACCAACAAATGAATGTGCAACGGTTCCGTCTATCCAAACATTGGGAATTCAAAATGTTATCTAAATTTGGAAGAAGTTTTTATTTAAAGTATGAAAGGACGTGATCATGCAAAGGACTCCCCTATGCACATTATTTTGCTTGAACAGAGTTTTAAGTAAAGTTGGAGATTAAAAAAAAGGAGAAGAAGGAAAGAAAGTAACCATGAATGAGCTCCAGATACACGTTAGTAATACAAAATATGTGAACTAAGACTGTGTGTATCTTATTGGAACAAATCAAGAGAGGTAATTTAATGGTCTGGTGAGTTGTATGTCATCTTCCCCTGGTGAGGTCTCCTTTGTGGTGTCATTTCATTACCTTTACCTGTTCCCTCTTTAATCAATTGTCACAGAGCTCCAGGGCTCTGTGGAGTGAATATAAAGCTATCAAACTAATTCTGGGGTCTGATCCTATCCAAGTAGACCCCTTCTTAACACTGCTGTTAAGTCCCAAAGCAACAAGGCTTTGAAAATGGGGATTTGGAGATGAGAGGGGAAGGTTAGAGTTACTACTTCAAAGATTATACAGAGAAAGGTCTTCCTATAAAGTCAGTGGGTTATCTTGGTAGCAGTTTCATTATAAATGAAGCATTGCTTTAAGTTGTTTCTTGGGATGTAAGGGCATGATGCTTGAAAGAACACCTAGTGGAAATCTTTCTGTTATGAACTATATACTACTATATTGATACATGACCAGAGGTGAGTAATTCCTATTTTAAGGTGTCCTAAAAAAGTATTTTCAATTTTAATGCATATCACTTAAATTTTAAGTTGCTTCTGTTTAAAATGTCAGTATAGCCATAACTGTATCCCCTCTTCACACAGAATACATTTGACATCTATTTATTTTCTTTCTCTGCTCACTAGAATTCCAGCTCTATGATATTTTGTTCAGTGCCTACGAATAGTCATTTCTCAGTAAAGAGTTGTTGAATGAACGATACTTTTTTAATAACACATTTTAACCTCATCTTTCTTATCATTTCACTTTCTACCTCTCATCCCTCTACCTTCCTTATGTTACTTTCTTTATGTTTAGTTTTCAGCCATCTACTAACTTGCATATTTTTTAGTCATGCCAACAAGAAACACTTCTAAGCATGATTTTTTTTTACTTAATACCAAAAAAATCTGAACACTTCTGTGTGTTGTGAGTATTCAGTGTCAAACAACCAATCCATTTAATGGAAAGTGAATTGGTTATGTGGCATATAACAAGCACATATGTGCTGCCAGCATAAGCACACATATGAATACATGCCTACTCCCTTCCAATTATTTGATTTTTTTTCTTATACTTTTTTTTTAACAAACTGTGTTGATATTGTGTACATACTGATTTCACCTTATCAGCATTGGGAATTTTGTTTCCTATCAAAGGAAATAATTGGATCTCCTTAGCCTTATCCAGCAAAAGTCTTCTTTCAATAAGATATTTACATCAGAATTTTAATATGCAGTACTTTAGAAATGATGGGTTCTTGAACTCTTACCATTACCTAAATTCAAACAATACAGCAAGGTAGGTACTAGGCCTTGAGGACATAGTAGGTCCCTAGGCACTTGAGACTTACAGCGCTTGGAGAGTTTGACAGGGTATTTAAGCAGTTGGCACAAGCAGATAGGAGAACTGCTTAACTTGCAGAGTATCTAATGGAAAGTTGAAGTCTGCTGAATTGGATATCAGACATCCAGAGAGCCAGGAATCCTATTTCAGTTCTGGTTCACACCGTGTCAAGCTGCATAGCCCCAGGCAACTTGGCACTTCTCTTCACCGAGAGCAAAAACGATGCCCACTGATTTCAGATGTGTGGTGAGAAATAGTGATTGGGATGTATCTTGAGATCTAGACATGTCTAACATTTTCCTGCAAAATATCTTTTCATGTATTTATCAATCTTAGACTTCCAGTCAGAAATCTTTAGATTTAAAAATTATTTTTTTTATAGTTTCCTTTTCCTCTCCTGCATTGATTGCTTCCTTTGGTTACTATAATTTACAATGAAACTATTTTCCCATTTCTTCCCAAAACCCTTTATGTATTGATAGACCTGTTAGCTTTTTTTATCCTTTCCTTTTTTTTTTTTTTTTTTTCCGGCCTGTCAGGAAAATTCCCGAAATTCACAATTTCATTAGAATGTCAGCATATCTTAATCCCAGGTCACACCACTTAGTGTCATCTTCCCAAAAGGCCTTAAAATATTTCTAAGTTGACATGGGGTGGGGGAGTGCTTATCAGTGGATAAGTGTTTTACACTGAATATGAAGAGATACTCAGAAAGGAAGAGATCCATCAACTGTCCCACCCTGAAGTGGCTTTTGGGACTGGAGCTGTGCCAGGGTCATCTCTGGATACTACTGAACACCTAGCATAGAGTTCTGTACTAGGAGGGACTTAAAATGTTTGAATTTGGGACTCCTGGGTGGCTCAGTCAGCAAAGCAATCCATTCTTGATTTCGGCTTAGGTCATGATCTTCCGGATCGTGAACCTGAGCCTCACGTGGGGCTCTGGGCTGACAGCACAGAGCCTGCTTGAGACTCCCTCTTTCTCTATCTCTGGCCCTCTCTTGGCCACTCTCTCTCTCTTTAGCTCTCTCTCAAAATAAATAAACATTAAAAAAATTAATTAGGGCACCTGGGTGGTTCAGTCAGTTAAGCGTCTGACTTCAGCTCAGGTCATGATCTCAAGGTTGGTGGGTTCTGGCCCCTCGTCGGGCTCTGTTCAGACAGCTCAGAGCCTGGGGCCTGCTTCAGATTCTGTGTCTCCTTCTCTCTCTGCCCCTCCCCTACTTGCACTCTGTCTCTCTCTGTCTCTCAACAATAAATAAATGTTAAAAAAAAATTAATAATTTAATTAATTAAATAAAATGTTTGGATTCACTTGATTTAAATAAATGCATGTAAAATACTGTTTCTTTGATGATTTATTAAGATTTTTCAAATATGGTCTTGAGACTTTTGAAAATTCTAGTACAGATTATAGAAGTGAATCTGTTTATGTGCATCTAGTGTAGAAGATAATTTTACCCTGGAACTGATTTATAGCTCTTTTTTGCCTCTTAAATGGTTATATTTTCTAGTCCTTTGGAAAGTCTAGATTCTGCTCTTTAGTTATTGTTTTAGAAATAAGACTATCCTGTTTCATGATTTTGTCAGAGAAAACAAGTAGGTCTTCTATATATGGACTCAGTAAAATGACCACTTTACACTAGAGGGAGGTAATGCAGACTTAGGAATTAAAAGACAAAGATTGAAATTACAGTTAGCAGAAATACAGCACATCTTATACAAAGTTGAATTTAGATTAATTTCAGTCCAAGAAATTACTATTGGAGAATCGTATGGACATACTAATTTTGCTCTAAATCAATCACTCATCCATGGACATAAAACTTTATTGCACTCTAGCCACATCTATAATCTACTCAAAATTACAATATATATAGTCCAGTTTACCGAAATGTTTTTCTCCAAATTAGTTGTGCTGATATATTAGAATCGGTTAGTTATTCATCTTTCTTCTAGACATAAATGAAATTTGTAAAATATTTTTTTAAACATCTGTGTAAAAAAGAGTTGGTTATCTACCTTATGGATGATTAACATAATCACCTTTTTAAAAAATGTTAATAGGTAGGATTAGTAAAACCATCTTAAATCTTCCCCCACATCCCCCAGGTATATGAAATTTGACGAAGTATCCCAGACTCTATAATCTGGACAATGCTGCCTGTCAAGGATGTGGCTGGAATACCCAGTTAGAATCCATTAAATTGTACCTTTCAAGGCTCATTTATGTGCATTCACACCTTTCCCTCCCTAGCTTGTAACCAAGTAGAATTCCCCCTCTCCCTGTTCTTTCTTTACCCCAAATTTAGCTATACCAAACTACTTCCAGTCCACAGACATGCTAACCTCTTTCCCAACAGTGAACATTCACATGGTTTCCTATTTACTTAGAATGCTCTCTATACTTTCTTCACAGTTGAGTCCCATGGGTATTTCAAGGGCATTGGGCATAAACCCCTTGAAGAACCCTTCCCTGACTTACCTAGTGTGGATTATTGGTGTCTTTCTTATCCCAATGCTCAACACTTAATACCCTGCATTGTGAAGATTTATTTTCTTGTCTCCTTAAGAGCAGGGACTATGTCATTTATCTTGCCTTCCATGGAACATAGTGATTAATCAGTAAATGTTTACTGAATGTCTCTCTGAATAAATGGATACCTTTTTATTTTAAGGCTGCCCTTGACATCCATTTTATCCAGAATTGATATTATCAACATGAATGGTATAAACAGTGAGGGTTACTCCCACCTTTTCACAGGCAGGGCAGTCACTGGGAACATGGACAAATGATTATGGGTTCCTGTCCATTGTTCATTTAATGTTAGCCACTTTCTTCATGTGATCATGACAATGCTTATTTCACAAACAAGTACTGAGTCTCTGTGATTAGCCTGGCACTGAGAAAACAAATATAAAGACGTCTTTGTTCTGATGGAGTTTAGAGCTGAGTTGAGATGAGCATGAAAACAATCTGTGTTCCAATGGAAGTATGTTCATGAGAATGTGTAATGGAAGAACAGAAGAGGGAGTATTATTTTCTACCTTAGAGAGATCAGGAGAAACTTTACCCAGAAGGTAACATTCAAGCTGGGTTCTCCAAGCAGAGAGAAGTGCTATTTCCAAATAAAGACAGCAGTATGTGCAAAGGCATGAAAGAGTGAAATTGCTATAGTGCTCATGGCTTGATTAAGATTCAACCAATTTTTTTCCGCTCAGTCATATACCTTATAAAGTTGGAATAATAATTTCCTTCTTAAAACAGTGCTCTTCCATGTGGCTGTTATTAAAGAGTAAATTGGATTTAGTGACGCTTTGATATTGTAATATCATGGCTTGGAAATCTGCCTCCACTGCACTCAAAGGCAAGATCTCTTTGTGGTGAGGGTGTATTTCTCCCAAGGCGTGAGTGACAAGGCAGCATGGTAGGTAGCAGCGACTAGGTCTTGGGTCCTCCACACCCATCCCCACCAATTCCATGCCAAAACTTGAAATGGCATGAGGTCCATAGCAGGGATTTAGTAGATCTTTCTGACTGTACTATCAGTGAAATAGAACCGCTAAACAAAGTTGACTGCTTTTAGACATTAAGGAAGTGGCAAGAATAAAACAAGTTACGTTGACATGGTGAGAAATTAACTAAGATTGCAATTGCACAGTGGCTGCAATAAATAATTTTCAGAACCAGGCATGATATATCTGTGGATCATCAGTCCCCACCAAACACCCATAACATCATGGGTACTACATAAATTTTTGTTAAATGAACATATCAATGAGTGCTGCGGTAGAGAGATTATGAAGGTGAAATTAGTTCAAGATAAAGTTTTTACTTAATAAGTAACTCAGTTATAGCTTGAAAACAGTAGAGAAACAGAGAGAAGAAGTACAAAAGTGATTTAATGGCATCACAAAACTATTTTGTTATTTGTCCTGCAGTGATCAAATACCTCACAGGGATCATTGAACTCCTTTGGGTAAGAGAGAGTACCATATGTGAGCTTTCCCCCCACTGGAAAAAAGCGTGCCCAAGAGCACGTAATTAAGGGACTCCAATATGCCATCTGCATTTTCTTTCTAGGTTTCTGAGATAACCATGACAAATTTTATAGACAAAACCTGATTCCATGATCGCCTCCAGTTACGTGATAATCCTGAGCATCACCATGACAAAACATACTCATTTTGTTTCCCTTCTCCCTAAGTTTTTACTTTCCTTATTCTTAGGCCAGAGTTGCTTGGGCCAATCAGACTAATGCCATATAAATCAGGTAAGGCAGGAGCCGCCCTATTGTCTTGGATTTATAAATATGAAGATTTTCCTCTTGGTTTATAAATTGCACAGGTTGTGTTTGGGAAAGTGGCTGTCAGAGATTAAATTTGAAACATCACATTGTTTCTGGCTGTAGACCCATCAATTAATGTGGTGGCAGGTTGCATGCTGATAGGCTGCCAAAAATGGTCTATGCTGCTTTTGGTGGAAGAAGAACAATGAGAGGAGGTATTAGGTGATTGAGGACAAAATGTTCTTTCTGATTTGTTGGTCCTGAATTCTTCCACATGTTCCTTTTGGATAGAAAAACGCAGGGATGCAAATTTGTACAAAAGACAAATCTGGGTACTGGAGAGAGTACAAACGATATACTCATATTTCTAAATATTTTAGCTGGGAATTATTCAGTCATACCATATATAGCTATAAAAGTCATGGAATATCAGAAGGATATACTTGTTGTTGTTGTTGTTGTTGTTGTTGTTGTTGTTGTAAGGATCTGGCCATGTCATCTGAGAATTGGTTCATTCCTTCTGGCATTTCAGCTTTTTATGTTTGTGATTGCCCCTACCAAATATTTTCTGTCATGATCTTTTGCTGTCCACTTATTCAAATACTGTCCAATTACTCATACACTATGGATTTCTCATTGTCTGTCCTAAATCTCTGAAGCTCTCCCTCCTTATTCCAGTTTACGTTGATTAGTTTCTTCTTTTAGCAGCTATTATATTTCATGCTTATAATACATAGCATTTAATTTGTGGTATATTCTTAATTGGTATATGTGTTTTAAAGTCATGTTTTATAATTGAGAAACTGCATAATCCAAGTTTCATATCTTCCCTGTATCTAATAAGGTTGTGTTAACTTCTAGGCATTGGGTTTAATAAAATGAATCTTTAGAGATCAATAAGAACCGTATCTCATATTTGTAAAATTCCTTCTATATTTCAAAACATTTTCATATATATTGTTCCATTGATTCTGAAAGCAATCTTGTGATGTTTGCAAACCCGATAATTTAATTTCTGTCTATAAAATACACACAGAAGCTAATAGTCATCAGGTAGATTGACAAAAGTTCCAGGAGTTGTATTTGGCACAGCCTGGGCTAAATGATGGAACTTGTGGCACATGATATCCAGGAAGAAGTATATCTAGCCCCAATCTGTAGTGTGGCTTATTGGACTAATGTTAGAATGATGCCATTAAACTTGCTTTGGGGACATTTAAAAAGACATTTTGTGGGGGCACCTGGGTGGCTCAGTCAGTTAAGCGTCCGACTTCGGCTCAGGTTATGATCTCACGGTTCATGAGTTTGAGCCCCGCATCAGGCTCTGTGCTGACAGTTCAGAGCCTGGATCCTGCTTTGGATTCTGTGTCTCCCTCTCTCTCTGCCCTTCCCCTGCTCATGCTCTGTCTCTGTCTCAAAAATAAATAAAAACATTAAAAAAAATTTTTTAAGACATTTTGTAACAATGAAAAATGGGTGATAAAGTTTTATGTAGCTCTAAGAAGGAAATGCTTCTAGAAGTCCTTGCAAAATCCAGCCAACTAGGAGAAACTTAAAAGCTAATTTGAACATAGTCCCAATTTGCCACATTATTATTTTTCCCTCAGAAATTAAGGAACGAACTCTATGTAATTGCCAGGTCAAAATAGCACCAGATGTGTGTGACCTAAAATGGCAAATTGTGGCAGGGCTTTCCTACACGTAAGGAAATATGTCTTATTAAATCCATATTACCCAAGACGGATTAGACATACATGGCACATAGTAAAGCTTTTTTTAAAGAGGAGACAAATGGGAAACAGAACTTTGACATTTTAAAGAGATTAGCTAGAAAATAGCACTTAAAGCAGAAATCTATGTAAATGTTAATTGATTTTTTAAAAAATCATTTTAAGGGGCGCCTGGGTGACTCAGTCAGTTGAGCGTCTGACTCGGCTCAGGTCAGGATCTCACGGTTTGTGAGTTCAAGCCCCGCATTGGGCTCTGTGCTGATAGCTTAGAGCCTGGAGCCTGTTTCAGATTCTATGTCTCCCTCTCTCTGCCCCTTCCCCGCTCATGCTCTGTCTCTTTCTGTCTCTCAAAAATGAATAAACATTAAAAAAAATCATTGTAATATTTTAAGGTTATTTGAATTACAAATACATTATGTAAGTTTTCTGTATAAAATTCCACACAATTGTTGTCCATGGTGCTCACCAAAGCAAATGTGGACTAATTCTCCATCTCAATTTTTTTTTTACATTGAACATTATTTTTTGAGCAAAGAAGATGCCTTTTGTTTGATTATGCCACATCTTTAGGTTGAAGAGTACAGTTCCTCCTGGCAAAAGCTATCAATAGTAGCAAAATTTCCTAATGTAGATCTTATGGCTTCCATTTTCCATAATGTCATTCAAATGGAGGGGGTAATTAGCAATTAGATTAGTGGTAAAAATTTGGGTCCTGGAGAGATCACAAACAATATACTCAAATTTCTAAATATTTTAGCTAGAGTTATTCAGTCATACAAAATACAGCTAGGAAAGTCACAGAATATCAGTGAGTTCAAACTTTTCAAATGAGTAGACAGAGGTTAAGAATCTTAAGAACAAAAAGTTTGAACATTGTTGAGTCTTAGCTAATAAACTTGGACTCACTTTTAATCCAGCATTGCACGCACATGCCCAAAACATCATTGGTGATTAAATCATGTTTGTGAATAGTATATATTTTAGCCTCTTTAGATATTCACAGTTCTCATCAAATTTTATTACAGACTCTCATGTACCTTTCATTTCTCCCACTTGCAAATTTACATGAATTTACATGATCATTAAATAGATGTTGTTCTCCTTTCAATGGGCTAAAAGCTATAGGACAGAACAAAGATCATTTCTGTGTCTGCCCACCAGTGGATCTCCAGCACATAATATGTTAATATACTGGTGCATATCAATGAATAATGTGGTAGTTGTTGTCCATATCATAGGCTCTAAGAAGTTGTAAAGTAAAGAAAAAAATGTTTAATTATATTTAACTCAAAATTCCCAAATGGTTCTCAATAATTCTCAAAACTGTTTGATCAAACATGCACTTATTTTTAATTTAACACTTATCGGTAGCTTGCTTTAATCACAAATGAGCTTAACACTTTGAATTATATGGAGCACATAGGGAACATAAATTTATAATGCATTTTTAATGATTTTTTTCTTTCCTTATCCTAAGTCACACACACCCTTACACAAAAGCAAGTAAATTTTAAATATAGAATGGAACCCCTTTTTAAAAAAAATTTTTTTAATGTTTATTTATTTTTGAGAGAGAGAGAAACAGAGTGTGAACTGGCAAGGGGGAGAGAGAGAGAGATACAGAATCCAAAGGAGGCTCAAAGCTCTGAGCTGTCAGCACAGAGCCTGATGTGGGACTCGAATTCACAAACCGCGAGATCATGACCTGAGCCCAAGTCAAGACGCTTAACCGACTGAGCCACGTAGGCACCCTGAGAGAGCCTTTATAACAGAGTCTGGGGAAGTCATTAATACCCAGATTCTTGGTTAGTTTGGGATTAAAAATCTTTGTATACATTAGGTGTAGTCACATAATTGATAAATGCTAACTCCTATATTGTAAAATATCAGCTAATGTTATTTTGAGATTCAACTGGAATGTAAGTTTTATATATTGAAGCATGTTCACTTAGCCTGGGTTACCTAGAGAGTAGGCTTAGGTGCTGTTACTTTGACAGTACAAATCCAGAGAACAGAAGTAAGATACAAAGGTGGCGAAGCAGGAAGAAGCAAGAACCAGTATGGGAATGTTCAGACAAGCTGGTCAGATGACCTGATCCAAGAGACCTCATCTCCAAAGAGCCATATAAACTGTATCTCGGGACCTTCCCTGTGGGATGGGAAGGAAGGCAGTTGAATCATTTCCCATTGACCCATTCCCCACTTCTGAGTTGTGCATGCTTGGGGACCAAGCATGGTTCTTTGGGGCTCTTCCACCTGCAGCAATAGGGAAACACAGGGGAAGTAAAAAGAGAGAGAGGACATTAGGGTATGTCACATGGTGCGGTCGGCAGATTGTGCCTATGTGAGGTTGGCTGGAGTCCACTCAGAGCTGGGCCCTGCAGTGGTGTCCAGAGCAGTTGATAATTGTGTCTGAGAGAATCAGAAAGGTATATAGCAGTTATCTGATGCAATTATAGATAACGGTACGGTCAGAAGTTAAGATGTGGTGTTTCTTTATTGCAAGACCTTTTGGTGCAGACACTTTCAGGAGGGACGCTTGAAATGTGCTGTGAAAATGTAAAACCTTTAACGAAAACTGCCAGGTTGTATAGCAATATATATTCTTGATTTCCTTCCCTATTCCTGAGTCTATACTACCATATGACTGGGGAGTGGTGAGATGCTGAAGAATACAGTGTGAGAAGGAGGAGGATTGGGAATGGCTTAGAAAATGAGGGAAAACTTAAGGAAGAAGGGAGCTCATGGAGAAGAGAGGAAGGTATGATATTCAGAGAGGAAATGAGGGTAAAGGATTGGATTGGAGTTAGAGACTATTATAGGCATTACTTGCCTTGTTTTCTAAGTGTTTTGAAGGCAGTCAAAATTTCCCTGCCATTAACCATGTGGTAATTTTAATAGCTGAGGGATACTCTGTCTAACCAACTGTATGTCCTTGGACAAGTCTTTTTACCTTAAGTGGTCATTACCTAATCTGGAATCTGAGGAATTTGCATTTTACCAGATAATTTCCAGGGTACTGTTCAACTGTAGAATAACATAGTTAGAGCTAACATTGAGAGTTTTTATTCAAGTGCACACTCATTTAGTGATGCTTGTGGTTTAAATTCATTTAGTGACATTTATGGAACAGGTAGCATTTGGGGCACAGCTGTGCTGTCCCTCTAACTATTCCTTAAACCTGGACCTGAAGCATTAATGGTCCCCAGAAGTTGTGGAATATAACTCCCCTGCAGTCTGAGAAGCTTGGCCCCAGGGACCTCCACAGCTTGTTATCTGTAGACTTGTATTTCAATTTTTGTTTTGCTCTAGAAGCCCATGGGAAATGGCCTTTGACTCCAATCCCTAAAGCTTACTTTAACAAAATCCACCTCAGACAAAGGTTTTTATCTTTTTACCCTCTTTATTGTGGTTTGAAAGAAGAAAAATCAGAACAGAAAGTGAGAACTTAGAAAAGGTTTATCAAATGGACCCTTCCTTGTGTTTTTGGTTTTGTTTTTTTTTTCCTCTTTGGAGAATTTAGACATAGATGTAATGATGTATATTGAATGCTGTGTGTTTGACACATTCATGCTAAATTCCACACAGAGTGAAACTATATAGAACCTTCCAGCAGTTATTTTAGTTAGAATGACCTTTTCACATTAGAATTAGTGCATATTTACCTATAACCTAGATTACTTGAATAAGAAACCTAAGCGGAACCAAATGAAGTTATAGCAACATCAAATCATATACCAATGTAGCAACTGTTAAAAAGTTAGTAAGAAAACTACAAAGTAACGTGCCTATAAAATAGAGGTAATCAGAGGTAATCTACTTAATATTTGAGAGAATCTGTCTTGGAGTCCCCTAACGTGTGGCATGGTTAAAACTGGTGTGCACAAAAAAAAAAAAAAAGGAAAAGAAAAGAAAAAAAAAAGATACTCTCAAAGCAGTAGATGCCTTAAAGCCAGTTAAATGATAGATACAACAGATATGAAGCCCCAGCTGCATATACCAGTATGAAAGGAACTTTGATTTCATGTATGGGAGTATTAATAGCACCTTGATTTTTCTTGAAATCTTTCCTGATCAATGGCCCACAATTGCATGGCAGCTGGCTGGAGGTCAGGGTGCAGTCTGTGACCAGAGAATAGTTTTTCTTTGATGTGGGAATCAGACTTGCAACCTTGGCTACATTAGCATTCTTCTCTGATAAAAGTAACTGGTTGAGCTACAGCCCACTAGGAAATTCCTGAGAGATGTCCTGATCCTTTATTATTACAAACTGAAAACGTGTCCTTCAGGGGTCTCCCTCCACTCCTAAATAGAGTTCTTAAATGATTTCTGTGTCTGTTCCAAATGAGCAAACCTGGCCACAGTATTTATTTGGCAGTATACTGTGGAAGTTGAACTGCAAGTTTTTCAAGTGTGGAAAAAGTACATAATCCAATATTTTAGACCACAGCCTTGAAAACAGCTGGGAATCTGGTGCAGTTGCACTAAAAATCACCTTACTTTAATTCTTACTTTAAAAAAAAGAAAAAAGAAACAAAACAAAAACAGATACCCTATTTCCCTTGGAAGCTTGTTCTCCATAATGCTTGATTTCATCCATGGCTCATATGACTCCCTATACATTGTATATGGCCCCAAATACATATTCTGAGACTTCTAAGTAAAGGCTTGTATTGAGGAAGCAACGTTCTCAAAGCTATGCCATTTTGTGCCCTCACTCTTGAGAAGTTGTGTGTGAAAGAACTTTTAAAAGTGCGCAAGTGCCATGTGAACATATGGGAACATTATCATTACAAAGTGTTCATATTTTTAACTGAGAGAAGGTTTGAAATCTCCACCTAAGAATTTTGGAAAATGGACACAATGTACAGCCTAAAAATGTTGTGTGTATTGTTGTATCTATCTGCCGTTAAGGTGGTGGTTCTTGAAATTTCTTAGGGGAACAGCTATAGGATCTCTTGGGGATTTTTATTAAAATATGGGCTCTACAGTTTAGACCATCCACATGAGAATCTCTCCAGCTTGAATATCTGTATTTTTTGTGACCCCATGGTTCCCTGTGGAAACTAAAGCCAGAGTATCACTGCTCTGAGGGGAAATGCTGCTCAAGTATTAGACAAATCCCAGGACATTCCTCTGGGCAGGATGATGGAGTTTTGGGTAGCGTTACAAGCTACTAGAGGTAAATGGTTTTTAAAAATGTTTTCCTCTTATGAGAGTAGCAAGAAGGCTCAGGCTACCATCTCTGAGGCCATCTTGGCCATCCCTCCAAGTCCCTTGTGATTCCTCCCAGGCATGCGGGGACAATAGATAGAGAACCTGGGGTTTGCAGTGAAAACCTTAGCTGGTAATGCCATTCATGTCTCTTTGCCCTATACTAAGGTGTCAGCATTTCTCTCTGGGACGAGAAGAAATAATGATAGAAGTGAATGGCAGAATTGGATGCCGTCACAATCTAGTCTCAAAGGACTCCCATATTAGAAAGGATTATTAGCGTTTAGGGAAGTGGTTCTTACACATCAGTATCACCTGCAGGGGTTATTACAACACACATTGCTGGCCTCCACCCCCACAGCTTCCCATTCAGTAGGCCCAGGAAGGGCCCACAAATGTGTATTTCTAACAAGCTTTCCAGTGATACTGCTGGTCCATAGACTATGCAGTTAGAACGGCTGGTTTACTGTAAGGCTCTGAATGCCAGCCCAGCTAAACTGATATTCCAGGCAAAATGCAAGAAATGCAAAGTTCCTCGCTAACCAGGTGACGTTCACCACAAAACAAGCACACCTGTATTGTGCAAGTTTATTTTTTTGTTGTTGTTCTGTCTTGTTTTTGGAATACTAGTGTCAAGCATTAGAAGTTACTACCTGGTTGGTTGCCCTAGATTCTGTCATTATTTACCTCGCTCTTGGCTGTGATACCATCTTAGGTCAGAAGCAACCATGCCAAATTCACCTCAGGGGACTCCTGTAGATTTTCTTCGGCCAATCTGAATCACTCCAACCATGTGCTCTCAATTTATTCATTATATAAATCATGGTCTTCAGAAGGTTGAATATAGGAGAGTTCAAGTGAAACCAAAACAAAAGATGAACCTCACATGCGCACACATCCACAAAACAGCCAGGCTCTTCCATCGGTTTATTTCCTGACCAGGGCCCTCAGAGACCATAAGCTAAATCTTTTATTGTATTTGTGGCTTTCAGAAAACTAGAGTGTGGCAGAGTTAAATACTAAACAAATAAAGAGGGATAAGACCCTTATTACACTGAGTATGAGTCATCAACCTGGGTGGAAATGGAAGCAGGACTCAGTGGAATTACCTCGTACTCAAAGATTTAGTAGGAAATCAAAAGCTCCATGGCTGGAGCACGTTGGCTCCAAGAACCATGTTTGCTCAGAAGCAGAGGAACTATCCCAGTGAAGGGTGAAAAGCCTTCTGAATTTGTCATATGAACTGACAACTAGTGTTGGGCCTTTGAAAGAAAAATCTTAGAAACTCAGCAAGGAATGAAATCAGCTTAAAAATCCAGTTTTTGATCTTTTAGCTAGAGTAGGAACGCTGGGGGAAAGGAAGAAAGGGAGCCTAAAGAGTAAGCAACAGTTTTAACCCTTCACACAGTAGAAAATGAAGCAACCTCCGAAGCAGGCCAAATTTAAAAACTCCTCCGGACAAAAGAAGGTGGGACATACTGGAGAAAAGAGTAAGGGCACGTCAGACAACATAGTTTCTTCTTCCATGGAACTCTCCAGGTCGTCCCAAGGTGACTTTCTCCTGGCCCAGAGATGTCTGAGAGTGTTTTTCCTCTTCCTCAGGCATAATGATGAGGCTGTGGCCATCCTCCTCCTCTTGCTCTTCTCTATGGCCAGTGATCCCTGGCCTTCCTCTTTTTATATCAAAATCATCAGACCGTAGGACTTTGGAATGGAAGTATGTAAGCCAATCCTGTTTTGGGGTTCTGGGTCATTTGCAGTGACCACACATGGGCAAAAGTCCTTATCTGTCCCCCTGCCCCCATATGGTTCAGACCAGTACACTGGCATTTCACATTGCAGTTCAGAGTTTGGGAGCCATTTCTCAACTAGTATTAGTTCCTTTGCTTTGTCTTATTTTCTAATTACATATTTTATTCAGAGGCCTTGCACGTTGCATTTTAACATCCTAAATTTGCTTAGATTCTATGAGGTTGGAACACACTGGCACCCTAAGAATTAACATAAAAATTGTTATTTGCTCCGTTCAGTTTCATTCTTAATATGATTTCATCACTTATCTGCTAGAGCCTAGTGAGTGCTGTTAGGAAAATAATAGCGTTTTTTTTTTTCTTTAGGAAAAATGTCAGGTCATTTCCTCTCATCTACTAGAACTCAAATATAAATCTCCCAATACCTCAACACATGCAGATAAAGGATTCTCAGTTAAACTGGAATTTCATAAAAATGACCATTTTTTAGTATTTGCACCATTCCATATGTGGGATATACTTATATTAAAAGATTATTCATTGTTTGTCAGAAACTCACATTTACCCAGGCACCCTGTTACCTGGCCACTGTGATATTAGGGCTCCATAACCGACATCTGTGATCCTCAACTCTGACTACTCGTTATATTCACCTGAGACACTTTTATTTTTTTTTATTTTTTATTTAAAAAAAATTTAATGTTTATTTATTTTTGAGACAGAGAGACAGAGCATGAACAGGGGAGGGTCAAAGAGAGAGGGAGACACAGAATCCGAAGCAGGCTCCAGGCTCTGAGCTGTCACCGCAGAGCCCGACGCAGGACTTGAGCTCACGGACGGCGAGATCATGACCTGAGTCGAAGTCGGACGCTTAACCGACTGAGCCACCCAGGCGCCCCCACCTGAGACACTTTTAAATAAAACTCATGCCCAGAGCCCAACCCAAATTAAACCAGAAAGGGCATTTATTTCCAAGCTCTCAGATAGGACCATTGTGCAGTCAGAGTAGGTAATTAGTTGTCTATACACTTTACACATTTTCACCCATCACATTCTCTTATGCCTTCCAAGTATGTGTTCTGGTTATCCATCATTTTACATGTCTTCCACGCTTCCTGCATCTTTGGTAACTTTTTGACTCCTTGAACACTTAGAGCCTGGATTGTTCGTTGGTTGAGGTAAAGACCGTAAACCTAATTCTTAAAGCAAGAGTGTGTGTGTATGTGCGCGCGTGTGTGAGTGTGCTGCATGTGGATGGGCTGAGTAGAACCTAGGGCAGGGACCACGCCCATGTGCTGTTCAATATACAGAATTCCAGTGCGGGATCTTTGAGCAACACCGTAGCATACTTTGAACTGTGCTAACCGCATAGGCAGTTCATTGCCCACATTCATGTGAGAAAGTGTGTATGAATGTCTAAATATTGAGTGGGGAAGGATTAGGAAAAACTCCATTATTTAAGATAGAGCTCAGAGTTCTATTTGAAACTATAATAATATACTTACTGCAGCTGGGGTCTCTTTCAATTGTTAATTATCCTATCCAATAATAAAACATCATTTCTTTGAACTTTACACATATTTCATGGGAATTGTTCGGTTTAGTCCATATTTTCATATGACAGTTATCAACGCATAAGGATAGAAAAAGGTTATCTTTTACAACAGGACTGTAGATAGGAGCCTCGCTTAAGTGAATGTGCTAATAATTCTTTTCTAATTATGGCCATTAGCTGCTGATAATCTTTAAAAATCCATAATAGAGTTCTCACTGTATTTCTCTAGCTAACCAACCGCCCTCACACTTGTATGAGAAAACTCCAGAATCAAGAATTAATGGTGCTTACGTTGGAACTCTGCCTCTCTGCATAAAGGAGAAGAATTTTCCTTAGTTGTTAATGCTTTTGGTACTCCAAGCCAGGGCAGGCCCTGGAATGAGAGTATGAGTTCCAAAAAAGAAGGGATTTAATAGATTTGGAATGTTAGGCCCAATCAAGGCCTGATAAGACAAAATCTTACCCTCAACTGTGTTGTGTGAAAAGACATTTGTGTATCACAGAAACTTGTTTTGGTACTGAGTTTCTTCATATTTAGTTTATTTAAGTGAATTCTAAAATTTTATAACATCAATGTCTCTTTTTTGTTGTTAGATTGTATCCTAAATAGACTTATTAGACACGAACAACTTCAAATATCTTACTTTTTATCTCAGATAAAACCTTACTTTTTACCTGTAGTTTATAGACAATTTGTTCTATTTAATTTTTAAAATCTTAGTATGATAGTGTTTTATGATACACATAAACTAAAAAAAATGAACATACAATATTTCTTAATCAGACATAAGAAGAAGGATGGAGTATTTTCAGACATAAAAACTTCATCCCTCTAAATTATGACACCTGTACTTTAAGCTTCTCTGAAAAGAGGACGGTCTTCTGGGGAAGATAGTTCATAGGAGGGAAACAGAATCTATCAGAAAAGCTGTTCACAATAAAACATTTTGACAGCTCGAGTAATTAAACGGGTTTCCCAGGTGCAAAGCAGTATCTTAAATGCCCCTCTGGCTATAATAGTACACAGATTTATCCTTCAGAAAAAAAATAGTATACTATGAAAACAAGTTAACGAAAGGGAAGGAAAACCTACTAAAATAATTTTCTAAAGATGCTAGCGACTTAGTTATTAAGACACATGTAAATAGAATGAACAGGTATTTTGCTTACCTTGACACTGAAAAATGTAGTGTTTCGTTCCTTTTGAAGCAGTTGGAGGGGAAAAAGAGGTGTTGATTTAAGCCATAGATTTCTTGCTAAGTACGCACGCGCTCGCCTACACAAAGTCATGAATTAGTAAGTGGCACAGAAAATGTTTGGACTTCCCCATTCTCTAGCTTCTGATTATGCATATTTAAAAAAAACAATATGCAAAACCATTCGCTTCTTCTTCATAACTGAATTTAGCATACTGACCATGGCACCTACGCGAAAGGAAAGGAATTACAAAAGGAAAAATGGTCAAATTCAACTACACATAGACAATTGAATTGACCGGTTACAATTCTATTGCTTTTAGCCAAAGGCTGTTGTACAGCTCCTCTAGTAAAGGATTTGTTGCTAGTTGTGCAATAGATTCAATAACTGTCTAATGAATGAAGGAACACAGCAAAAGGATGTTAGGGATTCCCAAGGAGCTGCAGTTTTCTTTATATTCTCATGTTTCTCTCTTTCATTAATGAGGGATTTGTGGAAATAATCCCTTTATTTAGACATGTCATGTTTGAGAGATATGCTTTTGTATTTTTAAAACATATTGTGCCTGGCAAGAGTATTCCTTCAACAAATATGTATTAAATGCCTGTAATGTATGCATTTAGATAATGTGCGTGGTAATCTCCTTGACAGTTGCGTCTTCTATGCGGGTGTACACACACCTAGAAAGAGCACGAGAGAGAGGAGTTTGGCCTTTCTAAATTTTATTTCTCAGTTAACCATAAAAAACATCTATAGAGCATATTGAGCATACATAGGAAACTGAGCAGAGTCATAAGCAGATTTAAAACATTTTTTTATAGGGGCCTGTCGGTGGCTCAGTTGGTTAAGCACCTGACTTCAGCTCAGGTCATGGTCTTGCCATTCGTGAGTTCAAGCCCTGTGTGGGGCTCTGTGCTGACAGCCTGGAGCCTGCTTTGGATTCTGTGTCTCCCTCGCTCTCTGCCCCTCCCCTGCTTGTGCTCTGTCTCAAACATAAATAAACATTTAAAAAATGTTTAAACATTATTTTATAGCATTTTCTGAAGGATTAGATGAAACAGGTTTTTAAGGTGAGAACCCTTAGATGATGCTTAGATCAAGCAAGTTGTCCAACGTTACTCAGTGCAGGCGCTGGGATCTGTAACAAGATGTTCTGACCCCGGAGATCAGGGTCTGCATCCCGGTGAGGTATTGCTGCATGAGACGGCTTATTTAATGATAATGATGGCACAGCAAATGTAGATCAGCCTGTACCCTAATTATGATAGGTGGATAGAAGAAAAACTAGGGAGTCATAAAAGAAGTAAAGGAAGTTTGTGCGCACAATAAAACGCTGAGATGATTACACTGATACTTGATTTTGCATAGCACCGTAACAACTGCTACAAAAATCAAACTGCTAGTGGAGAGAGGACAGGATTTTGAAATAGCAGATAACTGACCTGAGTCTTAAAGTGCAAATATGTGTTTGTCAGAGGACAGTGGCAGTTTCTGCGTTCCAGTCAGAGCAAATTGTATGCCACTGGAAATCACCTGGGTTGCTCTGACAACCCATGTCTGACGTAAATGAGAGAAAAGAAAATCATGAAGGTACTTCAATGGTATGTTAAGAATTCTGCACTCTGTTTGAGTCAAGCGGTAAACAAGATGATGGATGCAAAGGATGTGAGCCATCAGAGCCTGATAAGTAGAGCTGTTGTTATCACTGATGTAGTTACTGTGGTTAATTCTATATTTCCAACAAGGAGTCAAAACAGAAATAGATGTATGTATTTTTAAAAGTTGATTTCAAAAGTCAGGGGACGCCTGGGTAGCTCAGTCAAACATCCAACTCTTGATCTCTGCTTAGGTCTTGATCTCAGGGTCTTGAAGTCGAGCCCCGTGTTGGGCACAAGCCTGGACATGAAGCCCACATACATACAAAAGTTCAGTCAGCAAATACATACTGAGCACCTGCTATGCACCATGCATTGTTGTAAAGCACTTTATGTGAATTGGCTATTTCAGTCCCCTCAAGAATCTTGATGAGCAGGATACTATTATCATTTTCATTTTACAGATGAGAACATGAGGCACAGAAGGCACACATCTAAAAAAGTGATAGAGCCTGGCTGGCTCAGTCAATAGAGCATCCAACTCTTGATTTCGAGGTAATGAGTTCAAGTCTCATGTTGAGCATAGAGCTTACTTTACAAACTAAAATGAAAAGCTAAAAAAAGTAAAAATTAAACATATTAAAACTGATAGAACCAGTATTTGGTGTCAGGCAGCCACTCCAGCCCTTCAAGTTTAACAACTACCAGCTCCTTCCTCTCAAGCATCTCTCTTTTGGGGGCATCAAAATACTTAGTGACATAGCGAAGAGAGCTTAAGTGGCAGATTTCACTACCAGAATGTGTCTTCTACTTTGAAAGAATGCCCCAAGGCTTAGACTGCTCACAAAGTTCGTATGTCTGCATTTTCTACTGTATTTTGGGTATTTTCCCTTGACCTCTATGCCTTGCTCTTGTGAAATAAATGTTTTAGCCAAAGAAGTAAGAAGTATTCCGTAAGAGGACATTTTACTGTTAGTGCCTGGTTTTTGTCTTCTAAGGTATATACTTAAATAAAACCCAAGTGATAAGGGATATGGGCTTAATTCTTAAATTATATTTACTTTTTACTGATAAGTTAAAACAACTATTGGGTTATCAGAACATTCCCGGTAAACAATTCCAACCCTGACCTTATGGTAAAGTTTGTAGACCCTCTGGACAATTGAGCCCCACATATCCATCCTCACATTTCCTCTAGATCCTTTTGGCTGCTTATTTGATTGCCCAGCTGACCCAAAGTTCAGCATTTTAAATCTCTTTAGTCTCTTTTTACCAAAGGGCATTGAGAGGGACTGCTTTAATTTATTCCTCTTCTTGCTGCCATCCCCATAATATGCTCTCCTAGCTGCACGTGGTCATTTTATCTTCTCATTGCAAGTCAAGGAGGCTGCAAAGCCATTTAGCTTATCAGGAGCAGGTGGTACCAGGTGTTAGAATACATGACTCCATTACTTTGGAAGAAGATACAAATCACCCAGGAAGGGTTCTTGGGTCTGCAGAGCAGCTGGGCCTGTAAGGGATAGAGGTCTTAATAACAGAGCAATTTTTGTTTTCAGAATGAATAATCTTTCTCACATACATGGGTTTCTTATGGCATCTGTTAATGTTTATCTTACTAAAAGAAACAGAGACTGGGATTCTATCACTTGCTAGGTGTTAAGCATACGATTTAACAAAAAGGGTCTTTGAGTCAAGTTTGATATTCCTTGACTTAGTTAATGTCAGTTGCAGACATCATTAAGCTCACTATCTAAAGTACACACTTCTCTTTCTGATACATTTCAAGGAAGGGCAGTGGTTCCTAATTGTATGAAACAGGAGGACACATCGGCCCCTCGTGAGCAGGTCTGGTATATAGATGGCACCAAATGAATTGGCAATAATAGTTACTAATTAAGTACTCGCTATGAGTTAGGTAATGTACACAAATGTGTTTTCTATAAACTTTTTATGTACACTTTATATCCCTGTTTACAAATGAGTAAATCAGGGGACGCCCAGGGGGCTCAGTTGGTTAAGTGTCCAACTTCAGCTCAGGTCATGATCTCACGGTCTGTGGGTTTGAGCCCTGTGCTGACAGCTCAGAGCCTGGAGCCTACTTTGGATTCTGTGTCTCCTTCTCTCTCTGCCCCACCCCCGCTTGCACTCTTTCTCCAAAATAAATAAACATTAAAAAAAATTTTTAAGTAAATAAATAAACAAATGAGTAAATCAAGTTTCAGAGAAATTAAGTAACTGACAATCAATTAAGTGTAAGCCAGGTCATTCTGATTCCGTGATCTTGGTTGCATACTGGCTGCATGATACAGTAGAAATTCCTCTAAAATATGCAATAAGACATAGCATTCAGGGATCACCCTGTTCAGATGGAATGGAAGCTTTTGTTTTCTTTAATGGAAGAGTTCTAGACCCTTAAATCCCCTTTAGGATAAGTTTGCATTCCTTCTCATGGCACAGAAAACGCCCACTCATTAACACTCAACATGATAACTATTGATCTCTTGCTGGCAAAGTGAAATTGAAAATAAAGAAAAAAAAACATGGATGGAGAGGAGATGATTTTTATACGAGTCTGTACAAGGCACTATGCTAGATGCAGGGACAGAAGAGGGCATTAGGGACACATTACTCTTCTCTGACTGCATTTAGCATTAAAGGAGACAAGTGACATGTTAATTATCTGTAAAAGCATGGCTAGAGATAAGCAATATAACAGAGGTACAAATGAAGCTATATAGGAGTTATGAAGACAGAGAAAACACTTGATTCTGCTGCATGGGATCCGGGAAGACTTGCAAAGGAATACTATTTGAATTCAGCCTTGAAAGATAAAAAGGAATTTGACAGGATAGAGAAGGTGAAAAGAAAGATCAGATCTTACACACTGAAAACCTATTTAGGCACTAGAGATACAATGATGAATAAAGGCATGGTCTTGTCTTGATGGGAGATATTTAGATAAGTTATCTCTCTCAATCTAGGGGGAATATAGATATTTAGATGGTCTGGTATGTGTGGGGATGTTACAATGGAACTTTAAGATAATTTCCTTGAAGGCCTAAAGGCCAAGACCAAGTACTTGTACATTTTAAAGTGAGGTGCTGGACCACCTATATAGGATATGGTAAAAGAGTCTATATAATCAGGTCCGTAGTATTAAAGAGCAACAACCTCCAGGTGGGAGAAAGGGAGAGGAGGAGAAACAGACAGATAACAAAAGGGACAGAGACAGAGAGAGAAGAGGAGTGGAGAGAGGGAAGGAATATAGGTCTAGGAGGAGAGAGCAGTATTAAAGTATCAAGAGGGAGCATTTCTTTGGAGACAATTTGCATATCATTTTAGATCTCCATTCCTTTTTTTTTTTTTTTTTAACGTTTATTCATTTTTGAGAGAGAGACCGAGCATGAGCGGGGAAGGGGCAGAGAGAGGGAGACACAGAATCTGAAGCAGCCTCCAGGCTCTGAGCTTTCAGCACATAGCCCGACGTGGGGCTTGAACTCACGAACTGTGAGATCATGACCTGAGCCGAAGTCAGACGCTCAACCAACTGAGCCACCCAGGTGCCCCTTTAGATCTCCCATTCTTACCAATCAGTCAAATATCTCCTAGAGCTTAAGGGACTGGACTCTGACTCTTGGTAAGAGTCTAAGGAGAAGTGATTGAAGCTCAAATTGCCCCTGCCTGACAGCCAGGTCATCCTATGAGGGGGAGCTCATTGCAGCCATTAAAAAAAACAAACACAAACAAACAAACAAACAAACAAACAACTGTGCAGTGGAAAGCAGTATGGAGAGAAGAAAGCCCAGCAGAGAGATGGTTGTGCCTCAGGGAGGAGCGCCATGAGTCAGAGGGGGGAGGTATGCCTCTCTCATGCTATTGCCCCTGGAAGTTCCCAACAGGATGTCACCTGGAAACCTCCAAAGGGGCACCCTTGTGAAATAAAAACAAAACACACAGCAATGTTGTGCCTACCAAAATGTGCCACACTGTCCATTTTTCACTTAGTCTCTTTCTTCCTGAGCTTGACCCTAGAGTGAGTGGTCAGGACAGTGGGGTAGTGACAAGGAGACTATCAAGAAACCACAGTTAATGACATGCTGTCCCAGGGTCAACTTCCAGACCTTAAACCTTGCATCCCTGCGGGTGGGGAGTGAGGGGAGAAGCTTTCTTTTAAACAAAGTTTGGAGTTCTGAATATTGGTACGGATTGGGCATTTTAATCCCGAAATGAGGCACTTTTCATGAAACAGCTTGTCAGGAATAGAAATAGTTCAGGGAGCTTTAACCAAAAAGAAAAAAAATAAAAATAAAGTATCCGGAGTCATGTTTATAAACCCTGGACACACATGAAATAACCTTAGCGGCTTCGACAAAATCCCAATCCCCTCCAGTGAAGGAACAGCAGTTTTTCCAGTAAGTTTCTCCCTAAATATTATTCCCATTAACCGAATCTGATCCATAACGCGGAGGAGCAAGTTCAAGAGTTCCCTTCTGACGGAGAGCGGCTGTGCAGGTCTCGCGGAGGTGTCACGTGGCAGTGCGCGCAGCGGGCAGGCTTCAGTCCAACCAGCGTTTAGTGCACATTCGAATCATCTAGGGGTCTAGACTCCCGTTCAGTGGGTCTGGGGTGGGCCCCGAGAATCTGCATTTTCTAAAAAGCTTCCAGGTGAAGCCAAAGCTGAAGTGTTTAGAACTCCGATTTGGGGTACCGGACGGTTGGAGCTGGGTCAGACCGGCTCTGTCATTATTAGATGTGTGTCCTTGGGCAAGGTACTTAACCTCTCTCTGCCTTAGTTTCCTATTCTGTACAGTGTGGTTATGGTAATAGTATTGCATCATAGGGGTGTTGTAAAGATTAAATTCGTCACTAAATACAAAGCAACTCAAGGGAGAAACACTGTGCATTTGCTATTTCTTTAATGGCTAAACCCAGTGCTTCCCCTAAGAAGCTTACTTATGTTTTTGCTTTATTTTTATGTGTTTGGTGAAACACTTAATGTATCCATACAGGTCAAGATTCAAAATACCCTAAAATGAGGTCCTCTTGCCTTTCTTTTCTTCCATCTCCCAGTTCTCCTAACAATTAATAAACATTACCAGTTTAAAATGATTTTTTTAATGGGCTCAGCTAATGGCTCTTCTGACTTTTTCCCTCATTTGCCAGGATCCTTATTGTGTGGATTTCAAAAAACCTCACAACTATAAGAGCCTAACCTCCCCATCTGCTAACTTTATCCCATTTACAAATAATAATACTAAGGTGATTCTGGTCTCTTTGTTTTATCTGAGAAAAATCTAGGTACAACAGGGCAGCAACTAAAGCTAAGGGTTCCATCTCTTCAAAAGAGAATTAAGGCTGTTAAAGTCATTGTAGGACAATTTAGTTGATGTGCAGGAATGAGACCATGATGTTGATCCCAAATTTTTATAGAGTTCTTCCTGGCCCTGAACCCAAAAACCCCGCCCCAACCTGTCTGTTCTTACTTTCTACCCATCAACATGGCATTCCTTTTGCTCATGGAGCTCCTTTGGCCATAGTCCAACCTCACTTTTCCTAGGAATGATCCATAAATATTTTTATTCCACTGATTTCTTAGTGACTCCTCTCCCAGGCAGGAGTCTTGATCCCGGAAGGTACCAGACTCCTTGCTCCTAGGAAGTGGCAAGACATCCCTTACTTGGTGATGGCAAAAATGGTTGGGAGACTAGGAGAAGCTACTCAACCAGAAACAGGGCTTTTCAGGAATGCTGAATCCCCCCTCCCCACGGCCCCCCACCCACCCACACACACACACACACAGTTCTTTGACTGTACTCTTATTTCTGTATGACTGAGATGCTTTCTCTAGAATATGGCAGGTTGGGATCATCAAACTAAAAATTCAGTAGGCTGGGTCAATGGGCTTTTTAATGTCTGAAAGAGACCTGTATTCTGAAAATTCATTTCCTTGTGTTCAACGTGACAGACTTCTGTTGTTGTTGTAGCCCTAACAAGACATTTTTGCTAAGAAAAGGGTGAATGGGCCGCACCTTTCTCTGTCAGCCTTCAGAGAACCTGCTTCAAATTCCTCAGCTCATATAACAGGAATCTTGTTTTCTCTAGTTGGGGTGCAGGCGTCCACTAAATTGGCTATGATTTGCCTTAACCTGTCCATAACCTGCTGTCAAAGTGCATGCTACCTGTTTGAATGCCTGGTCACATTTTGAAGATCTTTTAACCTTTATTTGTTCTGTCAAGTTAATTATTTCTGGGGAGCTAAATGCCAAGACTGGCAGCAGTTCTAGCAGGACATGACCTGGAGCCAGTGAGAAGTAAAAGAACTGCTTTCCTCCAGGGATGAAATGTAGTGCAAGGATTGAATCTGGAGGAAACTTTCTACATATTTCTAACACGGAAGTCAACACCACTGATTGAATAATAGTTTGCCCTGCCGCCTTAGGTGGACGATCTTGAGCTTAGTAAAAAATAATCCTTTTCATCATACTTTAGCCTTTAGCAGACTCTCTGGAACCATTTTCCACTCCTAGCTCCCTTCTGACATTAAGGATATGAAAGAAAATGAGAGGAGGGAAAAAAAAAGCTTTCAAATCTTATTAAGGGCCTTTTGTTATCCAAGGATATTTTATCATCTTTATGCCATACACAGGTTTACTTATTCGGGGAGTTCTGTGTGAACATTTGGTTTTATGTAAAAAGCACCTGTTTCAATATAATTTGTTGCTAATATTTATTTGTAAAGGATTCATGATGATAAAACATTTAAAAATGAAAATTCCCCTAGCAAAGTTTGTCCATTTCAGGTTTTGATTTGTTTTGTTTGTTTAAGCCACAAATGGATTATTACATAGAACTCTAATGTGTACCTTCCCTGGTAGAAGGAGGGTGTGGAGAGGCTGGGCATACATCCAGAGTGCTCTTCCCCACCTCCTTATCCCTGAGCCAACCTCTAAGGCAATTCTTCTCTGTGCTCGGCCCAAAGGTTCAGTTCAAAAACAAGAACACAGTTCAAAAACTATTGCCCTGATACGTGTATAAGATGATTTAGTTTCCCAAAACCATTTCAGCATAGGGTTATAAGAAAAACTTCTATTGAAGTTTGACAAATTTGTATTGTTACATATGAGTTGCAATAACTCAACGAGCAAAAAGGTGCTTCCAGAGTCGATCATTTTTGAAGCTTGTCAGTCTTTGCACCTGGCACACTGCAAACAATGAAAATTGCTGATACTTTGGAAGAAATAATCAATGAGGAATGTTTATTACAATGACACAATGTAAGGAACACATTAAGGAAAGCTATTTCTCGTCACATTTCCATTCTTTCAAAATGCATTGCTTTATCATGCATCCATTCTTGTTTCTACAGAAACTGATTTGTACTTGCAAAATAATAAATATTCATCTCATATGGATTTTTATAGGTGACTGATTTGTAAAAATCAATAACTGTCTTTTGCCAGCTTGTGGACTGACATGATTGCCTTCATTTTCAAACATAAAATGACTGCATTAAAATAACATTAAGAGAGCAACATTGGCTGACACAGGAAGAGAAATTCTTAAATGAAAACTGCTCCAGCCAGCTTTAATCAGTTCCTATCATGCTTTTTATTATAGTGCAAATGGACTCTATTAAAAGGAAAGTCAATTCCAGATGATGATGCAAATAATTATAGCTGCCTTTAGCCTCTAGTTAGTGTTATTAACTAATGGTTTCAAAATATGAGATTTATTTCAGAAAGAGCATTTTCCTTTAGCAAAGAAACAGAAAATTGGGCTTTGTCTAATGTCAAATATGCAGATAAAAACTGAAAAAATAATTAGTCTGTCTTTTGGATATTAAGAAAAATGAAACAATTGACTATATCATTTCATATAAGTTTATTAAAGTTCATCAGTTCAGCAATTCCCAAACTAGTTTTGGTTTTCTATTAAATATGAGAATTCTGGATATTCTATTTACCTTGTCCCTCTACCATTTGAAAGGCCCTGAGAAATTTTGCAGTAAATATCTATGTCCATCTTCTTTATCCTTTCTTTCCATACTTAGTTTGAGCATGGAAACATTTTTAAAATATCTAGATTAATATTCTGTGTTACAGCAAACCAGGGAATTTTCTTTGAGAAATTATGAATGAATTTATAATAGTAGAGCCTATTTTTTTAATGTCTATTTATTTTTGAGAGAGAGAGAGAGAGAGAGAGAGCAAGGGAGCAGGGGAGGGAGAGAAAGGGAGACACAATACCCAGCAGGCTCCAGGCTCTGAGCTGTCAGCACAGAGCCTGACGTGGGGTTCGAACCCACAAACTATGAGATCATGACCTGAGCTAAAGTCGGACACTTAACCGACTGAGCTACCCAGGAGCGACTAGAGTCTATTTTTAACAAAATGCAATATATTGAATCAAATGTCCAGCCACTCAGTCATAAAACTGCAATTATAGAATCAGAAGTTTTAACCAAGTTTTACAAACAGTAGTTTAAAAATAAAAGAAAATATTGTCGGGGTGCCTGGGTTGCTCAGTTAGTTAAGAATCCTACTGGATCTGAGCTCAGGTCATAACCTGACAGTACATGAGATCAAGCCCTGTGTCAGCCTCTGCACTGACCACTCGGAGTCAGCTTGGGATTCTGTCTGCCCCTCCCTGGCTCGTTCTCTTCCTCTCTCTCCTTCTCCCTCTCTCAAAATAAATAAATAAACTTTTAAAATATATATTGTCTCTAAAAACATGTTGATCGTTGAAGCATACCTCTTGAAATACTTTATTTTTCACTCCTCCAAATTTGAATGAAATTCAAATTGGCTTGTGCTCAAATTATGTTTCTTAGCATTGATACATTAATTTAGCTCCTTTTGCTCCTATATACTTCCATTGTTTCATATGTCACAGGAATTGTACCTTTTTTGCCTTTGTCTCAAGTGCAAGCTGCGGAAGCACTCTGCTGCTCAGTTGTTCCTTCAAGGAAAACTTAATTCAGCTGTGAGGAATGTAGTGAGCTGACAGCCTCCAGCTGCTAAACCTTCAGGATCTGTCTAAACCTTCAGGCCAAGGTCAACCCTTCCTAAGCAACACATAGTACAGTAGTTCTGCAGAGGTATGGGGGGTGGGGGGTGGGGGGGTGGTTCCTGGCCATTTTGGCCAAATGCAGGACTCCTTTAGCAGGTAGTGGTTTGTTCTGGAACTTCCCATGCTGACCACAATTTTGTCAGATTTACCTCCTGACTTGAGAGCTCCTGCTTCCTCCTCCTCTTCTTCCTTTTATCACCCACAAGCGTTGCTCACAATAAACCTTTTGCACTCCTAACTGTCTCAGCTTCTGCTTCCAAAAGGACTGAACTGACACTCCCCTATTAGTGTCCAAGATATTTTAGAGACAGGGTCATGTCTTTACCATTCCATTGTAAATATATATTATACAAGGGTTAAACAATAGGCACTCAGTAATCAAGTAAGTTTGCACTATAATTTAGGTCAAAAAGGAAGTATAGATATGGGTACAGATTCTGATGAAGAGGCCGTATTTGAATCATTTTTGTTACCTGGTTGTGTATGTGTAAGTGCATGAGAGAATGCTGCATAGAAATTAGTAGAACATTTGTGTGAAAAAGTCAAATTTATTATGGTGCAAGGTAACCTTTACTCCTTTTTCTCAAAGGATTTCTAGTCTGGGTGATCCCAAAGGAGAAAATTTGGTCCCAACAATATCAATGGGCTCAAGTTATTAGAATATCATATCCCATCCTCACAACTGGAAATCATTTTAGGTATTTAAATTCAGAAGAAAGATTTTGAAAAAGATCACAGAAAGATTAATTTAACATTTGTGTGCATAACAGATGAAAGAGAGAAGACTAAAAGAGAATCATTCTAGGGGACAATTATAGCAATCATGATTTTTGGTTATCATCATCCAATACTGGTTGTTGCCTGTGACATGCTAGACATTTTATATATATTTCCATATGTAATCCTCATAAAAAGCCTGAAATAAAGGTAGCAAGATTGAGGGAAGAAAGGCTCAGAAAAACAAAACAAAACAAAAAAACAAAAAAAACTTTGTCCAGGTTCTTTCTGGTAGAAAGCTGATAAATGAAGATTTGAACCTAGTTCTATCTTATGCCAAACCTGTAGTCTTTTGTGGATGTCAGCCTGCCTCTTGTGTGGGAATGGGGATTCGTTTGAAACTAGCATTGTTTTTAAGAACTTTGTCTAAGTCAGAAGAATAAAAGGGAGGTGGAAGGTGGGGATCATTGCTCTGATCTTGGGCTCCAGTACAGATAAATTAAGAAATATAAGGCATGACCTAATGGGTAATATGGATACAAGTGAGCAAGAAGTCATTGCCAAGATGTCTGGAAATGTAGAAAAATGAAAGTCCTTATTGGCAGCTAAGTCTTGGTATTTGGAGAAGGCAACAGGAGGGTAAAAAAATGCCGTAACAAATGAATTGAGTTCAGAGAGAACAAAGTAACAATATGATGAGAAAATCAAGTGTATAGTTCAAGTTCAGATATAAGAGCAATCTTCTGGAATAGGGGAGGGGAAATTGTGACCATAGGGCCAAATCTGACCTGCTGTCTGTTTTTGCAAATAAGATTTTATTGGATTACAGCCACTCTTGTTTATTTACTTGGTATCTGTGGTTGCTTTCATATCACAACAGTAGAGTTGAATAGTTGCAGCAAAGACCATATCCAGAGAGCCTAAGTGTTTACTCTCTGACCTTTACAGAAAGTTCAGTGACATGTATTCTAGAAGGCTCTTAGAATTGGGCATATGGGAAACAAATCATAAGAGACTCTTGAAGATAGAGAACAAACTGAGGCTTGATAGAGGGGGGTGAGAGGGAGATGGGCTAAATGGGTGATGGGTATTAAGGAGAGCACTTGTGATGAGCACTGGGTGCTGTATATAAATGATGAAACACTGAATTCTATTCCTGAAACCATTATTGCACTGTATGTTAACTAACTAGAATTTAAATTTGTTTTAATGTTTATTTATTTTTGAGAGAGAGACAGAGTGCAAGTGGGGGAGGAGCAGAGAGAGAGGAAGACACGGAATCTGAAGCAGCTCCAGGCTCCAAGCTGTCAGCACAGAGCCTGATGCGGGGCTCAAACTCACAAACCCTGAGATCATGACCTTAACCTACTGGGCCACCCAGGCGTCCCTGTATGTTAACTAACCAGAATTTAAATAAAAATTGGAAAAGATAAAAAAAAATTTTAAATAATAAAGCAGAGGTCAGCAAAACATTTTCTGTAAAGCGCCTGATAGTAAACATTTTGGACTTTGGGCCCACAAATGATCTCTGCTGCATAATCTTTGGGTTTTTTGTTTGTTTCCAAAAATTGTAAAACTGTTCTTAGCTTTCATGAAGTACAAAACAGGCTGCAGGCCAGATTTGTCCCATAAGCCATAGTTTGCTGATTCCTGATCTAAAAGAAGGTTTCTATCCTCTGCCCTTATCTCCTGCTTCCTATTGAACATAGGCAAGCTATAGGTGAGTGCCTTTAATGAGAGACACTGAAGTCAGTTAGTGCTTGCTTTGGATTGTGGCTGAGGCAATTGACTATGCCATTTGGTAAAGAAAATTTTGCCATAATAAACCAAGTTCTGCTTTTTTTTTTTTTTTTTTGCTGGTCACACGAATTTATAAAATGGCTTTCCTCTTAACTGGATTTGTGTCTTCTACTGACTTGAAGAAGTAAGTATAAGAATTGAGATCCTATTACCACTTGATAATATATATCCATTCAAAGACTCTGATACTGCTTCAGCAGTATGGGTGTAGAAATGCAGGACCCTCAAAGAGGGATATGACTGCATCTTTTGGGAGTGATCCGTGTCAGCCTGGTTCCCACCCCATCCTTTAATCACTTTGTAAGTATTAAGCGGAGTTAAGGATCCTACCTTGATGTCTATCTGTGCCCTGCTTCTCAAACCTGCTGGGGGCACTTATTATATCAAACAATCACCTTTTCAGAATCAAAGCTCAGTAACATAATAATTGGGAAAGCAGAAAGGCAAGAGAAGTCTTAATCCCCTGCCAATATTGGATCACTCTGTTCTTTATGATTCTTCCTTATGATTATAAAATATGTGTTTATTGTTGGATTTGCATATTTTGAACTGGTAATTCATCCTACAATGATGGTGGAAACAGTTAAAACGTATTAAATGCTATGTGCCAGCTGCCTTACTCTGTACTTTGTGGGTATTATCTCATTGACTCAACAGAGACCTCCTATTAAATGATCAGTGTTCTTATCCCCATTTTACATATCAGTAAACTAAGGCTTAGAGAGAGAGAGAGCAGTTAACTCAAAATCTAGCAAGTGACAGTGCTTGGATTTTGGCCCAGCCTGTATGACCCCAAATACTCCCCACTATACTATACTGCATTTGTAATAAAGAATAGTGCCCTTTGTCACTTTGGTGCCTTACCTAAAGGGATTTTATGACATTTTATAATGACTTCAAATATCATGAAAAGGAAAAGATACTAAGAACAAGGCAAAAAAAACCTGGAATATTTTAATAATATTTTTATAGTGTTGAGCACATAAATTTATGAATTATCTTCCTTCAGCTACATTAATGGGAATCTCTGGAGGCTAATTGGTTAATTATATTTAAGAAATTAGAGAAATGTTCAAAGTATGTAATATAGAACCAAATTACTATTGGATTCAAATGTCCTTTATTATATCATTAGTAATGTTTCTCAGATCCTTCAATTCTGGAAAAACTTAATGTTTTCATGAAGGATTTCTACCTTGTTATATGTATTACCTTCACAAAAGATAACAAAAATGTCAGAGACCAAGTAATTTGGAAAGAATTCAGACTGATGCTCAAAAATTGAGAGTCTGAATTAAATATGGTGAAATTCAATAAGAACAAATTCAGGGTAGTGCACTTAGAACTGATTAATTCTCCCCACAAATGTAAAATGAGGCTGTATTCTGAATAACAGTATATGAAAAAAGACTTAAGAAAGAAAGCAAACCATGTTTTGAATCATAATATATTGAATCTAATTATGTAGACTCTCCCAATGAGGTTACACTGATAAAAGTTAGCAGAAATATTTTCCCATTCTTAGGTGTTCAAAATTCCAGAGGAAGAAACTTGGGAATGAGTTGATAACCGTGACTGTAAAGCATAAATATAGACTTACTGTATATGAGGCATATTGCTTCATAATTAACATATATTATCTCATTTGATCATTATAAAAACCCTAAGTTAATGTCATATTTGGAGATAAGTAAACTAAAGTTTAAAGAAATGCATGGGCATCTTGGCTAAAATATGATTATCTAAAAGAACTGCATTGAAATCATGATGGTCTATAGTGATACCCAAGTATAAACTTTTAAAAAATGTTTATTTACTTGGAGAGAGAGAGAGAGTTCGAGCGTGCACACGGGAGGGACAGAGAGACAGGGAGACAGAGAATCCCAAGCAGGCTGTCATTGTGGGACCTGATGTGGGGCTTGAACTCACAAATCTCAGAGATCATGACCTGAGCTGAAATCAAGAGTCAGATGCTTAACTGACTGAGCCACCCAAGAGCCCCGCCAAGCATGCATTTTTAAAAGTTAAAATATGACTGTGTTAAAAGATAAACTGGGACATGTTAAATTTTTAAGAATTTGAGTAAAAACTGATTCACACTGGACACTGTCAAACCAGAAGAAGTTAGAAGTACTCCATCACCAGGAGCTAGGGGAAAGACATTTACAGAGAGGAGGTGGAAGCAAAGCTAGGAGATTATTTGATTGACTATGTTTTAGCCAATCAAAGCCTTATTTGGGAAAGTTTAGTTGGCTGTTTCTGATAGGTTATCCTTAGGTTTTAATTTCTTAGCCTTGAGACATTTCAGGCTTAGGTTTTGGTTTGCTGACATAGGCTACTGAGGCACCAAATTCACCTCAGTCTAATGGCCTCCTTGTTTACTTAATTTAAAACCTGTTACACATATCTAGAATGAACACAACAAAGATTTATTAAGGCATTAAGGTGAGAACTAATAAAGCGTTTTTAAAAAGTAGATACTTATAAGCATGTAAAAAGAATTTTATAATTTTTTAAAGTTTATTTTGAGAGAGAGATCCGAGGAGGGGCAGAGAGTGAGAGGGTAAAGAATTCCAAGTAGGCCCAGCACTGACAGCACAGAGCCTGACATGGAGCTCACACTCACAAACCTTGAATTCATGACCTGAGGTGAAACCAAGAGTCAGTCACTCAACCGAGTGAGCTACGCAGGAGCTTCTAAAAGGAATTTAAAAAAAAAAGACTTCTAGGGGAGATACAGAGCAATAAAAACAATTGTTTAAAAAGAAAAACCTAAGTTTTGGAGTTATCTTTTCTGCTAAGCAATTTATCTGCATTTATACTAGGCAAAATCTACAAGTCAACATGTAATTTCATTAAATAATAGCAAATAACAAAGTCAAACAAAGGTGCATCGTTTAGGCACTTAACTTCAGGATAAATGGGGTAACCAGCTGTCTTAGTTTTCTAAGAACTGAGGGATTTCCCAGACATTGCACTCTCAAAGCTAAAATCAGGAAAGTCCTGAGCAACCCAGGACTTTTGGTTTCACCAGCAGTGCCCCAGTGTAACATTGAAAGGACATGCTGCATCCTCTTGACCTTATGCCAAGGTCAGTGAGATTGCAATAATGGTATTATCTTGTTCAAACAAATCTTGCTTAACTTTACAGTGACTCAAACAAGTGACTTCCAGTCAAAAGGGACTTCAAACCTTGAGAAATATTAAAATAGATAGACATTTGGAGGATTTACCTTACTTTGCATTGTACCTCCACATGCACACACTCACACACACACACACACACACACACACACACACACACAGTTTCTTCTTCGTTATTAAAATCCTCCTGCTCTGGTTAGCAAGGTCTAGAAATACAATGGTGGTTTGCTAACACAACATCTGAGCAAAGTCTGAATTTAGTATCCAGTGGGGTGCGATACACATCTCTTCATCCCTCATGTGATGCCCGTCTTCTCATACTTTATGTTCATCTGCAATGCAAAGTTTACATGTTTAGTAATTGCCTAAGATTTAGTTACTATCCTGAGTTTAGTGGGCAAAATTGACTCCAGCTAAACTAATGAGACTTTTCCAGGTTTTTTTTTTCCTTTTTTTGAAGACTAGAGAAGGAGAGCCTATGAGAAATTATCTAAAGCCACCAAATTCTAGAATACTGAATATTCACATTATTAAACACAGATATCTACTTTCTCCATGCATTTTCTCCCCCACTAACTCCATCACTCCTGCCATACATTCAAATGTGCTCAGTGTTTGGCTTCTCTGAATGTCATCCTAGAGACTTCAGGCTTCAAAGAGAAGTCCTGAGCAGTAACTGGGGAATGACTAAGGGAGGTACCCGGATTGCAGCTCAGGTTCACTGAATCTGAAGACCCTAGAATGGCAGGAAATACAGCTGAAAGTTCTCAAGACCCCATAGGGAGTCTGTAAGGGCTAGGAATTGGCTAACTGGAAGAGGCCCAACTATGCTGGCTCTCTCTCTCTCTTCAGTTCAGAAATTATTTTCTACTTTCCACCAAACACGTACACCACTGTTCTGGTGAATGGTCCTGCCCCTGATGGAAACCACCCCTATGGAGGGCCATCTACGGCCATCTATTTTTACTTGAGACTGCTCATTGCCATCTCACCTCCATGTCCCAAATTGCCCATCAAACACTTCTTCCAAATCCTCTCAGCAATTTTCCTGAGTGTAGTTCTGGTAATAGAAATATTCATCTCACTGCATAATACAATTGAATCAAATTACAGGATGACACCAGTTCTTGACAGAGCAATGCAAGAAAGTAGAAGAAAAATAAGAGAAAGTGGAAGGAATTCAAATAAAAAATAATCTTGCTAATATCCTCCAGTTGGAGAGTAGAGATGAACGAGGGTGGCCTGAGGATAGAGATAGGTATTTCCCCCCATTGCCATTGCTGAAGACCACAAATAACAACAGCAACAACAGTTGTGGGAACAATAGACTCAAAAGTAAGAATCGCGAGGAATCTCTGCAATCCAAACTCTGACCAACTCATCAGTCTATTCCAAATTCAAGGAAACAACTGAAAATCTAAAAGGCACTCAGATCAAGTTTAAGGAGAATCTTCACTGTGACTGAGCTGGTTCCCAGCTTTGGAGAATTTGAAGGAAAGATATACGAAGATATGGTTCTCTGACCACAGTTTCCTCAAACAGTTGAAGACCAGAACACAGACCATTGTATCTACAATAAAGCCTTCAGCCCAGTGTCCAAGAGACAGAGCCAAAGATTACCAGGACAACATGGAAAAGAATCCCACCCAGACTATTTTCTGGCTCACAGCACTTTTCAGGATGCAACATCAGTGCCTGTTCACCTTCTCAGGCTACTGTCTTTCTGTGCACTTGAATTTTGGAGCTACAAACTCTGAATGTATGTAGGATAAGATGGCACCATGCCGAATCTAATCCTTCCAAGGACAATAGCCACACAGCAGGAGGAAGAAAGCTTGGTACTCTGGAATCAAGCTGTGATGGTGTTGGAGTTGGGGTTGGGGTTGGGGAAGGTGGTGCCTGAATGACCTTTCTGCTTCCTTCAAGAGTACCAGTCTTAGAACTTTACTTCTCTCATTGCAATTGCCAACCTGGCTCCAGTAGTCTTGCACTTTAGCAGGTTGTACCCCAAATCAGAGAGAGATGCGTTGTCAGACCTAGTTGCTGGTGCCATTGTGACTTGTGTTTTTCTCAGCCTTTTTAGGAATATTATGAGGAAATTGAGAACAGATGTGCCAGGGGCTACCAGAAAAATGTCATTAGTTGGCTTTAAATGGCACGATATTGTCATTTGATACTGTTTGCCCATTAAATATATTTATGCGGGCCAGGAAAATTGCACATTATGCTTATTACATCAATCTTCATTCCGAAGACCAATGTTTCTCTTTATTTTTTTTGGAGCCTCTAATTAGGGGAGAAATCTATAAATAAATTGTTTTAATTAAATTTTTAAAATGCCACTCTGAAGAAAAACATTAATTGGGTAATTTTTTGTCTTCAAGGCTTCACTCACTATTATAAAGAAAACACAAATGAGAGAAAAAATATGGATCAAATGAGTAGAGATACTATTTATACTAATCCTAGAAAGTCAAGGCTTAAGTGGGGGACATTGATTTCAAATTAAATTTGGTCCTACTTATTTTTCCTAATCAGGCCCACATCTTCCGTGTCCTTTGTACATGTTAGTAGAGGTTCCAGTGAGTCCCTTTGCCTTTCCTTCTTTTAGTTTTCCCCAGTTGGAATCCCATCTTATATCAACTGACCAGATCTAGGCCCTCCTATAGTGCCTAACTCCCCTTCCAAACCTCTAGAGAGCCTTCTCAACTAAATATCATCATGCTATTATTTTTTGTTCTGACAATGGTTAATTTATATTACTTTACCTCTGCCATCTTATATTGCATACATACACACACACACACACACACACACACAATATATATATACAGTTTCCACCCCAGCAGGGAATATGTCCTACAAAAAGACCAATTCTTTGATCTATTTTATATTCCTAAAAATGTCCCTTAACACAATACATTATTTTTTCATTTTTTCAGGATTTGTAGAATGATGCGTCCAGGGGAGCCTGGGTGGCTCAGTCAGTTAAGTGTCCGACTTTGGTTCAGGTCATGATCTCACAGTTTGTGGGTTCGAGCCCCACGTCAGGCTCTGTGCTGATAGCTCAGAGCCTGGAGCTTGCTTCAGATTCTGTGTCTCCCTCCCTCTCTGTCCCTCCCCTGCTCACAGTCTGTCTCTCGACTCTCTCTCTCTCTCTCTCTCTCTCTCAAAAATAAATAAACATTAAAAATTTTTTTTAAACAAATTAAAAAAAAATAATAATGCATCCAAAATAAAAAGACTTTCCAGATAACTTGAATTTCTATTCCTGGGAATTTCCAAGTAAGAAAAATGGTTGAAAACAGAGACATGATAGGTATGTCCAGGCATGTTACTTAACTGGACTAGATGCCGGGCTATTTGACTAATTCCTCTCCTTTCCTGGATTAAAGATTACTTTTACCTTAAATTATTTGCTTGAGCTCATGGTTTTACTCTTAAAGCAAAGTTGAGGAGACTCATGGGACATGAGACCAGACTGTAATTTACAGATTTTCAGTGGTGCTTGATGCACAAAGCAAAATTGAAAAAAGTCAGAAGTAGGAAGGTGGTAGTGTAGGCAAGAATGGCAGGATAGATAATAAGAGCTCTGTCGTGGTCTTTAAAAAAGAAACAAAAGGCAAGAAAATCACCATGAGAAAGGGCAGGCAGAGGGTGCAAATGATGGTATGGGAACCAATTAAGGAAAGAATAGATTTCAAGTCATTTTGAAGGTGCTCTTGCTAGACTGGGAAGGAAATCAAAGTAGATAACAATTCAACCCAGGAAAGATGGATGAGTAAATTACAGTGAGTCTTATGTCCCTCTGGGATTTCTCCTGGATTGCCTGGTTTTGGCTCTCATTATTTTCTTTTACTTAGTTACTTCCAAAATCTCGGGGACAAATTCTAATCCTCTGTATCCAAATACCAAGTATAAGCATAATTATTCTAAATTTAGGAATCGGAACATTTGTATTAGAATCCTAGTTCTGCTACTTATAGGTTGATTGTCTTTAGATAATTCATTGAAGTTATTTGACTTTCACTTTCTTAATTATAAAATAGGCCTAGTAATAGCGCCTAAATTTGGGAGGATCTAACAAAATAACTTGAGAAGATACCTTGAAAACATAAACTTTTGTTTGAGTATGAAGACTATTACGTATTTGTAAAATTTAATATGGATGTTTCATTGTTACCTCAAATTTAGGATGTCTGAAAGCCCATTAAATAGCTTACCATCTAGAACTGGTTATTTTTCCTTACACTTTTAATGCTGTCATTTTTCCATTGTTGTCTTACCCAAGTATGATAAAAAAGGGGAAAAAAAAGACCTTAAGGTTGTTTTTTAATTCCTCCCATCTTTAAATATTCCGAGTCCTGCCTACTCCTTGTTTAGAGCATTGAAGGTGTGAATCCCTTTCCATTTTTACCATTTCAGTGTCTCTGTCTAGGCAATTACCTCTTACTCCTGGATTGAAGCCCATCTTTCACACCACTGTTCAGCTCATCTACTTCAATCGCTGCTCTTACCATCTTATCTCTGTTTATAGATTCTTTTAGGAGTTCCCTCATTTAATGTAACATTTTCTTACCAGAACTTATGACCTGCCACAATAGTGTCCTTCCTTAATCTTTCAGGGTATTCACAGTATGGATCCTCTGGGCCTCCCAGATATTTTCCTTCTGTTTAGAATAACATGGAAAGTGAGTAATGGTGGTATGAGGAAAGGATTGTGCTCAGGACTGGAGGGAGTAGAAATGACTATGTCAGGAGAGGTGAGATAGCAGCACAAAATATCGTGGGATCAGAGCTCTCTAAGTTTACCTGTGTTTTTGCCTGCTTTTTCCATTTTGGTTCATAGTTTTAAATGGTCTTTATAATTTTAACTTCTTTAAAAATTTCTGGTTCTAACCAAAGCAAAACTTATATCCAAAAATAATACAGGAACTTGTATACCTAGGGTTAAAACTCATTTAAATTAAGTAATTATAGTTTTCAATACAAGGGTCCTTATACAGAACCAGTCACCAAACAGACACGCACACACACACACACACACACACACACACACACACACACACAGATTTTAACATAAGAATCTTACTATATCTCTGAATACTGCTAAAAATGATACTTAGCAGCATCACTGCAACATATTAAGTCTTAATTTTTAGAGTGCTAACCATTACCAATTTTCATCAAAAGGAAAAGAGCCATAATTGATGAAAAAATTAAATAGATGCATATGTTTGGTTTTATCACAAACAAGTTTAGCCTCTCTAATGCAATGTTTCATCTTTTTATAAATACCTCATTTATCTCTTATTTTTATTGTTGTTATTAAAGCATATTGCCCTGCTATTTAATTGCAGATGAGCCATTGTTAAAGATACTTCATTCCAGTCTGCCACTTGGTCTTCCTTCTCTAACTGGTTCCTGGATTGTGTCAAGTCTGCCTCAGAGATGGTTCCAGAATAAGGGCTACCTGTCTAAAGATAGGCTAAAAGAATGCCTGTAAAGCATGAATAGGGTTCTCAGAAAACAGCACTATTCCACCTTCAGCTTGTGAAGAAGGTCTCAAAGTTTTTCACAGACATAATGATGATTGCCTGAAAATGCTTCAAAGCGAGAATAATCAATAGTCCAAGAGAACTTAAAATCGTACCCAACTCCTCTATTGGTAATGAAAAGTACCTAATTAGGATATAATGTATTTTCATTAAATCTTGTGCTGTGTTTAAAGGTGTTACTGGTGGGGCACGTGGGTGGGTCAGTCGATTAACCGTCCAACTTCGGCTCAGGTCATGATCTCATGGTTTGTGAGTTTGAGCCCCACTTTGGGCTCTGTGCTGACAGCCTGGAGCCTGGAGCCTGCTTCGGATTCTGTGTCTCCCCCTCTCTCTGCCCATCCCATGCCTATGCTCTGTCTCTTTCTGTCTCTCGATAATAAATAAATGTTAAAATTTTTAAAAGATATTCTTAAAGGTCTTACTGGTAATAAGTTCTCTTCTGAACAATTGTGCACCACACCTAGCTTAGATGGAGGTAGCGAATAGAGTCTGAACCTAGTAGTGGAGACTGCAAAAGATATCTCTTGCCTCAGTTGCCTCTGAGTCACATACGAAGACACAGGGCCTGGAACTTAGTGACAAAATACAAATTATGTGATGCATGTCTCTAAGTGGTTGTGCATAACTAACTACGAGCAAATAAAAAATTGATTCAAGGTAGTTGGCATTGTGACTCACCAGGGTTTCAGAAGGGGCTCAGTCAATCTTAAAGTTATATTTCAACACTATTTGACGCCAAAATGTAATTGAGCATTGTTTATGGTAACGTTATGAAACTAAACAAAATATTACCTCCAAGTTCTCTTTTGCTTTTATAAATAAAATTTATACCTGGTAAGAAGATATAAGTCTCTTTCATTTCCTTCTTGTCTCCTGCCATCTCTTCTTTCCTTTTCCTTCCTTTCTAATTATATATAGAAGGGCATTCTGGCCATGAGCTGTTCGTAAAAGTACATTGTCTAGGAGATGTCCTAGATCATAGATTGTTTACAGATATTCGCACAGTTTGTACATACTTAGCTTTAATTATGAGGCCTTTACGAAATGATACAACACAAGATTTTAGTGTGACACTATCTTTTCTCCTCCATTGTTTTGCTTGTATGTGTGTCTGTTTTATTTATGAAAAAGATAGATTACTTCTGTGTTTCAAATCATCAGATGTAATGCTTGTAGGTATTTATATATTTCTAAACACGGGCCAATAGCTAAGGAAAGTATTCCCTGTTATGATGTTACTGCTTAACAGTAAACCACTATTAGTCTTTCCAAATCCCTGGGTGGTACTAGGATTAAGTCAGCACACCTGAGCTATGGGGAATACATTTAGATTGAGTTTTATTGGATTCCAGTCTCTTATTTCTCATTGATTCCAAGGGGGAAGGAAATACGCAGAAAAGATACGGCTTCTCAGTAGATCATTTAGAGTCCTCAGGGTGGGTTTCCCCTCAACTGCTTGAGAATATAAATTTGCCACAAGAGTGCTCCAAATCACTATTGGTTGGACTAGTTTCTTTTGTGGGAACCCCATACTGGCTGTGGGCACAAGCTCCTGATTAAGTGGACTTAAAGCTCCTGGAGCAAGAAAAAGAATATGTCTTTCTCAAATGCTGTTATTCCTTCACTCCCACAGCAGTGTTCTGCATATAGTAGAACCAAATGTACCCATAAAGATAACTGTGGTACCTTTTCAGAAGACAGTAACCAGGATTATGTGACTTGTGTCTTTTGCAATTTCTTTTCTCCCTAAACAATACTCACTAACAAAACCATGACCTAGTAAAAAGTCTGAGTACAAGTCCAGTAAACAGGGTGGTCTGTGTAGCTGCAGGTGAGAATCTGTCTCAGTGCATAGTAGAGACTTGGGAAGATACCACCTGATTGCTGCTTTGTTGTTGTTGTTGTTATCTGGTGTGTGACATGTAGAATTTCCCTCCGGGCTTCGTCTGAAGTCTATTTGGCGATGGTGGTAATGCTTCTCTTGCATATGCTAAATTCCTATACATACTTGTTGTGTAGCTAATTTTATTTTATACCACAGCAAATTCTTGAAATGGAATAATAGTTTAAAAATAGTGGCCCTTTATGCTCTAAGACAATCACATATTTTGGGTATATTTGTACTAGGTTGGGGAGTCAGGAAAACTAAGGAAAGAGGTGCCTGAGATTCCAGCAGAGGCCACCCAAGAGGGTGAGTTATTGCGCCAGGAACTTGTTGTGCCACAGTCTGTGTAACTGCTAAGGAAGATGCAGGAGTAGGTAAAAGCACGAGTTTGGAAATCAAAAGATCTCTGTCCTAGTTTCAATGAGCAGTGCAATTTGGAGAAATCACATAATTTCTCTATGCCTCCATCTTCTCCTTTTAAAACACTTTTTAAGAACATTCTTAGTTATAACACAACAGTTTTTTCTGAGTACATTTCTGAAGTAGATTGTAAAGCTTTCCCCTGTGCAACACTTGGAACAACAAAGTCTGTTCTTGAAGGAATCTCTTTAATTTTTTGTTGTATTCATCTATAGGACGAATACACATCTCAGCAATCTCAAAGGCAGAAGGCAGGAAAATGTGGGTTATTTAGTCAAACTCAGGGCAAATACAGCATGCCAAGGCTTGCACATTAAAAGACTTCTAGAATTTGTCAAGTTTCGTGAGTACTAAAGCTCCTTATTTTATTTTACATATGTAACTTTGTATTTTATTTTATTTTGGTAAGCAGAAGCATTTGGATTTTCATTGGCAGACTGGCTGTGCTGTAGAGAGGAGAAACTTGCCTTTATGGCTGTTGGATCTGTTGCTGTGATCAGCTCATGCTGAAGATGATGTGACATGATATGTCTGATCATGAAAAATATTATCTGGATGATTGGTTGAGCTGCCTTACAAGATATGGATATTTTCTTCCATTTAAGTTTCTTCCCTTTCAAAACTACAAGAAATCATCTTTTTATTAAAAAAAAATCTTAAAACATCAGTCATTTTTAACCACTCATGCAGAAGGAAAAATCTCAAATTGTTATCAAGGTGGAAAATAATTTAACATTCACTTGTTACACAAATAAAAATAATGCTCATTGAATTGAGAAAAGGTATAAACAGTTTCTGGTAAATTTTTTCCAGAAAAAAAAAAAGTGAAATTATCAGCATAATACTGATAACACCTGCTTGGGCTTCAAACATAAAATAAGTTTACCCAAAAAAACACATTATTTTAAACCTTCTAAATTTATTGTAGATAATATTTTTTGGTTAGATGCAATATTTTTATTTTCAGCTATCAGGGTGCCCATCTCTTGTGATTTTTTTCCAGAGTTTTATTGGCCCTAAAAAGATGTTTACATCTTGGTAGATGTTGTAGAGGCAGAAAAGTTTTTCCTTCTTCCCTTCTAGGTTCTTTGTTCTAATAACTAAATTCATGTAAGATAGACCAACAGGAGTAGAACAGACAGAAATTTAATACCATGTATACCTCCTCTACACATGGGAAAGACCCAGAAAAACTGAGTAAGTCTCTGAAATGGCTGAAACTGTCACCTTAAATCCCATCTTCAGCTAATGACAAAAAATGTTGGGGATGGGAAGTCAGCTATGGTTCATTACCAGGAAAAGCATAGCAAACAAAGGTGAGGTTGTTAAGCAAATTTAAGTCATTGCCTTCTCCATTGATAAGAGTTTTTAGAACTATATTGTCCTCCTGAAAGTAACATAACACTGTATGTTAACTATACTGCCATTAAAATGAAAAATTTAATAACAAAAAAAAGTTTCTAGAGATTGAGTTTATCCCTTTCTTCCTGGTACAGTGAGGAAGACACCCTAAGAAATGGAGATTTCCCTTATAGATGTAAGTCTCTTACAAAAGCATAACTCTACTCAGGTTTTAGAACTTGTTTTAAAAAAATAACCAGCTTAAAATAATATGCCAAAGAGACATATTTTGGGGTGGCAAAATCTGATCCCCTTCAGTCCCACCTTTGAAACTTCAAAGAAGTTTCGCAGTCTAGAAGCTAAGTTGATAGGTTGTTCCATAGTTCATTGAACTAGTCTCAGTCTTGAGAATAGCTAAATTCAGATAAACAGTTGTGTCTTATTTCAGGAGGCAGGTGATACAGGTGGGATCCCAAAATTAAGCTTATGTTCTGTAAGCAATCATGTATTTAATATGAAGCATTTCTGTGGAAACAAAGAAGACCAAAGGTTAAAGGTCACAGCAAATTATAAACTCAGTGTCTGAGTCCTGAGAGCTACCAATAGAGACAATTTCTAGATATCAGCCTGGAAGCATCTTGAGATGGAGTGAGGGCGGGCAGTGGCAATCTGACAGATTGTGCTGGTTTGCAGTTTGAATGTATCTGACGATGTCATCGAGTGTACTAGTAAACTTTTTTGAGTGACCCATATAACAGACACAAAGATTGTCTAAACATGAGCTATTGTGGTGCTTTCTCTGAAGTTTGTATCAAATCGTCTAGCTTCAGTTTTCAGGGCTTGAGGAAAATGGGCAGTGACTCCAAGTCAAAGGATGGGAGAAAATTGGAAACGTTAATTTGTAAAGTCATCGCCAGATATTTGAGGAAACGAGAGGAATTCAGGATCCAGTGCAGTTTATAGGCAAACAACAAATCTTCAGAGACAATCAGAACTAGAATCTAATGTCCAGAAAGGTATGTTACTGAAACATAATTTTACTCTCTAAAATCACCTTCATTTCTATCCAGTCAGCCAAATTAAGACAATTTTTTTTGGTAAAGTAAGTTTAGTTTTAATAAACATTGTCTGATTATTTATGTAAGTACAGCAAGAATAGCAGTTGACTATAGAGGCTCTTTTAAAATCTGCTTTGCTGAAGCTTTTCATAAGGAGTCTCAGATGGAACTTTTAAAAGCCCCTGAAGGCCAAGAAGCCAAACCAAGGATTTGTCATCAGACTTGCCTACAATCCTGTATGTTTGGTTAAATTCCTCTCTTTTCTAGATCCCCAAAATATCCTAAGAATCCTGCACCTGCGGGGAAGTAACCTTCCTTACTCACCTGGTAATATTCCCGGGAACTCTATAAGCAAAGTACCAGGCTGTTTTTCAGAGGGGCTTTTCTGGCTGCATAAAGTCAACCTTAGTTCCTTACAGCTCTCTGATCATATCTGAGGCTATGCATGCCTCTCTCAAATATGGCATTCCAGGAAAAGCCTTGGTAATAAAACCATTGCTTCCAGTATATCCTATTACACAGAGAAGAGATTCTTACTGAACTTGTGCAAAAAAATATATTGCATGAAGGTGAAAATATAAGAATACTCAGAGGTTTTGAAATCTGGAGGGATCAAGTAGAGAGAAAAAGATAATTGTTTCAATTTGTTCACAAAAGTATATTTTATTGAATTGCCGTAAGTCATAATTAACTTAAGAGAAAAAGCTTCCTTAAACCTAGAAAAAAAAAACAGTTAAAAAATCAGCAATAAAACAAAAAGTCACAAAAATTATAACCATCCTCATCAGTTCATTCAGTCCCATGTTATTAATTTTGTTCTATTGAATCTAGTTTATCCATTAGTTCTGGACATTTTTTTCCCAGTTTGTGTTTATGATCCTAACTTCACCGGAAACTTGTATTCTAGAGTACTTTCCAGGAGACTCCTTGAAGATGAAGCATTTTGGCAAAAAATTTTGCAAAAGCATCAGAGCAAAACAAAGACTTAAAAATGGCCATGGCTAAAAATCTGATGAGAGTTTATTACAATGCAGTTAACAAAACAAATTTGGTTATTTCTATGACACACAACACTTCAAGATAATAACTAGAATTACAAGTGATAACATTTTACCAGGACATACTAGATTTTTAGTAATCATATACGGCTTCTAGGACACTTATATTAATAGCATGTTATTCATAACATATTAATGTTATAAATAATTAATATATTGATAGCATGTATCTATACAGATATAATATGAGAGGGTTTAATATCACTTGACAATGCTTCCCATGCAATTTAACACACCAAATAAGCCTAATTAGTTTAACAAATCTGTTAATATATTCCAGTGACCCTTTAGATTATCCCACAGTTTCTTCCAAATCAAAAAAACTTCACTGAGAATTTGATTTGGTGACGTCTGTCAAAAATATCAAAGATTTTGAGGCACCTGTGTGGCTCAGTCAGTTAAGCATCGATTTCAGCTCAGGTCATGATCTCACAGTTTGTGAGTTTAGGTCTTCCATCAGGCTCTGTGCTGACGGCTCAGAGCCTGGAGCCTGCTTCAGATTCTGTGTCTCCCTCTCTCTCTGCTCTTCCCTCACTCATGCTGTGTCTCTGTCTGTCTCTCAAAAATAAGTAAGTATTAAAAATATCAATAGATTTTGATTTCATGACTAAATAAGGTCATAGTTACTGTGAAACAATACTTATGTATTTAACCAAAATGACAAAGATTTCACAGGCAAATATAGAAGGTTACATAGTTCTGAGCAAAACTTAGCTCTATTAATATTGAGAGGACTAGGTTTACTTAAGTAATCAAAGACCTGATGATAGAGATAACATGAAGCACAACCATTTTGATAAAGTACAAAATCTTCCCTTTTTAGGCAGATTATTTTAAATGGTAAAAACCTTTTATAGTCTCTTATGAAGAGGAGACTAATAGTCCAAGATTACTTTTGATACTGAAATTCACTCACTCAATTTTGAGCAAGGGGCGGAGAGAGAATCCCAAGCAGGCTGTGCCATGTCATGAGGCCATATTTGGATATTGCTAGAGGTCTAGGATAATTACTATTTATTTATTTATTTATTTTTATTGTTTGTTTGTTTATTTGAGAGAGATCAAACAGGGAAGGGGCAGAGAGAGAGAGAGAGAGAGACAGCAAGTGAGCAATGTAGGGCTGGAACTCATGAAAAGTGAGATCATGACAAAGGTCAGAGGCTTAACTGACTGAGCCACCCAGTCACCCCAAATTCCCTTCTAAAGATTTCTTTCCACAAACCTACAACTTTCAGATTTTATCATATGTTTTTTTTTCCTCTTTTCCTCTTGAAATAACCAGTTTTACTTTAGGACAAATTTACTTTTTTTTCCCCTTCAACAAAAATGAAAAAAAAAATGCATTTCCATCTGTTATACCTTCTTTTATTAAAAACACACATCCTACTTTCTTTGCATGTGAAGATATTTCCATTATCATTTCTAATAGTTTTGGTTGCAAATATTAATTAGAATTCTTAGCCATTAGAAACCTTAATTTCTAGTGAAAACTAAAAAGTAAGTTATTATGAACAGTCTGGTACACCAGTATTCCTTAGATTGGCAAATTTATGAATACATTTTATAATTTCTGGAAGCATGTGCTGCTTCATAGTATGATCTTTCAGTAAAGCACAAGACATGTTTACCAACAGACTCAAATTTATCTTCAGTTTCTCTATAGTCCAGAAGCCAGAAATAGATAAACCATTGTTCAGTAATTGTTTTATTATTTTATCTTATTTGGAAATGGAAATGATTTATATATTGAGCAAATTTCCATCATTTAACTTAGCTTAGCAAAACTCTAAAGTTTCAAGTTACCAAAAAAAAGATTTTGGTAAGTATTTTTAAGTACACATACCATAAAATGGAATTATAGCTAAAAAGTTCACCTAAAAACTCTTACCCCACTAACATCTCTCTAAATCACTTCCTCCCAACAATTACATTTAGACTACCCATGAAAACTTCATGAGCCATTAGACAAAATCAGCCATCATCCTAGGCTATTTTTCTTGCTGACAATTTTCTATAACAGAGATATAAAACATGAACTTATTTGACTACTAAACCTAGGCAGGATAAAAGTTATATGTGTGTGTTATATTCACTATTGATAACTCTAAAGACATATGTATTTTAACTAAATCAATGAACTTAAATTAGCTTTAATACTGAGTATTTTGCAGATCATGCAAACCTACAAAGCATTTAGTTTCTGTTATATTTCTGAGAACTTTAGAAATGCTTAATTTTTAAGTACTTGAGTTTAAGTCAAGTATATAGAGCTCTTTACAAATTATTTTTGGCAATACCACCCAGAGGTATTGCACACATAAATATGCAAACAGACACAGAGACCCCATAGCCACTGCTTTAAAATTTGAGCCATTAGTCAGGCACAACACAAAACTCACTGGTTTATAAAGAAGAGTTGGATCCAAATTTTGTTTTGGTGATTAGAATAAGTTAAGTTCACCCGCTCAGATAGCTAGTTTTTCGACTAATATTTGTGGAGAAGATACTTAAGATTTTTTCATAGCCCAACTTCCAAATACTTCTCCACAGTAGTTTTTTTTTTCTTTTGATGAGAAATATCTCCTTCTAAACTTTTCATTTCAAAGGATGGCTCTTAGGTCCTGGAAAAGACAGAGAGATAATCTACATCACAAAGACGATTCAAGTGTTCTCCAAGATGGAGTTTTGGGGCCATATTTGACTATTCTCAGAGGACTAGGATAATTACTATTTATTTTATTTATTTATTTATTTATTTATTTATTTATTTATTTATTTATTTGTTTGTTTGTTTATTTATGAGAGATCAAGTGGGAAAGGAGCAGAGGGGGAGAGAGAGAGAAAGAGAGAGAGAGAGAGAGAGAGAGAGAGAGAGAATCCCAAGCAGGCTCCACACTTAGCATGAAGCCCAACACAGAGTTTGATCTCACAAACATTAGACCTGAACCAAAATCAAGAGTCAGATGCTCAACCAAATGAGCCACCCAGGCACTCTGATAACTACTATTTAATTTCTTTCTTTCCTTAAGTGTAAGATAATTCTGTTTCCAATGTCCTGACCTTTTTCAATATCTACAGGCATTTTGAGACCACTAGTGAAGGTTTGGGGATTGGTAAGGATAGGCAAGCTTTAGATGGCCCCTAGAGCCACATTTCTGGTTTTGTAGAGATTTCCAAAACAAAGACAGTTGTTTCCAATTCACCAAATAACTGGATTATAGCCTGAATATCAAAGGACCAACCTGCCTTTCCAACTACCCTCATTTCTCTATGGCAGGGAAATTTCCAACTAAGATAGAAATGAAAAGATTTATGCCTTTGTAAAGTTTGTGTAAAGTAGTTTAACAAAAGCCTTCTTTTATTTTTAAATGTATTTTTTATCTTTATTTATTCTGAGAGAGAAAGCACATGAGCAGAGGAGGGGCAGAGAGAGGCGGGGCGGGGCGTGGCGGGGGGGAGAGAATTCCAAGCAGGCTCCTTGCTGTCAGATCAGGGCTCAATCTCAGGAACTGGGAATCATGACCTGAGCCAAAATCAAGACTCGGACACTAAACTGACTTAACCACCCAGGCACCCCAACAAAAGCCTTATTTCTGAGTGTGCAGTTGAAACTTAGCTTCTATCAGCCCCTGAACTTGTCTTCAGCTGATAATTTATAGGAGGTTAGGAAAAAATTTTGTCATCTGTTTCTTCAGTGAATGGGCTTGTGAATGGCCACTAATCTTTCTAGTTTCTCTCTACATTTAGTAGGATCTTCTGAAAGGGACGATTAAAGGGATTTATAATTTAAAAGATCCGCTGCTGTCCAGGGGACACGAATTCTTTGTAATGGGGGTCTTGCATACATTCTCAAAGGACATTGCATAGGAAGACCTGAAGCTGGCAGAGCCTAATTACGGAGCCCTGGAAGATGGGAGGGATTGTAAAGGACAGCAAAGCGAGTCCTACCACCCATCTTGGGTGTTTCTGTTAAGTTCATTTCCTGGCTTTCAGCATTTACATGTGTTAACTATATACTTTGTGTCTAGAGATTAGGCTGAGTGCTCCCTGTAAATCTTGTAAAAAAGAGGAAGCTAAAATAAGCAGATGGGATGGATTTTCAGAAGAGGAATTTATGTTGGATATGGACATTGATTTTTGTCTTAAGTCCAATTTTTGTTCTTTTTTTTCTCATCAAAAGAGTTGCTAAAACTAGCCATTATACTTCTTTGTGTCCACGTTTTAAATTTGGTCTTTCTATAGGTACTAATAAGAAAATTGTTTAGGATAAGAGTTCTGAAGAAGAAGGAAGGGGAGGGGGAAGGATAAGGAAGGAAAGGAAAGGAAAGGAAAGGAAAGGAAAGGAAAGGAAAGGAAAGGAAAGGAAAGGAAAGGAAAGGAAAGGAAAGGAAAGGAAAAGAAGAAGGGAAGGGAGGAAGGGAGGAAGGAAGGAAAATTTTCAAATATCAAAGTTTGCCCAATTCAAAGAATCCATCATCTGGCCATTGACAAATAGGATCTTATTTTAATCTCAATACCCACTCAAACCAATAAGCCTTTTTATGGCTTAACCAAGGATACAAGACCATCTCCAAAGGAGAATGCAAAAGCTGCAGGCCTCACAAGATCCAGAACTTTCACTTTCAGAGTTAGCCTAGGATAGCAGAAGTCTTCCTTTCATAGGCAGTAAGAATAGCACAGTATAAATGGTATCTCTGGTTTCCCATGAGAACATGAGATGCCTCCAGTTGCAGACCTGTTAATCTGTGACATTGGGTAGGTTCTACTGGACTGGGACTTTTCCAGCACTAACAAGGGAATGAAGGTTGAGATGACAAAGGCCCCTTATGGACCAGGACGACTTATGACAAATTCCCCTGAAAGCTGGCACAGCTGGACAAAGAGAACACTGTTTATTGGATCCACAGCCTAGTTAGCTGTTCATCAGATTCATGTCTATACATGTACCCTCCAGCTGACAGAGACTAAGAAGAGTATTCTCACTGGTCATAAAACCAGGTTCTCAAGCTTAGAACAAGACGGAAGAGACAAAAAGAAACAATGACTGTCTCTGAGAGAAAAGGGATCAATAGAAAACAAAAGTACTGATAGCAAATTTTTTACAAAAGCCACTGTACCCAATGAACTAGTTCAAGCAAATATTTTCTGCTGCTCACCTAAATTTAGACAAAGAAAAGGACTGGATCACTCTTGCTTCCATTAGACCCTGAGGGCAGAGATCCAGGAGACTGATATGGTGAGAATTCTTACCTTCTGCTGGCTTTTGTCAGAGATCCCAAGATCTCTCAGCTGCAGTGGCTCTGGAATGAGCAGTCACCAGTATGTGAAGGTCCCATCTGGGTTTCCAAAATAGGGGCAGAAAAGTTCCCTCTTGTATCCTCTTAGGTTCTTTGGCTGGCCTCATAGTTAAATTGATGTAAAATCAACAGGAGAAAGCAAACAGAAATTTAATAACACATATACCTCCTATGCCATATATACATAGAAGAGACTCAGAAAAACTGCCTAAGTCTCAGAAATGGCTGAAGCCATCACCTAAAATGCCATCTTCAGCTAAAGACAAAGGTGTTGGGGATGGGGAGTCAGTTATGGAAGGTTACCAGGAAAAGCACAGCAAACAAGGGTAAGGTTGTCACACAAATGTAAGTCATTGCCTTCTCCATTGAGAAGAATTTCTAGAGGTTGAGTTTTCCCCCTTTACCTGATACAGGGAGGGAGACATCCTTACAAATGGAGATTTTCCTTATAAATATAAATGTTACAAAAGGGTAACTTTGACCCAGTTTTCAGAGCTTTTTCTTTTCTTTTCTTTTCTTTCTTTCTTTTTTTTTTTTTTTTTTTTATGTCTGCCATTTCTTTGAAAAAAATAGCTAAGTTAAAATAACCAATATACCAAGGAGGCATATTTGGGAGTTGCCAACTCTGCCCTCCTTCACTGTAGGGATTAAAGTTTATGACTTTTTAACATACACAATGTTGGCATTATTTTTTGTTCATTGAACATCCACGGCTCTACTTGTGACAGGCTGTCAAGAAACATGTCTCTGAAAAGGCAGGTTAGCTCCTCAGAGACAATCAGTGATGCAATACTCAGTGATGTGCTACACCCCGCCAGAGTGCCTCTTACCGTTCCTGTGTGCAGTGATGTGATGTCTGAACTATTTGTTTTGCTCTGCCATAAGATAGCATTAGCAGATGTAATGGGAACAGATCACTCATTTGTGGAAATATTTATGGTCGTGCTTTCAAAGGACCATTCAATCCACAGTTGCGACTGATGAAGCATATAGCAGGGACTGTTTCTAAAACCATGTGGGCGAAAATGTCATCCTACAAGGCAGTTAAAATGTGTTAACTTAATATGTGTATGACCAGAGATTAGAAAACATTCTCTAGCTGTCATATTTGAGCAGATTCAATGCACGTGCATTTTCAGTAAAATAGAAGTAAGTAATCATCTTATGTTGAAAAGGCCAGGCTAAATTGCTTTAATTTAAGAGGAAGGCTTCACTATCACATAGTTCAGGCTGCCCAGCAAGGAACCTTTTCATAACCAAAATGCACCTTTTTTTTTTTTACCTGACAAAGCTTTTTTAACATTACAGATACTGTTTTCTGAGCAGTACTTAAAATCACACTTCACAGCTCCTGAATGCAACACACTGAAATGTGAAACTGAACCAGTCTTTCTCTTTTAGGCTGCTGATAAATTTTCTATCAAAATGAGAAAAGCCATAGAAGATGAATTAATTTAACAGATGCCCATAAGTGTGATGTTGGCCACACACAATAGCTTTCATTGCCTGTCGGTAGCTTTGCCTTCTTTCGCTAAGCACCTCACTGTGCTCTAATTACTGAATGTCTTTTAGTCCAAAAGCTCCCTAGAAGCAGGTCATAATAAAATATAATGCCCAGTCAATAAATGCTGGCAAATCTTTGTCAAAATTTGCCAAAGATATTGAGAAAACCCTGAAAGGGTAAGGAGAGAAGGCTAAATGCATTCAGGAATACAACAGGGAGGTAACTTTTAGACACTTTTTAATACTTTCATTACTTGGAGCTACTTAGTACAGTAATAATTTACTAAATAGGAGCAATTTAATAGAGAATCCAGAAATGTAAAAGAATTATTGCATCTCTGAAAAAAGGACATAGCATTCGCTCTGAAAAGATGAGACCCAGCATTTCCAATAAAGTTGATTTACTACTTAATGCACATCTGAAACAGCGTGGTGTTGGTTCAGAGAGCAGTTTGTAGCAATTTGATTTACACTAATCAAATGAAATGGTGCATTTTCCTGACACATAAATGAAGTACACATTTTAAAAAATTACTTAAGAAAATAGCTATTCAAAGTGTTCAGTCATCATGATGGAAGCTAGTGGACGTTTCACACTTACATTAAATTGATGAAGTTTAGTTGTCTCTTAGGATACATCTTTGCAATCATCCATCTTGTAAGTATGTTTTAAGAAATCAAAGTTCGTCCTTCTAATTTCATTTAATTTTATATCAAAAATGTTTTTAAAATATGTAAGGGATGTGGAAGGTGGAATGAGAAACTCCAGCCAAATAGGAGTTCTAAAAGGAGAGAAAATATTATGTAAGAAATGTTGCCATTAAATGTTTTCCTTAAGAGATGGATTGAGTGTTTGTGTGAGGGCAGGAATTCTGTAAGGTTTGGATTCCACACTAGGTACTGAGCACCTGCTTTATGCCAGGCACCATGTTAGGTGCTTAAACTACAAAATTGTATACGTTGTGGTCCTTTTAAGTAACAAACTCAGGTTTATTATTGGAGATAACTTGGTATGATGGAGACCAGATCTTGCAGGCTAAAGAGATCTCTCAGAGCTTGAGCTGAGCCGAGCTAGAAGAATAGCTAGTCATTTTTTAAGCAAGTAGTGGTATGTCTCTGTTTGGGAGCAAGGGGCAATGAGCCCGAGGGTGTCCCGGGCAGATATGTGAATTGCACAGAACCATGCATCTGTGAGCAGGTACGAAGATGTCCCACAATAAAGGACTCACAGGCTTTGCCAAAGAACCTAAGACTAATTCTGAAGGTCTTGAAGAGCTATGGGAGGTTTTTAAGCCAGGCAGTGACATGGTCATTTTAGGAAAAGGAGTGAGGAAGACTTGAGATGAGTAAAAACAAATGGAGACAGGGAGGTACACTTACAATGCTGTTGAAGTGAAGGTGAAGATCTGAGGTAAGTCATTCACAGGAGGACAGAGATTTGACAGATACCAAAGTGGTGGACTCAGATTCAACTCAAGACAAATTCTATGTGAGAGATGAATGAGAGGACAAAAGTACAAAATCTGGTTTGGAGTTTATTCGTTTTTCAAGATGACCAAAGAGATAACATTGACCCTAACCAAAAAAAGAGAAGGAAGAGGAGATTTGGGAGAAGATGGTAATTACCTTGTGTTTAATACAGATCTGGAGCTTATTGGAGAGATTTGAGATGGGCTATAGAATTTGAAGTTACTAGAATAAAGAGCATTGAATTTACAGATGTAGGAGATTTTTAGGGAAAATATGTAAAGAAGAGAAACAGCTGAAGGCGAGAATATTTGGAGAAAATACATACTTAAGTACTATTAAAAGAGTGTAGATCTATAGAGTCAACTTTAAAAAGACATCCAGGAAAGCCCAGGAAAAAGAAAATAAAGAAGACAAGAAGAAAGAATTTCAAGGAAGTCAAAGTCATTTAAGATATTTAAAGTCTAAAACTGAGGGTTGATGGAGGGTGGGTGATGGGTATTGAGGAGGGCACCTTTTGGGACGAGCACTGGGTGTTGTATGGAAACTAATTTGACAATAAACTTCATATATTGAAAAAAATAAGATATTTAAAGTCTATGGAGAAGTAAGTTAACATAAAGATTGAAGAAAGCCCATTGGAACAACGAAAGAGTTTCAATGGAGGATGGGTCAGGGAGACCTAGAGGCTGTGGGCTGGAGGAGGAAAAGGAGAGGAGAAAGTGAGACTGTATGTATAAGCAAGCAAGAGGGTGGTGGGGTGGTGAGGAGTGTAACAGTTTAAGAGGGAGGTAGGATCAAGAATGTTTTCTACTTTTAAGAAAAGAGAGGTTTGGCCAAGTTCATAGTTGGGGGTGATAATGAAATAAAATGAAAACATGACAAAGAGGTTGAAGATAGAACCAAACTAGAAGATGGTGATGGCTCAGTCTCTGAGCAGGTGGGTGATGATGCTGCCCAGGGAAGGAAGAGGGGCAGCAGCCACTGCAAGAAACAAAGGAAGAAGAAGAGACTTGGTGCAGACAAGTTTGAAGATTAAGAGTATCAAGGCTTTGGGTGGAGGGCCGATGGGGCAGTCACACAGAAATGAAAAGACTAGGGTTATTACAAGTGCATGGTCTCCAACTCCAGCCAGATCTCAGCACTGTCTAAAAACCCATTTAAGTGTCTCTAGCTAAGTTATCCTTCCCTGAATAGGATAACTCTAAGGATGGCATTCTACACTGGCTCTTAGATTTTCCCCATTGTTCCCAGATTTTACCAAACATGATAACTTGTTTGATAATGTACACTTTATTGGGTATTTTCCCTTTCCTGTATCACTTGCCCACTCCCCGTAGAATCTACTCCCAAAATAACAATTTTTATTTAAATCCTTTTTTCAGGATTGGCTTCTGAGAAAACTCAAAGTAGAACAAATAAAGTGCTTAAAATAATGCCTGCCATATAAGAATCACTCAATGATCCTTTTTGATATATAAATCGGGGACGATAAGATGAATAAATATTATCTACATAATGTGCTTAGTTTAGTGCCTGGCACATAGAATGTGCTCTATAAATAGCCATATCAGTGTTCAGAGCTGGTAAAGGCCATTTAGTTTCCAGGAATCATGCCACATAGGGTTTAGAATGAACTACTTCTAGGGGCGCCTGTGTGGCTCAGTTGGTTGAGCGCCCAACTCTTGATATCAGCCCAGGGTCATGGAATTGAGCCCTGTGTCAGGCTCTGCACTGAGTGTGGATCCCGCTTAAGATTCTTTCTGTCTCTCCTTCTGCCCCTCTCCCCCACTTGTGCTCTCTCTCTTTCCCTCTCTAAAATAAGTTTTTTTTAAAAAAGGAAAGGAAGAACGAACTGCTTCTACTCTGGATGAGTGAAGAGAAGCAGGGGGCTGCAGGAAGAGCCAGACAGAGAGCTGGAGGCAGCATTCTCTGAGTGGGTTGAGGAATGAAGGGTGGTGGCACAGGAAGCAAAGCTTCCTTGGGGTGCCATGGCAAGTTTAGGAGGCCGGTGGGATGAGCACAGAGAATGTGCATATGAGCAGGGGAAGATCCAGAGAAATGACCAGAGGTTTGCAGTTTGGATGGGTGGCCAAGGATAATGAAGAGTTGAGGCAGAGCAGGATGATCTGACCCCATGGTGCCACATAAAGTTGCTTCAGTGTGTCCCAGGCTGAGATGGCAAGCCTCACAGAGATGGTGGTTGACCGAGGAGCTGGAATCCACTAGCAGAGCCCGTAAGGTCAGACATAGCAATATGTCTTCAGGAAGATGGGTGTCTGTAGGTTAAACCAGGACAAATGGTGATAACATAAGGGAAGAGAAACACAGCATGTTCATTAACCTGTGTCTCCTTTTGGTCCTATTGTGCATAATAAACATACCAGGCTTATGTGACAGTGTATGCCTTGAGAGTAAATAGCCTATAATTATAAGTAAATATGGACAAAGTCCCTACTCTTCAAAACAAGTTATGTGCTATGATTCCTTAAAAACGCCACTAGAGAAATTTGAACACAGAAACAGAGGTGCAGGGGAGAATTTAGTCCCCACCATTAGAATATAAATCCAGGCTGATGAAGTAAGTCCCACTTGCTGCTGTAAAATGATGCTTGGGCAAGCATTTATTTTGCACCTACTGTGTGCTAGGAGCTTTATTTATATTGTTGCATTTATGAAATGTGTTCAGGCAGGAAACACAGAGGGAAGAAAAGGTGAATCCCCACGGCTTTGTTAAGGCAGTGACAATTCAAGGATATTGCTACCTCCCTCTGTCCAGCTGTGACAATCTCCTATGCTACCCCTTCTACATGTTATATTCCTCTGAGGTGACAAATTGTAGAAATAGGGGGAGATAGGAGGAGAAAGGCTGAAATAAGGTTTCATAGAGAAAAAAAAAGTGAGACAAGAAGGGAAAAAGGGATCAACAAAAGTTACATCAAAAATAAGAAAAAGATGGTGTTTGAAAATGAGCCTTTTGCTTGTCAGCATACTTCTTTCTACACCTAAAATGCATACTCGACCTCAATGATGAAATAGCATGTAATCTAGTCACGTGGGGGAAAGGAACTTGCAGAAATTGTTCCAAAGCCATTACAGAAAATGTGACCAGCAGAGGCCTTATATTTCGACTCCTGTTCCTGGTAATCTTTTGAGTCAGAGAAGGTGGAAACAATGTTTAATATTTCTAAAACTTATGTGGGTGAAGACAGTTAGGTTCTGATTTCAGGGCCCAAATCACAAGCGCTTTGCATTTAATTGTGGCGAATGTGAAAGGTTTTCATTAGGTAGGTGTTTGTAAAGAAAAATTTAAATAAGCATTAGGGGATTTTAAACCCCTGATGAGGTAGTTACCTGCTGCATTATTTAGAACACTTGGGACTCAAACCGCTGCCCTTTTGTGTGCCAAGCAGCCACTGACTGATGTAAGAGCCTCAGAATTTCTCCCTTAGGAGGTATAATCAGTGAAAGTCCTTTACCAACACTAGTCCCTGCTAGACATCTAAGGGGCAAGTTTTCACAAATCATGTGGACTCTCTAGCACAATAACAGTAGCACTCATTGTAAGTTGCTAAATTTTGCAAATTAATGAGTAACAAGATGATGGCATAGGTCAATAATACGTATTATGCTTAATTTTCATTAAGTGATTTGCATATTACATCTCTGCCTGAGTAAACAGGTGATGAGCATAAAGTCACCAAACATCATTAGCCCTCGTGATTATATTACATTTTTGCATAAAATAAAACTTTCTGATGTTTTATAATTACTGCAGTGTATTAGCAAAATTTTATTATGCAATTAAAACATTAGCTACAACAAATATAAATATGTTCATGTGTTCTTAATTACAGCACTTTAATAATCACCGTTCACTTGTGTATAAGTAGTTTACATATGATTAGAAGCACTTAAATTAATGTAAAAGTGGAATTTCAAACTTTTAAATCTGATTTTTCTATAAATGGAAATGATTTTATGATTGAAATGTATAGCCAAAGAGGTAGGACTGACACTGAACAGCCCTGAACCTAGTGGCTGTAAACACCCCGACCCTGGGTTCAAATCCTAGCTCTGCCGCCTCTGAGCCATGACACCTGCAACTCTGTACCTCGGTTTTCATATCAGTAAAATAGAAATGCCAATTATAACTAAAACACTTCCTAGACTCGTTGTAAAGATTAAATGCATTGGTAGATCATGGCATTTAGAATGACACCTGACACATAATTAGCACTGCATGAGTGAGAGTGATTAATATCATTATTATTGCTTGATTGTCAGAGGAGCTATTATTCCAAATTATCAAGATAGGGGTCTTAATAAGCTTTCTCAAAAGATCTCAAACAACACTTTAGGTAGGCAAAGCAAGCAACCAACAGGACATTTTTCTCTCTCTTGGAGATGCAAAGTAGGAGCCTGCTGAATCACTTGTCAGGTCAGCATTTAAGGCCTCAGACTTCCAAGCAGATGGTACGATGAAACATTAGAAAGGGTAGAAGCAGGGAGGCTGCTAAAGAAGGAAAACTTCATTCATCTTTTCCCTGAGGAAGGCCTCCACCCCTTCCTCACTCTTCTTCTTGAAGGGGAGCTAAGGAGTTAGAGCTGAGGAATCTCATGAGGCAGGCAGTCTTCACGGGGAAAGGGAAATGGGGCCACTGTACTGGGTTCCTCTCAAAGCACAGGAAGTGCCTGACCTGGAGCCTATTTTCTTAAAGCAAAACCCGCACTTACACTCTTTCCTTCAGTTCTTCCTGCAGCCAACCAGAGTGTGGTAAGTCTGCTTTAGGGTTTCAGGTGTAAGGAGAAAAAAACTCCCTTGGGCTGTGTGCACCAGCTCAGCTTACCGGAGCATTGCTTGGACTTTGGGACAGGAGCCCTGCTAATGGCTAATAATCTGCTTCCTTGAGCTAGCATTCCTTGTCTGTATCTCTCTGTCCCAGTTAGCTGTTGTCTGGGTAGGTTTCGGACATTCCTGGGTCCTTTCCCTGAATTCCATCTAAAAACATCCCAATCCCAACACAATCTCTGACATCATCTAATGGGGAAACTGAGGCCCATGAAGAAAAAGTAACCTGCCCAAGATCACACGGTATTTAGTGGTAGCACTGTGGCATGGAGTTAAGTTTCTTGATTCCCAGCTTATTACTCAAAAATTAGGTATAATCGTTATAATATGGACAAAATCCAAAAAACTCCTCACATCTGGAAATACAATGTTTAAAGTACACAGGCATACGATCTGCTTTTGTATAGAACTGAGGTCTTAGCCATGCTTTATTCTTTCCAAAATCCTTCTCAGAAAAGCCTCATGTTCCTAGCCAGATTCCCACTTAGGCAATTACATCCTGTTCATATAAACTGTTTTTATATCTCAATTGGACAGAGCACACTTCCATCTAATTTATCTTGCTCCCCTAATTGGCTTTGCAGGATTGCTGTGTGAGCTTTGAATTGCTGCACTTTCTCTCTGCATTCAGGGTGTCCTTAGGGAGCCATTATGTAAATTACTTTTTTCAGTGTGCTAAATGATGCCCTAGTGCCCTGAAAGAGTTAATTCACCTCAGAAAGGTGAGCAGTTATTCACCCAAGGACCAGGACTGTTACTGACCCAAAGTGGGCCTTAACAATCTGGGCATATGGCCAATTAGCCACATGCTGTCTCAGTAGACATTCAGTAGGTAGGCGCCCAACCATTGTTTATGCCCCATTGGAAATGACTTAACCATGGGGAACACATGACTTGTTCAACTGAATCCCAAGTCTCCCTAGGAGTAGAAGTTAGAAGTAGTTCTGCCTAAGAACACCTATTTAGACTAACACTTGACTCCTAGGGGAGTAATCTATTTTTGTTCACAGATGGTCCTAGGAACTCCTGAATATACAAGTTGGTTCTGCAGTGGCCCTTCCCAGACAAGATATCATATTCCCCAAAGGAGCATTTCAGGGGTCCCAACTGAAGGAAAAAATAATTAATTATAAGATGTTATTCCATCTACTGGGACTGTTCAATAGAAATATAATATGAACCACATATATAATTTTATATTTTCTGGTATCCATATTAAGAAAAGTAAAACTAAATAAGTAAAATTAATTTTGATCTCATATTTTATTTAACCCAACATATCCCAAATATTGTCATTTCAACATGAAGTCAATATTAAAATATTATTGAGATACTTTACATTCTTTATGTTTGTATGAAGTCTTTGAAACATGGTGTGTATTTTACAGTTAAAGCACATCTCATTTTGGTACTAGCCACATTTCAGGTGGCCAGTAACCACATGTGGCTAGTGACTGCTATACTGGACAGTCAAGCTCTTAAAGTTATCTGAGTTGGTATAGCCTTAAAGGAGGGGGGGGTCACATCTTCTTTTTCTCCCACCTGTTTGTTTTGTTTTGTTTTGTTTTGTTTTGTTTTGTTTTGTTTTGATACCAGGCAAACTCAAATCCCCTGAGCTTGTTCAATTCTTTGTAAGTTTGATCCAACATCTCCAAAGTGTTCTACAGACTTGACCTTTTTTTTTTTTTTTAAATAATCGTTTGCCTTATGGGAACTTTGTATGCTTTTTATACCCCAGAATCTCAACTCCTGAAGTAAAAACTAAACTGGAAAATGATGTGAATAGAGCTATATAGCCTTTTCAGAAATATGGAAGCTATAAGAGGCAGAGAATCTGTTGTTGTTGTTGTTGTTGCTGTCATCGTCTTCATCGTTGTTGGTTGTTGTTTTTCCTGGAGGTAGAAGGGAGGTGGGAAATACTGGAGTAAATTAACTAAAATGAAGGCCAACAGTTCCATAAAACATTAAGAATCAACTATAAGCCAGGCTCTTATAGCACAAATATGAGCAGGCCATAATCATAGTAATTGAAAAGCTTGTAATTTAGCAAAGACCATCCTAAGAGTGAATTGTTATGATATAGAGAAGTGATCAATGAGAGGTAAGAACAGACTCTATTTGAGCAAATTGTGTGGTGTTTTTACCTAACTTTGGATACAAAGACCTCTTCCTCGGGGAAGAGGAGTAAAACTTGGATCCCCCAAATGAGAATGAGAGGTAACCAGCACACCACCTGAGACCTACAGCTTATAAATCATGTTATGAACTCACACTTTTTCTGTAAGTGATGGGAAGCCACTGGGAGTTTCTAAAGGAAAATTAGGTTTTAGTTGGATTAGATGGACGACTCTGATTGCCTATGGAGGATGAATTGAAGGGGTAGAAGAGGGGCTCTAAGAGGTGGAACACTGGAATAGAGGAAAGGAGACAAAGTATGAGGCTGATATGAGAGAGCAGGGCATTGACGAAGGAACTGACCAAGGGGGAGAGGGTAATCTAAGGCAATGATAGACATACATGAGGTAAAATCAGTAGGTCTGGGTGATTAGTTAGATCCAGGAGATAAGAATGAAAGCAATTAGGCAGAGATTACAGACAAAAAGTCAATTTAGAGGTCAAGATGGTGAGTTTTGTTTTTGAAGAGACTGAACATGTGTTGTGCCTCTGCAACATCCCAAGGACTTTGCCAACAGACAGTTAGTTACTTACGCAGGTCTGATGCTCACATTTGTAGGTAGTAAATAACACCTGCTATTTACAGATCATTTAATCAGATCAAGGACTTTACATTTGCAACTTTAGTAATGGCCAGAATGAATTTAAGAGACATAAATTATTATGATAAATTTTACAGATGCAGAAGATCAAATGTAAGTGTTATAATTAGGAGCCAGGATTGAACCTCCAGGTTGTCTGAGCTTATAGCTTCAAATTGCACTCTGAATTTTATCCTGTGTCATCTAGGTATAATATCATAGAGTAAAATTCATGAGTGAAAATGATATCACCCAAGATGAAAATGAAAAGAGATCAGTGGGTCAAGGACTAAACATTTTATCACTCATCATAAATCTAACAGTACCTCACCTTTCACAAATATTTAAATATATGATAAAGTGTTTGCTTACAAATGTACTGTTTAGTTTAAAGGATATCTTATATCCTTTTTGTTACAAATGGTTCTATGGCTGAATATTTACAATGTCTACAATCTTTTTGTTTTGCGAATTTATGAAGAAGCTAAGTTTTAAGAACAAAGGAAACTAATAATACTCAAAAAAGTAAAACAAGACAATTTAAGACTTGATAACTTCCATAATGTTTAGTGGTCACAGAAGACTGTCACAGTCAGTAAACAAACATCTTCCATCCACTACCTGCCACCAATCCCCCCACCCACCTCCCACCACTCTTATCTTTTAACTCATATCTACTCTTTTCAGTGGTATGAAAATAAATTATTATAAAAAATTAATTTAATGTAATTATCCCATGGGATGATTATCTATGTATATTTATTTTCATGTTCTGATTGTCACTGTCAGCTTTTTCTTGGCGTCTCACTTGATACTGGGTTCTGAAACCCAAGCCTTTACAGAGCTCAAGGTCTCCACTCTTCCTTCTCAGCCTCCATTTCTCTTTTCTGTACTAGGAGTCTATTTAGCTACTGTTATATGGTTGCTATCTGGATAAAAAGTGAGACACGCTTTAGGACCTCAGCACTGTCACACACCTTCTGGATCATTGATTATCACCCCCTTACACTAATACCACCGTCCCCCTAAATGATGGTCTGGCTAGAACCCATTTGACATGACCTTTGGATGTTATAATTAGATGATGCTCAAGGTCCAGTTAGGCCTGATTAGCTTCTAAGAAGTGTTCTTAAATATTTCTAGTCTTAGCACTAGCCTGCCATGGAATTCTCAATATGGCTGTTGGTAAAAGATGTTTATAGTTTTATTGTAACTGATTTTGGTTTTTAGGGACTATAATCATAGCAGTGTGTCTGTTATATAAAATCTTCCTTCTTGTAGGCATTTCAAAAAGTATTTTTGAAGAGGTAAATTCCAGATGACAAAATAACTGAAGCTTTTCTATTTGCTCAAAAGTCATAAAGTAAAAAAAAAAAAAATTAAATTAAAAAAATTTTTGGTTAGGGGCGCCTGGGTGGCGCAATCGGTTGAGCCTCCGACTTCAGCCAGGTCACGATCTCGCGGTCCGTGGGTTCGAGCCCCGCGTCAGGCTCTGGGCTGATGGCTCAGAGCCTGGAGCCTGTTTCTGATTCTGTGTCTCCCCATCTCTCTGCCCCTCCCCCGTTCATGCTCTGTCTCTCTCTGTCCCAAAAATAAATAAACGTTAAAAAAAAAAATTTTTTTTTTTAAAAATTTTTGGTTAAAAAAAAGTGAACTGACCTGAATAATTCACAGCTAGAATCTCTCCTAAAATTCAACTAACTAAGTTACAATTAAGTTACAAGACTAATAACTACAAGAGGAGTGATCCATTTAATCAGCTAAGCCTTATTTAACACAACTATCAAGGCTCAATCTGGCTCTTTCTGTCTTCCTCTCAGTTGTGCCAAATCGCTCCCTCATTAACTCATATCTAGTTGTAAACTGATCTGGAGCCTTTCTTTCTTTTTTTTTTAATTTTGTTTTAAATTAATTTATTCTTGAGAGATAGAGAGAGACAGAGCATGAGCAGAGGAGGGGGAGACAGAGAGGGAGACATAGAATCCCAATCAGGCTCCAGGCTCTGAGCTGTCAGCACAGAGCCCAACATGGGGCTCAAACCCATGAACCGTGAGATCATGACCTTAAGCCGAACGCTTAACAGACTGAGCCATCCAGGCACCCCAATCTGGAGCCTTTCTTTTCATGAAGATGGAGGTGGCTGCTCAAGTGACATTTTCTTAAAGAGCCCAGATCTAACTAATATCATCTTGTATGCCAGCCTTCCAGTGCATCTGCAACCACTTAAGTAGTACTGGGAACAAAAACTATGACTTAGCTAATAGAGCCATGATTCATTTGCATGAGTAACTACCTTTGTTTACCCCATTTAACCTATTGTCACCATAACCAGAAGTAGATTCTTTCATTTATTTTTAGAATAAACAAATATTTATAGATTATTGCCCATACTCTTGGCACTGAAAAGACACTGACAAAACCCAAGAGAATATCACAACATGGATGGTCTCTGCCCTCGATGAGTCAATATTTTCATGTATCCAAAATGGGAGGGGAGAAGTACTGGATGATGTATCAGTCAGAGTACAAGCTAGGTTATGCTACAGAAAAATATATTCTCCAAAGTCACTGGTGTCTGAAAACAATGGTTTATCTCTCATTTTCACTTCATGCCTTTTGCAGCTGAGCTGGGGCTCTGCTCCACATCTCTTTTCTCTGAGGTTCAGGTTAACAGAGTAATCACTATCTCAAATATTACTGGTCACTAGAGTCTGGGCAAAAAGCACTCTAGAGGGTCTTGCATTAGTAATTCAATGCCTTGGCCTGGAAGAGATACTTCTTGCTTCTACCCTCAACCTAATAACCAGAACTAGTGATGTGAACTTACTCAACTGCAAGGAAACAGATAATGCCTGGGAGGCAGAGAACTGGAGTATCTGAAAAGCTTTCATTAAAGCATGTCACTTCCAGAGACATGCAAGTTCTGAAGTTGAGGAGGAAACAGGTAGAGGCTTTCAATGTCTCTAGCTTCCTAAGTCCTGCAGAACAGCATCCTTGGAGCTCTGGGTATCCCAGATGAAGCCTGAATGTGCAAGGAACTGGAAAAGGGAATAAAAAAGGCAGAAAAAGAAGGAATTCTATTTATTGATTTTTATACTCATTAATTGATTCAATATATTGTTTAAACATTTCAGTTTAATGGATTGAGGAGGAAAACAAAATGTTTAGCCATGATCAAGGAACTAGAAGTATTCCAAAAGTAAACTTAGCTCCCTGAGCCATCTGATTTAACAACATGGTACCAGATACAACATGGTACATGCAAACCGACAGCTGTGACGATTAATACGTCCTCCAAGGTTTACCTAATTGGATCTACCCAAGATTGAAGGAGAAACTATAAAAATGTAACTCATTTTGGAAATACCTAGAGGAACAAAGGTTACTGTTTTCCCACCCAACAGCTTTAATTCAGAAGCATACGTGTACTTTGCGTGTCTCTGTGTGCCTTGCCTTCAGCCTTGCTACAAATGTCAGTATTTTTTCTACTTACATTATACAAACTATTGAAAAGAGAGGCATACAGCTTGAAATGAGGCCAGCAAGAGCTCTGAGTTTTCTTTCGCTTTCTTTCTTTCTTTCTTCTCTCATTTGCTTTCTTTCACACTTGGATTCATTAATTGCTTCTTCTTCCTATGTCCTTCCAATACCTCCTTCTCACTGACCCATTCTGGTCATTTTTTTCCCCTGGTATTGAAAGGATAAACCCTCTCTGGGTTTCAGTTCTAGGAATGGATCTCTTTATTTGGTATTTTTCTTAACTTTTCTTAAGCTCTTTTGTATGTATTGCTTTGTATTTTAGAATTAAAGAATGCAGTGTAAAGTTACAAGATATGGATGATGTTTATAAAGTGAATACCTTTGGGGGTAAAGAGTTGATACTAATATTCAGGTCACTCTGAGCATTTGGAAACCTGTCCCTAAGTAAAAATATAAATTTCAGCCTAGTTTTTTTTTTTTTGAGTTGAATATTAAAAACACAGACTTATGAATTGGAGAATTTTACATTGTCACAGAAGTATCATATTGAAAACAAATAGGACTATGTTATAGGATCCCTGAAATGAAATAAATATTTTGTAAGATAAAACAGAACTAGTCAGAATGCTGTAAAATTTATATTTTTAGAGAAATTTAAGGGATGACATATGATTACATTCAATACTTGGCTATCAGAGATAATCTTAGGGTACGTGGAAATAAAATAGGTTACAGATAAGCCCAAACCACACAAGTTTAAAGACAGTCAACTCTTCACTACCTCAAAGTAGTGAGGCCAGTTTGCAGATCAGTCAAACATTGGATAAACCACAGCTGCCATCTGGAAAGATCTCATTCTCCAGTGAGGCTAAACAATTAGGTAATGTATGAAACTGGAATTGAAGGACAGCTCTCCAAGGTGAGGAGCTGGGAAGCCAAACCTTGGGTAGGGCTTTTAGTAGAGTAGATCAAGTGTGCCAGATTGCATGACCTGGAATCCTGTCATCCAACCACTGGGGAACTGATAATTAGGACTAATGCCCCAGGGCTTGATTATATGCCTCTGTAGGGGAAGTGACCTAATCCCAAATCTCTGCTGTACCTTAACCACCTCCATCTGAAAACTGGCTAATCCACAAACCTGTTATTCCAGAAACCACTTAATCTACCCTCAGATAAACAGGAATTAATGGTATGTGCTTGTCTGTGCACATACTCTAATAATAATTAGAAAGAAAAGGGGCAGTTTTCTATAAGTGAAAGCCTAGAAATTCTATTTAGGATATAATAAAAGACATTTCTCCATTCTCATCTTTTATTTTTTTTAATTTTTGTATTTTTTTTAACATTTATTTATTTTTGAGACAGAGAGAGACAGAGCATGAATGGGGGAGGGTCAGAGAGAAGGAGACACAGAATCCGAAACAGGCTCCAGGCTCTGAGCTGTCAGCACAGAGCCCGACGCGGGGCTCTAACTCATAGGCGGAGAGATCATGACCTGAGGTGAAGTCGGCCGTTCAACTGACTGAGCCACCCAGGCGCCCCTCCATTGTCATCTTTTAATCCAAATGTAAAAATATAGATAATATTGAAAGGCATCTCTCCTAACTGATTTATATACTCCCAAAGTTGAAAACTTTTAAGCCTTGTGAAACTAGTGATTATATCCCGTATGAATAGAAATTTACTTTTCAATGGATATTTTATCATTTTAGTTAATTGACTCAAATAACATGTGTTAAGCATCTATTGTACATCAAGCCAAAAAGCATCTACTATTAAAGAATATAATGGGTTATGGCTTTGTAATAAGAAACCTGTATTCTTTTTTTTCCTCACTTTTGAACTTTTTATTTAGAACTCATTTTTTCCTTACAGAAAAGTTGTAGAAGTAACATTAGATTTTTCTAATGTAAACATTTTACATAACTATAGCACAATTACCCAAACCAGAAAATTAGCTTTGGTACAATCCCATTAACTGTAAACCTTATTTGAATTCCACTAGTTTTTAAACTAATATCCATTTTGTGTGTATGTTCAAAGATCCTATTCAGGATCTCACATTGCATTTACTTCTTTAGTAGTAGTAGTAGTAGTAGTAGTAGTAGTAGTAGTAGTAGTATTGTTATTATTATTATTATTTTTTTTTCATTTGTTTATTTCTCTAGAATACAAGTATCAAAAAAAAGAGCAAGCAATGCAAATAATGACAAAGGAGGGCTGGAGCTTTTTTTTGTTTAAGTTGGATAAGTTTGACACGTAATATTGTGTAAAATTAAGGTATACAGAGTATTATTTTGATGCATTGTAATATGGTTGTTGTTATAATGGTATTTATCACATTACATATTTAGGAGTGTCTAAATTCAATATACTATACATTAGATCTCTGTGGCCTATTTAGTACTTGTTACAAATTTGTATCTTTTTAAAAAAAATTTTTTTAATGTTTATTTTTGAGAGAGAAAGTGTGAACGGGGGAGGGACAGAGAGACAGGGGGACAGAGGATCCGAAGCAGGCTCTGTGCTGACAACAGTGAGCCTAATGAGGGGCTTGAACTCACAAACCATGAGATCATGACCTGAGAGAAAGTTGGAGCCTCAAGGGACTGAACCCCTCAGATGCCCCCAAATTTGTACTCTTAAATATCATCAATCTTATTCCCTCACCCCCATTCCCCTGGAAACTACCATTTTACTCTGTTTTGTTTTGTTCTGTTTTGTTTACAGGTTTGACTTTTTTAGATTCTGCATATACACGATATTATACAGTACTTGTCTTTGACTTATCTCACTTACCATAGAATTCTCAGGGGCCATCTATGTGTGTGTCACAAATGGCAGGATAGCCTCCTTTCTCATTGCTGAATAGTATTCCATTGTGTATATAGTCTACATAATACCCATGAGTGGAACTGCTGGATCATATGGCAGATCTATTTTGAAGTTTTTGAGGAACCTCCATATTGTTTTCCATAGTGATTAGACTAGTTTACATTACCACCAACAACATATAAGGATACCTTTTTACCACATCTTTGTCGGCACTTATTTTCTTCTTGATGATAGCCATTCTAACAGGTGTGAGGTGATATCTCGTGATTTTGTTTTGCATTTCCCTTATGATTAGGGATGTTAAGCGTCTTTTCATGTGCCTATTAACCACTTTGATGCCCTGTTAGGGAAAATGTCTATTTTGTTCTTCTGCCCATTTTCTAATCATTGTTTTTTGTCATTAAGTTATATAAATTCTTTATGTATTTTGGATATTAACACGTTATCCAATATATGGTTTGGAAATTTTTTTTTCTCCCATTCCATAGGCTGTCTTTTAGTTTTATTGTTTCTTTTGCTATACAGAAGCTTTTGAGTTTGATGTAGTCCTGTTTGTTAATTTTTTGCTTATGTTGTTTGTGCTTTTGCTACTTTCAAAAAAAAAATCATTTCCAGGACCAAATAAGTGAATGCCTTCCCTACACTGTCTTCTAGGGGTTTTATGGTATTAGGTCTCATGTTTAACTCCTTGCTCAATTTGAAGTTAATTTTTGTGACTGGTGTGAGATCGGAGTTCAATTTTATTGCTTTACATGTGTTTTTTTCCAGTTTTCCCAGCACCATTGGTTAAACAGCCTATCCCTTCCTCACTGGGTGTTTTTGGCTCTCTTGTCCAGTATTAACCGATTGTATATGCTGGGAATTAATTCTGGGCTTTCTACTCTGTTCTATTGGTCTATGCATCTATTTTTGTGCCCGTACTATACTGTTTTTATTACTATAGCTTTGTAAGTGTAGTGTGAAATCCAGAAGCATGATACCTCCATTTTGTTCTTTTTTCTCAGGATTGCTTTGACTATTCAGGGTCTTTTGTGGTTCCACACAAATTTTAGGGTTGAAGAAACCTATATCCTTAATTCCAAGTATTTAGGATGTTATAACCAAAAACTGACAAGTAGGACACAAAAGCCTATACTGGGCAAATAAGACTTAAAACTTTAAATTTTTTTTTCTTAAGCACTATAACAGTAATAAATGAAAGTTTTATTTTCCAAAACTAAGAACATGTTATAAAAATGGATTTTGTAATGAAGGGAAATTCAATCAGTATGCCGAAATGTCAATCTTATTGAAAGAGCTTTTCTATTTGTGATAAAACAGTGAACTAGTTAGTAGTATTAGCTCATACTTTTCAGTTTCCTTTTCAGGCTGACCCTTCTCTCCTCTAATCTAAGTCAATATATTCCCCTTGGGGTATCCTAACCTAGAAGGTGGGTTGGCAAAAACTATGGCCTGTGGGTCAAATCCATGCCTCAAACAAGGAATGACATTTATATTTTTTAAATATAATACAAAATAAAAACCATATAACAGAGGCTGTATATGGCTCACAGAGTCTAAAATATTTACCAGCTAGGCCATTGTAGAAAAAATTCACTGACTCTTTGTCTAGAATATTCTTGGACTCCTCCCTCCCTCTTCTTTACTCCTCAAATCCAAATTAGTGTCTGCTTCCTAATATCTCTGCCACAGTCCTCTTTTCTCCATTTTTCTTGCTAACTGTCCTAGTTTATGAATCCATTGCCTCTTGCCTCTAATCTCACCCTTCTCCAACAATTGACTAGAATATCTCTGGTAAGTCTTTTAAAGAGAAGTCATCACATCCTTCTCAGTAAATCTTTTCTCGATGTCCCAAGATGATCACATTATATGTGTTTGCTTCTCCTAGTCCCTGCTCTTGTGCAGACATCTATACCACACACTTCACTTTGCAAAGGATTTATTTGCAAACTAGCTTTCCTACTTACCTGGGAGTCCCTTAAGGGTAGATAGAGACATAACACATGCCACACACAAGTTGTGTCAAAGACTAAGTAAGTGAACGAGTGTATAGTGTTTTCTGAGTGTGGATTTTAATAGGGTAGAAAAAGTTCCTAGGACCCTGTGTATCTTTGGAAGAGAAGAGGAGATAGGTATGTGCTACCAAGAAAATGTTTGGCAAAGAACAGTAAGACTAAGAGAACTAAAAACCAACTTCTAATCTGCTTTTCATGCTAATGTCTCCTTTCATGAATGCATTTGAATACATAAAAATTTTTAAATGTTTAAATTATGCACAAGACTAAGCTGTATACGTGTTTTCCCAGTTATTTTCATTTTATAAAGTTGGCATATGTGTGAATATAGAACTGAAAGTTGACAGAATGCGTGCATTTTTGTGTGTGTGGAGAACAAGGATTAAAGGAAGGCAGGAGGACAGAAGGAAGATGGGAGAGCTTACTCCTAGCTGCCTTCTCTGCTTCTAATTTCTTTCCCCTAACCCCAGAGATAAGGCAATCTCCTTGCTTTCTTGGCATCCCTTTTTAGTGGTCAGGATAGACTATGCTATGCTACAGTAAAAATTCACTCTGAAATCCCATGGCCTTAACGTAACTAAAGCTTATTCTTTGCCCATGTTACCTGCTTATTTTCTGTCAACATGGAGCTCTCCTCTGTATGGTCACTCCGGATTCCTGGCTGATGGGAGCTCCACTAACCAAACTTGTGTCATCTGGGATGTGTGGTCCTATTTTTGTTTTTTTTAAGAGAAGGAAGTGTATAAAGACCTCACCTACTTCTTCTATGCTTTTATTCTATTGCTCAGAGCTAGTCACATGACCTACCTAATTATGAGGCTTTGAGAATTAGTCTCGTATGTCCTAGGGATGAGAAAAGAAGCAGATATTTGTAAGCATTAGTAATGTTCACCACACCTTTCAGATGAACTAGTTATCTTGAGTAGGATAAAATTATCCAAGTTGTAGTATAGAATTAGAACTTCTGTTTATTTAGCTTGGGAGATGTCCTACTCAGGGACTAGTGATTTCGTACATGTTTGGCCAGCAATCCAGTAAACTCTTGTTTGGGTTCCAATTCCATCTTCTTTGCACCTTAAATTTATGTTGATATTTTTTTCTAAACACCCCATTTGCTAGTAAAGAAAATAGCAAATCTTTACTCCTGGAACCAGTAGCTTGCCTGATCATGTGAGAAATAGTCCTCTATTAGTCCTCCACTTCTCCCGATTTCCTTAGGATACATGGAACTGGAACAATAGCCCACAAATTAGAAATTAGAGCAATAGCTCAGAACCCTGAATACTTTTGTGTATGTGATGAGGACTGAGATGGTAGATAGAGTGGAAATGGACTTTTGGGGTCTAAGCAACCATGAGATCTCCGCACTTCCTCATTAGTATGAGAACAATCACATCATCACTTCATATCCCAAAGGTTTTATGTCAGCCTTCCTGGAGTCTTTCTTCTCCTTTCTTGGCTGCCTTAGATGCTCATTTTAGCATGCTCCTACCTACAAATGTTTAGATGGAGAAGACCATGTGTTATGAATTTTCATGGGCTTCTCAATCTTGAAGGACTGAATTAGAAACACTTCTTTTTTTAATTTGTATCATTGATTCTCTGTGCCTTTCCCAGATATCTGAAAATCTAAAAGTAGAACGAATATGTGTTGAGTAAGAGGAAATTACCACAGTTTAGATAAGCCTATGTTGAAAGCATATGTAAACACAATTTATTAATCAAATGGATTCAAGTTACTGCTTCTCTTAGAATTGTAATGTCAATTCATACTTGCCTGGGGCGAGACTTCTGGCTAATCATGCCTTCTGGAGAGAAAGAAGCCAGAAGACCCTCTTACCAGCTTTAAAAAGGGAAAAATAAGAAAACAGATGCATAGACTCTGCTAGCATCACAACCGTATTTCTGGGGAAAAAATATACCTGCCCCCTGAGAGGAAGAAGACCTTATATGAGTTAAGAGTATAATGCATTGCTAAGAAGCCCAGATGGTAGTCACCAAACAAATTTATGATTAAAGACATTTCTGCTTGTTGTATTTGGTTATAGATCTTTTTCTTTTCTTCCATGTATCTGTAGATGGACTTGGGGTGAATCCTATTTGTGAAAGTATCCCCAATAACTCTCTTCTCTGCCACCTCTTGAAAGGTCTACCAAGGAGATAATAGGGTGCCTCATGTCTGCATGTAGTTTGGCCCTCACTGTGTCAGCTTGCACTGTATATGTCAAAAATCTCAACTAGTTGTTAAAGTTTAAAATTCAGAAGACTTCATATAAAAGTCAGGATGGGGGGATGGTAATACTGGAACTGCATCCCTCCATTGCAACTTTTGGTTGGAGTTGAGTAACAGCTGCTCCTTTTAAAGGAGGCAAGAGCCCCCAAATACTCTTATCTTCCTATTCCCCATTGTCTTATTAACATTTAATACCAGACTTGCCTTGGTATTTTCCTTGGACTTCCAGCCTGTTTTGCTTAATCATTTTTCCTCCATGGCTCCTTTACATATTTGAATTTATGCCTCTGGCTAGTAGGATCAAGTTTCAGTCAAAGCATCAGGGTTGGTGTATTCTTGGATATGTTTTACATGCCCTAGAAGGCCAAGATCCAGGTATCAGCTTAGAAGAGAGAGATCTAGGAGGCCACTTACCTTGCCTCAAGCCTAAGCAAAAAGAATTCTTAGGGCCCATATATGGTCCAGCCAAATATATCAAGGTATGCAGGGGTATGGAATTAAGACCTAGCTAGTAAGCATTTGACAAAATAATTGCATGTATATTATCTGATTTGTTATGGCCTTTGGTATTTTTATAACAAAAATAAACATGATACAAAGCAGTGTAACCAAAAAAGGGAATCTGTTGGTTCTATAACTGAAAAGTGTAGGAGTTAGTGTAGGAGATGGTGTCAGATGTCACCATCAATTTGAGACTTTTGTCTCTATCTTTTGGCTCTGCTTCCTCTGGCTTCATTCTCAGATAGCCACCCTACCTTATGGCCACAAGATGGCTGCCAACATTCCCAGAGGTACAGCCTTTCAGGTCTGTATCCAACAGGAGAGAGTGCTTATATTTGTCCTCCTATTTCAGCAAAAGCCTATATACATCACATCAGTACCAATTGGGACAGTGTCTGTGGCCAGGGAATAACAGTCAGGCAACAGTGACAGGTAGATTCGCCACCAGAAGTAAAAAAAAAAAAAAAAAAAAAAAAAAAAAAAAAAAAAAAGAGGGGGTTGGTGTAGTATAGTCCCCCAAATGGAAAGGAGTGAATGAATGATGGATAGCACCAGGATCTGATATCAACTATATCTGGGCAACTTGTTAAAAGCAAATTCCTACTGCCCAAATATTCTGATTCATGAGGTGTGGATCTAGGCCCAGGAACCTTCTTATTTAATAAGATCCTTAGGGAATCTGGTACAAGAAGTTATTAATTCAAACTTTGTGAAACACTTTGAGACTGCAGTATCTTATTACAACTAAAAATAAATTCATTATTATATGTCAGGAACTGTCTTAAGTATTTTAGAGGCATTATTTACATTATTTATTATTATACATACATATATACCTATGAAGTAGGTAACATTATTATCCTTATTTTTTAATGAGGAAGTGTAGCTTAAGAAGTTTAATAATTTCCCCAGTGAAACATAGATAATAGATAATAGATAATAAGTGGCAGAGCCAGGATTCAAATCCAGCACTGTCAGACTCTAAAGTTAATGTTGTTATTATAGTTCTCTGTTATAATACCTGTATCCCTTCATATTTTTGTGCTTGCCCTAAATTGAAGGATGATTTACCAATCAGAGAGTTTGATCTTCTTATTCTTTGATGTAAAGAACAGACAACTTACTGATCTTTATCAGTATGTGTCACTGGATTAGGCAAAGTTATATCAAACATCAGTGTCTTGTTTCTATACTGCTATATACTATATGTGACCTTCAGCAAGTTACATCAGCTTTCTGAACCTCAGTTTCCCTTTCTATAAAGAATTACTTATTTCACTATATAAGGAAGACATAGGAATTAAATGAATAAGTAAAAGTGCCAAGACTATACCAGCTCTCAGTAAATACTGGTTTTTTTTTTCCATCTCTGTGTTAAATCATAAATTATCACAATGATTTATTTTCCTACCACTTTGGTGCTATTGCTGGTCTATTGAGAAGTTCCACTGCGGGCCTCTTCTCACCCTCAGCATAGGCTCCAATAAATTCTGACCAACTTGTACCCTTCAGAATGTTTGTGATGCCCTTGGCAGCTGGTGTTTCCATTTGAAAGAGGTGGTCAGGGATTAGAAAGACAAGAAAGAACAAATATTTATTAAGTGACTAATATGCGTGGCAGGCATATTTCCAAAAATATGTTGCTAAGCTTTACGAACAGTGCAACATCATGTAGATGAGGACTCTAAGTTTGGAGAAGTTATTTGTCCCAGGTCACTCTGTGAGGCAGGTAGGGGCCCAGAATCCAGCCCATGCTTTATCCTAGTGACTTCACAACCTGTGGGATTTTCTGCATGTATTATGCCTTGTGAAAGTAAAGCCCTCATCACAGTTAACTATTCACCTGGTAATGACTCTACTTGAAAGGATTTTATTAGTGAACACCTTGGTGTGCTTGACATATTAATGCTCAAAACCAGAACAGAAAGAAGTTGTCAAATGTGAAGAATTGTGGGCAATTTTAATGATGAGATTTACATTGATTATGACGATAATAAATACATCTCCTTTTAAAAATAGTCCTCGCTGACCCTTTTTTACTCTAGAGTGGAAATTAGACATTCAAACTAATCAAATGCTAATGTAATAAGTTCCCTTATAAGGAAAACATCACATAGTTTTGAATACATAGAAGGTTTTTTCTTTTCTCTGAGAAAAACCTTCTGAAATCCCCAGTTGAGTTAAAACAGGTTTTTATTAGAGAACCATAATAAATTTATGACAAAGATAGGTTTTTGCCAAGATGCCTTTCTCATTTGCTTTGCGTTCAATTCTGTTAGAAGAATGCTGGAAACATTCAGTTGAATTGGGAAAAAAAATCACCACAGTTCCAAAACTTGGATCAATTATCTAATAATATTAAGAAATTGAATACATTTTCTTATGCATTCCATTTTATCTTTCCAAGACTGTTATCATTATTCTTTCTGAGGCTCAGGAAGGGTATTCTCTGGGTTTTTCTAAAACTTCCTAGATTTCAAATAGTCTATCCCTTCTCTTCATTGACCATCAATATTTTGAAAATGGCAATAATTTTATTTTCAACCCATAGAAGCCACTCTCACTATGCACCTGGAAGCAATACCAACATCCTTTTTAAGTAATGGGTTTCAAATATGGACTTAAAATATATTGCCATTGTTATGAAACGCAGAGTAGCTAGCAGTGTTATACATTCTCAAAAAAAAATAGCTCTAAAATTTTAGCAAGATATTAGAGGTTGGTATAGACAACATGAATGTTATGCTTTTTTCATCACAGACCAGTCTCAGGTTTTGAGGAGTGTATACCCCTACCCCTTATTCCATCCCCCTGACACATAAACTCTTGAGGGCTATTATATTTGGCAGTGAAATAAGGTATTCTAGCATTTGAAAAAAAGCAATTTCAATGGTGTGAAACACCCTGTTTAATTAATTATGTTTAAAAGGACTTCAAACATTGTTTATGCTTTTATAACAGTGTTTGTAAACTGTAGTATGCATTGGACCACACTTTCGCAACCTATCTGTACTGGGTTGAGTAATTCCCCCACCCCATCCCTTCAAATTACTGCCTCCCTGGAACTTCAGAAGGAGACTTTATTTGGCAGTAAGGTCCTTAAAGATGTAATTAGTTGAAATGAGGTCTTTGGTCTTACCATATTAGAGTGGACTCTAATCCAATGACTAGTGTCCTTATAGGAAGAGAAAATAGAGACACAGACCCACAGACACAAAGAGAGGCCATGTGATGATGGAGGCAGATATTAGTGATGCATCCACAAGGCAAGGACTGCCAAGAATTGCCAGAATCCCTTGAAGCTAGGAGAGAGACATGGGATAGATTTTCCCTCAGACTCCATGAGGAACCGACCATGCAGACACTTTGCCTTTGGATTTCTGGCCTCTTGAACTGTTTTCATAATATGCAGTCTCACAGTTTACCATGTCTTCCTCCTTTAATTGCTTTTTTTTTCTTCTGATTTTTCTGTTACTTTATGATCCTAATTAGTCTCTTCTGATGATACCTGTTCCTTTACCTAAACTTATTTTTAAATGTTAGCATGACCCAGGGCTCCTTTTGGTTCCCCATTCTATCTTTATTGTCTTCTTAGGTGATCTCATTCCCTTGATTTGCAAACACCTAAACTCTGATGATGCCCAAATTTACAAGACCAGCCTTGACTTTGCTCCCATATTCCAGGCTCAAAAATCTGTTTCCTCACCTATCCCTTTTGTCAACACCATGGTGTAGAAGAGTCTATTGACATGGAAGAGGCAGAGGCTCACTGTCCTGTGCTGTGACTTGGTGTAGACAAAGGAATATTTTCTTTCCTTGGTCTAACCATCACCCAGAATATTGTGTTCAACTGGAGTGTGTAAGAAAACTGAGTCAACACAATTTTTTTACCTTTATTTATTTTTTGAGAGAGAGAGAGAGGGCACAAGCAGGGGAGGGGCAGAGAGAGAGAGAGAGAGAGAGAATCCCAAGCAGGCTCTGCACTGTCAGACACAGACTAGACACAGGGTCGAATCTCAAGAACCTCGAGATCATGACCTGAGCCACAATCAAGAGTTGGTTGTTTAAACAAATGAGCCACCCAAAGTGCCTCAACACAATTTTTTTTCATAATTAGGCAAATCTTCGTGTACAGCACACGTATATGTACATGCATAATATACTGGGAATTTATGTAGCATTTCATAATTTTTAAATATTTAGATCCAATTCAGCATTCTAAAAATCTATGTAAGAGCCAAGCAAAGTCACCATATTCGATCCCAATCTTAGAATAAAATTCAGGGGCGTCTGGGTGGCTCAGTTGGTTAAGCGTCCAACTTGGGCTCAGGTCATGATCTCGCAGTTCGTGAGTTAGTAGAGCCCTGCGTGAGGCTCTGTTCTGATAGCTCGGAGCCTGGAGCCTGCTTCGGATTCTGTGTCTCCCTCTCTCTGCCCATTCCCCGCTCATGCTCTGTCTCTCTCTGTCTCTCAAAAATGAATAAACGTTAAAAAATTTTTTTTTAATAAAATTCAAACCCCTTTTAATAGTCTTCATTATTATCAAATACAGCTCTTGCTCCCTACTCCCCCAACCCATATTCTGGCCACACTGCTCTTTTTATTTCTTGAATGTTATATCCTACTCAGGATGTTGGTACTTGATTTTCCTCCGACTGGCATATATTTTTTTTCCCTGACCTTGCACAGATGACTTCTTCTCAGTCCTTCAGGTCTCAATTTAAATGTTATCCCCTGATCAAGGCTTTTCTGGACCCTTGCCCCAACTTGAGTGGCAGCCCCCATTTACTCTATATTACATGACTGCTTGCTTATTTCCTTTGTAAGTCTTTATAGGGTCTATAATATTTTTAATTGTCTGCCCATGTCTCATTCTCTTCTACCACCATTAAAACATGAGTTCAATAATAGATTTTTTCTGTCTGCCTTACTCAGTGCTGTATGTTAGCACCTATAACAGTGTCTGGCCCACAGCTGGCCCTCATAATTAATTTATACAATTAATTTGTTTTACTAAGCACCTGTGCTAGGATTTGAACTTGAGTTGAACTTGACTCCAGAATTCAAGCTCTTAAATACTCTCTTTGACTAACACTTCATTGAAAGTAAATGACAATAAATAGTAAATGGTAGTAAGGGTAACAGTGGTTGACATCCATCAAGGAAAATTTCTTGGAGACTATGTGAATGATTTAGCAAAAACTTAAAGGAGAACATCTCAGATCAGGTGAACACACAGAAAAAATAAACTGGGTTTATGAGATGAGTGACAAGGAAAGCTTAATTATAAGCTTAATTGTAATTATAATGGAATTGATATGGAACAGACATAACATAACCCTCTGGTGGAAAAGTTTAATTTAATCCTAGTTTCTCCCAGTTTCATGCCAAATTTAAGTTTCTTTTGGAGTTAATGAATGCACTTACACATTTATATGTGTATAATGGGCAAAGCTACAGCTTTCAGAATCAGGTCCGCATTTATTACAGGAGGTGAGAAAGGGCCTGCTGGCTGCCACCATTAGTACTCAAGAGTTGTTAAAACCAAAACGACAAACCTGGAATCTTCTTTACTCATGTTTGCTTTGAGCTGTGCTGTAATATTCAGCATGACTGAGACCTGGTAGAAAGAGCAATGGGAATTAGTGACAGGGGTGGGGACAAGGATTGAACAAATAAAATGTTTTTATTTTGCAAATAAATTTAAGCATTCTCCAAAATGTTGCAGTTTATATACATACATTCATCAGTTTCGAAGAATATGCCACTTTCATTTTGAAGTCTAGTGTTGTTAAATAGGAAAGCCTAAAATACATACACACACATATATATATATGGAAAAATATGGAAAAGTATTATTTACTTCACTCAAATGCTTAGAAAAATATACTCAGATGTACCACCCATGATTCACAAATGAATGAGGTCCCACTACAAACTACAACTCCCACTCAGAGATAATGAAGCATGAAATGGCACTTTAAAATTACATTGAAAGAAAGTGCCTTTCCAAAACTCAAGAAAAAAAATAGTTTTAAAATGTTGAATATGTAGCCAATAAATAGTATGTTGTTTGTGGCAGTTATTTACCCACTATTTTATGTGAATCTTTGCTTTACCTCAACGTTACGACATTTTCTAATAATTTCTTATGGGAACAATTTTATTGATAGATTTGATTTTCAGTCATTTTCAGAAAGAAAATGCATCTGGGCCTGGAGTTTTATTATATCAGGTAGCTATTGTGGTCAAATTCTGAACATAGGTTCCTTTGCTTTATTTGAGTTACCCTCATAAAACATTTTAGACCTTTCTGCTTCTTGAATGTCATGTGTTTTTATGTTGTTTGAATATGTGTATTTACTATTCTATCAATAGTAAAACTTCAGCTGTTCTCCATAGGTAAACAATTTGTGTGTGTGCGTGTGTGTGTGTGTGTGTGTGTGTGTGTGTGTACAAAGCCCAAAGAAGGTATTCATGGCTCTCTGATCTTAAGTGTTAGCCAAGAAAGAAAGAAGAAAAGTATCTTTATTCAAATACTTTATTTTACTTTTAGGTATATCATATTATGCCTGAAAACTAATTTTATTCTTCTTGATTTTTCAGTTATAATTATATAAAAATTACATATACCCACTGATGAATTTTGCTGCTTTAAAGAAATATTTGCATGAGAATAATACATTTGATGTAGTAGAATATAAAAAATTAATAGTGATTTTATTTTTTCCCCTAAATAACAGGAAATGTTTCCAATTATTTTTTAGAGCAGGACATTTGGTACAGATAATGTTGCTATAGCAACTTTAGAACAGACTTAATTTGGGCCACAGTGAGTGCACCCACTTGTTTTAAATTCATCATTCAGTCTAATCTAGCATTTACATGAAGAGCTGCATTTACAAACACTGCAGCAGGAGTGCCTATGTGGAAGGTTGTTTAGGGATACTATGCCTCAAATTTCTACTTGCATTCATGGCATTTATTAAGAGCTTATATCACAGGGTTACCAAGAGCTATAGTGTTTATTAACAAGAAATAATTTCTTACTCCAATTTTACTCAAGATTAAAAGCTTTGAAAATTAATTTAACCTTAACATATCTCTGAAAATATTTTGACATTAAAATACAATTTACTATTTAGTGTTAAGCCTTACAGAATCTTGGAAAGGAAATATTCCTTGTGTTTGCCTGAAGGAAGATATTTTAACTTAGTCTGCATTAGCTTATTTCTACTATAACGACACTAGGTACCTATTAGAATCTTGCCAGTATTTACACATATTTAAGACCAAGCTGGTTTCAGATGAGAATGTATGGGGTTTCCCAATTCTACAAAAACATGCTAAATGCACTGGTCTCCAGGTTTCAGTCTCATGAAGGATAAATCTTTAACTTAGGATTTCAGGTAAGATTCCATTTCTGTCACAATTGAAGTATTGCTTTAGAGGCAGCAATATCTTCCCACCTTTTTACCTGTGTCTAGAATTTGTTTCCTGTCCACCTATGTTAAGATTCAACTCGTGTTAGGACCTCTGCCAGACCTTTCGTGATTTGCACACCGCAGAGTCCCTTTTCTCCAGAACACTGTGTCTAGACTGGGCTCAGCTATTTTCACATACTTGCTTGCGTATTTCTCACTACTAGACAGAGCTTCCTATGAGGAATCTTTCCTTGAACTTTGTGTCTTCTTTCCCCCCAGCCAACGCAGTATCTGGTATACTGTAGCAGTAGCACTACATACAAATTCAACAAACGTTTGTTGAGACAGAGAGAGACAGAGCATGAGTGGGGATGGGGCAGAGAGAGAGGGAGACACAGAATCCAAAACAGGCTCCAGGCTCTGAGCGGTCAGCACAGAGCCCTACGCAGGGCTCGAACTCACGGACCGTGAGAACGTGACCTGAGCCAAAGTCGGAAGCTCAACCGACCAAGCCACCCAGGCGCCCCAACAAACGTTTGTTTAAATCAATTAACATATAGCTGGCTATTGACCACTTACCACGAATTATATAAAAAAGTGTTACAGACTTACTATTTGGGGGGGGGGGGGGGTGAGATTTAGAACACGTAGGTAATACATAGCATATGTGTAATTTAGGTGATACCCAAGGGTACAAGGCAATGAATGTCATCTGTAAAATGACTGAAACCAGTAAGAGCAGTAAGTTATGCAAGAGTTTAAGAGAAAGCTAGGAAGATCAGGGAAGGTTTTAAGGAAATGGGAAGATCTGAGCTAACCTTGAAGTATAGTTGGGAATTGGGGAAGTAGGCAAGAGTATGGAAGGTTTCTTCAGAGAAGAGCCAAGAGCAAAAAGCAATGGAAACACGATAATTGATCAAGGGACAGTAACTATACAAATGTGGCTGCGTCTAAAGCTATCTGAAGGAAAGGAGATCCCTGAAGAGTAGTTAAGATTCCAGAAGAGTGGTTAAGACCAAGTGTCTTTTAAGAAATGACTGTGGAAATTATAAAGAAATGTTTTAAATTATATACTACAGAATTCCAGTGTCCAGACTTAGAATTGGTTCTGATATTTATTAACTATTATTTTACCCTCAGAACATTTTTAGAACCATAAGTAAAATGGTCATGACAAAGTAAAATATGAAATATCCAATTCTTTCTCAAATGCACTAGCTCCCAATAAGACTGTTTTTAACAGACATTTCACACAAGACAGGAATGCAATGAAACAATGTATTTTAAGAAAAGGTAAACTTGATTGATATCTCATCTGCCCTGAACTCCTACTAGTTCCATACCTTTAATCTCATTATTTAATCTCTCCACTGACAGAAATACCTTAAACATCAACAAAGAGGTAACTATTTATATAAAAGAGAATTGAGCTAATGATAGAGAAAAGATTTGAAGATCATCTTCCTGGCTCAAAAAACATAACAAAAGGAGGCTCTTGAACTTTGTATTATATAACTATTATATCCAAGAAAATAAATTTTTTGAGAATAAAAAGAATAGGCTGTTGAATTTTAAAAATCTCAAGTAATCATTGTATATGCTCAAAGGTTTAAAAAAACAGGTAAAATTTAAAATAAATAATTAAGAAAAATTGTGGAAGGTTGTAAATCTAATTTAATGAGAGGTCAAGACATGTAAGTTTGTATAAAAGACTAATTCTGAGGAGAAACATTAAATAAAACATAGTGTGGGAGTCAACTATTAAGTAAATGAAGACTGGATTTAGAGAACAGTCAGGAATACAGAAGGAGACGTGACAAATGCAACAAATACAAAACCCTGGTGTTTAACCTTTAAATCAGTGATCTGGGACACTAGAACACACTATGGTGTGTGTGAGGGGGAGGAATGAAAGGAAAACATAAAGAGCTATGTGCCAAATTAACAGAATATGATTCAGGATCAAAACTGCTAATCTTTTGTTAGCAATAAGAAAATAAAAGGTAGGGAACTCGGTTTTAATAACATGATATTAAACCAATTATGAGAAGTAAAGGCAATGTGAAATAGGATAGAAAATCCCATACTCTTGCCTCCCAAGAGCATTGAGGATTAATGAGACAACAACAATACAATTCCATTTGATACAAAAGGAAGGTGATGAAGCTTCAATGGGAAAGTGTCTTTATTAATGAAGAAATAAAGTTTTGTTTGCATGTTAAAAATTCTAAGCTTGAAATTTCCCACTCTAGAACTGTAAGAAAATAGCCTTGCTGCTATTTTAGGGTCTTATCCTTCTGTTTCAAAAAGTGATCACAGGTCAGGATGCTCCCTAACCTATAAGAGGCAAATAAGTAATAGTCTTTTTTCTTTTTGCGGGGGTGGCGGGGGTGGGGGGTGGGGGTGGGGAGGGGGAGACCCTATAGAGAATGATGCGATCTCATCCTTCTAAACATTATCCATTGCCTCACAACTCTTAGAGTCATTAATTAGTACCCCAGCCTTATTTAGTAATAAAATTAGAATGAGATCCAGTAAAACTTTGGTTTGTGAGCATAATTCATTCTGGAAACATGCTTGTAATCCAAAGCACTTGTATGTAAAAGCGATGTTCAAGAACCACTGGTTCAGTTGTGATCATGTGACATTCGGCATCACGTACCTTGTATTGCAAGACATCACTTATCAAGTTAAAATTTATCACAGGGGCACCTGGGTGGCTCAGTTAGTTAAGCGTCCAACTTTGGCTCAAGTCATGATTTCACGGCTTGTGGGTTTGAGGCCCGTGTCGGACTGTGTGCTGACAGCTCAGAGCCTGGAGCCTATTTCAGATTCTGTATCTCCCTTTCTCTCTGCCCCTCCCCCGCTCACATGTCTCGAAAATAAATAAACGTTAAAAGTTAAAAAAAAAAAGTTCATTAGAAATATTTGCTCATCTTGCAGAATACTTGCCGAACAAGTTACTTGCAATCTAAGGTCTTACTGTATATAGAAAATATAATAATGATATGATATGTATTAATCATTTACCATATTCTAGTCACTGTGCTAAACGTGTTTAATGTAAACATATTAAACATGCTTGCTACAGTACCTCATATGATCATCAGTGTGAGTGTACTATTTATCAATTCATTGCCTCTCAACTACCAACTCTATCCTTCATTCTCTGTTGTGACAAAATAGAGCTGAACTTTTAAGTATTTTTCCTCTGCAAAGTAGTGCAAAGCTACACTTTGTTGTTGGAAGTGCTGGGGAACACTGAAGGAGGAAGGAATGTGTCTCCTCCTGGGTCTGGCGTGCTCCCCTTGCCAGGCTTTTGCAGAGAACACACCTTCCCTAGCATCTGGCTCCTGCTAGTGCTGCAGCTAGCTGGACCAGTGGCCACAAACTTTCCCCAACACCCAGTCAGTCAGACAGCTTCACAGTCAAGCCCCATGGGAGAAGCACCTCCCTGCGGATGGCTTTTCCCGGTACCTTCTCCTTCCCCTTTGCAGCCAGCAAATCCCACTGTTCTTCCCTGGGTGCCCTCTCTCAGCCCTCAGGAAATGGCTGCTCCGAATGAGCTGCCATTGCTACGCTCTGTAGAGTGCCAGTCCTCCATTACCTCCAGTGCCCTGGTGCAGCTAACAATTTTTTTATGTTAAACTCACACTGTTCAACTAACTGTGAGTTTTCTGTCTTCTGCTTGTAACCCGACTGACAGGGCTTTCACAAGGTAGCAGTTAGAAAATAGACTGAGAGCACAACTGTTCCAATGTCACATAGCTAATAAATGGGAGATCGGGAGCTGAACTTTGTTTTTCCTCACTTCACGGCTCAAGTTCCTATTTACAACCACGTATAATTAAAAATAGCTCCCCCTTCTATTCTTGGAAGTGTCTCAGTTTGTGTGATAAATTACATGGCCACCCGAATTATACTAGTCTATTTCTCATTTCGTTTAAAGCAGCAATTCTCAAACTGTTTACCTTGTGACATAAATGAGAAGGGTCACATGTGTGTCACACTCTGTCCAGTTCCTTGAACTCCTTTTCTTACACTCCAGAAAGCACATGCCAAGACAGACTCAAGAGATGTTGATAGGGAGATAACCTTGAACCACCTCTAAGTTATTATTAAGGCAAGTCCTTCACATGTTTTGGTACTATCTACTATCAGTAATTAATTACTTATGACACCTTACACCTGATTGAGACACTATATGTGGTGAAAAATGGCTACTCTAATCCATTCACTGAGGACACATTCTCCTGTGTAAGCCAAAACTTCTCAGTTGCCTTATGTAATATACAATTTATTATGTACAACATAATATACAAATATTAGCATTTAATGTATGCTTCACTAACATACAAAGTATATTTCTTTACTAATATACTTTAAAAAGTTGACTGTTCTAAGGGTACCAAGTTACATCTCAAGCAGGACAATCACTTTGGTGCTTTATCAATATCTTGATTATTAACTTTTTACATGTAAATAGCTCAGAATAGTGATCTAGAGAGCAAACACACACGCAAAACTGTACATCTTACTGAGAACATCCTGAAATAAATTTTTTAAATGTGATTGGACTTTGCCTTTGCATCTTCAGATAAACTATTAAACATTGCTCCCAATAATCCAGGAACAAAGATTCCTTAGTAATATGCTAAAAAATTCCACAGCTTTCTAGGGTTATGAAATATGATTTATTCTAGCTTTACATCTGAGGGAAAAGAAGTGAACACAACTGAAGTTATAGTTCCCCTTCCCCAAGTTTAGAAACCAGGAGGTTCAGAGAAAAAGTATGGTAAACTGAGAATGAGACAGAGTGGCACATCATAGATGTTCAATAACTAAATAACAAATGAATGTGTTGAGTGGATAGACGAATGCTATTTCTTCATACACACATCAACTTCAGTCCTCCAACATGCTTACCTGAATATTGTGTAGCCTAAGCATCTAAAATATGCAAGTCATTGACAATTTCAGACTCCATTTGGAGTGAGGAGAAGCACTTTGAGAATCCAACCTTATCATCTTAAGGATCGTGTGGCTTATGTGTCTGAGTGGGGATAACACTCTGGCATTGGGCCTTGCTCCACCAACAGCCTGGCCTTGAACTAGCAGCTGTGACCTATCACTCTCTGCGGTTTTGCCTACAGGCTTCTTTGGCTTACATGAGCCTCTGCATCTGTTCTCTGCATACTAGTGAGATTTGCCTGCCTTAAGATATTTAATATCTATCACAGAGGCACCAGATGCCCGATGGAAAAAGAATACTAATGAATGCCGTGGAAGCAGGTTCAGGAAAGATTACGGAAATTGTTTACAGAAGGCTTAAAATGGATGTGATACTAACTGCTGGCATGGGTTTCATTTGACTGTTTCTAGAAATAAGATGTTGTTGTTCGTGTGATTATTTGGTTTCATTGGCAATTTGGATTCTCTCCAGGTATTACAAATATTCCAGATATCCTACTCTTACCTAGAATTGTAAAACAGTTAGTTGATAAGATTGACTACTATCTGAATGTTTAGCAGGGTATCTCGAGTTCTCAAGCTCCAGTTCTCAGAAGAAATATTCATTTGAAAAATACTTTTGATGTTTTGCCTTGGTGAATGTTTGTGCTGATTACAGGGTGAGAGTTTACGTCTATGGTTATGCAACCTCATTTTAATAATGTGTGTTTTTGAACACAGGGCCATAATATGCTTATAATAAACACAAATAAGTAGGCGGTGGACAGTACATTAAATGTATCTTTTAGAGATGCTTGTTTCCAGTGGAGTGTTGGTTTAGAAAGATCTTTGCATATTTAGAGCCATTAATCCTGCAAATTACAATTAACACTTTTTAATTGAGATATAATTAATTGATACATAACATATTAATTTCAGGCATTCAACATAATGACTCTATTTGCATATATTGCAAAATGATAGTCTAGTTAATATAGTCTAGTTAATATCCATCACCATACATAGTTACAGAATTTTGTGTGTGCTGAGAACTTTTAAGACAATCAATAATTTTTAACAGAAAATTGGAAATCCATGGTATAGACTGTATACAGAATGATAAATTTATCATCATAACAAGAGCTACTGAATTCATCCAAGGCAGTTGGAAAGTATTGAAACAAAATCTTAGCTGGATTTGATTTTTTAAAATAGCGTTATGTCTTTTATTCCTCTGTAAATTACTGGATACTTTCTTGATTATAGAACAAATAGCACCAGGGAAACCAGCTGTATATGTTTCTCTTCTGCCACACTTTTACTGCGGTAACAAGAGAGTAGCCCTCAGCCCATTTTTGACCCCTCAGCCTGATGCTCAGGCAGTACCAGTTTTTGTTTGTTCTGTTTTTTCGGTGTCAAAGCGATGCCTGGATGCTCCAAGCTTTTCAGCTAGAAGGTTCAGGGAGAGGATGAAGAAAAATGTTTAGAATGCGTTGTATCAATAGCATTGGTGTGGAGCTGCGGGCTCTGAGGTGTGAGCACTTAAACTGTTAAAGGGGCTGAAAAAAGCGACCAGCAATTGAGAATAAAAAGTTTCAGTAATTGCCAGTCCCATTGCCTTGGTTGTAACAGGCAAAATATTCTGCATCCCATTATATATCCTGTGCTGTATCCCATCCCCCATGAGACAGAGATTAATGCTGCAATACCAAAGAAGGAAAATGTGATTACACCAGATTTTATTGTAATACCATTATCGATTTGTTGCCATAATAATGTAGGATGCACATTGCTTTACTTCAGTAAGTTTTTATTTTTCTACATTTCCCTCTAGAGATTTGAGAGTCTATATGTCTATAAAATTGCACCTTGGGTCTGCTATTGGAAATCCCATCTATTGTTCTAAAGTTACTTTTAATCTGACTATCCAGATAGGCATAAACTATCATGGTAATAGAATGTATATCCCTAGTACTATAAATTTTTTATCATCTTGCTACTGTCTTAAGCGTACCTTAGCTTTTAAGGTGTATCTAGACACACCAGGATTTTTCCTCCATCTTAGTCATTTTTATTTGTGGGATGAAATGGGTTCTGCTATATTAAAGATTTCAAACTTAAACGTCCAAAAACAAATTATGCCAGTCTTCTTCACACTAATCTCTTTAAAATCAAAATATGTTTTGGTCTTATTAAAGCAAAACAGAAAAGCTTTTGAGCTTTTTAGAGCTTTCTATGTTCCCATCACTGATTGCTATTGAAAAGACACATTTTCCAGTTACATTAGACACATTTCGAAAGATAGTTTCCCATTTATATCTCTGTTTCACATCTCTTGTTGAGTTTAGACTCCTGTGGTCAACTGTTCAGTTAACATTAGAGGTCCCAAAGGCATTTCACTCTTCACACATCCAAAGTGACGTTTTTGGTTTCTCTTTAAACCTGCTTCCTCCTCTTCCTCATCTCAGGAAATGCCATCACTTTCCAACCAGCCATTTTTGCCAAAAAGCTAGGGATCATCTTCCTCCTTCCGCATATCCTATCCATCAGCAACTTCTGGTGGTTACATTCCCTAAACATATTCCAAATCCATCCACTCCACTCCCACTGCCCCTGCCCTAGTCACCACCTAGGGCCTCTCAGTGTCCATTTATGGTGTCCTCTTGGCCATTCCCCATGAAGGAAAAAAGCAGTCTCTTAAAACATCATGTAGATCATGTCACATCCCAGTTTCACTTAGAATAAAATGGAGAACTCTAGATGTTATATTTAAAATGAAATCTAAACTTCTTACTCTTGTTTGTAAAGTCTAGCCTCTGCCCACCTTGGGAACATTACTTTCTGTTGTCTCCCCTGCTGTCTCCCCTGCCAGATAGTTACCAGCCACACTTTACCTCCCTGCCCAAGGAATGTGAATGTGCTATTCCCCTGCTGTGAATGCTCTTCTCATCTTTGTTTGTTTTTTTTTTTTAATTTTTTTTTCAAAACGTTTATTTATTTTTGGGACAGAGAGAGACAGAGCATGAATGGAGGAGGGGCAGAGAGAGAGGGAGACACAGAATCAGAAACAGGCTCCAGGCTCTGAGCCATCAGCCCAGAGCCTGACGCGGGGCTCGAACTCACGGACCGCGAGATCGTGACCTGGCTGAAGTCGGACGCTTAACCGACTGCACCACCCAGGCACCCCTCTCATCTTTGAATTCTTGGCTCCTTTTCACCCTTCAAGTCTCAGTTTAAATATCATCTGCCTAGAAAGATTTTCTTCCTGCCCACCTTATTTAAGTATGATCCCCAGCCCTACCTCACCAGTATTATTTTCTTTTACACCCCCCCTCCCCCGTCCTATTTTCTTCATAACACTTTTCAAAAATCTATCATTATTTAATTAGCTACCTGTCTTTCTGTCTGGGCTAAAAGTTCCATTAAGTCAAGGATATTGTCTACCTTGTTTATCCTTATAGCCCCAGAGCCTAATACAGTGTCAGTCACATAAGAAATGATAAATAAACAGACAGACTGATGTCCCCCTGGGTCATCATTTACTGTAGTCTTGTCTATCACTGCTTACTCACTTCTATACCCATCACTTAATTCAATTCCTTGTTCAAAATAAACATTTCAAAGCTATTTCAAGTTCTATTACCTTATCTCTGGTCCCTTATAATTCAAAAATAATCTTAAAGATGTTATTATTTTACTAATCTTTTGTGTGTTTTCTTCTATAACTTAGGTCATTTTTTTTATACACGAAGTATAAGTTGGTGGTCCACAAACTTCACAAAACTACAGTGGTTAATACAAAAAAAGTTCATTTCTACTATTGCCCCACATCCTAGGCACATCAGTGTCTCCACTCTGTATTATCATTCAGGATGCAAATGGACAGATAGAGATCTCACTACCCCACCGCTGCATAGTATGTCATAGTGCCTCCTTACTGGGGGAATAAGGGAGAAATAAGAAGGAAAGGGAGAAATAAGAAATTGCACGTGCTTTTTCCCTAATCCAGAAATAGCACACCACGCTTGTGTTCACGTGTCACTGGCCAGGATTAGTGGCATGGCCCTGCCTAACTGCAGAGGGACCCTAGGTAAAAAATGCAAGGAGCATTTTCTCTCTGCCATTCCTTCTATACCATCTAAATGGTATAACTAACCATCTTAAAGTGTCTAGAACTTTTTGCTTTTCAGTCATTTAATAAGAATGCATGTATGTGTGTGTACATATATATTGCTCAGCTCAAATATATGGCACTTAGTTGTAATGTAATTCAATTTAGGAGGGAGTGTTTTTTGCAGACACTAGCAGTTAATGTGCACAACACACATGGAATAAAACCTTGAAAGAGTGTATGTTTTATAACACACTGTGTAAATCAGTAGAAAAGCAATAGTGTGATCATGGGTGGAAAAATTGAAATATGAAAAATGAAAAGAATATTTTATTCAGACATAAAAAATACTATTTCAAGTATAATTTGTTCTTTTAATCTGATAAAACCATATATACTTAGACATATACAAGAAAAAAGTTCCAGTAGATCCACATTGCTCTCTAGATCAAAAATTTTTCACTGTAACTGTTAAAGTCTTCCTATCAGTTAATAATACCTTGTCTGCTTCACTCTTTCAAAAATAAATCTTTATTTGTGCTAAAGACTTGGCTTAACACTAACATTGGAAATCTCAAAAATATGGGGTCTCTGACTTTAAGAAGTCTGTTTAATGAGGGAAGGGTGTCTTGTAAATGGTTAAGTGCAATGTGATAATAGTTGCAATAAAAGTGTCTGCAGGTGTTAAAGGAACAGAGGAAAGAGTTAAAAAGGCTTTATAGAAGCGACAACATTTGATTAGAATCTCAAAGAATGATTTGTGGCAAGTAGGGAATGGAGAATCTAGTACAGATCACAGGACCAAATGCCGGAAATGAGGTTGTACCTAAATATCTGCATATCCCTACAAACCCCAGGCCCACGTCTTCAGTCAGGCCTTGCTTGCTGGGGAACATTACAAAGAAATACTGGCAGCCCCAGTGAGGGGAAGTTCATTAAGTATAGAGAAGATTAAACATGCTCTGAAAGAGAGCCCGACATGTACAGAGTCAGAGTGAAATTAAAGAACATGGTGGATTGTGTGTTATATATAATATCCCAATAAAATTTTATTTTTTTCTTTCAAAAAAAAAAAAAGAACACGGTGTATATCAGATTGACAGATACCAAAACTTTGTGTGATATGTGGGTGTGTAAGACCTCTCACACATTGCTAGTATGTGAAGACAAAAAGTACAATCTCTATAAATAATGATTGGCAACTTCTAGAAAAGTTGTGCACACATTATTGATTGTATGCAATTCCTTTTCTAAACATCTATCCCAAAATTGACACTGGAAAAAATGTGAAAAGACATTCTGTACAAGGCTATTGATTGCAGCACTATTTTTAAAATAAAAAATATATAAATAGTAACTGTCAACTAAGATGGGATGGCTGACTAAACGATTGTCCATTTATACAACATAGTCAAAGCCCCTGTGAAAGGAATGGGCACTGTCTTTATTTACTACTATGGAATAACTCCAGCGTATATGTAAGTGAAAAAGTGAAGTGAGGAAGAGTGAGTATAATATGCCACCGTTTGTTTAGGAAAGTAGGGACATGAATATTTACATCATATAGATAGAGCATACACAATTGCCATTTTTACATTAAAAAGCAGCCACATATTGGCAGTTTGATGTGGTTCTACTTAAAGTATATGCCTATATTTTTTGAGTCGAAAAGATAACAAATGTAAATGGTGTCTTCAAGATACAATGACACTTACTCCAGTTTTGCCGCAGATGGCCCTGGTTTATACTTGTTTCCAAGGTGTAATTGTCAATATAACCCCTTTTCACTCTTGAAAGTGTCCCAGTTTAGACTAAAATTTTATTTTCATGTGGAGGAATGAAGGAAGAAAGAGGTGCAAAAGACAGGTGGGAAAGAAAAAACCGGATGGGAAGGGCAGAGATAGAAGTTTGACATCTCTGAACATTTTTTTTTTCAGTTTAAGTTTGAAAAGATAAATATTTTAAATCAAAAGTTAAATGAAATAAACCTAGATGCATATTCAGTTGGTAGCATAACTATACAGAAACAATGTAAAATAGCATGAAAATGCAGTAATAGTTCCCTACTGGGGGAGGAAAAAAAGAACTGCAAACATGTCTTTTATGAATTATACTATTGTCAATACTGTTGGTATTATTCTGAGATAGCTTTGTGTGTACTGCAGAATAAAGCAAATGAATAATTGTATTGGTGTCATTAAGAACCAGAATTTTCAGCATGAGAGAAAAGATGGTAAAAATGTAAGATCAATAGATTCAGTAAGTATCGAATGGGTCTCAATTTCAATTAAAAATATCAGTGTTAACCTTGGATATGTTATATCTTTTTTTAAAGGATTTTATTTTTTAGAGCAACCTATTTTTTAGAGTAGGTTCATAGCAAAATTGGGCGGAAAATACAGAGATTCCCCATATACTCTCCTCCCCCACACATGCATAGCATATACTATTAACAGTATCACTCACAACACCATTTGGAACTGCATGGGTCCACTTATATGCAGATTTTTCTCAATAAATACAGTACAATACTATAAATGTATTTTCTTTTCCCTTTGATTTCTTAATAATAATATTTCTTCTAGCTTAGTTTATTATAAGAGAAAGTATACAATACATATAACATACAAAATATGTGTTAATCAACTGTTTATGTCATTGGTAAGATTTCCAACCAACAGTAGGCTATTAGTAATTAAGTTTTGGAAGAGTTCAAAAAATATATGTGGATTTTTTTACCATATTGGGAGTTGCTGCCCCTAACCCCTGTATTTTTCAAGGGTCAATTATATTTGTTACAGCTGATGAATCCACACTGACAAATCATAATCACCCCAAATCCATACTTGGTTACACATTCTATGTGTTTGGACCAATGTAAAATGATATGTATCCATTATTACAATATAATATACAATATATAGTAATTATACATTATGATATCATACAGAATATTTTCCCTGCTCTAAAAATCCTCTGCTCTCTGTCTATTCATCCCTCCCCACTCCCATGCCTGTCAACCACTGATCTTTTTACTGTTTCCATAGTTTTGCCATTTCCAGAATATCAAATAGTTGGCATTATATACTATGTGGTCTTCTTGAATTGGCCTCCTTCACGTAGTAATATGCATTTAATTTCTTCATGCCTTTTCATAACTTGTTAGCTCATTTCTTTGAGTGCTAAATGATATTCCATTGTCTAAAGGTAGCATAATTTTTTATCCATTCAGGGATTATGTTTTTTACTGTATGTTTTGTATTTATAAACTGAAAATCAGATGTTAAATATGTTTTTCCTGTAACTAATTTTCTGCATCTTATTAATGAAATGACCCAAATCTAAGGATCTCAATATATCTAAAAATATTAGTTCATTTTTTTAAAAAAAGTTACAGCTTAGAAGAAATGAATAAATTTCTAGAAACACACAACCTACCAAGACTGAATCATGATGAAATAGAAAATCTAAACAGGCTGATGACTAGTAAAGAGATCAAATCAGTAATCAAAAACCTCTCAACAAATACAAGTCCAGGACCAGATGACTTCACTGGTGAATTCTACCAAACACTCAAAGAATGCTTCTTCTCAAACTCTTCCAAAAAATAGAAGAGGACAGAAAAGTTCTGTCCAAACTCATTTTATGAGGCCAGCACTACCCTCATACAAAAACCAGTCAAGAATAACACAAGAAAAGAAAATTTCAGGCCAAGATTTCTAAAAAACACGGGTGCAAAAATCCTCAACAAAATATTAATTCAAATTAGCAATACACTAAAAGGATCATACATCATAATCAAGTGAGATTTATTTCGGGGATGCTAGGATGGTTCAACATCCACAAATTAGTCAATGCAATACACCACATTAACAAAATGAAGGATGAAAATCATGATCATCTCAATAGTTGCAGAAAAAGCATTTAAAAAAATTCAACATCCATTTATGATAAAACTCTCAACAAATCCTCAACGTAATACCTCAATGTAATAAAAGCCATGTATGACAAGCCCACAGCTAACATCATACTCAACGGTGAAAAGCTGAAAGCTTTTCTTCCAAGGTCAGGAACAAGACAAGTATGCCTGATGTCACTGCTTTTATTCAACGTACTATTGGAAGTCCTACCCATAGCAATTAGACAAGAAAAAGAAATAAAATCAGCCACATTGGAAAGAAAGATGTAAAACTGTCACTCTTTGCAGGTGAAATGATATTATGTATGATAACCCTAAAGACTCCATCAAAAAGCTCCTAGGATTAATAAACAAATTCAGCAGTGTTGCAGAATACATAATAAATACACCAAAAATCTATTGTGTTTCTATACAGTTATAACAAACTATCAGAAAGAGAAATTAAGAAAACAATTCCATTTACAATTGCATCAAAAGAATAAAATACCTACAAATAAATTTAACTGAGGCAAAAAAAAATCTATTTACTAACAACTACAAGGTGTTAATGTAAGAAACTGAAGAACACAAATAAATTCAAAGATATTTCATGCTCATGGATTGGAAGAACTAATATTGTTAAAATGTCCATACTATTCAAGACGATCTATAAATTCAGTGCAACCTATATTAAATTCCAATGTCATTTTTCACAGCAATAGAACAAACAGTCCTAAAATGTGTGTAGAACCACAAAAGACCCCAAATAGCCAAAGTAATCTTGAAAAAGAAGAACAAAACTGGAGGCATCAGCCCCCTTATTTCAAACTATATACAAAGCTATAATAATTAAAACACTATGGTATTGACATAAAACAGACACATAGGTCAATGAAACAGATAGAGAGCCCAGAAATAAACCCACATATATGCGATGAATTAAATTATGGCAAAGGAGCCAAGAATATACAATGGGCAAAGGACAGTCTTCAATAAATAATGTTGAAAAACTGGACAATCACATGCAAAAGAATAAAACTGGACCACTATCTTACACCATATACAAAAATTAATTCAGAATTGATTAAAGAACATAAGGTCTGAGACCAATAAAACTCTTGTAAGAAAACATAGGCGGTAAGCTCCTTGATATAAGTCTTGGTGAACTATTGAATCTGACACAAAGCAAAGGCAACAAAATTAAAAATAAACAAGTAGGACTACATCAGAGTAAAGAGCTTCTGCACATCAAAAGAAACGATCAACAAAATGAAATGGCAACCTACAGAATGGGAGAAAATATTTGCAAATCGTATATCTGATAACAGGTTAATATCCAAAATATGTAAAGAACTCATATAACTCAGGAAAAATAAAAAAAAAAATCTAGTTAAAAAATGGGCATAAGGTCTGAATAGAAATTTTTCCAGAGAAGACATACAGATGGCCAAAAGATAAATGAAAAGACTCTCAACATCAGAAATCATCAAAGAAATTCAAATCAAAACAACGAGATATCATCTCACATATGTCAGAATGGCTATTACCAATAATAATAATAATAATAATAATAATAACAAGGATTGGTAAGGAGGAGAAAAGAAAACGCTTGTACACTGCTGGTGGGAATATAAACTGGTGCAGCCACTGTGGAAAACAACATAAAAGATTCTCAAAAAATTAAAAATAGAACTACCATGTAACCCAGCAATTTTACTTCTGGGTCTTTAACCAAGGGAAACAAAACCACTAACCTGAAAAAATATATGCACCAAGTTCATTAACATTATTTACAGTAGCCAAGATATGGAAACAACCCAAATGTCCATTCATGGATGAATGGATAAAGAAGATATAGTATATATGTACAATGGAGTATTATTCACAATGGAATAATAGTCTCCATTGTATACACAGAATATATACAATGGAATATTCATTATTGAATGAAATCTTGCTGTTTCAATATGGATGGACATCAAAGGTATCATGCTAAGTGAAATAAATGAGACAGAGAAAGACAAAAATCATATGACCTTTTTTATGCATGGACTCTAAAAACAAACAAACAAGGTCATAGATAGAGAGAACAGACTTATGGTTGCCATGGGCAGAGGGTCAGGGGAGGGAGGAATGTGTGAAGAAGGTAAAAGGGTAAAAAGAAAAAAATAATAAATTTAAATAAAATAATAAACCATGCAATTAATGATATTAACAAAATAAATATCTGTGATCCACTTAATAGATGTGGACAAAGGATTTACCAAAATTTGACACCCATTACTGTTAAAATTCTTCTCTCATAGTACCTTAAATCTAATCAAAGGAATTTATAAAAAAAACAAAAGCTAACTTCCTATTTAATTGTGGAACATTATGCGTAAAGCTCTTAGAACAGTACCTGGTACAAAATAAGTATTACACAAGGGTAATTTAGATTTAATTTAATTTAGATCTAACAGTCAATACACAGGAAAAACAGGAGACATCATAGGGTTGCAACCAGCACACTCCAGACAGTTGGAAATAGTATAAGAAAACTTCCTGTTGGGCAGGGGGCAGAGGGGGCAGTGTTGTCTGGCTCAGTCAGCAGAGCATGCTACTCTTGATCTTGGGGTCATGAGTTTGAGCCCCACGATGGGTGTAGAGATTACTTTAAAAAAATAAATAAAATTTAAAACATATACCTAGTTTTTAAATGAACAAATGTAAGAAAAAAAGAGGGAGATAAAGGTGAATCTATAAACTTAAAGAGAATTAAGAGACATGTTAAATAATTGCAAAATGTGGACTTATTTGAACATTGATTCCAAGAAACAAAATGTTATAGAACAGAAAATGTATTCCTTAAAAGTTGATAACCAGAAAAATGGGAGTACTAACTGTATATTTAATTATTGAATTGTTTGTTTATGATATGATATTTGGCTACTTTTTTTGAAGAGCCTACATGTTGTCTATTGCCAAAAAAACATGTGGGGTGCCTTGGTGGCTCATTTGGTTAAGAGTCTGTCTCTTGATCTTGGCTTAGGTCATGATCTTGTGGTTTTAGGGATGAGCCCCAAGTCAGGCTGAGCACTGACAGCATGAAGCCTGCTTGGGTTTCTCTCTCTTCCTCTCTCTTGGCCCCTCCCCTGCTCATTCTCACTCTCTCAAAATAAATAAATAAACTTTTTTTTAAAAAATAAAGAAAAAAATTTAAAAAATAGAAAAATAAATGCAAGTATTCTAAATAACCTTTTCTTAAATTGCTATATAAAGACATTGTTACTGGAAGACTCTTAGTAACACTATCACTTTGAACATTCAGCACAATCTGATCTTCATAATATAGTTCATAGCTATAACATATAACTATGATTAATGTACTTTGCAAACAAATAAACAAAACATTCAGATATTCTATTGGCAATTCCTATAGGTCAAAAAGAGCAATTTTTTCTTCTATGGAGCTTACACCTCTTGGTCTTGCCCCATTTTCTCCTCCTGTGGTATTCCATCTCTACTGAATGACCCAGAAGGGCTAATGCCAAAAACCAAAGGCTTAACACAACACAGGGAGAACTGTGGGTAGTAGATAGTTGTGGTGTCACCTTGCAAATAATGACCAAAGACAAATCCAGAAGATATGAGGACAGTTGGACCAGATTGCCAATTGGAATATGGGAAACAATTTACATACCAGAACAAGGTGCTACAAGTAGGAGGAAAGTTGGAACAGGTGCTGAGTAACTAAGTTTGGCTGAGTAGTAAGAATGGAATCTAGGTTAAAGAGATGGAAGAAAAGATGAGCAGTGAGCAATGTTGAATAATCAAAACAAGAACAGTGTCAGAACCAGAACCCCAAAATTACAGAAGTCGACTCACTGAAGAAGCAACAGAGATCAGAATCTTATAGGCTTGCTGTGAAAAACAAATACACACACATACACACACACACATGCGCGCGCACGCAATACTTCCCTGGAGACACCAGGTAATTTTTAAAGCATTGGTCAAAAGCTTTTATTCAAACTTTACTTGCCTTAAAAGAACTTCTGTTCCAGGTACGCCTGGGTGGCTCAGTCAGTTAAGCATCAGACTTTGGCTCAGGCCATGATCTCATGGTGTGTGAGTTTGAGCCCCACATTGGGCTGGCTGCTGTCAGCACAGAGCCCGCTTTGAATCTTCTGTCCACTTCTCTCTCTCCCTGTCCCACTTGCACTCTCTCTCTCTCAAAAATAAATATTTACAAAAATAAAATAAAATAAACTTTGGTTCCAGTCATCCAGGAAATTATACACTGTTCACTATACACAACTATACAATACTCATTACACATACTGACTGTGGAAAAACTTAATAGCACCTTATCATAGGTAAGGATGAAATAAAATTAAGTATTTAAAGCACTTAGTACAGTGCTCCTTAAAGGTTAACTTTAAAACAATAACAACTTAACCAATGCTAGAGTGAGGTTGTGTTTGTAAATTGTATCTTATTGAAGGAGGTCACTAAACCTTGTCATTTCTATTCCTATAAGTTCTTTAAATTTATTTCTCCTTGATGTCTCTGCGGACATGACCTAAGTTTAAACCGGTGTTTCTCAAAGTATCCAGGGATCCCTGGGGGACTCCAAGACTCTTTCAAGGTGTTGTGAGGTCAAAACAATTTCATAATAATATTAAGATATTATTTGCGTATTTTACTCTTACTGTCTCCCAAATGTTCAGCAAAATTTTCCAGAAGCTGCATGACACGTGGCGACATCATTAGTCTGATGACTAACAGCATATGTGTTTGTAATGCTCTTGTGCTTGAAAATTTCCTCACTTTTTGTTTCTAATAGAATAAAGATCAGTAGGTATGACCCGATAACCATAAGTTCCTTGAAATTCTCAATGATTTTTAAAAGGGTAAATCAGTCCTAAAACCAAAAAGATTGAGAACTGACTCTTTAAATCATACTCTGTTGCCTTAACGGCCTAATTTCTCCAAAGCGCTCTTTCAGAAATACAAATCTGACTATATTGAATCTCTATTTAAAATTTTCATACCGATTCTAACCTATAATGTGGAGAAGTACCATAGCACAGTAAAACAAATAAGCGAGACTGGTTTCACCTAGAGCCGAATTCAAAATCCATGTATGTCAGACCCCATTGACTGACCCCCAAGATCCATTGCTCTTTCTTCACTTTTGTAATAAAACCCCTGAATTGGAGATTGGCACATGGCATTACTTCTTGAAACTACTTCCTTGAAGATGAGTGTGGTCGTATGATAATGGCCACTGGGAAATGAGCAGAAGTGACATATATGAAACTTCCAGGTCAGATTGTCTAAAAAAGGAAGTAGGTTTCCTTCCATTTTTTCCTCTTTTCCCGCAAGCTTCAAAAAGGGGTTAGGGGCTGCTCAGCCAGCTTCAGCCATGCGGATGAAGACTAGACACGCTACTTCACATTGTCCACCCAAGTCTGTATTTTTTCATGGAAAAAATCAACCTCTCTCTGGAGTCAGTTTTCACCAAGCAGGCAAAGACTTGGGCTTAACCTAAATCAAGTGCCCACATGAACTGAATCCCTGAGGTAAATTTGTATAAAAGGCTCTGTCTAGATGTTTTTTGGTTTCCTACACCGGGTTCCCATTAACGTGGGCCTGCTCTGAACAAGTGTTCATTTTTTCATTTAGCCTTTCATTTAATAATTAATGAAGTATGCTAGGCAATGTGCACAATAGTATAGCAGTGTTTGGTCACCATTCAGTATGTCCACCAACACTGTGAGATCCAAAATGAAAAAAAATGGTAACCTGGTAGTGAGGCAGAGCAAAGTGACAGGGAACCCAAAGGATCTATACCCTGGAGCCCAGTTACACACATGGTTTCTGGGTCTGGCCACAGTAGCCAGGACCTCAGTAAATGACAAGATTTCAGGGTGCCTGGGTAGCTCAGTTGGTTGAGTGTCCCACTTAAGCTCAGGTCATGATATCACAGTTTGTGGGTTCAAGACCTACATGAGGCTCTGCTGACAGCTGGAGCCTGGAGCCTGGGTGTCTCTCTCTCTCTCTCTCTCTCTCTCTCTCTCTCTCTCTCTCTCTCTCTCTCTCTCTCCTGCTTACACTCTTTCTCTCTCTCTAAAAATAAATTAAATAAAAAAAAATAAATGACAGAATTTCAGATTTATTGGAGAGAGACGATTAAGAAGAAAGTGGCTCAGCTAGTAAAGTGAGGAGTGGGATCTGTACAGAGGGGTGCAGGTGTGTGATTAAAGTAACATTAGAACATCTTTCATCAAGCCTGGGCTATTCTAGAGTCCAGAACAAGACTGAAGTATGCAAGTAGGAGATAAATGATCCACGCTCATCAAGAACTGTGGAGGCCAATAAGGAAGAATGCTTCTACCATAACATAGTGTATGTGTGGGATGTTAGAATTATATCTCTTATAGACATACTTTTCCATGTGAAAGAAATACATGTTTTCCAGGTCATTTTTTGTTTGTTTGTTTAAAATGGAAATGTGTCCCATTTGGGGATTGACAGTATTGTTATTACATTTTTACCGAAAATATTTCGATTTTATATTCTTTTTAGGCTGAAGCAAATGAAATTGCTGTTTTGTGGATCAAACGTGGAATTAAAGGCTCACACAACTGTGGAAAGGTAGGAGGAGTGAAGGCCGGGAAGGCCTCTTTTGGGAAATCTGTATATGAAAGAATTACAGGAAAACTACCACCAAAAAGTGCTCAGATACCTATAGCATCAAAGTGGCTGACATGTGGGAGGATCTCTAAATGCTAAAGGAAAATAAAGCCCTACCTTTACTCTCTACCTAGGGTTTATCCAAAGCTAAAGGATAATGGGTCTTATTTTTTTCTTCCTTACAAATCTCATGCAATGATCTCTCACTGGTCATTTCTACCTAGGATCCTGCTGGCAGGAGGGGTGTGCACAATGTAGTTTGCAGGTTTCACACTTCTGTGGTATGTGGGAAACCTAGAAGAGCTTGAGCCTATGATAGTTTCATTGTTATTAATTAGACTGTGGGGAGGTTTCTAGGGCAGAATAAATAAGAGTTCCAAAGCAGAAAGAGAAGGTAGAGAAGGTATGTGTCAAGTCAGACTATTTTTCTTTCAAGTGGCCCTTTTCCCTTTGCTCTTCTCCTTCTCTAGCACCCCCTGTATTATGGATAAGTGGATATACTGCTAGTACTCATACCCCCAATGTGTGTGTGTGTGTGTGTGTGTGTGTGTGTGTGTGTGTGTGCGCGCGCGCGCGCGCACGCGTGCACAGGCGCATGCTTCCTGTAGGACCCACCAAAGAAAGACTCTTAGAGTTATTTTTCTATTCATCTCTACACCTTCCTTCATTCAAGGAATAAAGGTCACATTTACAGTTTTTAAATTGAGGGAGTTGGAATTGTTTGAAAATATAAAACACATTAACCAGGAAAGACAGTTATCTGGGATTCTATGTTATGACATTAAATACATGCTTTATTCATTAATGTCCATTTAAAATAGAAATCAATGTGTTATTGTTAATGAAAATGTAATTTGCCATTTGGTAAAGATGCCCCAGACTCACTATTTCAGCTTCTCGGATTGATTATTTAAGAAGCCAGTGGCAGATCTAAGCCGTGGGGCTTTCACTGTAATTACATCTGATTCCTTGACATTATATTAATGCTGGACATTAGTATAATAATGGCCACTGATATACTTTTCATTTGTATTTTCATAATAGCATATATCTATGGAAGACACCTAATTTGTCATAATGTAAAGTTGGTGTTTTTAAAGTATATTTTAAAAGGGTAATTCCTTGTGACTCGACCGCAATAGTTCATGTCGTAAAACTGTATCATTTTTTTCAATATGTCAGTGTTAATCCGTCTTGCAATCTGTTTAAGCCTGGTTTGGTGGTCAGTTGTTAAAGCTGTAGTAGTCAAATGTCTCACACGTTGCCCTTTAGAATATTCCTATAAAGATATAAATTTGAGAGGAATTATCCATGATAATAGCTTAGTGTTTCTTGAAATTATAGAATTATTCATATTGATATCAGATATAATGTTCAAGATTTTTTTTTAATGAGTAAAATTACTCGGGAGAAATACCAGTGCATATCTCTCTTCATATTACTTTCTTCTACTTTTTTCCTGAATGTACATATTCACTCCCATTGTAGAAAGTATATTTTAAAAATGGAACATTCAAACCATTTATAATTCTGCTATCTAGAAACATCACCATTTTAAAAATATATCCATCTTTTTTTTTCATATATCTGTGTGTAAGAGTATATATGTGTGTCAGGTGTGTACATGTGAGTAAAGATGTGTCTATTTTCTATAAGAATTCAAATTAGGAACATACTGTATTTTATTTACCATGTAAATATAGGAGACTTTATTAGCATTTAGTGTTGGAAAATGAAATCTGAGGGCAAATTGATTTTTACTGCTTTGGGATTGGTTGAGATAGTGGATTACAAAAATAGATTTTCAGATGTTAGATCAGCCTTGCATCCTTAGAAAAAAACCCACTTGATCATGGTGTATAATAGTTTTTAGATACTTCTGAATTCCATTTGCTAATATTTTGCTAAAGATTTTTGTGTCTATATGAGGAATGTTGGTGTATAGTTTTGCTTTGTGTGGTTTTTGTATTGTCTTTGATTTGATATGAGGTCAATACTGGCCTCATAAAACAAGTTGGTCAGTATTTCCTCCTCTTCTGTATTCTGGAAAAGGTTGTGTAGAATTCATGTTAATTCTTTAAATGTTTAGTACAATTTTCAGTGACACCATTTTATCCTGGAGGTATATTCTTCAGGAGCTTTTAAATTATGAATTAAATTTCTTTAATGGTTATATGGCTATTCACATGATTTCATCTTTGTTGAATTTTGGCAATTTGTGGTGTTCAGGAAATTGGTCTATTTTCTTCTAGGTTGTTGAATTAATAGGCATAAAATTATTCATGGTATTCCCTTATTATCTTTTTAACGGTGGTAGCAGTCTATAGTGATTTTTTTAATCAGGTAAATTTACAAAAGTAAAATGCACATATCTGAACAGCATAGTCTGATGAGTTTTGACAAATATATACACCCATATAATGGTCACCCAAATAAAAAATGAAGAATAATTTCACCACACTTAAAATTCCTTTGACCTCTTTGTTAGTCAATAAGCTACACTCCTGAGGAAACCATTGCTGTGACTTCAATCATTCTAGAATATTCTAGAACAGGGTTTGGCAAACAGCTCAGACTAGTTAAATATGAGCTATCACTGTTATTTTTTTTTAATTTAATGAGTTAATCCTTTTATTTTATTTATTTGTTAACTATAATTTATTGTCAAGTTAGCTAACATACAGTGCATACAGTGTATGCAGTGTGCTCTTGGCTTCGGGAGTAGATTCCCACGATTCTCCCACAAGTGCCCTTCTCAGTACACATCACCCATTTTCCCTCTCCCCCACCCTTCCCATCAACCCTCAGTTTGTTCTCTATATTTAAGAGTCTCTTATGGTTTGCCTCCCTCACTTTTTGAAACTATTTTTTCTGCTTCCCTTCCACCAGGGTCTTCTGTTTCTCAAATTCTACATATGAGTGAAAACGTATATCTGTCTTTCCCTGGCTACCTTATTTCACTTAGCGTAATATCCTCCAGTTCCATCCATGTTGTTGCAAATGGCAAGATTTCATTCTTTCTCACTGCCAAGTAGTATTCCATTGTATATATTTTTTGGAATAGCTTGAGAAGGATAGGCATTATCTCTGCTTTAAACATCTGGTAGAACTCCCCTGGGAAGCCATCTGGTCCTGGACTCTTATTTGTTGGGAGATTTTTGATAACTGATTCAATTTCTTCGCTGGTTATGGGTCTGTTCAAGCTTTCTATTTCCTCCTGATTGAGTTTTGGAAGTGTGTGGGTGTTTAAGAATTTGTCCATTTCTTCCAGGTTGTCCAGTTTGTTGTCATATAATTTTTCATACTATTCCCTGATAATTGCTTGTATCTCTGAGGGATTGGTTGTAATAATTCCATTTTCATTTATGATTTTATCTATTTGGGTCATCTCCCTTTTCTTTTTGAGAAGCCTGGCTAGAGGTTTATCCATTTTGTTTATTTTTTCAAAAAACCAACTCTTGGTTTTGTTGATCTGCTCTACAGTTTTTTTAGATTCTATATTGTTTATTTCTGCTCTGATCTTTATTATTTCTCTTCTGCTGAGTTTAGCCTGTCTTTGCTGTTCTGCTTCTATTTCCTTTAGGTGTGCTGTTAGATTTTGTATTCGGGATTTTTCTTATTTCTTGAGATAGGCCTGGATTGCAATGTATTTTCCTCTCAGGACTGCCTTCGCTACATCCGAAAGCATTTGGATTGTTGTATTTTCATTTTCGTTTGTTTCCATATATTTTTTAATTTCTTCTCTAATTGCCTGGTTGACCCACTCATTCTTTAGGAGGGTGTTCTTTCACCGCCATGCTTTTGGAGGTTTTCCAGACTTTTTCCTGTGGTTGATTTCAAGCTTCATAGCATTGTGGTCTGAAAGTATGCATGGTATGATCTCAATTCTTGTATACTTATGAAGGGCTGTTTTGCGATCCAGTATGTGATCTATCTTGGAGAATGTTCCATGTGCACTTGAGAAGAAAGTATATTCTGTTGCTTTGGGATGCAGAGTTCTAAATATATCTGTCAAGTCCATCTGATCCAATGTATCATTCAGGGCCCTGGTTTCTTTATTGACCGTGTGTCTAGATGATCTATCCATTTCTGTAAGAGGAGTGTTAAAGTCCCTGCAATTACCACATTCTTATCAATAAGGTTGCTTATGTTTGTAATTGTTTTATATATTTGGGGGCTCCTGTATTCAGTGCATAGACATTTATAATTGTTAGCTCTTCCTGATGGATAGACCCTGTAATTATTGTATAATGCCCTTCTTAATCTCTTGTTACAGCCTTTAATTTAAAGTCTAGTTTGTCTGATATAAGTATGGCTACTCCAGCTTTCTTTTGACTTCCAGTAGCATGATAACTAGTTCTCCATCCCCTCACCCTCAATCTGAAGGTGTCCTTAGGTCTAAAATGAGTCTCTTGTAGACAGCAAATAGATGGGTCTTGTTTTTTTATCCATTCTGATACCCTACGTCTTTTGGTTGGCGCATTTAGTCCATTTACGTTCAGTGTTACTATAGAAAGATATGGGTTTAGAGTCATTGTGATGTCCTTAGGTTTCATGCTTGTAGCGATGTCTCTGGTGCTTTGTCTCACAGGATCCCCCTTAGCATCTCTTGTAGGGCTGGTTTAGTGGTGATGAATTCCTTCAGTTTTTGTTTGTCTGGGAAGACCTTTATCTCTCCTTGTATTCTAAATGACAGACTTGCTGGATAAAGGATTCTCGGCTGCATATTTTTGCTGTTCATCACATGGAAGATTTCCTGCCATTCTTTTCTGGCCTGCCAAGTTTCAGTAGAGAGATCAGTCATGAGTCTTATAGGTCTCCCTTTATATGTGAGACCACGTTTATCCCTAGCTGCTTTCAGAATTTTCTCTTTAACCTTGTATTTTGCCAGTTTCACTATGATATGTCGTGCAGAAGATCAATTCAAGTTACGTCTGAAGGGAGTTCTCTGTGCCTCTTGGATTTCAATGCCTTTTTCCTTCCCCAGATCAGGGAAGTTCTCAGCTATGATTTCTTCAAGTACCCCTTCAGCACCTTTCCCTCTCTCTTCCTCCTCTGGAATACCAATTATGTGTAGATTATTTCTCTTTAGTGCATCACTTAGTTCTCTAATTTTCCCCTCATACTCCTGGATTTTTTTATCTCTCTTTTTCTCAGCTTCCTCTTTTTCCATAATTTTATCTTCTAGTTCACCTATTCTCTCCTCTGCCTCTTCAATCCAAGCCGTGGTCGTTTCCATTTTATTTTGCAGCTCATTAATAGCATTTTTAGCTCCTCCTGACTGTTCCTTAGTCCCTTGATCTCTGTAGCAAGAGATTCTCTGCTGTCCTTTATAGTGTTTTCAAGCCCAGTGATTAATTTTATGACTATTATTCTAAATTCACTTTCTGCTATACTGTTTAAATCCTTTTTGATCAGTTCATTAGCTGTTGTTATTTCCTGGAGATTCTTTTGAGGGGAATTCTTCCATTTCGTCATTTTGGATAGTCCTTGGAGTGGTGAGGAACTGCAGGGCACTTCCCCTGTGCTGTCTTGAATAACGTGCATTGGTGGGCAGAATTTCAATCAGACCTGATGTCTGCCCCCAGCCCACCACTGGGGGCACAGTCAGACTGATGTATACCTTCTCTTCCCCTCTCCTAGGGGCGGGATTCACTATGGGTTGGCATGGCCCATCTGGGCTACTTGCACACTGTCAGGCTTGTGGTGCTGGGGATCTGGCGTATTAGCTGGGTGGATCGGCAAGGTGCACAGGGGCAGGAGGGGCAGGCTCAGCTCACTTTTCCTTCAGAGGTCTGCTTCGGGAGGGGCCCTGTGGCACCGGGAGGGAGTCAGACCCGTCCCGGAGGCCGGAGGAATGGATCCGCAGAAGCACAGCGTTGGGTGTTTGCACAGTGCCAGCAAGTTCCCTGGCAGCAACTGGTTCCCTTTGGGATTTTGGCTGGGGGACGGGTGAGGGAGATGGCACTGGCAAGCGCCTTTTTTCCCCGCCAAGCTGAACTCTGTTGTCCGGGGCTCAACAACTCTCCCTCCTGTTGTCCTCCAGTCTTCCCGCTTTCGGAGCAGAGCTGTTAACTTATAACCTTCCAGATGTGAAGTCCCACTTGCTTTCAGAACACACTCTGTCCAGCCCCTCCACTTTTGCAAGCCAGACTCGGGGTCTCTGCTTGGCTGGCGGGCCGCCCCTCTGCCCCAGATCCCTCCTGCCAGTCCGTGGAGCACACACCACCTCTCCGCCCTTCCTACCCTCTTCCGTGGGCCTCTCGTCTACGCTTGGCTCCCGGGAATCCATTCTGCTAGTCTTCTGGCAATTTTCTGGGTTATTTAGGCAGGTGTGGGTGGAATCTAAGTGATCCACAGGACGTGGTGAGCCCAGCGTCCTCCTATGCCTCCATCTTCCCAACCAGGCTTTTTTCCATTCTATATAAAAACTACATCTTCTTTATCCATTCATCAGATATTTGGGCTCTTTCCATAATTAGGCTATTGGTGATAGCATTGCTATAAACATGTGCCCCTATGAATCAGCACTCCTGTATCCCTTGGATAAATTCCTAGTACTGTGACTGCTGGGTCTTAGGGTAATTCCATTTTTAATTTTTTTGAGGAACCTCCACTCTGTTTTCCAGAGCGGCTGCACCAGTTTGCATTCCTACCAACAGTGCAAGAGGGTTCCCATTTCTCCACATCCTTGCCAATATCTGTTGTTTCCTGAGTTGTTAATTTTAGCCACTCTGACCGGTGTGAGGTGGTATCTCATTGTGGTTTTGATTTGTATTTCCCTGATGATTAGTGCTATTGAACATCTTTTCATGTGTCTGTTGGCCATCTGGATGCCTTCTTTGGAAAAGTGTCTATACATGTCTTCTGCCCATTTCTTTACTGGATTATTTGTTTTCGAGTGTTGAGTTTGGTAAATTCTTTATAGATTTTGAATACTAACTTTTTATCTGATATATCGTTTGCAAATATCTTCTCCCATTCTGTGTTTCATTTTAGTTTTGCTGATTGTTTCCTTTGCAGTGCAGAAGCTTTTTATCTTCATGAGTTCCCAATAGTTCATTTTTCCTTTTATTTCCCTTGCCCTCGGCGATGTGTCGAGTAAGATGCTGCTGCAGCTGAGGCCAAAGAGATTGCTGCCTGTTTTCTCTTCTAGGGTTTTAATGGTTTCATGGCTCACATTTAGTTCTTTCACCCATTTTGAATTTATTTTTGAGTATGGTGTAAGAAAGTGGTCCAGTTTGATTCTTCTGCATGTTGCTATCCAGTTTTCCCAGCTCCATTTGCTAAAGAGACTATCCTTTTTCCATTGGGTACTCTTTCCTGCTTTGTCAAAGATTGGTTGGCCATACATTTGTGGTTCAATTCTGGGTTCTCTGCTCTATTCCATTGGTCTATGTGTCTGTTTTTGTGCCAAAACCATACTGTCTTGATGATTACAGCTTTGTAGTAGAGGCTAAAGTCCGGTGATGCCTCCCACTTTGGTTTTCTTTTTCAACATTACTTTGACTATTCCATACAAATACTTTTCTGGTTCCATACAAATTTTAGGATTGTTTGTTCTAGCTTTGAGAAGAATGTCCATACAATTTTGATTGGTTTGCATTGCATGTGCAGATTGCTTTGGGAAGTAGTGACATTTTAACAATATTTGTTATTCCCATCCATGAACATGGAATGTGTTTCCATTCCTTTGTGTCTTCTTCAATTTCTTTCATAGGTTTTCTATAGTTTTCAGCATACAGATCTTTTACATCTTTGGTTAGATTTATTCCTGGGTATTTTATGGTTCTTGGTAATATTGTCAATGGGATTGATTTCTCGATTTCTCTTTCTGTTGCTTCATTATTGGTGATGCAACCAATTTCTGTACATTGATTTTGTATCCTGCAACTTTGCTGAGTTCATGTATCAGTTCTAGCAGCTTTTTGGTGGATTCTTTTGGGTTTTCCATGTAGAGTATCATGTCATCTGCAAAAAAAGTGAAAGTTTAACTTCTTCTTTGCCAATTTGGATGCCTTTTATTTCATTTTGTTGTCCAATTGCTGAGGCTGGGACTTCCAACACTATGTTAAACAACAGTGGTGAGAGTGGACATCCTGTTGTATTCCTGATCTCGGGGAAATCTCTCAGCTTTTCCCCATTGAGGATGATATTAGCTGTGGGCTTTTCATATATGGCTGTTATGATGTTAAGGTATGTTCTTTCTATCCCTACTTCCTTGAGAGTTTTTATCAAGAAAGGATGCTGTATTTTGTCAAATGCTTTTTCTGCATCTATTGACAGGATCATATGGTTCTTATCCTTTCTTTTATTCATGTGATGTATCACATTGATTGATCTGCAAATATTGAACCAGCCCTACGGCCCAGGAAAGAATGCCACTTAATCATGGTGAATGATTCTTTTAATGCACTGTTGAATTTGATGCTAGTATCTTGTTGAGAATTTTTGCATCCATGTTCATCAGGGATATTGGCCTGTAACTCTCCTTTTTTAGTGGTCTCTGTCTGGTTTGAGATTCTTGGCTTCATAGCATAAGTACAGAAGCTTTCCTTCCATTTCTATTTCTTGGAACAGCTTGAGAAGGATAGGTATTAACTCTGCTTTAAATGTCTTGTAGAATTCCCCTGGGAAGCCATCTGGCCCAGAACTCTTACATTTTGGGAGATTTTTGATAACTGATTCAATTTCTTCGTAGATTATGGGTCTGTTCAAATTTTCTATTTCTTCCCATTTGAGTTTTGGTAGTGTGTGTGTGTCTAGGAATTTGTAAATTTCTTCCAGGTTGTCCAGTTTGTTGGCATATATTTTTTCATAGTGTTGTCTAATAATTGTTTGTATTTCTGTGGTGTTGGTTGTGATCTCTCCTCTTTTATTCATGATTTTATCTATTTGGAGCATCTCTCTTTTCTTTTTTTTAATTTTTTTTAACATTTATTTGTTTTTTTGAGAGACAGAGCATGAGTTGAGGAGGGGCAGAGCGGGAGACACAGAATCCAAAGCAGGCTCCAGGTTCTGAACTGACAGCACAGAGCCCGATGAGGGGCCAAAACCCATGGACTGTGAGATCATGACCTGAGCCGAAGTTGGATGTTCAACCAACTAAACCACCCAGGCACCCCCCTCTCTCTTTTCTTTTTGAGAAGTCTGGCTAGGGGTTTATCAATTTTGTTTATTTTTTCAAAAAACCAGCTCTTACATTCATCAGTCTGTTCTACTGATTTTTCTTTTTCTGTCAATTCTATATTGTTTATTCCTGCTCTAATCTTTATTTCTCTTCTTCTGCTGGCTTTGGGGTTTCTTTGCTGTTCTGCTTCTAGTTCGTTTAGGTGTGCAGTTAGGTTTTGTATTTGGGATTTTTCTTGTTTCTTGATATAGGCCTGGATTGCAATGTATTTTACTCTTAGGACTGCCTTTGCTGCATCCCAAAGGGTTTGGGCTATCGTGTTTTCATTTTTGTTTGCTTCCATATATTTTTTAGCTTCTTCTTTAATTGCCTGGTTGACCCATTCATTCTTTAGTAGGAAGTTCTTTAACATCCATGCATTTGGAGGCTTTCCAAATTTTTTCTTGTGGTGGATTCAACTTTCATAGCATTTTTTCTGAAAATATTCTTGGTATGTTCTCAATTCTTTTATATTTGTTGAGGGCTGTTTCATGACCCAGTATGTGATCTATTTTGGAGAATGTTCCATGTGTACTCAAGAAGAATGTGTATTCTGCTGCTTTTGGATGAAAAGTTCTGAATATATCAAGTCCATCTGGACCAGTGTATCATTCAAGGCCATTGTTTCTTTATTAATTTTCTGCCTAGAAGATCTGTCCATTTCTGTAAGTGGAATATTAAAATCCCCTGCAATTACTGTATTTTTATCAATAAGATTGCTTATGTTTGTGATTAATTGATTTATATATTTGGGTGCTTTTAAGTTGGGGGCATAAACATTTACAATTATTAGTTCTTGATGGATAGACCCTGTAATTATGTACGCCATTCTTCATCTCTTGTTACAACCTTTAGTTTAAAATCTAATTTGTCTTGGGGCGCCTGGGTGGCTCAGTTGGTTGAGCATCCGACTTTGGATCAGGTCATGATCTCCTGGTTTGTGAGTTTGAGCCCCGTGTCAGGCTCTGTTCTGACAGCTCGGAGCCTGGATCTTGCTTTAGGTTCTGTGTCTCCCTCTCTCTCCGCCCACCCCTGCTTGTGCTCTGTCTCTGTCTGTCTTCCAAAAGTGAATAAACATTAAAATTTTTAAAAATAAATTAATTAATTAATTAATTTAATTAAATCTAATTTGTCTCATATAAGTATGGCTACCCAGCTTCCTTTTACTTCCAGTAGCATGATAAATGGTTCTCCATCCCCCCACTTACAATATGAAGGTGTTCTCTGGTCTAAAATGAGTCTCTTGGAGACAGCATATAGATGGATCTTGTTTTTGTTTTTGTTTTTATCCATTCTGATACCGTATGTCTTTTGATTGGGGCATTTAGTCCATTTACATTCAGAGTTATTATTGAAAGATATCGGGGCGCCTGGGTGGTGCAGTCGGTTAAGCGTCCGACTTCAGCCAGGTCACGATCTTGCGGTCTGTGAGTTCGAGCCCCGCGTCGGGCTCTGGGCTGATGGCTCAGAGCCTGGAGCCTGTTTCTGATTCTGTGTCTCCCTCTCTCTCTGCCCCTCGCCCGTTCATGCTCTGTCTCTCTGTCCCAAAAATAAATAAACGTTGGAAAAAAAAATTTAAAAAAAAAAAAAGAAAGATATGGATTTAGTGTCATTGTGTTATCTGTAGGTTTCATGCTTGTGGTGATGTCTCTGGTCCTTTGTAGTCTTTGCAGCACTCCACTCACAGAGTCTCCCTTAGGATCTCTTGCAGGGCTGGTTTAGTGGTTGTGAACTCCTTCAGTTTTTGTTTGTCTGGGAAAACTTTTCTCTCTCCTTCTATTCTGAGTGACAGCCTTGCTGGATAAAGGATTCTTGGTTGCATATTTTTCCTATTCAGCACATTGAATATTTCCTGCCACTCCCTTCTAGCCTACCAAGGTTCAGTGGACAGATCTGCTACTACCCTTATGTGTCTAGCCTTGTTGGTTAAGGCCCATTTGTCCCTAACTGCTTTCAGAATTCTCTCTTTATCTTTGTATTTTGCCAATTTCACTATGATATACTGTGGTGAAGACATACTCTTGTTGAATCTGAAGAGAGTTTTCTGTGCCTCCTGGATTTGGATGTCTGCTTCCTTCCTCAGATTAGGGAAGTTCTCAGCTATAATTTGTTCAAGTAAACCTTCTGCCCCTTTCTCTCTCTCTCCCTCCTTCTTCTTTTTCTTTTTCTTCTTCTTCTTCTTCTTCTTCTTCTTCTTCTTCTTGAATTCCTGCGATACGGATAATTATTACATTTCATTGAATCATGTAGTTCTCTAATTCTCCCCTCGTGGTCTAGTATTTTCCTCTCTTTCCTTCTCTCAGCTTCATCATTTTCCATAATTTTATCTTCTATTTCACTTTTTCTTCCCTCTGTTTCCTCCATCCTTACTGTTACTGCATCTAGTTTATTTTGCAACTCATTTACAACATTTCTTAATTCGTCGTGACTATTTCTTGATTTCCATAGCAATAGATTCTCTGCTGTCTTCTATGCCTTTTCCAAGCCCAGCTATTAATCTTATGACTATTATTCTAAATTCTTTATTAGATATATTGTTTCTATATGTTTTGAGCCATTCTCTAGCGGTCATTTCTTCCTGGAATTTCTTTTGAGAAGAATTCTTCTGTTTCATCATTTTGGCTAGTTTTTTGTCCTTTATGTGTTTTAATAGCTTGTTTAATAGTCTGTTATGTGTCCTGCATCAGCAAGCACTACTATATTGAAAAAGGACCATACACTGTCCAGAGCCTGGCCCTTCAGGGGTGTTTTTGGTGTGTGTTGCATGCTTGCTGTGGTTGTGACTCTGGTTGCTTTATCTCCCTACTCATAGTGATGGTTTGGACCTTCCACCAGGTGTGCTTTGATTTGTTCATTGAGGTAATCCTGGAAAAAATTTTAAAACGGTGGGGGTGGGGGGCTGTAAGAGGTGTAAAAGAAGAGGTGTAAAAAGAATAGATTAAAAATGTCTGCTTGAACAAACCAACAACCAGAATAGAGAAGAGAAGAAATAAGAGGAAGAAAAGGAAGAAAAAAAATATATACATATATATATATAATGTATATATACGTATATATACATATATACGTATATATGTGTATATACACGTATATATACACATATATACGTATATATGTGTATATATACGTGTATATACACATATATACGTATATATATGTATATATGTATATCAGAAAATGAAAAACTACTGGACCAATATCTGATGGTGTCTTGAAACCGGTGGCTGTGCTGGTCTGGAGGAGGGGCCGTCTGGTTCAGTCAGTGTCTATCTTGCTCTGGTGTTACCGGGTGTGGAGAGGCGTGGTTTGGTGTAGGCCAGTCCCACCTCCACTGTGGGCCCGTTTCTCTGTTCGCTGAAGCCGCACCTTGTTGGTAATGGGGAGAAAAATGGCAGCACCCCAGTCTCTCCTCCCCAGAATGGGCGTTCTAAACCACTCTGTTCAGGCCATCCTCACAGTGTTGTGTGTTGTGCGAGGGCATGAGTGGGTCAGTTTGTTCCACTCCACAGTTTCCCGCGCTCCCAGGCACTTGACTGGGATTCAAACCTCTATATCTTAAAGGATCCGACTCCGCATGCCCTGGTTCCTGGGTAGTGCTACTCCACCCAGCCAGCCAACAAAGGGCCTCTGACTGGTGGGCGCCTGCAGGGTCTTTTGTCCTTGGAATGACTACATACCTTCTTCCCACAGCACCCAAGGAAGGGGACTGCTGTCTCCAACTGTGCCTCTGATCTTGCTACTGAGACCAGGGCTAGCCCCCCTCTTCCCCAGGCACATGTACAGAGCAGCAGGCCCCAGTCCAGAGAAAGCCCTACAACCCTGGATCGAGTTAGAAATTTGTTCTTTCTCCATTTTTTCCATTCCCGGTCCATGGTTTTTCTCTTGTCTGAACACAACCCTACACTTCCACAGCCTCTTTCTCTTCTTTTTGTCTCTCTATGGAAGGGGATCCCTCCCCTCTGTGCCTATGCCACCTGTTTTATCTTTCCCAATGGCCCATCAAGTTGTCCCCATGCACCCCTAGAGATGTTTCTGTCACTGTGTAGCCTTGATTCCTGGAATTCCAAGGCTTCTGGCCTCAAAACTGCTGTGTTTGAGGAGCAAGGGAGTTTCGGGTCCCCCTACTTCTCCACCATGTTGACTCCTCCAGGAGGCTACCACTAGTTTATGTAAGTAGGTTTAATTGGAATAAAGTCATACCTATTTTTTATGGTATTTTATACTGTGTGCTTTCATGGCTCAAGTGCAGAGCTAAGTAGTTGAGACCCAGACATTGTGGCCACCACTTGGGTATCAGTCTCTTTTGGATTTTTCAGTGATCCTGCAGAGACCCAGCCTCCTGAGCAATGAAAATTGGCATGCTATAAAGATAGAGAATGCCTTATTTTGTTCCCTAGAAACATTTGCTCTTCAAATTTGAAGGGTATATATTTACATTGCTAAAGGAGATGAAATTGAGAGCTATTTGTTTTCACTTCACAGGATTGTAAACTAGGAACATTCCTCTATTCTTCCTAGTCAAGATTTATGTACATTAGGGAGGTAAGATTTATGTCCTTCTTCAGGAGTGGAGGGGAGCTGCATAGCAGTTGCCATATAAATTCTCAGATTCATAATTATAGGATTCTTCTCCTATGATACAAAACCCTCCTTTTTGTATTACAGGCCTAAACTTGTGGCTTTCATCACATTGCCCTAGAAGGAAGAGGATGTGGAGTGGGGAAATTAGGCAGTTATTGCTGCTATAGTAGTCTGCCTCTGATCCAGAAACTTCTTGTGTACTTTCTGAACAAGAACAAATGGATATAGATAACTAAAAACTTTATCACTACAAAGCCTAAATATTTAATATTTACAGAAAAAGTTTGCTAACCCCTGTTCTAGAGTGGTATTACTGTTCTTGAACAGAAATATATGGAATTATAAGTGTATACTCTGCCTGGTTTCTTTCACTCAACATAATGTTTTAGAGATATATCCATATTGTTGTGTGTATCAATAGCTATTTTAATTTCTAAGTAGAAACTACTATGTGATACTTCAACAGTTTGGTTAGTGATTTTCTGTTGGCAAACATCTGAGTCATTTTTGGCTTTTAGGTATTATGAACATTCTTGTGCAAATCTTTGGGGACATATGCTTTCATTTTGGGGGGCATAATTTCTGAGTCATAGTAAAGATGTATTTCTAACTTTATGAAAATTCTTACTTGTTGGAAGTGGTTGTATCATCTTATACTGTCAATATATTAGATTTTCAGTTGATCCAAATTGTTGTCAATACCTAGTACAATCAATCTTTTTAATTTAAGCCATTCTATGGATGTAGGGTGGTACCTTCTTGAGGTTTTCCTTACATTATTCTGTTTACTAATGATGTTTGGCTCCTTTTTATGTGCTTGTTAAGCACTCATATACTTTTTGTGAAGTTTTTTAAGGTAAATTAATTATCTATTTAAAATCATATATTTATATTATTATATATTTGATATATATATTTATATTATATCTTTTATATTTTGGATGAAAGCCATTTGTCAGATACATGTATTGTGAATATCTTCCCCAATCTGTGACTTGCCTTTTCATTTTCTTAAGAGTATTTTTTGATGAGAAGTTTTTAATTTTTTTTAAGTTTATTTATTTTGAGAGCAAAAGCGTGTACATGAACGGGGAAGGGCAGAGAGAGAGGGAGAAAGAGAATACCAAGCAGGCTCCATGGACAGCACAGAGCCCACCACTTGGCCTGATCCCACAAACCCTGAGATCATGACCCGAGTGAAAATCAGGAGTCGGACACTCAACTGACTGAACCACCCAAGCACCCCAAGAAGTTTTTGATTTTGATAAATTCCTACTTAACAATTTATTCTTTTGTAATTAATGATTTCTGTGCCCTAAGACATCTTTGCCTACTCTACAGTTAGAAAAATATTCTCTTCTGTTTTCTTCCAGAGCTGTATCATTTTGGATTTTACACTTAGATTTTACATGTGAGCTACTTTGAATTAAATTTTATGTATGGTGTTAGGAAGAATGTCAAGGGTTTTGTTTGTTTCCTTTTTCTATAGACTATCCAATTTTAAAAACAACATTTGTTACAAATATTTTCCTGCTCACTTTCTTTGGTATCTTTATCGAAATGCAATTTACCATATGCAGGTGAATCAGTTACTGAACTGTATTCTGTCCGCTGATTTGTCTTTTCTTTCTTATGCTAATAGTACACTAATTTAATATTTGTGGATTTATGTTTTTTTCTCAAAATCAAGTTGTCTTCCAACAGTTTTTCTTCATTATTTTCCTGGATATTCTACTTCTTTTGTATCTCCATATGAATTTTAGAATCAGCTTGTCTATTTCTATAAAGTAGTCTGCTGGGATTTTGATTGAATCTATAGATAAATGTGAGATTATTAAAACCTAGAAATCCTGAGCTTTCTCAATCTATTAATGTAATAGATTTATTTATTCAAGTCTTCTTTAATTTACCTAAGTAACAGTAGTTTTCAGTGTACAAGTCTTAGTAAACCTTTCATTAAATTTATTCCTGAGTTTGAAGACAAGTTTTTTAATGTTTTTCTGTTGTTGTTGTTAATTTCTAACTGGTCATCGCTAGAATGTAAAAGCACTATTTATTTTTGTTAATGAACCTTGTATCATACAACCTTACCAAACTCACTTATCAGTTCTAATAATTTGTTTAAAGGTTCATTCACTTACCAGTTCTAATCATTTGTTTATAGGTTCATCTGGATTTTCCCTGTACATAATCATATCTCCTACAAATAAGGGCCATTTTACTTTGTTCTTTCCAAAGTATATGCTGAATTCAGCTCCCAGGTCACCAAATTGACACCCTTAGGAGTCTCAACTCTTCATTGTTTAGGCTGAAAACACTGAGGTCCAAGAAATGACATGCTTAATTAGTAATTAGCTGAGCCAAAAGCATGGTCCTATGATTCATAGGCCAGGAGTCTCTCTGTGACCAAACTCCTAGTATGTGAGTGTAGGACAGATCTCAGAGTAAGTGTCTCACTTCTATTCTTGGCCAAGTTATGTTTAGCTACTTTTCCAAAGCAGGCCCAGTCCTGGGATGTTCCTCAGCAGCATATGTTCCCCCTGTACTGGAAAGTTATGAAAAGGATGTTTTTCCAAAGTGTTGTAAATATCTCCTTATTCTTGGAATTTTAAAGAAATCACAGAATATCTATAGGTATGAGTCTCTTCATTTTGCCTCAGACTAGCAGAGAGCGTTCTGTCCACGTCTATAAATCTTATTTTAGCTCAAGAACTTGTCTTTGCTTGTTAATTTTTATTAATGTTCCTTTAATGGTTGGATTTCAGTTCTTACTAGCTACTTCTATTCATTATTTCTTTCAAAATATAGTTAGGCTATATCCTCCTGGCACTCTAGTAGGTCCTGGATTACAAAGTGTCAGCAAAAGCAGGTCTATATCCTGCCCTCAAGATACTTAAAGATGAGCTAAGGGACCACTATTCAGTTTTGTGCATGGTTCAAATTCTCAATTCCTAAGCTTTAGGCCAGAGAATAGAAAATACCAAAACACCTTTTCTCATTTCTACCACTTTTTTTCCCCCCCCAAACAGGGGACTTTGCTGGGTCACAGAGGCCAAGTATATGCTGACCATTATGCCGGTGCTTCATGGATCTTATCCCCAAATTCTACTAAAAGCATGTCATGGTTTTTTTAGTATTATTGAGAGTTTCTAATCTCTTTTTAGTGGGAAATCAAGAGAAGATAAGTCAAAACATATAAGACAGATAATATTTTAAAACAGAATTTGTAATGGCTTTTTAATGTAATCAATTTATTTTCTGAGATACTGTTCCTAATTTCTAATGTTTTCTGATATCTTTCATTAGATTTTATTTTAAGTTGCTGGAAATGAACATCTTATTGTTATCCTTTTTGAACAATTTTGGAATGTAATGTTTTTTAAATAACCCACTGTTATTTTTTTTTAAATAACCCACTGTTCTGTAACTATCAATATTCCTAAAATGTATTCCTTTTGCTTGGAATCAAAAACACAAAAAAATTACTCTATGGAGGAAAATAGCCCAGACTGAAAAAAAATTACCTGCAGAAGAGGTTAGTTACAAGTAAGAAGAAGTCTTTATACAGAGTCACTCAGCGTTAGATTATCTGCTAATTCTCTTTAGTGGAGTACCTATTTTCTATGGATATGTTTTATACTCATTTTTTAAATTAAAAAATAATTGCTGCTTCTGTAGATAGCTTTGAACTCTAGGTGAAAATGTTTTGTGCATCAATTTCAAGTCTTTTTGGGGCAGACTTCACTTTAGTACTAAAATGGATGTATTATTTTCAATAGAGTTTTGTGCAGATTACTACATGTAGTCCATTTATTCTTTTTCAAATTATGTATTTCTCCCTTGGTTCTGGAATCATTAATATTATAAAATATATGTACAGGAAAGAATAATTAATTTGCTTTTATTCTCAGTACCAGAATCCTCTGCTAATGCTGTCAGGGCTTTATCCCTTGATAGCTCATCATCAGCGATGATAAGGTGAAAGGAACTTCCTCTGTCAAAGAAGTCTGACCTACAATTCTGGAACATCATTTAGTAGCCATAGAGCATTATCTTGAATTTTAGTTAGCAGGAGAAAAAAAAATGAGAGGAAGAAAATCATTTGATGTAGTTTGATGCTAAAGATTACTGTGTCTGAGAACCTGCTCACGGTGGAAGAACAGATTACATATTTCAGCATTTAAAGAATTTTTTAATTACATGCCCCCTCCCTCCAGAACCTTTGGTGTCTCTATGTATGATATCTTTCTGCTATGGTTCCTGATTTACCTGAGGAAAAGAAGTGAAATTTAATGCACTGCTTTTTACCCAGTGGGTGTGGGTATTTGCGTATTTAAGAAAAAACTGATATCTCAAAATATCCATAGGTTTTTATTTCTCCCTATTGCCTTATCTCAGGGATACAAACTTATATTCCTGTAGGGCCCAGGCAGGTAGTGAAAAGTCCTGATTTCAGCTTGGTATAAAACCTAGGGATTGGCAGGTGCTAGAGAGTACGAGCCCCATATGAAGGCCCTCAAATCCTAATTTTTAAACATTGTTTTAGACAAACCAAACCTTCGGAGAGGGTGAGGGGAGATATGCAAAATTCAGTCATGAAGATACCACTTTTTTGCCCTTATCCAGGGGTCTGACACTAAATATCTTCTCTTTAATTCTTTCATAGCTTTGACAGAGAAGTATCACTGTCCCCATTTCATCAGTCAACAGAGAGACCAAAAATGTGTGTATGCATTTATTAATATGTGTAAATAAAAGTGTCCATTTGTACTTACATAGATTGTTACTATATGTGTAGCTACACGGGAGGTAGATTTGCATAGCAGAAGTAAAATCAAATCTAGAGAGAGTCAAATTGGACTTCGATATTAGCTCTGCCACCATTGCATGTGCAATAAGACAAAGTCACTTAACCCCTCTTTGCCTCATTTTTCTTCCGTAAAATTAGGGTTTGTTACACTTTTTAAGAATTAAGAGAGGCACTGTGTGTGATAATAATTGGTAAATGTAAAAAAGCGAGAGTAAACCAAAGTAGGAATTAACTTTCAGTCGGTAGTAACACCCATGTCTATACAGGGACAAAATGATAGTGGCTGAGGAGATAAGTTGCTACAGCACTATGTTAGGCAGAATGAAGGTTCTTCAAAGATGTCCCCATCCTACTCCCCACAACCTGAGCACATCAGGGCACAAGGCATTGAGGAATTAAGTTTGCATATGGAATTAGAGTCGCTCGTCGGCTGTCCTTCAGATATGGAGAGTATCCTATGATCTTTAAAAGTGGAAGAGAGGGACAAGCCCAGTCAGAACCAGAGAAGGAGATGTGGTGATGGGAGATTGGAGTAGTGCGATGTGAGAAGAACTCAACTTGGCGATTGCTGACTCCCCTGCGGGGAAATGCAGGCAGCCTCTAGAAGTTGGAAGAGGCAGGGAAATGGATTCTCCCGTAGAGCCACCAGAAAGGGATGCAGCCTGCTGACATGTTGATTTCAGCCCAGCATGGCTCACTTTGGGTCTTTGGCCTCCAGGACGGAAAGATAATAAATTGATGTTGTTCAAGCCACCAAGGTTGTGATAATTTGTTACAGCAGCAATAGGAAACTAATGCAAGAGCTGACTGACTGACAGGGGCAGTGTGATGTTCTGTGGTATGAGTGTCAGGGACTCAGCAATTCACAGCAATGTCAGAGGCTGAAGACCACTGGACTAAGCCTTTTACTTCTCATCCGGTAGCTTTCTGGCTATTTGCTTGAGCTATTTTACTGCTCATAGAGATGCACTACAGAAATCGGAATTCTCTGGACAGGAACTCATGCAATGTGGAAAATTTGAGGGAGACAAATATGTCACTGTCTTAATTATGTTGATAGTTTCAGGGATGTATACAATTGTTGAAATGTACCATAGGGTACACTTTAAATATGTGCAGTTTATTGTACATTGGTTATACCTCAATAATGCTGCTTTAAAAAAAATGAAATGTGGATTCTTCTGATTTTCAATGTCTGTCTCTGTGCCAGATCTAACAGTGGGCTTAGAAGTATCTCTGGTCTGACCTGTGATGGGGGCCATGAATTTCATATGATTTGCAGCTTGCTTCCCAACATGAGTCCTGAACTGCAACTTCTTGACGGCTGTAAAAATGAGATTTTCTTAATGTAGCAATAGCTAATTGGCTTCTTCCTTTCTAGCTGTGCTGAGGCACAGAGAAGCAGAAAAGCATGTGCATACCTCCTCCTGAGTTTCAATCTTCCTAGACTGTCATGACAAGCAGGGCAAGGCTGCCCTTGTTTAGTAGGAGTATGTGGAAAACAAATTAACTTGGGTTAATTCCATTCATTGACTGTCAGTCCTTGTGGGCTCTCCTTCATTTCCTGAATTCATAGTTCAAGATGTGCACAGGGACCATCTCATTGCGTGAATAGTGCTACAATACTGGATACTGGAAGGAAGTGATTCCTTACTTTCCCTTTTTTTTTTTTTTTTTTTTTTTGCCTCTCACCCCCAAGGACACATCACTGGCTTGTTTTCCAGCTTCAAGTCTCTACAGAAGCAATAGTGAGTTTTGGGCTAGTCAAGGCACAGAATTTATTTACCTGCATCCATTCTAAGTCCTCTCTATGTACTTGAGCAAATCAGTTTTTATTCCCTTGTCTATAGAATGGGAATGATATGACTGCTCCCTTTTTCACACTTATAAATGTGATTAATAATGAAGGCTGAAAATATCCACACAGTTCTAAATTCCTCAGAGATGTGGTTAAATGGAAATTAAGTGATACATAATGGAGGTTCATAATAGACATGCCTAATGAAAAAAGGAAAGAAAGAAAAGAAGGAAGGAAGGAAGGAAGGAAGGAAGGAAGGAAGGAAGGAAGGAAGGAAGGAAGGAAGGAAAGAGAGAGAGAGAGAGAGAGAGAGAGAAAGAAAGAAAGAAAGAAAGAAAGAAAGAAAGAAAGAAAGAAAGAAAGAAAGAAAGAAAGAAAGAAAGAAAGAAAGAAAGAGAAACAGAGTGCTCTGGACATTGGGAAGAATTGTTACAAATTCCAAGTCCCTTTTAAAGCGGAGATTAAGCCTGAGTCTCATTAGTGAAAATGCCTAATCCCCTCAATCACTTAACCTCTGGGAAAGTCTGATAATAGTGGTGGATCTTCTGGTTTCTTTTGCTTACTCTGGATAACCCCAAATTTCATTTAGGATTTTCACAAAAGTTCTTATCTGCAGCTTAATGTTTCTCTCTTTTCATCATATTTCCCCCTCAAATGTAAACTTCCTTATTAGTTTAAACATTACTATGAGTAATGTCAGAATCACTGTGATAATTCAAAATTATATTTTGTATTAGCGTATTACAAAATTGTATCACTAGTCTCCTTTTAGAGGCAAGAACAAGGGTAGCATTTGAAACAAGGCTATAAGGCAAATTTTTCTTTCTCCATCTCTCTGATAGACACACATGCATGCCTACATACAAGTATGCACATACATGGGCACACACACCCCACACCAGTGTTAGGTGACTACCTATCGAACTTCAGGAAAACCTTAGCTACCACTTAGTGTTTGAAATCTTTGTATTTCCTTATGCATTTAGAGTTCCATGTTGTTTTTATCTGCTCTCCTTCCAGATAATGAAAGAGATACACACAACATTCTGTGTATTAATGCCATAAACGTCTGCCTCTGGCAAAGCCTTAATATATGAACAAAGAAAGGAATTGTTCACACAGCAAAACATACAATGAGAAATGAATATCAGTGGTGGAAACCTCTCTGTTAGAGAGAATTTCAGATCATTTCAATGTTTACATTTGCAACTCAAGCATATTGACAGAGCAATGCAAATAGATGTACACTAGGAAATGCAGGAAGAAAATTATTTGCACAGATACTGCAAAGATTTTCTAGCTATGTGAGAAATGAAAATGCATTTTTGCCATAAGTGGTAAACTGAATGTTATTAACAGGACAAACCTCATGTAAACGGGAGATAAGCAGAAATTGATTTGAATATTATTGCAGAGCAAAGTAAATAACCACGATGCATTCAACCTTTATAAATGTGCAAAACCAGATTAATTTTCCCAATTACAATCCTTAATAATATTAAATGACTTTTAAAACATGAAATAGGATAAGAGATTGATGGTAATGATAATCCACAAATGTGTTCTATGGGATATTAATAAATATTTGGTTAAACAAAGTGGGGAAGAGGTGGAGAAGAGAGGGAAAATGCTGTGTTAAATGAAGTTAAAGAGATATCCTCAAGACTTCTCAACTCTGAATCTCTAAACAGAAATAAAGTGTGTGATGTTTCCAAAATTCTTAGACCTTGAAACTCTTTCACAAAGCACATGAGAAACGAAAAGTTCTGAGGAACACACAGGACACTGAATGTCTTCCTGATTGATTCAGACCTAGAGTTAAACTCAACTCCACCTTCTATTCCAGTCACTGCTATGATAACCAGTGTTAAAATCTGATTCTCTACAAATGAAGAAAGCGTTTATAGAAATGCAAGTAGACACATCACGGTTCTACAGTCCAGTCCCTGAAAGCCAGTGCTGCATTGCTGTAGTTGTAGAGGTTATGCCAGAGAAATGCTGCCCAGATAGTCACACAGAAGCATTACCAGGTGGTTCACAGCATACTGAAGAAGTCACCATGATACAGGCCTGAAACTTGACTTTGTCGTGACCAGTATCATAATATTGACCCCAAAGGTATCCTAAAAATATTCACTTTACGGTAAAAAACACAGTTGTGAAAGCAGCCAGGCAGCCATCGTCTCTATCTAGCATCTCTTCTCTTTGTAGATTGATCTACTGGAAAGCCAGATTAAAATTGGAAGGTTTTTCTGGTGACCATGGATCAAAACAAAAGGAGCTAGCAATATGACCTACATCATTAATGGCATTTTAGAGCCTGATCCACCATGCTCCAAAGAGAGCCATAGTCCATGAATTCCAGCCTCAGTTATGGTAGAATATTGCATGAGCACAGCTAACTGCTTTGCCTTTCACAGTGCTCTTTAATGTTTTTCGCTAAACACCTCATTTTGACTAAATCCATGCTTATTAAGTTATGATAACACAGTTTAACTACATCAGTAGGCTTAGACACAATGTTATAGGCAGGATTCACCTAAAGCTACCCTCTAATAAATAGGTTGAAGAAACCTCCTATCATCCACTATAATTTTCCATACTATCCTTACAGTGACCTTATTCGCACATTGTAAGAATATCTTGCTATTATATCTTTTTTACTCACTACCAAGAAAACCTGGTAAATTCAGACTTCCCCATTGCACTATCACTTGTCTGAAGATGCTAATCAAGTAGACATTATCATATATACACATGTGTAAAATGACTGAGGATCTGGCACTTACATCCATTAGGATTTGCTCTAGCCACAGCCAAGAGGAGGGAAGACCAGAGGTGCTGAAGAGTTTAGCCCATGACCAGTGACAAACTCCAGCCTCCTCATCCCCAGATATGACAACTCTGAAGTTTATTTTACATCATCTCCCAGGGGATTCCAGTGGAACTGAGTCACGAGCACCCAGTTTTCTAGATTGTTCATTAATCCCATCATACATTGTCTACCTTTTTCTGTCTTACTTCTCCACTTCCTGATTGGTGCTTCCTAGGATCCCTTCCCAAATAAGCTACCTACATCTCAAATACTACTCTCTGAGCTCCAGGGAAACCCAACCTAAGGTAATGTGTAACTATAGAGTTGATTAGCAATCTGCTCTAGACCCAGAAATGTTTACTTTCTTTCTGACAGCTCAATTAAATTTGAATTATTTTAATTACCTATGGCTAGACTTGTATAAGTCTATAGAATTTCAATTTGCTTGTATATTATTGATCAACCCATGGCATGTAGCAACTACTCTACCTTTCTTGGAAAAATCAGCCATATTTCAAATGAGTTAGCCTATGGTTTGGTCCAGGTGTAGAACCTATTACTTATATCATGAAGGAAAGCCAAAATGACAGTATTCCAAACAGGCTGACCCATATTGGTAATCTGGTAATAAAATAGCTCTGCAAAGTACAATTCCTCCTTTCCCTCTCTCTTGCTGTGGATCATATTTTCCATAAATATTTTTTTCAGTTCCTAATTGTGCATTATTTTCAATAGAATAAAATTTTTATGGTGTTATACACGTTTAAGGGTTAATTGCATTTTTTAGAAATTTGAGCAAAAGGTAGATAAATGCAGCACAGGATGGGTTGAGATCCAGGCACTGTGCTGGCTGTCCACTACTGTTACCTCACTTAAAACAGAAGGAGATGGCATTTAATGTTTTTTAATTATCTTTCTAACTCTAAAATTTTAATTTCTGTGATTCTCACTACAAAAATTATTGGCAGTTATTGTTACATTGATAGAAATTACTATTATTAAAAGCACAGGGAAAACTTTGCTTCTAGATTCTAGAAGCTATAATATGTGAGATTATTTGTACATTTTTGCATTTGAAAATTAGCTTTAGGCTAATTTTAGGCTAACAGTAGTTTAAAAATTACTTCTGATTTAGGTCAGGATGGAATATCAGGAAGAATGTATTTCTTTCCTTTTCCTTTTTTTTTTTTTTAAGATTTTATCTTTAAGTAATCATTATACCCAACATGGGGCTTAAACTCACAACCCCGAGATCAAGAGTCACATGTTTCACTGACTGAGCCAGCCAGAAGCTCCAGAAAAAATTTCTATTTTATGTTTTAAATTTAAGTATCCAAATTGGGAAGTATATTGCAGTGATCCATAATGTTGGTATAAGCGGGAACACACTAAAGTCATGTTTTGATTTAAAGAATTGCTAATTTGGTTGAATCATTACTATTTTATTGGAAGGAAGGAGCTGGACCCTATGAGCAACATAGCTGATTCATGTGTTAAGATGGATCTTTACCTCTTTGGCATGGTAGTTAAGGATAAGTAGGACTAATTTTTTTTTTTTTTTAGTTTATTTATTTACTTTGAGAGAGCTGTTAGCTTGGAGCCTGACACAAGGCTTAAACTCAAGAAGCATGAGATCATAATCTGAGCCAAAATGAAGAGTTGGAGGCTTCATCGAATGAGCCACCCAGGTGCCCCAGGACTAATTTATAGAATGAAATGTACTTTGGCGCCTGGATGGCTCTGTCGGTAAAGCCTCCAACTCTTGATTTCAGCTCAGGTCATAATCTCATGGTTTGTGAATTTGAGCCCTGCTTGGACTCTGTGCTGGCAGCACAGAGCCTATTTGGGATTCTCTCTCTCTCTCCCTCTCTCTCTCTCTATCTGCTTGTCCCGTGCTTGTGCTTTCTCTCTCTCTCTCTCTCACACACACACAAAATAAATAAATAAACATTGTAATTTTTTTTTCAAAAGAATGAAATAGCCTTTACAATGAAAAAATCAGAATTGTTATAAGGCTCATGAAAATCTCTAAGCTTTAAATGGCTCTGGATTTCTTTATGTGTATTAATCAGAAACACACAGCTATCACCTTTTAAATATACTTTTATTTTTAAAATGAGGAAGAACTATGCCTTCCAGTTTCTTTAAGTTGGATTCTTTTAAAAACAAAACAAAACGCCCCAAGATGTTCAAGAAGCTACAAGCACATCAGGGAGCCACTGAACTAAATAGAACTCCTCCTTTGAAAGGTGCTGTCACTGACCATGGGAGAAGAGACTGTGGCTTTTTATTTTGTAAGCTTTAATTTTCCCCTGAAAATGAAAGATCAGCTTTGAAGTTGGGGGTCTCCCCATAGCCTATTAGTAGAAGGTGGATAAGTAAGAGAGGAACCCAAGCTAGCATTCCGTGAGGCAGAGCTCACCTTTGGGCCAATCAGACACGTTTGAAATGCCCACTGGCCTTGGGGATGACTACTTCTGGTTGCATTACTCTCCAGAGTGGCTTTCTGGATGCGAGTTATCAGACTTAGCCCCACTTCTCTCAGCAAGTACCTGCTCATCCTACTTTGTTTTCTCAAATAGTCTGGCATTTTAACATCTCTTAGCAAAATAACTCTGCTCTTTTCAGGAACATCTGTTTGTGTTCCTAGACTTTTTCACATATGAAATATAATTATAGAACTACTTTCTGGATACTTCTGGACACAGGAAACAGATGCCTGCCAAATGGATTCTGAAAACAGTTACTCAGTAATGAAAAGCAATAATTACTCCGAAATTCTTCATTTTCACATAATCATGAGACTCCCATGGTCTTCCCTCATTGCCTAGGATACGTGGAAGCATTTTGTGGAGCACTAAAGGAACAAGTTTATGTGCCTAGGCTCTTATAAATCCTACATTAAATGATAGATACCTTTTACACAGAATAATTTTTGTTTATATGTTTTCCTTTCTCAGACTGTTTCCCAGAAGTTGCTCACCATTATCTTGCTAATTTAAGCTTCTCAGGACCAATGACATCCTAAATTTGGTTACTGTGTAATTTTAGAGTTATAATGTTCTTACCACTCCAGGGGCTTAAATATCTGGATGTAATCAAACTAGGCTAGAAATAATAGCAGGATACATTTATTGAGCACTTACTATTTTCAGGTACTATGCTAAATGTTTTCCATGTATTAGTCTTCTCAATGATCATATGAGGTAGGTCTTATTAATTAACCACATTTATAAATATGACAACAAAGACCTTGATTACAAGTATCATCCCCAAGGTTACACAGCTAGTCTCTTCTATAACTGGAACCAAACTCATATTGACTAAAAAGTTCTAAATAGGGAATTTTATCTAACTTCTCAATTCTTGACTAAATAATTACAAGAAATATACTTGGGAAATATTAATAAACTAAAAATAGAAATAAATTACCAGCTGTCATGATCCTCTTGGAGCTCACAGATTGCACCCTTCTAACACATAAATACACATCAACAACAAACATTTGGATATGCTCCAGTGTCAATTAGAAGAAAATGCAGAATAGAGAACTCTACATGAGCGTTTCAAATTTATAATCTTATTCTATTATTGCCCCCATAAATACCTTTTTCTCCTCCAAACCAGTGTCAACTAGTGGTTATTACTCACCTTTTCTTCCTTCCTTCCTTCCTTCCTTCCTTCCTTCCTTCCTTCCTTCCTTCCTTCCTTCCTCTTTCTTCCTTCCTTCTTCCTTCCTTCCTTCTCCTCTTTCTTTCTTTCTTTCTTTCTTTCTTTCTTTCTTTCTTTCTTTCTTTCTTTCTTTCCTACATTGCAGGTCATGTTTGTCAAACATTTTTTGTTTGCCTCATCTGTGATCATATGTGACTGAAATGATCACATGAATCAATTGCCCCCCACCAGCATGCTGGGGCATATGCCCATACGCCACAAATGTTTCCTGAGTGTGTTGCCAAATTTTGAGCAATGTGTAAAATGTATTTTGGTTATAACTAAGGATACATATGGTCATTGAGATGTCTTTCGGGTGGAGTGTGGAGCAAAAGAGGTCCTGAGATTTGCCCTGGAGCAGGTTAGGACTAAAAGCCAACTGGTGTGTCTTTAAACTGGTTTCAAAGTAACTTGGAAGGTTCCTTAGTAAATTCTGGTCTTTGCCTCTTGGGATTTTAAGAAAGCATTCATCTGCAATAATCAGTTATTCTCAAGCAGAGACCCAGTGCTATAGGGCAACACTTGAATCCTGTGATGACTATCGCTGCTTGTATAGGTTGGTGAGATATTATACTGTGAATGTGATCATGTGGTAATCACTGAGTGGGGACACAAATCCAGGAAGTTCAAGAACCACTGAAATAGGCTGATTTTTGAATTTTGTTTATAGTGCTGATGTTAGAAAAAATTATCTTTCATCCTTTTCCTTCCAGTGACTTTCTTATATTTTAGAAAACTTCTTGCTACCCCCAAATTTTCCATGTTCCCAATATTTACCACACAACCCCAAACAACTTTACTACTTGAAATAATTGGCTATCTTATAGTCCATTAGCATTAGTTACCTAAATATATGAGCTCTATATATTTCACAATCAATTCTAACTTGGCACTTAGGGGTGCCTGGGTGGCTTAGTTGGTTGAACATCTGACTATGGCTCAGGTTGTGATCTCAGGGTATGTGAATTCGAGTCCCACATTCGGCTCACTACTGTCAGCACGAAGCCACTTTGGATCCTCTATCCCCCTCCCTATCTGCCCCTTCCCTGCTGGCACTCTCTCTCAAAATAAATAAATAAATAAACTTTTTTTACAATCTCTTAAAAAATAATAATTTGTCACTTAGACAAACGAGTCAGACTGATTTTCTATATCTAAATATAGCCATTGATTGAAAGAAGCCTATCCATCCAAGCTACAAAAATGATCAATCACACACATACAGTTATTTATTGAGATAGATGATAGATGATAGATAGATAGATATATCAGACACATATATTCAACTAACTACTATTCTAGGGGGAAAAAATCAACCTTCATATCTTTATGAAGAAAGTCTGATTCTTAACTAAATTACTAAATGTTGACCGATTAAATATTTTCTCAGATATTAGAAAAGAACATGAACACCATTTGAAAAATCAAACAGGAAACATGCATGCACCTATCTTTTTTTTAGAAGATCACATCTGACATACTTATATCCCTGCCCTCCACCTATCTTTATAGAAGTTTTCTTTTTTTTTTTTATCAAATGCAGAAAGTGCTTGGCAAACCTGAGCTTACGTTTGCCTATAAATGTTATGTTATTCTTAGCCAATAGTGCAAAATTATATTTATATGGCTCATCTCCAAATCCTACTAGTTGCCCTCAGCGAATGTGCTAATTGCATTTCTTAGCTATCCATTTTCTTATCTTAGCCTTTGTGGTTTTATGCACATTTTACTAGACGTTACACTTCCTTGTGTTTAGGTTTTATTTGCATGACACCAAAGTGTGAGTCAGTTGGCTCATTGCATTTTGCATACATTGTGCATAATGAATGCGAAAGTGAAGATTATCTTTTCATGGAATAAAACTGAAAACATGTGCTTCTCTGCCAGCTCTGCTTTGATGAAAAACAGAGAAACCTAAAATGTTGGGCAGTATATGGTAAAGTAATCTTCCTGCAATCCTATCTGCTGAGCCATGGAAGACTTTGTTCCTTGCCTTCTTTTATATTGTATATACTTCATTATTCTTTAATTTTGACAAGTTCAAAAATAGCATACTTAAATTCTTTAATGAACAAATTTAATGGAAGTGTGAGGTGTAACATTTGTGTATGTATGTTTGTGTGAATATGTGTGTATATTATGGTTGCCATATGAGTTTGCATTTTGATACAATATGCTATATATGTTACATTAAGCGATTCAGATTTATTCTTAAAGATATGGAAAAGAGAAACCATCATAAAGAAAAAAATGAAAATAACTCAAAATCTTAATAAGAGCATTAGTATAATATTTTTAATGCCACTTTTTTCTTTTTTTTTTCTTCTTTTCTTTTTAGAGAGAGGGAGAGAGAGGGAGAGCAAGCAGAAGAGGGGCAAAGGGAAAGGGAGAGAGCAGGCTCCAAGCTCAGCATGCAGCCTGATGTGAGGCTCAATCCCATGACCCTGGGATCATGACCTGAGCTGAAATCAAAAGTCATACTCTTGGGGCACCTGGGTGGCTCCGTTAGTTAAGCATCCGACTTCAGCTCAGGTCATGATCTCATACTCTGTGAGTTCAGGCCCCACGTTGGGCTCTGTGCTGACAGCTCAGAGCCTGGAGCCTGCTTCAGATTCTGTCTCCCTCTTTGTCTGCTTCTCTCCTGCTCATGCTCTGTCTCTCTCTCTCTCTTTCTTTCAAAAATAAATAAATATTTTTGGGAATGCAAGCTGGTGCAGCCCTCTGAAAAACAGTATGGAGGTTCCTCAAAAAACTAAAACTAGAACTACCCTACAACCCAGAAATTGCACTACTAGGCATTTATTCAATGGATACAGGTGTGCTGTTTCAAAGGGACACATGCACCCCCATGTTTATAGCAACACTATCAACAGTAGCCAAAGTATGGAAGGAGCCCAAATGTCCATCGATGGATGAATGGATAAAGAAGATGTGGTATATATATACAATGGAGTCTCACTTGGCAATCAAAAAAAAAAAAATGAAATCTTGCCATTTGCAACTACGTGGATGGAACTGGAAGGTATTATGCTAAGTGAAATTAGTCAGTCAGAGAAAGACCAATATCATATGACTTCACTCATATGAGGACTTTAAGACACAGAACAGATGAACATAAGGGAAGGGAAACAAAAATAATATAAAAACAGGGAGGCAGACAAAACATAGAGACTCATAAATATGAAGAACAAACAGAGGGTTGCTGAAGGGGTTGTGGGAGGGGGGCATAGTCTAAATGGATAAGGGGCACTAAGGAATCTACTCCTGAAATCACTGTTGCACTATATGCTAATTTGGATGTAAATTTTAAAAAATGAAAAATAAAATTAAATAAGTAAATAAATAAACATTTTTTAAAAAGAGACTCTTAACCGACTGAGCCACCCAGGTGTCCCGAGTAATGCCATTTTTCATATGCTGAATTCTTGTCTGCAATAAGACCTGTTTACTTGAGACTGTCTTTTCACTACTTTAAGCTTACAATATGTTTTGATATCTATTATTGCAAATATTTCCCTCATTGCTTTGAATTGAATTGCACTGCATCTCTGGAATAACCTGGGAGAGAACTTTCTGCCACTATCCAGTACAGAAAAAAACAATCCTACCTGGGCATCTTCTTTTGCTTCAATTTCTCACTTTAGAAAACACACACACACACACACACACACACACACACACACACACACACACAGCCTGTGCAGTTTTGTTTTGTTTTGTTTTTTCTTGGAGAAGAACTGTCATTGTGGTTTTGTGGGGATTTTCTTGTTTTGTTTTGTTTTATCTGTTTGCTGACTTGTTTAACTACTTGGGTTTCCTCAAATTATTTTCCAGGCACCCCACAATTTCACAAGGAGGAGAATGTAAACCTCTTTAATCAAGGTCCCATTAATTAGTTCTAGCAGAAAGTCCCTCAAGCTTGGGGGTCTGTGGATGATAATTTTCAACTTTACAGCATGGATGCAGGTCACAGTAGGCAGAATGCTAGCCCCTGACAGATATCCATGTATTGAGAACCTGTAAATATGTTAGCTTGCACAGCAAAAGACACTTGGAAGGTGTGATTAAATTAAGAGCCTTGAGATGGTGGGGATTACCCTGGATTATCTACAGGTGTCCAATCTAATTACATGGGTCCTAAAAAGTGAAGAAGCTTTTACAGCTGCAATCAGAGGGAGATGTGAGTAGGAAAAAGACTCAGAGAAATGCTCTGAGGACAGAGTAAGGAATATGGGAGCCAAGGAATATGGGAGGCCTCTAGAAGCTGGAAACAGCAATAAATTAGATTTTCTCAGAGTCTCTAGGAGGAAGACAGCCCTGCTAAGGCCTTGACTTGAGCCCAGTAAGACCTATATTGGATTTCTGATTCACAGAACTATAGATCATAAGTGGTTATTGTTTTAAGCCACTTAAGTTTGTGGTAATTTGTCATAGCAGCAACAGAAGACTAATACACAAGTTGTTCCCAGTTTTTTTTATTCTGTTGAGCATTTTCCTGGGATTGCTGGTGGTGGAGGGTGGAGGAGAACAGTAAAGTATCCTCCAAACGGAGCAGGCGATTTTGAGTCCGATAAACGAAGCAAGCCACTCCACACCATTTACTGAGTTTTGTTCGGAGTAATTTACTGACAGGGTGGACCAGGTGGACAGATGATACAAGCATTCAGCAGCCACTCTCCACCCAATCCAGCTCTTATAGAATGAGGGGCATTGTGGTGAGGTCAAAGGATAATTATCCAAAGTGGTACCATCGGTCTACCAGCCATCTCTACTAGTTACATAAAGTGGTGCTTCCTGTGTGTCACGTTAGGGAAGATCAGAACAAGCCTTCCCACTTTCCATTCTGGGCCTACATTAACCTCCAAGAGGCCTGGAACGTGTAGCACTGAGAGAGGTCCTTGCGTGGGCATGAACAAGATGGAGGGCCAAAGAGGAAGTCAGTATTGTCAGCACTCCTACAGCTCAATAGAGAGATGCAAGGGAGTTGGATACCTACGCTCATTGAGCATTGCACCAAAAAAGTTCTTAGGTAGGAGCATGCAAAAAAATAATTTAGCAAACTTTTTTCAACATTCTGTTACTGAGTAGTGATATAAATGCTGTTCAGAAAATCCTCTTAATCAGCTTTACCATTCTACTGGTTTACTCTTTAATTTAAAAACATATTATAAAGTATTAAAATAAAAAATCTTTAACATGTGTTTATTTTATATATATATGAAGGTTATGTTTTTAAAAATTTTTTAAATTATATTTTGTCATTGCAAAATATTTTATCTCTGTGGGTGTGTGTGTGTGCGTGCATAAAATGACTAATGATGTCATTCATTTAAGCACTATTAATAAAGAATTCTATGTTGGTCTTAATTATATATGGAATTATGTATATTTGGTATATATACATTTTTTGGTAGGAGTATTAAGAAATATTAGAGAAAGTCTAGACAATACTTAATGTCTGAAATTCACTTGCCAAAAAGATGCTTAACATAAATTATGTAGTTATATACTATTTCTTATTCTGAATATAAATATTTATAGAAATATTTTTTGAAAAACCAATGCAGAACTTAACTTGTGTGTTTGGAGTCTGAGAAAATGATTTCTTGTGCTTTTTACCCTCCGTATAGAATGCATGCAACAATTTTTCATCAATTTTTAATTTATAATTTAAATACTAAGCACTAAAGAGATTTACATAAAAGATTTTATGGCAGTAATCATTTGCAGTGTAAAAATGTGGTTTCTTATTATTTCCAGCTCTTAAAATGTTAATGTAATACATAGCTATGTAATTTTACAGAATAATTTAATTTCCCTTGAAAATATGGACCTCGGTGAAGGGTCCAAATTAAAAAGAAATTAATATATTTCAAATATTAAGTTATTTTTCTGGTCCTCTGAGTTATATAACATCTAGGCTTGGTGAATAATGTCAGTTCTTCCCTGCTTGATCTGTAGACTCAACACAATTAAATGACAAATTTGGAAAACCTAGGATTCTGCCTGCACTGTCCAACATGATAAACACTAGCTAAATGTGATATTTGTACGTAAGATTAAATTTATTATAATTTAATAAAATGGAATATCAGTTCTTTATTGCAGTGCCACATTTCTAGTGCTCAGTGTCTTAATGTCATTGCTGGCTATTATCTTAGTGCAGAATTAGAACATTTCCATCATTGCAGAAAATTTTACTGGACAGTGCTGTTCTAGACTGTAGTCATGCTGGCCATGCTTCTTTCTCTTTTCAAATGTTAAAGATAAATTTGATCTTATCTAAAGCCTAAGAAATATAATGTAGGACGATATCATGTAAGACAGCAAGATCAACATTCCTAATTTATTGAGCAGAGAATTTCAGTGAGCTTCACATTTACCTATGTTCTAAGTACATAAAAAGCATTTTCTACATATTCTTTAGATTAAAATGCACAAATGGGCTTCATTCATTCTTAAGTCTTATTAAAATTGTTTTAGTTTTGAGTGAGACTTATTTCTAATATTACTAAAAATGAATAAACACTTAATACAAAATCAGAGAAAGAGATATCCATAGAAAACAAGTGATTTTTATCAATTTAGAATTCACTACCCTTGTGACCGGAGCTCCATAAAAATTAGAATATGGATGATTCATCTCATGATGCTTTATTTTCCAAAAATATTTACTAATTTTCTTTAATACATCTGGTACTTCCTTTTCTCATACCAAATTCAGTAGTCATTACTCATATAATGATTAAACACACCATCACCAGGAATCGAACTCAGTGAGAATGAAAGTCTACATCATTGATTGTTCCAGGCATCCTTTTTCCATCCATTCTAATCATAGGCAAGTGAGTCATACTGATGGTGATGATGGCTTTAAAGAAATTTAATTTCAGTAATTCTTGACATAAAATAAAGATAAAATGAAATATCTGTATTTAATACCTAGGGATTCTATGTGGCATTTATCACTTCTTAAAATTAATCCTGTTTTAATCTTTACATAAAGTTATGCTTTTATTCCACTTAATGGAAAGAACATAAAAACTGTTGAATTCCTGAGGATAACCTTATTTTATGAATGCAAACTGGTGCTGATACTCTAGAAAATAGTCTAGAGGTTCCTCAAAACATTAAAAATAGAACTACCTTATGATCATTGTAGTTTTGATTTGCATTTCCCTGATGGTAAGTGATGATGAGTATTTTTTTCATATGTCTGTTGGCCATCTGTATGTCTTCTTTGGAGAAATGTCTGTTCATGTCTTCTGCCCATTTTTTAATTGGATTATTTATTTTTGTGTGTTGAGTTTTATAAGTTCTTTTTATATTTGGGATATTAATCCATTATCAGATATGCCATTTACAAATATCTTCTCCCATTCCCTAGGTTTTCTTTTAGTTTTGTTGGTTGTTTACTTCAATGTGCAGAAGACTTTTCTTTTGATGTAGTCTCAATAGTTTATTTTTGTTTTTGTCTCCCTTGCCTCAGAAGAAGCATCTAGAAAGAAGTTGCTGCAGCCAATGTCAGAGAAATTACTGCCTGTTCTCCTAGAGTTTTTATGGTTTCAGATTTCACATGTAGGTCCTTAATCCATTTTGAGTTTATTTTTGTGTCATGTAAGAAGGTGATCCAGTTTCATTCTTTTGGGTGTAGCTTTCCAGTTTTCCCATCACCATTTGTTTAAAAGACTGTCTTTTTCCCATTGCATGTCTTTTCTCCTAGCTCAAAGATTAATTGGTCATATAATTGTGTGTTTAAGAAATAAACCCACAATCTCCTATTCTGTTCCATTGATCTAGGTGTCTATTTTTGTGCCAGTACCATGATGTTTTGATCACTACAGCTTTGTAGTATAACTTAAAGTCTGGAATTGTGATACCTCCAGCTTTGTTTTTCTTTTTCAAGATTGCTTTGGCTATTCAGAGTCTTTTGTGTTTCCATATACATTTTAGGATTTTTTATCCTAGTTCTGTCAAAAAATGCTGTTGGTATTCTGATAGGGATTATATTAAATGTGTAAATTGCTCTGGATAGTACTGATATTTTAACAATATTCTTTCAATCCATGAGCATAGAATGTCTTTCCATTTCTTTGTGTCATCTTCAGTTTCTTTCATCAGTGTTTTATAATTTTCAAAGTACAGGTCTTTCACCTCCTTGGTTAAGTTTATTCCTAGGTATTTTATTATTTTTGGTGCAATTGTAAATGTGATTGCTTTTTAAATTTTGCTTTCTGCTGCTTCATTATTTGCAACAGATTTCTGTATATTGGTTTTGTATCCTGTGACCTTACTGAATTCATTTATCAGTTCTAGTTGTTTTGTTTTGTTTTGTTTTGTTTTGTTTTGTTTTGTTTTGTGGAGTCCTTAGGGCTTTCTAAATATAGTACCTTGTCATTGCAAATAGTAGAAATTTTACTTCTTCCTTACCAATTTGGATGCTTTTTGTTTCTTTTTGTTGTCTAATTTTTATGGTTGGGACATCCAGTACTATGTTGAATAAAAGTGCTGAGAGTACACATCCTTGTCTTGTTCCTGACCTTAGAGGAAAAGTTCTCAGTTTTTTCCCATTAAGTATAATGTTAGCTGTGTTTTTCCATATAATATCTTTATTATTTGTTGTGGGTTTTTATTTTGAATGGATGCTGTACTTTGTCATATGCTTTTTCTGCATCTATTAAAAATGATCATATGGTTTTTATCCTTTCTCTTACTGATGTGATGTATCTTTCTGATTGATTTGCATATATTGAACCACTTGCATCCTGGAAATAAACCTAACTTGATTATGTTGAATTATCTTTGTAGGGTATTGTTGGATTTGGTTTGCTAATATCTTGTTGAGGATTTTTGCATCTATGTTCATGAGAGATATTGGCCTGTAGGTCTCTTTTTTTGTTGTATCTTTATCTGGTTTTGGTATCAGGATAATTTTGACCTCATAGAATGAATTTGGCAGTTTTCATTTCTCTTCTATTTTTTGGAATAGTTTGAGAAGAGTGTGTATTAAATCTTTTTTATTTAAAAAAATTTTTTAAGTTTATTTATTTATTTTGAGAGAGACAGAGACAGCCCAAGTGGGGAGAGGCAGAGAGAGAGGGAGACAGATAATCCCAAGCAGGCTCCATGCTGCCAGCACAGAGCCCAATGCAGGGCCAAACCCATAAAACCACGAGATCATCACCTGAACCAAAACCAAGAGTCAGATGATTAACTGATGAGCCACCTAGGTGCCCCTTAACTCTTTTTTAAATGTTTGGTAGAATTCATCTGTGAAGCTGTCTGGTCCTGGATTTTGTTTGTTGGGAATTTTTGGATTATTGATTTTATTGATTTTCATTATTATTTTTTTATTATTTCATTGTGGTTAATCATTCTGTTCAAGTTTTCTTCCTGCTTCAGTTTTGGTATGTTATATGCTTCTGGAATGTATCTGTTTCTTCTACATTGTCCAAATTTTTGGCATATAATTTTTCATAATATTCCCTTATAATTATTTGTATTTCTCTGGTATTGATTGTTATTTCTCCTTTTTCATTTGTGATTTTATTTGGGTCCTCTGTCTCTCTGTGTTTCTCTTTCTCTCTCTCTCTCTCTTTTTTAATGAGTCTGGCTAAGGTTTAACAATTTTGTTGATCTTTTCAAGAACTAGCTTCTGGTTTCGTTGATCTCTTCTATTGTTTTTTGTTTGTTTTATTGTTTTTTTTTAGTTTCTGAATCATTTATTTCTGTTCTAATCTTTATTATTTCCTTCCTTCTGCTTGTTTGGGGTTTTGTTTGTTCTTTTTTTCCTACTTTAGGTGTAAGATTAGGTTGTTTATTTGAGATTTTTCTTGATTCTTGAGCTAAGCCTGTATTACTATCAACTTCCCTCTTAGAACCACTTTTGCTGCATTCCAATGACTTTGGACCATTGTGTTTCATTTTCATTTTTTTCCCTGTCATTTTTCTATTTCTTCTTTGATATCTTGTTTGACCCATTCATTGTTAGTAGCATGTTATTTAACCTCCATGTATTTGTGCTCTTTCCAGATTTTTTTCTTGTGGCTGATTTCTAGTTTCATAGTGCTGTGGTCAGAAAAGATGCATGGTATGACTTCAATCTTTCTGAATTTGTTGAGACTTGTTTTTGTGACCTAATACGTGATCTGTACTGGAGAATGTTCTTTGTGCACTTGAAAAGAATTTGTATTCTGCTGTTTTAGGTGGGGAGTGTTCTGAATATATCTATTAAATCCATCTGGTCCAATGTGTCATTCAAAGCCACTGTTTCCTTGTTAATTTTCTAAAGGACAGGTTTTCTGAAAAGATCAATAAAATTGACAAATCTCTAGCAAGACTGTCAAGGAAAAAGAGGTGGGAGGAAGGAGAGAAATAGAGAAAAAGAGAGGTGTAACTGAAATCACCAACATCTGAAATGAAATAGTGAATATTACTAGCGAATCACTAGATATCAGCAAAATAATGGGGAAATACTACAAAATGTATAGACATACGTTTACAACTTAGACAAAACTGATCAATTCCATAAAAAGACCAAACAACTCATAATTCATCCAATATGAAATAGATCACCTGAAATAGCCACATAACTATTAAGGAAATAGAATTTATAGCTTATTTAATTTAATTTATTTTTATTTTGAGAGAGAGAGAGAGACAATGCTAGTGGGGGAAAGGAGTACAGGGGCAGAGGGAGAGAGAGAGAATCTTAAGAAGGCTCAATGCTCAGCATGGATCCCATGAATCTGGGATCATGACCTGAGCCAAAATTAACCAACTGAGCTACTCAGGTGTCCTGAATTTATAGTTTTAAAATTTCTCTGAAAGGAAATCTTCATGTCCTGATAGTTGTGCTGGGAAGTTCTACCAAACAAGTAAAGAGGTAGCATCAGTTCTACACTGTCTATTCCAAAGAAAATAAGAGGAGAAAATATTTCTTAATTCAATTTATGAAGCTTATCTGACCCTAATACCAAAACAAAACACAGAGTAGTACCAAAATAAATAAAAACAAAAAACAAACCAAAAAATTGTAGACCAATATCCCTCATGAATATAGATGCAAATTCTTAATAAGTATTAGTAAAAAGAATTCAAAAATATCTTATAATTATTCTAAATTACACATCATAAACAAATGAGGTTTATTCCAAGGATGCAGCCTTCCTCAATAATAAAAATATATCAATGTGGAACTTTCTCAACTTGATAAAGTTGATAAAGAATACTCATAAATACGACAGCTAATATTACACTAAATGGTGAAAATCTCAAAGCTTTCTTACTAAGCTCAGGTACAAGGCAAGGATGTCTCCTTTTATCAGTTCTCAATATCATGCTGGAGCTAATGCAGCAAGGCAAGAAAAGGAAATAAAAGGTATACACATTGAGAAAAAAACATAATTGTCTGTTTATAGATGCCATTATCATCTATGCAAACAACCTGAAAGAATCAACAAGAAAATTTCTTAAACTAATAAACAATTATAGCAAGGTTCCCAGATATAAGGTTAACATATAAAATCAATCACTTTCCTATATACCAGCAATGAACAAACGGGATTTGAAATTAAAAACACAATACTATTTTGTATTAGGATAAAAAATTTGAAGTATTTAGGTATAAATTGAACAAGATATATATGAGGAAAACTGTAAAAGCTCTGATGAACAATAATTTAAAAACCAAATATTTGGAGAGATATTCTATGTTTGTGAATAGGAAGACAATGTTGGTAAGATGTCAGTTCTTCCCTACTTGATCTGTAGATTCAACACAATTCAAATCAAAATCTCAAGTCATTTTGTAGACATCAAAAAACCAATTCTAAAGTTTATGTGGAGAGAGAAAGACCCAGAATAACCAACACAATACTAAAGGAAAATAACAGAGTTGGAGGACTGACACTATTGAACTTCAAGTCTTACTATAAAGCTACAATAATCAAGATGTGTGGTATTGGCAAAAGAATAGACAAATAGATCAATGGAAGAGAATAAAGAGTCCAGAAATAGACCCCCATAAATACAGTCAACTGATATTGGACAAAGGAGCCAAGGCCAGGAAATGGAGAAAAGATAGTCTTTTCAACAAATGATGCTGAGACAGCTGAATATTCACATGCATAAATGTGAGTCTCTGTACTAAGAACTTACATTCTTCACAAAATTTAACAAAATGGATCACAGACCTAAATATAAAATGTAAAACATAAAACTTCTAGAAGATAACATAGGAGAAAACATCGGTGACCTTAGGTATGGTGATGCCTTTTTAGATATAATACAAAAGACACAATCCATGAAAGAAATAATTGATTAGCTAGACTTCATTAAAATCAATAATTTCTATTCTATGAAAGACACTATCAAGAGAGTGAGAAGACAAGCCAAAGACTGGGAGAAAATATTTGCAAAAGACATATCTGATAAAGAACTGTTGTCCAAAATTCACAAAGGGCTCTTAAAACTCAACAGTGGGAAAGCAAATGACCCAGTTAAAAAAATGGGCCAAAGACCTTAACAGACACCTCATCAAAGGAGAAATACAGATGGCAAATAAGCATGTAAAACAATGTTCCACATTTATATGGAAATTATAACAACAAAATACCAGCACACACCTATTGGAATGGGCAAAATCTGGAACACTGACAACACTAAATGCTAGCAAAAAATGTGGATCCAGAGGAACTGCCATTCATTGTTGTTGGGAATGCAAAATGGTATAGTCACTTTAGAAGACTTTTGGTGGTTTCTTACAAAACTAAACATGCTCTTACCATATGATCCAGCTTCCATGCTCCCTCATATTTATCTAAAGGAGTTGCACATAGATGTTTATAGTAGTTTCATTCATAATTGGAAACAACTGAGCACATGAATAGATAAGTGAACTGTGTTACATCCAGTCAATGGAGCATTATTCATTGCTCAAAAGAAGTAAGCCATCATGTCATGAAAGACATGGAAGAACCTTAAATGCATATTACTGAATAAAAGAAGCTAATCTGAAAAGGCTCTATGCCATATCATTCCAACTACATGACATTCTGGAAACGGCAAAGCTATGGAGAGAGTAAAAATATCAGTGGTTTCCAGAGGTTAGAAGAAAGAAAGGGATGAAAAGGTAGATCACAAAAGTTTTTATGGAGGTAAAAGTACTCTTTTAGATACTCTAATGGTGGATATATGTATGCCCTTATTCATTGTCCAAACCTATAGAATGCATACTACCAAAAGTGAACCCTAATGTAAAGCACAAACTTAGGATAAAATGATGTGTCAGTCAACTGTAACATCAATTGTGTGCCACTCTGGTGGGAGATGGGGTTGATAATGAGGGAGATTATGTGTTAGTAGGGACAAGGAGAATAGGGGATGTCTATATACCTTCCTACCAATTTTGCTATGAACCTAAAACTCTGTTTAGAAATTGTCTTTAAAATGAAACTTAATGAAATGCCCAAGCAAGGAATAAATATTTGAGCTCAAATATATGCTAACCTGTAACAGCTCCCCTTCAATTATCATCAAGGTGCAAACTCCTTAGGCAGGTCTTTAAGATTGTCATTTATATGAATCGGGTTTACCTCCTATTGCTTTCCAATACATCTTTCCCTTATCATCCGCCCAGCTGAGATTCTGATCTCACAGCTCCTGCCTCTGTGCTTTTCCTAGTGGAACTTCTCCCCAGTCCCCTCCCCATCATCTCTACCTGTCAAAGTTTTGCCCATTCTTCAATGCCCAATTCACCTGTTTACTTCTCCCTAAAGTATTTCTCTTCTTATAAACCAGCAGTTGTTTCGCCCCTTTCACTAAACATCCTTTCATTGCTGCTGGAGTTCTTTTATGACACCAAGAGATAAGACACTCCTGGGGTGTGTGTTAGTGTGTGTGTGTGTGTGTGTGTGTGTGTGTGTGAGTGTGTGTGTGTGTGCGTGGTTGAGTTTTGTTTATTTTTATCTCCTAGCAGATTTCCTGGCACAGAGGGAATGAGCAATAAATATTTATTAAATAAAATAGCATTAAAATTGTTTAATGCATGACTTTTTTTCTGGATCATAGTTTCCTACAGAGAAGTAACAATCTCTTGGAATTTTTAAAGGGACTTAAAATACTGCATTGCAAATGGTATGGAAATACCACAGTGTAAAAATAGCCTGTTCAATACAACTGTAATGAACATAGCAAAAGGAGGTGCACAGCTTTGTCATTTTGTGTGTCATCTGAAATATTTTCATAAAATTAAAATATTTAAGAAATACTTGGTGGCTTGTTTGGAATGTTTACCCTTGCCAATGTTAAATACACTCTTTCTTGTGTAATATGAAGGGAAATACAAATAAAAGAGTTTGCTGTGCATGCTAACAAAGAATGATTTTATGTGTTATGTAAAAGGAACTAAATCAGCATATCTGTTATCTGCATTACCTCTATCTGTTATAATTCATATCATTTACTTTGCTCTGTTCATTTTGCTTCTCTCTGCAAAGTAGATCAGTCAGTTGTTTACTGGAACAATGCATTGTACTGTTGGTGCTTTGCTTATCATATAGCACAAGGTTAATTAAGATTTAAAATTTTTTTAAATTCATTTCGTAGATAGTCCAATTACCAGTCATTCATTATAAATTATAATGATATTTAGATACAGTTCAAGCATGTACATTATTAAGAATAAAATGTTTATTGCATTCAGTAATAATACATTTTAATCACCTAGAATGCTTATAGTCTTACTATTTTCCTCATTATTACTTTAGGTTTACAAGTTAACTTGACACAAATATAGCAGCGTGGATCCTCTTGGTTAGGAATATTATTCTATTCTTAGAGTTCTTCGAATTATATGGAGAGGACCAGAAGTGCTACCCTCTGAATTGTTACTAAAAATGCATCCTCAGCTCTGGGAATTAAATGCCTAGCAAACACAAAATACCCCTAGTTGTCAGGATAATTGGCTTTACTTTCATGTGCTTTAGATGTCTTAGTTACTTTCGATGGTCTGTCTGAGTTAAATGCTTGTTATTTTTTTTTAAACTGACACCAAGTAAAGCCAACATAACATTAAGCTCTTCTGCCTTATTAACTTCAGCAGTCTAAGTGTTTCTCAGAGCAATACTGCCACTAAGAAGTCTAACTTATTCAGCTTGAAGCCTTCTCCTATCCAAATACTTTCATTCATTCATTCATTCATTCATTCATTCATATAACAGATATATATTTATACCTAATATATCCCAGGTACTGGGATATATTCCTACAACTCAAGAAATTTAATCTACTTTGGGAGATATATTAACAGAAAAATATGTTAACGCTATAATGTGAGATGTATAATTCATTAAACTATTTGACAAAAATTATATTGAACACTCACTGTGTCTGGTATTGTGATATTTAAAAACTAGAGATAACATCACAAGAAAGCAGACATAGTAGTTGTCTTTATGGAGTTTATAGTCTAGAGAGTTGTTTAGGAAATAAATAGGAGACAAAATTGGTAGTTATTGGTAGTTATCAATAATTGGCAATATAATAGGTGAATGGGGGCTTGCAGTTGAAGAATACACAGTTGCTTTCAAGGTTCTAACCTGGGTTTTTGTTTCATTTTGACTATTCATTTATTTAACAGATGCCCATTAGAACTTACTGTTTGCTAGGTTGTATTCTAAGTGCTTAGTAATGCATTGAATCCTCACAACAATGTTATTATTATTTATTCCTCTCTTGTGGATGAGAGGCCAAGTAGCAACTTTGTCAAGATCAGAGAGCCATTAAGTGGTAGCACTTGAACTCCTACCCAGGCAGTATGACTCATGAATACATACATCTAACCACCAATCTAGACTGCCTCTTATATGCCACATGTGACAATAGGCATGTTTCATGGCCTATTGCCATGGAGAATACCAAGAAAGGGATAGCTCTGGTGGAGAAGATGTCAATTTGACCTATTCAGAGAACATCCTATTGGTAGATGGCTTACTGGATGTGAGTCTTAAATTAAAAAAAAAAAAAGGCTGAGCTAAAGATATAGATACAATAGTTGTCCATTTATAGGTATTAGTGAAATCTGAAGAGTAGGTGAGCTCATTTAGTGGTTCCCAAACACCAATCCACAGACCATTTCGGATCCGTGTTGAAGCTTGTATCAGGTATTTGCAAAGTAGAGAAATGAGTGTTGAGGGGTGCCTGTGATAGTTATTTTTATGTGTCACTTGGACTGGGCCGGAGTTGCCCAGATAGCTAGCTAAACATTGTATCTGAATGTATCTGTATTTCTAGAGGAGATTATCATTTGAATTCGTGGACTAAGAAAAGCAGGTGGCCTTCCTCTATGTGGGTGGGCCTCATCCAGTCTGTTGAGGATCTGAAATGAACAAAAAGTCTAAACAAAGTTGAATTCTCTCTCTGCCTGACTGCTTGAGCTGAGATACCAGTCTCCTCCTACTCTCGGAGTTCCTAGTTCTCAGGCCTTCAGACTGGAACTGGAATCTATATTCCCATCAACTTTCCAGAAATCAGGCCTTAAAACCATACCATGGGTTTTCCAGGGACTCCAGCTTACAGCAGACAGATCATGGGAATACTAAGTCTCCGAATCACATGATACCCTATAATAAACCTCTTTCTAGCTAGAACTAGAGCTAGAGATACATAAGTATGTCTCATTGGTTCTATTTTTCTATAAAACTCTGACTAATACAGTGCCCAAATTATTCCACTCTTTTCCCCTTATATAATTGTAATCAATAGAGAATGCACACAAAGAATAGTCATCAGAAAATAGCTAAGACCTAAAGTAAAATGGACCCTGATTCTCACAATGCACACGTCTAAAACTTGGAATCTGTCAGAGGAAATACTGTCTACAGGGAAGACCCTTCTTACCTAGCTAGTTATAAGCTAAGACCCTAGGGAAAAAATGGCTGCCCAAATTGATTACCACTTGAGGTAGAGGGATGTAGCAGGTCTAGAGAATGGCTAGTCCAAGAAAGACTTAAGGTGATCTTAATAAAGTACTAATATGTTTGAACATACTGAGTGATATTTATACACTTGACAAGAGCTTAGAGCTAAACTAGTAGCAGGACTTACAAAAGAAAAGAAACACAATTACTAACCTTAGGGAAAGCACACTTGTCATGCGGCAAAAATAATCACAGTTTATTATGTGTCCAGTTTTAAAAGATGTAATAATGGGAATAATGTATATTTTGTAACCAAAGTAATTATATAACCATATTGATGGAATGCGGTTGGGAAACTGGGGGTGGGGGTGGGGGCTTGTAATTGGATGGAAAGTTGAAAGAGAGCGAAAATTTTTATCTTCCAAATTATCAAGTCAATAGACAATGCCAAAACTCAAAAAACCAGAACTGCCACATTTTATTTAGTATAAATAAAATCTATAGTATAAGAATTGAGAGTGGTGGTTTCCAGTAAGAAAGTGGGAAGGGTTGGGGGCCTACTGTGTTTCATAACGCAATTTGTGGTACTATTGAACTTTACTTAATTGTGCGGAAATAATTTTGATTTTAAAGCTAAGTGATACATGAACTTGCAGGGGGAAAACAAAATGAAAGTCATAAATAGCAGAATGTGTAGTGACAAAGACTGAACTAGTAGTGCCTAGAAGATGGGACTTAAAAATTCTACCAGAGACAAAGTGTTCCGATATCCAGAAAACTAGAGTTTCTGGAGAAAAGAAAAAAAAAAGATTAAAATAGATAGAATGGATTCTTAGCATGACAAAAATGATAGGTAACAAATTTTCTATACTTGAAATTCCAGATTATCAAGTAAAGAAAAGTTTCTAAGAGAGAAAGAGCATACCAGTCCAAAAAAAAAAAAAAAAAAAAAAAAAGAAGATTGGATTGATGTCTGACTCCCTAATAAAAGCCCTGGAAATAAGACAATGGATGAATATTTTTAAAATATGGAAGGAAGGGGCACCTGGGTGGCTCAGTTGGTTAAGCATTCGACTTCTTCGGCTCAGGTCATGATCTCATGGTTCCTTCATGAGTTTGAGCTCATAGCAGGCCTCCTGCTGTCAGCACCCAGCCCACTTTGGAACCTTGTCTCCCTCTCTCTGCCCCTACCCCATCTCATGCGTGTGCTCTCTCTCTTTTTGTGTCTCAAAAACAAACAAACAAACAAACATTAAAATAAATAAATAAATACATACATACATACATACATACATAAATAAATAAATAAATAAATAAATAAATAAATAAATAAATAAAATATGCAAGGAAAAAAACCTCTGATTTTAGAATCCTATAATTTTCCTAGACCATCATTTACATGTAAGGGTAAAATTAAGACATTCTTATGTACTTAAGACTTCAGCAATTTGGTGTAACAGAGATCATCTGAAAACATTCTTTGAGGAAATACTACAATAAAAAGGAGAGTATTACTAAAAATATGAAAAGAATGGGTGAACTTGATAAAGTTATTATGATGTAAAATAGCAAAGACCAAAAATTGTTTAATAAGAAAAGGCAAACAAACAGGAAGAAAGGAAATAAAAGAAGGAAGGGAGAAAAAAGGAAATCCATTCAACACAACACTACAATTGTAGAACTTAAATTCTCTACCTTAGTAGCAGAACCCCAAAGGTAGGGAGGTGAAAAGGTACAAAATACTTCTTTTATTTGAGTGAAAATGTAGATATTGGTAAATTCATAAAATTGGCCACTAAAACTAACCTTACATGTGCTTTAAAATGTTAATGACAACAACTGAAAAAGAAAAAAAAAATATGTTGCATTTTAATCAGCAAAAGACAATCTGTTTTATTCAATGCAAAGCAGGAAAGAATGAAAAATGAAAATATGTAAAGAGAAACATAAAATGGGATAGAATTTTTAAAGTCTCAGTATAGAAACAAGTGTAATAACTATAAATAAATTCCAATCTCCAGACTGATGGAGACAATCAGATTAGATTTAAAAAGCAGTATCCAGCAATACATTGTCAAGAGAAATGCAAGATAAATGTACAAATTCTCTGGCACTTTTTTCTAAGCAGCAAATAGAAAATACATCATTTTCAATAACAACAAATGCTCTCCATATATAGGAATTAACAAAGAACTTACAAGACCTCTTAAAGTAAGTTGTAAAGCTCTATGGAAAGACATAAGACCTCTGAAGTGAAAAGATATTCTATGCTTGTGTAAAGGATGATTTATTATAAATGATACCCATTTTCTACAAATTATGTGTCAGAGCAGTGCAATCACAATTGAAATCTACCTAGATTTTTTTAGAAGAATACATCATGTTTTAAAAAAATACATAAATAACAGATTATAGATCCATGAATAACTATGTTAACCTTTTTTTTTTTAATGAACTAAACTAGAGGAAGAGGGTTGGCATCTAGCCTGGTAACATACAGACATACCAATGGTCTTAAAATAGACAACCAAAGTATAACCTTTAAGTAAAAATACATATATCAATGGGTTTAGATCCATAAAAATAAGGATATTTGTTCAGAAAAGAATGTCTTAGACAAAGCTAACCAATAGTGCACTATAGGAGAAGAGATTTGCAGCATTTAAAATTGACCAAAAAAAAAAAAAAAATGACATATGCTGGAGGTTAGAAGGAATTACTTCAGGAAAATAAAAAAAGAAGAAACCCAAACTTGACAGTCATCTAAGAAAAAAGGGGAGCCCAAATGTTAAATAATTATCTGAAGAAATTCTCAATTTGATTCATAAGGAGAGTAAAGTGAATAAAGACACTGAAAGCTCACTTTAAACCCTAAAGATTGAGGAAAAATAGATATGGGGAAACAGAAACCACCATGGTTCAGCTAGTGTTTTGTAGAATGGTGTAGCTATTCTGGAAGAATAGGAAGAAATTCTCAGGTAAGGGACATGTGAGAGTATATATCTCGTAGCAGGGTGAGGGCATCTAGATAATCCTCACTGGGGGAACCAAGCAGGGTAAAGGTAGTGGATGCCTATTACAGAATATTAGTGAGCATTAGAAGAAATAAACTTTTTCATGTGTGTCCTCAGAACAAAGATGTATCTCAAAACATAGTGTGGAAAAAGTAAAAAACAAAACTTTGTCTTTGTCTATGGTGAAAATAACTTTATGTAAATTATAATATATATGCAAAAATATTACTATATATTTTACATATTAAAATAGTTGTCCATACAAGGGGCAGCAGCAGCTAAAGGATAATATCATAAGAAGGAATATGCTAACAAAACAACAGAGGGGTCTTGTGGGGATCAGTGCTGACACTTGCCATGAACTGAAAAGCCTAACTCCACTCTGTAGCTGAAAAGGAGGAGGAAGAAGGAGGGAAGGAGAGGAAAAAGTAAAAATTTAAAAATTCAGAACCGATAATACCTCTCATTTTCTAATTAAGTTAGTCTGGTTTGTTTTCAATTTATGATGTTACTTGTGCATGCATTTTCTTACCTTCTTGAACGTATGGAGTTCCTGAAACACACAAATTTCTACCACACCACAATCATTGCAGACACCAGTTTTGACCCAAACAGGTATGCAAGGACCTAACAATAAACTGTGGACCTTACCCTCACAAGGTTGGCATGAAAAGTACAGAACCTTGAAGCAAAGTATTAACAGAGTCCCCAAAACAGCCCGTGAACTAATTTAAGTCATAGAATTCCTGATCTTTGGGTATATTACCCAAAGATTATCTTTGGTTCCATTTTATTACTGAACACGGCAGTAGTTTTATAAAATATGCTTTTGTTCAAAATCTTAATTCTTTTTTTTAATGTTTACTTGTTTTTGAGAGAGAGACAGAGACAGAGCATGAGCAGGGGAGGGGCAGAGAGAGGGAGACACAAAATCTGAAGCAGGCTCCAGGCTCTGGGCTGTCAGCACAGAGCCTGACACGAGACTCAAACTCACGGACCTGCGAGATCATGACCTAAGCCAAAGTCGGACGCTTAACTGACTGAACCACTAAGGCACCCCAAAATCTTAAATCTTAATTCCCTCATGAGACCATCCTTTTGGATTAGTGTAGAATGTTGCCAACACTCTTAAGATGATAAATTGTGTTCAATAGTCATTATTGCAGGATAACACTTTGACGACAGAGGCTTTAGATTCCAAAATAAGTGGTATGACCTCATGAAGGGATTTCCAGTATCAGACAAGAACTAGTGCGAGCCATTTGAAACAAGGAATGGAGACAGGGAAATTGCAGCAGAGGAAATTCTGAAAGTGACAAGGAGTAGGCAAAGACTGTAAGGTGAACATTTGCAAAGAGGTAAATGCAATGAGAAGACAAGAAAAGATAAGCATTAGGAAATAATAACCAAAAAAAAAAAAATAGAATAGGGAAATGGAAAATTAGTAAAATATTTGCTTAGGTGAATATTGTACTCATTTCATTCAACAACATTTATTGATTGCCCACTCTGAATGGCTCTGTGGGCACACAGCTGTGAATAAAACATTACGTCAGAACTAACAGTCCAGTGTGGAAGACAGGTTGAAAATAATGAAGAGTCATTGTGTTAAGCACTGTAATACAGGTATAAAACTGCTGTGGTAAGACAGTGGAGAGAGTAATTAATTCTCATGTGGGAATTAAGAAAGGATTCGTAGGATGGCATTTGACCCTCAATTCAAAAATAAAGAGCAAAGATTATTTGAGGATAATCATTGAGTAAATAATATATTCTCATAGCTTATTACTCTTATACTTACTAAAGGCTTCTTATTTTAGACTGATCTCTATTAATTTAATGATCTCTATTCTAATTTCATATGAATATAAAAATTATTTTTAAAAAACAATTATTGTGCACTACCCACATTTTGTCTGATTTTTCAGGTGGCAAAATAATTTTGAAATATGGATTTCCCTGTATAATCTTACCAAGATGTTTGGCCAAATTTTCCATGAATTAGCCTAAAGATCACTCACTTCTCTCGTAGAGTTAGAGGGGCGCCTGGGTGACTCAATCGGTTAAGTGTCCAACTATAGCTCAGGTCATGATCTCACAGTTCCTGAGTTCAAGCCCTGCATCAGGCTCTGTGCTGACAGGTCAGAGCCTGGAGCCCACTTCAGATTCTGTGTCTTCTTCTCTCTCTGCCTCTCCCCCACTCGTGTTCTGTCTCTCTCAAAAATAAATAAAAATTTTTTAAAAAGAGAAAATTTACTTCTCTCAAAAATAAGATTAGTTTCATTTGAATATAACAACTCCTATGCCATTGCTCTAATCAATCCAACGTACTTTTAATTAATGCAATTTAATACAAAGTAAATTAATACCATTATCTCAGTTTAGCCTTAAGATAATTGAGCAAGTGATAAAAATAATAAAAGATAAAGAAGTCATAGAGGTTTAATGCCTAGCACAGTCCTGGCAGGCTGCAAATGTTTCCTGATTAAGTAAAGAAATTATGTATCAATATGAACAATTTAATCATTGAAAATGAATTTACCAAATTGGTCAAACCACTTACTGAAATGAATTAACCATTTGTCTAACTCAACTATCTAGTCAGATCCTGTAGTCAAAATACTTTCCCACATAGATGAAGATTTAGTCTTTATCCCCAAGTAGAAAATAAGCACTGACAATAATTAACATTAGTGGAATCTCAGAGTGTGGGAAAGGGAACAGCTCAGATCCTTTCTGACTATGGCGCTCGTTGGTTCTCTAGTCTTCAACAGTACTCCCTGGTTTAAAAATGAGAATTTTCATCGGCCAACTTAAATGTAAATACCATTAGTAGGCAATATGCTGAATTTTCCCCTTGATGAGGGCAAAACAAAAGAAAAACATGCAGGCACTCTTGTGAACACAAACATAAACAGCACAGGAAGTATAAGATAGGAGATGGTGGAAGATGCTAGCATCTCCCTTTGTATAATTCCATGCCTGTTTTCCTCATACAAAAAAAGTGTTACGACAAGTTCAGAACTCCCTTTGAAATCGAAACCTAAATGCTTCAACCTGAACTTAAAAATTTGTTCTCCAGTTTCCTCTTACAGCAAGAAAATTGAGTCCTGACCTGTCATTTGTTTTCAAATTGTATTTAAGTTTCCCAGAAGACATGGTAAAAGGAGTGGGGGGACCATTTTCCAGCAACCACAACAATTTGAATAATTATACTTTGCTCTTGTTTAAGGTGAAAGGTTGTTTAAAAGATAACATGAAGGAGTCTTGCAGGGAGGACACTGAGAAGTGAAAGTTGCCTGTCAGAAGATGGTCTTAATACTACCCCGATGTAAAACAGCTCCTTCGGAAAACAGAAATATAGCATAAAAATACATATGTTTGGTAACAGGGACCATATTTCCTTCTGAACTTTAGTAAAAGTGGTTTATTCCATCAGTTATTTCAAAACTCTCTCAAGTTTTGAAATTTTAAAAGTATATTTGTAACATACATTTATTTATATGTTTTGTTCAGTCATCACACTTGAGAGTTAGAGAGGGAGAAGGTAGGACCTTAATTCTTTTGTTCTGTCAAGAACAGAATCAGATCTATGACCTACACAAAGCAGCTCAGTCAAGTTTCCACAATGGCCCATTAGCTGCCTTCCCACGGGTACAGGTTAATGATTGTAGGGTTCATGGTGCAAGCAGTAGAGTCAACCAGCTATCCAGAGTGAAATTATCAGAAGAATGTAAAATCTGCAAACTGGAGAGAAGTGGTTCTGGAAGACGTGTGAAACCCAAAAGGATTTTGGAAGTTAGGTGCCATGAATGTTGTCACCAAGACACTAACATCACTAACACTTGGACATTCACTGCCATGGCACACCACACCTTCATGCAAACCCCACCACTCCTGATTCTGTCCACCCAGGGGTGGGGAGAGGGGAATTTTCCCGTTCAGCTTCCATAACAGAAGAGGGGTACTGGATCCCAATGACACAATGCCCAGGGCAGTCTTTCTAAAAAGGAAGGCAGATATTAGATGTTGAGGAGAAACAAAGAAGAAAATAAAAGTATCTGTGGTGGCATTATTATTCCCTCTGCTCTAAAAGATATAAAGTATGAAGACAAGACCAAGAGATCCAAAGTCTTCTCTTTTTGGATCACCTGATGATCTTCCAGAGCCTTTCAACCTTGTATGCATTTTGGAGGATTATTTATTATTTATTTACTTACTTATTGTTACTCTGTTGTTTTTTCTTAACATTTATTTTTGAGAGAGAGAGTGCACAAGTGCAGGCAGGGGAGGGACAGAGAGAGGAGGACAGAGAATCCAGAGCAGGTTCTGTGCTAACAGCAAAGAGCCAGATGCGGGGCTCAAGCTCATGAACCCCGTGAGATCATGACCTGAGCTGAAGTCTGACGCTTAATCAGGCACCCCTTGGAGGATAATTTAAATGACTACAATGCATTTGAAGGTCTTAGATGAAAGACAGTTTTCAAAATATCATTTCAGTCAACTGGAATTTCAATAAAGCCAGAAACATAACCTATTTACCCACATTTTCTAAATGACATGACACTAAACTGGCAGATAAAATGTGAAAGAAGCAATAAACTCACAGATGTTCTGTTAACATGGCATTCATATATTTGGAAAGGTATGATATCTATGGAAGATCATTGTCAATGAACTGAATCTCTGGGGCACCTAGTTGGTTCAGTCGGTTAAGCACCCACTTCAGCTCAGGTGATAATCTCGCAGTTCGTGGGTTCCAGCCCCAAGTCTGGGCTCTGTGCTGACAGCTCAGAGCCTGGAGCCTGCTTCGGATTCTGTGTCTCCCCCTCTCTCTGCTCCTCCCCTGCTCATGCTCTGTCTCTTTCTCGCAAAAATAAATAAACATTAAAAAAAATTTTTTTAATCTCTCATTTGTAGACAAAAAAGATGGAAACATGAAGAGGTTACAATCACAGGCTAAATACTTTAAAATAAATAACATAGAAGTCCACATTGCTTCATAACAGATAAAATAAAACAAAAATATAGTACAGCTAGAGTTCTTTGGAATTAAACAAAAAGGGAATCAACTCACAGAAATAATTTTCAAACTTCTTTTTTTTTCTAATGGCTCTTGAGGAGAGCTCCAGATGCTTGAATTTGAAAATCTCAGTCCAGAATATAAAAATCTATGTTCAAATCATTCCCTACATGGGAACCAAAGTGGACTTTCTAAAACACAAATCAGATCATTTCATTCCCCTTCCTTAAAACCCTCCAATATCTTCTTAGCCACTTATGATATAATTCAAACAGCACATCAGACCATCCAATACCCTCTGCCTTCTGTTTCTGAAGCCTCATCTCTAGCCTTTTGTTTCTTCCTTTTGTTTTCTGTTTCTTGGACTCACTGGCATTTTAGTTCCTTGAGCAACCCCAAGCTCTTTCCTACCTCAGGACCTTTGCACATCCTGTTTTCTTTGCTTACAATGTTTTTGCTTCTTTCCTGCCTTCCCTTCTTGTGGCTAGTTTCTTCTCAACCATCTAATCTCAGCTTAAATGAGTTCCCCTCCCCCCAAAATTAGCAAAATGCAAAATCCTCTACTTATTCATTGCCTGTCACCCCCCCCCCCAAAGGTCTATATACATCTTGAGGGCAGGAAACAGGTCTTTTTCCCCCTGTACATTTCACAATGTCTGGCATGTAGGAGGCAATCAATTAATATTGGTTGTATAAATTAATGAGTTTTGAATATTACATTCTATCATTTTCTACTTTTCAAAAGGTCAGTTCTTTCATATAGTATTTCATTATTCTATTCATACATAGTATTTTATATAGTATTTCATTTCATGATCCATATAAATTCTTTTTAAACAAATGAGATAAAAGTATGAATCGTCAAGTTCACCAAGGCAAACGAATTGGCTGCAGTTTCAGGCTAAGGAGATGTCCTACGATTGAGACAGAACTTTTAATAGTGCAGGAACTAAGAGAGGAGCCCAAGGAGACAGGCTGATTGGGTTGGAATCTGGACTGAACTATGTATCTATAGCTGGGGGACCCAACACAAGTTATTCCAACACTCAGTTTCCTAATCTGAAATATGGGAAAAGCAAATCCCCTCATTGGGTTTAAATGAAGATTAAATAAAATGCCATAAATAAAGCATCTGAAATAACACCTGATGCGTTGTGAGCAATTATTATTATTACCCAAGTAAAACCTCCAAGTTCAGTGGACTTTAGTACATTGAAAATTGTAACATTTTTCATAATCGTTAGACCTTGACCCTTCCTAGTTGCTTGCCAAGTTGCCCTAGTGATGAAAATCATTTTAGAGTTTGCATTATGCTGTCTTTCTGACCCCATGCCAAAGAGCTCTGGTTAGATGGAGCTTCATCAGTTGCTTCAGAGTGTCTGCCTTAGCCAGCTATTCTGACCAGTTTCCAATGTTAACATATTTTGGTTATTTGAAATGTTGGATTCAACATTTTTAAAAAGAAATTGGACCTGATCTGCACCTGGCATTATTTATTACACCAGATTATTTGAATCTCATCCAATTTCAAACCCCCATCTGTAAAAAGTTCTGGCACACGGAGAAAAAAATATATGAAACTATTACTTGTTATAATATGCTTTCTCCTCCCCTGAGCTCTTATCCCTAGATCCCATGGCATAATTTCAAAGCTATTTGGAACACAATATTGGTCTAATGATTGCCTACTCATTGTTATCAAATATTTTAGGGGGAAAGAAGTACTTTTATAGTAACAAAGTGAAAGAAATAGATTTAAAGATGCCTTTATGAAAAATGAAATGCCTCATTACCTGAACTTATAGCAGATGATCCTGGTTATTAAATTCATATACAGAACAACAGATGCACATTAATAGCCCCTTGTAATCCTTGTCAGCCCAAATTCTACAATTATTACTCCTTCCTTTCAAATACTCTGGAGCACACCTTTAGCTTATTTTTGTCTTGTTCTACATGCTCAACCTACAAATGCTTCAGTTGTTTCGACTAGGAGCTTATGAGCAATGCTATTAAACAAAACGTTGTTGTTCAGTGTCCCTAACTTGAAAAATATCCATAAGTAATTTTTACTTGTGTGGAGAAAGAAGATTGCAGAACCATAGAATGTAGACTTGAATGAGACCTTGAAAATATGCTAACTTAACCCCCTACCCAAAGCTGGAGACTTCTGTGCAAAACACTCACAACTCACAACATTGCTTACTCTGTCTCTATATACCTTTGCTAATGGAATTGTTTGGATTTAATTAGGTTCAAATTGCACCTTCCTGAAACTTCCTGAAAGTAGAGAGCTTCACAGCATACATCTAATCCTTCTCTTACATGACATTCTATAAAAAGGAGAAGACCACAATCATATCTCCTATCCTCCTCAAAAATATTTTAGTGTTTGGAATATTGAATTTATTATCTTCAAAAAGAAGCTGGACTCAGTTGCACCCCTTAAGTTCCCATTTTCACAGTGTAAATATTTTCAGGTCCTTTTGTTGGTGGGTAGTTGACTCATAGTTAAGAGTTTACTTTTGGTTTCTTAGGAAATAGAGTTCTAGAACTCAAATCTCTTTGGACTAATTTTATTCTTCATTTATTTTTAGAATTCAATAATGTTAGAGCTTGTATTGGGTTGAATTACAACCCCCCCCCCAAAAAAAAGGTATGTATACAACGTAACACAGGAAACCTGTGAATGTGACCTACTTTGGCAAAGGAAGTCTTTGCACATGTCATTAATTAAGGATCTAGAGTCAAGGTCAGCAAGGATCTAGAGTGAGCCCTCAATCCGATGACAGGAATCCTTAAAAAAGACACACAGAGAAGAAACACACTCAGAGAAGAAAAGACTTAGAGAAGCTGCAAAGAAATGGGTAAAAATTTGGGTTTTACTGCCATAAGTCAAGGAAAGCCTAGAGCCACCAGAGGCTGAAAGAGATGAGAAAGAATTCTCCCCTAGACCATTCAGAGGGACAGGACTTCTGGACTCAAACTGTAAGACAATAAATTTCTGTTGTCATAAGCCACGCAGTTTGTGGTAATATGTTATGGCATCCTTAGGAAACTGATAGAGAGCTGTCGCTCATTCTGTATTTCCAAATCTGTTAAACAGAGAAGCTTCCAAGAGATAATCTGTTTTCCCTTTGTCTCAGAATATCTTTTCCTTCCCCTTCCCCTGGTTTTCATTTAAGATTGATTTATTTGTGGACTTGTAATCTCACTTTTAATGCTTATGATGGGGAAGATGCAAGAGGTCCCCTTGGATGCCAGGTCCTGAGTAAAGGTCAGGTGGATCTTGAAGATCATAGGTGCATGTTCTTTCTATCATAAGATGTGAAACCGTCATGAGCTGAAGACACCAAGAACCTAAAGTTAAAACAGAGACAAATGCCAGCTCAGAGGCTCATTTCTTCCTGTTTTTTTTTCTTCCCTCTTGATTACGCTCCAGCCACTAATCAGGAAGAGGAGATTGTGAAATTGTGCAAAAGAGGAAAACAAATGTGTACCTACAGACACACACACAATTTTATATATAATTTAGTGGATCAGTCATTGACCATCTAAGAGTCAATAGCCCTGGATAACAAATTACTCCTACAAACTCAGCAGCTTAAACAGCAGAATGCTACTTTCTCACAGTTCTGGAGACTAGAAGTCCAAGATCAAAGTTCTAGCAGACCTGACTGCTTTGAAAGCTGGGAGGGGAATCTTTGTCTTGCCTCACCCTAACTTCTGGTGGTCTGCAGGCAATCTTTGGCATTCCTTGGCTTGTAGAAACACCAGCCCAGTCTCCACCTGTGCCTTCACATGGCATCCTCCTTGTGTGCTGGCTCCAAATCTCCCTTCTTTATAAGGACCCTGGTCGTAAGTTATATTGGGTCAAGACCCATCCTATTTAACTTAACTCATCTTAACTCCACTAATTACTTCTGCAATGACCCTACTTCCAAATAAGGTCACACTCTGAGCTACTGGGGGTTAGGACCCCCACCTCTGAATTCTGGGAGGACACAGTTTAACCCACACCAGTGCCCCAAATTCATTGCTCTCGGGGAATGAACTACATGTTCAGAGTTGTGCTCATTGTCCTATGAAGTGGGAAACATTGTGTCATGGTTTCTACTCTCCAAGGATTTCCTTGAATGAATACGTGAAACAATGAAGAATTTAGACTGCTTCACTTGTGTAGTGTGAAGGCAAAACTGCAGAGCCCCACTTGTGTGTGTTGTTGAGAGTAGTCAGTCACAGAAATAGGAAGGGGAATGGTGGTTCCCAGGGGCCGAGAGGAGGCAAAGAGGGGGTGTTCAATGGGTAGAGAGTTTCCATTTTGCAAGGTGACAAAGCTCTGACGGTTTCTTTCACAACAGTGCAAGTATATTCAACACTGCCGAACTGTATGCTTAAAAATGGTTGAGATGGTAAATATTGTTGTATGTTAAAATAACCGAAGCAAAGAACTGAGTAGATGGGTTCAAGGACAATTTAAACATACAGTTAGGAGAAAATAGTAAGAATGACAAAAAGTAAGTATTCACAAAAGTCATGAAAGACAAGACTGAAAAAAAAATTTTTTAACTTTTTTTAAGTTTATTTCTTTATTTTGAGAGAGAGAGAAAGAGAGGAGGAGAGGGGGGAGAAAGGGGAAGAGAGAGAGAAACCCAAGCAGGCTCTGCACTGTCAGCACAGGGCTGACGCAGAGCTCGAACTCAGGAACCGTGAGATCATGACCTGAGCCAAAACCAAGAGTCAGGTGCTTAACCAACTGAGCCACTCAGGCACTCCAAGGCTGAGAAAATTTTAAAGACTAGAGACAAGTAAGGAGAAATCATTCCTGACTTCAAGGTAGATCCTAGATCAGAAAGAGGATATTAGTGCAAAACCAAATCAAATTAACTAATTAATTTTTTGAAATAAAAATAAAATCTTAGTTTAGTTAATAATATTGTTCCAAAGTTGCATTCCTGTTCTTGATAATTGTACAAATGTTAACATTAGAGGGAAAGAGGATTAGAGCTATCAGCACCTTCTTTGACCTATTTTTGTACCTTTTTCTGTAAATCTGAAATATGTTCATTTAAAAAAAGGACATTAGAGAAGGTAACTTGTAGCACAGTATAAACTGCTATGTTCAAATCCTAGTGTTACCACTTACCTGCTGTGTGATTCTGAAAAAGTTACTTCACCTCTGCTTGTACTCATGTTTCTCATATGTAGGCTGGGGATTCTATATGTATTCTTCACATGGTTATTATGAAGATTGAGTTTGCATTACTAAAGTGCTGGGCCCATAAAGAGCTCAATAGAAGTAATAATAAAAAAATAAATTATTGCTAAGGAGTCTTGAGTAGTTAAGAATGCAATTAGGTGGATTTGCAATTGATTAATAAAATATCCAGAGTCTCTGAAGAGAAAGCAAAGGAGAAACAAATCATTGAGAAAAGGGTTGGATTTGGACAAAATAAATGACACTTTCCCCCCTGAGGGAGAAAGAGAGTAATGTGGATATCTAATAATGCATATTACTGGAAATAGGAAGTCAAAGGACTTTCCTACCTAGGTGATGCTTTATTTTTTATAAAATCGCAGGATTCTTTGTTTTGTTTTGTTTTATGTTTATTTATTTATTTTGAGAGAGAGTGTGTGCAAATGGAGGAGGGGCAGAGAGAAAGGAAAAGTAAATCCCAAGCAGGCTCCACACTCAGCTTGGAGCCTGACACGGGGCTCTATCTCAGCCCCTTGAGATCAGTACCTGAGCCAAAATCAAGTCGGATGCTTAACCAACTGAGCCACCCAGGTGCCCCAAAAGCAGGATTCTTAACTAAATATGAAAGATGGAAAGAGTTAAAGCAGTTGACCTGTGTATGTTTGTAGTTGTGACAGAGGAAACTTCTGGGGAAGGAAAGAAATCAGGTGAGCCTCATAGACATGCTGATAGCTGAACCCCTTGTAAATAGATTGATATTTGCTAGAAGATGAGCCCTTATCTCTGGAATTCTTTTAACAGGATACTCCTATTTTAGGATTGCTCATGATAAAGGGACCTAGGTTGCATGCATTTATGAAGCATGGTTCTCTGGAGAGTGTCATGCAAGCTAAGTAACTATTGGGGTACAAAATGAAGATATTTTATAACCTAAATGTTCCCACTATATATGGTAATAACCCGTGAGTATTTCTTAGAGACCTCATCTGTTACTCTGGATCACACAGTGAATGTCTAGCACAGGAATGAGGCACTGTGAGAGCTATGCAGGATATCTTAGACCTCTCCATGCTTCCCCTGTGCCTCATGATTGCTTGCATTTTTGAAAATACTAGTAAAGCTTGATACTTGAAGATCTGTCATTTATGTGAACCAATTTGGCCATCAAAGTCTTTGGGTTAGCTAAATGAACAGGAAATGGTAGAGCAGGAGGTTTTCAGAAATTAAGTTTGGAATAGAGAAGGGAGCTGACAAAGGACACACAAAGGGGTAGCGTTGAGGACCCACCTGAGGCTAGAGACAATGAATGGGTAGTAGCAGCAGCACTCACTCACTTATGATCTCTCCAGTAGTGCTCATGCGCTCAGCACTCCGAATGTAAGAACAGAGAAGGGGAATGGTTTGGTTAATGTAATTGGATTTTTTTTTTTTAGAGAGAGAGAGCACAAGATGAGGAGAGGGGCAGAGGGAGGAAGGGAAGGAAGGAGAGAGAATGAGGATCTTAAGCAGGCTCCACACTCAGCACCGAGCCCAACATGGGGCTAGATCCCACGACCCTAGGATCATGACCTGAGTGAAAATCGAGAGTCAGTCACTCAACTGACTGAGACACCCAGGCACCCCTGGAATTGGAACTTTTTAAGGATGTCAGTAGCTCACAAGACTAGAAAATAAAGGAGTTGAGGGCACTGAGAAACAAGAGAGTGTGTGTATGAGAGAGAGAGCAGTTGAGAGAAGTTGAGTGAACTATGACAAGATTCAGGTGGAATATGAAAGGGAGTAAGAATGTCAGAGCTGAATGGCATAGGCTATGGAGCAACTACACCTGACTTTGAACCCTTCTCCACCTACTTCTCTGTGAGGTAACTCATTTAACCTCTCTATGCCTCAATGTCCTCGTGGGTGAAATGGGAGAGTAATTCCTACTCTTAGGGACCTCATATGGTTTAAACAAGGTAATGTGTGTAAAAGCACTTACAACAATGTAATTGCTCAGTAAATTGTGGTTTATGTTGAGTAAATTGGCTAAAAGAAAATGAACAGGCAAAGAAGATGGAGGTCTCCATGAACTCAAGACATGATTAGCAGGAGTAAATAGCTGAGGGGTCAAAAGAATCTCAAGTTGGCCAAAGACGAGATAGTAGAGTTTAGAATGAAATAGTTCCAGAGAATAAAAAGGTCCAGGATGGAGACCAGGGTTTCCTGGGTAGCTCACATGTGTGAATGTGGTGGCCACTGTCATTGATTAAATCTTAGAATCTGGAGGGTTCTGGGACAGATCCCAAAAGAGGCAGTTTTAACATTTTTGATTTTCACTAATGTAAGCATCGTGCAGAAACAACTTAGCTCTACCTTATAAATTATTAAATAACACTCTGAAATTTGAGTTGAAAGTAGATTTGATTTGTATTATTTGCTTTGTAATGAAAACATCGGTGAGGACAACCATGTTTCTGATATGTTGTTAACCCCAGTGGATCCGGTTCTGCCATTTCCCCATGAACAACACATTAACTGAGGTCCATTAAGCAATGAGCCAAGAAACATTATTTAATGTAATGGCAGTTTTCATTTAAATTATATTATAAACAATATTCCATTTGGCTAATTTATAAGATCAAAGCATAATTATTCTAGTACAGTTTCTAAAGAACAAATTAATTCAAATCACTAACAGATTTGCAGAAATTGGTTATGTAATATAGTATTTCAACAGAATAAATGATTTAAACTAACATAACTTGTTGAAGTTAATAGTAATTCACTTGAGGATAATTGACAGAGATGTTTAATCAAAGGAAAACATGTAACGATGGGAAATAGGCAAGGTTTAGAAATATACTAATATCAATGTGAATGACATTAACATGGTTCTTTTATATTTTAGTGATATGACTGGTCCAGAAATATACATAGTAACTAATAATTAAGAAGAAGAATGAGAACATTGAGAACTTATAATAGCATGAGCAATGCTCTTGAACATAATTATAGAAAATTATAAACTAGTATGTAAAGTTCTCATCCTAAATACCATATTTATGTGATACCCATGTAATTTAATTATTGATTAGAATTCTGTTTAGAAGAATAATTTAATTTCTATTGTGAATATACTCAAATGTTATGTTATACTGGCAAATAAGAGTTTTTGAAAAACTTAGCCTATTCTATGAAACATCAAGCACTCAAATATTTAGAAACATTGGTATGGTTGAATAGGATAGAATAGAAATGATACATATGTAATAATATAGTATACATAGTGGCATAGAACACATAGTAATATAATAAATCAATATTATGGTTTCATGCTTTATAAAATTGTAGTTGGTGGATATTGCCATAAGTTTTCATCAGAATGGCTCATTCAAGAGAGAAAAGGAATGGTTTGACAGGTGTATCTACTATCATCGTAGACAGTGGCCAAATCCATTCTAAAGTGAGAGTAAAGATAAGGTTTCTGTTGTTTAAATCTGTTGAAAAGTTAATATGCTATTTGATAACATTCTCTTAACTTCATCTTCTTTTCTTGCTTCTTCCTTCACACCTGCCCTTTAACTGCAGGATTTAGCCGAGGTCCTACCCTCTGATCTCTTCTGTTTTCTCTCCCTTAAAATAAATTATTGTAGGGGCGCCTGGGTGGCGCAGTCGGTTAAGCGTCCGACTTCAGCCAGGTCACGATCTCGCGCTCCGTGAGTTCGAGCCCCGCGTCAGGCTCTGGGCTGATGGCTCAGAGCCTGGAGCCTGTTTCCGATTCTGTGTCTCCCTCTCTCTCTGCCCCTCCCCCATTCATGCTCTGTCTCTCTCTGTCCCAAAAATAAATAAACGTTGAAAAAAAATTTTTTTAAATAAATTATTGTAATAAAAGTAATGTATGCTTATTATAACTACTCAAATACTACCAAAAAAAGATGAAAAGCAAAAGTATTCCTCTACTTTTCTCCTAATGCACTCGTATTTCTCAGAAACAGCCTCTTAACCATCTCTGTTTAGTAACTAACATGTTTCTATATACATCAGTTTATTGTCTTAACAACTCTTGATACTATCTATTGATTCAACACTATGAATTTTGAGATTTACCGTATTTATACTCTCTTTTTTTTCACCTTTGTTTTCTTCTCCCAGTGTTTATAGTTAGATCATTATCTTCAATTCTCCTATCACTTACATTTGTCACTTTAAATACTACCCTTAAACCTCTGTTTCTTGTTCATTAATTTTAGGAAGGATCCCTTAACTCTTCACTTAAAAAAATTACAATATTGGTTCCCTCCCCTTCCTTTCATTTTTCTTCCATTCCTTTCCATGTTCCACCTTCTACCACCTACCTTTTATTTTTATGTTTTCAAGGTTAACATTCATCTTCTTTTCTTGTAACCACAGCCCAGCTTGCTGTGCTTTTCCACAGATTGATTCTAAATGTAGTGACCCAGAAACAGCATTTACATTGTCATTATTATGTAAATACTGTTCAGAGTTTGACCAACTACCATACTAAAATTGCATTGCTTGTCTCTGTAGTTCTAATGTTACAACTCCCAGGGACACTCAGAGGGGACCGTGGCAGCTATATAATGTGCCCGTGCATAACACGATCAGCTAGGCTAGGCTGAACTACATTTCCCCAGAATTTCCTTCTCTGTCTGCTTCATGTTTGAGTGAGCCACGGAGAGACACTTTGTGTGAAATTCTGACGGCTGAAATAGAGAAGCAGTCCTATTGTTTTCATGCTTAGAATGTTGGAGAAGTACGCCAAAGATGGCCGACAGGGCTAAAACAGACTCTGGTCTCTAGCTTCGAGACCCCTCCTCTGGGTTCTTCTTCCTTTGTTTGCTGTGCACGTGAAAACCCCCCCAGATATGGAAGCTGTTGGCTATCAATTACCCTCCCCACTTGCATTCCGGGCTCAGACCTTTGAAGAAACAGCCTCCTCTGAGCCCACTGGTGTTAAATAAATATCCAATCCACCAAGATCTCTGAATGCTGTTTGGTTTTTCCACCAGCATTCCAGCCTGGTTCTGTAACAAGAAGATTGAGGAAGGGGAAAGAAGGGATGTGACCCTCTAGCACATGCTTTGCTTATTTTCTGGTTCACCTTGTTGGCCAGGAGCAGCAGCCTGGCCATCAGTTTTTGCATCTTTCCCTAGATCTTTCTGTCTTTTTGTCATCTAGGCCAGGTGGATGTTGAATTTCAAGACAAAAGGCCCCAGCTTATCCTAAAGAACATACATACTCATATCATTGAAGTTGGAGGCAGTGACAAATGGGCATAGATTTCAGTCTGTTCTTGTAGATTTCAGCTAGTGTTTATTGGTTCTAGTATGTTTACTTCCCACTATTTTATTTATCTTCCCTTCCCCATTGTCTGCCCTGAAGACAACTTCAATGTCCAACATCAAATGCCTATTGCCTTATGGTGTAAACAGCCTCTACAATTGTGTATGTATATATCACTGATACAAAGACGTTTCTAACTTCAATTTGAAATGATTTTTTAACGTTATACAATTGCTTACCGTTGTGTTACATCTTGGTTTGCTTCATATATATGTGTATATATATATATATATATTTCATATATATATTTCATATATATATATTTCATATATATTTCATATATATATTTCATATATATTTCATATATATTCCATATATATATTTCATATATATTTCATATATATTCCATATATATATTTCATATATATTCCATATATATTTCATATATATTCCATATATATATTTCATATATATTCCATATATATTTCATATATATTCCATATATATATTTCATATATATTCCATATATATTTCATATATATTCCATATATATATTTCATATATATTCCATATATATATTTCATATATATTCCATATATATATTCCATATATATATTTCATATATATTTCATATATATATTTCATATATATTTCATATATATATTTCATATATATTTCATATATATTTCATATATATATTTCATATATATTTCATATATATATATATATTTCATATATATATATATATATTTTTTTTTTTTTTAAGTAGGATTCATGCCCAGCACAGAGCCCAGTGCGGGACTTGAACTCACAATCCTGAGATCAAGACCTGAACTGGGTTCAAGAGTTGGATGCTTTAACTGACTGAGCCACCCAGGCACTCCATTTTGCTTCATATTTTTCTCTGAAATTTCTCATTGCATTCTTTGTTCCTTGAATTTGTGACCTTATCATGCTCACATTTACCCACCTTCTCAATCATATTGTCTACAGTTCCTTTATTTCCCATCCTTCCTCCCTCCCTCCCTCCTCCCCCCCAACCCCTGCTGGTGATCAACTTCCTAGAGTTCTCTCTCTTCAGCTCTAATGTGACACTATCCTAAACTGTAGTTCTGGGATTTCTTTGACTTCTTTACAAAGTTAAATCAACTGTTTCCTGGGGGTGCCTGGGTGGCTCTGTTGGTTAAGTGTCCGACTTCAACTCAGGTCATGATCTCATAGAACTGTGGGTTCAAGCCTCATGTTGGGCTCTGTGCTGACAACTCAGAGCCTGGAGCCTGCTTCAAATTCTATCTCCATCTCTCTCTACCCCTCCCCTGCTCACGTTCTGTCTGTCTATCTGTCTGTCTCCTTCTAAAATATAAATAAGCATTGAAAATAAACCCACTGTTTCCTGGATCACAGTCTCCTTTCTTTCTGTACTCTCCCACTTTGCTGGAGTATGTTGATGAAGAATTAATTTTTTTAATCTTTGCATGTCTAAATGTATTTTCAAACATCCCTCATATTTGACTGATAGTTTGAACATAATTTTTTTCCTTAGAAATTTGAAGAACTTCTTGTAGAAGGTTTTAGTGTCTTTTATCCTTGTCACTGTGTAAAATTTCATTAGAATATTGGAGGTGCCCAGGTGGCTCAGTTGGTTAAGCATCTAACTCTTGATTTAAGGTCAGGTAAAGGATCTCATGGCTCATGGTGGGTCATGAGATCGAGCCCTGTGTCAAGCTGAGCATGGAGCTTGCTTAAGATTCTCCCTCCCTCTCTCTCTCTCTGTATCTCTCTCTCTCCCCCTCACTCCCCCTCCTTCTCTTTCTCTCAAAAAAAAAAAAAGATTTTGTCTTTGTGGGTATCTTTTTATAGTTCTGGACACTTGGTGAATCCTTTTACTGTGCAGACTCATGTCTTTTTTCCATTTTGGATAATTTCCTCCCATTTTGTCTTTGACAATACTCCCTCCTCCACCATCACCAACACTCACACTTACACACACACACACACACACACACACACACACACACACACAATTTTTTGTCCTGTCTCTCTAGGACTTTAATCAAAATTTGAACGTTCCATATTTGAACTCTATGCCTCATCTTTTCACTAATGTTTCCATATCTTTCTAATTTCCATTAACTTTCTGGGAGGTTATCAGTTTTTCTTTTTACTTCAGTGCTCATATTTTAATCTCTAAGAGCCCCTTTTTTATTCTCTAATAGTTCCCTTTGGATTGCCTTTCTGTCCTTGCATTAAGAATGTAATATCTTTGGGGCACCTGGGTCGCTCAGTCACTTCAGCACCCAACATCAGCTCAGGTCATGATCTCACAGTTTGTGGGTTTGAGCCCCACATCAGCCTCGTGTTAACAGCACAGAGCCTGCTTCAAGTTCTCTGTCTACTTTTCTCTCTGCCCTGCCCCCCTGTTTGTGCTCTCTCTCTCTCTCTCAAACATAAACATAAAAAAAATTTTTTTAAAGAATGTAATATCTTCCTTAATCTCTCTGAATATATTAGATACTTAAGGTGTAATAGAAAATTCATCTGGATCTTGGTGATTTAACTTGCTAAACAAGAATAATAGCTATTCTGTAAGATTATTGTAAATATTAAATGAGATTATATATGAAAAATGCTATTGTAAAGTATAAAATATATTAAATATAATATAGAAAAATATTTAAATTATTATATATTCCTAAATGATAATGTTTTTGAGTATGACAAATCAATGCTTTCATTGGCCTAGTTTTGCATTCTATTCCCTTCTCTATTGTTCCAAATATGGAACAATTCCAGCCATGTCCCACACAAAATTCTCCAAGTTATTTTCTTGAATCTTTTGCCATTATCCCTCTATACTTTGCCTTTTTTGTATGCTAGAGACTACCATAAACCCCAATATTAATTCGTCCCATCTTCTTTAGTAATAAAATTCTCAGTTTTTAGTGAAACACATCATTTTTCCACCTTTCCACATCTCTTGTGGTTGTTCTTGGAATTAGTAGAATCACTGTATGCAACTTTTGTGAAGTGTCTGGAAATAAAGGGGGTATGCTCATCCTCCCTACCACCCCCTCCCTTCTTGCTGGCTGGGATGCAGATATGATGACTGGGAATGAAACAGCCTTTTCAGAGCCTGAGCTGAAAGTGACAAGCAGAAGGCAGAAAGCAACATAGAGGAAACACCCTGGATTCCTATTTCTGGAGCACAACACTAACGCCAGACTAATTATGTCCAGGTTTATTTTATGGGAGGGAGAGACAATTAGGGGAGGAGGAGACGGAGAGTAGTATTTTGGGTTTTCAACTACTCAAGGATTAATCTAATCCTAACTAATACAGTCCCCATCAGCATATGACACTATTCAGTCATCTCTCAAGACTCAGTTAAAATATCACTCATTATGGTAAGCCCTGCCTAATTAGGCCTCCCCAATTAAATTTAATGTCTCATTTCTAGAGTATATTTTTCATGAGACCAAGGACCCTGTTTCCACTGTATGCCTAGTGCCTAGAACAACATGTGGGACGTATTATTCAGTCTTTAAATATTTTTTAAATATATATAACTCTATGACTCTTAAGACTTTATGGCTACCTCTACTATAACGTATATATTTTTCCCCAGGCCACTCTCCCAACTCCAATTATAACCTCACCCATAACCATATATGGTTAAGACCATATATGTCATATCATATATTTTGCTCATTTATATATAGTACATGTCTCACAGTCTGATGAATTTCATGCCTTAAAATGAGAATAAATTTAATAATACATAAACATTTCACTTGAAACAAAATCTTTATAAGAGCATTGATATTTGGGATGAACTACATCAAGACTAGTTTTTGTGCTCTCCAGATGATAATGAGACAATTTAGTGATTCTATCTTTTTTAAGTATCATAGCGGAAATCACAGCCTGACATTAGGCAATTTATTGAACTCCCAAACTTCCATTTTTTCATCACTAATAGGGAGTTGATATCAACCACATTTGTTATCTTGGACTGTGCTTACCACATGTGCTTATTAGTAAGTGGTAGCTACAATTCTTATAATGATGAATGGGACACATTATCTTTAAAATTTAAGGATTTGTGGGGCTCCTGGGTGGCTCACTTGGCTAAGCATCCGACTTCAGCTCAGGTCATGATCTCACAGTTCATGAGTTCGGGACCCACATTGGGGTCTGTGCTGACAGATCCTGTGTCTGCCTCTCTCTCTGCTCCTCCCCTACTTGTACTCTGTCTCTTTCTCTCTCTTTATCTCTCTCTCAAAAATAAATATTAAAAAAATATTAAAAAAATAAATTTATGGGAATGCAAGCTGGTGTAGCCACTCTGGAAAACAGTATGGAGGTTCCTCAAAAAACTAAAAATAGAACTACCCTATGGCCTAGCAATTGCACTACTAGGCATTTATCCACAGGATACAGGTGTGCTGTTTCGAAGGGGCACATGCACCCCAATGTTTATAGCAGCACTATCAACAATAGCCAAAGTATGGAAAGAGCCCAAATGTCCATCGATGGATGAATAGATAAAGAAGATGTGGTGTATATATACAATTGAGTATTACTCAACAATCAAAAAGAATGAAATCTTGCCATTTGCAACTGCGTGAATAGAACTGGAGGGTATTATGCTAAGTGAACTTAGTCAGAGAAAGACAAATATCATATGACTTGACTCATATGAGGACTTTAAGAGACAAAACAGATGAACATAAGGGAAGGGAAACAAAAATAATATAAAAACAGGGAGGGGGACAAAACATAGAGATTCATAAATACGGAGAACAAACAATATGGAGGAGATGTGGGAGGGGTGGTGGGCTAAATGGGTAAGGGGCGTTAAGGAATCTCCTCCTGAAATCATTGTTGCACTATATGCTATTTGGATGTAAATTACAAAAAAAAATTAAATAAATAAAAACAAATTTAACGATTTGTGTTTTATGTCACCCTCATTTATTCATCAAATATTTGTTTGGTCCCTACAATATAACAGTGATGTGATTCTGACAATACAAGGTCCATGTTCATCCTCTAGGAGTATGGCCACTGAACAAAAATTTCCAATGGGATGAGTGCCGCTGGGAAAGAGGTGGCAGAAGTAGGTCAGATCACGCACAGTGCACAAGCGGTGCTGAAGATTCGAGAAAGCTGCTGCAGGTTTTAGCAAAGTGGGAGGGGCTCATGGGTCAGGTTCACATAAAAAAGATGACTCAGGTCAAATGACATGTCCTCAGGGAAGCCCTTCTTGGTACACTGGATGACATCTGGTTTTCCTATTACACACCTGGTCTTTCTTCTTCAGAGTAGCACAAACAGAATAGCTAATAATATTTTTTTAAACTTGCATGTAAATAGGATTTTTTAAATGTTTTCATTTATTTTTGAGGCATGAGCAGGGGAGGGGCAGAGAGAGAGGGAGACACAGAATCCGAAGCAGGCTCCAGGCTCTGAGCTGTCAGCACAGAGCCCGATGCAGGGCTCGAACTCACAAACCGCGAGATCATGACCTGAGCCGAAGTCCGAGGCTTAACCGACTGAGCCACCCAGGCACCCCAGTGTTTATTTTTTGAGAAAGACAGAGCATGAGTGGGGGAGGAGCAGAGAGAAAGAGAGACAGAGACACAGAATCCGAAGCAGGCTCCAGGCTCTGAGCTGTCAGTACAGAGCCTGACACAGGGCTCAAACTCATGGACTGTGAGATCATGACCTGAGCTGAAGTCAGACACTTAACTGACTGAGCCACCCAGGCGCCCCATAAATAGGATTTTTAAAACAAATCATTCAATGTGTGTCCTATTTGCTATTCAAACGACTTCTGTCATTAATTTTTGAAACACAATTCCCAATTATATTTTTAGTTTAGTGAGGCCAAATTTTATGATACGTTATTAAAAATCAACACCTGTGAATATGTGTGTGTGTAAATGTATATAAATGGCATAATTTTAAATATAAAAGACCCTAATGCATATATACTTTTGACACATATATATTTAAGATATTAAGTAGTAGCACTACTCTAAATTATAACATATTCTATTCTAAGCAAGTCACTAAATATGCTTATATGTCAATTATTTAACAGTCTATATTTGTAAATCTTTTCATCTTTGAAAGTATTTTTCAAAGTAAAAATAATTTACTGCTTCTTAAAATCATAACATGGTGCTAAAATCCTTTAACTCATTTCTTTTTGTTAAAACACCTAACATCTTTCAAATATTGAAAAATCTATTGTGAACAACATGGTTTTCTCATATGTAAGACGAACTAATTGATTTTTTTTAGCAACAAAATCAGGTGGTGGGAGAAAAAGGAAGGAGTTTGATGTATTCATCCTAAAATGGCAAGACTAGTGCAAATGAGAAGTAAAAGGTTATGTAAATGAAGGAGGTTAAGAGCCAAAAGGTTATGACACAGTTGGATCATTCCCATTACAGAAACAGTAACGTAGATGAGTACAATTTGCAGACCAGCTAAATCCAAATTGCACAAATGCACCCAAGGGAACTGAAACGATCTCCATAGTTTCCTTACACAGAGAGCTAAACAATTTGAGGTTGAAAGGGTTGCTAAGTTATTTAGAAGAACTGTTTAATCTTTAACAGTAAAATATTAAACCAAAGAGATTTTTTGATCTATTACTGATTTCCAGAGAGCAATAAATTTATTATTCACACATTCTGAATGAGCTTGCATCAATCACTATAAGACAGTCAATCAAATTCACCTTGAAAAATGAAATGGCAAATGCATTTAAATTCAGGAAAGCCAATTTGGGGCAATTGACTGTAATTAAGAATGTTCACTGGGATGAGGTCTCCTAGATTCATGAATATATAAGAAAGAGCCTTGAAAACACTAAAAATTGAAACAGTGGAGTTGTGATTTTAACATCCAACTGGAAATAAGATTGGAGACGTTTGCATGAGTGAGTGAGCAAGTAACTGAGCTTGTGACTGAGTGTGCATGAGTGAATTTAGGTGTGTGTGTGTGTGTGTGTGTGTGTGTGTAAAACTACAGTTAAGATTACCAAAAGGAGGAATTGTAGTTCTTCTTCCCTCCCAACCCCCAAGCCTCACCACCACCAGAGTGATACATTCCTCATCTTTACTCTTCCTATAAAATAAAGACTTAGATCTTGTGAGTTTCTACTTAAATTAGGGGAAATCAACAGGAAAGGCCTTGAAGAGTATACAGTAAGAAGAGTATGCCCTGGAAATGTAGTGTTAGGAAGATTCACTTTCTGAAACCAGGCTTTTAGGAAAAAGCAAAAGGTTTCCTGTCACCCCTTGACTAGATACTATTTGAGCAAGGAACATTCACAGTTATCATTCCTGCAACCGCAAGATAGTCAATCCAGAGCAAGCTGTGCCTGCATGTGAAACAGGTCTTTTCACCATTAGTGTGAAGCTTAAAAAGATTGTGCTTTCTGAAGTGCAATTAAATTCGATGCCCTGAGCTTGCTATAGTCCCAGTAACACCTTCCATTGGCTTCTTCCCAAGGCGCGCCATATTGATGTTGCTGGCAAGCACTGTTGCCAATTTAATAAATACTTTTGACTACACGATCTTCAAAAGAGTAGTTCTAAATTTAACCAAAGCACTTGCCATGATGCCAAAAATTAACATATTTGGTTGCCTTCACTCTTCCAACAACAGTACTTGAACGGCTGCCAAGTGCAGAGCACTTGGGTAGGTGCCTCAGGAATACACAGCCACATATGAGAGTGGGGTGTGGTTTAAAAAAAAGAAAAGTACAATCAACTAAAACACAAGGCAGAGTGTGGTAAATGCCAGAAGTTTGATCCAAAGGCTTTGGGTGCTCAGTTAAGGTGAATAATGTATTCTCACTCCTCTTTTGCCCACTGAGGGAATGTGCTTCCAAAGACCCACTCTCCCTGTCCCACACCCCCACTCCAGGTTTCCTTCCTTTCCTGATCAGTGTAGATCCAGGTGCAGACTGTGCTTTCACGGTTCCTACGATCTCCTAAACTTTCTGTCTTTTACCTCTGTCTACTCTGCAAATTCTCAACTAGAAAACATCCCAAACTTCCAAGGCTTTTGGCCTTAAAAATACGTATCCTTGGTGGAAAATCTCACATAATTGTAGAGAACCATGCCACCATTACAAAGTTAAGATGTCTTATCTCAAAGAGACTTTCAGGACAACCTGTTAAATCCTTTCATTTTCTTTAGAGATGAGTTCTCCTGAGCAAATTTCCAGAATCTCCACAGTTCTATAAATATATACTATTCAACCCTTACTCCTCACTCTCAGCAGAGAGAAAATCAAGGTCATAGAGTGTGAACTCCCTCAGGGTCTGGTTCTCGGTCTTCCTTCCTAAGGCTTTTTTTTCCTCATACACTCTTATCCAATCCTGATTTCCCCCATCCATGCTCTGGAGCTCAACCAGTCTCCTCCAAGACCTTCCTTCAGCAAGTTTAGACCTTTTATCTACAATCGGTTCATCTCCACTGGCTCTTTCCTTTCAGTCTGCAAATTTGCATAAATCTCCTCCTCTTGGCAAATAATGCGTTCTTCACCGTCTTTTGACTTCACTGTATTGATATGTATGGTCACTGCTTTTTTTAGATTATAAAGGTTCACTGTAGAATATTTGAAAAATGCAGAAATGTATAATTAAATAAAAGTTACTGTAATCCCATGGTCCAGAAATGATTATTTCAGTTCATTCTTTACCATATTTTGATATATTCTTTCTAGTACTATGTGTTTGTATGTGTGGGTTGTTTTATTTTGTAACAAAAATTTAACTTAAGCTTAATATTGCTTAAATCCTAATGTTTTCATCTTATTATATCAAGAATATTATCAGGAAAAAAGTATTATTGGGGCACCTGGGTGGATCAGTCGGTTAAATACCCTACTTCGGCTCAGATCATGTTCTCATGGTTTGTGGGTTCAAGTGCCATGTCGGGCTCTGTGCTAATAGGTCAGAGCCTGGAGCCTGCTTCAGATTCTGTCTGTCTGCCGCTGGCACTCTGTCTCTCTCTGTCTCTCAAAAATACATAAACATTAAAAACAAAGTTAAAAAAAAGAATATTATCTTTGTCAAGTATTCCTCAAAAAATAATTTTAATGGCAGCATGTTAATCCATTTATTGTTGAAGAATACACTTTTCCCACACTGTGGGGTTAACAATATTTTATAGTATTTGTCACTTTAATCGGCAAATAAATATATATTTACTTAAATTTGTATGACTTCAATTATTAGAAATTTAAATATTATTTTATCTTTGTTTATTGGTATTTTTATCTTCTTTTATGAAACATCTGTTAGTATATTTTGCCCACTTTTCTATTTATCTATGAGACTTTACCAGTATTAACCTTTTTTCATATGTGTACCAGCAATTTTCCCACTGTGTTATATACCTTATAATTTTATTTATGTTATTATTTTAAATTTAAATCATCATAGTTTCAGATTTATTCTTTTTTTAATTTTTTTTTAATATTTATTTATTTTTGAGAGAGAGAGAGACAGAGTACTAGTGAGGGAGTGACAGAGAGAGAGGGAGACCCAGAATTGGAAGCAGGCTCCAGGCTCTGAGCTGTCAGCACAGAGCCCAATGCGGGGCTTGAACTCACGAGCCATGGGATCATGACCTGAGCCAAAGTCAGACGCTTAACTGATTGTACCACCCAGGTGCCCCTCTTTTAGATTTATTCTGTTGTTTTTATGCACTGTAAATCATCCCCATTCCTGAAAATATACATAATTTTCTTTTTCATAGAGACTTCAGCTGTTTACATTTAACGCTACACATCCTGGTAATTTATTTGGGGCTATGGTAGGAGGTGAAAAGTCCAATTTCATAACAGGGTAACAATGATGTCAATAGCATTTATTAAACCATCATTCCTATCTGGCCTGATTTGTGATGTCATCTTTATTTTATATTCTATTCTGCCATCCTGCTGGCCTCCTTGTCCTTCTGCTGCTCTGCTCTGTCATCTCAAGTAAGCTGACCTTCAGAGACTTTCCACACTCCTTACTAACAGACCATCAGCACTTCTGGTGGGAGGCACTGATCAGAGGAAAAGAGGAGCCGACGTCTCTCTCCCCTCTTTCTGCTTCAGGTGGTACCTTGGGCAGAGGCTCCACTTCTCCAGCACTTTGTCCCTGCTTAGACAGCCATCCCACGATCTTACCTGGTTCCCTACTTGACCCAGCCCTGAGCTCTAGGAACTCTGCCCCCTTCTTGTGCTTCTCTCCCAGCCTAGGGGCACAGCAGCTGTTGCTGTATTGTTCCTCTTGAGTGGCTTCTCAGACCCTTTTATCACCAGCTTAACCCATTGCCTGCGTTAAGTTCCCTCTGCTTTAAATATTCAGTTTAATTTCACTTTTCCTCTTTGGAGCTGATACAGCTATCATTCCTATTCACTAATGCACATGTTCTTTTTTGTACCATGGCTACAGTTTTAAGGATTGCAACTTTTATAAAACATTTTAATTTTACTCAGCTTTTTAAAAGATATTATTCCCTAATTTTATTTTGGAAAAGCTAATTTTTTCAAGCGAGCTTTAAAATTATGTTCTCGATTTTTTTTTAGATTTGATCTTATTGACATGCTTAAAGAAACACTCACATGAGTAAACAAAAATACCTATACAAAATGTTTATTTAAAAATTGTTTGTACTAGTAAAAAAATGAAAATAACCAATTTTAAATACATTTACAATGTATTTACACAATGCGATACTCTAGGTCTTTAAAAAGATTATGGTATACACCCTGGAATATACTGCTATGGAATAAACCGCTATAATCATCTTAGAAAACTCTTTGGCAGTATCTACTAAAACTAAATATGTGAATACGCTATCACCTAGCTCTTCAACTCCTAGGTATATATTCAGCAGATATATATACATATGTTCATAAAAAGACACATGCAAGAATGTTCCCAGCATCTCTATTCATAATATTCTCAGTCTGGGAATAACACAATTATCTACTAAAGGAGGAATGTGTAAATTGTCATGTAATAGTCATGTAATGTAATATGGCAATGAACAGCCAAACTACTGAATGACTCCTAAATATTGAGAATGAAACCAGACACAGTAATAACATACTGTGTGATTTCATTTACATAAAGTTCAAGAATGGGTAACATTAATAGGTGCTGAAAAAAAGTCATAATAGTGTTTACATTTAGGGAGTCATGATTGGAAAGGGACATGAGGGAGGGATGATTTCTGTATTCTTGTATGTATGATAAATTTCAATTTTAGAAGTTTAAAAATGTATAAGGTAGATCCATATGTATTGATGTAGAAAGATATCCAAGTTATGCTGCTAAGTTAAATAAAATAGTTGTTGGAGGGTACATAAAGAAAGAGTCCATATGTGTTAAAAAAAAAAAAAACAACTATCATATATGTGTGTGTGTGTGTGTGTGTATAAATATATATTCATGTGTGAGTACTTACACACATACACACACACACTCAAGAGAAAGTAAGAGAATGAGAGACTTGGTTTGGATTTTCCCCCACAAATATGAATCATTTTCATAATAAAAAATCAATGGAAAATTTGTGTTACATTGCATTGAAACTGTAAGTTAATTTAGGAAAATAATTTTATCTTACAATATTGTTTTCCTAGCCAGAAATATGGTATGTCTCACCATGTGGTGTTCATCTCCTTTTATACCCTCTAGTCAAGCTTTTAAACCTTCTTCCTATAAATCCTGCCTGACTCTTAAAAGGTTATTCCTGTGGGTTAGTTATTTATTTACCATTGCTCTTATGAATTAAACTAATAGCTAAGCTTCTCGAATGAGAAGTCTAATCTTCTATTTCCTCATTCCCCATTCATTTCTAACCTGCTCAACCCTAATGAAGGTTTTCTGGCAGAGATTATCTGTTTCCAAGTACAACAGATGGCTTCTGTTTTTTAGAGTGACACTTGTAGACAGTCATTAATTCATTAATTCAATAAACATTTGTTGATCACTTGATATATGCTAGACATAGTGCCATACACTGTAGGTTCAAATACCACCTCTACCCTCAAATTGTTTATGTCTTATTGGAGCAAACAATAAATGGATACTTATAACACACTGTGGTATGTGCTCAAGTGGAGATAAGCACAATATTCTATGGACAGACATCAGAGGGGCACCTGCACGGCCTTGGGTTATTAGAAACCACTTTCCAGAACAGATGTTGTATATGTTGAAACCTAACTTCTATGAGAATGATGAACATTCTGGGCATAGGTGAGATTACATCATTATTTACAGAAGGTCAGAATCAAGAGAAAAAACAGCACATTTCAGCACATTTAAGGAAATGATAATAATGCAATATGGCTGGATTATAGAATGTGAGGTAGGTAACTGTAGAAAGTTAGACTACAACAGTAGGTAGAAGGCAGGTCGTAAAGCCTTTAATGCCATCCTAAGGAGTTTGGAGGTCAGTGACACGCCACCAGAAGGGTTTGTTTGTTTCACTAGAAAATTCTATCAAACTGCTTTTTAACTTTTAGATTTTTCTTGAAATTTAATTAACATACAGTGTTATATTAGTTTCAGGCGTACAACATAGTGATTCAACAATTCTATGCATTTCTCAGTGCTCATCAAGATAAGTATACTCGTAATTCCCTTTATCTATTTCACCCATCTCCCCACCCACCTCCTCTCTGGCACTGAAGATTTTAAAGGCAGGAGTTGATATGATCAAATTTGCACTTTAAGAAACTGAATTAAGTGACATTGTGAAGAGCAGATTAGGATGGCAGAGGCACTGGTCGCAAGGAGCCCCTGCTTGTTTTAATGATCTAGACAGTGGAACTGAAGAGAAGTCATATAGAGACCAGAAATGTTAAACAAGCAAAAGTAAGAAGACTTGGCAATTAACTGGAAATAAGAGGTTAAGGATTGAGGGGAGTCAAGGATGAAAGCAAGGTTCTGACCTGGTGGAGAGTGTGAACTGTGGGCTCCATTGACCAAAATGAGACAAACAAGAAGAAAATTTTGCAAGGGCAGGGAGTGATGGGATGCAGAGGTTAGTTTGAGAAATGTGGGTGTTTACTTGCTTGTGCAAAACAGCAGTCAGTGGGACATAGGGGCTTGGTCTTCAGGAACCATATTTGGGAAGGAGCACTAGATTTAAGAAGCACGAGCATTGGGCAGAGGATTACATGCAAGTGAATGGGATCACCAAGGGTAAGAACACACAACAAGCAATTCAGGGACAGTCTCTGTTCAGTCAGATTTGAGTAACTCGGTTTTGCTTTGGGTATCTTTGGTATCTTGCTTTTGCTACCTGCTAGCCTGGGGGCCATCCTGAGGATCTTTACCTTCTCCATCAGGTGACATATTAATAGGGTTTTATACCTTATAGGGTTTTATAAAAAATAAAATATCATCTCTAAAAAGCATTTAATACAAGTAAGAATTTGATGAATATTAGCTATTATTACTATTGCTGTGGTCGTTATAAGTTTGAAGATGAACTCTGATGACCTGACACCTTTTAAAAGGAAAACAGAAAAATAGCTCATGAAGGAATCTGAGAAGCAACAGCCAGAGAGTTAGGGGGAAAAAATCAGAGACTGCAATGTCACATAGGCCAACGTGGGGAGAGGGAGGCAAGGAAAGAGCATCTCAAGAGGAAAAAATAGACACCAGTTTAAAATGCAGTGATAGAGGTAAGTAAAATAGGGGCTTATATAGCATCAAACTATCTTAACAAGCATAGATTCGCTTGCATTCTAGAAACAAAAGCTGGATTACATTTAGGCTGAAGAATGAATAGAAGGTGAGAAAAAAGGAAGACAGGATTTATAGTCATTTTTTTGTGAAAAGATAAAGATGATAGAGAAAGATGGATGGGGGAAGAAGTTTGGCTGCTTGTTGATGTGATACTGAAGACTTAACCATGGTTGTGCTGATGGGAAGAAATCTTCCAGAGAGGGTGCTTGTAGATCTTGAGAAAAAAGATGGATGGCCGACCAACCAAAGAGGTAAGGTTGAGGTGGGAGAAGACGGCTCTAGTACACAGAAGCAGAGAGGTCCTTGATCAGAAGGAGGAACATCTACTCCACCATGACGGAGGGAAGAGAGGCAAGAGAAGGGGGCAGGAGTTGGAAGGTTTGCAAATATACAGAGGGAGGAGTCTGAGGAAAGTTCCATCCATCTGTTGTTGTCTATTTTCTTTGTAAATTATGTGCTTTAAGTGAAGAGAGAAACAGAGAGAGATCAAAGGTTTCAGGAGAAAGAAAATTTGAAAAAGCTGTGGAAATTGAAAAAGGGAAGCAAGAGAAAGTCAGAAAATTTTCCAGGCAGATTTCAGGACCCAGTTGTTACTGAAACTGTTCATTTGCCAGACTATCAATCTGTTATTTGTGCTAATTTTCTCCAGTAGTGCTTAGTAGCCCAGGAAAGTAGCCCAATGAAAGAGGCTTAAACTTTGGTTTTGTTGGTAGAAGCAGGGGAAGGGGAAGTGGCCAGAGTTGAGACATATGGCAAGAATGGGGTTTAAACATTGGAGCTTGGACAGTAAAGGAAGTGGAAAATATGAGGGAATTGTAGATCAAAACACAGGGAGTAAGAAATTATAGATCCCAATGAGGTTGTGGAAATAATGGTGAGAAGAACTAGAAAGATAAGACTTTGTGGTACAAAAGCAGTTGTGACTATTTCAGAAAGGGGCTCTGTTGGATGAAAACAGGGTCTGGGCTGGAGATGTGGACATGGTGCTCTGAAATGGAGCGGGTATGATGACTGTTGGTGTAGGAAAAGTCAAGCTAATGGGAAGCTAAGCTGTTTGCTGGGAGACCCAATGATCCCTGAAGCTACTCCAGATAGGAACAGGGGTAGAAAGAAAGATGCATCAGGTGCCAAAATATGTGATGAATGAAAAATAGTGACTGGAAAACTTATGAGAACAAAAAAGGTATGAAAGGTGATACCCTAAAAGCATCACAAACCTCCAAGAAGGAGTAAGATGAGGAGTCATAAAAGTCTGGATATGGCATTGAGGAATGAGGATTTTGACCCTAGTTTTGTGTGGGAAGTGGGTGGCACCCACTTAAACAGATGCTGAAGAAACCAGTTTTCAGTGAAAGCCAGGGAACAGGATCGCCAGTCTGTGCAGAAGATAAAGATGTGGGAGAGATAGACTGAATAAGATAGGCGTCAGAGAAGGTAATGTGCAAGGTCTGGGAGGTGGTGGGTGCAGGAGAGAAACCTTTTCAACATGGCGATGGGAACATGGAAAACACACAGTGGAAAGCTTTAAATTAAGCACAGTAACCACAAATCACAGGAATGTGCAGCACGATGGGTTCACTGATTCTAATTGTAAACATTCCATGCCTCAACTATTGTAGCAAACTCCTAACTGGCTATTCCGCTTCCAGCTTTCCTCTTTTAAATTCATATTACATGATGTATCTGGATTTGATTACATAAAATGTACTTCTAATCCCGTCATTTATCTCCTTGATTAAAATCCTCCTGTGCTTTTTATCAAATCTTCAGTGCTAATTGTAAACTCCTAAAATTAGCATTGTATATGGGTCTCTACAGTTATCTGGCTCCTGTCCACCTCCCCAGCCTTATCTCTTGGCAGACCTTCAAATGCTGTACCTTGTCCCTTCATCACCGTGAACTACATGAAACTTCCCCAAACTCTGCACACTCTAAGTGAAGATAAGGGAAAAAGAATATTCCGGGTAGAATAAACAGTTTAAAGAGACGTGAGAACCAAGAGCTTTGAGAAATGTCAAAAGATAGAATTTAACTGGACTCTGAAACATAATTAGATGATAAGACAGGAAAAATAACGATTGCAGATAGCTTTTATTCTTAAATCAAGTACCATCTCTCTGAAATGTGTTATAGTGTAGGTGCTGTTAATTTTTCTCAAAGAGTTTAATTATATGCACCTACCAGGCTAAATATTTTGTATTAAGATACACTTGTCTGATGTTACTATTAACAATTACAGTTTACATGACCTTTTCTTCAACTTTCCAAGTTTTATATAGTCAAAATTTTTTTGATGTCGAGAGGCATATTGTTTAAAAGGTACTCTTCACAGCAAGTAACTCATAACAGACACCTTGCAAAAATGTGTGTGAGTTTGTATATTTTTCAAAGATAATGAGGAGAAAGATTTAAAATCTGTTCAAATGTTTTCTGGCAAAATGTACATGAGTCGTGCCAAAAGGAATTGCATATTGCATGCCTTCAATCTGTTTTTGAAATATTTGTAGATACAGGCAACATCTGTTCCACTGGACAGAGATATACTGTAAGTGCTAATAACTTTGGAAAGCCCTGATTTTAAAAGTTTGTACTTGAAAATTAAATATTTTTTAAACAGATACATGCTAAAGCTCTCTAAATGAACTTCATTTTTTTTAAAAAAAATCACAGTAATTATAAAGAAAATATTCTACAAAATAAACCAAAGCTTAAGACTTAAGGAATTCTCTGAATGACTTAATCATGTGTTGAATATGTCTACTGGAAAAATATAATATTGCAACGCAGCTGTGTTAGGCATAGGTGGGGGTGGGGTGCAGTGTGGAGAGAGAACTAAGGGATCTATCCACAAATATATAAAACAGATTCCAAATTGAGGTAAAAGCAAAAACTATGTAGTCTTGAGAGAACATGAATGGGAGTTTAAAAATTCCAAGCGGAAGGAAAATAATGAAAAATTGTCATTGGACAACAAAGCAAAGGGAAGTGATTTGGTGGAGGTCCCTGATCGCTGGCACATACCAAGACTGGACCTAGTTCAGGATTAGTAAACGTTGTAAGTACTGGTGGACCAGCACTGACCAGATTTGTCAGTTGGAATAATATTGTTCCAGAAAAGTCTAGGTCTGAATCAAAATAAATGAAAATAGTCACTTTATAAAAATATCTGTCTTGTGGTAAATTATATGAAATGGTAGAAATTTCTTTTTTATGGCTACAGGAGGAATGTCTTTGACAAGATGCTTATTGTCATTAGGTAGTATTTTTCAAATTTCAGGGAACTTTGCATTAGTGGATAATGAAATCCATTTGAGTTGATCATAACATTTTTAAAATGAAAAATAATACTTTAAAATGACATTGCATTATAGATAATAGGGGTAAGAATTGTTAGCATTTTGTTTCAAATGTGTATATGTGAGAAAGATATGAAGTGTAGTTCTTATTGTGGATCAGAGTTTTTAAAATGTTATATTTTCTCCTCTTTGGAGGCTAACCTAGTTGCAATTTGGTCTAAAGAGCAGATCTAAATCAGAGACGATACTGGGGCAGATAAAGTCTTAGGTATCACAGACTCCTCTGAGGGTCAGAAGTGCAGGGAAACCAAACAGACTAGGGACACATCTAAGGGGGATGATGGAGAGTAGGTGGGGTAGGAGTCCCAACAGTTGCCCTATTCCTGCTGTTACAACTTGGGGAGCCTGGACTGGACTTCGCAGGAAGAGGGGTATTTCTATGCTCCTCCATGGAACATTCACCCCATTTCTTTGCGGTACACAAGAAAATAATAGCAAGGGAATACTTGGCTGGTTTTATGATCAACAAAGGACCATGCACCATATTAACCATTATAAGTTGTGGAATCAGTTTTCTAGGGTTCGTAGGTATGAGTCACCCAGATGCTAAACATCTCATGTGATTTAGGAATTCGCATGCCTAAAGCAAGGAACAAAAACCTGCATATCCAATGAGTTGAAAAACCATTGTTGTGTAATTGAATGACAAACATAGGAATACTTGTCTTACCTAGCCTTATCAAAAAGTGAGGTGTCCAAAGACTGGTAAGGATCCTTGATCACTGGAGGGGAACTAACTGGCTAAGAAATAGGTTAGGAGGGACACTTAATTTTCGCTGGACACACTTCTTGAATTTTAAACCATGTGCATTTTACCAGTTAAAAAATAATAATAATTTGTATTTAGGAGAATAAGTGTCGCCTTAGTGAAATTTTTAAAGTAGCTCTATAGGGGACACCTTCTTGGGTCTTTAGCCAATAGCCATTCTCCTGGATCCTTTTGGTAAAATTCCTGATTTTTCTGCTGGTGGTAATATGTCCAAGCCCCAGAAGATGAAGACTAGCCTACACAAGTCAGGGATGGCAGGAAAAACCATGACCCTCAAGTGTGGGAGAGCCTGCTCTGAGGAAGGTGCTGCTCCAGATGCAGAGGCATGGACAGAAGGCCCGAGAAAAGAAGCTGAGGCAATTATTACGGTGCAAACATACCTGCCAGGGTGATTCCTTCCACCCTCCTCTCTTGTGCTAAGCCATGAGAGAAAAATTATCCACAGCTAAAGCAGTAAATGTGCATGCACACATGTATGCACACATGCACAATCTCTAAACGCTGACAATGATAATCAAAATTAACTCTCACAGACAGGTCTTCTCAAATGCACACATAAGAATACTATCAAAAATCACAAAACGTTTGAAGAAAAACTGTAATAAAAGGAAGCAACAAATAATTTAAAGAATCATAAATATTTTCATAGGGATATGAGAGGCTGTCTTAACCATGAAAAATAACAGGCTGAGTTATAAATCTTGAAAATAAAAAATAGTGGTTTTTAGTAGTGAGAGAGACAGAGAGAGACAGAGAGAGATGGACTGAATAGCTGCATAATTATGCTGGAAAAGTAAACTAGAGTGCTAGCCTGTTAAGGCAGTGAATTCTCCTATAGTACGGCCCAACACGACAGACAGGTGGCAGGGAAAGAAATATGACAGAAAAATCTAGAAGAGTCAACCCATGTGAGGAAACCATCAAAGTTAAAAGGGGTAGGGGATGCTGAAAGCTGAAAAAATACATCAATTTTCCATTTAAAATGGACCATGTAGTGCTAAGCAGAATAAATCAAAAGGACAAGTGCCTGGAAACACTTGGAAAAACGCAAAAGAGAAAAGAAAATTTGAAAGTCCTCAAAATATGAAGAGACAGAAGTAAAAAATTTAATTCCTCAGAAATGAGATTGAGGTAGACTTTAGTTAAAAAAAAAATAGATGTAAAAAGACAGCAGAACATTTCTCAAAAACTGTAAAGGAGACAACTGAAACTAGAAGCTTATGCCAACAAAAATAATTCATATTAGAAAAAAATATTGAAAGAAGACAGGGAATATGTATATACGATAGAAGATTTGATAACTATAAACTTTTTTTTTTAACTATGGCAAGAAAAGTCCAGACACTAGTGACAGCACAATGTAAACGAGGTATGTGCTTCTACTGAAAGAGATCTTTCAAATTCGGTAAAAACAAACAAAATCTATATCTAAATGTGTGATGTTTACAAAAGCTCTAAGGCAACGTGCTATAAGGATATCTGAAAAGAGAAATAATGGAGAAAAATATAACAGAAAATTGCTAACAAAAAAGGCAGATTTAAAAATATCAAAATCAGGCAAAGTAGAAATCAAGACTAAGCATGGAAAGGAAAAAGAATTATATGGAGATGAAAGGAACAATATAAAAATAATGTATACTCTTGATAGTTCAAGTTCTTAACAGCAGAAATATATAAAATAAAAAGAGAGATAAATAAGTGAAATTAGTAAGTGCACAATCATAGTCAGAGATTTTAATATATCTTCCTTATAAATTGACAGATCAAGTAAACTAAAAATAATTAAAGCTGCTTAGAACTCAAGAGCACAACTGGGGCACCTGGGTGGCTCAGTCAGTTAAGAGTCCGACACGCTCAGGTCATGATCTCACAGTCTGTGGGTTCTAGACCATCGTCAGGCTCTGTGCTGACAGCTCAGAGCTTGGGGCCTGCTTCAGATTCTGTGTGTCCCTCTCTCTCTGCCCGCCCCCCCGGCTCTGTCTCTCTCTCTCTCAAAAATAAACAGAAAAAAATTCAAAAGCACAACTTTCAAAATTGGTTTTATAAATAGTAAATATATAGGGAACTTTGTAGTCAAGGGAACATTCGTGAAACTACCATTTTTCAGTCCACAAAAGAAATCTCAACAGGCAAAATTCTCTGATCTCAAAGCAATAAAATCATAGAGCCATTCACAATTGCAAAGTGTTTACTCTGTGCCAGGTATTGTTTGTCCTAAGAGATGGTTGTTACATTTAGCAAATAAAGGTACAGGTGACAAGTTAAAATAGAATTTAAGATAGGCACTGAATAATTCTGTAGAGATTTTAGAACTTTTAGAAATTTTTAGAGATAATTAGCTTGCACAGCATTGGGGGAAAAATGGAGAAACCTTTCTGTATCTTTCTAAGATAATTTTATAATCTTGATCCCTAAGCTAGACAAACATGGCACAAAAAATAAAACCATAGGCCAACTTTACTTTTAAGTATAGCTGCAAAACTTCAAAATAAAAATTTAATAGATTAAATATAGCAGTGTATTAAAAGTTGCTTGACATCAGAAATGCAAGGAAGGTTTGACACTATAAGATGGTTTAATTAATTTGTTTTTTAAAAGAGTAAAGAGAAAAAACCCACAAAATTATTTTAACAAATGCAAAAAGTTCATTTATTAAAAATGGCATTTTTTAATTTGGTAAGTACATAAGACAGTAAGAAACTTTCCTAACTTGATGAAGTATACCTATCTAAAATCAATAGTGACATATCAGAAAACCTAATGAAAAAAAAGCCCTGGTCATAATTGAAAATGATAGAGAATTAAAGAAAATAACTAGGAATAAAACTAATGCAAATGTGCAAAATCTAAGGTAAAAACTTAGATATATATATCTAAGTTAGATATATAAGTTAGATAAAAACTTAGATATATATCATAATATATAATACAGATTATATATAATACAGATTATATATAATAAATATTATATAATTATGTAAGCATTATATACAATTATATAAATATTAATATCTAACATATAAGGAGTTTAGCATTGAACTATTTAATAAAATACTTTTTTAAAACTATTTTATTAATAGTTTTAAAAAAATATTTTATTTTATTTCTAACATCTTAATAAAATAAAACTGTTATATTAAATAGTTTACAAATATATTCCCCTAGAATGCTAAGGGAATATATTTGTAATCTTGGAGCACATATATCTTACATATGGAGTACATATATCATACATATATCTTGAAAGATATAGTGCATATTGTAAAAGAAACTATTGATAAATTTGACATTAATATAGAAAACATGTGCATGAAAAAAGAATGATATTTCTACCAATATTATTAATTTTTAACACTAAGAAATTTAGAATCTTCAGAAGAAAGGGCTCAAAACTCAGGAAGTTAAAAGTAGACAGGGAGAACTACCAAATGTTCAAGGTCTGCTATATAACTGAAATCATACTAGGGGCTTGACATAGGCTATCCCATTTAATCTTAGAGAATCCTCATCAAACCAAGAAGGATATATCACTATGGTTGTCTTGCTGAGGAAGAAATCTCGTGTCAAGCAATTGGCAAGGGTAGAATTCAAACCCAACGCTTCAATGCCACCTTGACTCCTGCAAAATAAGTAAACATTAGAAATTATACAAAAAAGTGCATGAGTGCTAATAGTTTGCTAAAATAGTAAATCAATTAGAATTTGGTAGATTAATTTAAGATGGAAATAAACAAAATGCACTCAAAGGAAACAGTTATTTAGTACAGTGTATGGTAGATAACGGATAAGAAGGAAGCAGGAGCCTTATTCTGAAGCTGTTGAAATGTTTTAGTGTCACACTATAGGAGCCTGCATGAGTCTTGTAGACATGAGTCTGTAAAATGTTTTAAAGTACTAAATAACAGCATATAAAGCCAGACTCAGCTGTAAGAGAAATCCTTTGAATCTACTTCCTTGGCTTTAAGTTAGGCTGCTGGTGCACTGAGGGTTAGTGAAGAGTAGTGGTGATCAGCTAAAAATGCGACCTAAGACTGCCTCTCATGGAGTCATGTAGATTGTCACTGCATCTGTATACCTGCATTCTGAACACTGCATGCAGTGATAGCGTGTCTTGTGATGTTCGTGGCCTACTAAGTAGAGACAGTAGAAGCCTTGTCAAAAGTGTTCTCCATGAGGAATTTGGGGTCGGACTCCATTTTGGAGTATCTGCTGATTTTAAAAAGAATGGAATCTCTAGAAGATTCTGTTGTTCAAGTTAGCAGATAACAGGATTTGCTCAGTGCATCTTACATTCTTTTCTAGGAATAATTTTGAAGTATTTGTAAATGTTTGAAGTAGTGTCAGTCCCTGCCCTATGTGAGAGGTCAAGAGTTGAAGTAACTTCAGTCTAATACATTTCCACCACCTGATCCCAGAAGCAGTCCCTTCAAAGTCCTGTAGTGTTTTAAGAGCTTTGCAATGAATATGGCCATTCAAATGATAGGATTGGAGGTGCCTAGAGTAAGGCCGCTGCTCAGCATGCTAACTACAATATTAAAATGTGCCCAGTAGTCTCTTCCTTATAAGCCTGTGATTTGATGTCTGCCTCAAATTTTGTTTGCTTTCATCCAGTGAAAATAGCAACTCCCATTTGGCCCGGGCCTGGCAAGCATATGGCTCTTCCCAGTCTCTTACGGGACTTAATTCTGCATCCATACCAGTGGGATTGGCTTTCACATGAACTAACTAACAGCCTAGATTCCAAGTACTGCTCCCTCTGACTGTTCCCATGTTTGCTGAGTTCCCAGTCCCTCTCTTTGAAAAGGAACATCTTTCACAGATGTGAACAATTCCCCACTAATAAATTAGGGGGAATTATCTGCATTGAACAAAAGGGGAGAATTTAAATATCAGTGTTTGGTTATTATGGAACATAATCTCCCTACTATAAACATGTAAAAATATTCACTGTGATGGGTTGTAAAAATCCTTTTAAAATTTATATTGTTTGCTATGGCCAAAAGAAATCTTAGCTGTTTCTACTTTGGACATTTGAGTTAGAATGTAACATTTGTGGGTAAACATCATCTTAGCCAGATGAAGGCTGCTGCCTGGTAATGAAACAGTTTTCCACTGGAAAAAAAAAATTGGACCGTAAATGTAAAATAATGTACTTATATATTTGTGAGATTAAAGCCATCTAAAAACAGGAGAAAAGAATGAAAAGAGTGAATCTAAGTTTTTCTCCTCTAATAAAGACCTGCAAACTAGAAATCTTTGTTTTCCTCTTTGAAAATACATTCTAGTGCCTTGAGTGTTTTGTGTGTGTGTGTGTTTTTTTTTTCCTCAACACATAATTGATTCCTGGAATGGCATTCACTTTGAGTGTGGACAGTTGTGCCTTTGGGACAGAAGCAGTTGTTTCTACCTTTGTCATTTTGAACAACAGTGATAGTTGGAGACTATTTTTTCCCAAAATTACCACTTAAGAGACCTAGAAAACTGAGCAATGTCATTTTGTATGTTTATAAAAGACAAATCAGTCTTTCTACTATAAACCAAGTAGAGGAAAAAGACAATTGAGCTAATGGCATTTTTATCCCTGGGAATATACAGCGTCATTAAAAATAGAAGCATATAAAATATTTAAGGATACAGTGAAAATGGTGGTGTGTTGAAATTTTTGAAAAAGATTTTTAAAATAGGGAAAATTTTTGCAGACTAGCAAAAAAAATAATGGAGCTCTTTTTTTAAAAAAAGACTACAGATAGAAAAACTTTTTCAATGTATTTTTCTTATGTGTTTTCTTTTTGAGAAGAGGTCTTGTGTAAAAGAACAGAATGTGCCTCACATAACCAGTGAGTACTGGAAAAGATAGATTATGTATTAATTGATGATTAAGTAACTTATTCTCTTAGCTGTAATTATAAATCACCATTTTTCTTTCCAATTGATTCGTAATTCTCATGAGCCAAGATGGCGGATCTATCTAGCTATAGATAAAAATTCAAAATCATGTAACTTGAAGGAAGCAAATATATAAACATCATGGCTGGAAAAAAACCCAAAAACTAAGGATCAGTTAAGTGTAATTTAAGTATGGATATACATCTAGTATATATGTTTTTCTTTTTCTTCCCCAGAGTTTGCATGTAGATGTAGTGATTATGAAATGAACATGACTAGTAAGGACCTAACTCCATATAGTACAATGAAATGTATTTATAAGCAATAAATTATTTCAGTGCACTCATGAGAATGTGTACCATTTAGCGTTAAACTGAACTTTCGTTAAACACAAAATTTGGTAATGTTGTATTTGTTAAACAACCTATAGTCAGGTTTGTTGTGTTTGTTAATTATTAATGTTTTACCAAATTTATTTGATAAGAACTTGTATCGTCTTCAAGTTAGAATTCTAACCTACATACTAAACCTTATTTTAAATTATCCCATCATTTTTATGATACCATTATCAGTATTCCAAATCCTTGAAAGCTTCCAAATTTAGTCTTTAAACCTGAAACTTGTTTACCTAAGTATTTGAAAAAATGAGAAACAAAAAAAGGCAATTATTGTGTTAGCAAATTATTCAAATTTTTACACAATTTAAAAACTATTTATAAAAAATTTATTTAGAATGTTGACCTTCCTATAATTAAAAAAGTTAAGATATCCTAAAAAATATTATAGCTTTCTTTCAGAATGTTTTCAGAGGATTTTGTTATGTGGTTAAATATTTTTTCTATTAGAAAAATAATACATTAAATCTTAACCTAAATGTACAAGGCATTAAGAAGTAGCAATATCATTCATAAAAGAATTCACTATAAATTACCTAAATATATTTTTCCTACTGCATTTCCAATTCAACCTGAAAAAAATCAATCTGCACACAATTTTTAGAAGTTCAACTATTCAATAATGTATCATAAAGATGTATTTTTCTCACATCACGCTCACAAAATCAGCATGAGCTATTATATCCCCTCTGCATAAGAGAAAATGGAAATCCAATGAGGTCATGCCTTTGCCTCATCAGATGCAAAACAGGTTTATTGTCCATGTTTTCTAGTTTACTGATATTTTCATTTCAAAGAAGCTCATATTCTCAGTTACATACTTGAAATAACCATAGTCTAGAAAAAAAGTTTAAATTAAAATGAAATGACCTTTAATGTGGGTATTAAATTTCTGATGATCACCATCATCAAATGCATTATCATTTCCATAGGAGCACGTGAACAGAATACAAGCTGGCAAATATTTTGTGCAGAAAGATATTTTAAGCTCATAAACAAGGTATTATGTGTTCCACTAGAACTTTTTTTCTATATCTAGATTATTTTTTTCTTTTTTAAGAGTTTTTTTTTTTTGGTTTTTTTTTTGTTGTTTTTTTTTTTTTTTTTTTTTGGAGAGAGATTGAGAGAGAGAGTACAAGGGGAAGAGAGAGAGGGAGAGAGAATCTCAAGCAAGCTCCACAGGAACAGCACAGAGCCCAATGCAGGGCTCGAACTCACAAACCATGAAATCATGAACTGAGCTGAAACCAAGAGTAGGATGTTTCACCCACCCTGAGCCACCCAGGAGCCCCTATATCTAGATTATTTCTAATGATAAATCTTAAAGTGTATAACTGAACCCTAACATAGTATTTAACAATGTAAAAAATCTCTTGATATATGAATCAACTAGGGACAGTTTTATTTGTGTAGAAGAGTGCCTGATAAGATAAGCCTTTTTTTATTAAGCAAAAAATGTCACATTTGAGCCAATATTGAAGAGGTGTATGAAGGAGAATGGCTAAGTGGATATGCATTTGCAAAAGGACTGTGAACATATGGTAGCAGGGAGTAGTGGGATAGGTAAGGAAAAATGAACATATATGCCACTTAAAAGCCTTCAAGCACAAATGCTTCAAAATTCTGTGCTAAGATTGACAACTCAAGCTAAACAAGGGATTTCTTCACATCGTAACCAGCAGTTTGCAACCATTGTGTAAGTGGAATTCAGAAAATATAAGTAGCCTTGGAGCATTTATTCTTTGTTTCAAGAGTTACTGGACCAGCTCCTCCTATTTTACAAATGCCAGTCGGACCCAGGTACTCATGGGAAGAATGTAAAACATTGAATTTTTGGTTTGATAAAGGCTGCTACTCTTTTTTTTTTTAATGTTTTTTATTTATTTTTGAGACAGAGAATGAGCAGGGGAGGGGCAGAGAGAGGGAGACACAGAATCCACGGCAGGCTCCAGGCTCTGAGCTGTCAGCACAGACAGAGCCCGACGCGGGACGCAGGGCTCGAACTCACAGACTGTGAGATCATGACCTGAGCTGAAGTCGGACACTTAACTGACTGAGCCACCCAGGCACCCCAAGGCTGCTACTCTTAATACCCTCTTGAAATGCAAGATGTCACAGAGGAGGAGGGAGAAAATCATCCTATCAATAGAGCTACTAGAGAGAAAGGGATTTCAATTTAACTTAATCTGTCCTCAGGTCTGCCTGAGGGTTATTGGTAGAAATGCAGCCAACAACTGCAAAGAGGATCTTGCCAAGATATAAGGGAGAAGGAACTCAAGACTGGGACCAAGAAGCTCATCGGTAACACAGCTAAGAATCTCTGACCTGCCTTTAAGCCTCTTTGTTTGATCATTTGGGTACAAAAGAAGTGTTCTGCACATGAATGTGACTTTAAAAAGCTGTAGTCTGAATCCCAAGTACAGCATTGTGATGTAACAAAGATTTAGTGATTGAATGAGAAAGGATAGTCCTTACTCTATGCAAAGGAACAAATTAGAGTTGCAACCCTCTGTAGAGGAAACAGAGGCAAGGGCAAAGGAATCAGGGACCTCCAGTGAACTCATCAGAATGTTCCACTGCTCCCCACCTTGTGCTCGGAAGCAGCTCCAACAACTTTACGCTGAATACGCCCCGGAAGTTTGGACAACTAGCCCAATGATGTCTTAAGAGAGAGATTTAGAGGAGGTGTCAAAAACATAAGGAAAGAAATTAAATGTATCCGTAGTTCTGGCTGAAGAAGTGGGTCTTTCTGGTTATATCTAGCTCATTAAGAAATCAAGGATTCATGAATATGTTGTTCAGTTTGGAGGATTCCAATTCTTATTTAGAGCTCATACTATGGTTTTTCAATAAAATCGTTTCAATAAATGATTTTAAACAACTACTGATATTCAAAAAAGTGTGGACACTTATCTTTAGAATATTGAAGCCAGATTTAATAAATAAAATCCAGTGATGAAGTTAAGACTTTACATTCGTATCACATATCATTTTGCTTATGCTATTTCTTTTCAGCATCACTGCATCCCTATGAATTAGGCCAAATTATGGGTTTTGGTATTCAGAACTCAAGCGATAGATAATGTTCGAAAAGTTAAAGTAAGCACCCATGTCTTTTGGACGAAGTCACTGTGTGCAAAAATAACAGAGAACCTCAAATAAATAGCCAAATACACCTTAAAGGACTTCAGGATTAGATTAAGAGTATAAAGGGAATTCATATTTCTCTTCCTGTTCACGGCAGCCAATGTCCATTTCAAGTACCTTCCTCTTCACATTGTAGGAGCAGAAAGGGAGAAAGGAAGATGGCAATGGTGCCTGTCAAATCCCCTGATTCTCCTTCCCCACCTTTCCCAAAAGGTGGCCAAAGGCTCTTGCATAAAGTCAAACAGGGGCTTATTCCTAGTGAAGAGTCCTAGGCTTGCCTCTAGAACCTGCCTGCGCCTGAATCGATTCTCTTGGATGGCCTCTGGGGATTTTCAGGGTTTTTTATTTATTTTTTTAATGTTTGTTTATTTTTGAGAGAGAGACGGAGTGTGAGCGGGGGAGGAACAGAGAGAGAGAGGGAGGCACAGAATCCGAAGCAGGCTCCGGGCTCTGAGGTATCAGCACAGGGTGCTTGAACTCACGAACCTTGAGATCGTGACCTGAGCCAAAGTCAGAGGTTAACCAACTGAGTTCCACCCCACTTCACCCCTCCCCTTGCCCCATGGGGATCTTCATTTTTAACAGCCTTCTCAAGGGTTAGTCTGCACACTAACCTGTAAGGATCACTGCCTACCTACTCCCTTCAAGGACTGCCTGACATATTAAAGTCCTAGTGTTAGAGTTTTTTGATTAACATTTTTAATATCATATTATTTGTTTATAAAACCCTAATCAATCAGTCTGTGTTTAAGTCATTATGAATCACAGAAAATTGCTCTTCGCATTTTTCCATTTCCTATAGTTAATTGACCAGAAGTGGATCTGCTTATGAATGGCTTTTGAAATAAAAAGCATACTGTTTTTAAACATTTCCCTTTTTTCAACTATTAAAATATGGTATAGCTGAGAAAAACATATAAAACATCAAAAGAGAGGTCAGCATTGAAATTAGAATCTTATAATGAAATAGTATGGAATATTTGCTTGTGGTCTGTTTGGTCTAATGCCTCCAGAGTCTCAGTTACTCTCTTTCATTAAGTCAGACAGTTACCACAGTGCTATTTAGATCTTACCCAATTCTGATAAAAGGCACTTTGGTTAAAGAAGATTGAAAAATCTGAGCTTAGGTACATTTTTTCTTTAGGATAATGCTTGGGGAAAAAATACTTTAGAAGCTATCTATGAAATATTACTACATGTAAATGAAAACTGATAAATGAATTCATATGAAAGTCATTTTTTTATACAGAAGACCAATTTTGCTAATATCACTTATTTACTACTGCCTTCTTTTTCCAATTGAATTCTAATGATTCCTCTATCACATCCTAAGTTCTCACAAATGTTTAACATTAGGTCTTTACCAGTTTATTCCAATTACTGAGCTTTATATTGTCATAAAATACGCTAGGAAAGACACCCCCATCCTTTGTTCTACTTTCTCAGTTTTGACCATAATCCCCTTATGTAGATTTCAGATTCAGTTTCTCTGGTTCTATATAAAATTCTATTAAGAATTTCATTTGAGGGGCGCCTGGGTGGCTCAGTCGGTTGAGCGTCCGACTTCGGCTCAGGTCATGATCTCGTGGTCTGTGAGTTCGAGCCCCGCGTGGGGTTCTGTGCTGACAGCTGAGAGCCTGGAGCCTGCTTTGGATTCTGTGTCTCCCTCTCTCTCTGCCCCTCCCCTGCTCATGCTCTGTCTCTCTCTCTCTGTCAAAATTAAACAGTAAAAAAAAAAAAAAAAAAAAGAATTTTATTTGAATTGCATGACATTTGTGGACTAATAAGGGTTATATTTGACATATTTCTAGTTTTGAGTCTTTTCATCCATAACCATAGCAAATTTTCACATTCATTATGTCCTTCAGTAAATAGCATTTTGTCATTTCTTTCATACAGTATTTTTTTCTTTCATACAGTTCTTACACATCTTTAGTGAAGTTCACTGCTATGTATTTGTATTTTTTGAGTGGTATCTATTTTCTAAAAGATTTCATATTTGGTTATTGCTGATACACAGAATTATTTTTTGTGCCAATTTTTTTAAGTTTCTTTGTTTTGAGAGAGAGTGTGTGTTCCTGGGCATGCAAGTGAACAGGGGAGGGGCAGAGAGAGAGGGAGACAGAGTCCCAAGCAGGCTCCACGCTGTCAGCACAGAGCCCCACGCAGGGCTGAATCCATGAAACTCGAGATCATGACTTGAGGCGATATCAATAGTCAGTCACTTAACACACTGAGCCACCCATGGGCCCCTGTGCTGATTGTTTGGTATTCAGAAACCCTTTTATACTCTCTTTTTTCATTCTAATGTTTGTCTACATATTTTATTGAACTTGATGTGTATTCCATCATCTTTCTCCTTTCCTATCATTATGCTGTTTTTGAAAATATCTTGGTTTTAATGCCTCAGCCCAATTCTTCAGTAAAATATTGAATAATAGGCTGACAGCATGCCTTCTTATCCTGACTTCGTCAAAATGCTTCTAAATGTTGGGGCGCCTGGGTGGCGCAGTCGGTTAACCATCCGGCTTCAGCCAGGTCACGATCTCACGGTCTGTGAGTGCGAGCCCCGAGTCGTGCTCTGGGCTGATGGCTCAGAGCCTGGAGCCTGTTTCCGATTCTGTGTCTCCCTCTCTCTCTGCCCCTCCCCCGTTCATGCTCTGTCTCTCTCTGTCCCAAAAATAAATAAAAACGTTGAAAAAAAAATAAAAAAAAAATGCTTCTAAATGTTTTGCCACCAAAATATTTGAGAGGGATTTTGATAGTTGTTCTTTATCGAGCTAAGATTGTTCTCTTCTATTCCTAGCTTGCAAAGAGTTTCCATGTAATAACTCAAATTTTGTAAGTTTCTTCTTTGGAAACTATTGAGATTATTCTATGTATCCTTTAGTCTACTAATACATTGTACTGCTCTCATGGCTTTTCTGATGGTAATCTTTATACTTCTAATATAAACCTTCTCTGCCATTATGAGTTATTTTTTAATACCAGTGGATTTGATATGGTGATAATCTAAGATTTTCACACCAACATCCATACTGCATAGCCTTCTTATTGGTCTTCCCACAATTCCTTGTCTTTCCTCTAGGATATTTGCCACACACCTGCTATTGATCCCTCTAAATTAAGATCATGTTACTGAAACTAAAAACCAAAGTCCTTAACGGAGCTCATAAAACCCTATACAAACTGCTCCCAACAACCTCCCTCAATGTATCTCCTGTCCCATTTCCTTTCCTCACCCCTCTCCTGACTGTTTCTTGAAGCAACCACATACAGCTTGCCTCAAAGCCTTTACTCTCACTCTTCCTCCTGCCTGAAGTGCTTTTTCCCTGATATCTGCATGGCCACTCTCTAATTTTTTTTATGCCTGCTCGAACGTCACCTCATGAGTAAAGCCTTCCCTAATGACTCTATCTAAAATAGTGCTCCCTTCTCTATTCCTATCCTACTCAACTTTATTTTTTTTCATAGCACTTGTCATCACATGACATATTTTATATTTATATTTATGTATTTATTTGTGGTTGATCCTCAGACAACTAAAATGTGAATTTTATGAGAGTGAGCATTTTTTCCCATTGTTTGTATCCCCAGCAGTGAACATGCCTAGACCATAGTAGGTGCTCAAGAAAATTGGAGACAGTATTATGTTAGGTACATGTTTGTGGACCTGTATGAAAAAAACAGCATTCATTCATTCATTCACTAAATATTGCCCACCTACAGTGTGCCTAGACATGTACTAGACATTAGAGCGCCCACGGCCAGGGTTCTAGTTTCTGAGAGTTACACTGTGTTCACTCTCACAGAGAGAAGTCCAACTGCTTAGTCATAAAGTGCTCTGGGCACCATTTTCGTCAAGACAGTCCTTTCCTTTAACAAAAATGGTTTTAATGTTTATTTATTTATTTTGAGAAAGAGAGAGAGCAAGCTGGGGAGGGACAAAGAGAGAGTGAGGAAGAGAATCCCATGCAAGCTCCTCTCAGTCAGTGCAGAGCCCAATGTGGGGCTCGAATTCATGAGCCAAAATCAAGAAGTCAGATGCTTAATCAACTGAGCTACCCAAGTGCCCCAAGGCAGTCCTTTCCTAATCCTGGCTTTGTGTTAGTATTTCCACCCTAGCTCTCAGACCACAAGGAGTCAGCCAATGGGACTCCTTGGCCGCTCATGTGTAAGAGGCCACTTCCCTTACCCTTCCTTTTTGTGCAAGCCTGCCGCCCTAGCCTAAAGTTTTGTTTTTATAACACCTAACATTTTGCCTCAGCTCCTGCTCACTCTGACTTTCAGATTCTTCTTAATTTCTGGGACATGGGATTTCTTCTTGGATCAATGATTGACTATTTATTCAAAACATGTGAAGGTGCCTGGGTGGCTGAGTTGATTCAACATCCAGCTCAGCTCATATCTCAGGGTTCGTGAGTCTGAGTCCCGCTTCGGGCTCTGTGTTGATAGCTCAAGGGTCTGGACCCTGCTTCAGATTCTGTGTCTCTGTCTCTCTGCCCCCTCCCCTGCTCACACTGTCTCTCTCTCTCTCTGTCTCTCTTTTTCTCTCAAAAATAAATAAACATTAAAAAAATTTAAACGAAAACAAAAACAAAACAAACTTGTATTAGCTTTTAGCCAGCATGTCCATGTGTTGGTGAAAAGAGACCTTTTTGCCTTGGTAAAATTTTGTCATGGGAACTGAAATTTTCTTAAATATCTGAGAAACTGCTGATAGCCTTGTATATCATGAGTGGTGAATAATTGTGTAGATTCATTTCTGTGGCAATGCGCCCTTAGTACTCTGATGAAAAATAAAAATCCTGGTTCTCTTTGTATTGATTTTTCACTTCATTGTCCTTAAAAATATGCTTTTAAATGCTGCATTTCTAAATCTTCCATAACTATTTCATGAGTGTTTTTATGAACTGTTGGTATTTCATAGCCCTGTGAGTGTAAATTTATCATTCCAAAGATCATATGTTATATTCAGTGTATCGCACTGGAGTCTTAGGCATGGGTTATTTTACTGCATCTCAGGGTGCCTATAAAATATGCTTGAAAAGGCTTTCACTAAAGATACCTTAGTATAGAATCTCTTAATATGAGCAAGGATAAAAATATTCAGAGAAGGTTAAAATGCATGGGAGAGCCCCAGGTTAGAGAAAGAATGCATTTTTAATTGAATATTTTTTTACAAAACCCAATAGAAATTGAATAGAGGAATTGTCTTCTGCCTTTGCTGTGTGAGCACCGCAATGCCACTGGAAGAAATCCTTCCCGAAGAGCCCAGATCGACTCATTTCATTAAACAGTTAGCTGAATGCATTCAGCTTTTAGTATATTAATATAGCCATCTTTCTTTGAAAGGGAATGCCCTGTGAAAGCTTTCTTCTTCTTTTTCTCCTTTTTTTTTTTTAGTTTCAGTAGATTTTTAAAAATAGCTTTATATCCAGAATATAAATTATGCAGGGGAAATGTCCAGGCATTTATTCTAAATAGCACAGTAATTATTTTGGAGACAATGTTAAAACTAACATGTTTAAATTTAACAGTCACTCACATGGCTTATATCTACATAATGCCAAAGTAGTAGTAATGAACATGTTCTTCCCTAGAACTGAGCATTAATGAATAAACCAGTTGAAATGATCTCTGCCATCTGGTATAGGCAAAAGAACAGACTGACTTGGTTTAATAGAAGATCTAAAGATTGTCCACATTATTTTTTACCATCGTATGAAAGCCACTTGAGAGTATTTTCTTAGCTTCAGAAATAAAATAAAATTATTGGTGTACTTATCATCCCTTCAAAAGAATGTACTTGGGCTTTCTCTGTTCAAGTTCAGTAAGAGGTAGAATCAAGTACTAGTTCAGAGCCCAAAGTCTAAAGCCAGACTCACTATGTCCAATCAACACTTACTAGCTGTGTGATTTGAGAAAGTGACAAAGTTTCCTTTTGATTATCATAGTATAAGGTTGTTAGAGGATGAAATAATTATAGCTGTATATAAAATGCTTAAAACAGGGCCTGGCATATATAAATATATTGTAACTGTGAGCTGACTTGCTTTTTCTCTCTTATCCACAGATTATAGTAGTAAAAAATTGTTTCTCACAACAGTGCTAAATGCATGCATAAACATATAGCACAAGATCATGTTTATTTTATCTTTACTCACAGTTCCTTAGTAAGGGATATGTTGATAATAAAGTTGTATTAATATGACAAAAACCATATTGGACCCATGCTGGTCTAGTATTGCTTTTTTCTAGATTTGATTATCAATAATCCAATCCTTACAGTAGCTATCAATTTGAGTACATTTTCTTTTTAAGGTGATAAGCAGCAAATTAATAGAACTATTCAGAAATCATATATTCTAGTTATCCTCCAACTACTCCTTCCCCCCAAAAAGATGAATAAAAACAAAAAAATCTTGACAAAACAGGAAAAAATTAATATCTTGGACAGAAAGATTTTCTATTCATTTTTCAAGTTTCACTGTTCATTTCTTTCCTCTCCTTCCAACTACACAGTGTAGAATCTACATTTCTAAAAACTGGAGCTGGTATTACTGCCACTAAGCGGGATTAATAACATTAAATACTAGCCACATTTAAGAAGACAAAGCTTCTTTCGAGTGTAGAATTCATGACACCTGTCTGTTTCATTTCATCATGAGTTAAAAATACTTTAGACAGTAATGGAATGACTTAGTTTAGCACCCAGAAATTTAAACATACCGCTCTTTGAATTAAGTGGTGGAAACAGGTAAAAAACTCTTCAACAGAAAATATGCTGAATATTTTATCTCTATCTTTTTCAAGACAATATAAAAAAACTTTAGTTTTGTAACTTGAGACAATTATAGATAATTGAGGTACAATTATAGAAATAAAATACAGTTGGGATATACTCTTAGCACACTTACGCTTATGTTACTTCCGATCAAGTACATATCATTATCTAGTACGTATATAGAGCACATGGTTAGATTCAATTGAAAAGTAGTCCAACTTCTGCATAAACTTTCAAAATAGATTTTCTAGAATTTGGTTTGTATCATTGAAAAATTTTATCCATATGAAAATATTTTTGTTAAACCCAAACTCTGAAAGCAAATGTTTTTTTCTTATATATTTAGAAAAGTTCTTCTTTCCCCTTTCTTAGTACAGGGTATCTTTCATTTGCCCTATAGATACCTTTCCACTCTTCACTACCTGCTCCCTGCTCTGGGAGTACAATATTTGCGGACTATAATGGGATCCCTTGCTCATTAGCTTCCTTTTGGGTTTGGATAGTAAAGAACAGCAACATGAGGTCAAAAGGAAGAAAGAGAGTGAAGTCTATGACACAGACTGATCCCTCTAACAAAAGTCACGGCTACTTTCAGGCAGATCTCTCACCTGACTTCCTGTCTGATTTTCAAGTACTACTCCCTTCCCCTCCTATCCCTTCTTGTCTGGTTGATAATCTGGGCTCTGGACACTGTTTCCCTCCACTGTCCCTTCTTGCCTGGAACTAGTGATAGCTGTTACTAGCCCTGGTTACTGGAGTATCTCTTGTAGTTTCCCCACACTCTGCCCACAATTAACACCCCCTTTATTAATCTGCTATTAAATTACAATGTGAATATGCCATTTCATCACACGCAAGACGCTCATCTGTACAGTTTCCTGCCAGGACCATGACTGATACCCTTACTTAAAAATCTTGTGAGGGGTGCCTGGGTGGCTCAGTCGGTTGAGCGTCCGCCTTCGGCTCAGTCATGGTCTCGTGGTCTGTGAGTTCAAGCCCCATGTGGGGCTCTGTGCTGACAGCTCGGAGCCTGGGGCCTGCTTTGGATTCTGTGTCTCTCTCTCTCTGTGCCCCTCCCCTGCTCATGCTTGTGTGCTGTCTCTCTCTCTCTCTCTGTCAAAAATGGATAAACATTTTTTTTTTAAAAATTAAAAAAAAAAAGTCTTGTGAGATAATCCAAGTTACATAGGCAGGCTTTGCCCTGCTTCAAAATCATTCCCTAGAGGTGAACATTTACTCTGCCTGAAAATGGAGTGAGATACGTTCTATTCAGTAGATACCTGTTTTTAACAAAAATTTGAGGATTATAAAAAGTGAATGCAACAATGGTATTCATCATATTCTAATGGGAGATTAAAAGGATTTTTGTCTTTGCAAATAAATGAAGACACATATTGCCTAACAATACCATTCTGCTAGTAACTGTTGAAAATCCATTATCTATAATATGTAGGGAACAAATTTCATATTCAGCATTCTCATAATATTAAAAGATTGAAAAGGGATTCAATTTAAAGATATACAAAACATATAACTTATTTTTATGTAACTGGATTTTGTTGGTGATTGTTTTGTAGAGATAATGTTTTTTTTAACTAAGCAATCAATTTAAAAAATATCCAATGTTATTTTCTCATGTTTAAAGGCATTCCAAAAATGTACCTTAGTAGCATTATTTGTCCCCTCGCAAGGAGTAGAATATCACAAGCTGACTCACATTGAAGGTGAGGTATCCGTCTCTTTACATAAAACTGCCTTCAGGTTTTCATGATCAGAATTGTGAAGTGATAGAACTCTCATACTGACTTGACAGATGAACTGCATCTAAGTGTACAGTTTTAAGTCACTGTGATTCAATTCCCAGCTCTATTTATCAGGATTGGTATTTAAGTGATGGTGAGCAATGAGTATCCAGATTGAGTGGTAAGAAGTGGTTTTGATAAAATGTTACTAAAACTCATAGACCCCAGCATTGGTCAAAAAAAAAAAATCTATATTCTCTAATAATTAAATCTAGATAGTAGTTATACGATGCCAAGATTTGGGAAATTATTGTGAAAAGAGAAAAATTTTGTATTAATGAAACCAATTTTTAAAAAATTGGTAATAATGACAGTGTGTTTCTCTCAATTATTTTCTCATCAAGCTTCAAATCAGACTCAATCTACAAAAGCAATATCTATGTCTTGATAAGTGGGAATAAATCATGCTTACAATGAAAACAGAGCACAGAGAAGTTTGGAAAGAAAGAGGAAGTGAATTTTAAACATGGAAAATAATGTACAGTGATAGGATCAGAAAGAACGGGACATTTGTGTTAATAATCACCAGTTAGAAATATTTCTGGTTGGACTGTTTTAGGATTAATTTTTTTAACAGAAGTGTAATTGACCTACAATATTATATTTGTTTCATGTGTACAACATAGCGATTAAACATTTATATACATTATAAAATGCTCACCATGATAAGTGTGGTTACCATCTGTCACCATACAAAGTTATTACAACACTTTTTACCATATTCCCTATCTATATTTAAGTCCCTGTGACTTATTTATTTTATAACTGAAAGTTTGTACCTCTTAATCCCCTTCGCTTATTTTGCTCATCTCTCCACCTCCTTCCCCTCTGGCAACCACCACCATATACAGAAATAAACTCAAAATGAGTTAAAGACCTAAATGTAAGACCTAAAATTCCGGAACTGATGTTGACTCATCTTTTCAACATGAGAAGCCCAAATATGAGCTTTCTTGCCACAATCTGCTCTAATGAGTGTGCTGATTTGCTGATTTGGGGGAAAAAAGGAAGTCATGAGGGGGGGCTCACGGTTGTGCTGATTCCACCTGGAGACCATTTCCTGGCCACAGAAGATAAAGCTAGAATCCACAAAGAGCGTGGATTTCCTACTGACCTTAGGTGGAAGAGATTAGAGTACAGAGTAGCAGTGAAAAGAAGAATCTGCACAGCAAGTTGCTGAAGAGGGAGGAAATTTATGGAGAAGGGCTGACGTCTTACATGAGTCCCCTATGACTCTTTTCTGAAGATCGCATATTGACAGTGCAGGACTATCTGGGACTTACAAGGGTGATTGCTATGGAATTTAGAACGGAACACACATACCAGAGGCTGGGCTACAGCTCCATATATATATGGAAGATATCTATATATCTCTATGTACCCATTCAGAGAAAAAAAAATAGCAAGGAGCTATACATCTCTGGTTTCCCTACTGTGCCAAAGTATCTTCAAACATGAAAAGAACTGCACCCAGGACACTCTGCTTCTTTTCCCACAGCCTGACATTGTTTCAGTTCTTACTTGGGAACACATCCAAGGCCTGGAGCACAAGGATGTTCTGTACATGATTTTAAATAAAATACTTTTATTATAAAATTGAAAAAAGGCTGGAGGAGGGAAACTTATCCTACTCATCGGCACTTCTATAAATGCACAAAAGACTGCATTGTGCTGTACCCAGTAATTATTATTAAGCGTTTGTATAGAACTTTATATTTACAAAGTGCTTTGTAGTCCTTTATATTATTATTCCTCACAGCAGCCTTATGAGGTAGGTTGGTATTGTTAAATCTATTTTACCCCACTTCAGGAGGTCGATCTTTGAAGTACTTTGAAATAAACCTTGAAGAATCAAAACCCTTCAGTGTGTCTGGAAGAACAAGGTGAAAAAAACCCCGTGGTGAAAGTTTATGTTAGAAAAGAAATCCCAAAGGGAGCCGGTGTGCCGGAGAAGGAGATCAGAGACCAAAACAGGAGCTGGAAATTACATCAATTTGATTTGGAAATAATGTGCAGCCTGAATATAGTGAGGTCCGTGGACTAGGCTGGTTACGGGGCCTGTTTTCTCCTTGGTTTTTCTAGAAAACTTGGTTTTGGGTATTGATAAATCAATTGCCAGTAAACCAAATATGTTTGAATATGCTATCCAGATGAGAGTGGTGAATGCCCTTCATCTTCACTTTCTGTGTTTTTATATCATGCTCCATACAATCATAAATGATGAAATCCTGGGCGATTACTCACTCTGGGTCCTGTTACGTATCCAAACATTAACTAATCAAGCAGGAAAACAATTTTATTTGCATAGCCTTGGAAGATAAATTTTTATCTTCCCCCTCCCTTTGAAAAATAGTCATACTTGTTTGGAAAATTTAGAGAATAAAGAAAATTTGGGAAAGTTGGAAAATCTCATCCATACTCCCAAGGCCCAAGATGATCGATATTAAAAATGTCATATTTTCTTCACATTTTTGTCTAAGTATATTTTACAGTATTCTGATTATATAATGCTTATAATTTTGCAAATTCCTTTTTTATTTAACATCTTAACATAAGAATAACATTATTCTGTGTTTTGTGTATCAAACACTATGGCCTGCAGCTCTTCTAAGTCTGCAGGAATTTACTGAGTGCCAGAAAACACAGAGATTTAACTTATTCTAAAATAGCATTCCCTTAAAAATAGCATTACTCTTAAAATCTAATATGATAGACCTCCCTAGTAATGGCAAAAAGCCGTCACATTTGCATGAAATGGATCATCAGTCTCGCAGCCTTGAGTACCATCCACATATGCTGATAACTCCCATATTATATGCTCATGTCTCTCTTCTGAATTCAGGATTTGTGTATTCAACTTGCCCATTCCTCCTCTTTATTTGAAGAAATCCTCATACCCCCACTAAGCTGCTCCACTAGGGGTCCTCCCAGCTGCGGTAATGGAAACTCTACAACGGCTCCAGTTACTCAAGCCAAAACTAAGAACCAATCTTCACATCTCCATTTTTGTCACCCTCAACACCCATTTATTAGCAAATCTTCTGGGCTCTACCTTCAAAATCTAACCACTGCCCACACTCTCTACTGATACCACCAAACTTCAAGTCACTGGTGTCCCTCTGGATTATTGCATTCACCTCCTATCAGGTCTCTGCTTCTGATCTTGCTCCTTTAAATACTGCCACCAATCCAGCAATCCAACAAGATCCTGTTCAAACCTGTTAGACACAGTTCTCCTCTGCTGGAGACCTTGCAGTGTCTTCCCATTTCACTCACAGCATAAATCTTACTTGGTTTTAAACCCACACGATCAGGGATGCGTGGGTGGCTCGGTCAGTTAGGTGTCCGATTTAGGCTTAGGTCACGATCTCAGTTTGTGGGTTCGAGCCCTGCATCAGGCTCTATGCTGACAGTTCAGGGCCTGGAGCCTGCCTCAGAGTCTGTGTCTCCCTCTCTCTCTGCCCCTCCCCGGCTTGCACTCTGCCTATCTCTCAAAAATAAATACATAAACAAACATCAAGAAAAAAATTTAAACCCACATGATCAGCCCCTCCCCCATACACATTCTCTATCTCTTGGACCTCATCTCCGACTCCTGCCCAGGGAGTCCACCTCAGAACTCCCGGCCTCAGGATGTTTTTACTCCTCTTCCCCCATTAAAAAATGATTTCTCCAAATAGTCACAAAGTTCTCTCCCACAGCTATTCCCTCCCGGGTCACCCCGTCCAAAATTCAATAGCTACTCCCAGCACTAGAAACCATCTATCTTCCTTCCCTTTTTTTCTTTAGTATTTACTTTGGGTTATCATGCTATATATGTTTCTTATTTATACTGTTTAATATATTCTTTCCCCACTAGAATGTAAACTAGAATGTAGCAAAAACATAAGAGCATGGATTTTTGTCCGTTTTGATTGTTACTACATTTCCAGTACCTAAAACAGTATCTAATACACATGTGCCAAATAAATAGTTGTTGGCTAAATGAACCTTCTGAGGCAGACTATGTGGAAATCTCTTTTAACAGACATAGCTACTTTTAAAATGAGGGTACAGTGGATACAGAGGGTACAAAACGTATTTAGAGATAGTGTAAAGCAATGTAGCCTGTACAATGATGAGGTGCCCCTGAGGGCCACTTGCCAAAGAAGGTGACAGGCATTCATTTTAGGAGAAAGTCATTGATATTCAAGGCCAAGGTTTTTGAAGTATTCCATTCTTTTTCTAAGATTTAGGGCAGGGTTGCAGGTAAGGTTCTAATGATGGAAGCTTCCCTGCATTGTCAGGAACTTGGAGATTTTATATATATATATGTGTATATATATATATATATCTTGGATAACTTGGGAACTTGGCATAATATTTAGAAAATAGTGATTTTCTAAAACACCTGGTTCTCCTACCATTACTTAGGGAAAAAAACAATCACAGAAAAAGAATTTTATGATGTCATATTGTCAAATGAATGTACATTAAATGCAAGTAATCATGAACATAACAAATTTAATTTTGTGCAGCAACCTACTTGATTTTCAATATGTAAAATATGATCATTTGCACCAGGCACTATTCCAATGTTCAAAACTTATAAGGTTTTTATGTAAGTTGAAATAACTAAAAACAAATAAAAAGCCATAAATATTCCCATTTTTATTAAGTGCCTTTTAAGAATAAATCAAATTTATTCAAAGTCCAGTAATAAAACAAATTAATGTTCCATAGTAATGAAGAGAGAAAATTTAAACTGAATCTGAACAAAAGAATTAAATGAAGTTAATTTATCAAATCAGTTGTCAAAACAAAGCTATCTAATAATAATTTTAATTGTGTTAGTGGGGAAATTTTTAAAGATTTAGACCTATATGTAGGCCTGTATATATATACACACATATACACATACATACCAAATGCTTATTCGGGTCACATTTTAAACCTTAAGAAATGAACGTAAATATAAGCAAAAGATTTCATTTTTATTTGCTAACGTTGCTCCACTGCAGGGACAATTTCTTACTTTTTCTGAAGGCATTAACACAAATTTTGGTGATTATTGCCGTATGCCAGGCTATATGCCACATGGCATAGTATGGCATTTCGTAGGCTAACTTTGTAGCAATTCAATTTTAGATTTTTGGAGGTATACACACATATGAAAGCTATCATGATAGTAACTGAATTTTTACCCTGATGAATTATCTATATATGTCATTTCAAAACCCATCCCTTAAAAATAGACTGTATATATTTTACAAAAAAAAAAAAAAAGTAGTACAACTTATAGCTTTAAAACTGTCATTTCCTATTTATCATGCAAAACCCTATTCAATTTTCTTGTGCAGTTTTTTAGTTGCTAATTACTGATAAACACCTGCAATTGTAATCTTCTAACTATGAGGATATTATTGTTAGGTAGAAGCCAGGCATGAGCAGTAGAACGAATTCCCCCAAGCCAGAGTCCCACGTCCTTGAAGAGGAATGAGAGGAACCACAAGATCATGACCTGAGCCCACGTAGGATGCTGCTTAACCAACTGAGCCACCAAGGTGCCCCTAGAATCTCACTTAAAAAAATTTTTTTTTATATTTATTTTAGAGAAACAGAGACACAGAGTGAGTTGGGGAGGGGCAGAGAGGGAAGGAGACACAGAATCCGAAGCAGGCTCCAGGCTCTGAGCAAACAGCACAGAGCCTGGTGCGGGGCTCGAAACCACGAACTGTGAGATCATGACCTGAGCTCAAGTCAGACGCTCAACCGACTGAGCCACCCAGGTGCCCCTAGAATCTGACTTTTAAAAATGAATGGATGGCCAAAGATCAGAAGATATAAGTAGAGGGAATCTAGCTTGCAAGACCAGAGCAAAAGAAATAAGAAAATGAAAGAAAACTGGAAAAGACAAAGAACATATCAGGAAACAGAATAAAATGTCAAGCAACTGTAATCTCCTTTGGGAAAGAAGAGATGGGGTATTCATAAAATGAGAACAGAGTGCTGCTTTTAAAAAAAGTGAGGTAGCATTCAGAGAATAAAGAGCCCTTATAAATTAAAAATGTGCAAACAGAATTTATAAAGTTTGGGAGATGAAGTTGAGTAAGTTACTTGTAAAGAACAAACAAAAAAAATGACAGTTCACAAAGACAAGGAAAATATTCGATGGAAAAAAAAATGTTCAATAAGAGAATCATTTCAGAAGATTCCAGATGTCTAATAGGAATTCCAAAATGAAAAAACTGAGAAATAAGAGGAAACGAAATTATGAATAAAATAATACCAGAAATTTTCTCACAATTGAAGTACACTAGCTTTCAGATTTGAAGAGCTCAGAGAGCTCCCAGTCCAATGAGTAAAAACTCACCCCCAACAAGCTTCCTCATAATTAAATTTTGAACACCAGGAATACAAAGAAAATCTTCAGAAGAAAGCATGTGTGAGAGAGAAAGCAAACAAAAAAACAACAGGCCATATCCAAAAAAAATAAAGAGACATTATAATTCTCAAAACAATAATGGAGATATGCCTTCAAAGTTTTTTTAATGCTTTATTTATTTTAGAGAGAGAGAGCTTGAGTGGGGGCAGGCAAAGAGAGAGGAGGACAAAGGGTCCGAAGCGGGCTTTGTGTTGACAGCAGAGAGCCCAATGTGGGGCTGAATCTCACGAACCAGGAGATCATGACCTGAGCCAAAGTCGGACACTCAAATAACTGAGCCACCCAGGCTCCCCATGCCTTCAAAATTCTGAGTAAAAATACTATTTCCAACCTATAAGTATATTCCCAAGAAAACTATCAAGTAAGTCGTGAGAGTAGAATAAAAACAAATTCACACATTCACAGCTTCAACAATTTATTCCAGGGATATACCTATTCTCAGGAGAGTTCTGGAGAATAAGCTCAAGCAAAACAAATGTGTAAGCCAGGAAAAAGGTAGACATGTGATTCAAGATACACAGAATTCAACACTAGAAAAATCCCAGGGCAAGAATGAAGAGAAGACCTCAGATGACAACTGAGGCCCCAGGCAGGGAGAACAAGCAGTTTAGATTGGGTACGACAGAAGGTACCAAGACAGATGCCCGATGTCCTCTACAGGAAAAAATACAGACCTGAAAAATGAACAAATATACTTTACCATGAAAGAGGCATTTCACATAAGGTTTGGGGATGAATTAACAATAGGTACAAGAAAACTAAACAAATCAAATTTTAAAATATAAAAGAAAATTACTAACCTCAGGAGAAAACAGAAGTTGTTCAAGAGAGGAAAGGAAATGTCACCAAAACATACTTTGTGGCTCTGCAGTAAGACTATTATGAGACCGTGGGAATGCAAACTGGTGCGGCCACTCTGGAAAACAGTATGGAGATTCCTCAAAAAATTAAAAATAGAACTACCTTATGACCCAGCAATTGCACTAGTAAGTATTTATCCAAGGGATACAGGTACGCTGTTTCAGAGGGGCACATGCACCCCAATGTTTATAGCAGCACTATCAACAATAGCCAAAGTATGGAAAAAACCCAAATGTCCATTGATGGATGAATGGATAAAGAGGGTATGGTATATCTATACAATGGAGTATTACTCGGCAATCAAAAAGAATGAAACCTTTCCATTTGCAACTATGTGGATGGAAATAGAGGGTTTTATACTAAGCAAAATTAGTCAGTCGGAGAAAGACAAATATCATATGACTTCACTCATATGGGGACTTTAAGACACAGAACAGATGAACACAAGGGAAGGGAAGCAAAAATAATTTAAAAACAGGGTGGGGGACAAAACATAAAAGACTCTTAAATATGGAGAACAGAGAGTTACTGGAGGGGTTGTGGGAGAGGGGGTGGGCTAAATGGGTAAGGGGCATTAAGGAATCTACTCCTGAAATCATTGTTGCACTATATGCTAACTAACTTGGAATTAGATTAAAAAAATAATAATAAATTTTTTAGAAAGGATTATTATGAAACTCGTGTATACTAATGATATCTAACAAAGACTATTTTCCAAATTGGCTAGCGAGGGAGTAGATATCAGGGAATATGGAGGAGTATAAGAAATTTAAATCTTAATTCTTTATAGTAGGAAGTCAGTAAATAATGACTACAGTTTTAGAATCCATGAAATAGCAGTGTAAGCTCTCAGAGAGGTATGCAACAGGGCACAGCTCTTTCCACGGTAAATATTGCAATACTATTTAACTTTTTAAGCCATGTATACATATTGTTTGAGTAAAAATTTAAATGGTGTAAATGCTGACATAATTATCATACTAAATATGAAGAAGTATTAGTAGTCATGAGAGATAGCCTTAAGTTGACAGAAGGAATGTAGTGTTTTTTCTCTAACTTAGGTTGGATTCCCTGAGGAAAAGAATTGTGTGTCTGTGGGAACAACACTCCCCAGGGAGGGAGGGAAGCAGGACTGGACGAAGGGAGTTAAACTGACAAGTGGTTGTAGCAAATGCTTCGTGAGGGGCCCTGGGGCTGGGATAGCTCTTTTGAGTTGCCCCAGATGAAGGAAGGGAGCCTTTGACTCCATTGACCAGTCATGGGACCAGGAGCAAATCCAAAGATTAAGTGAGGCAGCTTTCTCTGAAGGAAAGAAATTCCTAGAGGGAGACTCTGCTCTCAGCCCTCAGCCAACACCACCAGCATCTGGATATGAGTGTGTCGATCCTGATGGGGGGATTTAGGTGCCCCCGCCCCAGCACATTCCACTAAAAGCCTTTCTAACAGATCAAGTTGCAAAGTTTTGCATGGCAATTTGGGGAAATTTAAAAGTGTTTTCACATTAAAAAAAAGTACACAGTGTAAACTTGTGAAACTGAAAATGTTAAATTACATGCAAATACATGACCACATTGATAAATAAAACACAAGATTTAAAAAAAAATACACAAATTAAAGACACTTTTTGACATGGTAGGTAACTTTCTGAGATGGACAATCGTTTGTATTAGAAACAGTAGTTTTGTAAGCAACTTGTAAAAGGGAATAAAATTTCTCCTGAGGCGCCTGGGTGGCTCAGTCAGTTCAGTGTACGACTCTGGGTTTCGGCTCAGGTCATGATCTCACTGTTTTGCGAGTTCGAGCCACATCTGGCTCTGCTGGCAGCAAGGGGCCTGCTTAGGATTCCCTCTCTCTGTCCCTTCCCCACTCATGCTGCCTCTGTCTCTCTCAAGATAAATAAATAAGCTTAAAAAAAAAGATTTAAATTTTTTTCCTCTTGAAAACTACCTTCAGAGTTCTACCTTTGAATGCATGGGCATCCCTCTTTCATAGTAGCTATCTGTAGCAGATATGGGGACTCCGCTTTGTCTGCTGGATATCTTACCCAGTTGCTGCCCCACGGCCCTGGAAGTAGGAATGTGGGAAGGGAAGGAGTGGAGATGAGAGTAGGGAAGAGGGCTTCTGGGCATCAGTGGTCCTGGGGTTTTCCCTGTTCTCTCACCTTTCTTCCTTACCCAAGATGTCCCTGTAAGTCCTTGCACTAACTCCCTTCACTTGGATGAGCTGCCACGTGGGGTGAGACGACAGTACCATCAAGGCAGCTTATATTGTGTGTTTAAATAGGAGAGAACAAAAAGGAGGAGCTCTGTGGTCAGGATTCTCTGTGGGAATTCTACTCAGCTCAACCTACTGTTTGTGAGAGACACTTGGCTTTGTTTTAGCATGTATTTACTGAATGCCTAATGTGTGCCTGGCTTTCTGTAGGACAGAAAGGATGCATCCAGGAAGGAAGCAAGGATAAAGCTGTATGATCCAGAAGAGTGAGTCTTTGATATACTGGGGATTGCCTGTTGTGAGAAACCTAATCTAACCTCACTGAGAAATGTTAAAGGATCTGACCAATCATATTAGACACTGTCAGGTGCAGCGTTAGGAGGTACTGATAAAGGATTGTGAAGAACAGAACCTCGGAGTAAGCCTGACAGAGAATTATGAAAGAAAGAGCAGAACCTCAGAGTAAGCTCCATGTAGCTACTGATGCAAATTGAATATTTGCCGACTGCTTGCTAAAAGTAGGCTGATGGGTAAAAACCGTAGCTTTCATTCCATATAAATAGACCTGAAAAATCCACTATAAGTTTGTAGCTACCTGCATGCATTCAGGATATTTGCTTTGCTCAACAATATAATTAGCTAATTCTCAGTGTATGAATTGGCATGTTCCTTTGGGTCTTGGTTTCTTTTTTCTTTAATCTCCCGACACTGTGTATGTATAGGCATCATGAACAATAAGAAAAATATATATGTGCATTATCATCCAAAATAGCAAGGACTTGTCATGAATATTCAACTAACAAATTCATTCTACAACCTTCAGAAGTCCTTTAGTCATTATGATTTCATGGTGGATTCAATTTAGTGAGATGCTATTTACAAAGAGTTTTAAATAAAAGGTACATGCCTTTAAATAAAAGGTACATGAGCCATCTTAGAATCAAAGGGCACTGAAAAAATATCTCTCCGGTAGACTATATCACTGTGTGCTGAGGATGTCATCTCAACCAGCTAAATAGTAAAGGTAGACAGACTTAACATGTGTTTCGAGGTAAATGGTCCAAATTATTCAACGTGCCTTACTTCAGCGCCGCTCTTAGAGTTCATATTTCACGTGAAAGTCAAGTTTCCTTCTTCCAAAGTCATAGTTTTGTCTGTCTGTATAATCTGTTACTAATATTTTGCCCTTGTCACATTTCCCCCCATTCCTAGACTGTTTTGTGATGAGTTTATCATTGTTATTTTATTTTGGTCACAAAGCATGAGTAATGCATTTTTCAATTGATTTATGCTATTTATAAAGTGCCACATCAACTATTACTGAAGTTCATCTTTTGAATTCTGACAGCTCTAGTAAATAAAACACTATCTGCCATAGAGGAATTGCTGAGGTCTGTTTGGAAGGATTCTCATTTGACCTAATTGTCCAGATGCAGTCAGAAATGCCTTTACACAAGTTCACATTACAAGAAACTGCTCTTACCATGAAGACAAGGTGCATGTGTCTCGAACTTTGATATTTCAGTATGTAAACAGTATGCAATTGTTTCTATTGTTTTATGTATCTGATCAACGTACAATTCAAACGCTGCAAATGCTATGCTCCAAAACACAAAGTCTTCCTCGAAAAAACACTGGGGGGGGAGGGGGGAAGACATGTGTAATTGTGTTTGATCATTTGTAAAATCATACTCATGTCAAGTAGGAAAACGCACACCCATGGTGGCCCCCGTTGAGGGCTGTGTTGTCAGTTATGTTAGGAGAGGGCTTGTGTTTTGTTATCTGGTAAGAGGCAGGTGGTCTAGCAACGCCCTTAAACAACTGGGAGCTTAGTCTGCATTCCACACAGCTGCCTCCTCCTATTTTAACTGGCATTGCATCACAAAGGACAATAGTCACTTGTGTCACTTGTAACACAGAGACAGGAACTGACCTTCTTCCCACACTATGCTGCAGGGTTTGAGCAGGTTATCTCTTTTGTTCACAATGAATACCATTTAGAGGCTCATCCTACTCAAGTATTTGTCTCTACCATACCTACTATTGTTAACAATTCTTTAACTGTGCTTAGTATTGTTAATACCAAAATACTTTAACTTCTTCACGCATTGTTGCAGATCACTTGGAATTCTCTAACTTGGAACTTTGAACTCTGTCAAAGACACCCAAACTGTTCACTGAGAATGAATAAACCAAACACTATGAATTAAGAATTACAGGGGCTCCTGGGTGGCTCAGTCAGTTGAGCATCCAACTCTTGATTTCGGCTCAGGTCATGACCTCACGGTTTGTGGGAACGAGCCCCACATCAGGCTCTGAGCTGACAGCGCAAAGCCTGCTTGGGATTCTCTCTCTCTCTCTCTCTCTCTCTCTCTCTCTCTCTCTCTCCCCCACTCTTTCTCTCTCTCTCTGCCTCTCAACTTGCACTGTCTCTCCCTCTCTCTCTCTCTAAAAAAAAAAAAAAAAAAAAAAAAAACATTAAAAAAAATTATATACTGTTTACCTGAGAGGTTACTATAATGCAATAAACTTCAAAAGCTTCAGAAAATTGTTCTGGTATTAATTGGTTAATCAATCCCTCCTCATCAGGATATAGTGAAAGTCTTAGTCACCTGGGACTGGGACCTGGGACATGCTGCAGGCTCACATGGACATCTTCCGCTGCCGCTGATCGATCACCCCTATCGAATCCCATTCCTGGCCACTTCGAGATCAACTCTGTCGTCAGGGCTTCTGATATTAAATGAAGAAATTGTCAAATTCTTTGTCTATATCTTCTCTACTCTTTCAATTTTTCATTCTTTATCAATGGTCTAAAAAGCCCAGAACTGTGACAATTTATCTGAAGTTGCTTCCATAAACAAAGTTCTGACATTCTGTTAAAAAAAAAAAAAAAAGTACACTCTCCTCATTTATTTCATTTTAAGCCTTGACCAACTTTTAGGGGATGACCTCTCTTCATTTACAATTTTATACTGGTTTTTTTTTTCTATGAGGTCTCTCACAGATATTACAGTCGTGTGGACAGCCACACAGAAAGAGTCCACTTGAACAAAATTTGACCACTTGACCAAAAATTAGTGAGATCAGAACCAGTTTGGTTACCACTGTTTATTTTTTACAACAGAAAGACACAAAACTATAATTTGTCTCATGGTCTCTTCTCTTATGTAAAAATCAACCGGCTGTCAATCAAGTCAAAGCTTCGAAACTTTCTAAGGAAAAATAAGCATTTACAAAGTGAAATGAAACACAAATCACTTCAATAGCTTAGGTTTGTACTTCGAAAAGTGTCAAACTAAACTAATCATAGTAGGAATTGATGGAGTATTAGCTCTGGATTTCAAGTTATTATAATTTTTCAATGTGTCTCACATTCTTGGCTGTCTGTCAGATATAATTACCTTGGAAATCCCATCTTCAGTGTTAGTTCTCTGTTTAGGGCCTCAGGGAAGCAGCTATAAAAATGAATTAGTCCCATGAAAACAGAGTACTTATGGGTGTTTTCTGCATGGGTTTTGGACTACAGAATAGATGTTCTATAACCTTGACTTGACAGCAGTGCAAGGTGGTAGATTCACAATGTCGGAGAAGGCAATGAATGCAAACTCACAAAGATGATTCTGCATGCTTCCACCTATCCCCATCCTGACTCAAATGTCTGTAGGGAACCATGGATACTATTCGCAAATTATATGAAAAATTGATTTGCTGCCTTCTTTATTTGGAGATCTGTAACCTTCATTTTAGAAAATTGCAAAAAAGCAAAACAACCATCTTCTTTCCTATTTCATTTAGTGCTGTTTTTGTGTTGCAGCGACTAAAATTTCTTACTTTCATAAGCAATGGTACCAGGGAGTGATCATTTTAATAATCCTTTGGAGCAGTAGGGCAGAGTGGTTCAGATCAATGGTTCGTTCACAAAATTGATGCCTTTTCTTGTTGTATGACCTTGAATAAGTTAATTAATCATTAAACCTCAGTCCTCTCATCTGTAAACTGAAAAAAAAAAAAGATAAACTGAATTCGTAGAAGTGAGGTTAAATGAGATAAGGCATCCAGAGACTTAGCACAGTTCATTTAGACTATTTTTTACAAATATAAATTATGAAATATGTTCTTTCTAGTACAAGTTGTAGGATGCATTGTTTACTATTTTAAAGATTTTGTTGAACTTATGGACATTTCCAGTATTTCTATGTGCTAGGAGGTTTTTGCATTGAATGTGTTCACATTTATGATCTCAATTCTGTAAATTATAGAATCTAGATTACATATATATAAACATAAAACCACATGCTAATACAGACAGCAAATATGATGATAAGCAAGAATAGTTATGAATGCTGACAGGACAGCCTTGTCCTGGGCTTCTAATGAAGAAAGTATCCACTGACAAGTTATTAAATATAAGAATGGCTAGGGTACGTTATACCAAGTCTTAGGAGATACTGGCCCACATCTAAATAAGCACCAATTGAGGTCAACTCATCATATATATTGAATAGGTAGTATAAGTTGACGACATGCCAGTATACCCTCAAATCCACTTATGTATTGGATGCCAGCTCTGGTCCTGTGCTTGGACTGGGCACATAAAACAGACATACTGGAAGCTACAGTCCAGTGTCAAGTGGGAGACACAGATAATAAGCAATAAATGCTGTGAATTGTTACATGTTCTGTGAAGAAAATAACCAGGGCACGGTGTATTTGTATAAAGGGTAATTACCCACCATAAATAGCCCAAGAAAGGTTGTATGGGGAATTAACATTTAGGTTGAGATCTGAATGATGGAGGTGTCAGTTCTGTGTCTAATAGGGAAAGAAGGTATTATGGACTGAATGTCTGTGCCCCTCAAAAGTGCATGTTGAAAGCTTCCCCCTCCATAGGATGGTACTATGAGTATACTTTACTATGAGTATACTTCAAGTATACTTAAGTATACTATGAGTATACTTTAAGAGGTAAGTAGGATCAGATGAGGTCATTATGGTGGCACCCTTGTGAATAGGTTTAGTTCCCTTTTTATTTTTTATTTAAAAAAAATTTTTTTTAACGTTTATTTGTTATTGAGAGACAGAGAGACACAGAGCGTGAGCACGGGAGAGGTAGAGAGAGGGGAGACACAGAATCTGAAGCAGGCTCCAGGCTCCGAGCTGTCAGCACAGGGCCCGACGCGGGGCTTGAACCCACGAACCGTGAGATCATGACCCGAGCCGAAGTCAGTCGCCCAACCGACTGAGCCACCCAGGTGCCCCTACTTCACTTTTTAGAGTTACCAGAAGGCTTGCTTCTCCTCTCTGCTCTTTACCGTAGAGGATACAGTGAGAAGTCAGTGGTCTCCAACGTAGAAGAGGGTCCTCACCAGAACCCCACCATGGTGGCGCCCTGATCTTGGACTTCCGTGTGCCAGAACTGTGAGAAATGAAGTTCTGTTGCTTATAAGCCACCAAGTCTATGGTTCCTTGTTAGCGCAGCCCATATCGACTAACACAGAAAGCTGTATGCAAAGTGGTTAAGGATACTGGTGAGAAGTCAGGCAGGAAATGGTTAAATAGAAATGCTCCTGAGTTACTGCTTGCACAAAGAGGCTGTCTAATGGTGCCTCTCAGGAAGTGTCACAGTGCTGCACTCTAAGACATGAGTGTCATTGCAGCTTCCAGTCAGAAAGGGACTTTTCTCAGTAAACAGGACAATTCGAAAGTGTAACCTTCCCCAGAGACCAGTAAAGAAGGCTGAGGCTGGAGCTGACTTTTAGAAGGAGCTGCAGGGTGAACATAGCCAACTGCCTACATTTTGCAGAGAATTTCAAAGGCAAGCAAAGTTTGTTTCCATTTGTTAAAGGCTATACTTTAAGTTTACAGAGCTGGAGAATGGGCTAAAACAGCAAAAATATCCATCGGGGCAGTCTGTAAGAATAAAATATTATAGAGTGCACTTGTGTGCCACCCTCCAAGCAGCTGAACTTGGACAATTGGGAAGAAAATAATTATTGCCAGTTTGTGAGAAGGAACCGAAAGTTAATGTCATTAATTCAACAAATATTTATTGTGTTATGTCTGGGTACAAAGAAACACCAGGAGACAAAAATGTCTGCCCTCAAGGAACTTAACACTGAGGGGCTGCGAGCACGAGGGGAGAAAAGACTGGCATCAAGCATTAAACGCAAATAAGTAAGTGACAGAGTATGTTAGGGAAAGAATGAAATTAGAAAATGAAAAAGAGTAGAAAGGAAAGTGGTGCTGGTGAAAGGGAGAAGGGACAATCGCAATATTAAATAGTTGTTCAAGCCAGGCCTCATGGGAGAGGGGCTGTTTCAGCAAAGACTTGAAAAAGATGAAGGAGGGGCACCTGGGTGGCTCAGTCGGTTGAGCGTCCAACTTCGGCTTAGGTCACCATCTTGTGGTTCACGAGTTTGAGCCCCACGTAGGGCTCTGTGCTGACAGCTCAGAGCCTGGAGCCTGCTTTGGATTCTGTGTCTCCCTTTCTCTCTGCCCTTCCCCTGCTCTCTCTCTCTCTCTCTCTCTCTCTTTCTCTCTCAAAAATAAATAAAACTTAAAAAACATTTTTAAAAAAGATGAAGGAATTGGGCAAGTGGCTATTTGAGGGAAGAGAAAATTCTAGGTTAGAAGTATGTAGCTCAGGTATTGTTGTAGGCACTTACACTCAAGTTTTTATGTAGTAGAGTGAATATTTCCTTTATTTACATGATGATTATACATATATTAAGGTACCTTTGAAGCATGAGTTATCATTTGCAGGCAAATCTTTTTCAAAAACAGTAAGTTAAAAAAAACAAAACAAAACAAAACAAAACCTTCCAGAAGCCATTAGAGATGGATTTCCATGGCTTCTTGACATTACTAACAACCACAAGCAAGATTCTGGATCCCAGAGTAGGCAAAACAAAGGAAGCAGCATCCCTTACGAAATCCTGCTTTGTAAAGGATCATTTCTGTCCTGGCATGTTTCATATTATATTAGGTAATTTAGAAGAAGTAAATATGTCATGAGCCCTCCCCGAGGAGTAATTAAAAAGTAATTTAACCTCATATCCAGCTTTCACGTTTGACTTTTAGTTACAGGTAAATTCTGCTTTCCTCAGTTCTAAGGCAAATGTTAAAAGCTTATGAGGAGGCCTGGAGGAGTCTGGAACAGCTTCCACACCACCTCTTCCTGCCATCCCAGTTGGGAGGGTTGTCTTAGGGGAAGCAAAAAATAATTTAGTATGTAAAATGATATTATTCTTGGAACAAGATATGTTACGTATTTTTCCTGCATAAGAACAATTCAATCAACCATTGATGCTTCAGAAAGAGATGCCTCGGTTTTCTGAATGATGGGGGCTGGGGAAGAAGGGTGGGTAACGAAAGCAAAAATGTGATGTAGCTGTTGAAAGAGCCAGTCAAACCTTTCGGCAGCATTCATGGAAATACAGCATCCAGATCCTAAAAGTAATAAACCCACAGTATTTTGCATCAGTCCTATGACGTCCAACAAGGTTTATTTCTGAGCATCACATTGTAAGAGAGATGTTAAGAAATAGCGAGGTTTTGGATCATGACATTAATGATGTCAGGGTACAGAAACTGCCATATGAGGAATGGTTAATGACCACAGTTGAGACAAGATGAAGCAGAGCCTTCACATATTTGGCGGGCTGTCATACTGGTTATCACAGTAGTTTTTAGTACATTCCATATGACAGAATGAGGCCCAATGGCAGGCAGTTAAGAAGTAGATCTTGGCACAGGCGAAGAAGAAACTTTCTGAAAATTAGAACTTTCTAGATAAGAAAATGGCTTATCAGCTCATGAATTTAATCTCTGGTTGTTAGAAGTACTCAAAAGGAATTTAGATGGTGAACTCTACCAGAATCCCCACATTTAATGGAAGTCTATTCTGTAGGCTTGACCTCTGAAGAAGTTTCCTATGTTCACATTCCTTGATTTTATGTTGTGTATAATGAAGCAACAGCTCATCGAAAACCCCTTCTCTTCTGAATCATACATGTCACATAAAACTTAGTGTAAATTTAGGAAACTCGATTTATGCTTCTGTTGGTATTACCATCCAAGTTACCGTGCATCAAATAAAAACACCATACTGCTTAGTGAGTTAACTTTCTTTAATGACAATGATAAAGTGGGTTGTTCTAGTTCCTGATTTATCATCTTCTGTCTCCCCACACATCCTTTTTGCCCCACTTTGTGATACCAGAATTAGGCTCTGCAGATCACATTCCTCTTTTGCTAGCTGGCTCAGTGCTAGGTTTTACCAATAGAGGGGGCCAGAGAGAGCCTGCAAACCGGGAAGAGAAGGGAGGGATGTTTTCCTTGTCCAGTGTATTGTTGTTCTCCATGATGTGCATCAAGCCAGCATCAGGTAGCATGTTTCTGCAGTCGCCACAGCCTCTCGTCAGAGATCTGAATTTCAGCCTTTCTTCTTGAAGTTCCTTCCTTTCGTTTTTTGCTTTCCCCTAAGTTCTAGGAGTCCTTTCTACAGTTGCTACCTCAGAATGCTTACCTGTGTTAGTAGTTAACGGTCATAAATCTAGTTGATAATTCTTTCTATTTATGTTTTCCTGTTCAAATTACTGTTGTGGTTCGTATCCCCTGATTATACCCTAATACAAGACTTGACAAAAAAATAAGAGCAAAAACCAATTCAAAACCTCTCATTACTGGTTTCTCCTAAAGCTCTCACACAATAAACAGGAACGTTATTCTCCTTCTCCTCTTCATGGGGGTGGGGTGGTGGTTGGTGGAAATTCTTTTAAACACGTTTTGCTGGACATCAGTTTTGTTCTGACAGGAGAGCTTGAGGAGTATCATATATATTCATAGTTGTACTACAGCCAACCTGACCATAGCCCCAAAGGACTGCTTAGAAATATTTGAAGCCCTTATTTGTAGAAGGCAGAAGCTTGACATGATAATCAGTCACGTAAATCTCATGATAAAGAAAGAAATTAACATGTGTCACCCTAGCTTCTTGGGTGTCAGATTTAACTGCATCTAGTGATTATGAAAAGGCTGCTGAAAACTCAGGGTCTCTTTTAAGACTGTGTATCACAGGATACATCATGACTTTGGTAAAAAATATGTGCTCATGTTCAACTATAAATGTATACAAATTATAAATTCTCAACTGCCTCTATAGATCTCAATAAACTCTAGGTACTTGTAGCTGACCAAGACTGTGTGAAACAAGATAATAATCTCCAGAAACAAATTATATGATAGAAGACATAAGGAACTTTATTTATTTTTTAAATTTATTTAAGTACTCTCTACACTCAGCGTGGAGCTTAAACTCATGACCTCAAGATCAAGGGTCACATGCTCTTCTGACTGAGCCAGCCAGATGCCCCTAGAAACCTTTAAAAGTCAAATGTTCACTATCTTTCTTCTTTATCCTGCCTGTGAAAGAAAGACTGAGTTGCTTGATTAACGCTCGTTTGTTGTGTTGATTTAGAGGGGTGGTGAGATGATAGGTATGCATATAGAATTAAAGAAGCCGGCCAGCCAGAGTGATTTTGCTCTGCAACTGAATGAAGCCTGGGGAGCAAAGAAGGAAGCAAATAAAAGGCCCATTAAGAGTTAAGAAAGAGAGGGGCGCCTGGGTGGCGCAGTCGGTTAAGCGTCCGACTTCAGCCAGGTCACGATCTCACGTCCCGTGAGTTCGAGCCCCGCGTCGGGCTCTGGGCTGATGGCTGGGAGCCTGGAGCCAGTTTCCGATTCTGTGTCTCCCTCTCTCTCTGCCCCTCCTTCGTTCATGCTCTGTCTCTCTCTGTCCCAAAAATAAATAAACGTTGGAAAAAAAAAAAGAGTTAAGAAAGAGAATGAAAAGGTGGGGAAAGAGAAGAGTAGAGATTGACCTAGATCAGGGAAAAATCCAACACAGGAGAGTTGGAGGGTTTAGAGGGGAGGTGGGGGGAAATTACAATAAAGGTAGGGATTTAGGGGAAAGATGTATAAGAAAAATTTAATATATTTTCCTGTATGATGCCTGTTTAATACTCCCCACAGTGCCCTCAATAAAATGTAATAAAGTTTTCCACTGCTTTTGAAGACTTTTTCTGTTCTAATTGAAGTGGCATATGTGTTTCTTTTGGATGTGACAGGAGACATGAGGCAAGCTTCAAGATGGCCCAGTTATATTCAGGACTCAATTGAAGAAGAGAAAACATTTCCAGACTATGGCACACCTTTCTATTACGCGCTTTTGTTACATATCAGTTTTCTAGTAAAAAAAAAAAAAAAAAAACAAACCAACAATAACATACGACTTGAAAAAGTAGCGAATAACTATACCTCTTTGTAGTCATATATTTGTTTCCTTCTTTCTGTCCCAGATTTCATAATATAATTCAAATTATCCCTTACTATCCAGTCAAAAATGTTAAAATAGTCTATATATAATAGACTATCCTATATTTAGGATATCATTTGAGGTATAGGGTTTAATATTAAGTATGATTCTGTTATGAAAAATTATAATTACAGTGTTTGGTAGCATTATTTTCATGGTCCAGATTATGCTCTCCAACAAAATGACAAATGCTAAAATGACAAGGAAATATATCAAATACTCATTAGTTAATATATGTCATGCTTCCTAGAGCCATTCATTTTTTTCAGTATCTGGAACAAACATCTAATACCTGCTTAGGGGTCAGGGGACAAGCGGGGGGAGAGCAAGATGAATATCACACAACTCTGGCATCAGTCTAGTGGGTGAGGATGCTTTAAATGTGACAGAGAGAACTGATGAGCCCTCATAACCACAAAAGGAATTTCTGATATTTTATAAACCGAGGTCTTTCTGTTCTCTGCATAAGAGAAACTGTACAGGCCCTTTGAAAGCCTTCACCCTTTATTATACAAAACTACTGCCTCTGAGTATTGTGGGTTCCGCTTCCAGGGCAGAAAAGCAGTCATACAACAGATAACAAGGAGAAACTATAGGCAGCGAGTTTTTTTAAGTTACCACGGCTGGCACTAGGATGAGGTGAACAAAATTTAAAGGGTTCCAAAAACTCAGTAATCAAAGAGAAATATATTCTAGTGCCATATTTTTTAAAAATAGAAACGAATGCGAAAACTCCACGATGAACATAACACTAAAATTTTTAATAAAAATAAAATCAGTTACTGATTTTTTTTCCCTCTTACCTCTTGTTCTAATATGGATCAGCACAGCACTTTACTGATCCTGTCCTTATTTAAAATTTTGACATTTTTCTTACTGTGGATCTTTGCATAAACTAGTAACCAAGATTTAGAATGAAGGGAGTTGTCTGGGTTCTGTGACGGAGGCAGTTGCCCAGGAGAAATGATGCCAAAAAATGAGTGGGGATCATCTCTGCCTCATCTAAACTAATCACAGTTATTCCCCTGGAAAGTGTCAAAACCGTGAATGTGAATGTTATCGTTTCAACAGTGCCGAATGTTTCCTGACCATTAAGGTCAAGTAGCAGTTTCATGTCTTTGCTGGGCATTTGGTGCTTGGCCTCATCTGGAACACTAAGCAATAATTTGACAATTTGAGCCAAAACTTCTGCAAAGGGAGCAATTGCCTGGCGTGCCACTGAGGAAAGTCTCCAAAGAGTAGGGAAAAAAATCTTTCAGAAATGGCTTCTCTCTCAGGTTACCTGAGAGCAGTTCTACGGGCTTTGGTAATAGGAATGTGGGGTGCACTTCAAGATGCTTCGTCCAGATCCCTCTCAAGAAAGTACTTACCACCCAACCCTCAAGGATACTGTCAGTGGCTCCAGGGTTCACCTCAGCTGTAAGGAGCCACCTCTCCTGTGATCACATCCTTCCCAAGAAAGCCCACATCTGCTGACTGAACAAGGGGAGAGTTGAAAGGCCGCAGCATTTGGTCCAAGGCAGAAATATCGTGAAGGGCAATGGTCCCTTAATAGCTCCTGCTGGATTGGTCAATGATTGGTTGGCCTGTATCAGTTCAATTTCTCCTTCTGCCCAGTCCTGCTTCCTCCCCGTCCGTTTACATCTTGTACTTTAAAACCCATGTCCACATTTGCCTCCAGAAAACCCAGCCCAAGAGAGGCAAACCAGATGACATTTTTCTTTCTACAATTATTATTTGAACAACAGAAACACTTATGCAAAAAAAAAAAAAAATGAATAAATATACAAGTCTATTTGTAACATATCTCTTCGAGCACTCTCGATTTAGATCAGAATTATCACAGTTATAATTAGCGTGCATATGTGATTTTGGATTTAGATTTTTTGATTGATATTAACATACAATACCTTATAGCAAGTCTGTCTACATATTTGTCTTTTGTAATGCCCTTGTGATATTCCATGGTGGATTTCTTACCTGTCTCCAAACTTATGGCCTTAAATCATTCCCTATCTTTGCACTGCTTAAAATAGTGCTGTTATAAATATTTTTGTACAAATTGCTTTCTTTCTTTCTTGATTAATTCCTCTGACAATTGCTTTCCTAGAGTTGGACCACAGTCTTGTGATGTCAGCACTGGGACCAGTTAGCAGAGGAGAAGAGAAGAATAAAAGGGAAAAGAATGAGGACTCACATAACCACGAGCTTTTCCTTTCTTGTATATAAAGGATGTGTATAAATGGAGTGTATATAAATCTAGAACAACCTGAAATTCCATCAGGTCCTGGATAATTTCATTTTACCTATGAATCTTATTGAATAACTCCACAGTAATTTGTACTTCGAATTGAATTATTTATTTGTAGCAGCATTATCCAAAGTTCATTATACAAAATTCTTGTAGCAAAGAAACTTACTAAATCTATTTAATCCACCTATCCAGTACAATTAATATTAGAATAAAAACAGTTTGTGAAACAATGGCATGCATGGTGTCATAAAAAAAAAATTTAGAAAAATTGTATTATACATACACAGATAGTATACATATAGCTTTCTTTCTAGAAAAGCCCATTTATGCTATCACATTAGTAGCCCCCCCCCACACCCCCCAGCACCTACCACCCATCCAGGAAACTTTGAGATGTTTTACAAAGGTTTATGAAGTTACATTAAACATCTGTTAAAAATCACTTTGTTCATTGCTAGACATTTATGTAATATAGTTTTAAAGAAAGATAACAGCTGAGGGGAGCTACAGAAAAAAAATAGAACTTATGCTGAATTATTTTTTCTTGTACATATGAAGTTTCTCTGTGAGAACAAGAGCACTCAGCAGATGTACAGATCCATTATCTTTTCGCATGGCAATATGTTCCTCCTTTCAGAAAATTTGAGCAAGTTTGGAACATAAAATATTACAAATAGGCTGAGATGCAAAGCAGAGAAAATGAAAATGATTGGCAGAAAACCATGGCATAGACATAAGAGATGTTACCTAGGTGAGCTTTAATCAGGGCGTTAACCACTGAAGTTCTCCATTTAATGAAGCATCCAAATGTATATTAATCTCCCTCAGTACTTGGGGTGTAGCAGATTTCCAGCACACGCATCCCCATGTACCCTCTACATTAAAACCAAATGACAATGGTTTTCTCATCCTGTCGTCTCAGCCTTGACTCTCTCAGTGCGCATGAGATCTTTCCATGGTTCACATAACCTGTGTACTCACAAGCAGGTATTTGCAAGTGTGCATCTGGTGACAAGTATTGAAGCTGGAAGATGAAAGTTCTGAACCAGTCTACTTAATTCTTTGTCACTTGTCAAGGCCACCCCCAGCCACACTAGGGTACACAGGACTCCACAGACTTTAGAATGCCCCTCCTACCTTGAAATTTCAAATTGTATTTCTCTCTGTATTTTTAGATATTCATAAAGCTATTGCTCAAGAAAAGATTTTAACAATCAAGATTGACCCATCATTTTACAACCGAGAAAATTGAGAGTCAGAAAGCTGAAAGTTTTTGACCAGATTCAGAAAATGAATTTTGTGTAATTTGTGTGAAAATAGTGTCCCTTGGCTCCTACCACAATTTTTTTTTCACTCTATTATTCTAAGAAACTTTGGGAGCATTGTTAAAACAATATTGCATTATGGTTAAAAAGCGCAAGTTCTGGAATCAGGAAGACCAAGGTAACAAAAGGAATATTATTTAACCTAAGTTTATTTCTTAGTGAAATAATATTCTGTATGATATAGTATTGTTGTGAGTTTTAAATGACGTGGAATATAGTTAAGTGCCAAAAAAACTATTAGCTATTGTCATGATTACATATGTAAATAAAATTCATTTTCTGCTTATTACCATAGTCTCCAAAAGCTGCAGATTGATTTTTATCAAATTTGGAGGTTAGGCTCATGTAAATTATAAGCCAGGTGTCATATCCAAAATTCATGCTGACTTCTGCTTCTGGGAGGTTGAGTAGGGGTGCTTTTCCCCACTCCTCCCACTAGGCACAGCTAAAAGTCCTGGATATTATACGTATGGAGATTTTGCAAGGTAGAACCAAGATGCGAAGCAGACTAGGGAACTTAGAACCCAAAGAACTATACTGTGACTTCCCTGGACTTTCTTCTCACTTCATACATCCCAGACTGGGTACTGAAGAAGCCCAAACCCCCAAAACACTAATGACACAGAACCAAGAAATAAAGCCTCAAGAAAAACCTGTTCTCCCCTGTGAATGAACCAGGAAAGGAACAGCCTAGCTTGACAGACAACATTTAGACAATAGCCATTCTATCCAGTCAAATGTGTGGAAGGGACACCTGGGTGGCTCAGTCGGTTAAGCATCTGGCTCTTGACTTCAGCTCAGGTCATGATCTCATGGTTTGTGGGTTCAAACCCCATACTGGACTCTGTGCTGACAGTGTGGAGCCTGCTTGGGATTCTCTCTCTCCCTCTCTGCCCCTCCCCCGCTCATGTGCTCTGTCTGTCTCTCTCAAAGTAAATAAACTTTTAAAAAAATGTACAGAAACTACTACAGCCCCACCCTCGCAGGCAAAGGTCCAGTAGGAGCCAATGCTTTCACCCTTGTCCAGCTGTAGGGAGTGCTACTCTCTCTCCCCACCTCCAGGGTGGTGTCTGAGAGGCCAGAGTGGGAAACTGAGACTTTTTCATCTCTACCAGGTGGTAAAGAGGACTCATTCCATGGAACCATGTGAGACTGTGGTTCGGGGAGGGGGAAGCTTGGACTCCCACCCCCACCCGGGGGTAATAAGCACCCCTCTTACTTCCCACTGGGGGGGTGTCAGAGAGGGCTTACTGGTGAGTCAGGACTTTCGCCACTGCTCAGTGGTACCGAGACGGCCCAGCAGTGCTGGTGGAGGTGATGTGGAAAGCCATAAGGAGATGTCTGTCCCTCCCCATCCCAACCAGTGTGGTATCAACAGATGCCTCATGGGGAAGTGATTTTTGACGAAAGTGCAAAAGCAGTTCAATGGAGAAAGACTAGGCTATCCAACAAATGATGCGAGAGCAATTGAATACGCATAGGCAAGACAATATAAAGCTCTATCTAAACCTCAAAACTTTTACAAAAGTTAATCCAAATCACAGATTTAAATATAAAGTATAAATCGTATAAGATGGTTAGAAGATGACATAGAAAATTTGGGGGACCTGAGACTTAGTGAATATTTCGCAGACGTGACACCAAAAATGTAACGCATAAAAGTGAAAAACAGTAAATCGATCTCATCAAAATTAAAAATTTTTGTGTCGCATAAGATCCCGTTAAGAGGATGAAAAGACAAGCTACAGAGTAAGAGAAAATATTTGTAAACATATCTGACAAAGCACTCATCCAGAAGTTGTAAAACTGAACTGTAAAAACAAATAATCTAATTAGAAAATGGGCAAAAAACATAGACATTTCACTGAAAAGAATATATGGATGGCAAGTCAACATGTGAAAAAATGTTCAGCATCACTAGCTATTAGGAAAATGCAAATTAAAGCCATGATGAGATATCACTATAAACCTCTCAGCATGATAAAATATAAAAATAGTGACAATCCTCAATGCTAGCAAGACTATAAAGATGCTTGATCCGTTATACATTGCTGGTAGGAATATAAATGGCACAGCCAATCTGGAAAAAACAGTTTGACAGTTTCTCAAAACAATTAAACATATACTTAGCACACAATCCAGCAATTGCACTCCTGGGCATTTATCTCAGAGAAATGAAACATTATTGTAACAGCTTTATTGTAATAGCCCAAAACTGGAAACAACCAAAATGTAATACTGCTCAGTAATAAAAACAAATGAACTATTGATATACACAACTTGGATGGATCTCAAGGACATTATGCTAAGTGAAAAAAAAAAAAAACAATTTTCCAAAGGACATATATGCTGTGAGTCGATTTATATAACATTCTTGAAATGACAAAATTATAGAGATGGGAAACAGATTATTGGTTACCAGGCATGGGGGGAGAGAATGGGGTGTGGCTATTAAAGGAGTAGCAGGAGGGAGATCTTCGTGGTGGTGGAATAATTCCCCATCTTGATTGCACTGATGGTTACAGGAGCCTACACATGGGAGAACACAGAATTATACACATACATCGTGTCAACATCTAATTCCTGTCATTGATACTGTATTATAATTGTGTAAGATGGACCCACTGGGGGGAAACTGAGTGAAGGGTCCACGGGTCCTCTGTGTACTACCTTTGTAACTTCTTGTGAGTCTATAATTATTTCAAAATAAAGTTTGTTTCATTTTAATTTCATGTTGAGGGCATCTCTGGGGAGCAACAGAGGCTTCTAGTCAGAGGAGCTGTGGATGGCTGAGGGCAGTGGACAGCAAAGTACAACGCAGAGGAAGGTTGTCTACCAGCTGAGAAGAAAGGCTGTGTCCAGATTTTTGTGGCAGAGAAAACGATCATTCCTTTCCAGTATGAATCCTAAGTATACTAATGTTTTTTAACCCTTGACTGCAGATTAGAACTAAGTGGAAAGTTTTTTAAATGCCCCATGCCCAGTCCTTTCTCCAGAGATTCTCTTTTGAGTTAGGATGATCCGAATTATCCTAGATGAGTCTAAAGTGCGGTCTGGCCTGAGGAACACCATATTACACCAAGAATGTAGCATTATTTCAGTGTCTGAAATGTGACACTATTTTGAGCCCTGTAAGAGAAAAGTAAACCCAAAGATTTATATTATTCTGATAATGAGTTTATGTCTCAAGGCTAGTTACTGAGCCTCTGGACTACCTAAATCATAATGGAGTTAAAAAAAGAACATAGGTGATTTTCCACATGCTATGTTAAAACAAGAAATCAATATTTTATCTTTTGAATGTGCGTGATTTTCTCAAATAATCGTTTTACTCTTTCATGGCCATGAATGAGGTGCAAGAAAAAAGTATTCTAAATTCCAGGACCTAATCTGTGATAAACCTCTTCTAGAAGGGGCAATTCTATATTGTGTAAACCAAGGTAAATAGCAGCAGGGGTCCTATCATATTGCCCAGGATAATAGAATGACAAATGTGTTCTATAAAAGGATTTGACACAAGTTTACAAATTAAAAAATAGTAAGCTTTATATTAATTACTATAATTATGGAAAGTTCTCAAGATTCCATATTACTATTCTTTTTTTAAAAAATTTTTTAATGTTTATTTATTCTTACAGAGAGAGAGAGAGAGAGAGCACAAACGGGGAGGGGCAGAGAGAGGAAGACACAGAATCTGAAGCAGGCTCCAGGCTCTGAGCTGTCAGCACAGAGCCCGATGTGGGGCTCAAACTCACAAACGGTGAGATCATGACCTGAGCCAAAGTCAGACACTCCATCAACTGAGCCACCCAGGTGCCCCTCCATATTACTATTCTATTCAACTTTACTTAACAGCAGTTCGTGATGCTCCTGAGCAAAAGTGCATATTACAGATGACACATAACTGAGATGTGGAGCAGAGTCCTGGAAACACTGTAGGGACTGAAGTAGAGGGCTGCTGTTCCTGTCCCTCCTACTCTACTTACTGTCTGTTTGACCCTGGGTGAGTTCTTTGTTAGTTGCCTTAGCTATAAATTTGAAATAACATTCTGAGGAATGAAAGAAATAATATAAGAAAGCACTTTAACTTATACAGTGCTAAACATGTTGCCATTGTCATTACCATTTTAAAAACTCAACTCTTGTTAGCTGCCCACTTATGGGTCTGTGAAACTAACATTTTTTAAAAGCTATAGTTTACATAAATAGAGCAAGTTTCTCATGATCAAAACTAGTGTGTGGTGAATGAATCATTAATTGAAGGGTGATAGTTTTCAAACTGCAAATGTCTTGGGCGTATTTACTGACATTGATGAATCCTATTAACTCTAACTCATGAAAGTGGCCCGCTCCCTCCACACACAGAACCATGTGGCATGCAGATACTGTATGCCATTTGCAGTTTTCCTTTTAGAAACCTAAAAGATATATATATATATATATTTTAATTGTTTAATGTTGATTTTTTTGAGAGAGAGCGCGCGCGTGAGTGGAGAAGGGCATAGAGCTGGAGACGCAGAATCCGAAGCAGGCTCCAGGCTCCGAGCTGTCAGCACAGAGCCCAACGCGGGGCTCCAGCCCACAAACTGCAAGATCATGACCTGAGCCAGAGTCGATCAGTTAACCGATTGAGCCACCCAGGCCCCCCTAAAAGATATATTTTATTTCCATTTCTAGCTTCTCCATTAAAGGGCTGGGGTGCTGCTAAATTCTTAAGCTTTAGATTTAGGAGCAAAAGATCTCGAACAATGTAGTCTAGCTGTTCCTATTCCATACCCTGAGGAAATGCAGAGGGCCACAAGGATATCTGGAGGAATTTCAAAATGTCTGTAGCATGTTGTACTAATTGGAAAGTACGAACATGCTACTGAATAGTGTGAGAATAAATGTCTTATGTAAATATTTTTTAAACTTCACAAAGACAAAATTGTACAAGAATTCTAAATAATAATTGCAAATAAGCCTTAATGAATGATTTATAAGAACAATTGAACAATAATAGTCTAAGAACTAGCTATGTCCTAAATATTGAAAATCATAAATAACATTTTATGGAGATAATTTTAGTATTACCCATAAATTATAACTTTTTAATTAACAAAAATATTTTTAATATACAAATTTTGGGGGCTTGCCTTATTTTACATTTTAACTATGTAACTAATTTCTATTTTCAAACATACTAATTCCTTGTCTTTGAGAAAATTACTGTTAAAAATCAACATTTAAAGTACAAACATAAACTTGGTGATTCCTCAATATCCATCATTTTCTATACTGCATCTGTATTTTTTCTCAAGTTGAGATATATACTTCAAAGTATACCTGTAGAGCTGTCCTTATATATACAAGTAATAGGTGATGTGATTTTATTGGGTTGTCTGTTTATACCCCCTTCCCAAACAGAATTACAATGCCCTATTATAAATGGCTACACCATAACATGAAATAGTCACAGAAACTGAGATCAATAAAAAATGAGTGTAGGAAAAATAAGTCAAAGTTCAAAGTGAGGTTAGAATGCATATGGCTCAATGTACTTGCCAGAGAAGGACTAAATTTAGCTGATGGGAAAAATAGGAATGGTTAATATACATGGGATCCAAATGCCAGGAGATGTGGTTCTTCCTGGTGCTGACATCTGGTGCCAAGACGTCTCTCCCATGCATCATCCGAAAGTGGACCCTCTTTGATATAGTAAATGGCATCATCAACAACACAGCTATACGTCCATACGAGTAGTGTCAGAGGCCTTTCCTCACAACATCTCCCCAAACTGGCTGATGCTGTAGCATCAAAGTTCAGGAAAACTACTTCTACAGGAACCAAAAAATATGTAGAACAGAAGCCCAGTTCTCTAATGAGCAAAGATGGATCAAGATTTGGAACCTAGCCAAATAGATAGTGGCAAAATGACTCCATCTTAATCCACAATTTTGAAGTTCAGAGGGAAGAATGACTAAAATAGCCAAGTGCCCAACTACCATTTATTTTTAAATAAACTAGAATAAAGGCAGAAATACTCTTTAAGCCTTATATGCTACCTAATTTCTTCAATATTGTTTTAATATGTGGTGGAGATTACGAGGATAGGACTTATAAAACATAAAAAAGAAAAAGGGAAATTATTAATGGGGAGTTGGATTTTGAAAAGAAAAGAAAATGAAAGTTTTGGGTAATGAAAAAGAAACAATTCATTTCGTATATTGGTATTGGGTATTTCATATCAAATTTGGTGCCAAGAATAAAAGAAGAAAAGCCAATGAATACAAATTAAATTGTACAGTAGCACTGAAAGAGATGCAATGAAATAGAAAAGGCCCACATTTCTTTTAACTGGATGCTCAAGGTAAAAAGCCAAATTACCTAAAAAAGCAGGGAAGGATATTCATAAACACATACTAAAATATCTATACATAGTGATAAATACTCTGCACGGTTCCCATGTCTTGATCTATTTCTGTTATCAGAACCCGGAGAACTGATTGGATAGTGGAGGGAAGAAGACCTCAGCTCAATTTACATAATCTACTTGTCTAATTTTGTGAATAGACTCTAGGAGATCTTCATGTATTACATTGAAAACTAGGCATTTCCTTTCAGAACTTACTGCCAAGAAAATCAAGACTTGAGCACTAGCCAAACAAAGAATTACAAAGGAGGCTACAGGTAAATCCCAAGATTAATTCATGTCAAGCCAATTAAATCAGAAGTCAATAATGTCCAAGAAAAATCACTGGGGCATATAATGGACTTGACTCAAAATTTAAGGAGTGAAGGTAAAAAAAAATTGTCCTCACTTTTGGCTGAGAGAGAATGGAAGGAATTTGAAGGAAAAAAATGGAAGCTAAAGGGAGTTAAAGTTCAGGTAAGTAAAGTAAGGCAACATGGAGATGAGAGATGGTTCCCTACCAGTTTTCTATGTACAAGCCAGCTATCAATTGGCTTTTATCTTGTGTAGGTGTTTGTAAGTCGTGAACCAGCCTTTGCAGAACAAGACAGGAAGGAAAGGCACATTTGGGCACTGACAGAAGAAATTAGCAAAATACACAAAAGAAATAGTTTCAAGATTATCTAGAGATAGAAACACCAAAGTATACCTTAAAATGTAGAAATGTATAGCTCCCAAATGGAAAAAATTCCTGAAATAATGAATAAAAACAGATGGGGAGAGGTAGCTCCCAAACTGGAAGAGGGACCCATAAACCACCAGAAAAGGAAAGAGCCCAAGAAAGAGATCATGAAAATGAGGTGGAGAAGGCTGTGGGGTAGAAATAAAGGTCCAGAAGGAGGAAATCAGACAAGAATTTACCTTGAACCAGCTGTTTGGCACTAACTCTTTGAGGTACCAAATCTCTGGCAAGTTTCCCCTCTTTGCCAACTTTTACCAGAGTAGAAACACGGTAGAAATTCTCAAGCCAAATTTAAATATGGCCAGTGGATTTTGTAGCCATGCTATAATACTGTTGAATTTAGAATAAATTTTACATAGAAGAATCATCTTGGGTCCTCTCCTGGAATTTTTACTTCATGAAATACAGGAATCCCACATGTAGAACATTCTCGATTATAAGGCATTCTCTTAAGTGGATCCTGAAGACATTATCATAATTAAGTTCTAGGGTACATATTAATGCAAAATCCTGATAAAGGGAACTCTTCTCATAAAAGAAGTATCTCTGTAGATAAACCCCAGAAGCATTACTGACAACTTCCCGTATATGAGACTATTAGGATGTGAGGCTACTAACAAGAGAATTTTCCTTTTGCTTGCAAATCCTAAAACCTGAATGAAATATTGACTAGAGGAAAAGCACACATAAAACAAGTACAATATGATGAGATGCTGGGAATAGAAAAAGCGAAAAAGGTAAGTGATCACTTAACACCTGCTTCCGTTCATAGCAAAGACCGAAAACACGTTCAAGGAGGAGAGTGAGTTGGTGAGAGCAAGGTGAATCATTGGCTGGAATTAAATTTGAGCTGGGTCTTGAACTGTTGGTCTGTTGGAAAGGTGACTGACAGGTACTTAATGAGAAAGAAACTCCATGAGCAAGGTACAAAGGAGAGGATGTAAAAAATGCATATAAGGGACTGTAATCAAGAGGGAAGAGAAGAGATGCATAGAGGAATAGAAAGATGACCTTGGATAGCAATGAGTAATCATGGAAAAAGCCTTAAAAATAAACTTACAGGAGCCAAGAAAATGATATGATGAAAACAGTATTTAATTTTTTTTTCCTTTTTGTCTTTTCACAGGTTAAACAGCCACCTAAGATCACTGGCGATGGATGCCGGCTAACAAGTGGGGAAGCAACATCTATGAGATGCTTTGTCGACTCCTAAAACTGTTCTCACACTGCAGACGCAGCCACCAATTAAACACACGAGTAGTGTGTGTGTGCATATTGTTGTTATCATTGTCTTTTGGAGGTAGTGTTTTACACCCAGTAAGTTACCTCTGGGAAAAATACTGCTTACATCATAGTAAATGTGGAGTGGAATATGTTTACTCAGGACTTTTTTTGAGATTTTCATTTCGTATGTTTAATTAAGACAGAATTTAAAGACTAGGGATGTTGTTAAAATATTGTTTCAGGTTGATGCAAGAATACTCTAGTGCTATTACGATAACTCCAACTGCTGATTGGTTTTATTTAATCATAAAGATCTTATATCTCAAAAGAAATACAGAGAACAAACTGATGGTTGCCAGAGGGGAGGGAGTGGGTGATTGGGCAAAATGGGTGAAGGGGAGTGGGAGATACAGCTTCCGGTTATAGAATGAATAAGTCACAGGGATATAAAGGTACAGCATAGGAGATATGGCCAAGGGTGTTGTAATAGCATTGTATGGTGACAGGTGCTGGCTACGTTTGTGGTGAGCATTGCATAACATACAGAGTTGTTGGAATCACTATGTTGTACACCTGTGATTAATGTAACATTGTGTGTCAGTCATACCTTAATTAAAAAAAAAAAAAGCCTCAAATGTTAAAGAGAGAGAGAGAATTATCTTAAAGTTGGATCAGAGGAAATATTATTGTCGTGAAATTAAATTACAGAATATCTTATAAGAGGATGAACTTAACACTCCATTCAACTTTTTTTTTACTACCATACTATCCAAGTAATAATGACCACGTATTTCGCACTTCACAGTGTGAACAGTGCTGAGTAACATTCTTTAAAAAACAACAAATGACACTGTCCTCAAATCCAGAAATCTGTGGAAATGCTATGTAAATATTTGAGGTCAGAATTTGGTTTGAAGTGTTTAGAAAAAGGAACGAGATATTTAAATGAGACAAATGGCTTAGAGGCTTAATGGAAACAGATGGATAGCAATTAGAGGGAAAGCTAAGCTGGAGCCCCACTGCAAATACTTCCCGGCTGGAGAGGAGCAGATGATCGCAGACCCAGGATGGGAGGACCGAGAAAGGAGACAGAATTGCTTACTCCTCTTGTTCAACCTCTCCTTGTAAGTAAAAAAAAAAAAAATTAAGGAAACGTACGGAGGAAAAATAGCGCTACCAAATGAACACCAACCGGAAGTCATAGTATCTGTATCATTTATTCTTTTTTTCCTGCTTTCCACTCCCTCTCCTTGTCTTCTTCCTTTTCTCTGTTCTCTGAGAGTCAGGATTTGTTTTACACCTTTGCCGTTTTCTTCATTTTGTTAGAAAGGGCCAGAGTCTTCCTCAAAATGGCAATCTTGAGTTAATATGGTAAAGGAGAGAGAGGAGAAGCCTGTACTTAACAGGATCGTATGGAAGGGGGCTGGCTACTAAAATTTATTTTTTCATGTTCAGAAAGTCTAGAGAGACTGAATGAAGCAGGGGGAGGAAGGGACTAACATGGCTTAGAGATTTACCATGTACACTTTCAAGAACGACTGGTTGTAAATTCTCAGCTTGGAAAATCACTTTTAATTGGCATGGGGGCGGTAGATGGGAGATAGGTGTGGAACTGTTGCCTTGTTAATATTACTTGGTTTATTCTGATTATATTGAATAATATTGCACGGTGACATTCAAAATATACCATGCTAATGATTCTAATTTGATGCTTCCTTTTTTGACTCTACTGCTCAAATAGCCTGAGGCATTAGTATTTTGACAGATGCTGGGCATTCTTGTAAGTACTCACCTCCAAAATCTTCATACATGGATCTTGACCATTAAAACCCTAATTGAAATCATGTTATGTCAAATAAGATGAATAGTACAAGAAGCAGTGTACATGAAGAATGGAAATATTTGGGAGGAAAATAAATCTTTCTAATCACTGACTGGTGTTGGGGGAAGGCAGATACTTCCTCTTAAGGATAGCAACTTACTTCAATTGTGGAGGTTCCCTGCTTTTTCTGCTGATAGAAAAGCCATAGGCATTTTCAAAAGATGTATCAATCAAGTTAGAATAAATACGTATGTATCTTGAAGTAGAATAAAAATATAAAATTTACATATTAAATGTAACTTGCTGAATAACATAAGAAATAAATAAATATTTGAAATTACCTAGGCTTGGTAATTAGCAATAAATTATCTTCCCAGGGAATTTAGCCAAACACTTTAATGTTTATATCAGAGTGAGAAGTATTCAAAGTAAAACCCAAGTATAAGTGACCAAAACTCATAAAGAAGCATGAATTTTCAACTTCAATTTCAAAAAGTTTGAATTAAGATACTGTGTAAGGAGTCATATGGCAGAAAAAATTCTGGCCGTAATTGAAAGGCCTGGGTTTTACAACTCCCTTGTATCTGTTTACCACCCTAAGACCAAGGTTTCGCCTGTATATAAAATGAAAGCTTTGGACTAAATGACTCGAGTTCCCTTCCACTTTTCCTACTTTATGAATCTGCAAAATCTTACAATGTGAGTGAAGAGAATGTATTCTCAATCCAAGGTTGATGCTCAAAATTCAGTTACTCTCCAGGATTCAGAATGTACACAGTGCCATCTCATTTTTAAAAGGATATTTACACATAAAAAATTTCTGGGAGGGCATACACCAAAATGGCAACATTTGTTTAACAGATATTTATTATTACTACCATGTGCCAGATACTGTGCTCTTCACAGTGTTTACTGCAGTGACCAAGAAGGACCTGGGCCTGGCCCTCAGGAGCTTATGAACTAGAGGCTATGTCCACTGGAGGCAGAATTTGCAGTGGGAGTTTCTTTTTCTTTCTTTCTTTTCTTTAATCACATTCCTGAAGTTGCTACATGTAACAACTTATCACATGTAGTAACTTTCTCTTATTACTATGAACAGAAATAATAAGAGAAAGTTACCACTTTAAAAATGTCCACTGTTTGCAAGATATCACATAGTCCTATTTCTTTGTAAACAGTAATGTACAAAAGAACACTCAGACCTCCAGGATTTTTAACGAAAACAAAGCAATTGCTTAAATCCGTTCTCACAAGCAACAGGTTTGGTACATTTTATTGCTAATTTATTATTATACCAGGTCTTTGTGGCCAGTTGACCAGAGGACCCAAATTGGGAACATGATGCTGTTAATAATTCTAGATCCCATTTAGAGCACAGCACCATAGAAGATTCAGAAGAAACTTTTTAAGTAAAACTGTTACTTACAAAGCTCAATCGTCATATGCCCCCTAGTAAAAATTTTATAGTGCTATCTTTAATTAGATCTGATCCTAACTAGAGTAGCCTCTTTGATGAGACCTGTCAGACTATTAAAATCCTTTCTGAAAGGTCCATGGTATTGTCTTCTTCTTGATCATTTGTTTTCTAGTTATTGTTTACTGATCCCTGTTTAGTCTTGTATGACTCAGGCTTAATGTGTACAGTTCTTCTTGTCTCAGAACCTGTTTTGGAGAAATCAGAAATCCCTTTTCACGTTTGCAATGGTTAGCCTTTTCAGCCAGATACTGCTTTCTTTCTTGTTAATGTTTTCTCCTTTCCTTTCTAAGTTTTCTCTTCCTAAGTATTTTCTTCTAAATCATCCATAGAGTCATACTCCACATGAATTTCACTTGACTTTCATTGTAGAAGTTGTTGAGCTGTTATAATTATTTTTCCCAATCTGACAATGTATAGCTTCCTAGATATTTTCATTATTATTCTTTTTTATTATTACTATTGCTATGATTATTAGTGATCTAGTACTAATTAATATTTTAAATGCAGATATATTTACATGCAATATATTAATTACAGTCAAAAGGAATATATATTAATAAGTGTGATGTTGAGGATGGCCTAGGTAATTATATCAGAAAACTATTTTCATTTTTTAATAATCTAGCTAATCATTTATCATTTCTATGGGCAGCCTAATCTGATATTTAATAATTTTGGAAAAGTCAGGGTAATATTCTAAAGATAGCGTTGATTTGTCAATCTGTAGAACGGAGTTGTAACCATTCTTCTCTTAGTATCCTATAGTCTTCTATAGTGGTGTTACATTGTTTTCTACCTAAGCTACATTCATCATGCTATAGTTTAAGCCTGTGTCCTGATGTTCTCTAACAGAAGTAATTTCTATATTTATCTATAATTTTTAAGTGGTATTAGGTTAAAATGATCCCTCATGTGACTTATCACTTAACTTTTTAATTCAGCTTAAAATATTTTCCAAGTCTTACAAATACAAGGCTCTTGTACAGACTTGAAGTCAAACTAAGTGTTACCTCTACCCACAGAGAAATTTCAGTCTAGCAAGGGAAATGAAACAGATCATAATCATCCAAACTTGGTCACAAGCCACACTTAGTCCAAGTTCTTTTGAGTTGTACAGCATAAACTTCACATTCATTTGAAAGTGAAGATGATCCATCTGCCCTGTTCCAGACCCCATTTACCATCAGTATTGAATCGGTTGACATGAAAAGTGTACCTTCTTTCCCTTGCCACTTAGCCCAGCTTGGAGTACACCGTCATGGCATGGCGAGTGCTTTCCTTTGAACAACACTGTTAATGACTATTACTCTATACATTTCACAGATAAAGAAATCAGAACCCTGAGAAGTTAAGTTCTTCACCCAAGTGCCACAGTTAGGGCTCATTTGAGTCCAAGCCCCAATCTTCTCAGTGAAACTTGGGCACCTTTTCCTGAGGTATCACTACTGTCAGAATCAAGGTTCCTTTTGGTAAATCCTCCAACCAACCTCCTAGATGCTTCCATGGAAACTGCAGAATCTGATCGATGCAAAATTTATGGAGACTATTACCTTTTCAACATTCATAATGAAGGCATTTCTGGAAGAAGTGAGAAGAATTGAGATCAATTGATTGTCACTGTGTACAGTATTGTGTTGTGAAGGATTCTGAAGGCTCGTTTGAGATCAATAGAAAAAGGTTGCCATAATTAATTACTGATATTTACTATGGGCGTACAAAGGGGAAGCGGTCGTATACAGGTCATGTATTTTTTTCCATCCCTAATCATCTGTGAAGTAGCATACTTTGTACATCTTACATACAATATAATTCACTGACTTATGGTCATTTCACTTTTCACTCTCATCCATGCTTCTGTCTACCATGACCCTCTGTTTTGCCCTCCCTTATCACACAAAATTCTAATTTTTCTATTCTTTCTTGCCATCGCTATCTACTTCAAACAGTTCTTTTTATATCATTAGGGGGAAAGATCTTTAACCCATTTATTTTCTTTATGGAGAGACTATAGTTTGTTACTTTGAATAGTTAGATATCATATGGACATAAAGAATCAAAGTTAACATATAGGAATAAGAAATAATTTATAGTCACAAAGGATTGAGTTGTGGTTACCATAGTAACCTTAGCTATGAATGCTAAGGCTTTCTAAGGTAGGAAACTTAACCATAATAGCACGGAAACATGGCTTTTTCATGCTTAATAAGCTAGACATATTACATATCATAACTGTGTGCAATAAATTACTTCTGCAAGGTAAAGAAACCTCTAAGATGGTAAATCAGCAATTTTTAAGGGTTGACTAGCTTCTTCAAAATGGCCTATGGGTAGGAAAATAATAGACCATCTACTGCAAGGTCTTTTGATATCTATGTAATAAGAGAAGTAAAAATAAACATTTGGACATATCATAGTCTTGAAAATAAAGTCAAATTTCTAAGAAAATCATAGAACCTGAGAGTCAGCAAGAACCTCAGAGACCAGCCTGAAGCAGAATCGTGTTGTATGGATTCCCTAATAGATTACAGCCAGCCTTGGCTTAAACTCTTGAAAGAGAGACCTTCTTTTCTCACCAGGCAGCCCGTCTCCTAGTTGTACAGATTGAAGTGTTATTTTAAAGTTGTTTCTCTGAGTCAACAATCTGCCTTCTTTTTGCTCTCACCCCTGATTCCTGCGCCGCTCTCTGGAATGACAGAGTGAAAGTGATCCCTATAACGTCGCTTGACAATTCTTTAGATATTTGAAGACAGCTGTTAAGGTTTTTCACTAGTGTGATTCCTAAGGTTAACCTGTCTCAGTTCCTTCAGTTCTTCCTGTAGATCATAGTTTCCTGACCCTGCCAGCATCTACTGGCCACTACTGATTGTAGATGTCTCTCTTGAATTAAGGGGGAAGGAGTGCTGAATTAAGCAAAGTAACTTTTTCATGTGTCTATTACATTCCAGGCACTGGGCCAATGTGGTCTGATTATCTCAGAACGTAAGGATCTACACTCTTCATAATATTCTTTTAAACCATGTGGTCAGCGAAACCTGCACAGTGTTTCACAGGAACTGCTGTTTTTCCCTACTGATTTGTACTTCCATATTTGCATGTCTAAGTCTAGGAAGCAGATCTTTTTTTCCTGCTAAATTTCTTCTTGTTTTGATCTGATATTTGTTGCCTGGAAATATACTTTGGCGGTGGTGGAGAAGAAAGTTTTGAATCTTAAGGCTACCATTGTTAACCTTTTAAAATCTAACAATTATGTCTTCTATTTCCATGACGAAAGTATTGATTGGGACAGCTTCAGGAAAGGAATCCTCTAGTCTTCCGTGTTTGTTCTCATTGCAGGCTGAAACAGAGATACTGCTGATACCCTTATCTTGCATTTTCATGCTCAGGTATACTTTGTAAAAACCTTTGAAAACCACGATCTTGTTTAAACCTTGCAGCCACCTAGAAGACTGAGTTACAGCAGTTATTATATCTTTGTTTGACAGGTAGGGATACTTACAAGGCCACACGGCTGCCAAATGGCTCAGGGAGTACTGCAACACACCTTAGTTCTTCCCTTCTGTACTGTAGTGTCTTCCAGTGGGATCTGTATTCACCCTGAGGAGGAAAACAGGCTCTATCACTGCCAACAGAAACTGCCATCTGGTTTCAGACAACATCAGGAAGAAAGAGACAGCCTCAATATCCTTAACCTAATGTGCAATATATCCAAGAGAAACAAAGCTAGCAAATACTTAAAAGTAATGTAACCATCACTGTGTTAGCTATGATTGTTAAATAAGCTGTCAATACACCAAGCTGGACTATTTTCCCACCTACATTACCAGCTTATCTGGATATTATGACAGTAATTCTTTTTTTCTAAAATCCTTATATACCGATCTTAACATTTTGTATTAACCAACCTAATAATTCTGATAAAGTAGAAGCAAATATTTTGGAATGTGTTATCCTAAAGAAACCATGTAAAATCTTAGATTCTTTCCTAAATCTTAATCACTTACACAATAATGCTACCATTTCACAATGGATAGGTTTTTACTTTTCCGAAATGGCGCAATTCTTATCCTTCAAGTCTCCGGGAACCTTTGCAGGACTCTGAATTTTTCGAATATTTCTAGGAAGATCTTAGGCAACTGGTAAAAGTTTCTTTGACACTTCATGCTTTTGGAGACTCAAAATCATTTGTAGCTACCAAAAGTTTCATGTTACTTCCTTACATACCTTGAGCATACCACGATTGCTTCTATAATTTGTTCGTTTTCCGCATTTATTTGGAAACCTGGCCAAATATGAAAGCAAATCAGGGTCTGGATATTGTTTCTGAAATGTAGAAACATGAAATCATTTACCTCTGACATTGAGTCTAACCCTTTCTTCTTATTCTTTCTCCTGCTCTGAACAACAGCTGAAAAAGTCACTTGGGCTGTTCCAGTCACTTTCTTGAAATCCTCAGTTTATCCAGGGCTTCAATGTTTCTGATATTATTGGTGCACTCTTGAGTTGGTCCTTATTTTTTTAAGTCTCTTCTTCACTTTTTTGCACATCTTTTTAATCAAAAGATGTTAATCAGAATGCTCCTTACACAATCATGCTGATTTTTTACTAAAGCCTCCTTGTTTTCTTTTTCTTTGAGATCTTTTCACTTCAATGCCATGTTTTACACATCTCCAACACTCAAACAAAATGTTTTTAAAAAAGAAAAGAAAGACTTTTCTTACCCATCATAGGCCATGTATCACTTTAGTCCTTAAGTTAAAAGTATACCTGTCTTTGCACTGAATTTTTTGAAATCTGTTTTCCTACTTTATTACTTTTTTATGGTCTTTGAGTTACTGGCAAGTACAAATTAGCTAAGAATATGGCCAAGGAAATCTTCATACTACAGACAAACAGGGTGATAAATGAGTTTGACCAGATGTTTTCCTTTTTGGTTTAAGCCGAAAAAATCTGGAGAAATACTCTTCCCAATCCATATAGATTTCCTTTGGATAAAGCCCTGGCAGCACCAAATGAAGCAGGAAAGGTCTTTGTAAAAGTAAACCGTTATTCAGTGAAGTTTGATTACTATGATTTCTCTCATGCCAGTACCTCAGAATTATTGTTCCATATGGTGGCAAACTCGAAGATGTATATGAAATGTACTGAATTTCCAATGTGTACAGACTTGATCTACTTAGGACCTGATATTTTACCTGTATCAAGGCCTAGCAGATTAGTCTTATAAGAAATCCTGACACGGAGGTTTCTGTAAATGTCTACACATAGGTCCCGACCCTGTGGAGTAGCTCCCTCAGGAGCTAATCAGTTATAACAATGCTAACCAGAGACAAGGTGGCTAACACAAAGGTTACTTCCACCGAAGCCACTTGGCAACCTTGACAAGTTGTGACAAAAAGGAACTGGAACCCTGACAAACAGAAACGCATTTTTTATAGTCGGATCTTTTGTGTACATAGAACAGTGATGCTAGGCCGGTAGGTTAGGAGATTCTTTCCATTTATTCCATCATTTGGTCTCTTTCCAAAATAGGATATTTTAGTCACTAGAAATTCTGAACAAAAGCACCATGTTAGGGCCTCATAAAACTCTTTTATTTCCCTCATTCCAGAATTAATAACATGCCAGAATTGTGTATTTCTAACTCATCTGGAACAGCAGCAACTGTAACATCAATGAACACTTCCCCCTCCTCTGGATTTATAAAGCACCTTACATGTGCTCTTATTTGGTCCTCATAGCAGCCCTTTAAGGTAGATGTGATTATTCCAATTGTAGAGATTAAAAACAACAACAACAACAACAAAAACTGAGGTTCTTAGACTGTCAGTTACTTGCCTGAAGTGCAAGAGCTAGATAGGGATACAGCACCAGGCCGTGAGTGAGCGCAGACCTCCTCTCATTTCAAACGTTGTGTTTCAAACAGTGTGTTCTTTTCACTATGTTAACACTGTGAGGACGCTTATGGTTTCTTTAAAAATTCTATGAGAAGGTCTCAAGAGATAGAGGCAGAGGTAATATTCAATGAGGGCAGATTTAAATAGCAAGGTCCTCAACTGGGGGGGCAAAGGGGGTAAAGAGCTGTTACACAGAAGGATTAGATAAGAACTAGCCAATGATAGAATGCCAATGGCCCAGGCTCTAGAATTTGCTCTCTTCTCAAGTGGTACGGATCCTAAGATGAATTTAAAAGGCTGATTAGGATCTCTGGTTGCTGAGAAATACTCCATTGGGCACTGTGAATAAATAAAGAAGAGTACAGATGATAAACAAAAAGAAAAGAAAAGATGTGGTGTTATATAGTCGGTATATTGGAGACGTGGAAAGACAGAGACCTTTCCAACTTCAACTCTTCATCCTTTGTAACACACTATATGTCTTCTTGCCAGATCTTCTCATTCCTCTGCCTGCGGTATTCCTCACTGTACGATCCTGTGGGAGGAGTGTACAATCCTTTCCTGTTGCACTTAGAAATGGTCATGAAACTTAGGAGTTCATGTGTGTCTTCTGAGCGGAAGCTTTAAGAGCCAGCCTGTGCTTGGCCCCGGGAACAGCACTTTTCTCTGCCCCGGGAACAGCAACATCCAAGATAAGAGTAGGGCCCTCAGTCTATACCTGGAGATAAGAAAATATGGAGGAGGGCCACAGCTACCTAGCAGTGAGCATGTAGCATGAGTGAGAAACTTTTATGGTTATGACCGCTAAAATTTGGGGTTTTCTTTTTGTTACTACAGCATAGCCTATACTCTCCTGACAGATGTATTCCTCTTTCTATCTATTTATCCTCAAACACAAGCTAGATAGAAAGTGAAATGCACACTCGGTCTGCCTCTTAGTAATGATTGTCCTGTTCACTTATTCGTTTTTAAAATAATGTATAAAATGTTATAGGAATTAAATATTTCTAGCAAATATGCCAATACAACAGAACTGGGAAACTGAAATGATACATGATCACATGTATGAGAAATGATCTAGACAGAATTTACAAGGAAGTTTCCCACATAGTGCTTAATAATTACAGATGCAGCAGGGACCAAGTTCTTCAAAAGCAGAGCATCTTATTAAGCAAAGCAAAAACTATATACGTTTTTTTGTAAGTAGAGCTAAAAATCTTCCCAGAAATTCCTTTAGTTCCAAGAATCTTTTCTAATTATTCCTATTACACTTTAAAGTGTCCTGGTAATTCCAAAATGGTAAGCTTTTTTTTTTTTTTTTTAACCTTTAGTTGTTTTCTTAAAAGAAATAGCCTCAGGGAGCCTGGGTGGCTCAGGCAGTTGAGTGTCCAACTCTTGATTTTGGCTCAGATCATGATCCCAGGGTCATGGGATTAAGCCCTGTGTTGGGCTACATCCTAAGCATGGAGCCTTTTTTGGATTCTCTCTCTCTCTCTCTCTCTCTCTCTCTCTCCCCCTCTCTCCCCCTCTCCCTTTCTCTCCCCCTCTGCCCCTCTCCCCTGCTTGCACTCTCTCTCTCTCTAAAATAAAAGAAAAAAGAAAAAAAGAAATAATCTCTATGTTTAAACTGATAGTTTTGCCAATGGTCATTACCTGTGTTTTCATTTGTGCATTTTCTATTTAAAGAATAGCTTTTGGTACTTTTATCTCACCAAATTTAAAACTTCATTTCTTGGGGTGCCTGGGTAGCTCAGTCAGTTAAGCATCCAACTTTGGCTCAGGTCACGATCTCATGATTCGTGGGTTCCAGCCCATGTCGGGCTCTGTGTTGACAGCTCAGAGCCTAGAGCCTGTTTCAGATTCTGTGTGTGTGTCTCTTTCTCTGCCCCTCCCTTGCTCATGCTCTGTCTCTGTCTCTCAAAAATAAATAAATTTAAAAATGTAGAATAAAAATTAAAAAGGGGCACCTGGGTGGCTTAGTCGGTTAAGCATCCGACTTCAGCTCAGGTCATGATCTCATAGTTTGTGAGCTCGAGCCCCGAGTCGGCTCTGTGCTCACAGCTCAGAGCCTGGAGACTGCTTTGGATTCTGTGTCTCCCTCTCTCTCTGCTCCTCTCCCACTTGTACTCTCTCTCTGCCTCTCAAAAATAAAATGTAAAAACAAATTGGTAATAAAAACTAAAAAAAATAAAACTTCGTTTCTTAAGATTATAGGATTATTTTACTTCAGGTATGTTTCTTTTAGAGTTAACGTCAAGCTCATGTGTCAAAAGACTGCTTGACCCATATGTTATATATGGAATCCCCATATCAGTATCAACAACACCTGAAAACATTTCTTTCAGTAGACATTTCAGAGCATTCCCAATGATCCCAAACTTTGGTATCCTAGGCATTTAAAGATTCCTGTTAAAATACCAACAGTTCAGTCAGAAGTTGATGCTATTAATACTAGATAATCATTTACTTCAGTAAGGTATAAGAAGGGGCACCCGGGTGGCTCAGCCAGTTAAGTGTCTGACTTCGTCTCAGGTCATGATCTCACAGTTTGTGGGTTTGAGCCCCACGTCGGGCTATGTGCTGACAGCTCAGAGCCTGGAACCTGCTTCAGATTCTGTGCCTGCCTCTCTCTGCCCCTCACCCCCCCCCTCAAAAGTAAATAATAAAAATTTAAAAAAAATTAAAAATAAAGTATAAGGATACATTTGATAGAAGTAGAAAGAAGAGGAAAAAAGAGCCCAATATGAACATATGTAACTGCTAGCTCATCTCTCACACTCTCTTTAGCTCTTTCTCCCCCTCTCTCTTTTTTTCTCCTCTTTCTCCCCTGCCCCCCCCCCCCCCCGTGTCTCCTCCCTTCCCCAGCTGATTTACATTACTGCATCTTCTGTTCAACCTGGTGTTAAAGCATCCTAGGTCAATCCTGGGACCCCTCTCTTCTTTACTCTAGTTGGTCACATCTAGTTCCATGACTTTAAATTCAATCTAGAAATGAACAACTCTATTTTTATCTCCAATCTCAACCACTCCTGGGAACTCCAAGCTCACAACTCCTACATTTCCTCTTTGATATCAAATAAGGATCTCAAATCTAACATGACAAAACTCACCATTTGAATTTCCCCCAAGCTTTCTCTTTCCACTCTCTTGTCTGTCAGTAAATGGCAGCTGCCTTCCTTTCAGTGTTAATGTCTCATCTCATCTGATCCTTCAAAATAAAATCCATGTTAATTATCTTCCCCTTCTTCCACCCTCCTGTTGTTCCCCACATTTCCCGGCCTTCTTCTCAGATCCCACCTCTTACCCTCTGCTGGATGGCCCTCAGCACTGCCATCCACACTGGCCTCCTACTTACTGCCACCACAGGGTATTTGCATTTGCTTTTCTGCCTGGAAAAGGCCCTCCTGCAGTTATCTGCACACCTTAATTCAAGTGTCTGCTCCATGATCACCTTCTCAAAAAGCCTTTCCTGAGCACAACTATGCGAAACAGCATCTAATGCTCCATCCCCCTTACCTACTTTTAATTTTCCTTCACGGCCCTGACCACCCCTGGACTAACTACATGTGTATTTGTGTCATTCTCTTGCTACTTAAACAATAGTTCCTAGAGGGTAGGACTTTGGTTCACTCTTGTGCCTCTGGTGCCTAGAACAGTGCCTGGCACACGGCAACTATTTGTTGAATGAATGAATTTCTGATAGAGTGAGGCGCTCTAGATGATCAAAAAGCTGCATGATCGCTGCCAGAATGGTGTATAGGAGAGCAGAGAAGCAAGAGCTAATTGAGAATACATAGGTCCTGGGACACCTGGGTGGCTCAGTCGTTTAAGCGTCTGACTTCAGCTCAGGTCATGATCTCACAGCTCATGGGTTCGAGGCCCGCATTGAGCTCTGTGCTGACACCTCAGAGCCTGGAGCCTGCTTTGGATTCTGTGTCTCCCTCTCTCTCTGCTCCTCCTTGCTCATGCTCTGTCTGTCTCTCTCTCTCAAAAATAAACATTAAAAAAAATTTTTTAAGAGAATATGTCAGTCCTAAAGATAAACTTTGTCTATTATACACATTGCCTAAAGTTAGATCCGTATTGTATCATTTATTTTTCAGTGTGAAATCTCAGAGAGCCTCCAAGTTCTACACTATTCATGGGAAACACTTTAAGTAATTTTGACAATAAAAAATAGAGCATGATGCAACCTCCCTTCCTACTCACCTTACACTTTAACTGTATCCTCTTTGGAGTATGAGGTATTGTCTGCAGCACAGTCTTTAAATTTATTTCTCTTTTTGTGACTCCATAGAAATTAAAAGGTGCTACCTTCTCCATTTGTATTCTTGGTTCATTCACAGCACAATTTAATGTGGAAACTCAGTGTTTTCATTTATCATGTGAGATTTGGACTTGGGTGTACGTGGAAGCTTTAATGTAGAAGCTACCATAGGGAGTGAGAGTGAGGAAGCAAGCAGAGTGAACAGGAAAGGAGAAAAAGCCAGTACAAAGGGAGGTGACCCAGGCCACTGCTGCCAGCAACAGTCTTAAGTCCAGTGGAGCTTCCTCAGAGGCCTGTGTCAAATTCCTCCCATGGTGGTCCACCTCAAGGCAGGAGTATAGAGCAAGGGTAGGCCTACTATGTATGGCCCATGGGCCAAATCTGGCCGGTAGGTTTTTTTAAAATAAAGTTTTATTGGAACACAGCCATGCTAATTTGTTCATTTATTGCTTATGGCTGTGTTGGGGCAAAAAGGACAGAGCTTAATAGTTGCCCCTTAATAGGGGCGCCTGGGTGGCTGAGTCAGTTAAACATCAGGTCATGATCTCCCGGTTTGTGAGTTCAAGCTCCATATCGAGCTCGATGCTGACAGCTCAGAGCCTGGAGCCTGCTTCAGATTCTGTGTCTCCCTCTCTCTCTGCCCCCTCCCCTTCTGATGCTTAGTCTCTCTCTCTCTCTCTCAACCTCTCAAAAAATAAATAAATTAAAAATTCTTTTAAAAAATAGTTGCCACAGAGACTATGGCCTATAAAATTTAATATAATTACCATCTGGCCCCTTGAGGAACAAATTTACCAGTCCTATTCTAGAGCATTTACCTTCAAGCTCCCATCCACCCTTGTTGGAGGATTTCTGGAGGAGCTCTGTCTCTCCCCTATTTCCTGGTCTTGCACATAAGAGAACCAAGTGATCTTACAGAGTTGAGAAGCCCCTGGCTAAATGTGGAAGTATGCTGCATGTGATCTAGGCTGGTTACTGTCAGTGAAAGCTGAGCCTGATCTGGCACAGAACTGCCCCTTGTAGCTTCAGCTGAAATTAAAACTGGACCAGGAGAATGTAAATCATGCCCCAGTGGCATCTACCAGTCTTGATTCCGAGATATGTTAACAAGTTTGTGCCCTGGTAAGTGAAAATCTATTGACAGATGAAAACACTTAACTAATGAGGATCCTAAATGAATGAGACTTTGAGAAAATTGACTTACTGATTGAGGCAATTATTACAAACTAATTGACTAGGGACTACTAATCCTAGCAATTTTACTAATGTACAATGAGGTCGAGTTTCCCTAACCTCTCCCATAAATTATTTTTATTCTCTTGCAAGCCATTAACACCCAAACAGTTTTTATTTTCATTTGACATTATTGTTCAATCTTATTTCTTATTCCACTGCCAGAAATTTAAAAAGATTTTGTGGTTGGGACGCCTGGCTGTCTCAGTTTAAGAGCCTGCAACTCTTGATCCCAGGGTCATGAGTTCGAGCCCCATATTGGGTGTAGAGATTACTAAAAAAAAAAGAAAAAAAACTTAAAAAAATTTTTTGTGGTTTGGTATGTAATCTTCCAGATTTAAAACATTTTTCTATTTGACTATGTATCTATTTACATATGTTCAAAATAAACTATACCAACTGTTAACTAACTTGTTTTTCCCAAATGTAACATACATTAGACCTTCTTCCCTATCGGTGCAATAAAGATTCCTCATTATTTTTAATAGCTGTATAGTATTCCATCCATATACATACTTTAACTGATTCCTCTGATAAATGTTAAATTGTTTCTAATTTTTTGCTATTTAAAATGATACTCAAAAAACAAAATAAAAAACAAAGAAAGAATGGTACTCTACATACCCACTGAGCAGGTCCTAGTTTGTAAATACCAATCTCCACTAAGTGGAACTAGGACTCCTAGGAAAATGTCTCATTCCAGTACCAGGACAAGGACAGTGAGGCTAGAGCATCTTATTACAGCAGAATGTAGGAAAGTATTCTGAAAATGATTGGATTATGTCAAAAGGACATAGAAGTTTACTTTAAATGGGTCCATTTGTCAAACCTGGTCTAAATTTGAGTACCAAAAAAAATAAAGATTAGGGGCGCCTGGATGGTTCAGTTGGTTAAGCATCCAATTCTTGGTTTTGGCTCAGGTCTGATCTCACAGTTTCTGAGTTTGAGCCCTGCATCGGGCTCCACACTGACAACGCAGAGCCTGCTTAGGATTCCCTCCCTCTCCCCTCCCCTGCTCTAGCTCTCACTCTCTCCCCAATGAAATAAAAAAAACTTAAAAAAAATAAAGATTATATCTCAATTAAGATAATATTGTTAATATTATATATTAATAAAGATTATTTTATTGACTAAAATTAGAAGTCACTAGTCCATACTGACAAAATCTAAAGACATGCAGAAAAAGAGAAAGCTCTTCCTTACAGTGGAAAGCAAATCATATAGAAGGAATGATGAGATTAGAAAATCACCATCAGGTTAACAATTGACTTGGGTGTGAATCAACATCAGAACCTAAATTAGTGAGTGAAAGTTTGAGGCGGAACCACATTTTTTTAGTCTCAAAGCATTTACCCACAAAAATACCTATTAGTTACAAAGAGAAATATGGTATTTTTACACTAGGAAAACCTGGCAAACACCTTAGCCAAGTGTTCAAAGTTAACATTACCAGGAAGAAGATAAAACTTCTTCTGCATGTGCCTCCTGGTCTAATACACTAAGGGAAGGACTGAGTGGTAGTCGTACCGAAAGTGCATAACACGAACCTAATCGTGAGACTACATCAGACTAACCCAAAGGAAGACAAAGTCTACAACCTACCTGGCCTGTACTCTTTCAGAAATGTCAATGTCATGACATACAAAGAAAGACACAGAAACAGTTCCAGAATAAATGAAACTGAAGAGACATGACAATGAACACAACCCATGGGTTTTCTTGCCCTACAGAACGTTACTGGGAAAACTGAAGACATCTGAATAAGTTCTCTAGGTGAGATAATAGTATTATATCATTATTAAATTCTTAACTTTGATAAATGTACTGAGATTATACAGAAATGTTCTGGATTTTTAGGAAATATGTAATGAAGTATTTAAGGGTAATGGAATACTCTGTCTACGACTTACTCTCAAACACTGCAGGAAAAAAAGTTGTATAAGGGTGTGTGGAGAGAGAAAAAGAAGAGAAGAAAACAAATGTAATAAAGTATTAATATTTGGGAATTTGGGATAAAAGTTATATTCTTTGGTTATTCTTGTGATTTTTCTGTAAGCCTCAGATTATGCCAAGAGTAAATTTTGTAAATAGTGTTCTAGTGAACATCAAGGTATGTACATTCTTGTATCATTCTAAAGCTGTTACTATGACATCAATTCCAAGTGGAATTGATAAATCAAAGAATATACACATTCTGGGTTTTTAGAGAAACTGAAAAAATTCTATCTTACTCCCATGTGCCATTTGCTAATCCACAAATGATATAGGAGATAGTCTGATTCTGACACTTTGACATCAATGTACACTGTCCCTCTTTTGACTGCAAATCTGATAAGAAATGAGATCTCTTTGCTATTGGGGTTTGCTTTAGCAGATAGGTTGAATATCGCTTCATATATTTGGTAACCATTTGAATCTCATTCTCTGTAAAGTGTCTGTTCACATACTTTGCCATTTTGGGTGTCATTTTTTTCCTTAATAATTTATAAGTTATTATGTTAATAACAGTAACTGATGTTAATATTGATCATGAATGTTGATTCTACTAGTTTATCCTTTCGTCAACTCTTCAATCATGCCTTACAATTTTATGTAGTCAAATCAGTCTTTTTTGTAGGGATTAGGATTTCATGTCACATTTTTTGAAAGTTCAAGACTTTTTTAAAAGTTTTATATTGATAGAAGGGAAGTTAATAACAATCTGTAAACCAAATGCTCCCCATGTTCTATGTTTAAAACAATTGTTACAGAATAGTTCAATTTTCCTAGCTTGCTAAAGATTTATGACAAATTTGGATCCCAAGGACAGGTTTGGTAGATTTCCCCCTACATCCACCCCCCCCATTCCAGTCCTACTGTAACAGATGACAATACATGTAGGGAAAATGCTGTCATCCTTTCCAAATAAGCTATCTTTTCCCAGAAATAATATCTTAGTGTAAATATCCATCTGGAGAGAATCTAGTTGTTTTCTGCTTAGATGGGGCTGGCAGGCAGTGTCAGTCCCTTTGATCCCTTGAAAGCACATGGGCCTGTGGGCTGCCATCCTCTTGAAGGATACTGTCATTCCCTGTCAATCCATATTAGACAAGGATAGTGTTTTGTAACAATTTATCTCCTTCAAGGTGATTTAGTTATTTTCTGCCAAGATTATGCTAGAGGATGTCATTACTTTTGTCCTGTCTGTCTCGTTATTTTTATTGCCAGAGAATGTTGTCGTTTACCTTCACTGATAATCTATCTCTCTGAGAAAAGATTGTATTAATATTTTTGTGCTAGCTAAAAGCTTCATTTCTACACTGAAGAACATAGAAATAAGACTGCTGTCCCTGTTCTTTGAAGATGCTGTCACAAGTAAACAATAAACAACCCTAAAGAGGAAAAAAAGGCTTTGAAAACAGCAACATGTTATGCATAGAGTATTCTTAAAAGAAAAGAGCATCTATATAAGTGTTCAATTATATGTAAATTAACATCTTTGGGTTTTTTTTATTTTTTAATTTTTTTTCAATATATGAAATTTATTGTCAAATTGGTTTCCATACAACACCCAGTGCTCATCCCAAAAGGTGCCCTCCTCAATACCCATCACCCACCCTCCCCTCCCTCCCACTCCCCCATCAACCCTCAGTTTGTTCTCAGTTTTTAAGAGTCTCTTATGCTTTGTCTCTCTCCCACTCTAACCTCTTTTTTTTTCCTTCCCCTCCCCCATGGGTTTCTGTTAAGTTTCTCAGGATCCACATAAGATAGATTAACATCTTTGAATCACGGTATATTTATTAAGAGGAAAGATTTGGATTTCACCATTGCTAACTAAGTAACAATGTGTGTCACATGCTGTTGTAGCTCACTTGCCTTATCTGTAATATAGAAATAATTGCTGTGCTATGTCCTAGTGTTGCCAAGATTTACATAGATAAATCCATGGGAAGTATTTTAATACCACTTATCAAGAACTCAAGGAACATTAGCTGTCATCATCATCATCATCAACATTATAAATAATTCTTATACATTGCAGTAATAACTATCTAAAATAATTAGATTCTAAAATAAGAGAACATACTTAATACGTAATAGTATTACCTGTAATACACAAATGCCCTTTAGCTGGACATTGACAGCCATTGACAGAACTCAAGAACGACTAAAACAACAACAAAAAAATCTGTACAGCAGTTACAGAGAGGAATATTTCCAGTAATATGGTTTTAGTTGAGTCAAGCCTCTACAAAGAATATTTGTCATTTTTGGATAACAGTATTTTGCCATAATTGCCTCTTTAACTTCAGAGGTTTGTAATGGACTTGCTGTAAATAAGTGAAGGCTTCTTCCTCATGATGTCTTCTGCCATTTTTTTGACCATTCTGGAAAAGGTGGCTCTATGACAACTCTTTCATTCAGACCTCGGACAGCTCCTCGCACAACCCCTTAAGTTATCTCATCTGGTGACTCCCTAACTCAGTCTCTCTCTTGTTCAATTCCCCACTCCAATATTCTTCCTCCCAGCACCCCCACCATTTAATTTAGAAGGATTTTATATTTACTCCTATTTCACATTTTGGAACAAAAACCAAGTTGCCAGGCAGTAATCACTATATGATGTATTAAAGGAGTTATATATCACAGTAGATAACATAAATATAGCACAAGGGATAAGAACTAAAAAAATAAGTACAAAAAAATGACACTTAAAGAGTTATGAAACTTAAAACTGACTTGTGTCTAATCTCATCAGTAGTTAGAATGACTGGTTCTATTAACATATTGGAGAGAATTACAAACACAGCATAGCTTTATTTAACATGATGAAGTAACTCATTATATCCCTGGAAACAATGGACATTGACTGAATAAAGATGGATTGATTCATTGGCAATTGAAATGCCCTACCCAATATGTGCTAACTAACGAAATGGTAAAGGGAGGCTATACTGGAGAGCAACAATTAACATGCTGTATGCCCTTTTAAAATTTATTGATATATTATTAAGACACAGTGAAATGCATAGATTTTAGGAGTACTTTCAGTTTTAACAAATGTAGACACCCATGTAATCCACACATTTCTCAAGATATAGGCCATTGCTCTCCTTAGGAAGTTCCTGTGCCCTTTTCCCAGTCAATCCCTCCCACCCAGAAAGCAACATTTTTCAGATTCCTATCACAAAATATTAATTGCACTTGGTTTAGAACATCCTGTAAGTGGAATCAGGCAATACTTACTTTTTGGATTCTAGCTTCTTCCACTGTATAGTATTGTTTGAGCTACATCCATACTGCAGAGTGTGACACTAATTTAATCCTTTTTTTCTGAATAATATTCCATTGTATGAATATACTAGTTTGTTTATCTATTCTCTGTTGATGGACACACACGTGGACAGTTTCCAGTTTTTACTGTCATGAATATAGCTGCTATAAACGTTCTTCTACTTGGCTTTATATTGATATATATTTTCATTTCAGATAAACATCAGGAAGCATGATGTTATGTAAATATATAATTTTTAACTTTATAAGAAATTGCCACACTATTTCCCAAAGTGGTTTAACAGTTTTATTCCTACTGGCATTGTGAGAATTCTGAAAGTTCCATATCCTTGACAGCATTTGGTGTTGCAAGATTTTGGTGTTGTTGTTTTCATTTTAACCCTTCTGGCAAGAGGTATCTCCTTGTGGTTTTAATTTGCTTTCCTGTGCTTGATAATGCTGAGCAATAAGTATTTTTGTCAGATATATTACAAAGAATTACAAATATTTTCTCCGGGGTCTGTGAATTGACTATTCATTTCTTAGTGGTGTCTTTGGAAGAACAGAAGTTTTTGATTGTTCTGAACTTCAATTAACATTTTTTCCTTTTATGATTAATGCTTTCCGTGCCATTGCTAAGAGATTTTCATTTTACCCAAGGTTGCAAAGCTATTTTATAATGAATGCTTCTAGAAACTTTATTAATTTAGCCTTTATATTTAAGTCTATAAGTCCTCTTGAATTAATTTTAGTGTATAATGTGGAAAAGGTAGTGTAGGTGTGTTCATTTTTTTCCCATCTAGATATCCAAATATTCCTATAATATTGATCAAAAACATACTTTCAGCATAGAACCACTTGGGTACTTTTGTATCAAGTCATTTGACTGTACATACATTGGTCTATTTGGGGGCTCCTTATTCTGTGCCATTGGTCCTTTTGTCTACATTTTGATCAATATCACACTATATCACTATACTTTCATAAGAAGATTTGCTTACTATACCTTTAGATAAGTCTTGAAATCAAGTAATGTTAAGCCCTCCAACTTCTAAGACTATTGTAGCCATTTTATATTCTTTAAATCTTTCACAAAACTTTTAGAACCAGCTTAACAATTTCTCAAAAAGTCTTATAGTCATTTTCATTAAGATTTCATTGAATACATAGATCAATTTGGGAAAAATTTACATCTTAAAAATATTGAATCTTCCTGTCCAAGAACATGGTATATCTTTATTTATTTAGGTTTGCTTCAGTTGCTCTCAGCAGTGTTTTGTAGCTTTCAGTGTAGAAGTTCTACACATTTTTTGTTAAGTTTATTCCTAAGTATTTTATGATTTTGGATGCTACTACAAATGCTGATTGTTTTTTAAATCCTTTTTCAATTGTTCAGTGCTATTATAGAGAAAAATAATTGAGTTCTGTATACTAATTTTGGATTCTCAGCATGTTAAATTCACTTACTTTTAGTCGGTATTTGGAGATTTTTTTTTTTAGGATTTTCAGTATATAATCATATCATCTGAAAATAGTTTTACATTTGCCATCAAATTTTGTCTTTTTGTTTTTCTCATGGAATTAGCTAGAATGCCTAAATAGTACGATGTTGAACAGTAGTGGGGAAAGTTTTAACATTGTAACACTGAGCAGTAGACTTTTCATAAATGTGTCATATCAGATGAGTGAATTTTCTATCTGTAATTTTTTGTGAATTTTTACTATGAATATGTGCTAAATTTTGCCAAATACTATTTCTGCATTTCTTGCAGTGACTGTGGTTTTTTTCCTGCCTTAAACTATTAACCTGAATTATGTCAATTTTTTAATGTTAAAAGAATCTTGCAGGGTGACTGGATGGCTCAGTCAGTTAAGTGTCCAACTCTTGATTTCAGCTCAGGTCATGATCTCATGGTTGGTGAGATCAAGCCCCTCATCAGGGTCTGTGCTCTCTCCCTCTCTCTCGAAATAAATAAACATTTAAAAAAAGAATCTTGCATTTATGTCTAAACCCCACATGGTCATGATCTATTATGGTTTTAGTATATATTACTTAATTTGATGTGCTAATATTTTGTTAAGGTTTTCTACATCTATGGTTAGAAGCAATATTAGTTCTTTTTTTTTTTTTCTTGTGGCATTTATTATCTGGTTTTGGTAACAGCATTATGCTGGCTTTACAAAATAAATTGAGACGTGTTTTTCTTTTTTTCTATTTTCTGAAAAAGTCATGTAAGCTTAATATTATTTCTTTATTTAAATTTTTTTTTAACGTTTGTTTATTTTTGAGACAGAGAGAGACAGAGCATGAATGGGGGAGGGGCAGAGAGAGAGGGAGACACAGAATCGGAAGCAGGCTCTAGGCTCTGAGCCATCAGCCCAGAGCCCGATGTGGGGCTTGAACTCAGGGACCGCGAGATCGTTACCCCAGCTGAAGTCAGACGCTTAACCGACTGAGCCACCCAGGCGCCCCTTAATATTATTTCTTAATTAAATGTTTGATAGAACTCACCAGTGAAGACATCTAGGTCAGAAGTTCTCTTTGTGGAAAGGTTTTTATGAAAAGTTCAATCCTTTTAACAGCGTAGGGTATACTACCTTTTTATTGCTGTGTTAACAAAGTATCCCTAAAACTCAGCAGCTTAAAAGAACAAACATTTACTATCTCATGCTTTCTGTGGGTCAGGAATCAGGGAGCAGCTCAACTGGGTGCTTCTGGCTCAGAATCTCTCACGAGATGTCAGTCAAGCTGTCAGCCAAGGCTGCAGTCATCTGAAGACTCAGCTGTAGAATCCACCTTCAGCTCATTCACAGGTCTTTGGCAGGACTCGCTGGTCATTGACTGGCAGTTCCTCCCCTTGTGGGCTTCTCCTAGGCTGACTAACTGCTGTCCTTACAAAATGGCAGCTGGCTTACCATTGAGTGAGTGATACAAGACAGGGATACAGATAGATACAGATACAGATAAGATATACAGAGAGAAACCCATGATCTCTTTTGTAACTGAATCTCAGAACTGAACATGCATAATTTCTGTTGTATTCTGTTGGTCACAGAGGCGAATTTGTATAAAACATGTGAAGGAACAATACAAAGGTGTAAATACCAGTGTTGTTAAATTTACAGATCAATACAATTATAAACGGTGGAAAAATAAATGTATGCTTTTCATAAAAAGGAAGTATTCACCCTAATATCTGTATGTATATTAGGAGTTTTATGCTTCTTTGTGACACTGATACAGAGAGGCATTGACAAACTGGAGTATGTAGGCAAGATAATAGACAACAGATAGTGCAGAGTGTTTCTCAAATGCCAAATGAAGAATGATACCTACAATTGGTTGAAAATTTGAAAATTAACATATTCTTTGATCTGATGGGCCTACCAGTAAGGATTTATCCTGAGAAAACACCTGGATAAGTACACAAAGGATTGTGTGCAAAGAGTCTTCACTGTGTTGGGGGTGCCTGGCTGTGACTTTTGATCTTAAGGTCGTGAATTCAAGACCTCACTGGGCATGGAGCCTACTTTAAATAAACTAATTATTTTTTTAAAAAGCCAAGAATCGGGGCGCCTGGGTGGCTCAGTCGGTTAAGCGTCCGACTTCAGCTCAGGTCACAATCTCACAGTCCGTGAGTTCGAGCCCCGCGTCGGGCTCTGGGCTGATGCCTCAGAGCCTGGAGCCTGCTTCCAGTTCTGTGTCTCCCTCTCTCTCTGCCCCTCCCCCGTTCGTGCTCTGTCTCTCTGTCTCAAAAATAAATAAACGTTAAAAAAAATTTTTTAAAAATAAAAAATAAAAAAATAAAAAGCCAAGAATCTTCACAGTGTTATTTAGCAAAGAAAAATAGGCAAAGAACTTACTTGTTCAAACGTAAAGGAATGTTACATAAAATTGGTATTTTATAGCCATCAAAATGATTTTCTAAAGGAATATTCATTAACATGAAAATATTTTTATTATTGGTTCTAAGTAAAATAAAAACAAGTCACAAAAATAGAATTGCCAGAGAATGATCCCATTGTAAGAAACATACATGTATAAAAAAACATCTAGGGGGCCCCTGGGTGGCTCAGTCGTTTGAGAGTCCAACTCTTGATTTCAGCTCAGGTCAGGATCTCATGGTTCATGAGATCAAGCCCCATGTCAAGCTCCACGCTGAGTGTTGAACCTGCTTGGCATTCTCTCTCCTCTGCCCCTCTTCCCTGCTGAAGTGCTCCCTCTCTCTCTCTTTCAAATAAAAATGAAAAAAAAATTTAAGTCTAGATATTATTACTCAAAATATTAAGTGTTATACCAGAGTGGACATGTTTTAGTTTACCCAGTATCTATTTCTCCTTTTCCTAATAACAAGACCTAGACTTTGCAATTGTCCCTCTCTTATCCTCTGTTCAATGACTGGGTAGAATTAACTCAAACCCAAGTTCAACAAAGAAGTTGGCATATGACCTAATCTCAAGCAATCATTGTATTGCCAGCCAGCCACAGACATTGAATCAGCATTAGGATTGAGAGAGTCAAACCCCAGACTTTTGTATGAATAAGTCTAGAGCTAGAGTGGTTACATTGCTCCTTTGTGGAAGCCAAGAGATGGAGGGAGTACCGGGTGAGATCATTTGACTGTGTATCTGCAGTCAAGCCCTAGTGTCCTCATCTCATTTAGGCTCCAATACCCTATGTTCTATCATCACCTTTCTCCCCACCACGTACACCTCTACCCGACTTAGCTGCAACTCATGGCTTTTGGACTGAATTAGGAAAAAAGGAAGAAAAAGTGGAAGTGAAGGAGGGATGAATAGAGAGACGGAAGAAGAAGGCTTGCATTTCATTCATTTATGAAAAGATGGCTATGTAAGAAATTAGGGAAAATTATTTTAGATGAATGAAAACAGAAGGGGAAGCATGACCATTGTCTTCATGGAGGTTAAGGACTCACATGTAGAAACAAAAAGAACGATTTTGAATTCAATGGTCTAAGTTACAGGGAGGCACATTTGCTGCAGTATAAGCAACATAGTGTTCTAACAATGAGAGCTGTCTAGAGGTAAAATAGGATGCCTTGTAAAGTTCGGAACCCCTTGTAACCGGAAGCATTGAAGCAGAGACTGGATGTCAGTCATCAGAGTTTTGTACAGGAGCTTCATCCCTGCTTTAAAAGAAGGGTAGTACCAAATGACAACTAAATTAGTTAACCTGGGTAGGTAAGTAACTTGGGATCCCTGGGCTTTTGTTTCATCTTTTTATTTTCCTAATCTGATAAATGAGTCTTTGCCCAGCACACTTTTTAACATAACTCAAAAAATGTCTGAAAGAGCATACTTGGGGAAGGCTGTACTCAATTTTCTAGTAGCAAAAATAACTAGGTCCTGATCTTCTTGTGACTCAGAACAATCAGTAGTCAGTGCATTAAATACAAAGAACCTAACATGACACACAGTTCCCTTTTGAAAAATAAAGCTATTTTGAATTACACAGAGAAGAGAAATTTCCCTTGGATAAAATTGAAAACATTACATACCATATCAAGCAAAGAGAAACATTATATTTTTATCAGCATGGGACTCTAGAGTGTTTTTTATGAAAACATGAGCATGACAAAGTGAAAAAAACCAAAAAATATTGATAAATTTCTGAACTGTCAGATTTTAGCTAATGGAGTAAAATCTCTCAGGTCCTTATGGAATAAATTTTACACATGAGTGTTCATTCCTTTAAGCACTAAAAGTTTTGTTTTGATAGAAGTCTTTTTACAAATATATGGGTATATTTGCCACTTTCCTGCCTTAACAGAGAATGCCAAAAAATAATAATTAATGTCTTAATGACCCACAGAACTACTGCTGTATAGTCAACTCACGTGGAGTCCCTCAGACTCTTCTGAAGCATATATATATCCCTACATTAGCATGATCTTTTTTTTTTTAGTTTTTTTTTTTTTTTTTTTTTTTTTTTTTAATTTTTTTTTCAACGTTTATTTATTTTTAGGACAGAGAGAGACAGAGCATGAACGGGGGAGGGGCAGAGAGAGAGGGGGACACAGAATCGGAAACAGGCTCCAGGCTCTGAGCCATCAGCCCAGAGCCTGACGCGGGGCTCGAACTCACGGACCGCGAGATCGTGACCTGGCTGAAGTCGGACGCTTAACCGACTGCGCCACCCAGGCGCCCCTTTTTTAGTTTTTTTAATGTTTATTTATTTTGGAGAGAGAGACAGAGAGAGACAGAGCATGAACAGGGGAGTGGCAGAGAAAGAGAGAGAGACACACACACACAGAATCCGAAGCAGGCTCCAGGCTCTGAGCTGTCAGCACAGAGCTTGATGTGGGGCTCCAAATCACGAATGGTGAGGTCATGACCTGAGCCAAAGTCGGATGCTTAACCGACTGAGCCACCCGGGTGCCCCCCTACATTAGCATGCTCTTAATGTGTGGTTTTAGTAGCGTCTCCTTTTTAAAGTTTTCTGGTTTTCTTCCTTACTATCAGACTCCAGTCTGTCATTCTTCAATGCTGCTAATAAATCTATCTCTGGCAGCCTTTTTTCCTGACATTAAGTTTGCTGCTTTTTTATCTGTTGCGGTTTTGAAAAATGGATAACTTAAGCAGAATGAGAACACACAAGAAAGATGAAATCAAAACGGTGGACAGAGCGCATGTGTGTGCTTCAGCTTCCTTTCCCAAATCCCTAGAAATGAAAGAAATATATGCTGTATGAGTACAATACAAGAATGCATGGCATTTTTATAATGACTTTATTTGAAGTGTCTAACTCCTGGGAGTGACAAAACTGTTCGTGGAGTATCTTGGTTCATACCTTCTCCCTTCACTGGTGGGGCTAGAATTGAGGATTTTTCACGTAGAGACAATGGAAACCACATGGCTTGTGGGAAAGAGGCTTGACAAAAAAACAAACATGTTCAGGATGCCCGCACATGCTCCAAGGAGGCCTCCCCACCATCATCCTGGCCACTTGTCGAATTTAAAAAAGCTTGGATTTTAAAATGAGAAACTGCCCCTTTTTAGTTTAACTTGAGCAGGATTCACATTTTCTTCAAGTTGATAGGGAAGCAGCTTATAAGAATGGTAAGTTTTAATTTATGTTTAAATTATTAACTCCATAAAATATACCTGAGTAGTTTTGGAGCTACAGACTCATGAGTGTTTTCAGTTCCAGAAAATTCCAAGTTATCATTGCTTCCAGTGTTACCTCTCTGCCAGTCCCTCCATTCTCTTCCCCTAAGACTCTTGTTAGAAGGAGTTAGAATCTTCAAATCTGTCCTCTTCATCTCTTCCTTGCCTTTTCATATTTTAATCTCTTTGGTCCCTCTGTGCTGTGTTTTGGGTGAATTCGGCAGGCTATCTTCTCATTCCCTAATTCTGTCTTTTCCTATGCCAGTGTGTCAATTATCTATTGTCTAAAGAATTACTTCAAAATTTACTGGTTTGAAATAAGAACAATTTATTGCTTCGTGAGTTAGTGGGTTGGCAAAGTGGCTTTTCTGATAGCCTTGTCTGGACCCCCTCATGCACTATAGCTACCTGGCAGGTCAGCTAGAGTCTTGGCTTCACTGAGCTGTGGGACAGCTGAGGTGGCTGAACCAAGGCTTCTTCCATGGTGGCTTTAGTGTTCCCAGTATGAGTATGTAAGACCCAATACTTTCCAGGTCTCAACTTGTATCAATTTTGCTAGTGATCCATGGGCTAAAACAAGTCACAGAGAAGTAGACTCCTCTTTTTGATGGCAGGAGCTACAAAAAAAATGAATGGCCATTCTTCACAGTTTCCCATACCTGGCTAGAATTTATTCATCATCTACATTTTGTATTGCAAGTATAGTTTTTCATTTCTAATATTTGTAACTTTTATCATATCCATATATTCTCCTTTTATGCCTATTTTGTATCATAAAATCTTGTTTTGTAATGAATGTAATTTTTTATTTCTTTCTTTGAAAGAACAAACTTATTTAAGATCTTTGTCACCTTGTGCCATGGAACAGATTTCACTTTGGGTGAATGTATGTTCTGCTTGTTAACTTTGTTGGCTGTCTTATTCTTATCCTTACTTTTCTCATGAGGTTCATTTTGAGGGTTAGATTTTGTTGTGATTTGTTGTTTCAGTCCTCAGTCTCTCTCTTCCACCTACCCTACTTTTACTTTTTCTCCCACTCTTTCAGACCTCTGGTCCAGAATTGAGTCTTATAATGTGTTTTGGGATCTCACGCTATTACGACCTATGGGTTTATAATGGATTTAGGCCCAGGGCCAGAGGACAGCTTGACTCAATTTCCAGTCACAAGTCTCCTTGCTTCCTGCTTGCTTAGCTACACCTTCCTGTGAGCCCCAGACAGAGGGTCAGCAGCAAGAAGGTGGAGGGTAAAAATATGGGGCCTTTCCTATTTCAGCTTCCTTTCATAGGGGTGAGTAAGAAAGTTTCCACTCCAGCCACTGGCTTTAAGCTATGAGTCAGCCCAGGTCCCCTGTCTCCTATGGAGGATTTTTAATCTTCATTACCAATGGGAGCCATCCTTTCCCCACTTCTGTTTCCAGACTCATCATCTGGCAGGCCTTCAACTTCAGTCCCACTTATTCATATTTCTATTGGTTTATGAGCCATGTAGATATTTACATGTTGTGGATTCTGTCTACGGATTTTACATTTCATCTGTTATGGCTATGGGTTTCAACAAGATGAAGTGTATTACACATGAATTTATTACCCAACTGACCAAAGTCCCACAATAGTTTTAGCAAAGCACCTCATATTAAACTCAGAAGTACATGACAAGCACAGGACAAGATGTTCAATTATTAACCATTAAGGAAGTATAAATTAAAACCACAATGAGGTGTTAACCATGTGATTATTAGAATCGCTAAAATTATAAGTCTGATCAGTACCAAGTGTTAACAAGGAGGTACAGCAAGAGGACTTTTCATACACATTGGCAGGAATGAGAAATCATACAACCAATTTGGAAAATAGCCTAGCAGTTTCTTAAAAAGTTAACACTTAGGTACCTACATATGATTTAGCCATTCCACTCTTGGGTATTTACCCAACTAATGCATTCATCCATATAGACACCTGTACATGAATGTTTGTGATGGTTTTATTTGTAATGACCAAAAATCCAAATTCTGTCAACACCTGAATGGGTAAATAAATTGTGATATATATATATATATACACAATGGAATTCGACTTGACAATTGAAAAGAATGAACTATTAATAGAGTATAGAATGAATGAATCTCAAAAGAATTAGCTGAGTGAAAGAAGCCAGACAAAAAAAAGAATACATACCATATGTTTCCTTTTATAAACATTCTAGAAAATGCAAACTAGGGGCACTTGGGTGGTTCAGTCAATTGAGCATCTGACTCTTGATTTCTGCTCAGGTTATGATCTCACGGTTGTGAGACTGAGCCCTGTTGTGGACTCTGTGCTGTGCATGGAGCCTGTTTGGGATTATTTCTCTCCCTCTCTCTCTCTGCCCCTCCCCTGTTCATACGTTTTCTCCCTCTCTCTCTCTCAAAATAAAATAAAATAAGGAAAATGCAAACTAATGTATAGTGACAACAATTGGATCAGTTGTTGTCTGGAGATGGAGATGGGAAACAGAGTACAATAGAAGGTAGAAATTACAGAGTTATGAAGGAACTTTTCTAGGTGATGGACATGTTCATTATGGTGATGGTTTCATAGTACTTATATATCAAACTTAAATTGTAAACTTTATATCCAGTTTATTATATACTAATTATGCATTAATAAAACTTTTAAAAAATAATTTGATGCTATATATTTCTGAGCTAGTTTAACTTGGACATACTCGTTTCACTTAAGAGAAAATTATAATGTTGACAAAAATATTAACAATGACAACTAACACTGGGCACTTTGCCATGCCAGTTATTATGTTAAACATTTCACTTAGGTCATCTCACTTGGTTCCTTCAATAAACTTATCAATAAGGAATTACTAAATATCCCATTATCCAGATAAAATAGTCAAAAGGCAAAGTAACTTGCCTAGGAGGTGACATATAGGTAAGTGCCCCAAAATGGGATGTGAACCATAAACTGTGGTTGTAGGGCCCAAGCTTTGAACACTTACCCCTAATTGGGCAAGAAGGACAATTTGTCTCACTCTTACTCAGTTTCCTAGTCTTATCCTTTAAAACTGCCCTCCCTCACCCTTATTTTTATCTGCTCCTAGGAAAGTCTAAAAAGCTTATTCCCAAGGATGGAGGTTGAGAAAGAGCACAACCTTTTGGCTATGTCTCACCAGGTTACCTATGTAAGGAAAAACTGAAGGACTAAAATTATGGGGTATCCTTGCTAGTTTATACATCTGGTGATCACCTTTGCTTGTCTTTAGTGGACTATTTTACACTTTTGTAGAGATAGAAATTGTAGAAAATGAATAATAATGCAATAATTCTTTTCCATAGAAATGCAAATTGTCTGGTAAAATGCTATATTGATGATTGCTCTCTAGACATTGACTTCTTTTAGCCTGTGTTTTATTTATATATATATTCATTTCAGCATTTCTCATCTGACTATAAGTTGTCTTTTGAACTACATAAAATCTTTGACATGTGTCCATTTTTGTTTGTATGAGAGACATGATTTTATCCTTTAAAAATCTATCCTTTTGGGGAGTCTGGGTGGCTCAGTTGGTTGAGCAACCAACTTCGGCTCAGGTCATGATCTTGCCATTTGTGGGTTTGAGCCCCGCGTCGGGCTCTGTGCTGACAGCTCAGAGCCTGGAGCCTGCTTCGGATTCTGTGTCTCCCCCTCTCTCTGCCCCTCCCCTGCTCATGCTCTCTCTCTCTCTCTCTCTCTCTCTCTCTCAATAGTAAATTAACATTTAAAGATTTTTTAAAATCTATCCTTTAATACATATATATTATAATTTAAAATAATTCTAAAAATATATTACCTAACAGAGCAAGCAACTTACTGAGTTTAGTGATCTCTTCCTAACCCTGTCCAACCACGAAATTCCCTTTGTATAGACTTCCAGTGACTGTGAGGATTTCAATTCTAATGTAAGACAATGGTGAGCCCCTCCCATTGCTTCTAATTACATAAAGTAAAATTGGGGAAAGGAAAATAGAGACTAGACACAAAATAGAGTTGGAGAAGTAAAAATGGGCTTCCCTTTCCATAATGGAATATAAAGTTTAAAGAGAAGAGGAGGAAAAGTAAATGCAGATTTTAAGATTGCCTTCTTGTGACATCTGTAAGGAGAAAGGAAGGAAGCCAAATACATGTTCTTTGGCTTGGGGTGATCATAGAAAGAGCTGAGACCTTATAAAACTGAGTATTTGGAAAGAAAGTAAGAAATACCTGCTCTATGATGATGAATATATTAAATACAGATGACTCACAGTTTTTTCCAGTACAAATATCCAAGTTGTTCTGCGTCCCTTAGTTAAGGCAATAAGGTGGTAAGACAAAGCAGATGAGGAGGCCTGACAATGATGCAGGTGCCTGGAGCATAAGATTAAATAACGATAGGCACAGAAAATCAAAAAAGCATTGGTAGGTCTAGAAGTGAACAAAAGCTTGTTATCCAGGTTATCTACCATAAAAGAAAATAAATGTATGGATATGTGGTTAAAACTAAAAGAGGGAAATTTTGAAAGTTTTCTATAAGAACAGTAAGTGGGAACTGAATACAGCATATATTATTTAAGGTATGTAAAATATCATTGATGCTGTTCTTATAAATAAATCATGTTTTATCTAAGATGACATTAAAAATATTTTACAACCTTAAGGCAGAAGGAAGACCTATATTGAAGGATGCAGGGCCCAGTGGAGCAAGGTTCTGGAGGCCGTTTGCTGTGCCTGACATTGAGCTGGGATCCATGGGGGACGATAGAGAATCCAATAGCCCTCAGGGAAATAACCAAGATTACTAGGGCATTTGGAAGGCTTGGGGTAGTGGCTATTTACAAATTGCATAGAATTGTTTTCTATTTTAATTAAAATGCCTCTTTCTTTCTCTCTCTGTTTCTCTCTCTCATAAGTATACTTGGTACTGCTCACCTAAACAGAAAAAAAACAAAGAACTGTAAAAGAACTGGTCACTGCATGAGTTAGGAATGTGCAGAGCTACAAATAAGAGAAAACTCTACCACAGGGGCTTAACAGAAATGTTTTTCATGTCATTAAAAAAAACAACAAAAACAAAAAAAACCCCACTAAACCAGACTAGATATGAGCATTCCAAGGCTTGGATATAATGATGCATAGTGACATCATCAGGGACCCAGTCTCCTTCCATCTTCATGTTCCTCTATCCTTAGCCATTCTCATCATGCTTGTTGCCTCATTGTTGCAAGATGATTCTTACCCCACCGCACTTCACATCTGTTTCAGGAAAGAATGAGATGGAAAGGTGAAGGAGTAGTACCTATCTCAGGAGATTAGGTGCACAGCAGACACTTGTCTGCCTTTGGCCAGAAGTGTCACGTTATCTACCCTACATGCCATGGCAGCATCAGGAAGTCAGTATTTTTAGTGATGCGCTTTGTTGCCTTGAACAAAATGAGAATTCATTAGTAAGGATGAAGGGGAAAATAAATATTGGTTGGATAAAAATATACTACACTCATCTAAAACCTTCATCAAAACTCGGATAGAATTGGCTCTACCAATGAATTCTTAACGTTTACAAAAAAGTCTTAAAATAGCAAAGTACAGTTCAGTCTGCTACGGGTTTTTAAATAATGTATTGTGTCATTCAGTAAATGTTGTTATTTTTAAATTTCACATCTGCAGGGATGTATGTAATCACAACCTCATGTTTAAGTGGAAACCATTGTATTACACATAAGCTGTTTCCAAACATGTATAACTAATCAAATTTTTAAGCCAAATTTCTTCATCCATGCAGAAAAAAAACACTCCTCATTGATGTTCATATAAAAGCTTTTCATGAATGGAAGATTAATTTTGTGGTGTTTGAGGAGAGAGAAAGGGCATAATTTAAAAATTGTAAAATTATCTTAGTTGAGGCAGTAAAATGTAAAGGAATTTTCAACTTAAAAAACATTTTAATTTCAGAGTTACTTGCCCCTTTAAGTTAGTTTTATTTCGTTCTTTGATTCTGCTGCTTTTCTAAGGTGATCTTCAGTTTCCATTCTGTCTTTCTCTATTTTTGTTTGACTTAATTTTTTTCTCCATTTCAGAATGGAATTTTTATAAGAGTGGCAGATTTTTTTTCCCAAATTGCCCAACATTATGTATCTCTATTCTAGAAAATGGGATTCTCATTTGTCTCTGCAAAGAGGCTTTTCATGGTTTCTAGTGCAGCAAATGCAATTCAATAAGTTATGCTCCCAGTTTAAAAACATCTATGATGAAATAATGTGTAAGAGTTCATTGGAGAATAACCCTTGCATAAAACGTTTGAGCATCGCTTATTTAGTCTGAATCCCAGTTTGGGAAGAAAAATGTTTTCAGAATAGTTTCCTTTTTGTAACTGTTAATACTGCTGGATCCTCTCCTTTAAATGCAGCAGAGAGTAGAGGGGAATCCAGTAGAGACCAACATACACAGTTAAGACCCTGATACTCACCTGTAGCACATATAGTGCTATAATGCCTCAATCAAAAACTGAACATTTCTCTGAGAAATAAAACTGGAGGCCAAAAAAGTGACATTTCCAAGAGAGATGTTGGTTCTATATTCAAGCTACACCTATGTTCAATTCAAATCAACTGAAGTAAGTAGACTGAAATACATATCACATTGCTTGAAGTCCATTTACCCTAAATTTATGTCACTAATGACCAATGTGTGGTGGTGATCTCCTTTCCTTCTTTTCCTTCTCAAGCCCAGACAATGCCTATTTGACATTGAATGGACCCAGTGAGTCATCTAGGTCTGATCAGAGATAACTGTAAACTTGGCCAGAATTTGTTATCACTGTAAAATGTCCTATCCTGCTAGTGTGAGTATAAGTTGGTTCAACTTTTTGGAAGATCATTTGACGATGCATCAAGAGTCTTTAAAAAACACAGCACTTCTACTTTGTGCTCACAGCTGATCATCTTTGGGTAAAGTAGATTTGTATACAGATGTTTATCATAGTATGTTTATAAAAGAAATAATGAAAAAAACCTCTAATTATTAGGTTATTATGACATAACCTAATATATGTGATTATGACCAAAGATAGGGGGGAAAGGTAAAGTTTGAAATAGTATGTATTGCATGACCTGCCTGAGTTTTTAAAACTATTCATACAGTAAGACCCAACATAGAAAAATGTTTTCCTGAAAGAAAATTCAACCATGTCATATCTAGGTAAAGTGAGTACAAACCTTATACACATAGCTGATTAATTATTTTGATTAAATTCCTAAACATAGAGACGATCCAGTATACAGTTATTTTTAAATGGTTTATATCACATTTTCAAACGACCATCCATGAGTGGTACACCAATTTATGTATTTTTATTGTAAGCAAGCCAATTTTCTACTCAGGTGTATCTAGCTTACAAGGTCTTTTTTATATTTTTCTTTTTTTTTTTTTAAGTGTATCTATTTATTTTGAGAGAGACAGAGATGGTGCAAGTGGGGGAGGGGCAGAGAGAGAGGGATAGAGGGAATCCCAAGGAGGCTCCTCACCATCAGTGCAGAGCCCAATGCAGGCTGGAACCCACAAAACCGTGAGATCATGACCTGAGCCAAAACCAAGAATTGGGTACTTAACCAACTGAGCCACCCAGGCACCCCTATATTTTTCTTAATTGCCCAAATTATCTACATTAAAGAACAACATTTTAATAATAAAAAAATACTTATACACATATGAAGCTACAGTATTGAAAATGCAGATCAAATAAGATGGAACATCTTGTCCTTCAAGAGTGATTATCAAGTGCTTCCTGGAATCTGCCTGAGACGCACACATTAACCTCAAGTATCTGTCTACCTTCCTTTTTTGACTAATTGGTGTTTCTACTTGCATCTCATCATCCACCTTACATTAAAGGTGCCAAAGGGGCACCTGGGTGGCTCAGTTACTTGAGTGTCAGACTTCGGCTCAGGTCATGATCTCACAGTTCATGAGTTCAAGGCCCACATTGGGCTATGAGCTGTCAACACAGAACCCCTCTTTCTCTGTTCCCCTCTTTCTCTGCCTCTCCTCCGCTCATGCTCTCTCTCTCTCTCTCTCTCTCTCTCAAAAATAAACATTAAAAAAAAGAAGTGCCAAAAATGGGACTCCCAGGCTACCTCCCACTAGCATCATTTCTATTACTGGCACCATTCTTCTCTCACACTTGAAACCTTTGAGCAATCTTTGACTTCTCCTTTCTTGCCTACCATATCCAGTTACCACTGAACCTGTTCTCTGTCCTTCTATTCCCATGGCTCCCACTCTAGCACAGGTTTTCATTACCTCTTTCCTGCAACAAATACGTATTTAGTGCCTACTGTGCATAAGACTATGATACTGGGACAGAGGCTGTTCCTACCCACATGGAATATCTAGTCTAGCAGGGTGGATAGACGGTAAATGGCAAATTTCAGAATTAATCCTACAACTACAACTGTGGTAATGCTTGATGGAAGAAAGTCTGACAGTTTTAAGAGCAAGTAACTAGAGAGAACATATCTAGTCTGCAGAGCTCAGGTTGAAGATGGCTGGAGGAAGTGCCTTTTTTTTTGAGCTCTGAAGTGGAGGCATTAACTAAGTGAAGCAAGGAGAGAGTAATCCAGGCGTAACGAACGAGGTGTTCAAGAAAACTGAGGAGGAAAGGACTTGGGACGTTCAGAATACTGGGACAAAGCCAAGTTGGATGGAGGGCAAAGAGAGGAGGGGAATGGTTTGCCCTGAGGCTGCCAAGGTAGGGTGGCCAGATCATCCAGCCCTTTGTAGGCTATGTACTACATTGTAGACATCAAACAGGATAAAATTTGCCTCTCTGCCTCCGGGTTACAGCCTCTTCAATTATTCTCGCCCACTAGAACTAGATATATCTTTCAAAAAGATCTGCTGGAACACATCAGTTTCCTAACACAAAGAAAACTGGAAAAAAAAGTCACTTAGTTTAGTAACTCACCACTGCCTATGAACTCAGGGAGATTCTTAGGCTTTGGTGTAGGCTGAATTGTGTCCCCATCAAAATTCATATGCTGAAGTCTCTACCCCTAGTATCTTAGAATGTGACCTTATTTGGTAATAGGGGACATGGGATCATTGCAGGTGTAATAGTTCAGATAAGGTCATTCTGGAGCAGGGTGGGGTCCTCATCCAGTATGACTGGTGTCCTTATAAAAGGCGAAATTTGGGCCCAGACATATGCACACGGCAAGAACAAATCAAGGAACTACCAGAAGCTATGAGACAGTCCTAGAATAAATCATTTGCTATCATGTCCAGAGGGAGCATGTCAGACTTCTGAGCTCCACGTGAGGCAATAAATTTCTGTTGTTTAAGCCATTCAGTTGGTGATGCTTTGTTACAGCAATCCCAGCAAACTAGCACCAACTTTTAACTTGAAATTTTTCATTTGAGATAAATTGAACTGTTGTCCTCAGACATACAAGAGGAATACCATCTTTCTTGTTTTCCTTATTTCCTGACTAAAATAATCTCTCTCTCTGCTTATCTGTATCAGTTTTTCCTTATAAAGCCGACCTATGGGAACCCCCTTCTCTTCTGAAGCCTCATATAATTATTTTTTTAATGTCATATTCATGAAACTCTTGTAAGCTACCTTAAATAATTTAGCGGACATGATGAAGTAAAATAAATGGATAAAAAGTTAGTGTGGTGTCTAATTGCAATGCTGTTCATTATCTATTATATGATACTCCATATTGCCATTTTGTTATGGCTTTGTCTCGTCTCTCCAACCAAATTGTGTCCTTCACGATCTTTCTCTGCTTTTTTGAATCCCTGAAAGTAGTCAACCAAACCCTACTTGTTTACCTGAAATAGGAGCCCCTGACTGACCTCTTGTGAGAGGTGATCTAGCTGATTTCCAGGTAGTAGCGACCGTGATGCTAACTTGACTCTGGGCCAGGTGCTCCAATGCTTACTCTCAGTATTCACCTTCAGCATCCTCTGGGACAGTTAGAACACTTCTTTTCCAAAGGTCCCCCAGGGCTTTGGAGAACTAAAACTAGATCTCTCTCAAGAAGGGTAAGAAAATGTAGGCCTGAGAGGTACCTATATTAAAGTGTATCCAATTTCAAAACCATTATTTAAGGAAGAATATTGAAGAATGGGTATGTGCTTTTCATGTTGTAAGTCTAGTTCTATTAAATACGGATAAAGAGCATGGAGCCAATAACATACAATTGCTTTTAATCATGACTGGAAATTTTTGGTATGATTCAGACACAGGCGTTTGTTTATTGCTGCTTTTTCAAGGCACATGAAATTCAAAGTCTTGTGTTCTTACCTATTTCTTTCTTAAACCCCATCAGAAATAGAAAGAAATTACTATTTCATGATAATATTACCTTAACTGCTAGTTTATTTTAAGGAATCACACCGGACCACCTAGAGACATATGTGAGTGTTGTAAGTGGACTACGGTTAACCTGATAATTAAAAGAACATTATTTCCCCTTCAGTTAAGAGATGAAGTCAGATGATGCTAATGGTAATAGTTAAATACAATATGCATAGCAAATGATTGTTTTCGCTTGTTATATTTTGATGGTAAGGAACTTTTGGTTTATGTTGGGAACTAAGGCATTAACCTGACTCTAATTTCAAAATAGGCATAAATCATAACTATTAAATTTTTTTTAATGTTTATTTATTTTTGAGAGAGAGAGAGAGAGAGAGAGAGAGAACTAGAGGGAGAAGGGCAGGACGAGAGGGAAACACAGAATCCAGAGCAGCCTCCAAGCTCAGAGCTGTCAGCACAGAGCCCGATGCAGGGCTTGAACTCACGAACCATGAGATCATGACCTGAGTCAAAGTCAGATGCTCAACCGACTGAATCACCCAGGTGCCCCCTGTTAGATAGATTGTGCCCATAGTATATTGTCTCAAAAGCCACCTCTACATAATATACATCCATTTTAAGCATTGAGTTTAAGGAGACAAATACTTGTCTCCCTTCTATGTGGAATCTAAAATAAAAACCAAACTCCTAAAAACCAGAGAACATTTGTGTGGTTGCCAGAGGTAGGGTGGCAGGTGGGGGAATTAGGTGAAGGTGGCCAAAAGGTACAAGCTTCCAGTGATAAGATGAATGAGTTCTGGGGATGTAATGTACAGCCATTGATGACTATAGTTAAATATACTGCATATTTGAAAATTGTGAGAAGAATTGACTTCATCACAAGGGAAAAAAATATAACTATGTGAGGTGATGGTTGTTAACTAATCCTACTATGGTGATCATTTTGCATGTATACATATAGCAAATCATCATGTTGTATACCTTAAACATATACAATGTTATAGATCAGTTGTATATCAATAAAACTGGAAAAATAGTTTGAACATTATTTTAAGGGCTTTCTTCTTTGCTATGTATTTTCACCACTGTAATTTTGTGCATTTTAAATATGCTGCTATTTTGTTCTGTTTAAAATATCTGAAATATAGAGAATATGTATTGGTTGGCAGCCTGTTAGATGGCCCCCAATGATCCCCACCTCCTGATATCCACACTCTATCACCTTCCTTTGAATATGCACTGGACTTAGTGACTCACTTCTAACAAATATAGTATGACAAAAGTAATGTCATACCCCTTTTGATATTAGATTATAAAAAGACTGGCTCCTGTCTTGGATTCTCTTGCTCACTCTCTCATTCTCCCTTGAATCTTGCTCTCTTTTGAATGACCTTGGGAAAGCCAGCTGCCATAATGTGAGGCTGTTCTGTGAGAAGGTGCATGAGAGTGATCTTGGAAGTAAATCTTCTGATCCCCTACCGAGAGCCACATGAGTGAGCTTGGAAGTGAGCTTGGATACTCCTTGGATACTCCTTGGATACTCCTTCAAGAGGAGTCTACTTCCCTGGCTGACAGCTAGCTTGCAACTTTAGGAGCGACCTTGATCCAGAACCATCCATCTAAGCTACTCAGATTCCTGATCCGCAGAAACTGCTTGAAGTGATAAAATGTTTGCTGTTTCCAGCCACTGAGTTTTAGGATAATTTGTTACATAACAGTAATAACTAATACAACATAACATTGTGTGCCATGTAGTACATCAGTTTTCATTCTGTCTTGAAATTTGCCCAGTCAAGTTTTGGGTGTTGGGAATGGGCTGCTAACTATATTAAATTTGGTCTTCTGTGGATAAATACATCATTATATAGTCTGATTTTCAGTGATTTCCATAATTAACCTTAGAGGACTACAATGCCCTATTGTGTTTTGTGTGATGAGGGTAAATTTATATCAAAGATCTTGGTGAAATCTTAAAATGTCCAGAACCTCCATATGTTTGGAATATGTTATATGGCTTGTTCATCCCTTCATTCATTCCCTTTATCATTAATTCAGGTAGAAAACATCTGTTGAGTCCCTGTTATGACCAGGGCTTGTATTAGGCAATCCAGATACCAAATGGAATATTACTAATCCTGCCCTCCAGAAACTTAAGGTCTAACAGGGTAGACAACAAATAACAGTGATAACAGAGGGTGGTGACTGACAGAAATAACAGTTGGCCCTGGATGCTGGTGCATTGAGGAGGGGCATTAGGGTGATAAAAGAAAGCTTCCTTTAAGAAGTCATGACTGATTTTGAGTGATAAATGGGATTTAGTCAATGAAAGGAAAGCATGAAGGAAGTATTTCAAGCAGAAGGAAGATGTATGTCACAGAACAGTAGAAACAGAGTTTGCAATTTTAAAGGCACTTCAAGTTGTTTATTGTAGCTGTAAGGAAAAAGGTGTGTGGTGACCGTGAGAAAAGAAGCTGGAAAAGTTGGCAGGGGCAGACATTAAAAAGATTTGTGAAACAATTTAAGGATTCAGATAAACCCGTTTGTTCCCAGAAGACTAGCTACATTAGGATCACCTGGAACACTTATTAAAGTTATAGATTCCCACATTCCCCATTCCCCCAGAGACCCCATTAATCAGATTCTGGAAACAGAATTAAACATTATAGTAAGCTGGTCAATGTTTCTAAAATTAGTGTAATATAGGGACTGTTTTTAATAGGAAAAGCAAACTGGAACTGGCCACCAGTATTTCCAAATGAAATTCAAAGAAAAATTGTGGGGACACCTGGGGGACTCAGTTGGTTAAGTGTTTGACTCTTGATTTTGACTCAGGTCATGATCCCACAGTTTGTAAGATTGAGCCCTTCATTGGGCTCCACACTGACAGCACAGAACCTGCTTGGGATTCTCTCTCACTCTCTCTGTCTCTCTGTCTCTGTCTCTCTCTCTCTCTCTCTCTCAAATAAAGAAAATAAATGTAAAAAGAAATTGTGAAACCAATATAATTTAAATCTAATAACACTCATTTCAGTTGTGGGATGGAGTTGTTTATTGAGCTCAATTGGAGCTTCCTCGTTGACTATGACTCTGCCTCCTGTTGCAGCACTAGATCTTCAGAGTTCAGCATGTCGATATGATTGTGCATCATGTAATGACTTCATTTATCCCACACTTTTTCCTATTTGAACTACTATGAATTCTAATTTATATGACCCATTTTGATGTCATTTGACCTTCACTTAAGAATGTTTTGAGTATTGAATCTATGTACTCAATAGGATTAAGTTCATTTACAAGTGATCAAAATCCAAATACTTAATTTAAAATGGATAGATGTTTATTACTCTCTTGTATATGTTTGGGAAGGTGATACAGTTTGGTATAGTCTCTACAGTATCAGAGACCCAGGCTTCTTTTGTACTGTCATTTTGCCGGCCCTAAATGGACCTAAATGAGCCCTAAATATTTCATCAGCTAAGAAGAGTTCAGGCATGAGAATATATTCTACACCACAGAATAGAGAAAAATGAAGGAAAAGGATGTGCATTCTCTCACTAAGGATGCTCTCCAGTGGCTGCACATGCCACCTCCAATTATGTCCTGTGGTCACACCTAGCTGCAGGGGATGGTGGGAAACAAAGCCTTTCTTAGAGGCTGCCTTTTGGTTCTGTTACTGAGGAAACAGGAACAACTGATTATTGACAGATTATTGGTAGGCAACTTGCAATCTCTGTTATACTTCATTGTGTTTTTTTCATCTTTAGCCCACAACACAAATAGTTATACTAGTCTTCTTGCATGTTATCATAAACATAAAAATAGACAAGGACACTGAATAAGGTAGTCATTGAGATCATCCACATTACACTTGTTTAAATTGCTCTAGATCATCACGAAAGTAAAAATACAAATGTAAACATATCTTATTCAGTTATGAAAATGAAATGACAAAATGAGATCCAGCTTAAGCAAAACTACCAGTGTTATAAAAATCACAGACTTGAAAATCAATGCTAGACGATGTAGAGCCATTGAAAATTTTTAAGTAAGCTTATGTTAACAACAATATTCTTTCTCAAAATGAGAGAGGCTATGGAGAGCAAGGCCCAAATCTTGGAGGATTTGCTTTTTAAAAGCATATGAGTATATCTCCTGATTTTGTGATATAACAGCAGAAAGTAAAGTTTGATAAGATCTCTGGAACTTCACAGAAGGTAAAGGAAGAAAGCATCTTAGAAGGCATAGGTTGCAATGTTGACAAATACTGCTTTAGGAAGACCACTCTGACAGGAGTGTGAAAAATCATTTGAAGATAAAGCCAGTAGGAAGGAGTCCAATAAAGAGGCTATAGAAGTTATACAAAGAGAAAATAAAAGACCTGAACTGTCACTAAAGTGGAAATGAAGAAGAGCGAGTCTTTGTTGACTTAACATTTTCTGGCTTGGACCATGTGAATGTGGACGGTCTTGATATTTGCCGAGTCCCTGAACACAGGAGGAGATACAGATTTCATTTGCTCTTGTACTAAATGACCTTTGTTTGTTTCAACTAGAAATCACTCTAGTGATGGAGAAAAACGTATGAACAAATAAATATGAATTACAAATTGTGGTAAAAAGAATAAAGGGGGAAAACTAGTATGCTAAGGGACACTGAGGGGATTTATATATAATAGTGTTGTTGTGGAAATTGTATTTTTAGACATTTATTTTTTAGATAATGACAGAATATCTTCTTGGAAAAGTTCCAAAGCAATGTATGCAGAGAATGGAACTAGGAAGAGAAACTGGTCTTAGGGTTAAAGACTTGGGTTTCACCAGTGGATTGGCATTAGTTAAAACCATGGATCTCAATTACAACCCAAGAGAAAATGTGTAGGGTTATCAAACTGTCAATTAGTTAAAGAAGAGTGCTTTTTCACTATCGACAATAGCCAAAGTATAGAGTCCACATGTCCGTTGACAGATGAATGGATAAAGAAGATGCAGTATATATATGCAATGAAGTATAACTTGGCAATCAAAAAGAATGAAACCTTGCCATTTGCAACAACATGGATGGAACTAGAGTGTATTATGCTAAGCTAAATTGGTCAGTCAGAGAAAGACAAATATCACAAGACTTCACTCAAATGTGGAGTTTAAGATACAAAACAGATGAACAGAAGGGAAGGGAAGCAAAACAATACAAAAACAGGGAGGGGGCAAAACACAAGAGACTCTTAAATTTACAGAGAACAAACTGAGGGTTGCTGGAGGAGTTGTGGGTCAGGGGATGGGCTAAACAGACAAGGGGCTTTAAGGAGGACACTCACTGAGATGAGCACTGGGTGTTATATGTAGGGAATGAATCACTGGATTCTACTCCTGAAATCACTGTAGCACTATATGCTAACTAACTTGAATGTAAATTTAAAAAGTAAATTAAAATAAAATAATAAAATAAGATAAAATAATAAACTAAAAACAAAACAAAGTAAAATAAAATTGTGGAATAAAGCCATAAAAAAATAAGAAAGAGTGCTTTTTGAGGTAGATTTTAAAAGTATCTACACTGATTAATTTTAATCTGAGAATGTTACTTTTTACATCAGTACAGGGTTTAAAAATAATTTCAGGGGCTCCAGGGGGCTCAGTTGGTTAGGCATCTGACTTCGGCTCAGATCATGATTTCACAGCTCTCATGAGTTTGAGCACTGTGTCAGGCTTTGTGCTGACAACTCAGAGCCTAGAGCCTGCTTTGAAATCTGTGTCTCTGTCTCTCTCTGCCCTTCCCCCACTCACGCTCTCTCTCAAAAATATATAAACACTAAACGTTTTTTAAAAATAACTTCAAAGAATTTTCATTATAATATTAGCAACCACAAAAATTCTTACTAATGTAATTTGCTTTCAGATGTTCCATTTGGTAAGTTCGGAACACTGATGGGCAGTTAAGTTTAATGCTTAAAAAGCATAGAATATTAAGGGCTGCCTGGTTTCAAATGTAGGCTTCGGCACTTACTACATGACCATACGTTAGTTACTTAAAATCTTTCATCTCGGTTTGTCTCACTGTGAAATGGTGAACATTTATAGTGAGATGGTGTACATTTATAGTGAGAAAAAAATGAGAGTATGCAGGCCAAGTCTGTAGCATACTGTAGGTGCTCAATTTAAAAATGGTTGCAACTCCAAATATGATTCTTAATACTATGAATATCACTACATGTGGCAGTGGTGGTCATTAGTAACAGTAGTAGTAAAAATTGTTCCGTGGCAACTTTCTGAAAATCTGTGGGATATTTTGGGCTATAGAATTATCAGTATTCTGATATTTTCCAGTTACTGCTGTAGTTTTTATATGACCACAAAGGAGATGTGGATTTTTTTTCTGTGTTTGAGGTAGAGATAGGGGAAAAAGGAAAAGGATTATGGAAGCACTGAGAAAGAAGGTCAGGTAATTGAACACATGCCCTCTGCCATGTGAACTAAAAATCTTAGGATTTTTCAGGCAACTGGGACCCCAGATGCTTGGTGTTGCTAAGAAATGTGATCATTTCCCACTCTGAATACATGTGGAGATTATTTCTTTATTGTAATACTACAGTATTTTAAATATGAAAATGTCATTCAATGTTCTCAGTTATTGACACTGATTGTGAGAGAGCTGAAGATGAGGCAGACTTTAATTTACGTTTTTCTTTCCCCTTTTATCCTCTTTGAGATCCAGATTTATTTTGGCTATATACCCTGAAGTGGGATTGCTGGATCGCATGGTACATAGTTCTCCTTTTAATTTTTTGAGGAACCTCCATGTTGTTTTCCACAATGGCTGTGCTAATTTACATTCCCACCAATGGGTACACAGTTTCCCTTTTCTCCACGACCTCACAACACTTTATCTTTTGTCTTTTTGAGAATAGCCATTTTAACAGGTGTGAGATGATATCTCATTGTGGTTTTGATTTGCATTTCCCTGATGACTAGCAATGTTGAGCTTCTTTTCACGTACCTGTTGGCCATTTGTATGTCTTCTTTTAAGACATGTCTATTCACATTCTTTGCCCATTTTTAACTGGGTTATTTTCATACATATTTTATAATTCACATGTTGAAATCCTGACCCCGAGTCTGGTGTTAATAGCAGTAGGGCCTTCAAGAGGTGAGTAGGTCATGAGAGTGGAGCCCTCACAAATGCGATTTTGTTGTTTGTCGTTATGCCAATCTCCCTCTTTTTAGAGGACTCTAAGACCTTCACACTAAAATCAACAAAACACAGCTAATGCAGAGGTTTGCAAATGTTTGATCCTTAGAATAGTGCTGCTATGGAATATTTTTATTGGTCCTTGGATCAAGTGAGGAAGAGAATGTTTTTTCTAAATTAAATTCATTTAAATATTTGCTCCTATATGTTATATTTATCTTATTATTCTTTTGTAAAGCTATGTGACAATATGCTGATGTCATGTTATAATTCTAAACAGTTAAGTTTAGAATAAGGCAGCAAAATTAAACACTGGGAATTGGCCCTAACAAGTTTTGGAACTTTTACTGGTCTATTAAATTTACAAGACTAGTAACTATTTACCTAATGCGGATAATCAATCATAAAAATGTTTCTACCTTATCAACCATATTAGTTACTTATTGCTGATATAATAAATTGCCACAAATGTAGTGATTTACACCAACAAACATTTATTATCTTCTTGTTCTGTAGGTTAGAAGTCTGACCTGGATCTTGTTGGGCTAACATCAAGGTATGCTTAGATATCATCCTCCTCTACAGGCTCTGGGGGAGAAAGCATCCCCTCGCCTTTGCCATTGCCTGGTTCCAGAGGCTTCCTGCATTCCTTGATTTGTATCTCTTTCCTCCATCCTCAAAGTCACTAACAGCAGATTGAGTCTCATACCGTGTCTTGTTATTCCAACCTCTTCCTTCCTTATGTTTCCTTTTCAGACCCTTTTCTTCTGCCTCGCTCTTTCACTTCTAATGATCCTTGTGATTACATTGGGCCCACCTAGATGGTCCAGGATACTCTCCCTATTTTAAGATCCACTGATTAGCTACCTTATTCATCCACAAACTTAATTTTCCTTTGTCATGTGACCTTAATATTCATAGGTTCCAAAGATTAGGATACGGACCTCTGTTTTTGTGTGGGATTTGGGGGCCATTATTCTATCAGATTAACAAATTTGGCCTAAACAGCAACTGAGAGAGAAGTATTCATGTGGTTTGATTTTGATTATTTATTTAGGATGAATTATAAGCAGTGAAATTGTTGGATATATGCACATTGTGAAAGTCTTTGAAGCATATTTGGCAAATTGCTGTACAAAAACCACCACAGATTATTACACAGAATATTATATCAAATTGAAGTTTAGATTCTAAAATGCATTATTATTTTATGCCAGTACTGCCGGTTAAACTATGACACTATTTTTTATCACTTAGAATTTTTACTTGATAGTTATTTAAAGAATTTTCTTAAATGTACTTGGCCTTGGGTATTTATTATGCATCACGACAATAAGAAGAGCTATGGCCAAGCTCATGCAGTCACAGGCAATGCCAGCCACATCAGAAGTGCTTCCTGGCTGAGAGTGATTTAAGACATCATTGATTGGATGGTACATTTTGATTTCAGAGATGTTAAAACGTGCACATTAGAATCAATGAAATGCAATATATATAGAATCAGGAGATCCTATACTATGATGATTTAACATTCTTGATTCCACTCTTCAGAAGTAACTGAGATAGTCTGTGATGGGAAATGATTTTGGCTTTGCTGAGACATATATTGCATGTTTCCTGTTTGGTCACAGACCCAGTACCTCAGTTTGTGAATGAGCGTGGTGGGTTATGCACTCGAGTCACAGAGCTGGGAATGCACCCATGCAGCAACTCACACTCTCCCTGCTACTCTACATCTAAATTTAAGAATATGCAAAGATTTCCTGTAACCTTCATGAATGTCAAGTCTGTGGTGGGTACTTAAAAAAAAATAGCATATATTTAAAAACTGGCATACTAGCATTACTCAGGGGAAAAACAGGCCTTCAAAAAACCTGCTTGAATAATTGAAAAATAACTACCATTTATTCAGGGCTTACCATGTACTGGGTATTATGCTATGGGCTCTGTCAACATTCCCCCATTTAATTTCCCAGGACTAACAACCTTGCACAGAAGATATAAATATGCCCCTTTTATAGGAGAGCAAATTGAGTCCTGGACTAGGTGAATGATATGTTCTAGGACATATGGCCAGGAGGGGCAGAGCTGGGTTTTGAACCCTGGTTTATTTGAATCCGATCACTGTACTATACTGCCTTCAATATTAATTATATTGTTTCTAGGCAAATAAATCACTGCTTGCAACTTACTGACATTACATTAAAGTTGGGGGAATTTTTCTGTCTCTACTGTGATTCATCCTCCTTGTAGGATAATTCTTTTAAGATAACTCAAGAAAACATACCTTATGAAAATAATTAAACTTCAAGGAGTAACATCACAAAATACAGATTTATTGTTTTTTTCCCTAAATTGAGAATGACTAAAATCCACTTCCTAAGGACATCACTGCTAACTCCAACTACCATTTGAAAAATATTCATTTTCATCATTGCATCATGACTATACAATGTATGTATAATATATAGTTTTTTAATTAGTAAAGTATTTTTGGTAAGTATTTAAAACTGCTTCTTTGGAAAAGACACAAATTAGGAATAATTATTGTACATTGAGATAGAGGGGAAACATATTACTGGTATATTTCAATCTTAATAAATAGATGAACACTTCTAAAATCTAGAAATGTACCTCTCACATAATAAATGGAAGTGAAGGGTGCCTGGGTGGCTCAGTTGGTTAAGCATCTGACTTTGGCTCAGGTCATGATCTCCCAGTTTGTGAGTTCAAGTCCGATGTTAGGCTCTATGCTGACAGCTCAGAGCCTGGAGCCTGCTTCAGATTCTGTGTCTCCCTTTCTCTCTGCCCCTCCCCTGCTCACGCTCTGTCTCTGTCTCTGAAAAATAAATAAATGTTAAAAGTAAATAAATAAATGGAACTGAAGATATGATTTTTGAAGTAATCTGAAAAAAAAAATAGCCTAATCTGTTCCTACATATCATTGGTGTAAAGCAGTTTGAACAATCACTGACATTTACTTTTTAATTTAGTAAGTAGAGGTTCTTTTCTTCTTCTTTCTCCACTTCACCAATTTTCAGCATCCCTACCATTAAGAAGTTCTCGACCTTGAGCTTATATTGGAATCGTCCAGGAGACCTTTAAAAAATTACGGATGTCTGGATCTCACTCCCGGAGCATATGATTTAATCAATCAGTTGTGTGACCTGTGCATCAGGATTTAAAAAAAAATATATTTATTTATGTTTTTATTTTGAGAGAGAGACAGAGAGAGTGCACAAGCATAAGTGGGGGAGGGACAGCGACAGAGAGGGAGACAGAATCTGAAGCTGTCTCCAGGCTCTGAGCTATCAGTGCAAAGCCTGATGCACGGGCTTAAATTTGTGAACCTCGAAGTCATGACCTAAACCAAAGTTGAACGCTTAATCGACTGAACCACCCAAGTGCCCCTGTGCATCAGGATTTTTAACAGCTCCCAACCATCACAAGATGATTCTAATGTGCAGCCTAAGGTGAGAATCACTAAGAAAAGGGTTAGATAATAGAAAACACATCTGTGAGTGTGAGAAAGAAGGCTGACTCTAACGGCTTATAGTGATACTTTTGAATTAGTTACAGATTTTGCAGTATAGATTATATCTGTTCCTAACATCATAGATAATTGAGACTTAGTTATATTGCTAAATGCTGTAGGCACTTTATGGACCAAGAAATACAACCAGATCATTACCTCATTGTAACTCTGCTCCTAAAATTATCTTATTTGTTTCTGGAATTCTATAACAAATTTGTGTTTGAATGGTAGCACCAGGAAATTCGATGGTACTACTGTCTTGGGGGAGGGGAGTGGGAGTGTATAGTAATAAGATTTAAAAATTATAACTTACCATCTTGGGCAGTAATCCTGGCCAATATCCTTAAAAGACAATTTGACACACTAATAAAACTTCTGCCAAAATAATCCTTTGCAGAGCCAAAGTAAATTTAGGTACAATAAACTGGCCGCAATGCATAAATTTATGAAACAAACAATTCTAATAGGCTATGTGTACTTCTGATATTGCTGTTTTCTCTAAAAACACACACGGGGAAAAGCAAGATTTTGTACAGCAAGCGGTAGAGATGCGGCTAGGCCCCAAATAATAATAATTTCCATTCACACAGAATTTTATGATTTTTTTTAAACCTTCACAATAAAGTTCTCTATTTTGTTTCTATGGTGATTTAAAGTCACCTCACTTCATGGTAATGTTCTTTCTTAAATAAATGTTTTTACAACTCAAGCAATGTACTAATGAGGTAATTTAAAAGAAAATTCATGATTGGCTGATTAGAAGCTATCATGATGCTGTCAAGAAGGATAAGGTAAGTCACTATGATGTTTATACCTGGCGTTATCACTGTTTCTAATTAGCATATTTACCTTGGGTTCAGACTCTACATCATTATACATCAATACTCCACTTTACATCGCTCCTTAGTGTTATGTCTTCTAAATAGACAATTGGCAACCGCAATAGCAAACACTCCGTAAGAGGAAAATATGACCTCTTAAGAGGAAAGTGTCATCTACTGGGATTTGATGTCAGCGAATGAATATTCATTCAAATAAACATCTGTTACTTCCACAAGCCACTGCAGTAAATCAGTTTTAAGAAGCTCTACGGAGATGAATATCACATCCCCTTCCCTCACCCCAAATCAATCTCTTTAAAATGGGATCTCCTTTGTTTGGATTTTACATCGCACATATTATATGCCAAAACACATTGTAGCTACTTAGCTTAGGCAATGTGGAGTCTATGCATATGCTCCTGATGTCAGTCCCCGATACCGGTTTTTACTTTGTCCATGTTTGCAGCACCTAAGTTATGTAGTTTATTAAGTTATGTGGTTGTGAATGCTGCGATGTTAATCCTTATTTTTAGTCTTTAACAAACAAGTGTTTCCTCTTTTGGCAAATTAACTATCTGTGCACACATGCACAATATATGTATGTTTGTATTTGCGCTGTTTTACTAATTAGACTAAGTATGTTCAGATTAAGTCATTAATCCATACACTGTTTGTACCAGAGTAGGCAGAAATTGCCTGGTGATGGTGAGAATTTTCTCTAGACAACTCCTCTTAATGACTCACTATTATTTTCATACATGCACATAGTTAAGTGTACAAATATAGTTTATCAGTGTTTTAGTGGGTTTTTTTTTCAGAAACTGAGAAATTTCAGTGTTCTATAAACAATTCCTTTCCTGATGTTAGGCCCAAGAGAACTCTTTTTCCTGTTCTAAAAGTGACGAGTCTAATTAAAGTTAAAATGTTCTTAAATCTAAATTTGGAGATACTTTTTAACTTAAAAGAAAATGTTAAATTTCAACATGAGATGCTTTGTACTTAAGATTTGGCAATCTCTTCTAATATTGAATTGATGGAGTGCCAAGATTTATTTTCATGATCTCTTGCTTTTTAAGAATTAGTCTACTTTGGGAGACTTTTCTTCTATTAAGAGTCACTGGCCTGCATTTACTGCACTAATAAGTAATAATTTTGAAATAAATAACTTCAGTGGTTTTCACAGAAGTTCAGAGACAGAGTGGGATGATATATACATTTCATTTAATAAATACAATAATTTAAAATTTCAGCCAACATTAGAACAGCCTAAAAGGGATAGTAGAAGAAAGAGACGAGTATGGGAAAGAAAGGGTACGGCATGAAGAAGGAGGATGAACTAGAAGGAGAGAGATTGTCAGAAGAAAAATTGCCCGGAAGGACCACAAATAATTTCTGATTTTTATAGGAGCTTCTTACAAGTCTCTTTCTCACTGGGCAGTCTCTGTCAACTCCACTATCCATAGATTATCCAAAAGTAACCCTCTTGGTATCCTAAAATCATAGCACTTCTCCATTCTTCACCGGCTATCAATGTCTCCAGCCTGTCCCAGAGGCCCCAATTCTTACCTTTCTGATTATGGGGCCAATGATGATGCTATTGATTCCTTCTCCTCCCTCCCATCCTGTCACTTGGAATGCCATTTAGTTATTTAGAAGTAGCAGAGCGTAACGGTCAAGAGCGTGGGGGTCCCGGCCAGGGTCCATCGTTTAGTAGTCATATGACTTTGGGCAAGTTGCTTTAATCTCTCTGTGCCTTAGTTTCTTCATCTGCAACTTTAATATATGATAACAGTACCTGCCTCATTGGGGCTATTGGGAATATTAAATCAGTCAATGTATATAAAATACAGCATAAAAGACAGTAAGTATTATAGAAGTGTTTATCGTTCAACAAATTTTTAGTGAACTCCAACAGAGTACTAGGCACTGAGGATACAGCTGTGATGGGAGGGAGTCAGTGAAAGAGACCAATACCTGAAGTACCTTAGCTGGAAGGTTGAACTCTGAGTTATAGTCTCCTAAAACAAAACAAAACAAAATGAAAGAAAATGAAACAAAACAAAACAAAAGAATAACTTACTACATTGCAAAAATTAATAAAACTGTTGTTTTTTTCACCATGTAATTACCCTAAGATAGAACTTGTTTTTCATGTACTCAACCAGTGCCTACTTCTTCAGAGCCTGCTTCGTGTGTGTGTGTGTGTGTGTGTGTGTGAGAGAGAGGGAGAGAGAGAGAGAGAGAGAGAGAGAGAGAGAGAGAGTGTCTGTGGTGAAGGGCATGCTATCCACATTCAAAAATACCGTTTTCTTATTTGTTCAACAGGTTCGAAATGTTTGTTTGTTGAGTAAGCATATAAATCCCTCCTTCACATCCTCTGGCTTCTGGTAATGTATTTGAAGGCAGTAAAAGCACAATTCCAAGGCGTTGCTTATCACATGAAAAGTAGGTGAATGACATTCTGCTGTTATTTTTTAGGCAAGAAACTTCTGCTCTTGGATTTTGAAGCCCTCCCTCTTAAACTATTGTGCTAGATTATAAACTTTATAGCAGAGATGGTATCCTATCTTGTTTGGCACGTAACTTCTAGCACTGTGCTTTGTCCTTTAAAAGGCATATGTTCCATTTGTTAGATGAGTAAAGTTTCAGATATGCAAATGATTGTATCTGCTAAGTTCAGTTTTGTGGGGGTTTTTGTGGGTGTGGTAAAAGTGGCCATTGGTAAGTTATGGACTTCTTAAAATTTTTCTAGGGGCAAAAGAAAATTAATTTTAGAATGAATCTGACCAGGAAGTGGGAATCTCACCTGATGTAAACAACCATATTAAAAATAACATTGATTAAGGGTGGCTGGGTGGTTCAGTCGGTTAAGGGTCTGGCTCTTGATTTTGGGTCAGGTTACGATCTCACAGTTGGTGGGGTTGAGCTCTACACTGGGCTTTGCGCTGACAGCATGGAGCCTGCTTGGGCTTTTCTCTCTTCTGCTCTCTATCTGCTCCTCCCCTGCGCACACACCCACGTGTTTCTCAAAATAAATAAATAAACATTAAAAAATAGATACTTAAAAATAATATTGGTTATTTTCTTTACAAAATTTTAAACAACTAGAATTTCAGGTATATATTTTCCCAGTGAAATTAATAGTTGCTTTGGATGCATATATATATTCCTATAGCCAAAGTAACTGGGGGATGTCCTGGGGTGGATGTGGAGTAGGGTGGCTGGTTACTGTAGCCTTTATTTAAGAAAGATGTTCAAATTTTTAAAAGCCAAATTGAATTTTAGCAGTTAATCAATTCGCGTGGATACATATGGCCTTAAATCACTGTTGGCACAAGTCTTGCCATTAAGCACTGTTAGTGTTTTAAAAAGCACTACCAGCTATGTTAGTTAATTTAGTTTGTTCAACAGGACTTATTTATACAATCGCGTAAATCATACAGATTCCAGAATTGGAAAGAATCTCTGGACTCTTTCATTTTGCTGATGAGGAAACTGGCATCTAGAAGGCTGAAGCAATGTAATCAGAACTAAAACCCAAGATGCCAGGTTTCGGGGTCAATGACCACGATGTTCTGATTAAGAGCTAGAGAAAGTTGGACCAAATCTGTAACAGTTTTATTTTTCCATCAGTCCTTTTAAATATCTCCGCCAATGGGTCTGAGATTGAGGTTGATTGATTTTAATCTTTGTTGCTAAAATTTAGCTTTATAGAACATATGACTTGATCTCTTCTATGTAGACATTTCATAAACAGGAAGAAAAATTTTACTGCCCTACTGTATAAGCCAGTACTCCTTCTCTGACCATGGTTCTGTAAGAAGTTTGGTGAGAAAATGTGGCCAAACACCCTTGATTTATTTGAATGTATGATCTTAGTGTCTTTTAATTTGTCTAAATACTTTTGCATTCCTGTGTGGTTGGCCTATACTACTTTTCCTAAAAATCAGATCCATAAGTATATTAGACACTGTAAAAATTTCTGTTCCTTGCTGTTGTTGTTATTCTATCACATTCCCTTCCATTGATTTTGAGTGTGAAGATATGTTGCCCATTCATCCATTCATTCAATTATTCATTCACTCAGGAATTATTTACTAAATATTATATGCTAGGCACTGTATGGGACTTAAAAACCAGATATGGTCCCTGCTCTCATTCAGGGAGAGAAACATATTAAAGAAACAATCACACAAATAAATATTTATTTATAAAATGTGATAAGTATTATAGAAAACATATAGGGTATTAGGAGTGATTATAATAGGATTACCAATATCATATCAATGTGTCAGAGAAGATCATTCTCACGCTTATGAACAGGAGAGAGAAAAGGCTGTTACACTTAAAAGAACTTTCTGATGACATCTTTTTGACATCTCTACAGGAGCTGGTGACTAGGGAAACTGGACTATATATTCTGGTGGATATGACAGTATAGTGGAATAGGGACAAAATTCCAAAGTTCTATCTCCAGTTCTGTCAAGAGCTACATTTAAGACTTTAGGGAAATCATATAGTATTTCTGAGTCCAAGTTGGTTATGCTTCTTACCTCCACCAAACACTGAGTATATATTCTTACTAAAAATTAACACTTTTTTTTAACCCACGCATATCATTCTGTGATGTTTATTTTATCCGAGTTATCTTGAGACATTATAATCCAGCGAAGTTAAAATATGCACTCTGACATTTTACTAGGTATACCTTTGAGATCGTCGATAAATGATGACAAACTTCTAGAATTTGGACCCAAAAAAACCAAGGAAAACTCACAACATATTTAGTTAATATCCCCATTTAAAATACATTGTTTTTCAGGGCACCTGGGTGGCTCAGTCAGTTAAGCATCCGACTTTGCTCAGGTCATAATCTCGCAGTTCATGAGTTTGAGCCCCACGTGGGGCTCTGTGCTGACAGCTCAGAGCCTGGAGGCTGCTTCAGATTCTGTCTCCCTCTCTCTCTGCTCCTCCCCTGCTCATGCTGTCTCTCTGTCTCAAAAATAAACATTAAAAAAAAAAGTTAACAAAAAAATAAAATACATTATTTTTCTTCTTTAGTTATAAAGGCATTCAACTAAAATGTAAACTTATTTATCATGTCAAATTAAACCATTTTTTTGCAGCCCCACATTAAAGCATATCATTTCTTACTGAATCTCTTCCAAATGGATAACCATTTGTATAATATAAAAAAAAGTAGCCAGAATCACAAGTAAACAGGCCCTTAAACCCAAAATGATTGTTTGCATATTTCTTCCAAATCTCTTTTATACATTTTCCAGACAATCATAGTGCACATTTTGTTTTCTGAAGCATAAAGCATACACTTAAATTGATTTTACACTTGAGATACTGTAAAGCATCTCAGAAAAATTTAAGTGACATAATGTTAAGTAAAAACATCAGTTAAAAAGTTGATGCACAACATCTTTTGTTAGTCTTATTAACTAACCAGGACATGAGCTGATCTCATAGAAAAGGATTAGCACGAAAAGGATATGACGGTAAAAATGATACAGTGCTCACTATTTTATATTCATGTATATTCCATTGAGTGAATGGACCATAATTTACTAAAGCATAGCCTTACGTTGGACAGTTTGAGTGGTTTCCATTTTTATATAGTATAAATTACACTGGGATAAACATTGTCAGGCATATGGCATTTTTTAATATTTTGGATTATTTCCTTAGGATAGATTCCCAGAAGTAGAATTACTAGGTTAAAGGGTATGAACATTTTTATGACTCTTGAAATACATTGCCAAATTGCTTTCCAAAAAAAGGTTGTATCAATTTACAATGCCACCAGCAATATAGGAAAGTGCTCTTCTCATAATATTCTCACAGGTATTTGACATCATAGAATTTCTAGATTTGCAAATTTTGTGGACAAGAATGTAGTGCCTCACTTTAATAGACATTTCTTAGTGGCTTTTTTGGTGTGTTTTTAAGGCAACGTATTGTTATGAATAACTTAGAATTTCTAACATGTTCTTTAACTGTCTATACTGAGTTGATAATTTTATAAGCCTATACAGAATTATATGTGATTATATTAAACCTTATAGTGCAAACTATTGTGTCTATTTTGTTGTTTCAACTTGGTGCATGTATGAAAATTTTGACAAATTGTAAAACAGTCTGCTTGAATTTTCATTTCTTTTTGCTTATAAATAACAATTTAAAAAACTGTTCAAAAAATATTAAAAAAACTGTTCAAACAGGATTTTCACCAAATATATGCATCCGCAATTATTCGTATCTTTTTTTATTATAAAAGTAGTACCTGCTTATTTAAAAATAATTAGAAAAATAATATAGAATGAAAAAAGTTATTCATAGTTACTCTAAAATATAATCACAGTTAACCTTTTGGAGAGTATTTCTTTCAGATAGTTTTGCCTTGCTAGTTGTAAAGATGTGGTACAAATGTATTTGATAGGTATTTATTATGCACTTACTTTGTCCCAGATACCTTAATAGGCATTGAGTCAGGCTCTGACCTCACAAAATAGACAACTCCTGCCCTCATTAACATTTTATCATAATTTATTTTTGTATTTTGCATACTCTTCATATATCTTATTTTAATAACTGCAAATTTCATTATGTCATGCGAATCAGTCTAAGTAATCATTTTCCTAGAATTGAACTTTTCCAATTTTTTAATGTTATTTTTTCCACATTTACAATGTTTCCTTAAGATACATGTCTTCAAATGGAGCAAGTTGGTTAAAGGATATGAACACATATAAGGTTCTTGACACAAACCTCCAGATTGCTTTTCAAAAGGTTAGTACTAACTTTCATTACTGCTGGAAATGGACAAAGGGAACTTTTTTTAATTTTTATTTTTTTACCAATTTGCAATGATTATATCACTAAAATTGTTTTTGTTGATTATTTTTTAATTTTCCTTTTTTGATAACTAGCAAGATTTGAGTTTGTTTGTTTTTTTAATAAGGTTAAATAAATGTAGTTCTTTGAAAATTTTTCGGATCATGCTTTGGTTCTATTTAACATGCTTATATTTTATTTTCATGTGTATGAGCTCTTTAGGGAATAAAGACATGAGCCTTTTTGGCATTTACCCTCCATCAGAGTTCTCTCAAAGGAGAAAAGCAGGAAATGATCACTGAGTTTTTGGGCCCTGAAGTCCTTGGAGTCCAAGGAAGGTGTAAACACCTTTCCATTTCCAGGGCCTAACCTCGGGTCTAGCACACCGCAGGCTTTCCATCCATGATGCAATGGACAGAGCGCACAGATGTCAAGCAGAGTATTGGATCCTGGAGGGCCAGAGCCACTGAGACTCACAATGGCAAACAAACATGGCTTCTGAAACTAAGTCTGGGCCAAGAAATGACTTCCCTGTAAACCAATCCATTTGTATGGATAGAAAGAAAAAAAATTATAGTCAGAGGACAAAAGGATACAAGTACCTGGGTAGGCTCTGAAACAGCCTGAGAAAAAGAAAGGGGTAAAATGAAGGGATATGGAGTGGAAAGAAATGAACAAAAGCATTCTGAACACAACAAAACGAATTTAGTTTTATCCTATCTCCATTATGTTGTGAGGTACACTGCTGGCCATGGTGTGTGATTGAAAAAGATCAGTTAGCCTCACCAAAGCTTATACAAGTCATCAATTCAGAAACTGCTTAGGTGATGCAAATGATATATTCCTATAAAATTCTTAGTTACACACGCATATACTTATGTACACATGTAACACTGAGGCTCACAGAAAGGTTCGAGAGAAAGCATCTCCTAAACTAAAGGATTCTGGGGCCTGCCTTTTCTGTCCTTATAATGCCAGGTCCCTTTTGGTCACAAAAAGAGAAGGTTATTATGGCAATATCTGTTGCCATTGGATTTGGTATCTTTCTTCTTACCTCTACCTCTCTCAGGGTTGTAAGAAGATGGCAGGACCCCATACCAACAAGAGAAAAACAGCAGACTGAGAGGAAACAATCCTCTTGTAGTAGCTCGTGTCTGCTTCGTGGTACTGTTTTGAGGGGTCATATGGGAAAATTTTTATTACATACTTTATGGAATAATTTGCATTAGGTCAAATTTATATGCCCTCAGGAGTGCCTATAAAACATGATCCCTAATTTCAAGGGTAGACATGGCAAATACAAGAAGCAGATAAAATAATTACAAACAAAGGTGTCTTGTGAGGAAGAACTGCATGTTAGAAACAATTCATAATTTACAAGTTGCTATCTTACCTTGCAGAACTGTGAGCTGGAAAGAATCACTTGAATGACACATTTAGTCATTTAGTCGGGTGAATAAAGGCAACTGGGTACCTAATATTTTGGGGGCAGACCACTACTCTCCCTAACGTTAAGGAGCCATTCATTCTCTTTATGGTGACTTTAACAATATGGTAAGTAATACTTATTGAACATCTATTACGTCCCAGTTACTTTGCCCAGAGCATTATCTGTATTATCATCCATTCATTCCTTCAGGCCCAGTTCACTGTTACCTCTTTTGACCCACCCAAGACTTATAACCCCAGGCTGAATTAATAATTCCATTACCCATTAATTGATAGTAACACTCTACTAATTCTGTTAACCCCTTTAATGGGCTCCATAGCCTACATTTCCAACTCTCCCACTATGTACTGGGCTCCATAAGAGCAGTGCCCATGTTTCATTCCAATTTCCTAGTATCTGGTAGTTCCTAAGTACCATATTCGGTTGAGTGAAAGTGGAGTGGAACTTCATGACTTCAAACACATTGAGGAATCATGGAATTCAAAACAAAATTTTTTTTAAAGTTTATTTATTTTTTGAGAGAGAGAGAGAGAAAATCCCAAGAATGCTCTGCATGGTCAGCGCAGAGCCCCCTGCAGGGCTCAAACCCACCAACTCTGAGGCCATGGCCTAAGCAGAAATCAAGAGTCAGACACTTAATGGCCTGAGCCACCCAGGTGCCCCAGAACCATGGAGTTGTTAAGCAAGAGAGTACTTAGAAACTTTGCAAACTTCAAGCTTCTTTTCCATGAGAAAAATTAAGTTAGAACAGGTAACTTACCAGAGGTCACATAAACCTGGTAGAATGAGATTAGAATCCAGTTCTCTAGCTTTTCAGCCCCAAATAGATGCCACCAAAACACAACTAAATATCTTTATCTCCCAATCTCTTAGCTCCACCCAAATCCTATCAGCAATGGGCCTTTGGACCTTCAGGCTATTTCTGTGATACATATTTTCTAAAAGAATCCACTTTTACAAACAGTTTTTCTTTCTTTAAAAAACATTTTTTTAAACGTTTATTTTTGAGAGAGAGAGAGAGAGAGAGAGAGAGAGAGAGAGAGAATGGAGGAGGGGCAGAGAGAGAGAGAGGGAGACACAGGACCCAAAGCAGGATCCAGGCTCTGAGCTGTTAGCATAGAGCCCAACATGGGGCTGGGGACTCCCAACCAGGAGATCGTGACCTGAGATCTGAGCCAAAGTCGGACGCTTAACGACTGGGCCACCCAGGCGTCCCCAAATATCTTTTCTTTCATGGCTCCCCATTCCAAACAAAGCCCAAACTCCAAATTGGCTGGCTTGTCCTGTAGCATCAGTATAAAAGTTGGGGGATACCTTCTGTCTATATTTACACTAACAAGCTCTTTCCACAAGCACCCTTTGATCCACTCAAATTAAAATGCTTGTCAACACACACACCATACTTTTTATCATTTCTTGAGACATGCTGTTCATTCTGACTAGAGTATCCTTCTTCCTTATCAACCTGGGAACTTTAATGATCTGTTCCCTTTCTGCACTGGGAGCTTCTGGCACAGAACAGAGAGAACTGGCTTTAGTCTCACACAGCATTTGAATGAGTGGATTTTGTGTCCAGCACCTAGCAGCACAGCTCTCCATAAAGCTCACTGAATGGCTCTGTGTTTGGAAAATTACAGAAATGTAACTTACTCTTCAGAGTTGTAAGCAACCCTTTACCAAAACTTTTCTGTTTGGAGGAAAAATAAGTAAATATGTTGGCTCATTTAGTCTTTTTTTTATTTCCTCCTTTTTTTTCTTTTTAGTCTGGTTCATCTGTTATGACTGCCATTCTCACCCCCTCTGTGAACTCCACATTCTCCCAGCACCCCTGCCCCTGGACACTTGTGGGAGAGAAATCCACAAATTCCTCTGGGGCTCCATCACTGGAGCAACTTCTCAGTAGCTGGAGGAGATCTGGGCTGCAAACAGGAAGTTTTTGTACTTCTGGCTACTTTATGCCTGGGGCAAAAACTGCAGCGTCCACCTGGACACTGTAAAAGAGAATGGTAGAACAAAACTAACCTTCATTATCCCCATCTGAAGTTTTTTTGTGTGGATGTTCTGACCCAGTATCATCCAGGGATTCTTTTTCCAGACTGTTGTCTAGCATGCACATCAGAATAGCCCCGCAGGAAAGTCAGGTTTGAGCCCCCCCAACTCCCTTTCTTCACTTTAAAAAATCTGGAGCAGGACATTTAAAATAATGGATTTTGGATTTAAAAATTTTTAAAGCAATCCGAAGGATTGTTGCCTTTGGTAGGCTGAGGGCCAAAGAGAAGCAGAGACTGGTCCCCTAATCTCTAAATCCTTTTTTCCTCCTTCAATGCCCTAGACCTCATCTTGCCCCTTTGGCTCCCAGGGGGCAAGAAGCAGTTTTCCTCCGCGGGCGTGCCTGGCCTCGTCAACGACACCCATTAGTTTCCAGGCTTCCAGGGCAGAGGGGGGACTCCCGACCACGCGTCCAGGGCCCTTCTCCAAGCGTAGGGGCCTCGAGGTCCACGCCGGTCCCAGCGCAGGCAGAGGGGATGTGGCCAGTCCTGGGGATGACCTCGGCCTGCCTGCCCCTAAGGCACCCCGGCCCCAGCCTGCGGGGCGGGTAGCCCAATGGGCAGCCTCGCTCCGGAGGCGGGCTCAGGCCGGAAGCCACCCCGCGGCACAGCGGCCCCGCGAGACGGCGCCCGCGCCCCCGCCCTCTCCGGCACGGGCTCCACGGCCAAGGGCGGCAGGGGCCAGCCCGCTGGGTCCCCGCCGCGCTCTTTGTCCTGGCCGCGCGCGGGCGGACGCGTGCGCCCCCCGGGTGAAGGGAGGCGCGGAGAGAGCGCGCGGGAGCGCGCAGGAAGAGCTCGCGCCCGCCGGGCGTCGGGGGCGCGCGTCCCTCCGCCAGGCAAGCAGCGAGCACGCGCGCCGCGCCCGCCCCTCCCCCCCCCCCCCCCCCCGCGCTCGCCTCGGAACTTGCTGACTGCGCGGCCGGGAGGAGCCGAGCCGGGCGGCGGCGGCGCGAGGCCACAGCGCGCGGGGGTCTCCCGCGTCCCCTCCGCCTCGCCGGGAGCTCGCGCCCTCGCCCAGCCGAGCTCCTACCCCCCCCTTTTTTCCGAAGGCGCTGGGCGGCGCCACCCTCCGGCCGGAGCCCGGCACTGCACAACCCCCTCCGACTTTCAATGTTCCACACTCCCCGGCCAGAGCCTCCTCGGCTTCTTTTTTTCCCTCCCCCCCCTTTCCCCCCCCCAGCTGCCTCCATTTCCTTAAGGAAGGGTTTTTTTCTCTCTCCCTCCCCCACACCGTAGCGGCGTGCGAGCGGGCCGGGCGGGCGGCCGAGGTAAGGCGGCGGGGCCGGGGGGCCGCGTGGGGGGCGGCCGGGGCGGCGGCGGCGGCGGCGGCGGTGGGGGAGGGGGCGGGGGCGGGCAGCTTTGTTCGCGCCGGGCGCCCGCGCCGCCGGTGTCCGCGAGCCGCGGCGGGGCCGGCCGGGCTGCTCGCATCACTTGGCGCCCGGCGCGGCGAGCGCTGCCCGCGGCCCCCGCGCGGCCCTCCCCACAAAGGGCCGCGGAGCTGCGTGGCCGCCGCCGCCGGCCGCGGCTCGCCTCCGCGGGCGCGGAAATTTGTTGCACTTCTTGGGGCTTTGTTTGTTTGTTTTGCCTCTGATTTTTTTTTTTCGTTATTTTGGACAAAATGTCGGTGCGTGATGTAAAAATTGAGCGAGGAACCTTGATGGCATTGGGAGCTTTGCAGAAGGTGCAGTTTGGATTCTGCTTTTCCCAGGGTGGCAGCTCGGTCTTGGCCGGATGAATCTTCGCTGCTGGCCGTGGAAACGGCTAGAGCAGCTTGTTAGTTGATTTTTAAATTCCTAAGTGTTGTATTTAAAGGCTTACGTGCACAGGGAAGGAATCGCCACCTTAAATAAGCATATGGGCGATTAACAGGGTATGTTTTCCTCTCGGAAAGGGAATTTGGTAGCTTTGACCAATGTCAGTGTGTAAATATTTAGACGTTATTAGTGACTTTTTAACATTTTTCAGCGAGATCTGTTATTTACAGTGTGTCATATGTTATTAATGCTCGTTGCCTAAGTTCCCTGGCAAATCTGCTTCATGCCTTCTGAGAAAGTAGACAATTGATAGATTGTCCAAGGGATGGAAAAAAATGTGAGTGGGTTTTCTAACTTGAGTTCGGTAAATCCTTGAACGCTGGCGTTGTGAGACACATCACCTCCCCTGTAACCTTGCTGTGTGATGAGATAAGTGTGAGCACTTTGAAGTGTTTTCATTAAAATGACAATTTTAGGTGAATATTGAGAGAAGAAAATGCTCCTGGTCTATTTCTTGGACTTAACATTTCCCTTCTCTCCTCCTTTTCTCTTTAAAAGTTTTCCAAGAAATAACTTCACCAAGATGTCCAGTGATAGGCAAAGGTCTGATGATGAGAGCCCCAGCACCAGCAGTGGTAGTTCAGATGCGGACCAGCGAGACCCAGCCGCTCCAGAGCCTGAAGAACAAGAAGAAAGAAAACCTTCTGCCACCCAGCAGAAGAAAAACACCAAACTCTCTAGCAAAACCACTGCTAAGTTATCCACTAGTGCTAAAAGGTAATGTGTAAAAGGATTAAGCACATTATCAGGTTGTCTTCCAAATGGTTGGACGCTTTTGTTGGTTTTACATCTGTAGCAGCAGTTCAAAAATATTTACTTCGTGATCACTTTTATTTGCACTCAAATGAGTTGTCATTCTTTAGGTGGCATATAAGCCACCTCCCTAGAATTGTAATTGTACTTTTCAGCAAACTTACTCTCTACTTTGGTAACTTCAGTAAAGAAGTGTCCTTGAGTAGAGACTGGACCAGCGTTTTGACAGATTGTTTTAGGAGTTGGCAAGGAAAATTTGGTGAGCCCAAATTAGCTGGTACATTGAGGATGTTCCTTTTTATGAGTCATACTCTTCTTCATTGAAATTGACACTTCTAGAGATCAGCAGCGCCACTCTTCATGAAACTTAATGATTAGAAATAATTATGGTTGCTAGAAAATTTGTAAATTCAAGGCCTTAACAACATTTGAGAGCAGATTTAAAATTGTGCTCCCAGTTTGCTTTCAGTTTTACAAATGTGACTAAGTCATTGCATCCCAGGTTATTACTTTTTGTAGTTAACTTATGGTTATGCCTCTATATTATTGTGAGTGTAAATAAAACTGAAACATAGCCATTTACAATTTTGGGTGGCAGTTGGCTATTGAAAACTTTCATTGTGCTGGTGACTCTTCACTCTAAAACTTGTGGATATGTTTGACATGTTATTACTCAACAGCAGAAGAAACATTTTGTTGGGTATATTTGAAAGGTCATTTGTTTCCTGTTGGTTTATATTATCTTTGATGGCAAAAAAAAAGATTATGTCAATGGGACTCCATTGGTAGCAATAGGGAGGGGAATATCCTCCTATTAGTTATACGTCATAAATGTTTTAGTATTAGCCAGTATTGACGTTTTGTTGATTTTTATTGATCACAACGAAAGGAAAAAGAAGTATAAAACCTGTTCAAATATTGAGTTCTCTAAGTGATTTAGAAGAACTCTTATTTTTCTGTGGGTTTTCACCTCTACTATATCAATAATCAAGTATTAATAACTTAAGAATATTTTATTAAATAATAGCAGTCTTTTAAATAACTTAGAATCCTCAATTTGCTGTAATCCTGTTGAGGGACATATAATACACATCTTAAGTTTTGAAAGCATTTTACATTTGAATAAAATCAGAGAACTGTTTTCCCCCTCCTCTTAACTCAAGGCTATATATCTTACTATTTCTTTTCCCCCAAATGTATTCAATTTTAGTGCTGTACTTAAGATTAGGGAAAACAGAATTGGTTAAGTAAGGTCAGAGTCCTTTAGAAGTTTTTCACTGGTCAAGATGTTTGTAAATTTTAAACTTTTTTTTGACACAAAATATTGTCAAAACTGTTACTGTGCTCATGTAATAGCTTGCTAATTCTTACCTCTGTAAAAGTGACTTAAAGTCATTGTCAAAAATTCTGGTGCTTTCCCTCCTCCCTTCTTGTCTCATTTGCATATAAGCTTGAAAAGAGAATTTCTTTGGTAAAAAGTGTTTTAAAATAGATTTTATAGCCTTTATTGAGTACTAGTAGAGGACTATTTCTAAGATCTGGTGTGAATGTCATACTTATTTACAGTAGCAAGTGAGAAAAAAAGCTGCAAAGTTTCTGTTAAGGGATTTGGGTTATGCCTCTGAGAACAAAGAGGAAGCAGCCATGTTAGCATTACTGAAGGCAAAGCGAGCCTTGCATTTAACTGCATGGTGGTAGAGGGCAGTGTAATTCCCCGGTTATTCTGTAGACTATCTCAAATCCTTTTTGTCTGTTCTCATTTCACTAACAGAATTCAGAAGGAGCTAGCTGAAATAACTCTCGATCCTCCTCCTAACTGCAGGTAAGAAACAAATTTTGTTTTGATTTCCAAATGTGCAAAAATAACAAGAGATTAATGTATCGGCTTGGGATATGTGTGCTGCAGAAGAAGCTACGTTTGCTTCTTCTCAGCTTTGCAAGTGCATGAAACAAAAATTGTCTAAGGTGAATTAAACAAGTTTGGGGGAAAATACTCTTTAGCATGTATCATACATTTGGAATTTATGAATATACTGATTTTGTGCTTCTTACTGAGATTAGTGTGAATGGTGCTGATTTTGTTCTGTTGTAACATTGCTGTAGAGTGTTTATTCAGAACTATATTGCAGAAACTTCGAAAATTTTGCTAAGCTTTAAAGTTACTGCTTGTGTGCAATCTGAACTGACCTTCCAAATTTAGAAATTGCTGAATGTGGTGTTACAAAATGTAAATGCAGTAAACAAGGGTATAGTTTCTGTTTGATTTATTCAGTAATGTGCCTTAAGGACAAATTTTATGTGCTAAGCTAATGCTTCTAGTTATTTTCTGGAGAATGCATTGTTGGAATTATTTACATTTTAACCGAGTGTCTTAATTACTTGGGAAAATTCTTGGTAATTTTGGTCCTTGAAATACATGTGTGAAAAGCAGTATATGAATTGGAATTTGTAGGAAGAACTCATTTCAGTGAAACTCCTGTAGGAAAATTTAAGATTGTCAGTTGGCATATGGTGCATTAAAAGTGGTTGATAATTTTTTTCGTTAAACGTTTTTTCAGTTTGTCTTACCTAGTGCTTTGTTTTTCACCAGTGACTGTATGGCTTCCAAAATATATCAGAGTTAGAAAGGACAGTTGTGTAGATAATTTGCATAGAGATATGTGCTCCAGGGTGAGAGTGGCCGCTAGAAATCAGGCAGTGTTATGGTCTGATACGAAAATGTTTTCTTGTCTTACCTATATTTTTGTTACAAGTTGTGTTCACTTGTGATGATCTGACCTATCTCCGAAGTCTACTTGAGATATAATTGGGTATAATTCAATTGCCTCTTGTGTGTATTAGCCAGATCCTTAGATAAGGTGATCTTCTGATTTATTCAGTGAATTAACAGTTTTGCTCATATTTGTAATTAGCTATGTCAGCTCAAAAGGTAAACATGAACGTAAACTAATTTTAAACAGGTAGTGGTACGTCAGATCTCAAAGTATTAAGAGCTGTGCTGTCCAGTAATGCAGCCACTAGCCACTTGTGGCTAGTGACCGCTTTAATTGTTGTCCAACATGAGATGTGCTGTAAGTGTAAAACACACATCGAATTTTGGAAAACTTTGTATGAAGCAGAGAATGTAAAATACCTTACTGGGTTTTAGAAGTATCTGTTACGTGTTTAAATGATCATATGTTGGATATGATAAGTTTTATGGAATGTTTTAAAATTTTACTTTTTTACCATTTTAATGTGGTTAGAAAATTTAAAATTATGTATGTGGCATGCATTATATTTCTATGGAACAGTGCTTCTTTAGAGAATCAATAAATCCTTCCACCTTTCTCAATGGTTTGTCAAATCTGTAGCGATTTAGCGAGGTCAGGTTAAATTTGCTCTCTGAAGAATTACTTAACTTGCAGAGGGTGTTCTAATATTTCTCATTATAAAAGATACAAAGATCTATCAATTCAGAACTCTTAAATGTTTTAAAATTGCATGTAATGTCAAACATTTTTAAAGGTTTCACAAACTAGCATACGTGCCTAAGTCTAGAGAACCCAGTAGAGAATGTGTTGAATGCCCTTGGAGCAGTAGTGTAATGTTGCAGTTGCTGAAGAAGTATGCTTTACATGTTTAACCCGGGAATGGTTCCACAAGGTCACTGAGGATTATTTTAGAGGAAGTAGAATGCTTCTAGGAGGCAGAAAGTTTAACTTGTTTATTTTTCTCTCTATATACCATATGTTGTTTCAGTCCATGAAATGCTTCACCTTTAGTGATCAGTGAAATAGCGAACAAACGTGTGGGCTTGCAAACAATAACCTGGAATACATCATCTACACTTTCCCTTGTCACAACTTGGGATGGTTGTAAAGTATGCAAATTATATATTTCAGTTCTCTAGTTCTTTAATATATGAGTTTATTTGTGGCTGTGTGACTAAAGAGAAAGCAAACAGAAAATGATGAGTCGTAACTGGGAACTGGCAGAAGTTGTGTCTTATTAGTTTGGGGACGTTCTTATTCAGGCGCCCGATGTGCAAAATAGATCCTTTTGTGTCTTTTATTTTAAGTGTCTTCAGCTTTTTGGGAGGTGGAATATCATCTAGTCCTGTCCTTGAGCAGGAATTTGGAATATTGAGTGTTTAGTGGAGGCATTTCAGGATTTTGACAGCTAAGTCTGAATTTGTATTGTATTTGTATTTTCACGTCTGATATGTGACAGATTGTGGTGTTCTTGTACTTCACAGGTGCATGGGTGAGAATTTTAGCTTTATAGTGATTGTACAGGTTAAATTTATTAATTTCTGTTATAGTTAAAAATGGGATTCTATATTAAATTTTAAAATGTGTGAATTCATATTGCCTGAAATCTATGAAACCTAATACTTTTCTGACTTTGATGTTGGACTTTCATGTGTAGTTAATTAATCAGAATTCCATTATGGTTTTGAAAATAATTTTTACAAGCTTGTCAGTCTTTGACGGATTTAATTTTTCCTCAGGGAAGAAATGTAAAGTATATTTGTGTACATTCAGGAAAAAGTTGATTGAAATACAAGAAAACTCAGCAAAACCAAAATTACTCCAATGAGACTAAGATTTCTCTTAGATCCCTTCCTCCCTTCCTGTGTTTTATTTATAAAATATTTTTTTTGTTATACTAGCTGTGTCTAACATGTGTACACCATAGGTGATCTTAGGATAGACTTAACTGTTGAATTAAGTGTGTGGCTTTAAACATACTTGAATATATTTTGATAGTAACGATATTTCTTTTCCTAATGGTATAAAAGTTTGATAAAATGTTATTTCCAATGATTTGATGGCATTTCAGTTTTTAGGTGTTGGAGTGCCTTAGGCCAGAGCATTCAAAACATAGGGATATAATATTTATATAGTGGCTTTAGTTTATATTGTTTGCATACTATATTCTAGATTATGGTATACATAGTTGATACGTCAGTGAGAACAGAGGGAGGTTGTGTTTGGGCATTTTCCTGTTTTTGGAGAAAGTGATTGACTAGAATTGTTGAGTAGTGTGCTCTTAAGACGTTTATGTTTCTTCCATCTGTTTCCCAGGGAGTGCCCTTGTCTGATCACAGTAACCCCTTTTACAAGTGGCAGAAGTTTAGGAAGTTGCTGGATTTTTAACTCCACCTCTAATTCTTTCCATTTATGAGAAAGCACAAATGTACGCTCTTAAAATATTCTTTAATATGTTCAGATTGAATCTGTGTTAAAGGTAGATATTCAGGGGCATTTGTAATAGTTTTTAGATGTGGGAAAAGCCTTATTTGGAGGGAGGTGTAATAGTAGCAAGTATTTATTATAATGTGCTCACTTGCAAAACCTGAAAAGTACTATAGTACTTGTAATTTTGCTAACATCCTTCTTTTAAAAACAAAATTAATAAAAGAAGCAGTTAAGTTCTAAACCAGAAGTTGGCAACCCCTGATTTACTCCTATGCCTCGCATTGTCTAACGGTGGGTGAACTCTAACCTCCTTTTGAGGGTTACCACCACTTGCCACCATTTTCTAGGGTAGCTTAGAACTTTGCCGCCCATAGGGTGAATCTTCTGATCAGCAGTGTCTGCATCACACGTAAGATTGTCAGAAATGCAGAATCTTGCCTCCCCCACTGCAGAAGTACTGAGTCAAAAACTGAATTTCAGGAGGATTCCCAGGGGAATTGTTTGTCTATTAAGGTTTCTAAAGCATTGGTTTGGGTCCGGTCCCTCTTATTAGCTGTGTTATCTTAGATCAGTTAGGATGTATTTCTGTCTTTCAGTTTTCTTTTTTTCTTTAAAAAATTTTTTTTAACATTTATTCATTTATGAGAGACAGCACAAGCAGGGTAGGGGCAGAGAGAGAGGAAGACACAGAATTGAAGCAGGCTCCAGGCTCTGGGCTGTCAGCACAGAGCCCAGTGCGGGACTTGAACTCAAAAGCTGTGAGATCATGACCTGAGCCGAAGTCAGACACTTAACCGACTGTGAGCTGCGCAGGTGCCCCTCTCTTTCAGTTTTCTTAAATGTAAAATGGAGATTAAAATAATCCCCCTTCCCACAGGTTTATTGTGAGGATTAAATGTTAATATGTTTTAAAGTTTGGTAATGGTGTAAATTGGGTCAGTAAAGTGGCCACAGAATGATTAAAGGGAAAGAGGCAGTTTAGCCACATGCCCTCATTCTTGCTAGCATTCTCTCCAGTGCATCAACATCTTACTATAGGAGTAATTTTATTTTAATCAATTTAACAGCTATTTATTTGAGAACATATAAGCAAAAATTTATATGTATATAACTAAAAGGAGTTCCTTGGAACTTAAGTAAAAAAGAAAACCTAAGAATATTGGGCAAAGATGAGGAAATAGTGTATCCTATTTAAAGGAATATGCATAAAGTTAATGATAATTCATAGAGAATGCTCTGTCTCTGTAGTAAATTGTAATGAAAAATTTTAAAATAAGGATGTTATTTTTTCTCTTTTAAATATTGTTATTAAAATTTACAGTTGAAGTGAGAATGAAATTATATCAATATTTGGAAAATTAGATTCTGAATTGATGTAGTTTACCAGTTACCTAAACAGCAATTTTTTTTCCTTGTCTGTGACTTTGGAAGCTTTTTGTAATTGGTATATGAAGGCAGGTAATAATAAAAATAACACGTGATATCTATAGCTTAGTTGGTTGCTTATACACTACTTGATTTTAAAGCTCCCACATATAGATAGCTTTTTTCTTGTTTACTTATACATTTGGTTTTTGTTATTGTTGATTTTAGTGTGTGCTAGGTAAAGATTCCCTATTTTATAAAACAAAGTTGTATCCCACTTATCCAGTTAATTCCTTTTATTTTCAACTCTTCAAAAACAATCCTAGAACTCCCTTTTTTTTTTTTTTTTTATAAAAGTTAAATCTTATTTGGAAGCTTGATTTCTAAAACAGATAAATACACAGCTACTCTGATTGAAGGTGTTTGTTTTCCTTACCACCCCACTGGGGTCATTATTATCCACCCCACTGTGGATATTATTTATTAAGTTTTGGCATCGGCACAGTCTCTCAAAAATCATGAGGATTTTTTGGAGACTTGGGCATTACTCATAATTTTAAGTGATGTTTTATGTTTCTTGAAGCTAATACTAACCAGCATAGCTGAAATACTATAGTATGTTAATGCTATATACTGTGATTATTTGCTTGTCTACCTTCTGAAAGAGTAAGTGTTCCTTTGAAAGGAGGATGGTCTTATACGTTTTTGTAACTCTTGCTTTACACAGTGTTTTGCATGTGAAGATTTGTTAAATTAATAGATAATTGAAATCTGTCAGACCAACAGGAATAGAACTTTCAGGCAAAATAGTGACTTTGGAGAAAATCAATTAAAAATCCCACATACTCTTTACTTTTTTTCATAGTTAGAATTTTTAATATTATTCAAAGGCATTTAGCTACTGCTTCTATTATAAAAGGAAATTGATAATCATAGTAAGCCTAATTTTTTTCTCTCTTATATGCCGGTGCAGCAGGAAGACCCAGTGCTGTTGTGACTAAAAACTTTTTCCAAAAGAATGATGTGATTGAAAACACTATTCTTCCCCCAAAAGGTCACATTTTTATTAGGGACATATAATGTTCAAAGCAGATAATATAGTTAGAAAGTAGGTGAAAACAGTGTGGACGTTTACTGCCAATTGTTGTCTCTTTCTATAGCTAACCAATTGGTATCTCATTCCCTCCTTGAAAGAGTTGCTGTAACAACAGATGGATATGTTTAGCTATGGGAAAATCAGCAACTCTTTCTTGTTTAGAGTGCAGGGGCATTCAGATTGAGAATGGGGAGTTTGATCCTGCCATTCTCATCGTCCCTACAAAACTGAGATTAAAAACATACGATAAAACCACTTAACAGATTGAGAGAAATAGAATTTTTTTTCCTTCTTTTGACAGGGAAGTATATTTGGCATTTTATTAGAATCTGGAAGAAGAAACCTTTTTTAAGTTTTTTTTTTTATTATTATTTATTCATTTTTAAGAGACGGAGAAAGAGCGTGAGTGGGGGAAGGACAGAGAGAGAGGGAGACAGAATCTGAAGCAGGCTCCAGTCTCTGAGCTGTCAGCCCAGAGCCACACATGGGACTTGAACTTGTGAACCTTGAGATCATGACCTGAGCTGAAGTTGAATGCTTAACTGACTGAGCCACCCAGACACCTCTAGAAGAAGAAACTCTTTAAACTTCAAATCTTTCTTCTGCTTCTGGATCCATGATTCTCAATTAGGGGTAAATTTTGCCTCCCTACTCCTCCCTGCCAGTCCTCTGCCCCCCTCCAAAAAAAAAGCCTAAAGAAGAGTTGGCAGTGCCTGGAGACTTTTGCTTTCACAACTGGGGGAAGAGGGAGTTGCTACTGATACTTCGTGAGTAGAGGTCACAGATGCTGCTAAATGTCCTACAGTGTGTAGAACAACCCCTCTACAGCAAAGAATCATCTGGACTAAAAGTCAGTAGTGCTCAGGTTGAGCAATCCTGCTGTAGACATTTATTCTGATACCTTGCCTCCTGAGTTGTTGCATAGTTTGCTTTTTACCATTTTCCTGTCTTATTAATAATGACTGCTTAGTACATTGTCCTGCACCTTCCTTAGAGCTGATGGCTCTACCTCTGCTTCTCCTGTACTGTGGTTTACATTCATTGTATATTTTTTGACATTTGTGTGTGTTTTTTATGTGAAACCACAGGAATGGCTACCTTGAACACCTGCTAAATTATGGTCTGTTGAGGCCAGAAATGCTTTCGGCGGTATTTTTATTTCTTTTCTGTCTTCTACCAGTTAATTATACCCCTGCATGATCTAGCTTTAGGCTGTTGTATCTGTGTTCTACCAGAAATATTGAAGTACAATGCATCAAGGAGAAACACCTTTGGAAAATCATCAAAATTCAGTTTTACGTTGAATTACAAACAGGTTAGAAAGCCATGCTCTTGATTTGGTTTTTATTTTCATCATTAAGACAGTACAGAGAATATTCACTTCTATTGTTGTTCTAAGTCCACATTCTTTTATTTCCAACCCTTGGGGCCAGATGTGTTTCAGAGTACAGAAAATTTTAGATTTTAGAAAGGGAATATGATGATGTGTTTGCTGTATCTTATGTAACATCCCCAGTGGGATCTTCAAGCACATCATATTTCTACACCAAAAATGTATGAATATTTATACTAAATGGGATAAGTAGAAACTACAAATAGTTTCAGGTTAGTTCATGATTTTTAGGGCTTTGGGATTTCAGAATTGTGGGCAAGCTTGTGTGGTCCTATATTACCTCTATTACAATGACTACAGCCAGTTACAGTGAAAAAGTGTTTTAAAGTTGGTCTGCTTTTCCTTACCCGTTTCCTAATAGTTGTTTTTAGTTTTTCACTTTTTATTTTTGGATAATTGCTTTTTGTTGTTTATGTTGTATAACTTGTATGCTTAACTAGAAAAAAATTTAGACTCTTAATTTTTAGAATTCTTTCCCCTTAAGGTGAAACTATAAATATCAGTTTCTTTTTAAGTTGTTTGTGTATGTTGGATTCCTCTTCCAGTTTATTATTAAATATTATCTTTTAATCATTTACTTTTTTCTAAATATACAAAATTATACTGAAAACAAGATGTCCTTTAATATTAAACAGAGAACTTGCCGTTTTTATGTATGCATTTTATCCTGCAGCATTTGAGTATAATTGGACTATAAGAGGATACATTAAATTTTGCTTTGTTCACAAACCTAGGCGGCTTATAACCATAAACATATAAAGGTTTATTTCTCTTGCTCATATGAAGTCCGCTGTAGGTTCAGGAGCTCTCCTGGGTAGCTCTTCCATGTGTGGACTCCTGATTTGTGCTGCTTGCATCTTGTGGCTCTGTCATTTGAAACGTGTGTCCGGGCAAAGAGCTAGAGGGTCATGTGCCAGCTTTTAAGTGCTCTGGTCTGGAAGGAAGACATGAATTAATCACATGGCCTCAACTAACTGCAAGGGGGCTGGAAAATGTGGGGGGAGCATATGGATATTCAATGAGAAATCAATTTTTCTGCCGCAAAGGATGTATACTTTCAAGAATAGATGGCTTTCATTCTCACTTCAAAAGAGGAGATAGTTGGGCATCCAGCCTGACACTGTCCTGGATTCCATAGCATAGTGCCTACTAATACAGTAACTTGTTCAATTCCCAAAAGAAGCTTATAAAGAATCATTCTTGTTAAGATTTTAAAACTGAATCTTAGAATGGTTGAGAAAATTGCTACATGTCACATATGTAGTGCATATATATAGTAGACGCAGGGCAAAAATCTGGGTTTACTTTTTGATATAAAAGTAAGCACTTTTGCTTTTGTACAGTGCTGCTTGAGAAATGTGGTAAAAACATTCGAGTTGATTGTGGGTCTGTAGGTGCATGCTTAGTTGAAGTGTGTCCCATTTATTCATAGTTTCTTGAAAGATCCAAGAATACACTTCATGTAGGGTTTAGAACCTGGCAAATAAGGTTCAGATGATGAGTTGGGGAAGAAAAGAATTTCCTTGGGGAGCCTGAGTGGCTCACTTGGTTAAGCATCTGACTCTTCATTTCTGCTCAGGTCACGATCCCGTGGTTCATGATATTGAGCCTGGCATCGGGCTCTTCTCTGACAACATGGAGCCAGAACCTGGCTTGGGATTCTCTCTCCTCCCTTCCCTGCTTACATGTTCACTCTCTCTCAAAATAAACAAACATTTAAAAAAAAAAAAGTTTCCTTCTTTGGCTTTGGGGTACTAGACTCTTCTTACCCTTTTTTTTTTTTTTTTGAATCATTTAAGCAGTTTCTTTTCAGGGAGCATTCCCCCAGTTGTCATCTCTCCTGCCCTGTTCTCTTCCCCTGTAAGAAAGAAGGTCAGGGACTGAGTATGATCATAACGGAAAATGCAAATCTTTGTTCTCTACCATGTAGTTCTTTGTGTATGGCTTTCCTGTGAGCAAAGGAATATCTTCAAATCTACCTCTCCTTTTTTCTCTAGGGTATTGTGAAGCAGTCCATGTTTATGAATTGCTTTGAAGTTGGAAAAATATCCCCCTGCAGATAAGAATTTCTGGCTTTATGGAGAAAAGTCTGAATCATATAGGATTTTAGGAGAATTTTAATACTGATTTCTCAGCAGCATGTGCACTTACTATTTTTTAATACTGGCACTAGATCTCACTTTTTAACAACTTTGGCTTCATATTAGATTCCTCTTAATTTTGTCTTTTTATAGTTCATTTAATCACTGTTTTCCCTAAATTTGTGAATTTATACAGAAATTTTTCCCAGATAGTATGGGGATTTGCTTTTCCCTTATGAGTCTTTTTAGAAAAGGAGCCGGTCCAATTAGTAAAATAAAATAGACCTGATGTTCTCAGGGTGACCTGCTAGGTTTATATAGTTCATTTTAGATTAATGAAACTAATGAGTTTCATGTATCATTCTGTGTCTTGCATTTTGTCTAAAGGCAGTATTAAAGTTAAATTCTGAAGTTTTGACATATTTTCTCTGTTGACACTTCATTGGTTTTATATATATGGATAAACAGCATAACCTTATTTATAACACCCGTTTTGGATGTGGTGGTCATAGGATATGATTAACCTAAAAAATAACAGCAGTAAGGCAAAATTTCTAGGATCATTACATTTAAAAAAATTTCAGTCCCCTCTTGATCCTCGGTGTATATAGTAATTATTTTAATTTAATGGTTATTTGCAACAAACAATACTGAAGGGAATTGCAATATTTCTATGTTCATTGTCTGTGGTTTAGCCTGCCTGCTTTGGAGGCATTTGGACCAGTTATAGCATTCCAAAGTTTCTTCGCTGCTTCACTGTCCCAGAGCAAATACACTTTGTCATTCTGTTTAACTTCTAGCTTGTCTGGGGAAAAATAAAGACATCTCTTGTCTGAAATTGCTTTTGGGAGTATAGCTCCACATGTTTTGGTCTGAATGAAAGGCCTAGGGAAACATGAATTTTGTTACCTTTTTATTTTATTTTCCTTTACTTATAAATCATCATGATGATCCTCCCTTTACATCCATGCCTCTCACTTTTTATAAACAACATACATTCCCTTTCTGAGAGTGGTTATTTGTAGTTCGTTTTGCCATTTACAATCTTATAGGTCCTTTACAAATGGATCATTTTTTCACATTAAATTTTAGTAGGTCAAGAATCCATTTATTCAGGGTCCCCAAGAGAATCGATCTTGGAAGATTGTGGCTACATATTTTTTACGGCTTCTTATTGCTTTCTGTAGTCTTCTCAATTTAAACAGTAGCAACAACAAAATATAGAGGGCACCATAAGGCCTTGGCTTTATGGTTTTATTTTTGTTACACACTTGTTTCTAAGGGTATTGGTAATATTTGTTGGATTTGTGATATATATGCTCGTAGTAAATTTACCTGCTATCACAGTGAGGAAAAATCTGGCATTTGATGGGTTTGAACATGAACTTAGATGCATGTGTTCCATGTGGAATTGAGTGACAGTTTTAATTAGTATACCTTTACATTTTCTTTATTTTATTTACACCAGTGTCTGTTTACAATTTTAAAAGATATTTCTATCTTCCCAGATGCTTATTATCCCAGTATCCTTTAGAGGACTATGCCAAGCATTCATTTTCTTATTTTTTAAACCCTAGAATAAACATGTTGCAAATGATTGCTTTCCCTTCCTGCAGAGGTTTCTTAGTTTTTGTTGTTGTTGTTGTTGTTGTTTGTTTGTTTTAATTAACTTTTCATTATGGACAATTTTAAGCACATAAGAAAGTAAACACCCTGGTATGATGAATCCCGATGTAGCTAGCCTTCACCCAGTTTTCAGTAGTTCCCAACCCTTGGCCAGTCTTGTTTCATCTATAATCCCATTCATTTTACCCTCCCATATTACATGAAGCAAATCTCAGACATCATTTCATATGCATTTTTAAAAGACAGGTATTGCACTGTGCATTTTTGAGAGATAGGGACTCTTCACTTAATTCTCATTCTCTTATTTTTGCAATTTAATGAAAGAACTGGGTGGGGTTTCTGAGAGTCTGGATTTTACTTACTGAATTTGTATGGTATAGTTTAAAGCTTTCTTTGGGTTCAGTATTTGCTCTAACTTCAGGTCTTGAGTTAGGTCAAGAGGCTTGATCCAATTCAAGTTTGATCTTTCTTTCTTTCTTTCTTTCTTTCTTTCTTTCTTTCTTTCTTTCTTTCTTTCTTTCTTATTTTTTTGACACAGTTGCCTCATAAGTGTGCTTTTCTGTCAGGAGATTTGTAAGATCTGATTTTCTTGTTGTGATGTTAGCAGCCATTGGAATAGATCTCTGAAGAGAAACTTACCACATCATTTCTTTGTTTACCCAATGGGGTAAGTTACCTAGTGAACATAGAGTAAATGCTTAATTTTTTCCCTTGTTTACGTTTACTAGTTTATTTTTAGTGTTTTTTTCAAAATAATAGTTGGTTTCCCTAGTATCCTTTTCAGAATCATTGTGAACTCATTATTTATTGTGTTCCAGATCATTGCAGTACTTCTGTATATTGCCATTATAATCCTTATACACTGTCTTAATTTTAAGTAAACTTAAGCTTAAATTGCTGTGCCTTAGGAAACTTTGGGTGTATAAAAATTGCATGGGCATATTTGGTGGTAAAAAATAATGCAAATCGATTCAACTTAACCATTGCCCTAGATATTATTTCAAAAGCGGAATGCAGGGGCGCCTGGGTGGCTCATTCGGTTAAGTATCCACTTCGGTTCAGGTCATGATCTCGCGGTCCGTGAATTCGAGCCCCGCGTCTGGCTCTGTGCTGACAGCTCGGAGCCTGGAGCCTGTTTCGGATTCTGTGTCTCCCTCTCTCTGACCCTCCCCCGTTCATGCTCTGTCTCTCTCTGTCTCAAAAATAAATAAACGTTAAAAAAAATTTAAAAAAAACAACAAAAAAACCGGAATGCGTATTTTAGCTATTGTTAAACATGGTGACATTCTCTTAGCCACACTTTATCATTTGTTAATGGGTAATTAGTAAGTCTTAACGTTAGAATGACTGAAATACCCTTATTAGAAAAACAGGTCTGTTTTTAAGTTCTGAATTAAAATGAATCAAGCTGGAATGCAAGGACCTTTATTAGAATCAAATTAGTTTATCACAAGAAATGAATTTAAAAATCAACCCTGTTGTAATCTAAAATATGCAGGATAAGCAGCCTTCCTTGTCTACTCACAGTGTTTCTCCTCAGGGACCCCCTTGGCATTTTGGGCTGGATTGTGCTTTTCCTAGGAAGACATTGAGCATCCTTGGATTCTGCTGACTAAATGCTAGTGGGGCCCCTTCTAGGGTTATGGCCACCAGAAACCACCTTCTCCCGTTTCCAAATGTCTTGAGGGGGGAAGGGGTTAATCACTTCTAGTTACAAATCACTGGTCTAGGAGCACCTGGGTGGCTGAGTCCGGAATTGTCTTCTATGTAAAAAATAGTAGTTTTCTTCCTCTACCCTTTTTCTTTTTACAGCTCCCCAGAACTCTGAACTCTCATACTAAATTTGAACTTTGTGCCCGAGTTTAACATATGTATTAACACACTCTCTTGCAAATACATATTTGTCTCTGAATATTCTTTTGGTGTTTTTATTGTTCAGTGAATTTTATTTTATTTACAGGAAAACCTGCTTACCTGATGGGATTTTTTCTGCTAGCCTATTGCCTCAAACTGAATGTTTGATTTTCTTTTATTTCTAATCTCTTTCTATTAATCTTTCCTGTTTTTCAGAGATTATCTAAAAGCCTGTTTAATTCTGTCATCTTTTCTCTGTATCACCTACTCTCTGGCCTCCCATTCATCTTTATTGAGCCGTGTATACAGCCACTTTTACACTTTTCTGTTTTGTGTTTCTTTCATCGTTTTGTAATCTGGCTTTTCCTCTTCTGTTTTATTTCAGAAATGTCCTCTGGTAATCTTAGCTGTCAGTGTTTTCTTCATAAGACTTATTTGTAATTTCTTTGTTGTTGTTTTCAGTACACACCTTGCTATGTCTCTTTACTTTTCAACTTCTTTTCTGTTGTTTCTGAAATCTTTCTTCTCCTAATTACTCTTTTTTAAGGATGTAGTATTTCCACCTACATGTGGTATTATTCTTTTTTCACGAGTGTATCTTTTTAATCTCTTCTTATCTCCCCTGGGTACTCATGCCACATTGTGTCAGAGGGCCTTTTGATTACAGAATTTCCTCAGAAATCTCCGGGATTGTCCATCAACCTTTTCTGCATTTGGCTCCTCACTTTATTTTTATCTTCTGTTTTGTATAAAAGCCCTGTGCTCTAGTGACAGTGGGTCTGTTTCCCACCTTCTGGGCATGACATGGGTTTTCTAGGCTCTTCAATCTTTATTTATCTTCTCTCATCCCCTCGATTGGCTTTCATCCTCCGAGCAGTAGTGATCCTTGAAGGCCCATTTCAAGTCCTGCATTTTGTGAAGCCTCTCTTTTAAGAGGCCTACGTATTATTATTTATTCTCTGCTACTTACTACGTGTTGTCATTTGCCCTTTCTTTCCAACTGGGCACCAGACCTGAGTATGGGTCTCAGGTTTCTGTGTATTTTCAGCTCTTAGTGTAATATTCTTGCATTACATCTTGGAATAATTTTAATGAACTTGTTGGTTGAAAGTGGTTCTGAAACTAGCCAAATTCTCAAAGTTTGGAACACTATGGGAACCCTGTTTTGACCATACATCCTGGCTTATATCTGTTTTCTTGGTGAATTATTAATAGCATTTCTTTTCACTTTCAGAAATGCCCCAGTCAGTATGCTAAATTATTGGGTCATGCTGTACTTGGGCAAGGGCATTGTTCTGGTTTGGCTTGGTGAAGAAAGATTCTTGTCATCAATTATTCAGAGCAGAGACTTTGATTTAGTAGTTCCAAGGGTGGCCTGAGAATGTGCATTTTAAAAATGTGCACATTTTAAATGTGTATTTCTTAATTAATTTTAATGGCTAGCTATTTTCTTAAGCATCCCCTCTACTTCAAATGCCGGTGTCATAATACCAAAGTATTGGCAAAAGTGTATGTAGAGGAGTCTGCTAAACATTAAGACTCTATGTGTGTGTGTAACTAATGACTTGAGGACGTGAAATTTTAGTGCAAACAGCTGAAAGCAGAAGTAAATCAGAACTTAGTAAGATGCAACTTTGGAAGAAGATGACTGAGCTAATAACTCCAGAGATATCTCTAAATCTCACTCATATGGTTCTGTTTAAAAAACAAGAAAATAAAATACTTCAACAGCAGTATCTTCAGGTAATTAACAGAAGATGAGTCATTTGAAAACATGAATTAGTTTATTTGTAAAGTGACTTTAAAAAATTCTTACTTTATACTTTTGTTGAATACTTTTCTCTATAGATTTACGGATAAGATGTTTTAAAGTCGTAGACATTTTCTTACCTTTTATTCTAGAGCATAGGAAAACATGAAAAACCACCTTAAGCCGGTTTTGAGGCAGGTATAATCTAAATCCTCAAGCACAACCCAACACTGCCAAAATGACCGTTGTCCAATTTCATCGAAGACCAACAGTGAAAACAAGTAGAATTCATTTATTAGGCTATACTCCTCAAACAAAGGGAGCTTGTTACAAGACTGTGCAGAGTGGTGGCTTCCAGTCCTGTGACATATTACTTCAGTAGGCTGCAGAAGAAAAATTATTGAACATTTTGAAATTTAGAATACAAAATAAAAGCATTTGGTATATTTTACCCATTCATCAGTTATGGACATTTGGGTCATTTCCACCATTTGGCTACTGTGAATGGTGCTGCCGCGAACATTTGTCTACAAGCATTTGTTTGAATACCTGTTTTCAGTTCTTTGGGTATATTTCTAGGAGTGGAATTGCCATGTAAGCCTCTGTTTAAGTTTTTGAGAAACTGCCAAACTGCCGTAGCATTTTAGTTTCCCACCAACAGTGTAGAAGGGTTCCAATATCTTTACATTCTGTCACACCTCTTCTGGTTTTTCGACTATACGCATCCTAGTGGTTGTGAAGTGGGATCTCATTGTGGTTTGGATTTTGTTTCCCTGATGACTTGTGGTACTGTGCATTATTTGGTACATTCTAACTGACTCCCAGTTTAAACATTGAAGTAGAAAGGTATTCTCCCTTAAAATAATAAAATATGCTTCCTTCCCTTTAGCAAAAAGCCAATTTCTGCTTATTGAAAATACTTGTGAACAGTTCTTTTAATTTGAGGGGAGTAAAGCCAAGGATGCCCCCATTATAGTTTTATAATAACTGACTATAATGTAAAGTTTGAAAAAGAACAGGTATAAATACTGAGAAGGTGGAGACAGATAGAACCTCTACCCACTCCCCACGCAAAATGTCCTTTATATTGTAGAACTTTTTTTTTTTGAGAGAGAGAGATGGACAGACAGACAGACAGACAGACGGAGAGCGTGAGCGGAGGAGGGGCAGAGAGCGAGAAAGACCAGAGAATCCCAAGCAGGGTCCGCAGGGCCAGCCCAGCATGCAGAGCCCGTACAGAGCCCGACCCAGGGCTCCAACTGACTGCCTCCTAGGCTCCCTTGTCCTTTTTAGTATATCCAGGAACTCCAACTGACTTAACAAATATAAGTTCAAGTCCCAGCTCCACAATGTAACTGAGATTTTGAGCAAGTTATTTAATAGAAATTAAATAAAGGATTAAGAGAACTCTTGTCAATGTGGGTAATAATCCTACTTCATCTGTTTTTTAGTATTAGATATTACGTACCTGGTGTATGTTGCATGTAATGGTAAATGGCAGTTGTTACATGGAAAAGTAAACCAGCATGTTTATGAAAGGACTTTGAAAAATGAGATATTTAGAGTCAATTATGTACAAAGATTTTTTTTTTAATTTTTTTGTAATGTTTGTTTATTTTTGACACAAGGACAGAGCGTGAGCAGGGGAGGGGCAGAGAGAGGGAGATACAGAATCAGAAGCAGGCTCCAGGCTCTGAGCTGTCAGCACAGAGCCCGATGTGGGGCTCGAACTCATGAACCTTAAGATCATGACCCGAGCCGAAGTCGGATGCTCAACTGACTGAGCCACCCAGGCGCCCCCGTTATGTACAAAGATTTAAAAAATATTTCTAGTCCACACGTAGCAACGATGAGTGGGACCGAATTAAAAAAAATGACACACTCTAGTCATTGACTTCTGTGGTAAGACTTAAGATTTTTGTGTTCTGTAACCATCTTTTACATTTTTTATTGTCAGCATTTAGCACAGTTCCTGGCGTTATGTATCTTTTAAAGTTCTGTTGAATGGAAGTTCAGATTGAGACTTAGTGTATTAAACAAATACCTTTAAAAATACTCTGTTAAAGTAACTTTCCAAAACATGGAGTTAAGATTACTTATTAAGTGAAATTGGAATAAGCAAATAATGTTTTAAAAAATTGTTAATCACAACTTTTCAATATAATATATGCTCCACGTGGATGAAAATCTTAAGTATATTGTAAAAAGTCAAAGTGTTGGAAAACTTTGGAAACTGGGCATATATATTGTTGGTTGTTCCAGAACATCCGCATTATGCAACTCCAGGGAGTGTCATTTATACTGTATTCTGTATACTGTATTCAACAACCACAGCACAGAGTCTAGTATAAGTGACCCCCTTGGAATTGTGCAGTGTGGTGGCCATGTTTAGACCCTAAAGATTAACTTTAGTTTTGAATCCATAAGCAAAATTAAGGACATGATTGAAATTCTATATATAAAGTAAGAGTTCTTGTGCTGTGAAAAAGAACAAAACTTTAAACACACAGGAAAAATACTTGCATCAGCATTGTAAAGAATATGTATTATAAGGAGCTGATGTCTATGATAAAGATACCATTCGTAACGATCAGGTGAAAGATAGGAATTCACAGAAGCTCTAAAAGAGGCAAAAACTGGAAGCGACATTGGAGGGGTTGCACTACTTGGACTACTTCAAAAACCTATTGAAAGCTGTGAAGCAGCTATTCAGAAAAATACTTACGCGTGATATTACAGGAAGTTTAGGGGACCACAGAGTTCTTTCTAAGCTCTGGAGTTTTATAAACAAATTATTACATTTGATGTCAATTAGTACAAAGAAACAAAGTAAAAGATGACACTTTTCCAAGAAAGATATGTGGGAGAGAATTAACTGTATAGCCTCCAGAAAATTGAGAGCTTGCATGTTGAAAGTAGAATTTAAAGAGCTTCTTAAATAGCTGGGGAAAAGAAAAATAAACTTATATTTTGCTTTGAGTCCTGGAAGTCCACCTGCCAGCTCTGAATGTGTAAGGGAACAAGAAGGAGAAATATAATAAAAAAGAGGATTTGGAGAAGGGGTGGGTTGAAAGAGCACCTCAAACACAATGGAAAGAATAGGCAGAAAAGTAGAAAAAAAAGCAGAGATCATGCCTGAAGTGGCTCTGTGAACTCTCAAAACTGAAGGTAAGGATCCTGATATGTAAGGGCCATGAGAAGTCTTTGCAGGGTATTGAAAGAGGAGTTGAGATTTAGAAGTAATGGATTAGCCTGCAGCTTGAGTTGTGGTGATTAAACAGACTTGGATAACTAATTGACAAATAGATGATTAGCGGGGGGGGGGGGGGGGGTGGGGGTGGGGGTGATCTGGATGCAGTTCAACTTCAGATCTGTTAATATATTTTCAAATGGGGATGAGGAGATTTGACAGTTTTATTTTTGTAATCTTCCAGTAAGATGATGCTCTCCTTGCTATGAGATATTTAGTTACTAAAGAATAAAACTGTGATGTTTGTCCATGTCTCTATGTTTTAATATTGGAAGTTTACAAGGAAGTTGTTTGTACTTTTCTAGCTGCTGCACATGGAGATTCCAGTGTTTAAATATCATAACAGGCAATACAGTAGAAACCCAGTTGGCATTAGCTGGAAGTATATGTGGCCTTCCACACCTAGCTGGTAGATGGAATTTTAGGAATTGGGTTGACTTAATGGTTGGCTTCTCTAACTACCTCTTGGAATGGATGTTTTCATGAATTTCTTTTAATGAAAATGTGTATCAGTTGTTGGCTACATGATAAAAACCACTAGTACATTAGTAACAGCATAATGTTTTCTGATCTATTTTCAAGAGTAATCTATATCATATTAATTAACATTTATTTCATATCGTTTGCTGCTGTTAGGAAGGCATCCTGAGAGGTTGTATGAAAATGTGTGGAACAGGGACAGGAAACATAGATTGTATAAAGTGGCACGTACATTTCTTTGTGTTAAAAACGAGTTTAGAGACAACTACAAATGAAGAAAATTTTCTGTTAAGTTTAGGTGCCATGACTTAAAACAGTGCTGTCTAATAAAAACATAATATAAGCCACGTATATAATTTTTTTATTTTCTAGTAACCATATTAAAAATTAAGAAATATGTGAAGTTAATTTTAATATATTTTCATTAACTCGGATATCCAAAATTACTATTTCAGCATATAACCAAGATAAAATTATTAATGAACTATTTTAACTTTTTTTGGTACAATATCTTTGAAATCTGGTGTACATTTTACACTTGGTGTATTTCAGTTTACACTAGTCACTCTGTAAGTGCTTCCTAATAGCCACAGGTAACTAGTGGCTACTGTATCAGATAGCCTGTATTTAGAATGTTTGTCCTGTGTCCATCCACATATTATGGAAAAACTTGTCTTTTACTCCCTTTTACCTCTTTTTACTGTACATAGATTTCAAGAACTGGGGCACACCCCTGTTTATAAAAGGAAGATTAATAACCCTTTTTGGCTACAGGTAGATGTGAAAGGTCCAAAAGTTCAGCAGTCAGTACAGAAATGCAAGCTGTTTTCCAGAGGATTTTGTTTTGAAACCCAAATCTCTCTGCCCATGATTCTTCATTATTGGTATCTTATGGTAGTATATGCATGATTGAGAGGGAGTCTCTCTGTTCTTTTTTTTTTTTTTTTTTTTAATTTTTTTTAATGTTTATTTATTTTTGAGACAGAGACAGAGCATGAACGGGGGAGGGGCAGAGAGAGAGGGAGACACAGAATCGGAAGCAGGCTTCAGGCTCTGAGCCATTAGCCCAGAGCCCGACGTGGGGCTCGAACTCACAGACCGTGAGATCGTGACCTGAGCTGAAGTCGGAGGCTTAACCGACTGAGCCACCCAGGCGCCCCTCTCTGTTCTTTTTTCATTGGCTTCATTGGTTTTCTAAGCTGAAATGTCATTTGTTATGAGTATGACTTTTTTATATTAAGACCTTCTAAGCAAACATGAGCTAACATATTTATAAATGTTTGATCTTGTTGTAGATAATCTTGCCTTTAGCAGTACTCATGTTTCAGACAACCTTTAAAGAACAGATGTAATTTTCTCTGGACATTTATAGAAGTACCTTGTAAATAACTTTAATTCTAATTATTTATGTCTTTCTAAGAACTAGGAGGGATGACATTGTTTCAGGTTTTAAAGTTGACTTAATCTCATTATAGTTGGACTTTATTTGATATAAACTATAAATAAGATAGTATTAGTTCCATTTTTTGGTTGTGATTTTTATTCACTACTCTAATGCCATAAGGCAATTGTTGTTTTTGAACACTAAATTTTAATGTTAAAAAACTTCCTAAAACAAAATTTATTTGTTTGCACATAGTGCATGATAAAACCAGACTGTATTTTCCAAGACTTCTGGTCTTCTACATTTTTATTGCCATTTACTTTTTACATGAATTATGACAAGTGTCACCTAGTTGCAGGTGTGCATGCCCATTTGAAACAATAGCTATTACTTACTATGTTAGGTACTTTGTTAGGTAATTTACAGGTATTATTTTCACTTCTCTCAGGGAGATAATATTATCATCTTTTTAGAAATCAGAATAGGGGAGCCTGGGTGGCTCAGTCGGTTAAGCGTCAGACTTCGGCTCAGGTCATGATCTCACGGTTCGTGAGTTCTAGCCCTGCATTGGGCTCTGTGCTCAGCTCGGAGCCTGGATGGAGCCTGCTTTGGATTCTTGTCTCCCTCTCTCTCTGCCTCTCCCCTGCTCGTGCTCTCTCTCTCTCTTTCTCAAAAATAAAAAACATTAAAAAAATAAGAATAAATCTTTGAGATTTATTAATCTCAAATCTTATGCAACTTGTCTAAAGACATACTAATTAATGATGGCAACAAGATTCAAACTGAAGTGTGTCTGATCCCAGAGGTCATGCTGTTCATCACACTGCCTTAGATGTTCTGATGGCATCAGGTGTGTGTGGGTAGGGGTGAAAGAGTAAGGATAATCGGTTTAGACGATACTCTGTGACAAGGAATACTTGTCATTTTATGTTTGTGTTGAATGCACATGCTTAGGGCTTGTTTCTTTTTAAAGAGGTGAAGGCATTATAGTCTGTTGTGAAAAAAAGTAATACATATTATGTAGTAAGTGACAACCACCGCCTTTGCTTCTTGGCCTTTTGCCAACTGTAGTTTTGAAGGCTAGTGTTTGTATGTTACACCTTAAGGTAGTCTATATCTTACTGTATAGAAAATGTTTTGAAAGAATTTTAAATAAAACCCAAAGGCTTATATTTGCATATACTTGCATATTGGCAGCCTCTAAGCCAAACTCAGCACTGTGTGTTTGTGTGTGTTATTTTTAAAGATTGACTTTGAATGCCTGTATCAAGACTCATTTGGTTGCAGTAGTAGAAAACTCAAACCAAACTGGCTTAAGAAAAACCTGTTTGTAGGTATAACTGAATAATGGCACAATTGAATAAGTTGTTTCCCATTACTGGAAAGTTCAAGATTGAATTGGCCTTTAAGCATGTCCCCGGCATCTGACTTACCTCTTCCATTTGGTTGACTCCATTATGAGACAGATTTTCTTGTTGGACTCACAAGGTAACTGCTGGTATCACCCAGTTACATCCTTCAGGCTCATATGCAGTGTGAAATAGTGTGAGTCCTGGCTCCAGTGTTTTCATCACAACTCTAATTGCATCTCATTAACACTAATTGGATTCATCATTGAATCAGTCACAATGGGGTGAGTGGAGTGGAGTGAAATGTTATGTACATATGGTTCATGCCTAGGTGACTGCTCTGGCCCCGAGACTCTGTCACATTAACTCCACCTGTATAACTCCATATATAGGTTATGAGAAGGGCTGCAAATGTGGAATGGGTTACAAGTCAAGTGAATAGAGCTGAGTAGCAAATGCAATATGCATCTCTTTTGGGGTGGCAGGCATTTTCTGTTTCACTGTAGTCCTCACTTTTCCCAGTACGCTGGCTTACTTAACTAATTTACATTACTTGCTTGGCACTTTAGAGCATTTGAATTTGATTCCCCTGATTTATAGCTTCCTGGTATAAGAACTATTGAAGAACTTGTTGTGGTTATATAAATGTCTATTTCTCTCAATTTAACAGATTTATTTTTATAGTTTCAATCTGTGGATATCTGTGTCTTAGATGTTCTTATAAATATATTTGAGTTGTGGAGCAGCAAAGATGCTTATAGGCAATACCTCTGAGATTTTGGGGATTTGGTTCCAGACTATTGTAATAAAGTAAATATCACAATAAAGTGAGTCAGATGAATTTCTTGGTTTCCCAGTGTGTATAAAAGTTCTGTTTGCACTATTCTGCAATCTCTTAAGTGTACAACAGCACTGTATTAAAAATGTCATACCTTAATTTAAAAATACTTTATGGCTTATGAACGCTGATCATCATCTAAACTTTCAGAGAGTCCTAATTTTTTTGCTGGTGGAGGGTCTTGCCTCCATGTTCATGGTTACTGACTGATCAGGATGGTGGTTGATGAGGGTAGGGGTAGCCATGGTAGTTCTTTTTTTTCTTCTTTCTTTTTTTTTTAGAGAGAGCATGTGTGCAGGGGTGGGGCAGAGGGAGAAGGAGAGAGAGAATCTCAAGCAGGCTCCACACCCAGGGTGGAACCCGATTTGGGGCTTCATGAACCATGAGATCATGACCTGAGCCAAAATCAGGAGTTGGATGCTTAACCGACTAAGCTACCCAGGTGCCCCCATTGTAGTTTCTTAAAATAAGACAACAGTGAAGTTTGCTGCATTGATTGACTCTTTCACAAGTGATTTCTGTGTGGTATGTGATGATGTTTGATAGCATTGTACCACAGTAGAACCTCTTTCAAAGTTGGAGTCCATTTTCTCAAACCCAGCATCTACTTTATCAACTAAGTTCATGTAATATTCTAAATCCTTTGCTGTCATTTCAGCAGTCTTCACATCATCTTTATCAGGAATAGATTCCATCTTAAGAAACCACTCTCTTTGCTCATCCATAGGAAGCAACATTTTATCCATTAAAGTTTTATCATGAGATTGCAGCAATTCAGTCACATCTTCAGGCTCCACTTCTTCTTTTGCTGTTTTTAGCACATCTGCAGTTACTTCTTTCACTGAAATCTTGAAACCCTTCAGAGTCATCCATGAGTGTTGGAATCAACTTCCAAACTCCTGCTAATGTTGATATTTTGACCTCTTCCCATGAATCACAAATGTTCTTGATGACATCTACAATGGTCAGCCCTCTCCAGGAGGTTTCCAAGTTACTTTGACCATATCTATCAGAGGAATCACTATTTATGGCAGCTATAGCATTCCAAAATGTATTTCTTAAATAGTAAGACCTGGAAGTTGAAATGACTCCTTGACCCATGGGCTGCAGAGTGGATATTGTGTTAGCAGGCATGAAAACAATATTAATCTCATTGTACATATCCATCAGAACTCTGGAGTGACTACATGTATTGTCAGTGAGCAGAAGTATTTTGAAAGGAATTTTTTTTTTTTCTGAGCATTAGGTCTCAACAGTGGGTTTAAAATATTTAGTAAGTAAGCCATGTTACAAACAGATGTACTGTTATCTAGGCTTTGATGTTTCATTTGCCAGGGCACAGACAGAATATATTTAGCATAATTCTTAAGGGTTCTAGGATTTTCAGAATGATAAATGAGCAATGGCTTCACCTTAAGGTTGCCAGCTGCATTAGCTCCTAACAAGAGAGTCAGTCTGTCCTTTGACATTTTGAAGCCAGGCATTGACTTCTCCTCTCTAGCTATGAAAGTCCTAGATCACATCTTTTTCCAATAAAAGGTTGTTTCATACAACGTTGAAAATCTGTTCGTTAATGTAACCAGTGTCATTAATTATTTTAGCTAGATCTCATTTTCATTAATTATCTTAGCTACGTCTTCTGGGTAACAGGCTGCAGCTTCTACATCAAGACTTGGTGATTAATTTTCCACTTTTATGTTACAGAGACAGCTTCTTTCCTTAAACCTCACGAGCCGACCTCTGCTAGCTTCCAGTTTTTCTTCTGCAGCTTCTCACCTCTCTCAGCCTTCATAGAATTGAAGAGTGTTAGGGCTTTGCTCTGAATTAAGCTTTGACTTAAGGGAATGTTATGGCTGGTTTGATCTTCTGTCCAGACCACTAAATCTTTCTCCATATCAGCAATAAGGCTGTTTCGCTTTCTTATCATTAGTGTGTTTACTGGAGTAGTGAGAGACCTGTGACTCTTCCTTTCACTTAACACTTAGAGACCATTGTAAGATTATTAATTGGCCTAATTTCAATATTGTTGTGTCTCAGGAAATAGGGAGTCTAGAGGAGTGGGAGAGAGACAGGGGAACGGCTGGTCAGTGGAGCAGTTAGAACACACAACATTTATTTATTTATTTTTTTAAATTTTTTATTTTTTCAACGTTTATTTATTTTTGGGACAGAGAGAGACAGAGCATGAACGGGGGAGGGGCAGAGAGAGAGGGAGACACAGAATTGGAAGCAGGCTCCAGGCTCTGAGCCATTAGCCCAGAGCCCGACGCGGGGCTCGAACTCATGGACCGCGAGATCGTGACCTGGCTGAAGTCGGACGCTTAACCGACTGCGCCACCCAGGCGCCCCCACACAACATTTATTAAGTTCCTCATATTATGGTTGCAGTTCATGGGATCCCAGAACAATTACAGTAGTGACATCAAAGATCTCTGATTACACATCACTATAATAAATATAATAATAATGAAAAAGTCTGAAATATTGCAAGAATTACCAAACTGTGGCACAAAGACACAAAGTAAGGAAATGCTGTTGGAAAAATGGCACTGATAGACTTGCTCGAAGCAGGGTTGCCACAAACCTTCAGTTTGTAAAAAAAAAAACAAAAAACAAAAAAAACACAAAAAACACACAGCATCTGTGAAGCACAGTAAAGTGAAGTACAATAAAGCAAAGCCTAATAAAATGAGGTATGCCTGTATAGAGAATTGAATTCATTAGGTTTTGGGAATGACTTTACCAAAACAAGTTTGCTTGTTGGTTAAACCTGAGCTAGATGTCTTGAACTGTGTCTGACAGGTTTTTAGAAGAGCCTGTGGCCAAAATTTCGGCCTGTGTATATAGTTACAACTAAACCAAGAGCTCTTGATCTAAATATCCAATGGATGGGCTGAGGGGTAGGTGTCTGGCATAGCTGGAATGGAGAGGGTCTAAGCCTAGTTCTTCTGTAGGAATAAAATCAGGAGACATTTCCAGAGTCGTTCACTCTGAGCTCAACCCTGAACTGAAGAGGGTAGAGAGGCACAAGTCTGTGACACTATTTGGGATTTATGTCAACAGGATGAAATTAACAGAGTGGGAGCTGGAGTGGGAGCTAGAATTGAGCACAACTAATGTAGAAAACATTTCTCTAACAAGATTCTCTTGAACTGGCATTAGATTCAAAGACGTAGGGTTTGCTCAGAGGCATGTTTTCACTTGTTTTAAAAGCACACCTCTCTGTAGTATCTGTATTTACTATATACATATTGATTGTGATTTCAGATTTTATCAGCTTCCACTCTTTGCCTTTGCAGGTTCCATGAAGGCTAATACCTTTGGGTCTAGAAAGGGCAGGTAAAATACAGTATACCTAATTTAATCTGAATTTCAAGTAAATAACAACTTGTTAGTATAAGTATGTCCCAAATATACACAGGATATACTTATACTGAATATTCCTTGTTTATCTTAAATTTCAAATTTAACCAGTTATTCTATGTTTTCCTTGAATCAAAGTTTTTATTTTGAGATAATTGTAGATTTGTGTCCAGTTATAAGAAGTGATTCAGGGAGATCATCCTGTATTTTTATTTGCTAAATCGGGCAGCCCTCTCTGGGTCTTTTCATCATAAGGCAACCCAACCTCCAAACATTTGTATTTCACAAATAATACATACTAATTAGAAACCCTTTGGGGACGCTGTAACACTTCATAGGAGACTGATTTTTGAAAGAATAATCTTTGAGGAAAGATCATAATCTTTGAAGAAAGTACTACGAAAAGTACTTAAACATTTCTAAATTTCAGAATAAAATTACTTTTAAAAGCCATGTGGAGTTTAGAGTATTTTATATTTAGTCTCCTTTCTAAAGATAATACATAGGAGGGGCGCCTGGGTGGCTTGGTCGGTTAAGCGTCTGACTTCGGCTCAGGTCATGATCTTACCGTCCGTGAGTTCGAGCCCCGCGTCGGGCTCTGTGCTGACAGCTCAGAGCCTGGAGCCTCTTTCAGATTCTGTGTCTCCCTCTCTCTCTCTGCTCCTCCCCTGTTCATGCTCTGTCTCTCTCTCTGTCTCAAAAATAAATAAAAACGTTAAAAAAAAAATTAAAAAAAAAAAAGATAATACATAGGGAAGTATTATGAAACAATGAACTAACTTAGCTTGTGGCATCTCTGAGCATGTAATATTTTGAGCCAGATAGTCTCAGGTCTCTTTCATCCCTCAGTGTTTCAGAATTGTTCTAACTCTCTTGACCCATATTTGGCAATCCTATCTTTTCCTGCAGTTTGTGGTGATATCAAACTGTGGAATTATAATTTGATTAAATCAGATCCTATATGCCCACCACCCCTTTCAGTAAGATGAGAAAATGAAAAGAAGTGATCCTTCAGTTTTTCAGAGTTCTTGAGTCAAATGGGAGCAGCTTACTTCCTTGCCCTTTTCCTTCATCTGGACAGTGGGTGGTATGGCATGGGGAGAAACATGGCCGACCTGTTTCCCACACAACTGCTTAGTCAATTCCAGCTGTTAGCTCTCCATTGGTAAACAAACCTGATTAGTACTTCTGTTTTGTTTTATAAAGCAAATAGACTGAACTGGGAAAAGAAGAGGAAGTGGAACTAAGTAAAACTGAACTAAATAAAAATTGATCATCTCTTTTTTCCTTTGTGCTTGGAAATACCTGGGCTGATAGCTAGCTGTAGAACATTGTTCTCTAGTGAGGAGATGGAAATTGGAGCTAGAATTAGGTAGGCCACTGGACCTTCCATTGGATCAGTTTTGGTCTCCAGCTTTCCTCCTTCTGCAGGAGCAGCACTGCATCAACCTGTTCTTTGCGCCACCACTCAGTGGTAGGCAAGAGCAGGAATGGAGGCCGGTAGAGCAGGTGGTAGCGCTTCAGGGCTTGGTCTACACCAGCGTTGTCCAAAAGAACTTTGTACAGTGATAGCAAAGTTTGATACCTGCCACATGTGGGGAGTGAGCGCTTTAGATGTCACTAGTATGATTCAGAAACTGAACTTGTAATTTAATTTTACTCACTTAAACGTTTAATAGCCACATGTGGCTAGTGGCTGCCATATTGTGAATGGAGTCTTGAACTTTTATCCAGACTCCTTACAGGAATGAAAAAGTCATTTTGTGCTTATACCCCAAGCATACACTGAAAGTAAAACCATACAAATACAGTATTTTGTATTCTGAATAGTCTGTAGTCTGGCTTTTTAAAGTAGGACTTGACAAATACCGAGGTAATCCATTAAAGCTTTGGCTTTAGTGATAATATTACTGGTTGTGACATCATGGGGTCTCTACAGTATAAATGAATGTGACTGCTATGCCAAACAGGCAGTTATTTTGCATAAGGGTTTTATTTTTCTACCTGAGGTTTGGCTGGATGCTTTGCAAATGATTCTGCTAGTATTTATTGAATAATTACTATGTGCCAGGCATTGTTCCAAGTCTATAGCAGGAATGTTAGGGAAGTTCTTTTCACTTTGAGATGAGAAAACTGAGGCACAGAGAGTTAAAGTAATTGCCTAGTATCATGTAATTGGTAAAAGGTGGAACCAAGATTTGAACTCAGATTCCAGAGTTTATGTGTTTAACTGCTACATTGCACTGGTCTAGCAAGTTGTTAAACTGGCCACAGACATTTTGTTTGCATGCATAGAAATTGACTTCTGGTAGAAAAATACATTCTTTGTTCCAGCTGAGGTCCAAGGGTATATATTACAGCCCTGATTGTGTCAGGAAAGGTTTCCCAGTTCCAAGCTGTTGAGGGCAGTTCTACAGGCAGCTCTGGGTTCTAGCAGTGAGAGGTGGACCTGGCTCTGACAGCAGTGTATGGGGGTAATGGAGGGTAGTGGAGAGGGAAGGGAATTCCTCAGTGGCTTTGGGCTGGGAAAAAGGGCACACTTTAAGTGGGTCAGGGAGCAGTGGGCATGCTTAAGGCAGGTCAGCTCTTACAAGCAGACATCAAACAGTTACTGAGAGGTGATGGTTTAATTTCTTGAGAGCTTGAAATAATTATTTGAAATAATTGTTAGATTATGACCGTGTTTCACCCTGGTAGTCTTTGACAAAGTCTGTCAGTCTCGTGTTTTTCTTTCCTCATCAGCCTAGGCTATAATTTTTAATGGAATAAGATTGGGTCTTGATGCACTAGATACTGTAGTAATGCTAAACATGGTTATTCTAAATCAGCATTTTTATACGATTTGTGTAAAATGGTAAAAAGGCAAAGGAAGTAGTTATTTCTGCAAGCCGAGTCTGACACTGTGTCACCTACCGGCTCCTTTTGAAAGAATATCCTATTTAATCCCTGAGTTTCTTCAGTAATTGTTAATTTAATGCTTAGTGTGATGTTTTTTCTGGGCATGTAATATTTTTGATATTGACAGATTGGGCACATTACAAAACAAGTAACTGAAAAGTAAATGATCTTTTTTATTACTTATCTGTAAAGCTATCTATGAATTATTAAATTATCATATTGTATTTGTAGTGTATAGAACTGTTTGGAGTCAGTGAACAAATATAATTTTCTTCCTTCAGTATTTATTTTCTTCTACTAAAGTGTTGATTGTGAAAATTTCATATGGCTCCTGTACTCTAAAGTACATGCTAATACTAATCTCTCCAAGAAATGTACAAAGCATTCTTTTTAAGAATTTGTTAATATCTAGAATTGCAAGGTGGTATTGAAGCACATTGGTGCTTAGCTACTTTATAAGTTTTTTTATCATAAAAGTACAATCTGTTATTTTTCTTGATAAACTATTCCAGTTTAATACATTTGTTTACTCTTTAGTTGTCCTCTCATGTACTTGCATTTTGATCTTGTACATGCGGTTACTGTTTTCTATTCTGTTCTAGCCAGATACGTGGTTGTAATGTGATTCCAGCCCCATCCATTTTTGTTTTTAAACCCTAGTTAGATCATGGTAATGTTTTATGAACTAGAAACAGAATAAGATGAAAGCCTGCCAAAGAATTATGTCTACTGTATCTCTGGTATAATAATTAGAAGCTACCTATTTGTGGTAGGTAGGCTCTATTCTTTTTAGTTGTGCTTCCCTATATAGTTCTTGTGTTCATTCAAAGAAAACAGTAAGTAGAAGGTACAATTTCAGGTGTGTTAGAACTGGTTGTTAACATGTTACTGTACTACTATTTCTGATTTGTTCTATCATTTATAATATTGAAGGGTTATTTTTTGAGGTAGTTGCTTTTAGTTGATTCCTTTTTAATTTTTTTTTTTTTCCAACGTTTATTTATTTTTGGGACAGAGAGAGACAGAGCATGAACGGGGGAGGGGCAGAGAGAGAGGGAGACACAGAATCGGAAACAGGCTCCAGGCTCTGAGCCATCAGCCCAGAGCCTGAAGCGGGGCTCGAACTCACGGACCACGAGATCGTGACCTGGCTGAAGTCGGACGCTTAACCGACTGCGCCACCCAGGCGCCCCAGTTGATTCCTTTTTAAAATAAGACTAGTGGTTGATTTTCTTAGCTGTAGAAGTCAAAGAGATAGTCATATATTTCAGTTTTGCCTATGTGCCTTAATCTTTTTGTGTGCTTTTTGCTAATAGGAAAGCAGATTATTTGCAGAAACTATGCAAGTTTTTAATATTTCTATGAGATTGGAAATTCTCCTTGCTGTGGTGTAAAAATTCTAGTAGGATTGGCACTGTTTTAGTTAGATTTTGGCAATTGTTTTGTAGCTGCCAAAAAAGGACTAGAAGTTATATGTGAAGTTGGTTTTACAGTTAGATATAAAAGGGAAACAGTGACTAGTAGAATTTTTCTCAATATCATATTATACTTTCTCTTTTCTGTGTTTGGATAAACAGTGTTTTCTAGTGGGACTTCAGAATAAAACAGCCTTTGATGTTAGGAAAAAAAAATCCTTTTTGATAAAAAAGAAGTACGATGTTTTATAGTATTGAATATATATACCTCCTGCTGGCAGTTTCGTTGCATCCTTTTTTTTTTTTTTTTTTTTTACTCTTACATGGATGTGCTTATTGGCAATATTCAAATAATGTCTCAGACTTTTATGTATGTTTGGAGCACCTCTGCAAAAATGAACCTACTCATTTCCTTGTTAGTGAGTGTTGGGAGTTAAAATTTCCTACTGAAGACTTACTACTGGCTTTAGCTGCACATCAAATGACAGGTAGGGCCATTATGGACTTATCCACTATAAGCCCCTCACTTTGTTAGTAAAATCAAAGAGTGATTTAGTGACTTGGCCACAAGATCCTGACTCATTTTTGATCAGAGCCAGAACAAAAGTCCAGATCTCTAGGCTCCAGTCCAGTGTTATTTCTAGTTCTCCTCAAACAAAATTTTCTTTTAGAAAGATAACCCAAGGACTGCAAAGGAACCATGATATAGAAGTGTCATTTATAACTATATTAGTTGCCACTTAATGTTCTTCCATTTTTCAGCTTTCATCTTAATGTCAGCATTGTGTGAGCTATAACAGTTTAATCACGGAGATCCTCTGGCAAGTAGTGTTATAAAAATTGGATCATACCATTATTTATTGTTCTTATTTTAGCTTTTGAAATGAACATACCATATGTCCTCCTTTTAACTGCTTTTAGGAAGAACATATGATAAAGATCGACCAACATTTTTTCTGATTATTTAATTACACTTTATGGACAATTATTTTTATTTGTTTTTAAATTCGCTGAGTATGGTTTGGTAGGCAAAGTGGACTCCATAGACTATCATGTTTTCCTGTCACTTCAGTGTTTTCAGAACTAAACTATCATTTTATGTGGAAGGGCAGCTCTGTTTTGCTTCACTGTTAGGTAGAGAACTCAGTTACTAGGTGGGAGGTGGAAAAATTAATTATTTTCTTTTGAGAAAATGCAGTGTGATTGGTCACTGGCTACAGATTTGTTTTACCCCCTGCCAAGCATGACATTTTTGAATAGTATGCATATTCCTTTTTTATGCAGCAGTGCTGTTAGCAACACCAATTAGATTAGTTTTAGCAAATCTGTTATATATAATAGTGTCTGCTGTAAATTTGTAATATAACTTAGGTATTCTATTTTGTTTTATTCAGTTGATAAAAAATCAAGATGGTTGTTAGTTACAGTTGTCATTGGAATCAGTATTGTCTTATGATTTACATTATGTCCTAGGTGTGTGTTAGGTACCTTGCTAGCCCTTAAAAAACAAACATATGGTCAAGGGGTTTGTGTGTGTCTGTGTGTATGTGTATACACAACACATGCACATGTACACACATTTTCATGGATTCATGTTTGTGTGTGTAATTGATTCTAAGTCATTTATGTGACACCCACACATTATCAGAGACTTAACACTTAATGCCACAAAGTAATCTCTTTGTTATGCCTGAAGCCAGTTTGGAAGATATAACTAGTAAAATGAGTGCAGTATGTTTTATATATACGAATATTTTGTTTTACACACATACCCCCCCCACTTCTATTTCTGTGTTATTTATTTGTAAGTAAACCCCTATGTTTTAAATTGAGGTATTAAGCCATTTGATGCATCACACATTAAACTAAAGTTTAATCGTTATAACACATTTGCAGTTATGAATTTAGAGATGTTGGTAAATGTTGACATTTTTCATTGAATATTTCTGAAGTCCCTACTATGCATCAGACAAAACTTGCTGTCATTACTTGGTGTCAGACATGTAACATTCAACAAGTGAGGCTTTGTCTCTTTGCACATTCTCTTCTTTATTTAGGAAGACATACGCGTTAATTTTTTTTTTTTTTTTAATTGCAAAGATGTTAAATGTAACAAAGAAAAAACACTAAGTGTTATGATAGTGTACCATAGGGGTTGTATTAGTTATCTACTGCTACTTAATAAATTACCCGACAACGTAGCAGGCTAAAATAGGAAACATCATTATCTTACACTTTCTATTAGTCCAGAATTTGGGAGAGGATTAGCTGAGTGGTTGTGGCTCAAGATCTTCCATCAAGTTGCAGTCATGGTATCAGCAGGCTGTAGTTATCCGCAGACTTGATTAGATTAGAGAATCCATTTTCTCAATGGCTCACTCACATAGCTATTGGCAGGAGGTCTCAGTTCCTCACTGTCTGTTGGCAGGAGGCCTTATTTTTTCGCCACATAGGCCTCTTCATAGGCTGCTTGAATGTCCTCATAATATAGAGCTAACTGCCTCCAGAGTAAGCACTGAGGCAAGCATTCTGAGAGAGAGTAAGAGAGAGAACTAAACGGAAGCCTGATTGTCATTTGTGATCTAGTCTTGGAAGTCATACAGCATCACTTCTGCTGTATTCTCTTCATCAAGTTCATTCCAGAGTCCCACCCAAATTCCAGAGAGGAGAGATGGACCGTGCCTCTTAATAGGGACAAGGTTTTAGGAAACCTTTGCACCACAACTATTGATGTGGTCATTTTTGAAAAATATAATCTGCTGCGGAAGATAGCAAGAGGAGGTGCTGGCAGACCCGTTAATATGCTTCCAGTAGTTCAGGAAAAGATGATGGTGGTGGCAGTGGGAATGGAAAGAAGCAGATACCTGTGAGAGATGTGGCAGAAGATGGACCGAGTCTTGTGATTGGAAAGATGTGGATGGTGAAGGAGATGGTGAAGGAGGTATGTTAGGTATGGCTCCCGCGTGTCTGACACAAGCAGTCAGGGAGGGGAAGGTGGTGCTGTATTTGGGACAGGGAAGCCTGAATAAAGGCCAGAGTGGGGATAGAGGTTTTGTTTTGTTTTTGTTTTCAGTGATTGTGGTTGTGGTTGTGGTGGGCTAAGTTAGGGGGGAAGATTCTAAGTTCGTTTTTGAATGAATTGAGTTTGAGTTACATGAGAGACATTGACTGAAAATGGAATGTTGCTAGTCTGGCAGTCTGGGCTGGAAATAATTGTTTCAAAAAGTTGGGTATATAGATGGCAATTTTAGATGTAGAGGTATCAGTAAAGTTCACTTAGGTGAATGTAGACAGAGAAGATAAATTTTAGAAAAGAGCTCTGAGGAATAACATCTTCTAATGGTTGATTGGAGGAGGCTACGTCAGCATTAAGAGTGACAGAATGGCCTGAGAGGTAGGAGGAAAAACCAGAAGGATAGAAGTCAAGGAAACCTAAGGAAGACAGTGTTTCAAGGGTGTATCAAAGTCAAGTGAGTTGCTCGATGGATTTGGCTTCTTGGAGGTGACTTTAGCAAAAATGTTTTTGAAGAGTTGGTGGTAAAGACAAACGGGAGTAGCGTGAAAAATGAGTGGAAAAAGAGGCAGTGGAGATGCCTGGTGAGGCAGCTCTTAAGAAGTTTAGTCAGTGTGGGAGGAGAGGGACCGAGGCCAGTAGCTGTAGAGGAATATGAAGTAAAGAGATTTTTTTTATTTGCAATTTATCTCTTTTTAAAATGGGAGGGGCTCGACACCTTTAAATGTTTAAGGATCAATAGAAAGAGAAAGATGAGGGCAGAACTGTATATATCTTGTCAATTTAGTTTAAAGGGGCATGCAGAAGGATACTTAAAAATTGGAATGAGGTGTTTATGGCCCAATATTTAAAGCCACTCCTACCTGTGGCTGCATTAGGCAGTTTTCAAAATCAGATTTTTACCTAGCTTCACTTTATCATGTAGCTTGTAAGCTTGTATGTGTTCTTCCCAAACTAAATTCTTGGGGTTTTTTTTTTTTTTTTTTTTTTTTTTGGTTCCAGTAAATCTGGAGCATTTGTCAATAACTGCAGTATTTGTTGAAAAAGATCAGGAATAGATAGTACTTGATGGATTTTTGCAATAAAGATGTACAAATGTAAAACATTATATTACTATTATTATTTTTTAATTTTTTTAATGTTTATATATTCTTGAGAGAGAGGGAGAGAGAGAAAGCAGGGGAGAGGCAGAGAGAGAGAGACACAGAATCCAAAGCAGGCTCCAGGCTCCGATCTGTCAGCACAGAGCCTCATGTGAGGTTCAGACTTACAAACCGCGAGATCATGACCTGAGTTAAAGTCAGACGCTCAACCCACTGAGCCACCCAGGTGCCCCTAAAGGATTTTATTTAAAACAAAACAAAACAAAACAAAAAAACAAGTGGTGAAACAAATGGTGAAGTGTAATCTTGTGGAAACAAGCTTGTGGCAGTATTAAAAGACAATGTCCACATTCTTGGAAAAATGAACAATTTCCATTAAATGATAAAGGCAAGACTATGTTTTACTTTGCATTTATCATTTCAACAGTTAAGAATTGGTAAAAACAAGCTAATTGGCTTAGAAAGTCCCCAAGAAGTAATAGACATTTAAAAAACAGATGCTACAGATTCCGTCAAAAGTGAATGGTAACAAAAAATTGGCAATTACTTAAAAGAATGCAAAGTAGTCTGAAATGGGTATAATCAGTAAGCGGTCACTTGGTCCTTGCCCCACTTATTAGAGATAAGATTCACAGAGATTGCAGCTAACTATACTGTAAGAGCCCAAAGTAGAAGTTGGGTCTTCTTCTCGCCCTATGGAGAATGTTGTAAAATACCAGGGAGCGTGTTAGAGCTATGAAAACTAGATTGGAGTAATTGCCAGTGAAGATTAAAATTTGTCCAGTTAATCTAGTTTTATCAAGTTACAGAAATTCGTAGGAAGATAAAATATCTACATGCTGTCACTGGCATTCATATGCAGGCTTTGAAATGAGTGTTAGTGAACACTGTAATGTGTTTCGTGTTTCAGTCGAAGGACTGAATTTTAATCCTAAATTTGCTACTCGTTTAGCTGCACAAACCTTTACCTTCTCAGTCAGAGGTATGACAAAACTCAGCTTTATTAAGCCGCAACTGTGTGACAGGCACAGTGTCATTTTCTTAGTAGTTTCTCATTTAATCCTTACAAGCACCCCATGAGGCTGCCCATGTCAGCTCCATTTTACAGATGAAGCTGGGTGAGTTGACAAGTGATAAAGCTAGAACTCAAGGCTGTTGACCCCCAGACTGATGGTTTTGACATGCATTAGTATGTCACAAACTTCATGCATTTTGTACCATTTTAACAACTGTTGTCTTATCAGTGTGTCACTATTACTGTTATTTGGTATTTTTCTTTATATATATTTTACTTAAATTTATTTCAGAAGGAAACTGCCTGATAAAACTAAACAACTGGTATGAAAGACTGAAAGGCAAGGAGCTCTCCTTCCTTCCCTAGAAAAAAATAAGAAAAAGTTACTTGAAAGACAGGAAGAACCAAGGGACCGGAGAGAGAAAAATCTGAGTTGGAGGCCAGAGCCTGGAAATGTCAGAACATTTCAGAGAAGCAGGTTTGGGACTGGCAATTTGGATCCCATTTGAGAACTGTATCACATACAAGAAGATGGGAATAGAGTCAGGAGCACCTGCATTTGATTTAAAAGAGTGCGGTGGGCGGGGTACGGCGATGGGGTGGTGGTGGGGTGGGGTTTAGGAGACAGAGTTGGGCCAGGAGTGGCACCTGGATTATCAGAATCTGGAACGGAGGGGATGGAACACTTTCTGGGAGAGGGAAGGATGGTAGAGCCTGAAGAGGGGACACAGGGATTGGGAAGTAGGGAAGAAGCATTGGACTGGGAGCTCAGATTAAAGCTAGGCAGTGGCCAGAGGTCTCCAGAGATCGAAGGACTGCTCAGGTGAAGGCTGAGGCCCCGGGGGGATCAGTGGGACAGGGAAGGGCAGGGCCAGTTGGAGAGGTTCCAAAATGAAAGCTTAGGTGTGGGTACATCTAAGGTTGGGACCCTAGAGGCTGAGTTGGGAGCACAGGGGTGGAGAACCAAGTATGATTCTCTCCAGTATTAAACCAACTGTTTTTCTCCTAAGACTGGACCATGAGTAGTACAGTTCTAGGAAATTTTCTTCAGAAGACCATTTGTATACTGTCTGAAATCATCTTTTTTCAATGTGGTAGTCATATGTACACCACCCTTTTGGTAAATATGGTTACTTGTAGAGTTGATTCATCTGTCCCTTCTAGCTCTGGCTTTCTCCCTTGACCGGTTTTGTGTAGAGGTTCCTAGTCTCTTGTGTTAACATGTTTTTATTTATAAACAGTGCTAAGTAAAAAAAAGGCTTAAAACTTTCTTTAATTTAATAATACTTTCCTGTAGCTTGCCTTGGTTTTCAACTCCCAGCTAAAAAGGGGGGCTTTCATAATCAGGATAGGAGCAGGGGGAGGGGGGACAGTCTGCCTCTATAAAGAGAGTGACTGACCTGAGACACTGAGTGTCCCACTGCCTCAGGTTTTCTGGGTCACAGGAATCCCCCCTCTCATGTTGTCAACAGTCATCTTCCAGTTCCCTCTTAGTTTGGTTTACTATTTTCTCCATTTTCTTTCTACAGTATTTACTTTCTGCCTTCTCTTTCTACATGGAAGTTCACCTTAGTTTTTGTTTCTGTCCTTTTATTTTTACCTAGTTCTGTGTAAGGAGACTGCCAAGTTGACTGTGCTTTGGGTTCATTGGTGCCTATTGGACTTCCTTTTGCTTTGCTTTTGGTATTTCATTGGCCATATTTTCTAAAATGGCTGTTCTTGAATAACTAAGAAGATTATATTACAGTAGTACTTTATGACACTAAAATATGAGGAATACCATTTATATTTAAAGATTCTGCCTCTCTGGGAAGAGTGTATTCTGGTGTTGTACATGCATACATACATAAATACATATCATATGTAAGCACCCATGTTTACAGATGTGGTTAATATTTTCATCTCTATAGGCACCTGGGTGACTCGGTTGGTTAAGCATCCAACTTTGGCTCAGGTCAGGATTTCATGGTTCGTGAGTTCAAGCCCTGCGTTGGGTTTTGTGCTGACAGCTCAGAGCCTGGAGCCTGCTTTGGATTCTCTGTCTCCCTTTCTCCGTCCCTCCCCCGCTCGTGCTCTGTCTCTTCCTGTCTCTCAAAAATAAGCATTTAAAAAGTGTTTTCATCTGTATACATAATATATTTGACCTATAGGAAGATGTAGTGTGTACTGTACATCTACAGGAGTGTTGTGTATTTATATACATGTGTATATATATATGTGTGTATATACATGTATTTCAGTGTAGATGTTTAATTCATTATTAGCTTTTGGGCCTAAGGATGCAGAAAGTGTAGGTAGTTAAAACTGTGTGCCTTTCTTATTGCTGACACCTTTACATTTTGTTTCAATTTCTCCCTTTCTCCCTTTTTCTTTCTTTCTTTCTTTCTTTCTTTTCTTTCTTTCTTTCTTTCTTTCTTTCTTTCTTTCTTCCTTCCTTCCTTCCTTCCTTCCTTCCTTCCTTCCTTCCTTCCTTCCTTCCTTTCCTTCCTTTCCTTCCTTTCCTTCCTTTCCTTCCTTTCCTTTCTTTCTCCTTTCTTTCATTTTCTTTTTCTTTTCTTTTTCTTTTTTTTGAGAGAGAGTGAGAGAGAGAGAGAGTGTGCATGTGTGAGAGGCAGAGAGAGAGGGGGATAGCAGATCCAAAGAGGGCTCTGTACTGACAACAGAGAGCCTGATGTGGGACTCGAACTCATGAACCTGAGCCTTAGTCCACTTAACTAGTTGACCCACCCAGACACCCTTTGTTTCAGTTTCTAATGTTCGTTATTTTACTAGACCTTTTAATATAAGCAGGTTCTGAAGAGCTTGAATAAGGAAGTTATTTTAATCCCAGGAGTTAGTTTAGGTTTTCTCATTCTTGTTTGTCATTCAACCAGGATTCTTCATCTTTGATTTGATACAGTGGTAATATTTCAATAAACGATCATAGTGTTTGTCTGTTTGTTTGTTTTCCCTCAGTATCTGGAGGATCTAGAAGAGCTCATGGCTTTTGTATAGGGGAGAATTATTTTCCTGAATCAGTTGTCTAGGCTAGAAGCAGAAGAGATCTAGGTTTCCTGGTCTCGGATTTTTCATTATAAAATGAGGAAGTTGGAAACTAAAATTCTGAAGTTCCCTTGCTGCTCTAAAATTGATGAGAATATGGGTCTGTGAAATTCTTAGTTGACAGACATTAAATCATGGAGCATGTTCAGCCAGTGCTCAAAATTTTCTGCCCATAAATGTCACTCAGAAGCATATTAACTTTGCATTAATCTCTTTCCCTCCTACCAGTATAAACTTTCAAACTTTGAAAATACAGTGTGCAGTGGCATTCTTAACTTATTGTTTCAGGTTGTTACTTCAGAAAACACAGCATGGATTTTATTTTAATTTTGCATTTTGAAGAAACAATGGCAACCACAGAACTCCGAGGAGTTGGGAACTTCATTTGTAATTAGAGCAAAACTCATTTTCATTGCAGGGCATAATGCACCAGTAATTTTTTTTGGTCTACTTAATTGCTATTAGGTGTTGGGTTTTTTGTTGTTGTTGTTGTTGTTTTGTTTTGGTTTTTTTTTGGAAGTTGATGTATTACTTTCTTTGGGCTCCTGAAAAACATACCCCAAACTGGATGGGTTTAAACATAAATTTATTGTCTCACAGTTCTGGGGGCCCAGAGTTCTCAAAAGCAAGGTATGGGCAGGGCTGTGCTGTCTCTGAAACTAGTCGGGGAGAATCTCTCCTTGCCTCTTCTAACTTTTTGGTGTCTGCTGGCATCCCTTGGCTAATTGATACATCATTCTAGTTTCTGCCTCCTTTGTCGCATGGCCACTTTCTTGAGTGTGTCTGTGTCTCTTCTTATAAAGGTGGAAGCTGTATTGGATTAAGGGCCAACTTTACTTACGTATGATCTCAGCACATTTCTGCAATGATTCTGTTTCCATATATGGTCACATTTTGAAGTACTACAGGTTAGGACTTCAACACATCTTTGGGGGGAGGGACAAGACACAATTCAACCCATCACAACTATTAAGATTATGATCATAAATAATAATGTACTAAAACCAGATTATTGTCCTTTTACTTGTCATTTCCTAATTCTTTCAACACTGCCACTACACCTTTCCATCTGTTGAGCAAATGTTACTGAACTTTTTTTTGTTTCTGGTGTCTAAGACCAAATAAAAGCCCTAGTGTAGATGCAGAGGAAATGTTCAAACTAGTTTTCGTATAAGGCTGAAAGAACTTTTGGTGAACAGCTAAAAGTGGATTTCAATGTAATGCATAAAGAAAATATTAGTCATAGGAACTAGAAAAAAATTTTTTTGAATGTTTACTTATTTTTGAGAGAGAGTGTGTGAGTGGGGTAGGGCAGAGAGAGAGAGGGAGACACAGAACCTGAAGCAGGCTCCAGGCTCTGAGCTGTCAGCAGAGTCCAGTGTGGAGCTCGAACTCACGAACTGTGAGACCATGACCTGAGCCAAAGTCAGACGGTTAACCTACTATGAGCCACCCAGGTGCCCTGGAACTGGCAAATTTTAAATTCACCTTAATATATCCAGGAATTCCTTGATGTTAGTATAAAATCTAACTGGGTAGATTATAATTTTTATTAACTTTTTAGATTTAGAAAATGATAGAAGGCAGAAAAGAAAGGGGGAATTTTATCCTTCCCTGTTTCATAGTATTTTATTTAGAAATGTTTTAGTATTTTAATGTTTCTGAAATTAATGAAAAGATTGTTGCATACTTTGTCAATAGTTTTATAGACAACCATGCATAAAAAAGCAGTAATTATTTGGAGAAAGGTGGATTAATGGGTACAGAAATAAGGAGTAGATAATTGCTTCAGCAGGATACCAATCTTTGTGGTCCAGCCTCTATAATAGTTGCAACTAAAAAACATAAGTCAGGATTGTGGTGCTTCTACTGGCAAACAAGATTATTCATCTCAGTGGAGTGTTGTTTTTTTCTTGATATTATATATCCATTTAAATTATACTTTTCTTAATCTACATTTTAAAAATTATTAAAATAATTGTAAATAATTCTTACAACTTTTTTTTTTTTAGTTGTGTATGTAATGTATTAATATCTGTGGTCATGGAATTGAGTAAAGTGATTAGTGATATTTGAACTGATAGATTCCTTAATATTCTTTTAGACTAATTATTTCTATTGGTTTATATTTCATCTTTTTCAGGAACCATATGTAGGTTGGAAAATGTTTTTGAAATTTTTTTACTTAAATGATTTCCAAGTGCATCTTCAGATTCAGAGTAACAGTCCTGAGAATCCATGACATTAGTGTTGCTTGTATGTGAAACCACCAATTTTTCTCTTTTGATCAGTTGTTTTATTAAGAGTAAAAGCTACCTTACCTCACTTACAGCTTTTACAAAGATAAGATAATGGTGTGTATCATTTTGGAAATCATTAGGACGCAGTACAGATGGGGTAATATAGCATTAATAATGACATTAGAACTTAAGTGGGAATGTGTATTGAAAGCTTTCAATTAATGTTTGTTATGGTAATACTTTAGGAATCATGGACCACCTTTTTTTTTTTTTTAGTTTTTTTAAATGTTTTTATTTTTATTTTAAATGTTTTATTTTTTAAATGTATTTTATTTTTGAAGGAGAGAGAGAGAGAGAGCATGAGCAGGAGGAGCAGAGAGGGAGACACAGAATTTGAAGCAGGTTCCAGGCTCTAAGCTGTCAGCACAGAGCCCAATGTGGGGCTCGAACCCACAAACTGTGAGATCATGACCTGAGCCGAAGCCGGACGCTCAACCAACTGAGCCACCCAGGTGCCCCATGGACCACCTTTTTTAAAAAGAATGTTTGTTATCTGATAGTTGGGAAATTTAAGCATTTTGGTAAGACTCTTGAAAATAAGATTAATTTTGCTAGCTCTTTTCATTTCAGGAAGATTTATCAGATGGTTACAAAAGGAAATCCATTTGATTATCATTATTTGCAGTGGTTATGTTGCCATGAACATTGAATTGGTGACCACTGAACCATTCCTCCTAGAAAAAATACAGGGTTAGGTTCCTGTGAGCCTCTGGTTACATTTCATTAACATGTCAGTATAGGACATATATTCCTGGGTTTTTCTTTCTTTTTTTTTTTTTTTAAGGTTGTTTTGTTTTGTTTTGTTTAGAGACAGTGACAACAAGAGGGAGAGAGAGAATCTTAAGCGTGGAGCCTAACGTGGGCTCAATCTCATGACCCATGAGATCATGGCCTCTGCCAAAATCAAGAGTAGGACGCTCAACCAGCCAAGCCACTCAGGCAGCCCTTTGTTTTTGTTTAAAGACACCATATTTAATACATATTGTTAATTCATTAATATTGAACCCACGGCCAGTAGCACTATATAACTCATGCCTCAATGAAGCCTATTGATAGAACCATGTGTATTTTCTCTTAAGGTGCACCAGAGCTTTCTTCCACGTAGGTACACTAGGCAGCACTTCAGCACTGTCCTTAGGGGCCATTTCAAACAGTGAAAAGCACAAAAATGCGAAAAATGTGGTACTGAGTAGACCTTGAAAAGAATACCAGCTTACAGTATGAGAGCTGAAACAAGAAGGCAGAGTATTGCCTTATTCTACCTCAGCTGGGACTCAAATTTTCTGCCACTCTACATATGCCTCAAATGACTGAAAAAACACCGCTAGTGTTTATTTGGAGCATATAAATACATTTTGGGGAGTCGGTGAATTCAATTTCAAAATCCATGAATGAATGAGGATCAACTATATACGGAACAGTGAAAGAATGATGAGTTAAGTTATTAAGTTGTTATGGTTGGATTCAGATAATTTTTATCTTAATTTCCTAAATTTATGTTTATGGTAAATAGTACATCCTCCTTGTCTTCTGATTTCTCAGTGTAGCAACAAAATCTCTATTATCAGTGATATTTGTAACGAACAATTTAATGCCTTGCCCTTTTCATTGATGATGAGGAATCTGGAACTTAATCATGAATTACTGTATGGTATGAGAAGGAAGACAGAGGACTTTGATCATTGTAGTGAGCATACAGCATGCCTTACACTATTTTACTCAGTTATAGTCATGCTCTTTAAGTAACCCCACTCTCCCAACCTCCAGGTATTTCTGGGTGTAAAAATCAGGGACATTCAGTATAGTAAAGGGGTTAAGAGCATGGGCTGTATCTTAGTATCAACTCTTACTTGATGTGTGCATTTAGGTCTATTAAGTTCTTTGTGCTTCAATTTCTTTCTTTCTTTCTAAACAAATTTTTTTTGATGTTTATTTTTGAGAGAGAGAGAGGGACAGAGGGCAAGCCAGGGAGGGGCAGAGAGAGAGAGAGAGAGCAGGAGACACAGAATCCCAAGCAGGCTCCAGGCTCTGAGCTGTCAGCACAGAGCCCAACGTGGGGTCTGAACTCACAGACAGTGAGATCATGACCTGAGCCGAAGTTGGATGCTCAACCGACTGAGCCACCCAGGTGCCCCATATGTATTTATTTTGAAAGAGAAAGAGCACAGGTCAGGGAGGGGAAGGGAGAGAGGAGAAAATCCCAAGCAGGCTCCCTGTGTTGCCAGTGCAGAGCCTGACATGGGGTTTGATCTCACAAACCCTGAGATCATGACCTGAGCCGAAATCAAAAGTTAGATGTTCAACCGACTGAGCCACCCAGGCACCCCCCAAAGGATTTTTTAAAACATACTTGTTTTATTTATTTTTTTAAATTAGGTTGTCTTTTTATTGTTGAGTTGTAGGAGTTATTTATATGTTCTGGATACAAGTCCCTTATCAGACATATAATTTGCAAATGTTTTCTCCCATTCTGTGGGCTGTTTTTCATTCTCTTAATAGTATCTTTTGAAGAAGTTTTCAATTTTGGTGTTTGTGCCTATTTACAAAAGCAAAGTCCTAATCCTCTCTTTCTTTTATTTATTTATTTTTTATTTTTTAACTTGTTTTATTATTTTTTTAAATTTACATCCAAATTAGTTAGCATATAGTGCAACAATGATTTCAGGAGTAGATTCCTTAGTGCCCCTTACCCATTTAGCCCATCCCCCCTCCCACAACCCATCCAGTAACCCTCAGTTCTCCATATTTATGAGTGTCTTCTGTTTTGTCTCCCTCCCTCTTTTTATATTATTTTTGCTTCCGCTCCCTTATGTTCATCTGTTTTGTCTCTTAAAGTCCTCATATGAGTGAAGTCATATGATTTTTGTCTTTCTGTAATTTCACTTAGCATAATACCTTTCAGTTCCATCCACGTAGTTGCAAATGGCAAGATTTCATTCTTTTTGACTGCTGAGTAATACTATGTAGTGTGTGTGTGTGTGTGTATGTATGCATACATATGTATACACACGTGTGTGTATGTATGCATACATATGAATGCACACACACACTATATTGTGTGTGTATGTACACACACGCACACACACAACACCGCATCTTCTTTATTCACCCATTGATGGACATTTGGGCTCTTTCCATATTTTGAGTATTGTTGATAGTGCTGCTATAAACATGGGCGTGTATATGTTTCTTCGAAACAGCACACCTGTGTCCCTTGGATAGATACCTAGTAGTGCAATTGCTGGGTTGTAGGGTCGTTCTATTTTTAGTTTTTTGAGGAACCTCCATACTGTTTTCCAGAATGGCTGTACCAGCTTTCATTCCCCAAAACATACTTGTTTTAATATCTTCTTCTATCTTCTTCCAAGATTAGTCTTTGACTGACTTGTTCTCAGAAAATGGTTGACAGTGTATATATAAGATTGGTGCTTAAAGTGAATTATGGATTAAGACTTCGTTTAGGGAAAAAGTGAGACTATCCTTCCATCCTGCCATCCTGTCATCCACTTGTCTTCTATGAAAAATAATACAGAAAAGTGTTCAAAAAAGAAGATTTAATATTTAGTATTTTAGAAACTGAGTTTCAGTCATCATGGAATGAATGAGCAGTAACCAAGATAGGTAAAGCTACAGTAAAATAGAATTATAGAACTATAAATTACACTTTGCATTTTTTTCAATTTATTTTCAAACTTTATATTTTATATATAATGATTTTGTAAGGAGTAATTGCAACATGCTGCTGGGTAGATATGAGTCAGTGTTCTAGAAATCTTTTTTTCTCTCAGCATTTTATTATGAAAATGTTAAAAACCTACCACAAAACTAAAAATTTTACAGTGACCACCTGTATGTAGTAATTCAAATACAATTTCAAAAATAGGTTTTTGTGATATATAATATTATTTCACATTAGCTCTATCAATAGAAGTAGAACAGTAGCAGAATAATTCTCATATTCCCATTGGCAGGATAGCCAATTTAGAAAAAATAGTTTTATTAACCAGAGTTTTAGAATCCTGTGTAACCATTTTATGTGGCTTCAGTCATTCACACGTGGTCAGGGTTCTTGGGACCGAATGTGGAAGTAATCTTGGAGAATAAAAAATAGCAAATAATTTTTAGGGACAACACTGTTTAGAGGTACACAACCAGACCACTTTGCCCAAGGTACTTGAATTCCTCACCATATTCACTAGCCTAGACACTCTCCTAAATAGAGCAGAAATCCTGTTCTTAATAACATATAGTCAGTGAAGTGAGTTTGTTTTCTGAACATGTTTTCATTTTTATTACCAGCATTTTTTATTTACAGATGAATAGACTTCATGGTGTCATTATGTTGATTTTGTCATTGAAGATGTTAACTATTTTTTTCCTTGGTATTTGGTGTTAAAATGTGTTTAGCCTTGTTAGGGAAAATAACTTGAATATTTTTCTACCTGATTTATTGTGAAAACAGGTATAATTGCCTGGAATGTATGCGTCTTATGGTACACTTTTTGAACAGTTATCTTAGAGGTAGTGTTAATTATGGTTGTTAAATACCACATCACTTTCTGGATTTAAGCAACTACCATGCTGTGTTATTGAACTTGTCTCAGAAATTATGGAAATACATGGTCATTATATTAAATTAATTCAGGATTTGAATCATATTATTGGCTATTAATAATATTTGAGAATCACATCTACATACATTACAGTAGAGATGCATTTTATTGACAATATGTTAGAGTTAATAAAAAAGAAAAAAAATTTAAATTCACACCTTATCTTCTGTGAGAACAGTCTAATATCAATGTATAGCCCTTTCTTTTTTGTTTTTAAGACACTCTAAGTTCAGTTTTATGTGGAAACAGTTTTCAAAGGAGCAGGAAATGGATTTATGGAAATTTTCACATAAACTTGCACTCACATTTTGTCTGAAATGTGTACAGATTATTTTTAGCGTTCACAAAAATGTTAAAATTTGAATAATACCAAGAAGCAATTTTATTTCATTTAGAGAGTCCATAGAATAGTTAATAAAATGGTGATAGAACTGAAGAGACTTGGGGCGCCTGGGTGGCTCAGTAGGCTAAGCGTCTGACTCGGTTTCAGCTCAGGTCATCACCTCATGGTTCATGTGATTGAGCCCCATGTCCAGCTTTGCACTGACAGTGCAAGCCTGCTCGGGATTCACACTCTCTTTCACACTCTCTGCCCCTCTCCTGCTCGCTCTCTCTCTCTCTCTCTCTCTCTCTCACTCTCTCTCTCAAAGTGGATAAATAACTATTGTTCAAAAAAAGAACTGAAGAGACAACTGAAGGTCGTGTTGTAAGATCAAGTGTGTTGGGATAATGAATACATAAATAGTTCTAATTAAAACGTCAGGAAAAACTGAAAAAGCAAACTCAAACCCTTTGAAAGATTAGTCAAAAATTTGGAATATAATGATTTGAGGCTAATATTTGTAGACATTTTCATGGAAACAGAAAAACAAGTTTTTGAGTATTCCAGATATAGAGTACATATTCTATAAATTGTTCTGGTGGGTGCTTGGGTGGCTTAGTTAAGTGTCCGACTTGGCCTAGGTCATGACCTTGCAGTCTGTGAGTTTGAGCCCTCCATTGGGCTCTATGCTGACAGCTTAGAGCCTGGAATCTGCTTTGGATTCTGTCTCCCTCTCTCTCTGCTCCTCCCCTGCGCACTCCCCCCGCACCCCTCCTCCCTCTCAAAAATAAATAAGCATTAAAAAAATTGTTTCAGCATTTTTTTTGGTAATCTGAATTTTTTTTTTTTTTTTTTAATTTTAAGAAGACACTGAATAAACCATAGGTAACTGCTTCAGTTAATTTCCCTGAAAAGACAACTATACTCTGTCATGGAGCATTTGGATTTCTGCTGATTTCTGTATGTCTTTTGTTCGAAGGTAGGGAAGAGGGGTGTGTGTGTTTTTTCTGTCAGTCAGTTATTAGATCTTTCAGCCATTTTTTGATAATCCATGGAAATGCCCTCCAAAGGTTGAGAAACAAGAGGATGGAAAAGCTGCATCTAATGAGGACTAGATGGGATTAATTAGTGTTCTTCAAGTTGCAATAATGCCATTAATGTAAATGTTTGTCTCTGGCCTCTTTGTAGTTGAGACACATATGTCTTTTGCGTCAAGCACTGTTGACTGTGTTTAATTAAACCTGTGGTAATGGCATTACTAATGTATTGTACATATATTGTCAATAAACTTCTATTAGTTTGATATTGATTGAAATCCATGTCTAATTTGAGTCTGTTGACCATATGGCATTTTGTAGAATTTTTATAGTTATTGCGTAGGTAAGGCTGATAGCCAGTTACCCAGGCAATTGTTATTTTAAATGTTTCAATTTGAATTTTACTAATCAGTCAAATATCTCTGTCCATGAAGCTAATTATTTATTTGTAAGATTTGTAGGGGCGCCTGGGTGACGCAGTCGGTTAAGCGTCCGACTTCAGCCAGGTCACGGTCTCGCGGTCTGTGAGTTCGAGCCCCGCGTCAGGCTCTGGGCTGATGGCTCAGAGCCTGGAGCCTGTTTCCGATTCTGTGTCTCCCTCTCTCTCTGCCCCTCCCCCGTTCATGCTCTGTCTCTCTCTGTCCCAAAAATAAATAAACGTTGAAAAAAAAAAAAAAAGATTTGTGAATGAGAATTTTGCACAATATTCAAACTTCTAATTTTATCTAGTCTTTCTAATTTACACTTCATTTAGGAATGTTCTTAATGTCTGTTAAATATTTATTTGGAAATTTTTTTGGTAATCAGTATCTGTGGGACACCTGGGTGGCTCAGTCAGTTGAACATCCAGTTCTTGATTTTGGCTCAGGTCATGATCTCATCCTTTGTGGGATCCTGCTACACATCAGGCTCTGCTCTGCACTGACAGCACACAGCCTGTCTAGGATTCTCTCCTTCCCTCTCTCTGCCCCTCCCCCGCCCACATGTGCACTCTCTCTCAAAATAAATGAATAAACTTTAAAAAAATAATAAAATGTTATCTGTAACTTTTAAAGTTAAAGGTTATATATTTTGCAATGTATGTGAATTTCAGATTGGTAGCAAATAATTTATATGTGTGCATGTATGTATAAATTAGATCTTAAAATGAAAGATCGATTGTAACAAAAAGTGTGGACAAGTTTTATAGTCCTAATGCCCTGCTTTTGGTTTTTCTGGATAAGATACTAGTAAGTATCATGACCAGCCAAACCTCTTGTTTAAAATTGAGAGGCATGGTTAACCATAATTAAAAATGCCAAATAAATTTGAAAGGAGAGCTATTTGACCTACTAAATGAGAAGATTTCACCAGGAATTCCTAGATGTCAAGTCATTTAATTCTGAACTCTAACTTAAAAAAAAATACAAGACTTCATTTGTTTGTAGACTTTAAAAAGTTTTTGTTGCCCATACATCACTGAGGCTAGAAATTTTTTTTTATTTGAAGGTCTGAGGAAAAAAAAACTCATATAATTATGAGAAGCAGGAGTACTAGAGAATATTGTATCTTTTACAAGTCTTGTAGATTGACAGAAAAGCCCCAGTTCCTATTATTATTTTTAAATACGCTGTTGAAGCTGTAGTTCAGTTGACTTTTATTTTCTTTCACTCCAGCATCACTATAGCTCTACTTTCTTAGTCATTTCATTCTACAGAAAGAGTATACTCTTTTATTTTGTATGTCAGTATACTTTTAAGTATTTATGCAGCACATAATGCATAGAAAAGAATAAGTGTCACAGGTTATGAACATAATAATAAACATTGATAACTTCTTCACTTTTGAACCAGAACAAATCATTGAATCTATAATGTTCATCTTTATCCAGTCCTGTGCTTCCCCTCATCCAGATGAGAGCTTTAAAAATTACTTCCTTACTCTTTTAAAAATACAGGTTCTTGGGCACCTGGGTGGCTCAGTTGGTTAAGCATCTGAGTCTTGATTTTGGCTCAGGTCATCATCTCATGATTCATGGGATTGAAGTAGACTTTCTGCAGTCTTCTTATCTTTATCATTGTTTTTTAAAAGGTTTTTTAATGAGATATGTTGGTGTATATAACATATTAGTCAAGTTTATAAAAATGATTTGATATATGTACATATTACAAAATGACACCACAGTAAATCTAGTTAACATTGATAATTGATAACCACATATAATCAAACATCTTTTTTTCTGATGAAAACCTTTAAGTCTCAGCAACGTTCAATTTGAAATATAGTATTGTTAACTGTAGTCACCATGCTGTGTGTTACGTACCCAGGGCTTACTTGTTTTACAACTGGACGTTTGTACCTGTTGACCACCTTCACCCATTTAGATCATTCCCCATTCCCCTTGCCTCTGGAAACCACCAGTGTCTTCTCTATATTTATACACTTGTATATTTATGAATTTGGTGTTTTGGTTTTAAGATGCCACATGTAAGTGAGATCATACGGTATTTGTCCTTCTGTGTCTATCTTATTTCACTTAGTGTAATGCCCTGACGGGCCATCCATGTTGTTGCACAGGATAAGATTTCATTCTTTTTTATTGGTGATTAATATTCCCTTCCATATATAAAACCACATTTTCTTTATTTATCCATCAGTGGACACTTCGTTTGCTTCCATGTTTTGGCTGTTGTAAGTAATGCTGCAATGAACATGAGATTGGATATATCTACTGAAGTTAGTGTTTTCGTTTCTTTCAGATAAATACCCAGAAGTAGAATTGTTGAATCATATGGAAGTTGTATTTTTATTTTTTTGAGTAAGTTCTGTACTATTTTCTGTAGTGGATGCAGCAATTTATATTTCCTCCAATGGTGCACAAGGATTCTCTTTTCCCCACAACCCCAACACTTGTTATTTTTTGTCTTTTTCATAATAACCATTCTAACAGGTGTAAGGTACTCCCTCACTGTTGTTTTGATTTGCTTTTCCCCGATTAGTATATTGAGCTTCTTTACATGTACCTGTTGGCCATCTGTCTTTGGGAAACTGAATTCAGATCCTCTGCCCATTTTTAATCAGATAGTTCTTTTGCTTTTGAGTTGTATGAGTTCTTTATATATTTTGAATATTGACTTCTTCATTAGATAGGTGATTTGCAGATATTTTCTCCCATTCAGTGGTTTGCCTTTTCATTTTGCTGATGGTTTCCTTTGCTGGGTAGAAGCTTTTAAATTTGATTTAGTCCCACTTGCTTATTTTTTTCTATCATTGCTTTTGCTATTGGTGACTGATGTCAAGGAACTTAACTGTGTATGTTTTCTTTTAGGAGTTTTATGGTCTCTGGTCTTACCTTCTTGTCTTTATCCATTTGAGTTGATTTTTGTATATTGTGTGAGATAACGGTATGGTTTCACTCTTCTGCAAGTTTCCCCAAGCACCATTTATTGAAGAGACTGTCCTTTTCCCACTGTGTATTCTTGCCTCCTGTGTTGTAAATCAATTGACTAAACCTGGATGGGTTTATTTCTAGACTCTGTTCTGTTCTATTCATTTCATGTGTGTATTTTTATGCCAATACTGTACTGTTTTGATCACTATAGCTTTGTAATAAAGTTCACAATTAGGAAGTGTGATGCCTCCAGCTTTAATCTTTTTTCTCAAGATTGGTTTGGCTATTTGGAGTCTTTAGAAGTTACTCCATACAAACTTTGGGATTGTTTTATTTCTGTGAAAAATGTCATTGGAGTTTTGATAGAGATTGCACTGACTCTGAGGATTGCTTTGGGCAGTTTGGACATTTTCATAATCTTGAGTCTTGTAATCCATGAGCATGGATTATCTTTCTATTTATTTGTTCTATTTCTTTCATCATGTCTTAATGTTTTTATTTTAAAGGTCTTTCATCTTTCTGGTTAAATTTATTCCTAGATACTCTTTTTGATGGCAATTGTAAATGGGAATTATTTTCTTCATTTCTCTGCTACATCATTGTTAGTGTATAGAAACTCAACTGAGTTTTGTGTATTTGATTTTTTTTTTTGTATCCCGCAAATGAATTTACTTACTAGTTCTAACAGTGTTTTGGTGTAATCTTTTGGGTTGTATTTATATGATGTCATGCCATCTGCACAGAGGCAATTTAACTTCTTCCTTTCTGGTTTGGATCCCTTTTATGTCTTAATCTTGCCTAATTGTTCTAGCTAGAATTTTCAATTCTGTATCAAATAAAAGTGGTGGGAGTAGTTATCATCTTATTATCATAGAGGAAAAGTTTTAACCTTTTCTTCATTGAGTATGATGTGCTTGAGATTATTGGCTTTATTATGTTGAGGTACAATCTCTATACCCACTTTCTTGAGAGTTTTTAATCATAAATGGGTGTTGAATTTTATCAGATTCTTTTTCTTCAACCATTGAGATGATAATGATTTTTTTTTTTTAATTTTAGTGTTTATTTTTTCCAGAGAGAGAGTGAGTCAGAGCGCAAGTGGGGGAGGGTCAGAGAGACCACAGAATCTGAAGCAGAGCTAATAGCACAGAGCCTGATGTGGGGCTCAAACTCACCAACTGTGAGATCATTACCTGAGCTGAAACCCAACAGTCAGCCCAGTAGTCAGATGCTTAACCAACCGAGCCACCCAGGCACCCCAAGGTGATAATGATTTTTATCCTTCATTTTGTTAATGTAGTGTATAACATTGACTGATCGAACCATCCTTGCATTCTTGGAATAGGTCTAATGTGATCATGGTATGTGATTCTTTTAATGTATTGTTGAATTTGATTTCTTCATGTTTTGTTGAGGATTTTTACATCTACATTTATCAGGGTTATTGGCCTGTAATTTTCTTTTATCGTAGTGTCCTTGTCTGGTTTTGATATCAGAGTATGCTGATCTTATAAAATGACTTTGGAAGTGTTACCATCTCTTCTATTTTTTGGAAGAATTTGATAAGGATTGGTATGAATTCTTCTTAAATGTTTGGTACAATTCACCAGTGAAGTTATCTGGTCCTGGACTTGTGTTTGTTGGGAGGTTTTGATTACTAATTCACTGGTAATTGGTCTGTTCACATTTTTTATTTCTTCATGATTACATCTTGGGTAGGTTGTGTGTTTCTAGATATTTATGCACTTCTTTTTGTACAGTCTGTTGGTGCATAATTGTTAATATTAGCCCATGATCTTTTGTGTTTCTCTGGTATCCATTGTTATATCTGCTGTTTCATTTCTAACTTTGAATCTTCTCACTTTTTCTTGGTGAGTCTGGCTAATGGTTTGTCTATTTTTTATCTTTTCAAAAAACCAGCTCTTAGTTTCAGTGACTTTTGCTTTATCTTTTAACTTCTGTGTCATTTATTTTTGCTCTGATCATTGTTATTTTCTTCCTTCAACTTTTGGTTTAGTTTGTTCTTTTTCTAGTTTTTTGAGGTATAGTTAGGTTTGTTTAATTGACCTCTTCTTTTTTTTTTAAGTTTTTTTTTTTTTTAACATTTATTTATTATTGAGAGACAGACACAGAGCGTGAGCAGGGGAGGGGCAGAGAGAGGGGGAGACACAGAATCGGAAGCAGGCTCCAGGCTCTGAGCTGTCAGCACAGAGCCCATCACAGGGCTTGAACTCACAAGCTGTGAGATCATGACCTGAGCCGAAGTCAGACGCTTAACTGACTGAGCCACCCAGGTGCCGCTGACCTCTTTCTTCTTAATGTAGGCACTTATTGCTATGAACCTCTTTCTTAGAACTGGTGTTGCTGCATTCCATAAGCTTTGGTATATTGTATTTTCATTTTTATTTGTGTCAAGGTATTTTTAAATTTTTAAAAATTTATTCTTTGACCCAGTGGTTGTTCAGTAGCATATTGTTTAATCTTCACATATTTCTTTTTATAATTGATTTCTGGTGTCATACTATTGTAGTTGGAAAAGATGCTTGGTAGGATTTCAGTCAAGTTTATTAAGAGTGGTTTTATGGCCTAACATGATTTATCTTAGAAATGTTCCATGTGTGCTTGAAAAGATATATTTTGTTGCTTTTGGATGAAATGTTCTGTGTATGTCTAAGCCTATCTGGTCTAATCTGTCCTTTAAGGCTGCTGTTTCCTTGTTGATTTTTGGTCTAGATGAACTGCCCATTGATTAAAAGGGAGTATTAAAGTCCTCTACTGTTGTTTTATTTCTATTTCTCCCTTTGTACCTGTTAATATTTGCTTTACATATTTAGGTGCTTATGTTTGGTTTATAAGTATTTACAAATGTTGTATCTTCTTGTTGGGTTTTCTTTTATCATCTAATGACCTTCTTTGTCTCTTAGTGCATTCTTTGTCTTTAAAGTCTATTTTGTCTGATTGCTTTCCATTTGCATGGATTCTTTTTCCATCCTTTTACTTTCAGTCTCTGTCATTATATTTAAAGTGAATCTTGAGAGTGAATGTATAGGGAGCTGTGGGTTTTTTAGTGCAAAAAGTCTTTGCTTTTTGATTGGAGAATTCGGTCCATATACATTTAAAGTAATTATTGATAGGTATGGACTTACTGCCATTTTGTTAATTGTTTTCTGGATGTTTTGTAAATTCCTTTGTTCTTCTCTTGCTCGCCTCCTGTGATTTATTTCCTGTAGTGATGTGCTGTGTGGTTACCATGAAGCTTACATTAAATGACTTCTAACAGTTCATTTTAATAGCAACTTAACTTTGAATGAACTCATTCTAAGTGTCTACATTTTTACTCTCTTTTTCCATGTTTTATGTTTATGTTACCACTACTTAACACCTTTTTGTCTTGTGTATCCATTAACAAAGTATTATAGTTACCACTACTTTTATCTTTTAAACCTTCAAACTAGATTCCCAAATGATCAACTGACCACCTTTATAACAGTGGACTTTTCTGAATTTTATTTTATATTTGCTTTACAGGAAAGATTTGTACTTTCATATGTGTTTCTGTTACTAATTAGCACCCTCTAGTTTCAGGTTAAAAAAGAAGTCCCTGTAACGTTTTTTTGTAAGGCCAATCTAGTGGTGATGACTCCTTTAGCTTTGACATGTCTGGAAAACTCTCTTTTTGAATTCTGAAGGACAGTTTTTCTGGTAGAGTATTCTTGTTTGGCTCTTTTTTCTTTTTTTTCTGTGAGCACTTTGAATTATATCTTTCCAGTCCCTTCTGGCCTGCAAAATATCTGCTAAAAAATCCACTTATGGTCCTAGGGGTTACCTATCCTTGTATGTTACAAACTGTTTTTCTCAGACTGCTTTTAAGATTTTCTCTTTGTCTTTTACTTTTGACCTTTTAATTATGATGTGTCTTGATGTGGGTCTCTTTGGAGTCATCTTATTTGGACCTTTTTGGGCTTCCTGGATCTGGATATCTGTTTCCTTCTCCAGGTTAGTGAGGTTTTTCAGTCTTTATTTCTTCACAAAAGTTTTCAGCCTCTGTATTTCTCTCTTCTCTTTCTGAGACTCCATAATGCAAATGTTAGTACACTTGATGTTGTCCAATAAGTTCCTCAAGCTATCTCCACTCTTTTTTCTTTCTTTGTCTTTTTTTTTTTTAAATGGTTGTGGTTGCTCTGATTGGATGAGTCCTACTGCTTTGTCTTTAAGGTGGCTGATCCTAAGGTCAGCTGAATACCCACCATTGTAATTTTCAGTTTAGTTACTATATTCTTGAGCTGTATGATTTGTTTGGTATTTTCCTTTCTTGTTTTTTTATTTGAAAGAGAGAGAGAATCCCAAGCAGGCTCCGTGGTCAGCACAGAGCCCAACATAGGGCTTGATCCCATAACCCTGGGATCATTGCCTGAGCCCAAATCCAGAGTTGGACACTCAACCGACTGAGCCACCCAGGTGCCTCTGTTTGGTATTTTCTTGTATATTCTCTCTTGGAAGTCTCACTGTCTTTATGTATTGTTCTCTTGACCTCAATGAGTATCTTTATGACTGCTGTTTTGAACTTTTTATCACTTCTGTTTCATTAAGGTCTCTTTCTAAGGTTTTTATCTTCCCTCATTTGGAAGATATTCCTCTGTTTCTTTATTCTCCTTGACTTTCTGGGTTGGTTTTTATGCATTAGATAAAACAGCTACCCCCCCCCCCCCCAGTTTTAAAGGAATGGCCTAGTTTAGATGAACCCCATTGTTAAACCTTGCCCAGCTCTTAGTTGTCTTTCAAATCTTGTGATTGCCCATTCAGCCTGCTTTGTTCTTAGTTGCTTCCAGTAATTTAGGGTGTGTTAACATTTGTCAGTGTTCCAAGGGGGAGGATCTCAGCCAGCACATGGATTCAGGTTGATTAGAAGCTGGGCTTTTAGGTAGTATCTTTTAAAGTATGCAGTTATACCTCTTTTCACGAACCACTGGGAGATAGATGTTCTCTCTTCTCTCTCTATACTGAGCTCTGTGGTGATAGCCAATTAAGAACTTGTTTCTTTGTTTACTGCCATCTGTTGAACCTGTCAACACAAGCCCTGCTGGCCATCAGAGCTGGGCTGTCAAGGGGGTACCAGACATGTGTGTAAGCTCCTTTCTAGGAGATACCATGACCTGGAGTGAGGTAAAGGGAGTGCCCACTGGCCTTTGCAGTTTTTTGGAGAATATTTTGGTAGATAGGTGTTAAATTAGATGCCTGCCCCTTAGAAGCTTTCAAGATAAGCACTTAGGCCTCTTTCATGGAAAGACTGGGTATTTCAATCAGCTGCTTCTCTGGGTCCTGTGGTGTAGCCTCCATGAATATGTGTGAGCCTCTTAAGACCTGATTCTTAGTTTGCAGTAACCTTGTGGGTATTGTGGATATATGTCCTGTTGGCTTTCAGAGCTGATGTTTTGTGGGCCCATTTCTTAGGTGCAGGTTTTAAATGTTGTGGTGCCAGATATGGGGTTCAAACCTTTGATCTTAAGGGAGAAGCAGCCCTTTGTTTCTCAGGGAGAAACTCAGTTGTGAGGTTTCTCCTGATGTGGATTTCCATACCAGGGGGGTAGCAATAGCAAGATCCATGTCTCAGCCTCTTCTACCCATTTCATTGTGGGTTTTTTCTTGTTCACCCAATGTATAGGCGTAACTCCGCTAGATTTTAGGTTTGTTTCAGAGAGAACTGGTCCATATGTAGCTGTAGTTTCAGAGTGCCCGTGGGAGGAGGGGAGTTCAGGATCCTCCTACATTGCTACCTTGAGGAGAAACTCCCTTTTCTCTTAAATCTTGTTTCATGGTTTGAGTCATGGCATGTAAATATATAGTTCAGTAAATTTCACTGCTGTGTACCATTTTATTATGTGAATATACCATGATATAGTCTACTGTAGTAGGGAATATTGGGTGTTCAATATTTTGTCATGAGGAATTTTAATGTGAAGATTATTTAACATGTGTTCCAGTATATGTGAGTGGATTCTTTAGTTGTATATCTAGGAGTGGAATGGGGGTGCGTGGGGGAGGGGCACAGAGTATGTATTATGTTCATCCATACAAGCTAATGCTAAGTAGATGATGCATCATTGTGCGATCCTATCAGCAGAGTGTAGTAATTCCCTTTGCTCTGTATGCTTTTTAACACTGACAATTTTCAGAGCTTTTGATTTTTTCCTAATTCATGTGTGTAAAAATGGTATCTTGTCATGGCTTAATTTTGCATTTTCCTGGGTGATAATGAGGTTGAACATTTTTTATGTTTATCTTCCATTCCAACTTTTATTTCTGTGTAATGAACTTTGTTTCTGCCAGTCTCTTGTACAGTTAGTCCTTTTTTTGTTGTTTTATTTTATTTTATTTTTTTAGTTAACCCCTTTTTAAATGTCATGGTTAAGAACTGTTTACCTGCTCTAAGGACTTGAGGATATTATTTTAAATCTGTCAAGAATTGATTCTTTGGACAGTGTAAGTTAGTGGTCCAGTTGTATTTCCCCATCTGAGTGACTGTTCTAGTATTCTAATACTGTTTATTGAATTCTCTTTCCAGTGTCTGCAGTGCCACCTGTGTCATTTCATGGTTCTGTATATGTGTGTTACTTTTTAAAATTATTTTTTATTTTCACTTATTTTATTTTTTCCCTCTTTTCATTTTTAATAATTTATTTATTTTTTAACTTACAACCAAGTTAGTTAGCATATAATGCAACAATGATTTCAGGAGTAGATTCCTTAATGCCTCTTACCCATTTAGCCCCCCCCCCCCCACTCCAGCAACCCTCTGTTTGTTCTGTATATTTAAGAGTCTCTTACATTTTGTCCCCCTCTTTGTTTTTACATTATTTTTGCTTCCTTCCCCTTATGTTCATCTGTTTGGTATCTTAAAGTCCTCATATGAGTGAAGTCATAGGATACTTGTCTTTCTCTGACTAATTTCACTTAGCATAATACCCTGTAGTTCCTCGCACGTAGTTGCAAACAGCAAGATTTCATTCTTTTTGATTGCCGAGTAATACTCCATTGTATTTGTGAGTGAGTGAGTGAGTGAGTGAGTGTGTGTGTGTGTGTGTGTGTGTGTGTGTGTCTATATAGGCTATTGTCAATAGTGCTGCTATAAACATTGGCGTGCATGTGCCCCTTCGAAACAGCATCCCTGTATCCCTTGGGTAAATACCTAGTAGTGCAACTGCTGGGTCGTAGGGTAGTTCTATTTTTAATTTTTTGAGGAACCTCCATACTGTTTTCCAGAGTGGCTGCACCAGTTTGCATTCCCACCAACAGTGCAAAAGGGTTCCTCTTTCTCCCCATCCTCGCCAACATCTGTCATTGCCTGAGTTGTTAATGTTAGCCATTCTGACAGGTGTGAGGTGTGGTATCTCAGGTGTGTGGTTTTGATTTGTATTTCCCTGATGATGAGTGATGTGGAACATTTTTTCACGTGTCTGTTAGGCATCTAGATATCTTCTTTGGAGAAGTGTCTATTCATGTCTTTTGTCCCATTTCCTCACTGGATTATTTGTTTTTTTTGGTGTTGAGTTTGGTAATTTCTTTATAGATTTTGGATACTAACCCTTTATCTGATAATGTTGTTGGCAAGTATCTTTTCCTATTCCGTCGGTTGCCTTTTAGTTTTGCTGATTGTTTCCTTTGCTGTGCAGAGCTTTTTTATTTTGATGAGGTCCCAATAATTCATTTTTGCTTTTGTTTCCCTTGCCTCCGGAGACGTGTTGAGTAAGAAGTTGTTGTAGCTGAGGTCAAAGAGGTTTTTGCCTGCTTTCTCCTCAAGGATTTTGATGGCTTCCTGTCTTGTTTTAGGTCTTTCATCCCGTTTATTTTTGTATATGGTGAAAGTGGTCCAGGTTCATTTTTCTGCATGTCGCTGTCCAGTTTTCCCAGCACCACTTGTTGAAGAAACTGTCTTTATATCATTGGATATTCTTTCCTGCTTTGTCAAAAGTTAGTTGGCCATAGGTTTATGGGTCCATTTCTGGGTTCTCTATTCTATTCCATTGATCTATGTGTCTGTTTTTGTGCCACATGTGTGTTTCTATGTTGAGCTCTTCTGTTTTATTGATCAAGTTGTCTGTCCCTGCACAAATACTGCATTATACTGTGTTAATTACCATAGTTCTCATGAGTCTTCATGCCTGGTAGGGCAAGAATCCACATCTCTACCAAGAACTGCTTAACTCATGCATATAATTTGAGAATCATTTTATCAACTCCTTGAAAATTTCTTTTTGCAGTTTTGATTGAAATTTTATTAAATATGTTTATCAAATTAGGGAGAAGTAAAATTTTTAAAAATGTTGACTCTTCACTGTACATGAACATAGCACACTAATTTAGGATTTCTTTGATTACAGTTATAATTTGTTCTCTATAAATATTGCATTTCTGTTAGATTTATTGCTAGGTGTTTAATACTTTTGATGGTATTATAAATTACATCATCTAAAAATTTCAGTTCCTGTCCTGCTATATAGAAATTAAGTTGATTTTTTTTTTCTGTTGTCTTTGTATCTATATCTAGCACCCTTACCTACAGTCTTATCAGATCCAATAATTTGCTTATATACTTTTTGAGCTTTCTGTGTAGACAGTCCTGTTATATCTGAATGACCGTTTTCCTTATTTTTTTGAAACCCTTTTCCATTCTGCTCTTTTTCTTACTGTACTTTTCAGGTCTACAAGGTCATAGGTGTGCCTCCTGTCTTGTTCCAGATTTTAAAAAAGAATGATAAAAATTTTCATCTTTGAATATGAGGTTTCTTGTGAGTCTTTATATAAGTTAATGAAAGTCCCGTCCCCCTTTTTTCTAATTTTCTAAGAAAATGTTTTTTTTTGTTAGTGGTGTTCCTATGTAAAATATTTGTTGGTTATTAAATTTTTCAAATGTTTATCTGCTATCAAGAAATAATGTTTTCCTTTAATCTGTTAATATGAGAATTTAAATTTGTATATTTTTATGATGGCAAAATAACTTACATCACAGTTTGGTTATGGTATATTTTCCTTTTTAATAAAAACACTCTTGTATATGGTCTGTTATTAGGAGTTTTGCATCAGTGTTCATTAATGAGATTAGCTTTTAAGTCTTTTTAAAGCCTTTTTAAATATCAAAGTTATATTGGCCTCAGAAGAGTTTTTTGGAAATTTGAATGATCTGTTAAAATTTGTTAGAACTCTGTAAAATAATACTTGGAACTGGAAGTTTTGCGTTTGTGGTGGTTTGTGGTGGAGAAAAAGGTAGAGGATAACTACCAATCAATTACTTAATTGATTATAACAGTATTCTCATAGTAGCTTCCTTTTGGTAACTTACATTTTTCTAAGAGTAGGATCATTTGTCTAAGATTTATGCACGTCTGTTGTTTTTGTGCCGTCTCTCATTCAGTATTATCTTAGCTTTATCTATTTTATGAGTTTTAGCCAAAAACAAAACAAAACAGTTTGGTAAGTTCTTTATAGATTTTGGATACTAACCCTTTATCTGATATGTCGTTTGCAAATATCTTTTCCCATTCTGTCGGTTGCCTTCTAGTTTTCCTGATTGTTTCCTTCGCTGTGCATAAGCTTTTTATTTTGTGTTTTTGTTGATTGTGTGCTTTGTGTTTGTGTTCTGTTTCACTAATTTATACTTTTACCTTTGTAACTTCCTTTCTTATTTATTGTAGCTTTATACTGTAGTTCTTTTTGTAGTTGTAGGGTGTTTAGCTTGCTGATCTTCAGCTTTTTTACTTTAAGCCCCCACACTGTAACTTTACCTGTAATTACTGGTTCCTCTGATACTGTGATTTTAAATGTTTGATGAAATTTGCTTTTTGGCTTAACACATGGTTAGATTTTGTAAGTATTTTCAGTACTTTGGGAAAAATGTGTCTTCTCTAATTGTTAGGTGTAAGGTTCTATATGTCTCCATTATATAAAGTTCTGTATGTCTGCATTAATTGTGTGGTGCAGATATTCTATATTTTCATTTATTTTCCCTGCTTGACTTATCAAAAACAAAACAAGAAGTATAGGAAGGTGTGCATTTGTCTCATCTTTCCTGTTAGCGGTGTATCTTGACAATATTTTATTAGGTAAAAGCAAGTTAAAAATGATATGCCTCACAGGCGCCTGGGTGGCTCAGTCGGTTAGGTGTCTGACTTCGGCTCAGGTCAGTATCTCACGGTTCATGAGTTCGAGCCCCACGTCAAGCTCGTTGCTAACAGCTCAGAGCCTGGAGTCTGCTTCGGATTCTGTGTCTCCCTCTCTCTATGCCCCACACCTGCTTGCTCTCTGTCTCTCAAAATTGAATAAACATTAAAAAAAAATTTTTTTTAAATGATAAACTCCTCAATAAATTGAAACATTTATCTTCATAGCTTTTAAATTGAAACATTTATCTTCATAGCTTTTGTTTTTTTGTCTTTTAAAAATACCATATTACTCTATGTATATGTAAGTGTGTGTATGCCTGTGAATTCAGTTTGACAATCTCTGAAAAGTGATCTGTTTATATTTATTGTGTTGTAGGGTATGTTTCTGCCATCTACTTAGTGCTTCCTGTTTTTCTTTTTCTGTCCCTGTCTTACTACTTCCTTCCCTTTTTCTTTCTCCCTTTGTAAATTAAGACTTTTTACTTGTTTATTAGGTTTTTTTACATTTTTTTTCTATATCCATTTTGGAAGATATACACTATTTCAGTTTTATTATAGTTCTTTTGAAATTTTACCATGCCTACTGAAAGGAGTCCTAAGTTAATATGTTAGTGCCTTCTCCTATAATACAGGACTACGGGACAGTTTAACTTGGTCAGCTTCTTCCCTGATTTAAATGGTTCTAGACTAATGACTTTTTAAATGCTGTTGTTTCTGTCTAAAGCAAAAGCCGACTTGGAAATGCCATGTAACCTGTTCTTATCGTACAGAAGTTATTTTCTGCTTTGGGCAACCTGTATCAGGCGGGTACCCCATTAGCCAGACCTGGAAACCAAAAACTGCTGATGATCACTCTTCTGAGGTTTTTATTCTTTGGAGGAAGCAGAAGCTTCCAGTGCTACTTGGAGCACATTCTATGCCCAGCTTTCCTTGGGAGATGTCTCTGACAATATGAAGCTTTGTGTTGAAGTAGTATCTGATGAAAGCTAAAGTGAACATCATTATTTTAAAAGAAAAGGAAAACAGAACTTGGCCTTACTTATTCATCTGGTAGCAATTGCGTGAAATAACACATATTCAACATTAATATTTAAGTGGTAACATTTATTTTTCTGGAGAGTCAGCTTCTGCTATCTGATAAAAATGTATATTATTCTTGCATATAAATAGACTACAGAAAAACCGTTTGGCTAATTTATTCAAATGGCTCCTGTCATAGGGAATCTCTCTAGTGTAGATGATGTAGATAAAATAATGAAGTTTCAAAAAAATACCAGAGTGAAACATGGCTGTGCTTTTGAATATGTTCTTTGTATCTTAGCACTTTCTCATTTGTATACATTTTTTTAACTGTAAAGCTTTTTTTTAAAGCTAATATTTTTCTCAAGAAAAATTCAGTCTGAAAAATAAAGCTTTAAGTGCATCATTATAATTTGAACCTACAAAGAAAATGAGATTGAAAACATAAAATTTTTAAATTTACTTCCTTATCCCAACTTCAGAACCATTGAAATTTATGGGCAAGCATAATTTTAGGCTTATCAAACTCTACCTGAAATTTCCTGGAACTAGCATGTCATAATATTATTTTATGCCCCACTCAAGTTATAGTATATACACTCCATTGTACTTCAGTTCTGTTTATATTGATGTTTCATAAGAGGTATTGAGAAGAACAAAATATGGCTTTCAACAGGTGAAATGCTTTGAGTAATAGAAAAAAATCAGAATTTGATCTTAAACACAATTTTGTCATTGTCATGGAGATTTTTCTAAACACATTTAAAGGATATGTGATAACATTTTCACAGAAGAAATTTTGATACTTACAATTTGTGAAATGTAGAGAAAAAAGAAAAGTGCTAGTATTTAGATAATTTTAGGTAGATAAATTCTGGGTTATTATTATTATTTTTTTAAAGTTTATTTTGAGAAAGCACAAGTGGAGAGGGTCAGAGAGAATCCCAAGCAGGCTTTTCACTGACAATGCAGAGCCTGATGTGGGGCTCGATCCCACAAAGTGTGAGATCATGACCTGGGCCAAAATCAAGAATTGGATACTTAACTGACTAATAGATAAATTCTATTTAGGTAAATGGCAAAATCTCATTTGGAAAAATTACATAATATCTATAATATAAAAACCATTCATAAACTAAGTAACTTTTAAGTACTTTAGAATTAGTATTCATAATTTTTGATTTGTGTATATTACAGAAAACTGTTTTGTTTCAGTATTTGTATGCATTCTCTTTAAGGAACAACACCATTTTCAGTAGTTTTTAGTGAAACCTATAAGTAAAAAATTCCTAAGGTACCTATTCTGTGATTTGTATAATGCAATATGTACATGGAAATGTATGCAGGTAGGTATGTAGATAGATACAGATAATTTAAGAGTATATAAAATTTAAGAGATAATTTATGAGTATATATAGTGATCTATATATATTATCTCTTTTTCTGAGGTATTTTAGTCATTATACAGTCCTTATAATGACTTATTTTTCTTTATATGCAACAGTTGTCATTTTATTGAATTTTTTATATGTTTTTAAAGAGTATGAATTAAGTTTTAGATAATTGTTATTGCTAATACAAATCTCACTCCGTACATTTTCAGGGTTCTTGCAGTGGGGACATGGGGGCAGCAGGAGGCTTACATAATAGCCATATAAGCTGGTAATGAATTCTTTTGATCTTTCAGTAGTCAGCTGTCGTGGAGTTCAAGATTGATTTTATATGAAATTGAACTCTTGGTATGTGATAAAGTAAGCCTCTGGTGTTGTAGCTGATATTATAGTATATTCATTAAACAGCAGAGATATGATTGTCATTTTTTTGGATGATATCTTTGAAATGTCACATTTTGTAAATTGAAATGGATAGAATGGAGGGACTGGATTGTGTCTGGCATCATTTTGGACATTCTGATTTTTGGAAATGGAAAAAATGAGGGGATTCCCACTACCTGATTCTGACACATGCCATATAAAGCTACAGGAATCAGAGTAGTATGGTATTGGCAGATGGATAAACGTAGATCAGTGGAACAGAATAGAGAGTCCCCAAATAAATCTACACATAACTGATCTGTTGACTTTTCACAGAAGTGCCAAAATATTCTTGTGGGGAAAGATTTCAACAGATGATGCTAGAATAACTAAATACCTATTTGTAAAATAACAAGCTTTGACCTTTGCCACTCATCATACATAAAAATTAATGCAAAATGGGTAATAGGTCTAGATGTAAAAGTTTAATGTGATAAAACTTCAAGAATAAAACAAAGTTTTTATGTCCTTAGAGTAAGCAAAGATTTCTTAGGACAAAAAGCATGAAATAAAAGAAAATGGGTAAGTTGGACTTTATCAAAATGATTTTGTTGAGAAAATTAAAAGTCAAGTTATAGACAAAATATTTGCAAAACCTGTATCTGTTAAAAGACTTGTATCTAGAACATTCAAAGAACTCTTACATCTTAATTGTGAGAAAAGCAAATTCAAAATGGGCAAAAGATTGAATAGGAGTGTCACCTACAAAGCTTTATAAATTACAGTGATGTTTAACATCATTAGTTGTGAAGGAAATGCAAATTAAAACCACAGTGAGATACAATGACATATGGACTTTAAAACAAGAACAGATCACACCAAATGTTGGGAAGGATGTGGAGCTGACCTACATTGCTGTTGAGGTACAAGGCAAAATGTTACAGTCACTTTGAATAATAGGTTTGCATTTTGTTGTTATCAACATACACTTGCCATATGACCCAGTACGGTGAATTGAATTGTGTTCCTCAAAAGCGTATATTTAAGTCCTACCCTTAAGTACCTCAGAATGTGACCAATGGGGACACCTGGGTGGCTCAGTTAAGCATCTGACTCTTGATTTCAACTCAGGTCATGATCTCACAGCCTTGAGATCAAGCCCCACATTGGGCTCCAGCTGAGCTGTGGAGCTGGTTTAAGAAATTCATATTCATTCTCTCTCTCTCTCTCTCTCTCTCTCTCTCTCTCTCTCTCTCTCTCTCTTTTCTCTCCCCGCCCCCCCCCCCCCCCCAAATCCCTCTCCCAAATGCGAGACACTCCATCTTCTCTCTCAAAAAAATAAAAAGTAGGATCATTGCAGCTGAAGAGAAGCTCATATTGGGGTAGGGAGTTCTTAATCTAGTGTGACTTTGTTCATAAGAGGAGAGAGCCACAGGAGACAAAGAAGGGAGAGATGGCCACATAAAGACAGACAAAAAGGGAGAATGCCATATGATGATGGAAGGTAGTGGTTAGAATTATGCAGTTGTAGGGCTACCAAGGATTACTGACAGGACCAGGAGACGAGGAAAGACCAGATTTAGTACTAGAGACTTCAAGACAGTGTGGCTCTACCTACACCTTGAAACACTTCTTGCCCACACAATTGTAAGGGAGTACATTTCTGTTGTTTTAAGCCACCCATATTGTGATACTTTGTTGTAGTAGCCTTAGGAAGCTAATACACTCAGTAATATCACTTAAGGGCTTTTACTTAAGAGAAATGAAAGCATACTTCCACAGAGATGTACTTGAATATTTATAGCAGTTGTGTGGTCCTAATTGCCCAAAGCTGAAAACAGTCCAGTGTCTACTAGTTTGTTGAACGAATAAATAAATTGTGATGTATCTGTGTGAGTGTATGAACTGCTGATACACACCACAACATGGATGAGTATAAAGGGATTATGCCAGATGAATGAACTCAGTTACAGAATTCTACATGCTGCATGCTACCAGTGATAGGACGTTCTAGAAAAGACAAAACTGAAATGGCAGAAAGTAGATCAGTAGTTCCTAGGAGCCAAGGGGTGGGGAGAAGAGATTAACTGAGAAGGAACACCACAGAACTCTTCTGAGGTAGTAGAAATGTTTCCTATCGAGATTGTGGCGATGTCATAAGATTGTAAACATTTGTCAAAACTCATCAAATTGTTTACTTCAAAATGGTGAATTTTATTATAAATAAATTATACCTCAACCAAGCTGATTAAAACAGAAGAATATAATAAATGGTTATATTGAGCATATAATGAACACCCTTTTAGGCTGAATGAAAAAACATTGGTCTTAACATTTACAAACAGTACTTTTGGCTGATAAAATTTAACAGCATCTGAATTGCAGAATCAAAAGTGCTGCATCTCAGTAACTTAGAAGTGAAGATATGTACTCTAGAAAAGCCTTCTAGTGACGATCATAACACTAACGTCAAGGAGTTGAATAAAAGTATCTTTTTAATATTTATTTTAAGAGAAAGAGCAGGGGAGGGGCAAAGAGAGGGAGAGAGAATCTCAAGCAGACTCCACAGTGACAGCACAGAGCCTGACACAGGGCTCGAACTCATGACTGTGAGATTATGACCTGAGCCAAAACCAAGAGACGCTTAACCAACTGAGCCACCCAGGCACCCCAAGGAGTTGAATAAAATTTTAATGAAACAGTGGAAAAAAGCATTATTTGCAAGTTAATTTATTATTATATTGGGTGATTTAAAATATCTGTTGCTAAACTAGTAAATAATTTAAGTGGCCATGTGATGGTTTTCTTGGCATTCCAAAAATTGATACACTTAAATTGGGAAAAACTTTCTTTCTCCTTTTACTGGAAAAATGGCATGCAGTATATTTAAGCGTGCATACAACTTCCTGTTCTACCCAGTTGAACACAATTGATACATCCTTTTCTCCTTCCATGGGTCGTTGAACTGTCTCTAGTTCTGCACCTGTTATACTCCATTGCATTTAACCATTTTCATATCTGTAAACTTAGGTGGCATCTTATTTATCCTTACCCCAGTCTACAGTACCTGGCTTCTGGTGTACATAAAGTAAAAAATTGGTGGATAGGACAAAACAATTTTTATAAAGAATTAATCTTGTGCCATGATGCCTTTTATAATGTTTGACATCTATTCAGCAAGCATCCATTGAGTGTTATGTGGAAAGCATTATACTAGCTTCTTTGGGACATACATAAATGTTGTAACATCTAAACTTTTAAGGTTAGAATAAAATGTAATCTGTGTTTAGCGTAAGGTGTGATACAAAGGATGAGGATAGGTAATCTCACTAGAGCTTTTAGGTAGATCACAGCTTAAAAAAATACTAGAAAAACTGTTTAGTCTGATGACAAAGGAAATCACTTCAGCAGCTATTATTCAAAATAGTCATAGTTTAAATGTCATTTAAGAAAACATTTCCTGGGATTTTTATAAAACCATTCTCCTTACTGTCATATTGTTAAGTTGATCAGAAGAGTTGGACTGTGCAGTAAATGAAATACTCTCTACCTTAGGGGAGCGGAAGACTTGAATTTTCATAAGTAGGCTCTTAGCGGTTCCTTCTGATGCTTCAGCACATTTCCTTTTCTCTAAAGAAGTACAACGAAGATTCAATGGCATTTTTTGTCTGTTTTTTACCTTTGAGTAGGTTTTGGTCCTCATACAGGGTGTCAAATGTGAGACAAAACCTTTACCTCTCCTCACAGGAGCATTGAACAGGAAATACAAGCTTAGTGTGAAATATTTTTTATATAAATGGTCAGTATAGCTCCATACTATTTGTTAAAAATGGATGCCAGAGTTTTCTGTGAATGCTGTGAAATACAAAGATTCTTAATACTGTAATGGCTGATGCTTTCATTCCGTGAACTGAATGGAAACCAAACCTTGGACCTGAGGCATTGTGGCCCAGGGGAGCCGTGGTGTGCCAGGCGGAGACTTCATCCCTACCACCACAGAGTGGAGGGTCATACCGGCTTTCCTTTGCACTACTGTTGCCTTAGTACTGTACTGGTGACTGTCCCTTAGGCAGTAGAAAGCAGTTGCAAATGAGAAGTATTTATGAAGCCTTCTGCTACATTGGTCAAAACTAAGTAGTGTTAGTAATTAGAAATTAATATTGGGTTAATATTAGATAATTAGAAAATTAACATTAGTTTACTAGTAAGTAAACTCCAGGCTTTATTCATGTTTTATCAGTTTTTCACAAATATCCTTTTTTTTTGATTCCAGGGTCCATCCGAAGATACCACATTGAATTTAGTTGCCCTGTCTTTTGGTCTAACGTGTTCATTTTAAGCACTTTTTAAGTTTTACAGAATATATGCTGAGGAAACAGATTATGTGCTGAACATCACTCAGTCTTTTCCTATTAACACAAGGCTGTTATTTTGAAACATGTTACTATTCTGTGCCTTCAGGGGTTGTTTACACGTTTCTTGTTTTTTGCCTTGACCGCAAGCTGCTGTGCACTTCTTCTAGTTGGTCTTCTGTCAGTGTGCCCTAACCAAAAAGCCAAATAGCAGTGTGTACCGGATAAGTTCAAAAAGAGGGAGGAGTCCCTTTTAGCATTACAGAGGGCCTTCTGTTTATTAATGAATTCAGGTAAAGAGTATTGAAGAAAGTAGGAGTGATTAGGGAGGGAGAAGAAATGGCTTGAGCAGAGACTTGAGGAATTTTTGCAAGGATTCTAAAGGACTTCCATGACCTTCGGATACAGTTAGTTTTATGCCTACATAGGTGGTGATAAAGTGCCGTTACAAAAAACAAACATTTTCTCTGATTATAAAAGTAATAATTATTATAGAATATTTGCTAAGACACAAAGGCAAAACAGTACACAATCAGCTATGAGTTTACTGTAGATATAACCACTGTTAATGTTTTTATTCATATACATATTTTACATAGTTAGGTTACTACTGGTAACAGTTTTGTGACCTTTCTCACCTTAATCTATCATATTTTTCCATGCCACTAAATAACCTTCAACACTTGATTATTAGTTATCATTGTTCTTTGAAAACCACAAATGATTTAACCTAATACCTTTTTGTTGGACATTGAAGTTATTTTGAGTCTCACTACTGTTATATTGCTTTCAGCCTCCTTATACAAAAATCTTCGTCCACATCTGTGTTCATTGTCTTAGGATAGTTTTTAGGGAAGTTGTACTCCTTTCTCCTCCCACCAGTTGTGGATAAGCATGACTGTCCCTCCTGCACTTTTGTCAAGTGCTATATAATTTTTGGACTTTAGAAGGCCCAGGTTTGTTTTGAAAATTATTTTAACTTCGTTGAGTTTCAGGTGACAATAGGACGGACAAGTACAGTGTCTAGTACTTGAGGAAGCAGAATGATAAATGCAAATCTATAATGCTGCAATTGAAGATTCAGAAACTATGAAAGAGGATATGTCTAAGCAATAAATATACATAGGATGGGTGATGATATCTGTGGCATTACATACAGCAAAAAGTAGGAAGCCAAAGGCTGAACTGCATTCAGGGAAAGCCCAGATAATGTGGGATGGAAGTAGAGAAAAGAATCTTTCAAGGTGAGAGGGAATGCTGGAGATGATAGACAATGTGGGTTTACATTAGTAGCAGGTTAAGTTTTCTGTAAGGCATACCCTAAAGAGTATTTGTTTTTTGCTTATTGTGTAGAGGCTGCTTTTGTAATATCAAATTTCTGACCCAGTCTCAGTATTCCACTGTTATACCAATAAAACTATTCTGTGTCACATAGATTAATGTATTCTTTTCTTAAAAAATACTTTAATGTTTAATTTTCGAGAAAGAGAAAGAGAGGGAGGGGCAGAGAGAGGGAGACACAGAATCCAAAGCAGGCTCCAGGCTCCGAGCTGTCAGCACAGAGGCCAGTATGGGGCTTGAACTCATGAGCCACGCCATGAGATCATGACCTGAGCTGAAGTTAAACGCTTAACTGACTGAGCCACCCAGGCTCCCCTCGATTAATGTGTTCTTGATCTTCCTAGTGAATCTTTGCTTTTTTAGGTGATAAGGTATTACTAAAGTCCTTGGATGGCAAATACAGGTCTCAAATTGTTCAGTTCTGTTTTAAAAGTATTTTGTAGCACAACGATCCTATAGTAACTAGTGATGTTACTGGTGAATGTTGTAGACTTAATAATTATATATTGTATATCATTAATAGTATATTTTCCCATTATGTAGAAATTTCTAAATGTTGAATGTAATGTGAGAGAATTTAATAGATATTTTTAAGTAGGATTTTGAAATAAGATTTTACCTATTTTGATAGCTTTGCTTCGTGTTTATGCTTTTAAGTCTGCTTCTGCTTTATAAGCCGAAAGGGAAATGGCGAGACAGCATAGAGCAGAAAGAGCAAGGATCTTACTTTTTAATGGCAAATATATCATAGGCAAAACTACTTGTGCATTATATGAGTAAGAATATTTTTGAGACCTTCCCTTATGTGACCAATGTTTGGAAAAAAGTTGTATTCTCCTGGTTATCACTGCAGCTTTTTAAGGTGTGGTGATTAGGGAAGTTGTCCAGGGAGGTTGGCATGCATCTGGCTGAGCCCGCCAGAGTAGCATTACCTTAGTAAATTCACTATAATCCAAAAACTGTAATGAGTTTGGCAAAAATTGTTAAAGTCTCTTACATCTGTCTGCCCAGTAGGAGTAACAGATACAGATACAGATACAGAGCCCAGATAGTTATATCATACCTGAGAATTGGAATATGTTCTTATGTTTCCATGCTTTCATTTCCCATTCTTCCTGCGTATCAGATCTCTTTCCCCCAGTTGTTTTGAATCTCAGCTGCACATTATATCACCTGGTAAGTTTTTAAACTTCTCTAAGCTTGGATTACAGCTGTGTTGATTAAATCACAATCTCCTAGGTAGGGCCTAGGAATCAGTAATTTTTAAAGCTCTGTGCGCAGCCAGAGTTGTGATCCATGTTTTTAGATGTGGTAATGCCATTGGTGAACTTAGTAGCTCTTAAGGGGTTGCTTATTAAAATCACCAGGAAGATTTCTCCACCTTATTCCTTCCTTTTCCCCTTACTACTTGAGTGAACCAGTGTTAACTGATGGGAGTATAGCCCATGCCTTAGATGTGTTAGGACAAAAAACCCAAAGGATCAATATGTTAAGTACTGTTTCCTTGTACTCTTTTTGGTAGATACTTTGCTTACATAAGTGACTTTGCATTTTTCTGATGTTATTCCATATTGATACTTTTATGTTGTTTGTTCACTATTTGCATATTCTCTATGAGGCAGATGTCATATCTGTTCTGTTCATCACTCTGTTTTTAGTACCTGTCCGTGCCCAACACATAATGGGTACTCCGTAAATGTTACAAGAATGAATCATTAACACTGAGTTTTGGGAATACCTCACTGTTTTATATCTATGTGCACTACCTGTATTCTTAAGCTTTATAATTACCTTATCCACTGAGGAAAAAGATCTAATGTAAAGCCGAACATAAGTAGGAAAATAAGCTTTATTGAATTTTGAAAGTCTTTTTCAGGTAGGGATTCTGTGTGGACATAAGTTTTGAACAAAGATGCAGCTCACAACACAAACATTTCCTGGTAGAAGTATGCATTTGCATACCTGGCCTTCATATCAAGTGTCAAAGCAAAAACATAGAGAAAAACTAGTGAACAAACAGGTACGTTTAGAGTCTGCGTTTAAACTTCACAGTAAACTAGACTAGAGCTTGGCACATTTATCATCTTGTTAGTTGTATCTTACCCAGGCATAGTCTGTCTTAAAGTATAAGGTGGAAAATAAAAATGAGATGATCCAATCAAATGTGATTGATTGTGATATGAATTCACAGTATATTGGCAAAGTGGCTTAAGTTTTGGATGAGCCCTTAATTTTACAACGTACCAAGAAGGAAGGTACTTGAGAAAGTGTAAGTAATACTAGCTAAGATATCTAAAAGCTCTTACTAAATCTATGTTATTTCAGGGGCACCTGCGTGGCTCAGTTGGTTAAGTGTCCACCTTCAGCCCAGGTCATAATTTTGCAGTTCGTGGGTTCGAGTACCACGTCGAGCTCTGTGCTGACAGCTCAGAGTCTGGAGCCTGCTTCAGATTCTGTGTCTCTCACTTTCTCTGCCCCTCTCCCGCTCACACTTATGTGTTTCTCTCTCTCTCTCTCTCTCTCTCAGAATAAATAAACATAAAAACTTTTTTTTTAATTGATCTATGTTATTTCAGGATTAGGGGATCTCTGGCACCACAGTTCTCCAGTTTTAAGTGTGAGGATAACAAAACCTATCATATAAATTCACTCTGCATATTTAAAATCCTTTTTGGTTTAGATGTTCAGTGATACGAAACTCACTGGGATTTTTCCCCTTTTTTTTTTTTTAATTTTTTTTTTCAACATTTATTTATTTTTGGGACAGAGAGAGACAGAGCATGAACGGGGGAGGGGCAGAGAGAGAGGGAGACACAGAATCGGAAACAGGCTCCAGGCTCTGAGCCATCAGCCCAGAGCCCGACGTGGGGCTCGAACTCACGGACCGCGAGATAGTGACCTGGCTGAAGTCGGACGCTTAACTGACTGCGCCACCCAGGCGCCCCTCCCCTTATTTTTTTTAAATTAAATGCTTTTTGAACAAGTAAATAATTAAGAATAGAAAAGAATATACAATGAAAAGTAGGTTCCTTTTTATTCCATAGCATCAGATCCTTCTTAGAGGAAACCACTATTAGTATTTTCTTATGTATCTTTCTAGGAGTCTGTTCTTATTGCCAGCATACACATGGCAGAAAGCTTTTGTAGTTTATACCTATGCTCTGCACCTTCCTTTTTTTTTTTTTTAATTTAACCAATATCTTGGAGATATTTCTAGATTACTTTTTTATTTTCCTCACTGTGAGTTGGTATGATCCCCATATCCTATCCTTACCAGATGAAGTCTTCCTTACTTTCTGATATCCTTTTTCAAACTCAGTTTGTTCTTACATCTCTTCAGGTAATTAATCTCTCCTTTGCTTTGCTTCCATTTACTTTCTTTCTCCTTCGCTTATATACACTTACTACAGGTCTGCCTTTTGTGACACATGATCTCATCTCATGTGTCCCTTATCTCAGTTTGGTCCACCCTACCTGCAAGACCTGAATTCCCACCTAAGTACCAAGGTTTCATAAATGTGTATGTACAGCCCAGGCCTTACCTCTGAGTCTTAGATACATATATCTCCTTGAGATAGCGATTTCTTGTATATCTTTAAGACGTCTTAATCCCAGTATGTCCAAAATGAGCTTCGTTTCCAGGGTCCCTATCTTAGTAAATGGTATCTATATCCATCTCAGTTGTACCCTCCAAAAAACTATGAGCTATTCTTGATATCCCCTTCTCGTGTCCCATATTGCAAAAACATAACTTCAGTTGATTTTTAACTCCGAAATCCCCCCTCAAATCCATCCTTTTCTGTTTGTATCTAGTACTGATTTAGTCCAGCCTGCCATCTTCACCTGGATTACCACAGTAGTCCACCCACAGCCCCTCTGGCCCTCTTCCAGACTATTCTCCACACAGCAATCTGAGGAAGTTTTCCAAAATGTGAATATTAGTATGACCCGCTCCCATGCTTAAAATGTTTATTGGCTTTCTGTTGCTTTTAGGATAAAGCCAAATACCTTTCATATAGCCTGACAAGGTCCTGCATGGACATTTGTTACTACTTCCCTCTTTAGTTCATCTTTTATTGCACTCTCCCCTGTTCTCTTTGTTTCTAACCATCTTGGGTTTACTTCTAGTCCCTGCTATGCAACCTTGCTCCTTACTGCCTCAGGGCATTTGCATTTGCATTTGCATTTGCTATTCAGTCTTCCCCAGCTCTTCCCTTTTGCCTTCTAGTAAACACCATTAGGTGTTTCAAATATTATCTCAAGCATTGCTTCCTTTGTGAAACTTCCCTGATCTTCCTAACTAGGTCACATTCCCCTGACACTGAGCAAGGTATAACTCTCCTTTGTAGCAAATTTTCTATTTTATTTGTGTGTGTGTGTGTGTGTGCGCGCGCGCGCGCGCGCGTTTCTTTGATTAATATCTTTATCCCCAGCTAGATGGTAATCTCCATGAAGGCACTGGCCATTGTGTCTTTAGTTTCCAGTGTAGGTGCTCAGCACAAAATAGTAGACACTTAAATCTTTAGTGAATGAATGAATTTATTTCTATTTTCTCCATTGAATCTTCTGTAGAAAGTATACAAAGTACTGTAATTTGATATTGTAAAATCTCAGAGACATTTTTCAGGTTCAGAGTGAATTCATATGTTCAACAAGGCACAGTGTGGGTTAATAAGCAGTTAAGTACCATCATTTTTCACCAGACTTCACAGGTCTTATGTTTACTGGAAAGAGGTCATTCTGGGGGAGGGGATAGGAAGATAATAAGATAATGGTGAACTGCTTAGCAGAAAGCTAGACCAGTCTTTTTAGTTAGTAGAATTATTTCCTTGTATTGTTTCCTAAGCCATCTCCCCTCTTCCATTGTTTTGTATCTCTCCCTAGTAAGTTGTGAACTTCTAATTACGCTCAACCTAGAGAAATAGGGCTATTTCCAGAGCACTCAGGAATAGCACCTGTTGACTTAAATTGCCCGAAGTTTGGAAAGAAATAGAGAGATGTGGTTAAGCTTGCATTTGTTCTCTAGATATACTTGCTGTGCCTTCCTACGAACCCGGAGACTTCAGGGGAAGCTTCTTAACTGCTCTGAGCCTTGGCTTTCTCATTTTTGAAGCTGGGATAGTTACAGTGTCTATCTCATAGTATTACTGTGAGGAGTAAATGAGATACATAGCATTTAACATAGTGACTCCTGGCAACATACAAGTGTTCAGTCAGTGCGGGTAGTTGCTGTTGTTGCTGAAGCTGCTATCACAGCACATGTTTTCCCAATACAAAGGTTGCTTCGATTTCCAGTCTAGTTCACACATGTCCATTTAGTATTTGAGGTACTTTAATGTAGTTAAATTTCTTCTTCATGCTAGAGATACTCCAAAGCCCTGACCACTATTGATAATCTTGTTAAAGTGAACTCCTCATTGATAATTTAAGATTATCTTTGTTCCCCTTCCTGCAGCTGAAAGGTAATAGAGTACCTGGGAGGGGGAAAAAGGATGATGGGTGTTTGAATTAGCAGTTTGTAGTGGAGGATAGGTATTCTTGGTGGCCTTCAAAAGTTACGGAGGAAGTGGTTTAAATTGACTTTTGTGAGCCAACATTGAAACCACCATTTATATTACCACAGTTAAAATGTGTTCAAGTTCCTAAGTACCTGATTTTAAAACAAAATTTTGGAAAGCATCCCTTTGTAGGTTGGAAACTTTTTAATAGACCAACACTTAAATACTTTCTACTTCTTGCTTTAATATAGAAACATCTACTTCATCTAAACTTTATGTGTATTTTTTAAATTAATAAACTTTATTTTTAGGGGTTCCTGTGTGGCTCAGTCAGTTAAACGTCTCTTTTTTTTTCTTTAAATTTTCTTTAGTTTTGAGAGAGAGCGTGCAAGGGAAGGAGGGGGGCGGGGAGAGAATCCCAAGCAAGTTCCGCACTGTGTCAGCACAGAGCCCAATGTGGGGCTCCGACTCACAAACCGCGAGATCATGACCTGACTCGAAGTCGGACAGGTAACCACCTGGGCCACACAGGCTCTTCAAACATCCGACTCATTATTTCATCGTTTATTTATTTTTGGGGGGACAGAGAGAGACAGAGCATGAACGGGGGAGGGGCAGAGAGAGAGGGAGACACAGAATCGGAAACAGGCTCCAGGCTCCAAGCCATCAGCCCAGAGCCTGATGCGGGGCTCGAACTCACGAACCGCGAGATTGTGACCTGGCTGAAGTCGGACGCTTAACCGACTGCGCCACCCAGGCGCCCCCGACTCATTATTTCAGCTTAGGTCATGATCTTGCAGTCATGAGATGGCACCCCGCATCTGTCTTTGTGTTGATCATGCAGAGCCTGCTTAGAATTCTCTTTCCCTCTCTCTCTGCCCCACCCCTGATCTCTCTCAAAATCAAGAAACAAACATTTAAAAAATAAACTATTTTTACTAGCAGTTTCAGTTTCATAGCAGAATTGAGCAGAAAGTACAGAGTTCCCATATACCCACTGTCCCCACATGCACAGCCTCCCCACTACCGTTCCACAGTGACATGTTTCTTACAGTTGATGAACCTATATTTGCTGCATCATTAATCAAAGTTGATAGTTTGTGTTAGGTTTCACTTCTTGGTGTTCTTCGTTCTATGGGTTTTGACAAATGTGTAATGACCATTGTAGTATCATGGTATCATAGTTATATTGTCCTAAAGATCTCTGCTCTGCCTGTTCATCCTTCCCTCCCCACTAAGCCCTAGCAAGCACTGATCTTTTTACTGTCTTTATAGTTTTGCCTTTTCCAGGGTGTCATATAGTTGGCAAACATACATTACGTCCTTTTCACATTGGCTTCTTCCACTTAGTAATATGCATTTAAGTTTTCTTCATGTCTTTTTATGGCTTGATAGTTCATTTCTTTGGAGCCTTGGATGATGCTGCATCATCTGGATGAACCACAATTTATCCATTCACCTTGTTGGGTCGTTATGAATAAAGCTACTGTAAACATCTGTGTGCAGGTATTGTGTGGACCTAAGTTTTCAATTCATTAAACACCAAGGAACACAATTGCTGGATTGTATAGTAAGAATATGTTTTTCAGAAACTGTCAAACTGTCTGCCAAAATGGCGGTTTTGCAAAATGCAAAATGGCCATTTTGCATTTCTACCATCAGTGAATGAGAGTTCCTGTTGTTCCACATCCTTGCTAGGAATATATTGTTGTCAGTGTTTTAGATTTGGGCCATTCTAATAGGTATATAGTGTTACCTCATTGTTGGTTTAATTTGCAGTTCTCTCATGACATGTATCTAACACCATAGATTAGGTGGCTTTTTTTTTAAGTTATTTATTTTGAAAGAGAGAGCAGGGTAGGGGCAGAGGGAGAGGGAGAGACAATCCCAAGCAGACTCCATGCTCAGTGCAGAGCCCAACACGGAGATCCATGTCACAAACTAAAATTTCGACATGAGCCGAAATCAAGAGTCAGATGCCTAAGTGACTGAGTCACCCAGGTGCTCCTAGACTGGGTGGATTATAAGAACAGAAATTTATTTCTTAACATTCTGGAGGCTGGGAAGTCCAAAATTTGGTGTCTGGTGAGTACCTGCTTCCAGATGCATAGATAGTGTCTTGTTGTGTCCTTCCATAGCATAAGGGGCAAGGGAGCTCTGGGGTTCTAATTTCATTTAAGAAGGGCACATGCTCATAACCTAATAACTTCTTGATAGCCTCCCTCCTAATACCAACACTGAAGGTTAGGATTTCAACCTGACTTTTGATGATACACAAACATTCAGTCCATAACAACATACGATATTGAACATCTTTTCATAAATTCATTTGCCATCTGTGTATCTCCTTTGGTGAAGGGTCTGTGGAGGTCTTTTGCCCATTTTTTAATTGTGTTATTCATTTTTTTATTGTTGAGTTTTAGGAGTTCTTTGTATATCTTGGATAACAGTCTTTTATCAGATGTGTCTTTAGCATATATTTTTCCCCCAGTTTTTGGCTTCTATTTTCATTCTCTTGACATTGTCTTTTGCAGTGCAGAAGGTTTTAACTTTAATGAAGTCCCAACTTTCAGTTATTTCTTTCATGGATTGTGCCTTTGCTGTTGTCTCTAAAAAGATATTGCCACACCTAAAGTTACCAAGGTTTTTTCCCATGTTATTTTCTAGGAGTTTTTATAGTTTTGCATTTTAGAGTAATTCCTTGATCCATTTTGAGTTAATGTTTGTGAAGGATATAAGGTCTGTGTCTAAATTTTATTTTTTTTTACCTGTGGATGTCCAGTTGTTCTAGCACCATTTTTTTGAGGAGACTGTCTTTATCTTAGCTCCATTCTATTTCCTTTGTCAGAGGTCACTTGACTCTATGTGGGTCTATTTCTGGGCTCTCTCTTCTCTTCTATTGATCTGTTTTTCTGTTCTTTTGTCAATACCACATTGACTTGATTACTGTTGCTTTTATAGTAAGTCTTGAAGTTGGGTAGTGTCTGACATGGTTCTCTTTCAGGATTGTGTCAGCTCTTCTGTTGCCTCTCCATACATAAACTTTATAAATCAGTTTGTGGATATCCACAAAATAACTTAGGGGGATTTTGAGTAGGATTGGATTGATCACATAGGTCAAGTTGGGAAGAACTGACATCTTGACATTTGAGTCTTCTTATGCATGAACATAGAGTATCTCTCCTTGTATTTAGTTCCTTTTTAGTTTTATTTATATTTTTAATAGATTTCAGTGAGGGTGGATAAGTCGTTATGCCAATATGGCGTCTTTAATTCAAGGTCTTTCATTATGTAACCCATGCTTCAGTAGAAACTTTGTATTAGTAAGATTTTTTTTTCATTTTAAATGCATCCTGCACGCATAGAAATGTTCATTTTAGCATTTTAATTATTTAAAATGGAACATTTCACCGTTACACCACAGTTTTCATAGTTCTGTCAAGTCTTGGCTTAAGTCATTGTTATGTCCTTTTCTCTTTGAATTAGTTCAGCTCAAGGTAGAACTTCCTGCCTTCGGGATAGAAAGCATATGGAATCTTGGCATTTAGTTTGGTAGGGGTTAAAAGGTTGTGTGTGTGGAAAGCATTGTGTTAAAAAAATGCATTTTTGTAAAATGAGTCTATTATTAAATTGAGCATTTGAAACATTGTATTGGGAATTATTCCAGTGCTGGAAAAAGACAGTGTTAATGACCCTTGCAGTAACAGTAATTGTTGAATTAATATTCAAGCAATGAGAAAATAAATTTTGCTGAGATATCTGTCCTCATGCTGCTAATGTTTAAAATTATATCGCTTGTTAACAGTAAGAGCAGCTAGTAACAAAAATTTTAGGCTAAGTTTGTCACTCAATCTAAACTTTCTCCATGCTTTTTACTCTTGTTGTTTTGTGTAGAACGTATACTAACTTATGGGAAATACGGTATTTAAAAGGAGGGATGGATGTTTGTAGGGGGAAAAAAGCAATAGAATAAAGGTACTTCTCATTTTCGTAATAACATTTAAACAAAAAATTGAGCTCTCATTATGGAATTTAAGTCTTTTCTGTTGTTTTTTTTGGTGTTTGTGCCTAGTGAGGTGTCAGTGAACAATTTTGTTTCTGTTTTCTCATAATTTGACTCAGAACTGGAATAAATTTTACTTTGCTGTATCAGTGAAGTAAATAAATGAACCTTCTTTACGGAGGGAGGTAAGGTAGGAAAACATTCCCTTTCCCTTCATTCTCCTCCTTCTCCTTCCCCCTGCTATTAAACTTTCTCTCTGAGATCTCCCATCTCACCTTGGGCAGATCCCATAGCTGTTCAGTCACTTTGAGTTGCCAAAATACTTCTAACTTTTACGGCATAAAAGTACCATCCACTGAAAGAAGCCTAGTCTACATCTTATAACCTCATGAGCTTACATTCTGATGAGAGAGACAGTAAGATAAATAAGTAAACTATATGTTAGAGAGTGATAAATTATATGGAGAAGAAAATATGAATAATAAAATATGTGGAGATGATGTATGACTTTTTTAGATAGAGTGGCCAGGAAAGGCCTCACTGAGAAGGTGACTTTGCAATCAGGACCTGCAGAAAGTGATGAATCCAAACCATGTTGCCGTCTTGAAGAAGAACATTCTAGGCAGAGATACATCTGTGCAGAAGCCCTGAGGTGGAACTGTACATTGTGTGTTGGAGAAACAGGTTGTTAGAGCCAGTTGAACAGGGAAGAGAGAAACAGATAAGAAGGATGATGGTGATAATGGTGGCAGCAAATTATACAGTGCCTTGTAGGTCAGAAGGCTTTGATCTTAACACAGAACAAGAGGGTGGTAAGCCTTTGGAAAGTTTTGACTAGAATTACACGATCTGACTTACTTTCTGCCTGTTGCCTTGCCGGCTTGTCTTTTGCAAATAGACTACCATGGTGGGAGTAGGGCCAAAGGTGGAAGCAGAGAGGCTATTGTAACTAGCCAGGAGGGGATTCTGGTATTTTGAATCAGGGTCAGGTAGAATTTTGGGTTTGTTTTGAAGATAAAATCAATAGAATTTGCTGATATACTGGATACGAGGTAAAGCGTTGTTAAAGAAGAGGTCTTTGCTTTCGCCATGAGGAACTAGAAGAATGGAGTTGGCATTTAACTGAAATAGGGAGGATTGTAGGAGGAGTTAGAACATGAACTCATTTTGGGACATGTTAAATATGAGGCAGTTTTCAAAATTATTAGATTCAAAATATTATAAAGACTGTTTAGTAAGCATTTCAATGTGTAGTTCTGAAATTCAGCATAAAAACATAGGCTGGAGATACAGATTTGGAAATTAAGAGCCTACTGGTGCTTTTGGAAGCCATAAAATTGCATGAGATCAACAAAAGGGTAGATATGAGAAGAAAAGACAAGAGGTCCAGGAACGGAGTTCTGAAGGACTGACTCTATTTATAGATTAGGGAGATAAGGAATAGCACTAGTAGTTGAGAAGAAGGGACTAGTAGTTGAGAAGTAGTTCCTTCCGGTAGGAGGAAGACCAGTATGTTATTCTAGTAACAAAACAGAAGTTTATATCCAGTAGAAAAAAGTGATCGAATGTGTCAACATGTTGCTGGGGCAGTCAAATAAGATGAGTATTGAGAAATGAGCATTAGGTCTAGTGATGAGGTCACTGGTGACCTTTGATAAGTGCTGTTTCAGTGTAGTGATAAGGAGTAAAAAGCCTGTTAAGAGATCTTTGAGATGGGAACTGGGAGCTGGGAGGGGTAGAGTAATAGAGGTTTATTTTTTAATAAAGATTGGGGAAATGTTATCGTGATATTCTTGTGAACATCATTCCCCAGAGAGGGAAACACAAATGATCTAGAATGGCATGTGGAACTACTGGAATGTTACCCTTGTGTAAAACAGAGAGAATGGAACTAACTAGTGAAAAGGTATGAATAGCACCTGTCTTGAGATTGTCAGCATTTATCGCTCATTTTCTCCTCACCTGTGAAGCCTCAGTGGCAGACCAGAAGGCAGCCTGTAAAAAATGCTTTGCTTGAATTTGGGTGGAGCCAGTTCTTGTATCCAACACCTTCCTCCCCCCACCCCCACTAAGAATGTCTTGATTTGCAGGTGGCACCTTCTAAGAAGGCAAAGGGTGTCCTTATTCCAAATAAGGCAGCCAGCACTAGGGCTGGATTTTAGCCATTGCTTGCCTTAGGCTCAGTATTCTTGGAGCATTAAAGGAATCATACTACCATAAGCTTTGGCCTTGCCCAGTCTTCTCTAAGACAACAAGGGAAGTCACATTTAATATTCTGCTGTAATAAACATTTCCTTTGCCCTGGGACAAAACAGTATAAGTGAGAAGAAAGCAAATTTAAGAACCAATACCAGTTTGGTGTAGGAATCCCAGCTCTTACTGCCAACTGGCAGAGGGGGTTTAAGATGTACCATTTACTTTCTGTGTCTTGGTTTTTTCAAGTATAAAGAGATGGGATTGGCTTCAACCAGATTCTTTTCAGTCTGAAATTCTGTGATTCATTAAAAAGTGTAGTAACCCCGCTCCAACTTCTTTGTATTCTCTGAAGCATAACATAGTTCTACTAAGAACTAAGAAATATTACTGAGGAACTTTGTATTATGGTTTGTTTTTTAATTATTGTTTTTGTTTTTTAGTTTTTTGGATAACAGCTCCCTTTGGGTTCTTACACAAATAGATATTAGCAAAATTTGACTGGAAATTAAATTAGAAATATAATACAGCACACTGTTGAAGACAATACAGACTAGTTCACAGACTTTGTCCAAGTTCTTTCTGAGTCATTTTGTGACTGTGGGACATATGGAAAGTTGTTTAACTCTCAGAACCTTTGTTTCTCATCTAAAAATAGTAATGTACTAATAGTACCTACTTCATAGATTTGTAAGGAGAATTAAATGAGTTATGCTGTGATGCTTTGAACAATGCCTGGCTTGCAATACGGATGGAGTAAATCTTAACTAATGTTGTTGTTATTATTATTATTATTATTATTATTATGATGATGATGACTACTACTATTATTAACATTACCAGTGTGTGACATGTATAGTTTTAGAATCATTTTAGTGAAGCAGCTCTACCATAAAAGTTTCTGACACTATAATTTCATTTTATGATGATTACCTTAAGCCACCAAGGGAAAAATTAACTTGGAAAAGGAAATGCTGTTGAATCAAGTTAAACCCTTTTTTGTTTGTTTACAAAATTAGTGCTCAATATTATGTTTTTAGTTACAATGAAAATTCACTTAGGGAATATACTTGATTCTCAAATGATGACAGGACAGTGAGCCATTACTGTAATTAGTTTCAGTTGCTGTGTACACTTAAGACGTATAAAACAGTATTTATGTTAAAAAATATTTTTCCCGGGGCGCCTGGGTGGCGCAGTCGGTTAAGTGTCCGACTTCAGCCAGGTCACGATCTCGCGGTCGGTGAGTTCGAGCCCCGCGTCGGGCTCTGGGCTGATGGCTCAGAGCCAGGAGCCTGTTTCTGATTCTGTGTCTCCCTCTCTCTGCCCCTCCCCCATTCATGCTCTGTCTCTCTCTGTCCCCAAAATAAATAAACGTTGAAAAAAAAATTAAAAAAAAATTTTTTCCCTAAATGGGCCAAAATAGTGAGATTTTATTGTTCATGCACCTGCCTTAAATATAGGTTTTTAAAGCATGCTGCAAATATTTTGATTATACCATCAAGTTTTCTACATCCTTTCTGTATGGACTATTTTTTAGAGCATAGGTTTGATTTGATAGCATCACTTACCTGATGTTTACAGTTCAGTTTGTTTTACAGAATTAATAATACACAGTATTTTGACTATACCTGAAAGTCCTATTATAATTAATACAATAGGTTGATTATCAAGTGGTTGATTTATCAGTGCTGGTTTACCCTTATTTTAAATCAAACATGCAGATCATTTATAAACTAATAGGTCAGTTTAAAAGAAGAAATGCCCTAGATGTATTGTACATTAGTTCAAAAAGTCAAGATAATTTATGATGTAAAGGTTAGGGGAAAATGGAAGTCTATAAGGTAAATTTGAAGAGAATTTAAGGAATATTGGGTATGCCTTACCAGCAAATAATTGTGAGTTTAGATTTTATTTGAATTATCTTTCTTGTTTGTATTTTATAAATGAAATGATGTTGTTGAGCATAATGCAGTGTACCTGGGAATTAGTAGCATCGAGCATTCAGACTTTGCTTTTTTTAACATTCCCTAAATGTGGGACTAAAAGGAACCAGGGCTTCTTGAGGAAATGGCTGATTCCAAGCCTGGGATCCTGGAACAGTTTTGTTCCGTGTTATGCTGTGAAAGTAAGGAAGTATTTATAAAAATACAGCAACTTCTCACAAGAATAGAGGGGCCATTTTGAAGGGGCACCCACTAGCCAAATTTGGGATAATTTGAGCATCAAAACAATTAAAGGCAGTAATGAATTATATAAATCATTAAGAAAAAAAAAAAGAGAATCCATGAGACCATGTGAATAATACACACATTCATACAAACGGGAGAAGAGAGGAATCAAGGGCCAGCTGGTAAATGTAGAGTAAATGCTGAAGTTGGAAAATTATGATTTTTATCACCATCATAGTAAAGTTTAGTTCAGTCAAGAATCACAAATGGATGTTAAATGTAGGGGAGAAATTTGGTTGAAGAGCAAAGGTTGCTTATTGTAGGAAAAAGATAGTAAGTAAGCAGTAGGAAAATCAGATATCACTTGAGCCAGGTAATGAAAATTAACAACACCGGTTAGGGACAGGTGACCGAATACCTTGGTACTCTGAGAACACATCACTTCTGCACTGTTGTCGCCAGGAATGCCCTGTCTGCATCTAACCATGAAACATCAGATAACTCCAAAAAGATGAGCATGCTATTGAAAGCAGTAGGAGATGATGGGGAAGGAGGATGACTGTATTCATTAACAAAAATGTTAATGTTATGAAAGTCAAGGCCAAAAAGTTCCATGTTAAAGGAAATTAAAGACACAGGCCATAGATGATCTTAAGAGTAGATTCTGTATCTGGACAAGAATTAAATTTTTTTAAAAGGCATTATTATTGGGTCATTTGACAACATTATTTTGCAGGTAATTGGTTAAAGTGTTTTTTGTTTTTTTTTTTAATTTACAGAAATTGTGGCTGTACTCTGATTATATTGGAGGGCAATATAGGAAATGTGAAAACTTAAGTATTTATGAGGAAAGGGCCAGATGCATTCAGCTTACTCTCAAATAGCTCAGAAAAAAAAGCCTTGGGTGTCAGTGTGTATGTGCACATACATACATACAGAGAGACGGAAACAGAGAGGGTGTGGGAGGGAGGGAGAAGATGAAAAAGCTAGTGGGGTACAATGCTAACAGGTAGTTTCTGGGTTAAGTTATACAGGTGATCTTTGGTTTTGCAGTTTTTCTGGAAATTTGAAATGTTTGCAAATAAGTTTATACATATATGTATACACACATTGGGACTTAATTCTTTTACTTTTCATATTTATCGCTTATTGCTCTAGGTTGCTAATTTACCTTTAATACTTAATTGGTTTAAGATGTTAACATTTATTGCTTATAGATATACACATTGATTTTTCATTTCTTTTAAATAGTGCTGGGCCTAAAGGAGATAACATTTATGAATGGAGATCGACTATACTTGGTCCACCAGGTTCTGTATATGAAGGTGGTGTGTTTTTTCTGGATATCACTTTTTCATCCGATTATCCATTTAAGCCACCAAAGGTAAGAACCTACAAGTCCATTCTTTAATCTTTAGCCTTCTCTAAAATTCTGGAGGTTAAATATGTACTGATGTAATCATTTTCATGGCATTGCTTTTCATGAATTGATATGGAAACTCTTATAACCAAGAATTTTGAAACTGACAGAAATTGCTTTCTGCCTTATACAGATAACTTTATAGTCAGCAGAAAGAGTTTGTTAATTGTAAATAAAAATATGCCACTTTGCACACCAATAAAGGAGATAAATTTTAGATTTATGTTATAAGGGAAAATATCCTAAGAAGCTTCCTGGAGATACCTGTCGGGATTAAAAGTAAAGCTGTTTGACAACTTGCAGAAATAAGAAGTAAGTTGAATTTTGTGCTCAATACCATCTCTTCACAGCAAAACTAGAAAACCACAGCAAAGAAGAAGGAAACTATTATTCAAAAAGCTTGCTTTGTGCCCTCTGTAGGTAGGATGTAGTAATGAGAATGAGGGTGGGCTGGGTGGCTTAAGCCTTAGTTGTCTCTCAGTATGAATTTAGATGGGTAACACAAGGGTTGAGTTGTGCCTTGGCAATTATTTTTCAAGTCTTAAATATAACAGTTACCTGAATGGTTTCCTCCTCTTCTCATTATAAAATGGTCAAGCCAGCAGGTAAAAACTGCCAATATTAAGCCTGAACATAATTATGGTCTAGTTACAGAGACTTCTGACATGTCAGGGAAAAGTATATTGTTATCAGGCCTTTAACTATGATGAAATGTTTTTCTTTTCAACATAGTTTCTTATGTCCCCTACACTATTTAAAACACATGTAGCAATTTAATGCTTGTGTGCACATGCATGCTTGGTGAGGGTGGGAGAAGAGAGAGAGTAAAAATTAAGGATTTTTTTTTTTAAACCCAGGGTTATTTCTCCATTATCTAATAACGTAACAACAGTTCCACCTAGTGGTATCTACCTCAAAGTACAGACACCAAGGTTCCCTATCACCTAGAGGTATTTGCTGTCTACTGGAATTACCAGTGTTTTGAATACTATACTATCTCACCTGAATTTAAGATCTGTAAATGATTGTCTTATTTAATGTTCCCAAGTATGTAGAGTATGTCTTGCTAGATCAAATAAAGGAACAAAGCCCCCATGTTAATAATACTACAAATTGTATTCACATTCAGAATGATACATGTTAAATGCTGGTATATCATTAACTGCTCAATTTGCATTCAGTGGTTAAGTTTTCTGTATTACAGAAAACAAAACCTTAGCAAAATAGCTCATGGCTGTATTTATAAATAGTGATACTTCTACATGCCTCATTTTTCTTGAAATTGGTTTTTATATGGTAGCAAAATTAGCAGAAAAAAGTTTGCAAGGTTTATTTTCTACAAAACTATATTTGTATATCAGGGAAAGGAAAAGAGTTCTATTTTTCTTTTTCTAACAGGTTTCAAACTATAGTTCTGTATATGATTTATCAATTGTTTTGGTTAATATAGTGGTAATGTTTTATTTTAGCATGTTACTTTTTTTTGCTGAAGTCTCAGTATTTTAATTTTCTAACCTTTCCATGTTGATTCATTTTTCTTGCCTGAGATATCTTACACAGTATTATGAAGCATTATTTGGATCTGTAGTTGGACAAGTGAAAAAGAAATAATACCTCTGCTCTTATCTTGGTGTTAGGTACATTATTTCTATACAGTTCTGATTATTTTTGAAATTCAGATAAAGTATTGAACTTCTACGGAATAGTACAAGTTTAATTATCTTCTGTTCATTGATTATTAATAGCTGAAAGGATTCAAAGTTATTTATTGCATCATGTTTGTAAACTACACATATCTATTGAGTAGTCAGCTGTCAATGATCTAAACATATTATTCCCATATTCTAGAACAGAATTGTCTGATAGAAATACAATGCAAGCTACATGTGTAGTTTTAAATACTCGACAAGCTGCATTAAAAAAGATAGAGGGACGCCTGGGTTGCTCAGTTGATTGAGCATCTGACTCTTTGTTTTGGCTCAGGTCATAGTCCCACGGTCCCGGGGTCCCAGGATCCTGGGATTGGGCCCTGCTGAGCCATGCTCATTGTGGAGCCTGCTTAAGATACTCTCTCCCTCCCTCTGCCCCTCTTCCCTGCTCACGCTCCAAAATTTAAAAAAAAAAAAAAAAAAAAAAAAAAAGTAGAGAGAGAGTGAAATTAATCTTAATAACATTTAACCCAGTATACCAAAGATACTGTCATTTGAACATGAAATCAATGTAAGAGTATTGTTAATGCGATGTTTTACATTCTCTCTTTGGTACTGTCTTTGAAATCCGATCTGGTATATATTGTACATTTTTAGCCCACTTCAACTAGCCCACATTTTAAGATCCATATAACTAGTATGTGTACTTTATTAGACAGGTTCTAGAAGTACAGTCTCTTCCTTCTCCCTTACTAGACCACTGCTGTCTTTCTTGTTTTTAATTAATTATGCACCATTATCAGAAATACACTTTTGAGGGCTTTTAATATTTTCTTTCTAGACTCCATGTGGGTGATCATAGTACGCTGCTAGTTCTAAGACATCAGGAACTGTTTTGTTTTGTTTTTCTCTGCAACTCCAAATTAAGAATTAACCACCCTGTTAATGTTTGTGACTGTTTTTGAAACTTGCCAGTATTTATTCCTATGATTTATTCTCTTTTTTCATATATCTCTGAGATATATTAGTTTCCTTTATTCAGTACCTTAAGTACCTTGCTTGTTTTATTTTATTCTCTTAGTCTAATAAGACATTGAACTAGCTGGAGAAATGAAAAGCTGAAAAATAGACTGGGGATTTCATCAGCCTTTCTTTAAATCTTTGTCCAGTATTTTCTGATACATGACAGGATATTAGCAGAGTTGATACTTATCTTTCCTACTAAGAAACTGATGTAACTTTTGTCTTGTGAAAAAAAAAATTCTTCACCAGTTCTTCTTTCCTTTGGCAGTAAAACACTTCTCACTTGCCATGTTTAAACAGAGGGCTGTATGTGCACGTGTGTACATGTATGTGTATATGGCACATATATGGTCATAGGTACCTATAATTATTGTATCATTCATTTAGAGAAAACCATCCAAATCAGCTACTCACTTTGGTGTGAAATCAAGAAAGTTCCTGTTCTACTGGGTAAAAGAAATGTCTTTGAACTAAATTAAATAAATAGAAACCATTTACTTTTGATATTACTTCCACCTAGTGTTTAATTAGCTCTTCAGTCAAATTATTTTCTATTTAGTATCTGTGTTACCCTTCACTTTTGTTGGTGAGAGTTTTAGTTGGTAATAAAGCATTCATTTTCTTTGTTTTTAATGGAACTGTCCTTAGGTTACTTTCCGCACCAGAATCTATCACTGCAACATCAACAGTCAGGGAGTCATCTGTCTGGACATCCTTAAAGACAACTGGAGTCCTGCTTTGACTATTTCAAAGGTTTTGCTGTCGATTTGTTCGCTTTTGACAGATTGCAACCCTGGTAAGCAAATCTTTATTAACACATACAGTGAGGCTACAAAAACCAACGAGTTTTCTTGGTTACCTTAACTGAGTTGAGAAAGTAAGTGCTACTGGTGGAAAGATCAGCCTAAAGCATTTTGCAAGGAAATGATCAATGCCATTTCAGTTAGATAGACCAGAAGTTTCACAATAACTTTCTTGAGTTCATTAATGGCGTGCTACCTATAGTTACTTTCTTTCTGTCCTTGATGGACTTTTTCTGAATTAATGTAGCTCTACAGATCATATTTGCCAGGAGTAAAATAATGACTCGGACACCAGTGCATCCTTTCCTTGCTCCTTCCATGCTGCCATGTGCTTTAAAAGCTACCGATGAGTAATGAAGAGCTTCTTGTTCTCCCTTCTTGGCTTACAGTTGGTTGTTTTAGGTGTAGTAATAGTGGATATTAAAATGATAGTTGATGAGAGAGTTGGACTAGGATTATGATTATAGAAATGCAAAGTCATTAATACATAATCCATAACATTTTTAAGAAATGCATAGGGGTGCCTGGGTGGCTCAGTCCGTTGAGCGTCCCACTTCGGCTCAGGTTATGATCTCACGGTCTGTGAGTTTGAGCCCCATGTCGGGCTCTGTGCTGACAACTCAGATCCTGGAGCCTGCTTCAGGTTCTGTGTCTCCCTCTCTCTCTGACCCTCCCCCATTCATGCTCTGTCTCTCTCTGTCTCAAAAATAAATAAACATTAAAAAAAAAAAAAAGGAAAGGCATAATTGCCATGCATTAACATGTGTAGTTGACTTGAGAAAGTGACGTTTAATCCTGAGATCTTGCGTATGTTATCTGTCTAACTAAGTGGTCATTTTTAAAGAAGTAGAATTACTCTTTCTAAATATTGGGCTAATCAAAGGCTTTTACTGTTGTCTGAAACCCAACAGTTATACATATGCCAAAGGTAGAAAAACAGGATTAAAAAGAGTAAGGCAGCTCTAAATGAGCTGATACAGAAAGCTTTCTAAGATATATTAAGTGGAAGAGCAAGGCACCGAAGAAAAGTACGTATGCATAACAGTCCTGTTCTAAATGCGTGTACGTGTGCATACTGTCCCTGAATAGAGATGCTGTTAGCAGGTGACATCGTTTGCTAGGTAGAGAAGCTTCTTGAGTAATTGGGAGTCGGGAGGGAAGAGGGCTTTACTTTTCACTGGCTTTCTTTTGGTGCACTTCAAATATTATGCTGTGTGTACATATTTACCTTTTTGAAAAACAAATTCAGAGTAGAAGTTTACAGTTCAGATTCAGTTTTTAGTTTAGAATTCTGTTTAAAACAAAATGACAAGTTTTTAAATGGAGATAAGGATAAGGATTTGAATCCTACTATTGCAGAATGAAGGAAACATTCTGAGTAGCACTGTGTTACAAGATTTGAGTTTTTATTTAAGAATTACATTGAAAAAAATTTTTTAATGTTTATTTTTTGAGAGAGAGGGAGTGAGTGAGTGGGGGAAGGACAGAGAGAGAGGGAGACACAGAATCTGAAGCAGGCTCCAGGTTTCAAGCTGTCAGCACGGAGCCTGATGCGGGGCTTGAATTTATGAACCACGAGATCATGACCTGAGCTGAAGTTGGATGCTTAACCCAGGCGTCCCTATAAATTTCATTTTTAAATATCCATAAGAAGGTAGAAATATAATCATCTTAGCATTACTGAATAAAATGCCAAGAGTGAAAAATGGTTTTTATATTTTATTAAAGGCATACATTTAAAATCAAATTTAGTAACTTAACATGCATTATTTTTAGTTAAAAGGGCTTTTTTAATTTGAATATTAAAATATACAGCTGATTATGTGATGTTAGGTATTTTAATTTTGAAAATTTAGCCATTATATATCTGTCGAGGTGCTGCCTTGAAAATTAGTGTTTTGATTTAATCGACTCTTAAAACTGTGACATTAAGACTCCATATAATATAATATATCTTTTAATGTTCTTTCTACTTTTTCAGCGGATCCTTTGGTTGGAAGCATAGCCACTCAGTATTTGACCAACAGAGCAGAACATGACAGGATAGCCAGACAGTGGACCAAGAGATACGCCACATAATTCACATAATTTGTATGCAGTGTGAAGGAGCAGAGGGCCTCTTCTCACTGTGCTGCAAATCTTTATAGCCTTTACAATACGGACTTCTGTGTATATGTTATACTGATTCTACTCTCTGCTTTTATCCTTTGGAGACTGGGAGCCTCCCCAAAAAGGTAAATGCTATCAAGAGTAGAACTTTGTAGCTGTAGATTAGTTATGTTTAAAACGCCTACTTGCAAGTCTTGCTTCTTTGGGATATCAAAATGTATTTTGTGATGTACTAAGGATACTGGTCCTGAAGTCTACCAAATATTATAGTGCATTTTAGCCTAATTCATTATCTGTATGAAGTTATAAAAGTAGCCGTAGATGACTAGGAATTACGTCATTTGTATTAAACCCAGATCTATTTCTGAGTATGTGGTTCATGCTGTTGTGAAAAATGTTTTACCTTTTACCTTTGTCAGTTTGTAATGAGAGGATTTCCTTTTACCCTTTGTAGCTCAGAGAGCACCTGATGTATCATCTCAAACACAATAAACATGCTCCTGAAGGCATAGTTTCCTGTCGTAATATTTTAAGTCAATCTTGTTAGAAGGTGTGTCTGAGATGATTGTTGATGAAATAAAAATGCGGATATGAAGATTGACTACTAAGGACCAGTACAAATAAATGAATTGTTAAATTGAAAACATTTGAAATCTTGTTAAATGTGTAGAGTTTTTTTTTCCCTTTAAGTACCGATAAGAGAATATAATGAGCTTAAAGATGCAACACTGGGTTTTAAACCATTGATCTCAAAACACATGAAGCTCTACTTTGATAAGACCATATTTGAGCACAAGATAATATGAAATCCTGCCTCAGGAATCTGGTATTATCTTATAGAACATTTTGTTTCCAAATTGGTGATTAACATCCACTGTTGGACAATATTGTCAAATAACTTTAATCTGATACTGCTTCTGTGTCGGTGTATTTTTTACTTCACTTACAATCCTGTCTAGCTTTTTTGTGGTGTATGGTGTGCATTACCATTCTTTTTGTGGCCCTTAGCCAGCAGATAGAATTAGAGGCAGAGTTGAACATAGAGACCATTGTCTGCCCTGAAGGTGGACTAGAACTCTGGATTAGTGTGCAGATGCAGCATTATTTCTCAATTGGAAAAAAGAAAACCAAACCAATTTTAAGGGTTTTACAGATCATATAAATTCCTTCTTTTTGGTTACAATTATTAAATGTTAGATTTCTTATAGGAGTTAATTACTTTGCAATATTCAAGTTTGGTAAATAGTATAGATGTGCCTTTTTTATTTTTTTTAATTTTTTTTTTTTTTATTTTTTTTTTTACTACAATAGTTGTTGAGGTAATTTTCTGGTCTTGTAGCCAAGGTTGTGCAATATGGAACAGATGTCTTTTCCAGTCCTAAATATGGAGCCTCTTAGAGTACCATTTTAAAACTTACAGAATGGAGTTATTAGCATAAAAATACATTGCTTCAGGATCATAAAGTAAAACATTTATAGTTGCATACACCCTTACTAAGAATAGTGGACCTCCAACTTGAGTATTGGTCAACAGAAGTCTTAAATTAGTATAAAAATAAAAGTACATTTATATGCCTATTTTTCACTTACCCCCCCCCCCCCCCCAATATCTCCATATTACAAAGGAACACTAAGCAAATAGGTAGTGTTTTGAAGGATTCAGGCTTGGATCTATGAAAACCTCTGAGCCTTGCCTATTTTAGGTGGTAATAATCTATAATGGAATTCAAGTCAATGTGATGAGAGCCGGGGACCTTTTATGTAAGCTGTAAGGTTTTCTGTGTAGGTGTGTCGCAGAAGGTTATTTTTTCCCCTCTTCCGGTAATGTACATTCTGCATCCTAGAGTAATGAACTTCTGTCTTGATGCTAGAAAGGCTTTCATCATACTGAATATTAGGATGTTTGGGATGCTGTCATTGGACTTCCTTTATTTGTTAGCACCCTAATTACTACCACCAACCTATTTTGCTATTTGTAGGCTCTACCCCATACTCACTGGGGGCAGAGAAGAGGGAACTGGTTCCCTAAAAATATTTGTGGCTCTTTCACAAGCTACCTTTGTGGCCTTGAATAAAACACTCCCAACTTCTTTGAGTTTTATTTTGTTCATCTATGAAACGAAAGTTGAATTTGATTATTTTCTTCAAACTCAGTAGTTCTAATCCTGTAACATTGTTACACTTGTTCTGCTTTCTCTTTCAGGAAACAGGCTACAATTTCCAATGGACTGAAAAATAACAATTATCGTTTGGTTTCTTCCTATCAAGTTCCCTTAAAATTCTGAATTTTTTTTTACCTTGTTTTCTATTTCTGGAAAACTGTAGATCCGCTTTTTAGTCACATAAGTATTCATCTATGTATACTACAAACAGGGTAGGTTTTATTCCCATGAAACTTTGCTCTAAGATGTAAACTGTGATATTTTAGAACCCAGATTTTTTTCTTATCCATTAAGAACAGTTTTTACACGTAAAAGTCCAAATGTCACTTTGTAAGTGTTCAAGAGTAGGCAAGGCACTGAGCATCCCATTGAGCCTGGAGTGTTCTGATTATGGTCATGTGCCCTCAGAGGAGCCATGTGGTATATACCACTGCAGGCCAGCACCGCTTAGTTACTGACGCATCTTATCTCCTTTAATATCCCCTAAAGAGCTTTAGGACAGGAGACACTCCAGTGATCTTTGGTCATTGACGGAGTGAAACTGATGCATAGACTGGTTAAATAACTTGCCCAGATTACACAGCTAATATGATGAGGAAGTACAGTCTCCGTTCTTCACCATGTTTCAGTGCATAACATCACAGCTCATGTTGATTATATATATGTATATATGTAAAATTAGATATAGGTTGATAACTTCTGAAAATGACTATGGGATAAAGTAAAATTTGCATTGTATCAAATTCTTATTTTAATACTCTATTTTAAAGTTTCAAATGTGACCTTACAAAATAAGATTTTATTGATTGATTCCAGTGAATATGAGGCATGTTTATTTATCTTCTACTTTAGACATTTGTCATAGGAATACTTTTAACATTACTGATTTCCCTTTTTTAAATTGGGAACACGAGGGGTGCCTGGGTGGCTTAGTCAGTTAAGTGTGCGGCTTCAACTCAGGTCATGATCTCACGGTTCGTGAGTTTGAGGCTGCTTCCGATTCTGTGTCTACTTCTCTTTTTGCCCCTTCACTGCTCATGCTCATGCTCTGTCTCTCAAAAAGTGAATAAACATTAAATTTTTTTTTTTTTTAAATTGGGAACACGAGCTGAAGTTATCCTTTTTGAGAAAGAGTACACACGAGTGGGGGAGAGGCAGAGGGAGAGAGAATCTTCACTTGATCTTAGCCAAGAGTCTGAGAAGTGATAGGGGGAGAGAGAATCTTAAGCAGGGTCAATGTCAGGACTCTGGGGTCATGACCTGAGCTGAAATCAGAACGCTTAACCAACTGAGCAACCCAGCCACCCCTAAATAATGTTATCTTAATTTTTTTTTTTTTTTTTTTTACCATTCATCACAAAAAACCACATCAGGAAGTTTATATTGATAAGTCTGTCAAACATTTAATAATTACCTGTTTCAAAATAACATAGATGTATTATTTGTCTAGACATTAGACATTGCTTTTTTTTTTTTTTTAAGGCAGGAAATCTTAAGTCGTCACAGGGATAAAATTCTTTAGGCACTAGTGGTTTGAATTGACCCACGTGTATATGCTACTCTTTCTAATAAGAACTTTGAGGTGTTGCCCACTAATTTGTCCAAGTACATTCTTAGAACAATACAAGAATGACTATAATGTAAAATTTAATTCAATTGTAGTCCTATGACTTTGTATATTAAGCTGTGTTATGTTAATGCAGTATATTAACACATTGTCACTTGACATTTATATTGTGATCTTTAGACAGAATTATGGCATGATATGAAAACATTATTTTTATAAAACCACTGCAGATTATTTTGAGGCTGAGATAATGAGTCTATAATAATTACATTATCCACTTACTGAAAGTTAGCATTCCTTATTGAGATGAGTATATAAATAAATAGTTTTGTTTCATGTCTAAATAAATTACTGTCTTTCAAGTTATATTAGTAAGACCATTCAGATGCTAAGTTTGGGGGGAAAAAAAGGCAATAGATTACTCAGATACAGGTACAAGGACAGTGTAAACATCCCTTGACATTACTTATCATTAATTTGGTTGTATGTGAGAAAGAGTGATTCGACTATGATTAGGCAGCAGAGCTCTGCGTCCTCGCCCTGGATATATTCAGAAACGAGCAGCACAGTGACATAGGAACGGAATTGTTCAACAAATCTAGATATTACCAATGAGTATATTTGGAGAAATTTAAATTCAATTTAAATCTATCGCTTCTCGGCCTTTTGGCTATGATCAAGTGTAAATTCAATTTAAATCTTCCACAGCTATAGGTTACCTTGTTGAAATCCAGTAAGCTAAAGCCAATTATGCCAACCTACCCAGCACAAAACATGAAAAGCAGGTTTTTTCCTTCCCGAAGTCCTCCATCCCTAAAGTTTATCTCAAGTCCACATCCTTTCATGAAGCCTTTCTGTTTTACTATCATATACTTTTAGTCTGTCTGTTTCAGAGAGCCCATGTGCACAGATCTCAGATATAATAAAAGGAAGTCAAGCATATGTGTATTTCCAGGTGCCAGGTGCCTTCCTCGGGAAGAATCCTTCTTTTTCTTCCTTTTTTTTTTTTTCTTCCAATGTGGGGGGGGGGCGGGTAGGTGGAGGTTGGTTATGCTGTACAACCCCTTAACTGACCTCCAGTTCATTCTACAGATTTTGATTGTTTACTGATTGAAGATCCTTTCGGGCACTTATGATGCATACAGAGATGAATACCTTGTCACATCCTTAAATAGTTCATCATTTTCCTGCCCAGATAAGATTTCTGCCTCATCTTAGCAAAGGAGAACACATCTTTGCTAATGTGTTTCCATTTTCTGTTGAATGAGAAATTGACCAGATGTCCCTGCTGATTTAGTTATGAAAATATTAGTATAATCGGTAAGTTTTACCCAATCTATATGATATTAAACATACTTAATACTTTTTGATGCTTTTAAACGAATTACTGTCTTTCATACTACTCTTAGTACCCAGTGTCTGCAGCATGCATTTTGGCATTTTATTACATTCAGTTTAACACCTTATACACATTTCTGGATAGCGAGCTTTTGGAAGATAATAGCTATACTCTTTGTCTCTGTTATCTCAGCCTAATATCTAACATGATATATATTTGCTGGATGAATTAATATTATGGGTATAAATCTTTTCCAGAAGGTTATCCAAAGACCACGTGAAGCAAATCAGTCATGTCTTCTTTAATTCACCCTTATACTGATTCAGTGCTTAGTATGTAGTAGATGTTGGACATAGTCCTGTCAACTTGAAATAGAAGTTTCAGTGGGTTGTTGCCATAACCCATAACGTGTTTATAATGGAGAATGAATTAATCTTGTAATTTTAAAAGACCTTAAGTATACCAAAATGCTTTTTGTCCTGTAAAGTTTATATAATTTTCCATTGCCATAACTCTCTTCTTAACTGATCTATTTCTTCTATTCTTTTTTATTGGTAAAAAGAAAAAAGATACAAAGGAATACCTGCTTGCAGTATTCTTTGAGGAGACTGTAAGAGGAAAGTGAAAAGTTAGAGCCTTTGAGAAAAGTTCTGTTAAGAGAAATATTTCAGGGGAAAGGAATTAGTATACTATATAGTATGGAGGGGGCAGTCCTTGAGCATTGAAAGGTGGTTATTGAAATACAGTCTCTGTCTTTTTGTTTCTTTTTCTTCCTCACTTCTAGCTTCTGTGAGATAAGGGGATAGAATAAAGAATCAAAGGGTCCATTTTTTTTCTTTATTGCCCCGTTATTTCTGCATCAATAGATATACTTGAAAGGTGACTGGGTAGAAGCTCCCTAATTCCAGAAATGTAATTCCAGCAACTTCTCGCACACCGTAACATGAGTATTTCACGGATCGGCTGAGCAAACTCAGGCTGGCTGCCTGTTGCTCCAGGCCCACCTCAGACCAGGAGGGGAAAATGGTAAACTGTGGAGAAATGGGTTACAGAGAGGTATTGGGCACCAAGAGATGTCCCGACAATCAGAGTGTTGTGACAAATCTTTACATGAGCATTTCATGTTTTCATCTACAAAGTGAGGAAGAAGAGTAATTATGAAGAACATGAGGGAGTGAGGGAATAAAGCTACATGTCGAGTACCCCTGTTCTGATTCCTTAATCATGTTTTCAGAGCACTTTTGCCGTCTGCTGAACTGTGGCGACTCAGCTCCCAAATGGTAAAAGTCATTTTAAACATACATGTGAGATGATGTTCTTTTTAATGACACGTTTCATTTGTGTTTGTATGTGGTCTGTCTGTCTTGATCATGAGCCCCTAGAAATCAAGGATCCAGTTCACTTAGTTAATAAGTTACTAGTTGTATACTCTCCTAAATTTGTTTTAGTTGCTCAGGATTAGCAGTGAACAAAGCACATGAAAATCCCTGTCTTTATGGTGTTTACTTGACATTGCAAGGAAACAAAGTTTTAAAAACAAAAACCATGATGGTAAGTGTTATGGAGAAAATTAGAGCAGGGAAGTAAAATAGGGAGGGTGTTGTTGGGCAGGGGAAAGGGAAGGTTGCAGTGCAGTCATAAAATGGGTAGTCAGAGAAGATCTGATCCAAAAGATGAATCAGGAACTAAAGATGGGGATAAGCCACATGGTGGAAGAGTATTTCAGGCAAAGGGAATAGCAAATGAAAAACCCTGTGTTGAGAGCATGCCCAGTGCATGCACAAAGCCCGCAAGAGTTGGGAAGGTGGAGAAGAAAGAGGAAGCAACTAGGAAAAGCATGGAAGGCAAGGTCAGGACCATGACAGCTGGACCGACCACATAAGGTCTTGTAGTCCGTTGTAAGGAGTTTGGGTAGTATTCTAAATAAGATGGGAAGCCATTGGAAGGTTTTGTTTTTTTTTTTTTTTTTTTTTTAGCCAGAAAGTGGTAAGATAAGATGTGTTTTATTAGAATCTCTGATTACTGTTAGGGAAGGGCCTTGGTGGAGGAGAGTAGGAGTGGGGAGAGCAAGGTAAGGGCTAGTGATGACTCCTACCTGAATAGCATTAGTGGGTGCTAATAATACATGGTAAGAAGTGATCAGATTCTGATCGAAGGTAGAGCTAACGAGATTGGCTAGTGGTGCATTTAACTAAGTGGTGTGGAAAAGGAATCAACATTTGGCACCTAAGCAAATTAAGAAGGCTGGAGTTGGAATCAACTAAAATGAGGAATCTGGAGGTGGAGCAGGATTGGGGAAAAATGAGAGCTGTTCTTTGACAGGTTAAGTTTGAAATGCCTCTTCAGTATGCATATGGAGGTGTCAGAGCAGTAGATACACCAGTCTGGAATTTGGGAATAGTTCTGTGCCAGGCATGTACATTTGGGACTCAAGAGTGGATAGGTGATACAGCTGTGAGACTGTATGAGATCACTGAGGAAGTCAGTGCTGCTAGAGAAGAAAGAAGTCTGGGCACTCCAACATTAAGCTGAGGAGATGAGGAGGAATCAACAAAAGTGCAGGAAGAAGAAAGAAAAGGAAAATCCCAGGAACGTGTGGGTACCTGGAAAGGAAGTGAGGAGTATCATGGAGGTGGGAGTGATCTACTGGATACAGGGCAACTGCTAATGAGGACTGAAAAATGCCCATTTTATTTAGCAGTCAATGGGTGGTGGGCATTGGTGACTTTCACTAGCACAGTTTTATTGGAGTGGTGAGGGCAAATGCTCAATTGGAGGGGGTGCCACAGGTAATGAAAGAGAAATTGGAGACCCCAATGTTGCAGTAAAGTAGAGAAATAGGGGATAGTTGGGAGTTTTGGGTTTTGTTTTTTTAACATAGGAAAAACTGTTCATGGGAAAATTGAAGCGGGGGGAAACGATTGAGTGGGGCAGAGGGGCAATGTCCTGGAGAAGATCATCCACTATGCTGTTTGCCGAGGGTGTTTCCAAAGTTCCCTGCACTTGCCTTGGACATTTCTCTCTGACTAGACTCGAGAACTCTTTGGGAAATAGTACCCCCACTTACAGCAGTCCAGGTCTTCACCAAATTCTTGAATTATCCTAGGTAGGCAGGAGGGAATGGGATCTAACACACAAAGGAAGTGGTTGTCCTTTGCTGGGAACTGCAAAATGTCATCCCATCCATAGTTCACAGGAAAATCGGCAAAGGACAAGCGGATAGGTCCAGGCTGGAGGGTAGATGGAGAAGGAAGCTTTCTTGTTGCTTTTATACCTCCATGAAATAGGAGGTGGTTATTGGCTGAAACCGAGCTGGGAGAGGACCAGAGCTAATGTGCTTGTGTGACTCCTCTGTGCCCTGGAGAATACGTGTATGATTAAGTGATTTTTTTTATCTAGGTGGGCCTTCAATTTCATAGTTACATGTTAATAATGAAGCAATTTTAATTCCAGTAGCATTTGGAATGGCTCTTTTTATCCAAATATGGTCGGCAATTGTTAGTTGGTTTCAGTCTTAAGCACCTTAATATTTTCTTTCCTTTGGTCTTCCTTGTCATTGAAGGATCTACCTTGACACCAACTTTAACTAGAGGAATTTTAAGTATTCATTGAATGCTAAACTGCTATAGATGGGAACAGGAGAAATTTAGGTCTCTTAGGGAGCTCATCATAGTCTAGTCGAGAAAAGGGATGTCCTAGGTAAGTACAGAGAGCTTTGGAAGCACCTCTAGATGATGTGGCAGAAGACTTTTCTGCATTGGGCAGAGCAAAATGGCTTATCGAAGGTCCTTTCTTGCTTACTCAGATGAGTCTAGGAAATTGAGCATTCTTTACCCCAAGTCTGCTTTGTGGATGTGATGGTCAAAGAAAGACATAGTCACACCAACCCCTGTTACCCTGACTTCCAACCTAGTCCCACAGTAAACAGTTCCTGAGTAGTTGCGGGCCTTCATCCTGTTGGGCCCCATCTTACCCAGGAAGTAGGGAATTTGAAGAGCAGGTTTCATTTCCAGAGAACCCATAGGGCAGTGAGCCATGACCAAGGCCCCCACCTGGTGGGCTTTCCTTTCCCTGCTACAGTCCTGACTTTCTGCTCCCCAAGGTTCATACATAAGAAAGGGGACATAGCTTATTTTCTCTGAAAACCCAGTCAGGCCTGATCCATGATCGATTCAACCACTTAATTTTGCCTAGAGAGTCAAGAGTTAACAAATACTTACAAGTTAACTTTTTTTTTTTTCCTGGTTGAGTCTTGCTGAACACTACCTTTGCTGTGATTATTATTGTACATTTAAACCCAGCTGTATTTGTGATCTGAAATGAAAGAAATAGGGTATGCCTCTTCTTTCTCAAGTTCATCATAACAATATCCTTTAGAATATTTCACATGTACTCTACAGGCTAATTGCCTTTTCTTTTTCCCTTATTTCTGAAGAATGTGTTTTCATGGTCTGTTTTCCTTTCCAGTTCTAGCCTCTTTTTCTTTTTTTTTTTAATTTTAATTTCTAAGTGCTTAGATTTAGCCACGTGTTCTAGTCCTTGTCTTATGCAGGCCCTCACAGTTATCCCTTATCTCTAGGAGCCTTTTAAGTTAACCTCTTGTCCATGCAAAGGACTCTGGTCTCTTCTTCACACCCCTATCACATTAATCTTCCCAGAGTAAGCTCTTTATCAGGATACTCCTTGCTCATAAGACGCGTTTGAGTGGTTGCCCATTGTTTACAGAATAAAGTCCAAACCCCTTAGAACCCTGGCTTTGTGTCATGACCTCCATGTGCTCCCGTGATGAGTCCAGCAGCATCTATTTCAATAGCAGCTTCAGATGCCCTCGTTCTGTAGTGAAATGCCAGGGTTGCTCTTGCCAATGGCAGCAGTTCCATCTATCACTTAAAAATATTTTCTCAGAGAAATAGCATTAGTGACTTATTGAGAACACTTCCTTAATCCTCTGACTCTTCAAGGCTTTCTGCTCCTAGGACCACAACTCGTTTGATGCTCTGACATTTTTACAATTTCTTTTCCAAGTAGCGGTTCAAAGTATTGACGCATGCAACCTTGTTGCTGGCCATGTGAGGTTTCAAGCATCAGCAAATGGATTGCTTCAGATACACCGCGAGGCACACCAGTATTTGAAATCTGAATTGATATACTTGGTGCTTCAAGACAGATGGTGCATTGCTTCTGTGCCTAAGAGCATTTGGCAGTGCTGAAATTGAGCCTTCTGTTCAGTCCAGAATAATTCAGTGATGAGTGGGCAACTTTGTACTTTTTTTTTTTTTCTGGATTTGAATATTTGGAAATGTTTTTTTAGCTTACATGTTAACTGTAAGCACCTTCATGAAATGACATTACAGGTGTAGTAAGTACATAATCAGTGGATAAGCACCGTGTATCAGTTTGGCATATGGCTCCAACTTGTTTTTATTTTCATTACAGTGATAATGTTTCTACTAAGATTAACAAGTATTTGGCCACATTTAAACACAGGCATATAAAACTTTGCAGATTTAAAGTTAACTGTTAGCTAAGCTAATGTTAGTTAAGATCAAAAGGGAAGCTTTCCAAATGTTGCTGAAGGGAGTTTAAAGAAACAGAGGTTTTTTAAGTCTCATATTGGTCATCTGTCCTCGGTTTCCGTTTATTCCCCCTGGTTAACACCTCTTCTCAGGCACCTCACTAAGACAGCATTTCCTTATTTAAGGCCTGGCTGGAAGACTGCATTGAAAAACATCTCTAAAGCCCTATATTTTGTTACTTAAAATTAGAAATCGTTTTGTATTCTTTCTGATGTGCAGCTTGTTAGAGCCTTCTTGGTGATTAGCTAGAAATGTACTTTTTCTCTTCATAACTCTTTCATAACTCTGTAGTTATCATTTGGGGAGTGCTGGGTGTTAAATATAGGATGCCAGAAGCTCACAAGATAACACTCCAGTGGGGATCTCAAGAAAAATAGCAAAGCACCCTATTCTGCACTCGGTCATGGGTTACAGTGTTGATGGAGGACAATGATGGTTGATTTAGAAGAGGGTGCTGCTATACCGTGGAGAAAATGTCCAGACCATTTTAAACTTTGGGGAAAGGTATACTCTTCTGAGCTTGGGTTAAAATATTGTATTGCCTGCTCTCATAATGCTGGAAGGATAAAGAGATCAATAAAAAGTTTCTTCAGATTCTGTAAATCAGACTTGTCTCTGTTTTCTCTACATTTCCTGGGACACCAAGACCATAAAGGCTGGTGGATTCTGGTGGTGGGGATATTAGTATTGGGTCTATAATGTTACTGTAAATTCTTTTTCTGACATTAAATGTGTTGTGTACACTTACCCTGACCACAGCTCTCCGTCTTTTCACATCTCATACCCATGGACCAATCTCTTATAGTTAAGTTGCCTCTGCTTTAGCATGTACACTTTGCAGATGTCTGGAAGACCCCCTTCCTGTCTACCACACAGTGGCATATGCATAGTTTGGGAACACGGAACTAGAAGAGTGATTTAGGACACACACACACCCCCTCCCCACAATGACTGATGACCTCTCTGAAAATCACCGGACTCTGCTTATTCAACACAGTAGGGATTGTAAACCTTAGCTCCAAAGTTGGGGTCCTGCCCAGGAGTCTTTAAAATCACGTTTTCCAAAACAAAACTGGATCCTCAAGTGGAATCCGTATTACATATATATGAAAACTAATTACCAAGCATTGTAGCCTGGCATTTTGACACTTTCTCTTGAAAGAAATGGATATGGAGGTCACAACTTTTAAATACAACTTTTAAAGTTGTATTACCAGTTAGTGTAATTAGAAGTCCTTGATTTATCACAATAGTTTGCTTGTGGGTAAAACACCCAATAATTATTTCAGTTCGTACTGTGGGTCTTAGGGATATTGAACTCTGCAGCCAAAAGTTTAATTAACCACCACCCTGTGGTAGAGTAAGCTTTCAAATTTCTTAATGTCTTGCTCTGTAGGTGTTCCTTTTTTTTTTTTTTTAAATGTCTCTGGGCCTGAATTTTCTTAATTCTATAATTGAATGAAAGACAATGAATAACACTGCAGAAACATTTAGTGATGGGGAAAAATGAGTGGTAAAACACTGGGCATCATAAAAGCAATCTGGAAAGACTTTTTTAAAGCAGCAAAACAAGACAATTGCAAATTGTATGAATAATTACATGTTTGAGTGCAGCATGAAGCTTCACTATTAGAACATTGTTTTTGCTTGTGCTAATAGGTTGTGTCGCATCTTTTTTTGTTGTTTTTTGTTTGTTTTTGTCTCTGGGCTCTGAAGATGGAAGTTTGCTATTAATTGCCAAGAAGGACATAAGTGAGTATATTTCTTCTTTTAAATTTAACACCACCAATAACAGATACATATTTACTAAAGAATGTTTGATTATAATTAAGATTGAATCTTAAGCTGCCTTAAGATTCTTCTAGGATTTTACATGTCAGATCTGGTCTAGTCTGATCATTTCTAGATGATTCTTCCGATTCCCAGACATCCACGAAAGAGTGAAGAAGTTAAAGAATTTAAAAGCATTCTGGGTGTGGTGGGAACAAACTCATGCACATTCTTCTCCAGAGAAAAATCACACATTTCCTGATCCTGGAGGTTTCTTTTAGTTCCATGCTATTTCCTCCAGACCAACAGTAAGATGTTTCCACCCATTTTCCTTTCTTTTCTTTCTTTCTTTTTTCTTTTCAGAAGAGGTGTGGTGAAGTGTCTCCCAGAACCAGAGGCTAAGCACACAGCAGTTTAAAAAAAAAAAAAAAAAATTATTCCAGCCTTCAGAACTCTTCCTCTTCAGCCTTTTCCTGTTCATTGGAATAATGAAGCCCTTAAACAGTGGTGTAAAGAAGTCCCATCCAGTGGTTGGAGCTCTGTAGAAAACAAGGAAATGGGCTGGTGTAGATGAAACCGTCCTTTCCACATTCACTAAAGGGGGAGCAGGGGACAACATTTACATGTAACTAGTACTGTAGCAGACATAATGTGATTGTGACAATCTTCCAATGAATATTTGTGATCTTAATTTAAATACATGTTGGAGTATGTAGGTGCCAAGTTGACTTTCTCCTAAGGCCACTCAACATGTATTTCCTGTAGCCTTTGGAAAGGACAGACGTGAAATGCAAAGCCATAATTTGCTGATGGTGCTACGTATTTGTGAAAGCTCAGGGTAATAGAAACATTTTATTTTATATTTTTGTTGCAAAGTAAATGCAGTATATTTAGATGAGCGTGTTTAGATAAATGCTTAGTGATATGCCAAAAAGCTTACACGTATATTTGCGTAAAGGAAATTTTCCTCTGGATTTAATAAAATGCTCACCGCAAAGAAGTACAGAAATTAATCCAAGGGAATCATGAAAAACCTAGAATATGCAACAGCAACACCAACCAGATCTTTGCCACCCCCTCACATCATCCCGTAAACTTTTCAGTTTCTTGAGAATCGGTCAGTGTTTTTACTTTGGCAACAAAAATCTTAGTATACAAGAAGTGTACCTTTATTTTTTAATTCACTTATATTTTTTCTTGATGCTTTGCATAAAGACCAAAAGAAGAGCTTTTGCTTTTCTCGGGTCCCACCAGCACTGTGAAGTTATTTGGGGCTCTGCAGTGTCCCATAGCGCACCATAAATCTCCACTAGATGTCAGTGTGTCACTACACGAAACTGGTTCCGCCTGCTTTTCTAGATCCATTCTTGAAACATACGGGGTAGGTGAACTCATTTTTAATTTTCAATGAGAATGATACAGAGAACTTTTAGCATATAGGTTAGTAATAAGTTATATTTGTCCTAATCAATATTAATAAAAAATGAACACTTTTGTCTGAGGATTGCAGCATTCTTCACTTGTATTCTGATGTTGCCATACTAGCCTCAAAGAGATAGATTGCAAATATTCATTTTACATTTTCCAGTAGAGTAACTTGAAGTGTAAGAGGACAAAATGGCCCAAGACCACATAGTCGGCGTCTCGCGGACCCAGGCTGGTATTTCTGCAAACACAGAACCTACTCTACCTAAATAGTGCTGTTTAGGTATGGAAGTGTACGTACGTGCAGATTCCCCTTCGTCTATCGTTTGTATTAACTACCTTGCCTATAAAACAGGTTCAAGAGGAGTGAAATAGGAAAGAATCATTGTGGTTATCGGTTAAGTTAGTATGGGGGTGTTAGAGATGTAGTTTTAAGATTTTAGCAGGATGATACAAAGGCGATGTGCTGAACCAAGACAATAACAACTATATTTTCCATATACTGTTTTAGAGATGATGAACTCACCTCATGTGAGAGTCGTCTTAGTTCACGTACTCAAGTGGAGAGGGAAAGAAAGGCAGTTGTAATTTAGTTTTCAAGTTTTAAGCTCTTGGGTATTTGGGGATCATGAGGCATATTGTAGGTTTTACACTGTATAATATCCTTCAAGAGGAGTCTACATATAATCCTGTATATTAGTATTTAAAGTGATTTTCCCCAAATTGTATAAATAGGCAGATTATAACTATGTAAATATTATGTTTGTAGATAAAGATTTAAAGAATACACAGAAAAGATGTTAGGGTGGTGGATTTGTGGGTGAGTTTAATCTTCCCCTTTACGTGGTAATATTGTTTTTATAATAAATAAAGAGAAAAAATGATTTCTCCCTTATTGTCCATCTTTTAAAAATTGGCCACAATCTCCATTTCATAAAGGCTTGTTTCATATCAGTGAGGTACGTTGTAAACAATTGAAATTCAAGATTTGGTTTGGTTTATTTACTTCAAATATGTCAGTTAAATCAGAAACCAAGCTTAAACTGGCAGTACAGGGTCATATTTTCAAACTTTACTGTGAATTTTAATTGAAAATAAATGATTGTCCAAACCCCAGGAGGCTGTTTGCTCTAGTTTTTAGTGCATTGTCAATGTTAACTGAATATTGATGCAGAAGTGTCTGTTAACTGTAGCTCCCCTCAGTCTGTGTTTTCATTTTAAAAGCTTCAAGATTAAAAGAGTTACAGTAAAGTTAGAGAAACTTTTAAAATTAAAAATCCTAAGAGCTATTGATTTTGCATACGTGAACCAATGTTTTGATTCAGAACTTCTATATATCAAATCATGCGTGGATCAAACTGAGATATAAAATAACTTCACATGTGTGAAAAAAACTTGCACTTTTGTGATATGGATCATTTCAAGTAACAATACAGTAGCCACCATTGAATTATATATCAAATTCATGGACAATAATAAAACTGACACAGCTGATCAGTGATTATCAGTTGGAGAAGTTGGGCATGTGCATCAGAATTGCCTAGAAAGGTTTTTTTAAACTGTGTGTATTTCCTGGCCACTGTCCCCATCCTGTAACCATGATATTTGGAAACCTGGATTTCCAGATTTGGCAATGGGGGTAGGTGGATGGAGGAAGCAAATGTGCGATTCCAGGACTCCTCAGGGTGCTGCAAAGTACCGGTGCAGATACTATTTACTCATGCAAAGTCACCCCACCCCAGGTGTGTGCTCAGTTTAATTCGTGGACTGCTCGAGCCACGAGAATGTTACAAGCCTAAAACACAGCGAACACTGGGCTTGCGGTCTAGTTGCAACAAATCTAGGTGATTGATTAGTAGAGGTGACTGGAGTCCCATTTGGGGGTGAATTCTCTGTTTAATATAAAGGAATCCAAGTGAAGACCGAGACCAGCTCAGCTCATCTCTGGCCTGATCTGTGGCATATCAAAACTATACTTTTCACAAAATCTTTATTTTCTCTACAGTTTCTCGCTGTGCCTAGAATCTTACCATTAGAGATTCATTCTTTGGCTTAAAATATAGTCACCTCCAGAAACCTTTTCTTTTTAATACTGATATTTACAGGAATCCGTAACATGTTGAGTTTTATCAGTGAGTATACACTAAAGCTCATTGGCTTAGAAAAATCACTCCTCATCCCTGTCCACCCTTGGCTAAGCAAGTTGTTGGGTAACTGGAGATCCTGATGGAGGAGAGAGTGAAAGAAGCCCAGAGCCCTGTGGCTACTGCTTAAGAGCAGGCAGGGCTGATTAAAACCTCCTGAGAACAGAGGAGGTTGCCAACTAAAATGCAGATTCTTGATTTTGTAGGGTTGGGGCAGGTGTTTCTGCATTTCTAAAAGCTCCCAGGTGATGTCCATGCTGCTGTCAGTGGAGGAACTTAAACTCCTTCACCTGTTTGTCTGTAGCAAATCCTTTCACGCAGCTTGCGGGGGTCCATTAGACCAGAAGTTCTTGCACTTGAGTGCAACCAAGAATCACGTGGAGAGATTGCTGGGCCCCACCACAGAGATTCTAATTGAGTAGTTTGGACCACGGATTTGTCTTTCTGACTTCTGATGCCAAGAACAGACTTGGGGTAGCGGTGCTTTCGACAACATGTTCACAAGGCGTGTCTGCAACTCTCACCGAGCTGGAACCCCAGCATGTGCTGAAATTCTGAGTTGTGGGCGCCTCCTGACATGCTGCAAAGGTGAGCCCAGTATTCTTATTTTTGCCAAAACAGTATCAGCTAGGAGATGTCATTTAAGCTCTCATGATTTTTTTTTTGTCTTTGTAAGCTTAGCCACACACAGTAAGATCAAGGTTTTGTATTGATGCCTTTCATACTAATTTATAGGAGGATAAACAACATAATTTCAGTAGGCACAGACCTCAAAATTATTTATGTCACAGATTCCTGGCCGTGGTGGGTTGAATTTCTTAAAATCTCCAACTTGCTTAAGGATATTCAACGGGAATTAGGAATGATACTGTTTTAATTTTTTTTTTAATGTTTATTTTTGAGAGAGACAGAGACAGAGTGTGAGCGGGGGAGGGGCAGAGAGAGAAGGAGACACAGAATCCAAAGCAGGCTCCAGGCTCTGAGCTGGCAGCACAGAGCCCTACACAGAGCTCAAACTTAACGCAAGATCGTGACCTGAGCTGAAGCCGGATGCTTAACCAACTGAGCCACCCAGGCGTCCCCAATACTATGTTAAATGTTGCAGGCTTGTCTTGGAAAACCTCTTCAAAACTTCGACAGAAATATTTTAAGAACTTGAGAATTCTTAAATTTTTTTCACTTTCAAAGTTCGTATCTCCTTAGAACAATGCGTATTCTATTTTTGATAAGTTAAAAGATAAATAGGCTAAATATAAAAGTATTATGACTTAAAGTAAGTTCCCTTGAAAGGAGTTTCGGTCGTAATCATTATTGCAACAACCTAAAGTACAAAACTGTTACTCAGATTTTTGTTTTCTAACTAGCGGCTCCCTTTCCATTTAAATCGGCTCTCTTCAGTCTCTGAATGTGCTATCATCATCATTATGAGGAATGTGGTTACAGCTCCTTACTCTTCACAGAGCAGTATTTGAAAATAATTGCTTCTGCTTAAGCGTTATCACAATTTAATTTGTCTCAAAGATTAAATATGGTAAATGTAATGTTTAAAAATACATTTTAAAACCTGTTCAGTATGGAGATCGTACTTTTTTCATTTTCAAATTCATTTTATTCCTTTCATGAATGTACAGCCATTCAATTTGAGCTACCGTGTGCTGTGGTTTGTGGAATTTCTCCATGGGCACGAACTTAAGAACGTTAGCTTTCCTTATTGGGAACTGGTGAGAACTGTTAATAACAAAGCATCGCATGCCACACCTGGGTGTTAGAAGCGGAACTAGTTAAGAAACCCTGATTTCCTAACAACTACTATATGAAACTGCAATAATAAGATCCATCAAATATTCCTTGTTAGAGGCTGGTTGCTTAGCAGTGCTAATCTGAACAAATCAATCCAGAGCACATTGCTTTTCCCTACATATTTCTAGAATCCTATAGGTCATCTACTATGGTGAATGGGTTTCTTCAATAACTTTCAACACTAACAGTTCAGTTACATACTGTTCTATTAGTATAAAAGATTTTCACATGGGAAACTGTCTCCACCTCACCAACCCACTTAGGCCAGTTTCCTTTGTTATATGTTTTTTAAATTTATTTTTAATTTATTTTTTAATGTCTTATTTATTTTTGAGAGAGACAGAGTGCGAACAGGGGAGGGGCAGAGAGAGGGAGACACAGAATCTGAAATAGGCTCCAGGCTCTGAGCTATCAGCCCAGAGCCCGACGCGGGGCTCGAACTCACAAGCCATGAGATCGTGACCTGAGCCAAAGTCGGATGCTCAACCGACTGAGCCACCGAGGTGCCCCCTCATTTATGGTTTATATGGTTTATAAAACCAGGCTCTTTTATTAGGAGAAATCAGCTTAGTCTGCAATTAGGATATTTTCTCATTTGGGTATCTAGTTAGCTGACTGTCTGTCTTCCCCACCTGAGCATCTCAAGCAGGTGACCACAAGGACCATGCCTTCTTACTCCTTCATTGCATGCCCAGGGTCTAGCATGCTGATAGTAGCTCAAGAAATACTTACCAGTTACTTGCTATTAAAGATGGCCTTATACTCATACATAACAGACATGATTCCCCTAGGTCCTTGGCCTTGGGGGCCCATCAGAAGATGTGTCAACAGATATTTTGTGCTTTGGTCCCTCAAATGTCTCTAGTTAATAAAGGAGATGTTGCTTGGAAAGTTCCTTCTGTTGAAATGCAGCTACCTGGACTTTTTCTGATGAACTTCTCAGTGTAGGCCTGGGAACCCACTGGCCATGGCCGTGGCTACTGCCGCTGCCACCCCACCCCTGTGTGGTGGGTGCCAGCACTTCACACAAAGGCTGTGTCCTCTGTGGAGGTGGGAGCTATCAAGGCTGGCAGAGCCCAATTTCTCCTCCATATCATGAACCCATGCTTCTCCTTTTCTATTCCCGATGAACTCAGCAGCCCCCCACCCTTCCCTGTAGCTGGGGACTGTTGAAAATCTTGTTTGTCTCATGCTAGACTACAAATAGGCTCCTTGGAAACAGAGTTGTCATTTTTTCTATATTCAGTGTCTAACCTGATGACTGTCACATTTTCGTGCCTTTAATACATTCTTGTGGATGAAGCATAATTGAGGGGGTAGTTTTTCGACTTCAATGCTTAGGAACTTGAGGTTTTGGTTTTGTTCCTTCTCCTGGTAAAATTGACCCCCCCCCCCCCCAGCCCATCATCAGAGGGGCTAGCTGATGAGACACACTGTTCCGGATGCTTCTGAAGCTGCTTTAGGAGTTGTTTCTTACCATTCTCAGCCCAATCCAGGCTCAGCATTTTCTCCTTCCTCTTTCAGGGAGGTGTGTGCTCATCAACCAGGCGGTGTCCTACCTAACTGTGTTCTAGATCCCAGCCAGCTATGTGTATCCCACTCGCTGGCATAATTTCCTGTGGGAGAGGGGGTGGGGATTTTTGACTAAAAAAGTGCTCATTCTTACCTTAAAATGTGACATTAAGGAAGTAGAAGCAAATGTTTTGCATCAATTTTATTTCTACATTTAGTATTGTTGCTATTTGGGAGAGGGTTGTAGATCTAAATTGCTGTGAGTTTTATGAGTTTAAAATAAAAAGATGTTAACTAGGTCTTGCATTCATACAGTCTGGAGCCATTTGTACAGTTTTGATTTCTTTTTGCTTTTAATGGGACAACTTTTAGACCTTGGGAACATTGCTGGCTTTTCCACAACCTCATTTTCATGAAGACAACACCTTCCCTTTCTCTGAGTGCCCTGGTACCTTTTTCACGGTATAATTCACTTATCTGGATTGATTAAATCTTTTAGTTTTATGTTGAGTAGACAGAAAGAATGAGTTGATAGTTACCTTAAACAAGGTAACAAGATTTTGTTTTGTTTTTTCACTTTATGAGAAGTAAACAAAATTTGATGAGCTAAAACAAATTTCAGTATTACGTAGTAAGACTGGCCAGATAGTGTGGCAGTTAACAACATGAGCTCTCTACCTCACGTTTGCTCTTTAACCTTGGGTAAATTACTGAACCTCTCTGTGGCTTAAATATTTCATCTGTAAAACGTAATAACTAGTGCTTCTTTCATAGGGTTACTGTAAGGATCGGATGAGACCAGGGCTGCAAAGAGTGTAGCACAACTCTGCATTAGCCCGGCACAGAGTAGGTGCTCTGTCAATGCCAGTTATGGCTTTTGGATGTACACAGTATCAAACAGCTCCTGATAATCTTTGTTTCCAGCAAAGGAACCCTATTGCCTAGACAGTCTGACTAGCCTTGCTCTTTCTCTAGCTCTAATCTTGTGATTAACTCTGCCTACTTCACCCTCTTACAGGGGACTTATTTCTTTAGTTGTCATAAGCATTTCCAACCATAAATGACCTTTTAAAAATGCCATGGAAGAATAATAAAGCAGTAGGGAATTTGTGCCCTAGAAAAGCCTCCTTATCATGATATTACAGAAGCATCAATGCTTCTACCAGAGTCCCAGGACACATTCTTGTAGTAACCTCACGAAGCTGTCTTTGATTTGGCAAATGTTTGAATAAATCTCTTAATCATTGTTAAGTCCATTTATGATGGACCAGTCTCTGGGGCCCACACATGCCGCTTTTCTCTCCCTGCCAGTTTTAAGCTAGCCACCACTGGGTTTATAACTGTGCTCTCAGTCATTGACATTCAAGACTTCACAATTAGGTTCCAGGAACGGGCAGCAGCGAGATGAAAGCAACAACATTCTTCTTGGATTTCGTTCCAATCATCACTTTATATGTTGTGTAAATGTACTTTTTTATATCTAGGTCTACCTGTATATGAATTTTGAAAACGAATTGATTGGTTTCTGAAAATCGCTTATTTAACAAATGTTTATTGGTTTCCTAACATGTAATTCGTGGTGTTTAGCTTTCAGAAACTATTTGGAGAAACAAAGGTAGGGAGATAGAGTAGCTATGTTCCAAGGTAGGTCATTTGAAATGTTTTTCATTCATTCATTCATTCATTCATTCATTCATTCATTCATTCATGTATCTAAAAATTTTCTTTTTTTTTTTTTTAATTTAAATCCAAGTCAGTTAACATATAATGTAACGATGATTTCAGGAATAGAATTTAGTGACTCATCACTTACATATAACACCCAATGCTCATCCCAACAAGTGCCCTCCTTAATGCCCATCACCCATTTAGCCCATCCCTCATCCACCTCCCCTCCAGCAACCCTCAGTCTGTTCTCTGTATTTAAGAGTCTCTTATGGTTTGCCTCCCTCTCTGTTTTTATCTTATTTTTCCTTCCCTTCCCCTTTGTTCATCTGCTTTGTTTCTTAAATTCCACATAGTTATTCTTAAATAGGTAATTCAGGTTTTCTTTCTTGAAAAGAAATCTTTTTTCTCTGGAAAGGTCTCTTGATTTTTTGTTTTCTAGGTCTATTTCTAATTAGCATAGATGGTCTTTGTATCTTAATTCCGTTTGTTAACTACACTCAAGGGAAACTCCTTTACGCAAATTGAAACCATGGCTTTATCTGTGACCCAGGAGATTCATTTGTCTTTCCTAAGAGGTTAGCCCCAGGGAGAGATGGGAGTAGGCTGTTTTACTTGGGCAGCCCTAGGAGTCTCAAGAGGGCAGAGGCAGGTATTGGTGATATACATTAAAGATGACAACCATCTTCAGCACTCCACCAGAGCTTGTGTTAAAAGGTCACTCGTTAACCCCTAGAGAAAGGGTCCAGATGAGGAAGGGACTCCATTGTAGGGAGTAATCCACCTGTACAGCGTCACAGTTTTGCCTGTAGCACTGTGGGGCACATAGCTGCCTTGTTATCCTCGGGAAGTCTGGGCAGCACTGAATGATCAAAGGCTTTGTGACATTCTGAGAGCATGAGACATCCCTCTCCTAGAGAGGAGTAGAAGGGGAAGGACATTCTAGATAAAGGATGCACCAAGTATAAACATCTGCAATAGAGCAGGTGGGAGTCAGTAAGGTTTTCAGGAGCAGAGCTGGTAGACTTAGTGGCTAATTGGATAAGACACATGAAAAAGGGGGTGAAGTTTTAAAAACCACCCTGAACCTTCTAGTGTGGGTGACTTATACAGTCATATGGTTAATCAAGACATGAAATGCTACTGAGAAAGGGAGTAAGAAAGGGTGAGAACTCACTACTTCTGTGCCTTGTCGTCTCCATATGAGATTTCTTTGATTGCTTAAAACACACAGACACACACACAGCGTAAGAGATTTTATGGAGACTAATTTGCCCAAGGTGGGAACCTTCAAGGGGCAGAAGCAGGATGCAAACTCAGGATGCTGTAACTGCAAAGCCCGTGGCCTTTTGTTACACCATAGTAAATAGGAACACAAGCCACCCTATCTTAGAAAGGATGTTTCTTGTGCTGCTAGTACTGTGCCCCAATTCTAAAAATGATCCTATGGGGGCGCCTGGGTGGCTCAGTTGGTTAAGCATCCGACTTCGGCTCAGGTCATGATCTCGCGGTCCGTGGTTCGAGCCCCGCGTCGGGCTCTGTGCTGACAGCTCAGAGCCTGGAGCCTGTTTCAGATTCTGTGTCTCCCTCTTTCTCTGACCCTCCCCTGTTCATGCTCTCTCTCTGTCTCAAAAATAAATAAATGTTAAAATAAATAAATAAAATAAAAAATAAAAATGATCCTATGTACTGAAGTGCCGGGAAACCAATCATTCTTCCTCAATTTGCATCAAATGCTAACTCTTTAGTTAGAGAAACTTATCCACACAATTGAATCACTAAAAATACAGCGCTGAAGTCCTTCCTTACATAGTACAGCATGCTCTTTCTCTCAACATGATTACCTGCTTTAGAGCCCAGATTGACTCAGGTCTGGAACAATACTGGGGTGGAGAGGGGGCAGACCCAGCAACATTATTTCCATTTCTCATTGTAGAGAGTGTAAGACCTTTGCTGTCTGAGATCCAAAGCAGTGTTTCTTAAAGTATGGTCCCACAAGTCAAAATAATTGGTCAAGACGTTTGTAGACATGCCATTGTTGCAATATAGTGTCATTGGCAGTTGGAGGCATTACTCCCAGGATAACTGGCAAGAGCATTCCCTTCTAAATGTTTTTCTACAACCATCTATTGTTCATTTTCTTATAGATATTCTGAGATAGATAGAGACACAAAAAGCCATCATTTTTATCTGCTTATGATCATCGCTGCAGTCAAGATACGTATGTTATAACAATGGCCTTCTAAAAAGGTATCACTTGATGGTTAAGAGTTTATGTGCTTTAGTGAGAGGAGTATTTCATATTGTGTTCGATTCTCATGGCATTATTCTTTTTAAATTTCTGTAGTTGTAATCTGCAGTGGTTGTTGTTGGAGTTAGCCAAAGATAGTGCTATGCAATGCTACACCAATGTAATGCTCAATGAAGCTGGAAGCAAAAATGGGTCCCGTAGGGAACATGGTATGTCATCATTACCCTGATTTCTTGAACAGTGTCATCTGACACCGAAAGTGACCACGAGGAAGCAAAGTGTTTCTGTGAACAGCTTTGTGGCTCCAAAATTCCATTATTTCTGTATTTATAGAGTGATCAAAAAATAATTTGCTGCACCTCTCCATGTTATTAAAGGCGTGAGATGTTGATTGAAGACCCTCAGCCAAAAACATGTTGTGCCCAAAAAACTATACTTAGTACTAATAGGGAGTCCTTTGCAAGGATACTTCACTGATCATCTATCTGAGCAGTACACAGAGCAGATCTGCTCTACACACTGGGGAGACCAAGTCCTACCCTCCCAACATAGCATGTGTTGTTCTTTGTAATTATGATGGTTAACTTGGGAGTCTTAGCCAAAGCATTGTGACATGGAATTGGCATAAAATCTCAAAGAAATGAGAATCCAATTTGATTTTTATGAACGGTTCTACTGGAAACATATCGCTGAAAATCTGAGAAACTTGGACAACTTGGCCTTTGAGTCTACAACATTAAACCATCATGGGTTACTCTGTTACAGGTTACTTGTGCTGAATTTACTGCCCCTTCTCTGAAGTGGTCTAGAGACTGAGGTATATGGATATGAAAAGATAAGGATTCATGAGCAAATTAATGACACACAGAAGTGATGAAGACATTCAAGTGAGGGATAGAGGTGGAGAGAAAAGCTCTGTTAGACTAATCAAGAAGGCTTAAGGGAAGAAAGGCTATTGAACTGAATCTTGTATAAAAATTAAACAGGGAGGGGTGCCTGCATGGCTCAGTCGGTTCAGCGTCCGACTTCAGCCCAGGTCATGATCTCGCAGTGCATGAGTTCGAGCCCTGCGCTGGGCTCTGTGCTGACAGCTCAGAGCCTGGAGCCTGCTTCAATTCTGTTTTCCTCTCTCTCTGCCCCTCCTCTGCTTTCCCTCTCTCTCTCTCTCTCTCTCTCTGTCTCTGTCTTTGTCTGTCTGTCTCTCTCAAAAATAATATATAAACATTAAAAAAAAAGAGAAAGAGATTTAACAGGGAGAAGAAGATGGGAGGGGACAATGGTAATACCTCTGACAATAAAAAAGTGCATTTGGTAGGTGATGTGCTGAGAAATAGTTTTAGGAGAATAGTTGCATTGAGAAGGAATGAGAAATGAGTTTGGAAAAGTGAGTTCTTGAAAACTAGTAGGTTCCTTGAGACTTAGGAGACCCATCCAACACCTTCTTCCCTGGGGTCTTCAAAATCTAAGTTTCTGAGAATAAAAGAACCAATGTACCGATAAAAGCCCCTTGTAACATCCGTGAACTTACTCACCTCCTACAAAAGTTCTGTGTTGGGGACAATGGCAGTGGGAACTCTCATTGCAACTGTCTCCAGGATACTATGAAGGTGCACACATGGGCTGTGTCTTTTCATAATGTCAGCTTTATTTGATCACAAAGCAAGGTTATCACAATTGTAAGGGAGGCTCAGGATTGCAAACTCAATGACATTTCAGTATGCATTTAAATTGGCTTCAGGGATGCCCGGGTGGCTTGGTATATTAAGTGTCCAAGTCTTCATTTTGGCTCAGGTCATGATCTCAGGATTGGTAAGTTCGAGCCCCACATCATACTCTGCACTGACAGTGTGGAGCCTGCTTGAGATTCTCTCTCTGTTCCTTCCCTGCTTGTGTGCTTGCTTGCTTGCTCTCTTTCTCTATCAAAATAAATAAATAAACTTAAACATTTAAAATAAATCAATAGATAAATAAAGTGGCTTCATACGTGTCGTACAAAGCAAAGCTCAATACAAAGTTACACAACCAACAAGATATAACCAGGGATAGGAAGTTAACAAACCAAATATGAAGTCGGTCCATGAGCGTGCGATTGAAATAGGGCCTCTATTTGGTCTGGGTCAGCTCTTGGCACTTACCGCTTCTTATGTTCACACAGTGGAGGGTCTGTTGTGGTCAGAGATCACTTGGGCAGGGCCTTCAGTGGCAGTTGCTTTTGTGATATGGTCACAATTGACAGGGTCAGCATCTGGAGAGTCTGATAGTTTGCTGCAAAAGTTCTCCTTTAAAAGAGTTTAATCAGTCTTGGCCTTTTGTAGGCCTCTGGTTTTGCTGGTTGTCAGTTCTGAGTGTCTTCAGCCTGGGCTGGTTTTGGACATATCTGGTCTTAGCTGCAATGTCCTTGGCTGTTTGCATCGCTGCTTGACAGGGGCCACGGCTTGGCATGAGTGACTCCATCTTGCTGTCTACAACAGCAAAGTAAATACCCTAACAGGCACAGTCACATCAGGCATTTCTTCTTTGGCCATTCCACCACCCAAGGGGTTCACCGATGCCTCTCAGCTTCTCCCAGGTATTGCTGGCTTCCCCTTCCTCCTTCAATCTGACCTTTACTCATTCCATCCAGAGGGGAGAAAACAAAAAAATCTCTCCCTTCATCCAGTGCAGAGCAGCTCTCCTTCCTTCACATCATGTTTCCTGCTGGCACCAAGCTCCGAGCCAAGGGGGGAAGGAGCACACAAGCAAGACTTCTAACTGAACGAAGACCGTCTCTCCCTAGGAGGATTTCTGGTGCCAGCTGTTCAAGTCCTAGTAAAAAATTAACCTCACTACGCCTACAGTGACAAATGAGAAATAAAGCAAGAAATATTTTCTCCATTTCTTCCTCAGTTGCTGCTGAACCTCAAGCTCTCTGCATCTACTAACTTGGACACTCTTCCTACTTTCTCTTTCTACATGCAGTCATTTTATTTCAGGGTGATCAGAGTTCCCCCTCCCTCCTGCCTCCCTCTTTCCTCCCCTCCCTCCCTCTCCCCTCCCCCTTTCCTTTGTCCTTTCCTCTGTTCTGATAAGAGAGCTATGGAAGTCCCCTGCCAGGAAGAGTCACTTAAGACTTTGTGTCCTTTACAGTGCTCCCTGGCAGCAACAAATATTCATTACTTGTTAACGACTTCTTGCCCAACATGATGTGGGTTTTATCGCACATGCATCCTCTTATTTAATTATCTCTATAATCACGCGAGAAGTATAATTATCCCCATTTGTATATATATGAGAACAGTGTTTTCATGAATTACCTGTTCTAAGACTGTACAGCAAATTCAAGACAAAGTAAGGATTTGAACCTGACTTTATCTCCAGGGATTGGAAAGTAAGTTAGTTTGGTTCCTCACTACTTTCTACTATTTTAGCTTCTCTCCCAATTTGTTCCTGGGTCTTCGGCTTGAGTGAAAAAAGAATTGCAGCTGTGTTAATGTGAGCACAACCACCAGCATGGCATCTCTTAAGTTACTATGAAAATTTAAATCTTTGAACATGCCTCATATTAATCATCCTTTTTATGCAGTTCTGTGTACAGAAAGCACGCAAAACACCTAACCAGTTTATCTTTGTTTTTCCATTTCCTAAGGACTTTTAGAGCATATCTTATATTACTCAAGTAGTTCAGACTCCTTCCTCTCTGTTTTCACATCCATTCTCAATATATCCTTAAAACCCTACAGTATTAGGTCCTCCAGACAAACAGAACAGGTAGGATGTATGGAAATACACAGATTGATAGATAAAAAAGGAGAGAGGTTTATTTTAAGGAATTGGCTCACATGATTTTATGGAGGCTGGCAAAGGCAAAATCTGTAAAGTACGCTGGCAGGCTGGAGACGCAGGGAGGAATTGCCTCTTCCTAAAATATTTTATTTTATTTTATTTTATTTTATTTTATTTTATTTTATTTTATTTTATTTTATTTTTTTATTTCATTTTATTTATTTATTTCTTTATACATACATACATACATACATACAAATTAGCGTATAGTGCAATGATGATTTCAGGAGTAGATTCCAGTGATTCATCTCCTACATATAAGACCCAGTGCTCATCCCAACAAGTGTCCTCCTTAACCCTTGCCCATTTAACCCATCTCTCCACCCACAATCCCTCCAGCAACCTTCAGTTCGTTCTTTGTATTTTAGAGTCTCTTATGTTTTGTCCCCCGCCTTGTTTTTATATTATTTTTGCTTCCCTTCCCTTCCCCCCTCCAGAAAATTGCCTAATTTTATGTGGCTTACTTTTCTATGTTCTTGTTTTGAAACTCTTCTGTAGATTTCTAAAATGCTTACTATAATTTAACACATAGCTAACTAATCAGTTTCAATTTTTTCCTCAAAGTCAGCACTGCTGAACTGTCTTCCATTCCAATCTGAAGCCTGTACTATTGTTTATTAATTTCTTTCCTGTTCATTTTATCCGAACTCATTTTTCAGAACGCTTATTACTAGATTATGGGACTTCCTCATTTGATTCTACTGTTTTCTTATTTCTTCTCTCTTATTTTCAGGGTTTTTCTGGTTTTTTGTTTTTGTTTTCTAAGGGGTATCCTCAACATTACCTGCCAATCTATTGTGGAATCTTTTATATCTGTTATATTTTTTATTTTCGAGAGCTCTTTCTTATTCTGTGAATGTTCCTTTTTCTGGTATCCTCTTTATGAATGCAATATCTTCTCTAGCTCTCAATTGTTTTTCAGCTTACTGCATTGTCCTGATCCTTCCAAAACTCTCCTGTTCCTATCCATCTTCCTCAGTTTCTAAGATTTCCTTAAATGCCAGGTGATTCTTGATTGTTCACATTTAAGAGTCGGTCTCTACAAAGCAGGTTGGAAGTTCTGTGTGCATGGTTGTGCTTCCTCACCATGTGGGTTTCACCAGAGGATAATAAGGATTTAGTGGTAAAAACACTAAAGGGCCAGTCTATGTAGGATGTTTTGGGGGTTGGGGAGGTATAGTTCACTAACAAAAGGAATCTTCCAGTCTTCAGTCAGAGTATCATCTTGCTTGCCAGCATCTGAGTGGAGTGGTGTGAGGTGATGTTGCAAAGGGATGAGGAATGGACTATTACTGCTGTTATGCGGATACTTGGTTCATTATCCCTGTTTCCCATAGATACCTCACCCTTTCTTTAACTGTCTGCTGTCCTGGAAGAACTGATAGTGTGAGAATAGTGGAAGGTTCTACAGGGTGGGGGTTGGGAGTCTAGGTGTCTAATTGCTAATTAGACAAACTTAAATTTCACTCAGTTCTCCATGCCCATGCTCCTGCCTTCAGAGGTACCAGGTGGTTCCAGTTCTGAGGCGACAAAAATAGGGAAATAGAATTTAATTTTCCTCTTAAGTTTTCTAATTTATGTTTTATGGTGAATGGAAAAAATATAACACTCCTCGGTGTGGTTTTAAGTGTACTTAGAGGAAATATTTAAGACCATTATAAACAGGAAGAGTGAACAATGTTATAGGGAGGTAACTTTTTTTATACTTCACTTGGACTGGTAAACTGTGATGTTAGATGTAGATAACATATATCTAAAACAATCACTAAAATGATGTACAAAGAGATAAATTCAAAAGCACAATTGATGAATAAAAATAAAATTAAAAAATGTTCAAGTAACTCATTGGAAGGCAAGAGAAGGAAAACCAAGAATTAAAAACAGAACAAACAAAATGAAAAATAAAATGATAGACTTACGCCTTGACATATTAATAAACACACTAAATAAAAGCTCTATACCAATTAAACAACCAAGATTGGCAGAATGGATGAAAAAAAACAAGACCCAACTATTTAGCCTGTAAGAAACTACTTAAAATGTAATTATATAGGCAGGTTGAAAGTGAAAGGATGGAAAAATATACATGATGCTAACTTTCATCAGAGGAAAGCAGGAGTGACTATATTAATATCAGATAGACTTCAGAGCAAAGAACATTATAAGATACAGAGAGGCACTTTTTTTAAAAGTTTTATTTATCTATTTTGACAGAGCAAGTAGGGGAGGGGCAGAAAGAAGAAGAGAGAGAAAGAATCCCAAGCAGGCTCTGCTCGGTCAGCATGAAGCCTGATGTGGAGCTCAAACCCATGAACTGCGAAGTTGTCACCTGAGCCCAAACCAAGAGTCAGATGCTTAACCGACCTAGCCACCCAGGAGCCCTGGAGAGGGACATTCTATAATGTTATGTCAATCTAGCCTAAAGACATAGTAATCCTAAATATATATCCACTAAACAATAGAGATGGAAAATATATGAAGCAAAAATTGGTAGAACTGAAAAGAAAAATAGAAAAATCCACAAATATAGTTGGAGACTTTATTCCCCCTTTCTTACCAATTGTTAGAGCTAGAAAGATCGGTAAGGATATGGGAAAAACTCAACAACACCATCAAACAATGTCTAATTGACATTTATAGAACACTCTATCCAATAATAACAGGACACATATTCTTTTTAGGTATTCATAGAACATATACCAAGATGAAGCAAATCCTGAGCCATAAAATGAAATCAACTTTTAACGAATTGAAATCATATAGCATGTGTTCTCTTGACCACAATCACAACAGTATTGAACTAGAGGTGAACAAAAGAGAGATAGGAAAATTTACAAATACTCAGAAATGTAATAATATACTTCTAAATAATCCATGTATCAGGGGCGCCTGGGTGGCGCAGTCGGTTAAGCGTCCGACTTCAGCCAGGTCACGATCTCGCGGTCCGTGAGTTCGAGCCCCGCGTCGGGCTCTGGGCTGATGGCTCAGAGCCTGGAGCCTGTTTCCGATTCTGTGTCTCCCTCTCTCTCTGCCCCTCCCCGTTCATGCTCTGTCTCTCTCTGTCCCAAAAATAAATAAACGTTGAAAAAAAAAATAAATAATCCATGTATCAAAGAGGAAGTCCTAGGAGAACTTTAAAAAAATATATTAAACTGAGTGAAAATAAACATGCAATATATCAGAACTTCTGGGACACAGCTGAAGCAATGCTGAAGGGAAAATTTATAGCACTAAATATTTATATTAGACTATATTAAAGGAAAAATATTAAATCAGTTATATAAATGCCCACCTCAAGAAACTGAAATGAAATGAAAGCAAAATAACCCCAAAGGAAGAAGAAAGGAAATAAAGCAGAAATCAATAGTATTGAGAAGAGAAAACAATAGAGAAAATCAATGCAAATAAAATAGCTGGTCCCTAGAAAAGTTCAGTAGCATTTACAAACCTCTAGCAAGACTGACCAAAAAAATAAAGACACAAATGATCAATATTAGGAGGACTGGAACAAGAGGTATCACTATCCATCCTACAGATCTCGAAAGTACAATAAGAGGACACTATCATCTATAACATTACATACAGACCTAAATTCGCCAAGCTAAATGAAGTGTACAATTTTTTTTTTTTTTTTAAAAACAAGCTACTACAACTCACCCAATGAGAAATAGATAACTTTAATAGTTCTATGACTGGGGAGCCTGGGTGGCTCAGTCGGTTAAGCCTCTGACTTCGGCTCAGGTCATGATCTCACGGTTCGTGAGTGTGAGCCCCGCGTCGGGCTCTGTGCTGACAGCTCAGAACCTGGAGCCTGTTTCAGATTCTGTGTCTCCCTCTCTCTCTCTCTCTCTGACCCTCCCCCGTTCATGCTCTGTCTCTCTCTGTCTCAAAAATAAATAAATGTTAAAAAAAATAAAAAAATAGTTCTATGACTATTAAGAAAATTGAATCCGTAATTAACATATTCTCAAAAAAGAAATCTTTAGGCCCAGATGTTTTCATAAGAAAATTCCACCAGATGTTTACAAAAGAATTCATGCCAATTCTACACAATGTCTTCCAGTAAAGAGGACTTTATTTATAAAAAGCTTCCAATTTATATAAAGCTAAAAATAGCCTGATACTAAAACCAGTGACAGAACAACAACAACAAAACTACAGATGAATATCCTTCACGGATATGGACCCCAAAATGCTTACAATAACTATGAAATGGAATTAAGCAGTATCTGCAAAGGATACATGACCAAATGGATTTCGTTCCAGGTATACAAGCCTGCTTCAATATCTGAAACTCAATCAGTGTAACCCAGTATATTGATAGGCTAAAGAAAAAATAGGTCACATCCTATCCATTGATGCAGAAAAATCACTGGGCAAAATTTAACAAATACTCATGATTAAAAATCTCAAAAAAATTGAGGAGAACTTCCTTAGCCTGATAAGGTCATCTATAAAATACCTACACTTAACATCATTTAAAATTTTTTTTTAATATTTATTTTATTTTTGAGAGAGAGAGAGATCGTGAATGGGGGAGGAGCAGAGAGAGAGGGAGACACAAAATCCAAAATAGGCTCCAGGCTCTGAGCTGTCAACACAAAGCCCCAGGTGGGGCTCGACCTCATGAACCGTGAGATCATGACCTGAGCTGAAGTTGGATCTTCAGCCAACTGAGCCACCCAGGCGCCCCACTTACTGTCATTCTTAGTGGTGAAACACTGAATGCTTTCCCTCTAAGAGCAAAGCAAAGATGTCCACATTCACCATCCCTATTAAACATGACATTGGAACGTCCAGTCTGTGCATTAAGGCAAGAAAAGGAAATTAAAGGAATACAAATTGGAAAGGAATAAACCTGTCCATATTTGCATATGGCACGGTGGTTTGTGTAAAAAATCCCAAGGAATCTCCAGAAAACCTCTAGAACTAATAAGTGAGTTCAGTACGGCCACAAGATAGAAGACCAGCAAACACAAATAAACAGCATTTCTATGTACTAATAATGAGCTCATGGACATTGAAATTAAAAATGCAGTATTATTTAAAACTACTCCAAAAAAAAAAAACCCACTTAAATCTAACACAACATGTGGGACCTGGGTCTTAAAAACTTACAACACCAATGAAAGAAATCAAAGATCTAGATCACTGCAGAGACCTACCATTTTAATAGATTGGCAGACTTCATATACCAAGCCAACGTCTATTCTCTCCAAATCGATATATGAGTTTTAACTCAATGATCAAAATTGCAGTAAGATTATTTGTAGATAGAGAAAAGGTTGGTTTCGAATATGTATGGAAAAGCAAAGGAGCTAAAATAGCTAAAACCATTTTGAAAAAGAAGAATAAAATGAGAGGAATTCATGTACCCGATTTCAAGACGTCATATAGCTGCAGTAATCAAGACTGTGGGGTAGTCACAGAGGACTAGAACCTAGAAATAGATTCACATAAATATGCACAACTAATTTTGGACAAATGTGCAAAAGCAGTTCAACGGAGGAAAGACAATGTTGTTAAAAAATGGTGCTAGAACAACTCAACATCTATAGGCCAAAAATTGAAATTTGAATTCACTATTTATACAAAACCTTTTTTACACTTTATACAAATATTAACTAAATTAGAGTATGTACTTAAAGGTAAACCATACAACTCTAAAACTTTTAGGTAAAAAATAAATACTAGCAAATCTTTGGGACCTACAACTAGGCAAAGTGTGCTTAAACTCGGCAGCAAAATCACAATCCCTAAAAAGAATTATACTTCATCAAAATTCAAAAATAAAACGTTTGATCTGGGAAAGACCCTGTGAAGAAGTTAAAAAGAAAATGACAGGGGCGCTGGGTGGCTCAGTCGGTTGGGCGTCCGACTTCGGCTCAGGTCATGATCTCACGGTTCGTGGGTTCGAGCCCCGCGTCGGGCTCTGGGCTGATGGCCCAGAGCCTGGAGCCTGCTTCAGATTCTGTGTCTCCCTCTCTCTCTGACCCTCCCCTGCTCATGCTCTGTCTCTTTCTGTCTCAAAAATAAATATTAAAAAAAATTAAAAAAAAAAAAAGAAAATGACAGACTGGGAGAAAGTATTTACAAATATATCTGACAAAAAATTAATGTGTGGAATATATTAAAAACTCTCAAAAGCCAACCTTTGAAAAAATCCAGTATGGAAATTAACAGAAGATGCGAAGAAACATTTCATCGAAGAGGCTATATGGATGGCAAATAAGCAGGGGAAAGTTATTCAACTGTCTAACTATTTGAGAAATGCAAGCTAAGACCACAATGAGCTATCAATATACACCTAATGGAACAGCTAAAAGAAAACAGTGACCGTATCAAATGACTCAAGGAGACTGGGAAACTGAATTCCTCCTCCATTGCTGAGGGCAATGTAAAATGGTACAGCCACTCTGGGAAGCAAGTTGCATTTTGTTAACAACAACAAACTAAACATGCAACTACAATATGACGGAGCAATTGGACTCCTGGACATTTGTCCCAGAGAAAGGAAGAATTCTGATCATGTGAAAACCTGTACACAAATAATTATAGCAACCTTATTGGTAACAGCCCCAAACGAGAAGCAACCTAGATGTCGTGCAACAAGTACATGTTTAAATAACCTGTGGTGTGTCTGTGTGATGGGATATTACTTGGCAATAAAAAGGAATGAACTAGTGATAGAGACAACAACTGGGATGAATCTCCAGAGAATTATGCCAAGTGAAAAAGAACCGATTCCCCCAAAGTTACATAGTGCATAATTCCATTTATACAACATTCTTGAAATGATAAATTTATAGAAATGGAAAATAAATTAGTGGTTGCCAGGGGTTAAGAAGGCAGTGGGGGTTGGAGAGAACTGGGTGTGGCTTTAAAAGGGCAACATGAGTGATGCTTTTGGTGATGAAAATATTCTATATCTTGAGTGTAGGTCAATGTCTTGGTTGTGATTTTGCACAATACTTTCGCACTATGTTGCTCTTAGGGGACCCTGGGTACAGGGTGTACAGAAGCTCCTATATTCTTACAACTGAATTTTGATGTACAAGAATCTCAAAATAAAAAGCTTAATTTTTATAAATTAAAAAACTAAGTTCAAGAGACTATGTAGATTTAATGTAGAAATATATTTATTATGTTGTTTTCAAGGGTCAGCGCCTGTATGAGTGAGCGGTCACGCGTTTCTGTCCCAAAGAGAACATCTCGCTCTTTCACATTGCTTCTTGGACACATCTTCTTCCCCATATCTTTGCCCAAACAGACCCTAGTCACTTCTGATACTTAAATATGCTAAAATATTCAATAATATTTTTCAGTTTTTCAAATGTTCTATTTACAGCATGCATTGATTTAGGCTATCTCTTACCCTCATCAGGATGTAGTACAGATTTGATGCCAAGTTTTCCAGAAACTATCTGTTTGTAGTTTAAAGACTAGGTATTTTACATATTTACTTATTTAAGAACTTTTTAGAGAATTTAACACCTGGAAAAGTAGCTGTACTCAGGTTCTCCAGAGACACAGAAATAGGACGTGTGTGTGTATGTATGTTTGTAGGTAAGTATATAGGTGTTTATTTGTTATAGGGAATTAGTTTACTTGATTATGGAGGCTGAGATGTCCAGGACCAAGTGTACTTCCAGTCTGAATCTGAAGGTCTGTGCACCAGGAATGCCGATGGTAAAACTATAACTGAGGCCAGATTTCTTCTGCTCACCACAGAACCAACCAATGAGCCAACAGACAAGGAAGAAGCAACTTAATTTGGAAAGCTAACAAACCGAGGGGATGGCTGACTGTTGTCTCAAAGAACCATCTGCCCTCTGCATGAAATCCAAGCTTCTTTTATGTCAGCAGAAGGAGAAGGAGGGGGTTGGAATGAAAAGGTGACTGACGTCTGTAGACATCTGAGGAAAGTTATGCAACTTTGTCCTCTGTCATTTGGTCTTTGCGTATAGGAATCTGGTTGTGTCATTCCCATAAATCTTAAGCATAGCATAGTTGTCTCTGTACATACTTCCTTATCTCCCTGAGCAGGGTAGGTTTTGGGTAGAGAGTGGTTTTTGCAAATCTCATCTGTAACATGTCTATGTGCAGGGCTAATCAGTAGTTTTTAAGTTATAGGTCACAGCGGCAAGGGAAATAGAAGCAATAAGGAGTCAGATATGCCAAATTTCTCTCAGTAACTTCCAGTCTGAGCTTGGGTGTGAAGGCAGAAGGCTAATGTCCCAGCTCAAAGAAGGCAGAATTCTTTCTTACTCAGCCTTTTATTATACCTGGCCTTTAAGTGATTGGTTGATTGAGATTGAGATTGAGAAGGGTAATTTGCTTTACTCATTCGACACATTCAGATATATATTTTTTTAATTTTTTTAATGTTTATTTATTTTTGAGAGAGAGAGACAGAGCATGAGCAAGGGAGGGGCAGAGAGAGGGGGAGACACAGAATCCAAAGCAGGTTCTAGGCTCTGAGCTAACAGCTCACAGGGCTCGACTCAGGACTTGATCTCACAGGGCTACGAGATCATGACCTGAGCTGAAGTCAGACACTTAACTGGCTGAGCCACCCAGGTGCCCCTCAGATATATTTTTTTAAAGTTTATTTATTTATTTTGAGGGGGCCTGGGCATGAGCGGGGGAGGGGCAGAGAGAAAAGGAGAGAGAGAGAATCCCAAGCATGGCCCATACTGTCAGCACAGGGCTGGATGTGGGGCTCGAACTCACGAACCATGAGATCATGACCTGAGCCTAAACCAAAAGTCCCATGCTTAACCGACTGAGCCACCCAGGCACCTCTCAGATTCAGATATTAATGTCATCCAGAAACACCCTCACAGACCTACACAGAATAATATTAAATCAAATATCTGGGTACCCCATGGGCCAGTCAAGTTGACATGCAAAATTAAGCTTATATTGACTTTTGAAATAGAGTGAATGGTACGAATATCAAAAGAGGCACATCAATAGTAGAAAGTTTTTATCGGGTCATGAAAGAAAAGTCAGGCATTCCAGTGCATTTCTCTTAGGGCAGCAGGCAGGGAAAGCACTTCCTTGTCTGTGTTCACCCATGCCGGACCTCCCTACCTTGCTGTTCTCATATGCTCTTCTCCAGTCCTGTGACCTCACTTTCCCAGGTCTCACCCAACACCTGTTGTCTTTTCCTTTCTAAACGTATTTTCTAGCTTCTCCTGCATACTCAGGATCTTTTCCAGGACTTTTCAGAGATTTGCATTTTGCGAGACTCCCAGCGTAACAAAAGCGAAGCAACTGTACTGCCAAGTCAGGAGTACAGAAACAATGGTATATGTTAAATATGTATGTTTAAAAATTTTTTTCGAGTTTATTTTGAGAGAGACAGAGGAAGCACATGTGTGAGCATGCAGAGAGACGGAGAGGGAGAGAGAGAATCCCAAGCAGGCTCCACATGCTGTCAGTATGGAGTCTGACATCAGTCTCGAAGCCATGAACCCGAGATTATGACTTGAGCTGAAATCGAGAGTTGGATGCTTAACCAACTGAGCCACCCAGGCGCCCCTAAATGTGTATATTCAACAAATGAACGTTTAAACACATCACCTTACAGTGGACCTAATTCCTCTGTCAGTTGTACCCATCTCTCCCTGTGGCTTATGGGTGTCGTGCCGCTGGGAAGCTAAATGGCTAACCTCTAACAGCATAGTTCTTTGTGAAGGTTGAGCTGAGTACAAATGGTCCTGGTCTCATTTCACCTCTATTCAAGATTTCCTACACCTTCCCTACTTTTTTTCACTCCCTAATTTTTCTCAACTTTTTTACCTTTAGACATCTGATGAGCAGTTAGTTAGTATTCCTCCAGTGGACCTTCCTAACCACCCACGCAGTTCAGCCCAGAGCGTGAGGGCCCAAAACATCCTGGCTCTTCTGGCAAGCATAGGCCCCAACTCGGGTTTGCAGACCTCGTCAAACTGTGGGCGAAATGGTTTTAGAATTTCATTACTTTAATGTTACGCCTTTTACAAATAACTTCTCCCTTCTGAACTACAGCAGTATTTCCTTCTACAGGAGAAAATTGAAACTTCAGTGTTGGTCACAGTTACATGAAATTCACATTCACATTCAATGTGACAAGTATTTCTTTAAATGAAAAATTTCACAGATGGTTTTATTGGTTTAAAAAAGCCACATGTAAAATACTTAGTTTCTTTTAATCAGATACTTATTTTTTAGGTTTAAAATTTATTTAAGTGGTCTTTATTTTTTATTTTTATTTTTTTAACGTTTATTTATTTTTGAGACAGAGAGAGACAGAGCATGAACGGGGGAGGGTCAGAGAGAGGGAGACACAGAATCTGAAATAGGCTCCAGGCTCTGAGCTGTCAGCACAGAGCCCGACACGGGGCTCAAACTCACGAACCGTGAGATCATGACCTGAGCCGAAGTCGGAGGCTTAACTGACTGAGCCACCCAGGCGCCCCTAAGTGGTCTTTTAATGTGTACTATTTTCTAGGTTTCAAATTTACATAGTTTTGAATGGGGATTATATCCCCATGGTGTAAACTATGAAGATCTCCTTCCTGCCTTGGCTTCCAATTCACCCAGTTCCCCTCTGTGGATGTAATTTTTCCCGCTTCTTGTCTATCCTTCAGAGAGTGTATGCATGTAAAGGAAGACCTATATTTTATTTTATTTTATTTTTTTATTTTTTTAATGTTTATTTATTTTTGAGATAGAGAGAGACAGAGCATGAACGGGGTAGGGTCAGAGAGAGGGAGACACAGAATCTGAAACAGGCTCCAGGCTCTGAGCTGTCAGCACAGAGCCCAACGCGGGGCTCGAACTCACGGACCGTGAGATCATGACCTGAGCCGAAGTCGGACGCTTAACCGACTGAGCCACCCAGGCGCCCCGGAAGACCTATATGTTAATACGAGTGGTAGTATGCTCTCTGCCCCCCACATACCCAAATTTCTTAGAGATTGTTCCATGGCAAGATAAAGATCTATTTCATTCTTTATGAATGTGCCATGATTTATGTAAACAACTCTGCCGATCATCAGTAAAGCTATCACAAATAATTGTACAGGCTGTAGAATCTGTAGGTTCTATAGTGTGGAATAATTCCATAGAAATTCACCCATTTTTTTTTTTCTTAATAGGCGGTTCTCTCAACGGTAGAATTTTCATGTACTTGATAAATGCACAAGGAAAAAGTGGTTTTAAATAATCTTTTAATTTAAATTGATAATATTCTATGAATTTATGAGGAAGTAGATCCTAAGACCTGGAAATGAGATGTGTGCTTGTTTTTGTCTTGTTTTTACTTTTTCCTTTCCTTTTTTTTCTTTTTATATTCTCTTTGTTTTTCTCCTCCCTCTCTTCCTTTCTTCTTTGCTTCCTCCCTCCTCCTTTCCTTCCCTCTCTTCTTCCTTTATTTCTCCTTTTCATTTTACAATATCACAACAGCTACAATTTGGTTTTTATTAATGGGCCGATTGAGAGCTATGTAACCACTAGGTGGTGGTACAAGAACACAGGGAGAAGTAATTTTGTAAACAGACGAGGAATTAGTTTTGATTTCCTGCTCAGTTTTTAAATTGCTATACACTTGGGCCCTTAAATGCCTCCTGAGGGATGTCATTGTGATTGCTGTTTAGCAGTTGAGCCGACATAAAATTGGTGTTGAGCTTTACAACAGCTGTTCTAGACCACTTTATGTTGATGTTGAGACTTTTTAAAAATGCTCATTGCTTGAAAATGTTAACTCTTCAGTAGGAATCTGTTAAGTTTTCTGAGTGATTTGAAGGGCCTGCTTATATTTCTGACTGATTTACACATCTTACAATGTTACAGTTGAGACTACTTAGAATTTATAATCCTGCTTTATTTAGCTGCCTGAATTTTCAGTAAAGAAATGACAGTTTCCTCACTACTTCCTATGGAAACGACAAAAGGCATCTGCCTACTATGGTTTTACCCTATCGACTGCAATCTGGTGTTTTATACAACCTTGCAACATTGATCTTCATCGAATGGGTAAAACATATATTTGAAATGATTTTGGAACTTGATGTAAAAGTATTTTCTGTGTGGGGTTAGCGTAATTAATTTCTTGGAAGCCTACCTTGTCCCTTTTAACATTCTGAATGTGTGCTTAGAAATTTTGGATTTGATAATTCTTATCACACACACACAAAGGAGTCGAGCATAAATACTGAAAGATCTCTGATTCCAGTGAGTACACTGGAATGGTATGATCATTTGCATTTACCTTCTGCTGAATTTCTGGGTATCGCATTCAGTACAGGGGTGTGGTTACAGGTAGCTGCGAACATTCCGCGGGAAGCCAGCGCATGTGCACTCTCACGCTCTCAGCCGATGTAAGGTCCCTATTGGATTTGTAGAAGCGGGTATACAGTGGGTCTCCTTTGTCACAGCATGTCATGTCACGGGACAAATCCACATCTTCCCGAGAAGAAGTCTCCTTATAACAAAGTTCCCACTGCCTTGCTTTGATGGGTCAGTTATCTTTGGACAATATCGAGGCAGATCGCTTCGTTTTCATACCTATTGATAGTTCTACATGTGGTTTTTACTAGTGCTCTCTGGATTAGAAAATGAAGAAGCAAACTTTTTAGCTAAATTGTCTTACAGGTTTTGCTGATGATCGTGCTTTCTTGACACTTAACATGTGTAGTCTCGCTAATGAAATCCTGTGATCTGATATCCCACAGTGGTTTGTGATAACATGACACCTGAAACTTCATGTAAGGCATTTGGTGTTTAACCAAAAGGAAAAATGGCTTCTTTGTACCTGTTAACACATGAGTGGAAAAAAACAATCATAAGGTTCGGTTCAGAAGAGACCTCATTTAGAAGCCTCCCTTAGATGATGAGACCGTTACAACATTGTTCTAGGAAATAAAATCAACTGTAGCCGATTCCTTGGTTTTATTAGGAGAGATAGCCCATTTTGTGATCTGTAATGTTTAAATCAATTGAACGATACCGAAATCTCTCCCCTGAAATGGCTGTTACACAGCTTGCAACCTTTTGTTCAAGAGATTAAGTTTGCATCTCCTCACATTATCTCCTTGTAATTGGAAAACTTTCATTTTGACAGAGAAAATGTGCCAGTATCCCTGTGAGCTTTGCCACAAGCCAATGCAGAATGCCATCTGGAGGATGCACGCCCAAGCCCTGCAACAGCCTCCTGTCGGGTTGTATCTGGAACTTTGCAACAGAAAAACTAATAGCATCTTAAGCTCCATTTGTCTAGCTCGCTAGTGCTCTTGGCAGAGGTCATAACCAGCAGTGGTTTTGTTGATTTGCTGCATCAAATGTAATTAGGTTAAAGCACTCACTGACAGAGGCTCTGATAATGGCATACAAGCCTCGGGCCGAAATTTACCCATTGTGTCAAATTTAAGTTTAGATCAACAAAGACCTACTAATTTCATTGCTGGAACAAGAGAACTTCATAATTTTTAAAGATGCGAATTTTGGACAAGATTTTTTTTCCTTTGGGATCTTGTAATTGTTTTATTATTTTTGTTTTCTTTTTGTTTTTTAGTCCCTGGCTCTGCAGTGAAGTGGTTGATACTTTGTGCAAGGAAAGAACGCGTCACGTGTTCACAAGCCGTACTTTCCTTCTGAACCTTACCTTTGAGTACGCTATGGAAAATGATAAGACATTTTTCGAGTTCTATCAAACAACTTTGAACTCTATGAAACTCAACAGTTTCATACTTGTGAGGGCAGAGGTAACATTATTACTGGCCCTTGAACTCTTACTTACTGGAAAACTCCAATAGTGCCAGAAACCTCTTCATAAATGAGTCAGTTTCAGGTTGTGAGTAAGATAGAGAAACTATTACTTGGGGTTAAATTTAGGGCAAGGCTGGGCCCAGAGCATAAGATAGGCTTTAGCTGTTATTAGGAGCCATAAGGAAACTACAAAAAATTTCTGCTTACTGCAGAGAAGGAAAAATTCAGCAGAAGTACGGGTTACCAGTTTCCTGCATGAATGTTGTAAAACAGGTTGGCAGCGGTCTGTGTTAGAGAGGGAGAGCTTGGGCCTGGTCTGGGCAGGTGGTAGCACTTCCCTGGAATGGTTGTGCTCATGATCTGGATGAGGCGCTTCGAAGAACTAGCGGAGAAGTTAAGTATGATGTCATATACAAAATAACAATGATACGTAAAATGCGTTGTTTTTTTTTTTATCGACTTCTAAATTTCCTCTCACTTTTCTGCTTCTGGACTATACGGTCGATCCGAGGTCTTACAAAGAAATCGCTCTGAAATGTCCAGGGGATGGCAGTAATGTCTGTGGACTTGGTGCCACATGGTGGAAACTGTCTTAGTTGGAGCTTTCCAGGTATGCTGCTTTTGATAAAAAGCAATAGGCATATGTGAGAATGAGGTTAAGTAAGTGTTTATTTGAGGATTTAATATCGTATACGCTGTAGGAGTAAAGCAATTATCATGCTGTTAATTTCACATTCATGTATGGCTTATTTATTTGTTGTTTACCTCTCTGCATAATGAAAATGCCATGGAAATCTGCTTCTTCTGGCGCTCTAATTTTAAATGAAGCTAAATGTCATGTAGAATTTTAAGTTACAGATTGCTAATTCCATTCTATTTTAGAAACTCTATGAGAAGCCCCTTTGTTCTTCCAGAATTCTTTTTAAGAGGAATTAAAGCATAATTGTCCAAGTAATTAGAGACTAGGTAGTTAATAGGTTACAACATGAATCTGAAGCCTTATAGGTAAATTTTCAACCATATAGTTATCTGAGCCTTTGTGTGTGTGTGTGTGTGTGTGTGTGTGTGTGTGTGTGTTTCTAAAATTCAACACCTCAATTACTTTTCTGACAGAGAAGATAATAACATAGTGCCTCTACTGCTAAGTTATTTGTATCTGGCCTACTTGTAATTTGATGGCAGAGCCAACGTTTGGTGATGTGCTTTGGGAAGCTCCAGGGCAACAAGGTTGTCATCTATTTACGTGACATGATATCTTTAAGAACCAGTAATTGGCAGAATTCTAAGTTAGTTTACCTTCTGGAAATGGAATTTAAAAAGGAGAGAAAGAAGGGAAGGAAAGAAAGGAGGAGGAAAGAAAGGCCAGAAGGAAGAAAAGGAAAGAAAGAAGGAAAGGAAAGCTATCTGTCTTCAGGGCATGTGAAGTCCCTCTCCAGTTTGGGAACCCACTGAAGTTACATGCCACAGATTCCACTTCCCGACCTTTCCTGCTCTTCTCTGCCTAATACTACATCCACATCTGGAACCAGAATGGTGTGCCTTCCAACTTATTCCGCATATTTTACTCATTCGACAAGCGTCACCGTGGGCCCACCATATGCATCGTAAGGTCCCAACCCCTGGGTGGCTGTAGCCTGATGCAGATGATAACACACAGATGTGAGATAGTGAATAAAAACTACTGCAAGTCAGTATACATTTAAATACTCCAAAGGCAGAAATGGTTGAGGAAATTCATGTCTGAAAACCTTTAACACAGTCTGCAAAGCTTGGTATGTGCCAGTTGTTCAATTTCCATTGTTATTTACAAAAGTGAAGCTTTGAATTAAAAAAAAAAATGCACCATCTGCCTACCCATGTAATAATGCTTGGTTTTATTCCCAAGCATATCAACCACTGGCTTGGCATTTTAACTAACTGGAACACGTTTTTCATTAGAATGTGTCTGTGTCTACAAAGGGCCTATTTTCCTGTTTGCTCATTTTAATATCTTTGCCCCTTTACTCTGCCTTTTGCTGGACTTGAAGCTTTCTCTGTGTAAGTACAGCCAGTGTGTCAAATGACCTTGGCCTCTCAGATACCTCATGTGCAGGTTACACCCGACGCCTCTCTTTTGCCAGATACTTAATCAATCCTTGTTCTCAACTGACTGCATAATCCATACTACATTGAGTGCCTATTTTCTGTGGACACGTAGGGTATATAGAGCCCTGTAAGGATACAAAGAAGTACAACATGTCATCCGCCCTCAACTGAGTTTCAGTCAAAGAAAAAGTACATATAAAAATACTCTCTTTTAAGCAGAATTATCTAAGTGCCAGAGTGAATGTTACACATTTATTCATTCAGTCAGTCATTTGCTCAACAAATATTTATTGAGTGTTGTGATGTGTCAAGTACAGTGTGATTCACTGGAGACATAAACATGAATCAATCATCCATGGTGCCTGCTCTGCCCTTCTTGGAGGAAGTAGATACCGTTATAGGAGAGAATTTTGTTACTCAGAGCGTATCCAAGAATCAGCAATGTAGGCATCACTGAGGAGCTTGTTAGAAATGCAAAATCTCAGGCCCCATCCAGATCTGTTGAATCCAAATCTGCATTTTAACTAGATGCCCAAGTGGCTTGAAGTAAAAACTTAAAAGCGCTGGCTACAAGGAGTATAGAATGCTTTGCAGGGGAGCTGAAATAAAGGAGTCCCCAAGTTTTATTAAAAGAGGAAGGAAGGCAAATTTAGGCAGGTTAAAATTTTTTTCTTATCCTGTTGGGCTGTCATAACAGAAGATCATAGCCTGGGTGGCTTCTAAACAACAGAAATTTATTTCACACAGTTTTGGAGGCTGCGAAGTCCAAGATCAAGGCACTAGCAGATAAGGTGTCTTATGTGGGCTTGCTTCCTGGCTCATAGACCCCAGTCATCTTTCTGTAACCTCACAGGGCAGAAGGAGCAGTGGAACTCCCTGGGGTCTCTTTGTAAGGGCACTGGTCCCATTCATGAGGGCTCTGCTCACATGCCCTAATCATCTCTCAAAGGCCTTATCTTCTAATCATCACACTGGGGATTAGGTTTCAACATGAATTTTGAGGGGACACAAACATTCCAGTCTTTATAGCAAAGGAGATTAATTATAATCTGAAATATGATTCAAGATGGGAAATTTTGGAAGTTAGCTCTTTAATGATCTTGTCCTTGTGATGATCCATAGGGCGAAGTGATTGAGAAAGTATGATAATAAGAAATTCAAATCTGGGGGAAAGGAGAATAGTTAAGATTCTAGACTCTCGAAGTAGGGATGGGTTGTCAGTGGCCATGCAGCCCCAGGTGTGTGGGGCTTTCTTATGCAGAACACATGGGGGTAACCATTAATATTCACAAAGGTGATTTTTTTAAATTAATTTTGGGGCGCCTGGGTGGCGCAGTCAGTTAAGCGTCCGACTTCAGCCAGGTCACGATCTTGTGGTCCGTGAGTTCGAACCCCGTGTCGGGCTCTGGGCTGATGGCTCAGAGCCTGGAGCCTGTTTCCGATTCTGTGTCTCCCTCTCTCTCTGCCCCTCCCCCGTTCATGCTCTGTCTCTCTCTGTCCCAAAAATAAACGTTGAAAAAAAAATTAAAAAAAAATAAAAAAATAAATTAATTTTTAGGGCTGGTGTTTTTTGAATCCTAAAACTGTAGTGACAGTCAACAAGTAGATACAAATCAAGGTATAGTGTTTTCTATAAACCAATTTTTCTAAAACACATCTAATTTAGTAGACCTTAAATATGGGAGAAAAGGAGGCATTAGGTAGGATCGGTAGTCTTCAAAATTAACGGAGGATGTTACTTAGGGGGGAAAGACTGTTTACATCTTTACGGAGTTAGGTCATTATAATCAAGCAAGGTCTTAAACAAGAGTGTGAGAAAAAGAATTTTATCTGTGGTACCTTGATCTACTGAAGTCATCCTTTCTGTTACCCCTCCACCACCTCAGCTTTTGTGGTCTTTAACACATGAGAAAATGAAGATAGAGTTTTGGCAAAAGCCAGGCAGGGTAATAAGGGAGGGGTGGGGGTGGGGGGGGGAGATTGGTGACCTAATCAAGTATACCTTTTTGAATCATACTGTGCCAAGTGGTTTCTGTCCTCATGGCTTCTGTCCTCATGTAAGTTCTGTCTTCTTTCTACACAGGGATGTTTCCATTCTCAGGTTTGTCAGAAACTGATTGTAAAACCAATCAACCTAAGGTCAATCAAAAAAACTTACATTTGCTTATCAGGCTCTTAAGACTGTCTCAGCAGATGATTTTGTTTCTGAGATGTTTTAAAAATGACATCTGTATCTCATGTTTTATGGGCATCTGTTAGGGTGGCATTCCATGTGCTTTACACACATGACTTCTCTGCACACAAACCTGAGCTGACAGGGAGAAGCCTGCAGCTCTCCAATAAATGACAGACTTAATCAGTGAGACAGAGAGCCTAGGGCAGTGCGCCGGCCAAAGTTTGCCTTACAAAGCTCAGAGAACACCATTTGAAAATTTTCGATGCCGATGTTTCAAATGTATCAGCAGAATGGTGAGAAGGTGTTCTTTTTATATGACTGGAATGTCTCAAAACGTGATAATTCCAGGATTTTAATTTCTTAGCCAATAAAGCCAGGAAGCTGGAGAAGTAAAGGTGGCTATGTAGGGGTTGGGATGAGGAGCTTTCTAGTCGCAGGTGAGGTCCGTAAGTGACATTGTTGTAGCAAGTTGAAAGCTTAATTGATTTAATAATTTGGAATAGTATTTTCAAAGTGGAATTCGTCTACTGTCAGTTAGACAGACTCTGTTTGGGAGTGAGCACTTTGTACATAGCCACAGAAGTACCCCCCGTCAAATGGATTTGTCGCTATATTGAGCCTTAGTAAATGTATTATGTATGTTTGTAGTGTTTAAAGGCTAATAATGCTTGTCACAATTTTGAGTTCCATAGGAAAGCAGGTTGCACTACAAATACGAGCTATGTGGTGGGTGAATATTTCACTGCTGGGAATCCTCCAATATTTAAGGTCGATTTGATATTTTACTTATGAAGATCACCATATGTGATAAATTAGGTGGTCAGTTTCTAGCAAACTGTCTTAGGTCAAAAGACAGATTGGGAAGCAAGGGTGGGTGGAAGGAAGGAAAGAAAAAGGGAAGGAAGAAAGACCATGTAACTATGAAGAACACTCTTACACTCATGTATTGCAAATTCTCGCTTAGTTTCAAATAGGAGCAACATTGGCTTCACGATGTCTTCCGAGGAGACTGTGATGGCAGCAAACATTTGACTATACATGTTCCAGTGCGTTTGTCCCGAATAGGTTTCACTGTTCTCCAGTCAGATTTAATGCACATGAACTACTTAATTTTAGCGATCACTCTTCAATTATTATTTCCGTAACGAAAGCCACACAAAATGCAAAAGTGTACTGTTTGTATCATTACTGATAATAGACGTTCTAAGTTATTTTTTTATGTCTAAACCTGAGGATTTATAACACATCATGTAACTGGAAAGTACAGAGCAAATAAGAATATTTTCTTTAATTCCTCAAAGAACCATTGCATTTTATGAGATGATTCATTAAAATCCTCAAATACCATTTCTGAATATATGAAGGTAGAGTCAAATATTTTCTAACAGACACTCTAAGGCCATATTTTTTTTGCTATCAACATTGAACGTCCTTTGGCTGAAATAGCGTCAGCTGTATATTTTGTCTTGCTTTATGCTAATATTTTATGTCAAACTTCTTTCCCACCATGTCAAAGTCCCGCCAGTGAGAATGACTCAAAATAGCTTTCCCAGTTAAGGAGAATCAAAACAAAACCGAACAAAAACCTGGGTGCTGAAAGAACGGCTGCGTAGCGACTGGCGATTGGAGTTCAGCCAGCGAAAGAGAAAAATGTGGTAGCAAAAGTGGCACCACGTAAATGATTATCAGTGGAAAAAATGTCACACATCATGTGGCCTCTGTCTGTTAATTTAATGTGATGCACTTGAGTGTAAAAATAATGGGCTCTGTCAGCCTTATTAATTATCTATGCTTGTTCTGGAAGTCAGGATTGTGAAATGCCTCTGAACCACCTGATGTAATGGGCCATTTTAGAGCTTTACAAGCAAGCCTCTGCGCGAGCAATTGCAATCCCAATGGCTAACTCATCTGCGGTTAGGGACGTTGTGCTGAGCTGGACTCACATAATAGCAATATTGGCCACAAGATGACGGAATAATCCGTCTTTCTGTAGTGGGTTTCTTTAGCCTGGTGGGACAAATTTCCTAGTTAATGAAACCATTTTGATGCCTGGGGCACTTCTTTGGCTCCGGCTGCCTCTGTTTGTCCATTACAGTTTAAATATACTGCGTTTATGTTCATGGTAGAAGCAGATTAGTCTGTTATAATGCCTCATATGCGCTTCTTTGGTGTGTTCTTTAATATGACCCTTAGAAAGTGAGGAGACAAGCTAGCCTGACAGTGTTCTAACACAAGGAACTATTGATACCTTCGTGGCTGAGAATTTACAAATGGGACATTTGAAGAGGGAAATGTTTGTGAGTGAGACACCATGAAGGAAGATCGGGCTGCTGAGGGCCATTTCTGCTTTCATTGTTCAAGCAAGCTGATCCATTTTGGGGTGTGTGCGTGTGTGCGAGAGAGAGAGAAAGAGAGAGAGAGGGAACACACATTTACACTATGAGCTGCTGGAGCATAAAGAACATGTCTGTTTTTCCGTCCTGGATCTTGGCACCGTGTTAAGTACTCAGTGATTCTGTGATATGTGTTTGTGAGGGGATAAGTGTCCTAGTGAAAATACATGAGATTGAGATGATGATGATGATGGTGGTGGTTAAATAGGCTTTAAGATCTGGCCTGGCCTTATAGATTTTATGATGATGATGATCTTTCTTACAAAGTTCAGGAGAGCTTTTTGTTGCTAATGTTTTCTATCCAACTACCTATGTATCTTATATTCAAGGAATAGAGTTGTTTTAGATCATTCTGAAAGGGGAAAAAAACCTTATTATGAAGGGATAAAAGTGGAAACTTAATGTAAAATATTCAGGTCCACGTGCCATATAAGAGTTAGGAAGTAATCTAATTAGATGAAGATCATATTTATGTATTTTCTTCCCATTGTAACTAAATTGATAACCAGATTTAGTTATGCCACTTAGATATATGTCCCACCAACATGGAATAATTAGTAAATGTATACCAACAAAACTTTTCCTTTTACTCTTTCACAGAAAAAGCTAATTGTTCAGCTAAAGTTAGGGGACATTGAGTAAACCAGTTAACCAACCTGAAGTTTGGTTTTATTGTATACAATGAGGGAGTAACATTGAGTGCTCTCTAAGGCCCTTTTTAGCTCTGAAAAGAATTGACTCTGTGATTTTGTGTCTCTCTGAATATGGCATAAGTAAATGATATTACACTTTTCATACCAGGGAAAGAATCATTTTCAGCTGTCTGAAATGGCTCTTTTCAGCCAGTTATTCTGGATTATATAACCTATTCATTTTCTTTATAGCTTTTACCACAGCCTCTAATGATCTTGTTTGTTTGTTTATTTTCCTCTTTAGAGTTTGCCTTTCCGTGGGGCTCGAGACTCTCTTGATCAAAGATGGATGCCCAGTGCTTAGAAAAACTGAGTGCCTGGCACATACAGGGGAGTCCAAGAAATATTTGTTGAATGAATGAGTGCATGAACTCAGTGCATGTCCCCAGAGTACAGCCTCTTTGTTCTTTAAAACAGCTTTACTTGGAGTTCAGTGGGATAAAGATGTGATTGGATCTATCATTTATAAAATAATCACTAGGGGCGCCTGGGTGGCGCAGTCGGTTAAGCGTCCGACTTCAGCCAGGTCACGATCTCGCGGTCCATGAGTTTGAGCCCCACGTCAGGCTCTGGGCTGATGGCTCGGAGCCTGGAGCCTGTTTCCGATTCTGTGTCTCCCTCTCTCTCTGCCCCACTGAAAATCCAAGCAAGCAGCCTCATTCTTTAGCCTCTTCCTTGATGAACCTCTGTCTTGTTCCTGAGAAAATATGGGAGGATGTGATCTAAACTATGGGTTTTGGTTTGTTTGTTTGTTTGTTTGTTTGATGTCAAGACTGGAGGTCAAGATGCAAGTATGTTATGGGAAATTACCTCGGAACTCAGAATGTTTTTCCTTTCCTTAACAATACATAGAAAGTAGAGCCTAAAACATAATTAGTTTAATTAATTCTATAGTTGAAATATAGGTAAAATAAATTTTACTATTTAGACTGAGAACAAAAGCTACTGCCATTTCAATTTTATATATGGAAATCTGCATATAAAATTCTAGAATACCAAATTACAAATAGGCATTTGGAACAAAATCTGTTCATATATTAAAGAATGTTTGCAGCTACATTTTATCCAGTAAAATCAATGCTCTTGAACTTTTTTTTTTTAATTGAATGTGGCTATACATTTGAGTGTATCTATAGTCTTTCCTTAATTGGCCCCGTAAGAAAGGAAAGAACTTACCATCTCATCACTTTGCAATTTCCTTGCAATATGTTTTTACTTCCTTAGGAAGAAATGAACTACCATATAGCCCTTAATACATGCTACCTCTCAGGACAAATTTCACTTCTCTGCATGAAAATTTTAAACCGTATTCAATTTAAGCTTTAGTTATGTATATTCATTTTGAATTGAAGCAACACTTGTCCACTTAGTTCAGTTTAAACTAAATTACCTTAAGGTGCCTGGTGGCCCGGTTGGTTAAGCGTCCAACTCGGTTTCAGCTCAGGTTATGATCTCACAGTTCAGGAGTTCAACGCCCCACATTGGGCTCCGTGCTAACAGTGTGGGGCTGCTTGGCATTGTCCCTCTCTCTCTGCCTCCCCCAGGTGCACACACCCTCTCTCTCTCTTTCTCTAAACAAACAAACAAACAAACTTTAAATAACCTCAACTGGAAACGCATAATATTTTTAATAGTTGAATATCTTGCTCTTAGCCAGAATCACATCTTATCTGAAAAGGTGGCTGGTATATATCCTATACACTGTATGTGAAAGTACAACAGAGGTTTTCTTTTAATTCAACCAACTGTCAAGCATGAGTTACATGTAGGAACATGTATCAATCTAATCTCGGAGTCCACTGAGTTTAAAGGGTGCTCTCTCTGCTCTCAGGCAAGCTTCCATCACTTGGTAGGGCACATCTGATGTCTTTATCCACATTATTCAGGTGACATATCAGCAAAAACTGGACTCAACTTTTTAGTGTGAAATTTCCAGGAAGCATTACAGGAGTGGCATGGCGTGGAAGAGCTCAGTCAGTCTTTTTTTTTTTAATTTTTTTTTTCAACGTTTATTTATTTTTGGGACAGAGAGAGACAGAGCATCAACGGGGGAGGGGCAGAGAGAGAGGGAGACACAGAATCGGAAACAGGCTCCAGGCTCTGAGCCATCAGCCCAGAGCCTGACGCGGGGCTTGAACTCACGGACCCCGAGATCGTGACCTGGCTGAAGTCGGGCGCTTAACCGACTGCACCACCCAGGTGCCCCAAGAGTCAGTCAGTCTTTAGAGACAGATGTGGATTTGAATCCTGGCTCTGCCTCGTATTAAGCAATCTGATTTGGAATAAATTAATTAACCTCTCTAAGCCACAGTGTCTTTCTTCACCTGTAAAATAATGCCTACCTCTGCGGATGATGTTCAACTACCACAGAGTTACTACCGGTTAATAAAAACTCGAAGCACTTGCATCTTTTGGGAAATGGCTATTGCCCAAATGCCACCAATCCCCATATCCCGCCCTACACCAGGATCCTCTGGACCTCCCCAAAATTCAGGAAACCAAAGGGTCAAAACCTCACCACCAGAGAGTCTTCTGAGATTCCACTCCAGTGCTGCTATTCTGATTGGTCAGTACCCTTGCTCTACTGGTTGTTAAACATAAAACAATAAACATAAAATACCTCACACAGTTATTCCTAGGATTTAGTGGGATAACAATGCCTACCATTTAGCAGGGATTTGTGCTCTAAGCTGTCAACTGTTTTATCTATATTCAGTCTCAAAATACTGAATATGCCTGCTGTGGCTTATCAAGAAAATCCCTCACTTCATAAGATCACAGAAGCTTTTACCCCCAAATCATTTCCTTTCTTTGATCGCTGGCAATTCTGACTTGTATGTCTTTAGTATGCATCTATTTAGTGATCTTAAAATGCAGGAAAAATCCAAGATTTCTAAACTATCAAAATGGGTTAGTAGATGGACTTTGAATTTCAATTTTTTTTTTTTTTTTTTTTTTACTTTCCTAACGCTTAACTCAGTATGAGTCTGTACATTGTTTCTCTGTTTGCATGGTTTGTCTGACATACAATCGCATACACCCAAAATGAAGGAGAAAAAGTAAGGTTTGTAATTTGGTTTAACTCTGAAGGGGGAACCTCATTTTCATTTCCTTGTTTCAGGCAAAGAAATGTCCAGTTCTCAGAAATCATAAAATAAATTCCTTTTCTCCAACTTTACAGCTAAAGACAATGGCTAATTCCGAAAAAGCAAAATGCAAGAACTATATAAATCTTTGATTTTGAAATGACCAAGTATAAAAGCAAACAGATGCATTGCAGAGATATTTGTGTATTTCCCTGGTTTTGCCGCTAGTCCCTCTAGCAGGGAACGAAAACATGACTGTACATCCCTGTGCATTTCTACTCAAAACCGACCCTGTGGCCATTGCATCAGAAGCATTTCTGCTCCACTCTATTCCTGTTGGCCTTCTAGGGCACAATTAGCCTCGGACACTAGGTAAGGCAAAGAGCAGGTAGCTTGCCAATCAGATTTACTATTGAAACAGTGGGTGTTGCCCCTTCTAGCCATTTCTGACAGTACGGTTAGGAATTAAATCATGGCATCAGCTGAGCGCTATTTGGCTGTAGAAACCTAGTAGGTCATCAGTTTATGCCCCGCACCCTCCAGACAAGTGGCAGGTGGAACACCGCTGGCCCCTGCTAACACCAAGCTAGAGGCTCTGGCCAGTAGATGAGACTTGACGCGGTTTTGTTTTTTTTTAATTCATCAGGCCATATGCTGCCAGGCTCTCATGCAAATAGACAAAATTACAAATAATAAAAAAGGACCAACTGTTTTAGTGGTTGGCTGTTTTCGGTCACTATAGCCATCTATGTGAGAGGCCAGTTAATGAAAGAGGAGTCTTGGACTCCCAGTGACATCCACCTAAAGGGATGGGATACTTCAAAATCCAAGCTTCATTCAAACCATGTTAAACCTCTGCCCTAGGGTAACTCAGTGCCAGGGTCTATTTGGCTGAAAAGCAGGGGAGCCTGGCTTCCAGCTGGCCGAGAGATCGGGCGAGCTTTTCTAATGCTCCCTGCAGCTGAAACCCATTGTCCGCTCATGTGAGCAGAGAGAAAAAGGTTAAGTTGAGGCTCATGAGTTTATCAGATTCAAACAGAATAAGCAGCTTTTGAAATAAGAAAGATTAGTCGACGCAGTTTTCTGTTTTAAAATTACAAGAAAATTAGCATTGATAAAAGCTGGTTGGAAATCCCTAACTTTTTAGTATCAAAGACTGCGAGAAAATCTCTCCAAAAGCATATTTAAACTCTTCCCCTGAAACACTTACATTTAAAATTAAAACGTTGCTAAACTTTTGTATAATTTCTGCTATTTCTATATTCATAATTATTACCAAGTTTCCAGTCTGTACAAATGGAGGATTTCACACCCTTGATAGCATTCACACATCTATTTCCCATTTTAAGGCAATAAACTTCCAAAAAATGAAGTAGACTGACTGAATTCACGTCTATATGTGTGCATTTAAAATGATTCCATTTTAGAAATGTGCTAATGTTCATTTGCACCTCTACCAGGTTGCTTTGGAGCCATAATTTATACCTTTTTAAAGACAATTCAAAACCAGTTGTACTTACTATGCAATGTGCTACAATCAAGAATTATCAAAATGAGAGTACCATGGAAATATACATCCATGTATGTGTGATACTGCGTCAAGTTTGTGACAAGAATCTCTTGTTCGACTCTTGCTATACAACAAGGATATACGGATGAGTGCTTTGCCCACGGTAGCCGAGGCACAGAAAACGTCTTCCAGGCAACAAAATGCAAATTATTGTCCTTCCTTTTTCCCTACCATGTTACCAAAACCCGTATTCCTTAGTATATCACTGGGTTTGTTTTTACCTCCTGGCTCATTTGTAATCTCAGGTGTGCTTACAAAACACACACGGGCATAACTCTATCGTCAGCAACAGTTCCCAGATCTACTGAGGGGGCAAATCATAGTCACAGTCTGCAAAGGTTTGTCTCCAACAAATTGTCATAAATACATTTTACCAAAACCTGACAGCTTTTCAATGATGGAAACAAGTTGGTTCATAGATTAAATTAACATTGTTAGAAAAACTATTTCATGTTGCATGTAACCAAGAAGGGCAGTGAAAGATAGTGCTATTCAAAAGAGAGCGATTATAGAGTCCTGTAACAGGGAAAAACAGACTCTATTTTCACTGATATTCATAATCCTGTATTCCAAATCAAGTTGAATTTTTTTCTAATTTGAAAGGATTTACTTCACTAGGAGGCAAGGCCCATCATGTCTTACAAAGAAAGGTCTACCTTTGCCACAAATTTAAAGCTCAGAAAATAGCACCCGGATTGGCCCTTAACTTGAACATACGTTAAAGCAAGGAGTAATTCAGCCAGTTCGTGAAGGATAAATGACAAGATTTTCTACCATTTTCATGCTATGGGAAATTACATAAGAGCAATGGAAGAACAGGCGACATCCTAAAAGCTGGTGGGAAATTACAAGATGTACTACTTTCCACAATGAATTCTAAAATTTACAAATTCACATTTAATGGTGATAAAAATTCTTCCCTCACATGAAAATGCACATCCCTAACAGGAAAATTTATTTACATGATGCAAAAATGTACCTGGAAATTACAATGGACTCAGGTATGACAGCTAGCCATAAATTTTAGGAACAAAATGGCTAAATTTAGCGGTTAAAAAAAAAAAAGAAAAACAAGGACATAAACAACTTACTGATGAAGGGGCACCTGGGTGGCTCAGTCAGTCAGGTGTCTCTTTGGTTTTGGCTCAGGTCATGATCTCAGGGTTCATGAGTCTGAGCCCCACATCGGGTTTCGCACTGACAATGCGTAACCTGCTAGGGATTCTCTCTCTCCCTCTCTCTCTTTGCCCCTACCTCATTCACTCTCTCTGTCTAAATAAATAAACTTAAAAAGAAAAAAGGAAAGAAAACAACTTACTGATGAAAATCTCACTTTTGATCGGCTAAAGTGATAAGGCCATAAACAAAATGCAGATGGTATGTGTGTGTGTATACATACATACACACACACACACACACACACACACATATATATATACATAAACACATACATATGAAGCAAAACATTTAATCATATCCTTTAGTGATTATTTTATTTATTTTTTTTTAATTTTTTTTTCAACGTTTTTATTTTTGGGACAGAGAGAGACAGAGCATGAACGGGGGAGTGATTCTGGGAAAACACTTTGAAGAATGTTGTAAATCTAACTATTCCATATCCCAACTATTAGCATAGATTGTAGCACTTAGAATCTTTTTTTATGGGATAGCTATGATTTTAATTCATTTGTTTCATTTAAGTGCACAAAATGTGTTTTTTTAATGACAAAGGAAAAGAGAAGTAATAACAAAATTTTCAACACTGAAATTTGGTTTAATATTATATGTGATAACTAACATACAGTCCAACCAGACAATGAAACTTAGGGTTGCCTCTTCATTCTATTATACATTTTCCAAAATACTTATTTTTATGTTCAAAATTACCCAAAAAGTGTTTCGTTATGATGACTATATTTTCTCAAACTATATTCTCACATTCTACAGTAGAACATTTTAAAATAGTTTTTGTTAAAACTAATTACATAAAGTACCTATTTGAATGGAAGTTTCTGCAAGCATATCTTTGTAAATTAAATATAAATCCTGCTAAAAAATGAAATTGATTTAATCAAATTTAGGTATATTATTACTTTTTTTAGAGGACAGAAGAATATAATCCCCACAAGCATCTTTTGCAGTGTTCTGAACCTACCAGTGTTAGAAATTCATTAAGAATAACCTAGACTTTTGTAGTATCTCAAGCTCCTTTATTGTAATCTGCAAAATGAGCACCTACTTCAAACAGGCCTCTACTAGAAGAAATAAAAGATAGTCATTATCATGAGGACTGTCAATGTGTGTATAACCCTCAGGAACATTCCTGAAGCCTGGAGAGATTATTCACATTTGCTGTAGAGAAGAGAAAGGAGACAGAATGCTGCTTTGAACACTAAGGCGAAGGTAAGGCTCACCAAGAAAATATAACTCTCACTATTTTAGTCAGATAAATTGTTTACATCTCGCACCATTTGAGATTGGATATTCAACTTAAAGGTAGAAAGATTGAAATCCCAAAAGTGCTTTGCCTTCTGAGACCAATATTCTATCAAAGCATATTCTGCCACTGGTGGGTAACAGTCATATTTTATGAATACAAAAAGATTTTTTATGAATTAATTTTTTATTTGGTAACTTCCAAAACTCTTGTAGTTTATAGGCTCATTTTCCTCTGACCTTGAGAACACATTACTGCTTCACATTCATATGTATGACCCTGGGATACACTGCCGCTCTATGTTTTGACTCCCTTCCAAACACAAATGCTAAATTAACTGGTAAAACAGAACTATTTTATTAAAACTATACATTTTGCCATTATGTAATATGATATTCAGATTTATCAGGAGAAATCAGAACAGCTCTCTTTCCACTCTTTAGCAGGTGATGCTGAATTTCTAAATAGAAAAATATACAATTGTAATTTATAACATCTTAGTTCCTGCTAGAGATTAGTGTTTAAAACTATATTTTTATTTTATTTTATTTTTTTAATTTTTAAATTTTTATTTATTTCATTTAAATCCAAGTTAGTTAACATATACTGTCATAATGATTTCAGGAATAGAATTGAGTGATTCATCACTTACATATAGGACCCAGTGCTCATCCCAGCAAGTGTCCTCCTTAATGCCCATCACCCATTTAGCCCATCCCCCCACCCAACATGCCTCCAGCAACCCTGTTTGTCCTCTGTATTTAAGAGTCTCTTATGGTTTGTCTCCCTCTCTGTTTTTGTCTTATTTTTGCTTCCCTTCCCCTATGTTCATCTGTTTTGTTTCTTAAATTCCGCATATGAGTGAAATCATATATTTGTCTTTCTCTCACTGACTTATTTTACTTAGCATAATACACTCTAGTTCCACGCATGTTGTTGCAAATGCCAAGATTTCATTTTTGATTGTCGAGTAATATTCCATTGTGTGTGTGTACATATATATATATATATATATACACACACATTATACACACACACATATACACACATACACCACATCTTTTTTATCCATTCATCACTCAGTGAACATTTGTACTCTTTCCATACTTTGGCTATTGTTGATAGTGCTGGTATAAACTTTGTGGTGCATGTGCCCCTTGGAATCAGCACTTTTGTATCCTTTGGATAAATAACTAGTAATGCAATTGCTGAGTCATAGGGTAGTTCTATTTTTAATTTTCTTGAGGAACCTCCATACTGTTTTCCAGAGTGGCTGCACCAGCTTGCATTCCCACCAACAATGCAAAAGAGATCCTCTTTCTCTGCATCCTCACCAATATCTGTTGTTGCCTGAGTTGTTCATGTTAGCCATTCTGACAGGTGTGAGGTGGTATCTCGTTGTGGTTTTGATTTGCATTTCCCTGATGATGAATGATGTTGAGCATCTTTTCATTTGTCTGCTAGCCATCCGGATGTCTTCTTTGGAAAAATGTCTATTCATATCTTCTGCCCATTTCTTCACTGGAAGATTTGTTTTTTGGGTGTTGAGTTTGATAAGTTCTTTATAGATTTTGGATACTAACCCTTTATCTGATACGTCATTTGCAAATATCTTCTCCCATTCCATCGGTTGCCTTTTAGTTTTGCTGATTGTTTCCTTCGCTGTGTAGCACTTAGAATTTAAGAGCCAGGTAGCACTTCAGAGATCACCAAGTTAGGCATATCCTCCTCTTCCTTTAATTCACAAACACAGGTTAGGGCTAAAGAATCATCACACCTTTGCTTGGCCCATTTTTCTTCTTGGTATAGTGCAAGCTAGCTATATAGCAAGATTTACAGGGTGTTTGAAATCTATGTGCTAAGAAATGTTTATTTTCATTGCAACCTTCTTTCATTAAAGCATCCATTTTGTTAGGGTCTACTCATTGTGCGAATATTTCTTAAATCCTGTGCATAGCGTAATCCTAGCTGCTGGCTAAATACAGAAACAAATAAAATATGGTTTCTGCTTTCAAGATGATTATTTTCTAGGCAAGAACAAAATGTACAAGTAAACCAAATAGCAATTCAAGAGCTTAATCAAGAAAGTAAACACATGCCTCCAAAATAAAGTTCAGACGAGAGGTGCTATGAGTTTGGAAGAAGGATGGAGAACTGTGGTGACATTGAGATAGATTGATTCGTAAAAGGGCAGGACAACTGAGGCTGGAACAAAAAGTATTTGAGCCACTGAAAATGGAACAGAAGCACAGAGCATGGGGGAAAAAAAGGACTTAACACGAATTGAAGATTTGTTGGAAAGGGTTACAAGGACAGAGTCTAGATGTAGTTTGTGGTACCTATATTAAAGCCATAATCATTCACTACCAAGCTGGGAGGAGCAGTGATCACCTGGTAATGGTGAAATGCCTGAATTTGGTGGAGGTGGGGGGAGGTTCTCAGGAGACAGAGGTTCAATTCTACACACCAGAAACACCATTTTCAAGGAGAAGCTAGACCTTTCCTGCTTTTGGATGTCTTTTCCATTCTTCAAATGTGAAATGAGGGGTTTGTGTTGGGTGGTCTCCAAAATCCCATCCAGCTCATAGTTTATTAGTGATCCATTTTGGTGAAATGAAAGTAGTGGAGTGGTTTCTGAACAAAGGGATGAAAGGAGTCAGAGAAAAGAGGTTCTAAAGAGGATGGGAAGGGAGGGGGGAGTGATTGGCAGCATGCCAAGACATGGTGAGCTAAGTAGGGCAGGAGGGTCCAAGAGTGGGCACTTCTGTAGTTTGAAATGGTATCTGGGTCTGGCCTGAGAATTTACATGTCTACCTTAGACTGCCTTCTGTTCATGAATGACTCTCTTCTCTCTCCTGCACTTTTTTCAGTGTCCTTACCACCGTGCCCCCTAGCCACGTGCACCCAAACAGTAGAGAGCAGAGCACAAAGTAAATGGGTTATCTGCTTCCTGGAGCTCTTGCTTTCCGCTTTTAGATTTGCACATTTTCAGTTGCCACTGATGGCAATAATGGCTGCTCTGCTCCTTTGGTTTGCATGTCCAAGGTCAATAGCGCGATGACTGTATCCTTCAAACTGTCCCGGACACACCTAGAGACCACATTTTCAAGTATCTCAAGCTCTCTGTGGAATAGAGGAAATGTGGGCTAGGAGGAGGGACCAGAAAGAGACCAAGAGAATGCTACTCTAGGGGTCCCAAGGGAAAGAGACTACGTATCAAAGAAGCAGTGGCAGGTACAAGCTGGAGAGCCAGGGTCAGTACACAAAGCATTTCTTTATTTGCCAAATGCAGCTGTGTGTGGTCCTTCCATTAACGTCTATTTATTGAGTGCCTACCATGTGCCAGATACTATTAAAGCTACTGTGACTTTCTATTAGGTCTAAGTCATTATGCTAAATGAAAATAAAGTGGATATAGTTTCTCCAAAAGGGATTAGAATTTTAAAATGTATTTCATGAAGTAGCATTTAGAACATTCACCATTGTAAAAATCTGCCAACATCTTTTTTTTTTTTTTTTGGCATGGGCTATATATTTTTTTTTCCAACGTTTTATTTATTTTTGAGAGAGGGAGAGACAGAGCATGAACGGGGGAGGGGCAGAGAGAGAGGGAGACACAGAATCGGAAACAGGCTCCAGGCTCTGAGCCATCAGCCCAGAGCCTGAGGCGCGGGACTCGAACTCACGGACCGCGAGATCGTGACCTGGCTGAAGTCGCCGCTTAACCGACTGCGCCACCCAGGCGCCTCATCATGGGCTATATTATTGAAAGCACCTTGATACATTTGGTTCACAATTTTCTTTAAAATGATCGATCTTTAAAATATTTCATAAGTGTTACATGGGTACGCTTGCCATTTATTTTTGTTATGAGAGAAATGCCTCCTCACATTAAAACGTCATCTTGTTGATGTCTCCATGTCATCCGTGGTCGGGATTCTCTGTACTCTATCAGTATAGAGCTGTCTGCAGTTCTCAAAACATGCTAAGCTATTTTGTGCCTCTGGATCTGTACATACACTAGGGGCCTCCAGTGGGGAAAGCATATCCTTGCACGGAAAATGCCCACACAATAGTCTCACCAATGCTTAAAAATCTCGTTTAATCGGGCGCCTGGGTGGTTCAGTCAGTTGAGCGTCCAACCTCAGCTCAGGTCATGATCTCGCCGGTCCATGAGCTGGAGCCCCGTGTCGGGCTCTGTGCTGACAGCTCGGAGCCTGGAGCCTGCTTCGGATTCTGTGTCTCCTCTCTTTCTGCTCCTCCCCCACTCATTCTCTCTCTCTCTCTCTCTCTCTCTCTCTCTCTCTCTCTCTCTCTCTCTCTCTCTCAAAAATAAATAAACATTAAATTTTTTTTAAAAAATCTCCTTTGATCAAGTTTTTCACTCCAGTTAGATTGCCCATCTCCCCACTTGGGGCCCAATGTATTCTGTATACACTTTTATTATCCTATCTCTCGCACAATAGTCACAGTTACTTGCTCAGTTTTCTTTCCCCAGCTAGATTTTATGACCTCGTTGAAAGCAGGAACTATGTTTTATTTGTGGTCATGGCCTCAAGACGCAAAGAGGAGAAGCTTAGTATGTGTATGGCTAATAAATTAGATGAGCGAATAAATGGATGAGTGGATGAACCAGCAAGCAAACAACATGTGCATGCACACCTTCACCTCCTGCGAACACACTGTGCCGGTATCATGAGGAATGCGAAGAAACACAAGACGGATCCTCGCCTGAAGGTACTTAGAAGATGCAGTAGCGATGCATTCTAAGAGATGCATATCATGGTTTCTGGATAATATAGCTTACAGGAAGAAGGCTTCCCTTTCTCAAGAATACAGTTATAAAAATCTTTGTAAGCTGGAAGAAATATTTTTAAAAAGCAGAAGTCTGTAATTAAAATTATGCAGCCAGAATACTTCCCTACTCTCAGTGTGGATGTAGTGAAAACGTGTAGCCACCTGATGTTACACTACCGTTGACTTTTCAGTTTTACTCTTTGGCGGCTGACCTGAACTTGGCACGTTCTGTGTTAGATTGCTCAATCTGTCTGCTCCACAGAAAGCCACCTCCCTAACCACTACTTGTTGCTTTCTCTTTTCGAGTTAGCCTACACCCAAAGCCACTGTCAGGTGTCACAGGGATGAAACTTCAGAAGGTAAGTTAAAAAAAAACAAAACAGAACAGGAACAAATGCTTTTCAAAACAGAATCTGATAAAGGCATTGGGGCAAGAATGCTAGGAAGGAAGCACCGCTTTGCAGGGTTCCCTATCTGGGGCGTGGAAGGGACTTACGGCCCTGTTTTTGTGGCGCCATAGACAGCGTGAGTGAAATGGGACAGAGTCTGGGGTCCCAAATGCCCTGAGAAGGAAGCAGGTTATGTTGTCTAGACAAGAGGAAATGCTTTATTTTTTGATGGGAGATTATTGGAATTTTAAAAGACAGATGATGGCTAGAAAATATAACTGAAGTTTTATTAATTCCTTGGCTTTTAGGAAGATTTTCTTCTTGCTGTTTCATTCTAAAAGTCTATCTTTAAACCCAAAGTGCAGATTAAAACTTAAATTAGTATAACCCACAAAGGAAAAGGCCTGTTGTTCATCAGGCCTCCTCTTTTCTCCCCCATCAGGGGCTGTAAACTTGGGGTGGATTCAGTACCATGTCTAAGGTTTTTCTTACTTTCCTTTTGGTGAACATGGGGTTTATGGCTCTTTTATTTATTTTTCTTAATGTTTATTTATTTTGAGAGAGAGAAAGACAAAGTGTGAGTGGGGGAGGGGCAGAGAGAGAGGGAGACAGAATTGGAAGCAGGCTCCAGGCTCTGAGTTGTCAGCACAGAGCCCAATGCAGGGCTTGAACTCACAAGCCATGGGATCATGACCTGAGCCGAACAGATGCTTAACCGACTGAGCCACCCAGGGACTCCAGTACATGACTTCTTTAAATGAGTGTTTTATCATCATCTACAAATTCTATAGGTTTCAGTGTTTGAAGCAGTTTTTTTCCTATATTGTGTTAGATTATTAAGGGATCCTTAAACCTGCCTTGCCATGAAAAAGCAACATAGACTTGACACGTACTTGTGGTTCGTGTTCTTCAAGACTTTGCCTCCCATTGAGCTTTAGGGATTTTGTGCTTTTTTTCAGGCTGTTTCCACTTTTCCCCTTTCCTCCCTCACAGAATGTAAGGTTGATCAACTAAGATGTATCAATTAAGAAATAAGACCAGATGTTTTGAGAAAAGATTGAACAATGATAATTTTAAAAAGTCCTTTTAATTTTGATCTTTACACATTGTACACATTTTTATTGACCTAAACTATTTTATTATAATTACAGTCGAAAGTTGGCATTTTGACATATTTAAGAGACCACTTCCTTCCAACCTAGACCGTTATTTCTTGTGTGATACATGTTGGGCCTCTTAGCAGCCTGTCCCATCCAATAGTTTGGTGCTCTCTTTGTGCCAATTTGAAGTCTCCAGGTCTGGCTCTGGCAACTATTGTAGAGGCCATTGGACCTGAGATTACACCAGAATTTCTTTTTTTTTTTTTCCCAACCTGAGATGATTTTGTTTTTCACAGCAACACTGTCCTATTTCTCACTGGTAGATCTGATATCTAGACCTCTCTTTGGGTTGACAGTCCTGATAAACTAACAAGAATAGTTTGCATGTGTATAGATTTCATATGCAAAGATTTTTTTCTCTTGATACTTGGTAGGTTATGTGTGGATTTTAATCAATGGCAAACTCAAATGGGTGGCAAAAAGCTGTGTAGATTCTAGAGCCTAAATGCCGACATTTAAATTCTTAATCCACTGCTACCTAAGTATGTGATCTTAGATAAGATGCTTAACTGCCATCTGCCTTAGTTTCCATGACTGTAAAGTAATGGTTTCTACCACACTGGGTTGTTATATGAGATAATTCATATGAATTGTTAACAGCGGGGCTTGTCACATAGCAAATGCTCTTGTGTTTTTATCAAGTAGACAGAAAGAAGTAAGTGAATGCTCAACTCCCCAGGAGACAGGGAGATGAAAATTAAAGTAACAATAAAATATCACTTTACACACATCAGATTATTAAAAGGTAGAAGATTGCACCTGGTTTCAGGGAAAAATATACTCCTAGAAGGCCTGTAGAAATGTGAATTGTGACAGCTTTTTTGGAAGCCAATCTAGCGAGATCTGTGACGTTTATTGTGGTATTTTCTAAACTGCCTACCACAGCCTGCCACACCCCACAGCATCCGGGCCCCTGGCAGGATATCTTGCTGACCCCTTTGTCTGCCTCCATCCTGGTGCCTCATCACACAGCAGTCACAATGTGCTGCCATTCGTTCCCAGTCACTCTCATCTACCTGATTGCTCTTCTCTTGACACTGTCCCTGGCCTGCTCCCTCAAACCTTTCAGGTCTCTGATCAGTTAGTCCCTCAGAGAGGCCATCCTGACCACCACATTTAAAGTAATAAGTAACTTTCTCTAACTTCTATCTCCTTATTTAGCTTTAGAAAAATACAACATTATGTTGCAGGATACATTGTTGTCTGTCCCCTCTCTAGAATGGGTATTCTGTGAGGGTGAGGACTTTGTTCAGTGCTCCATTCCTAGAAGTCACTAAGTGCTAGAGGGCATCTAATAAACACCTGTTGCCCAAATGAATTTTGGATAGTAGCAGATGAACAAATAAACAGCAGGAATATGCCCATTGGTAAGAGAATGCTCAGATGAATTGGGAGATATAACATGAAGTCTTACCCAACTATGGAGAAGAATGCATTAGACTGATATCATTGAAGGGTTTCCAAAATGGATTAAGGAAGAAGTGCAGATGCAGAAATGTGTATATGACAGGACCCTAAGCAGTGACCACAGCTTCTATCTATCCACGATTTCATGAGAATGGGTACAGAAATAGCTTGCCAGATTGTAAAAGTTGGTTATCTGGGGAAGAGTGTGCAGGATGATGGTTGAGCAGGGTGTGGAAAGGGAGTCAGAAGGTTGAAAGATGGCTGAAAGGCAACTAAAAAATTGCCAGTGTGAGATACAGCTTTGTGTGCACTGGTGGGTATGCTTCACGGCATCCTTCCCCACCCCCATCTTGACAGTGTCAGCCTCTGACTCCTGCTGGCTGATTCGCCCCAGTTAAAGACTCTCCTTTGCAAGTCAGTGTTGATATTCTGCTAGAGGTTCCAGGAAGCATACTGAAGTCTTGCCTTTGTCTACCACTTAAAATCTCCTTGCATTCTCTGAAAAAGATACTTGTCTTTTACTATGTACTTTACGTTTGCTTTTCATGCAATGAGTCCTTGATGGTCTGTGGCTGTTACCCATCATCTTTGGGGAGTTCTGAAGAAACACTATGAAATTGATTCTTGACTGCTTGGGCCTTTTATGGTTCACTAGGGACCTTAAGGCTCCTGAGCCAGGGAGGTACACCTGGGAGGCTGACAACAGTGATTAATGGTAACATGTTTGCATACATAAAAAGAACTCTATGGAACTCTCAGAAATTTGGGGGGAAAAACATCGAGTTAGAAATGGTATACATTCTGAAAATAAAGTCTCATTGTCTTAGAAATGCAAGAAAGCAGAGGCAGAATATACGGTTTGAATCATTAACAATACAATTCATGACCAGGAAAAAACGTATTTTCAGGTAAGAATGAATATATCCATTTTATCATGGCTTTCAGTCATCTGAGTTTTATATTCATTAGTCTTGGTTATATTTCCTACCAGCTCTAAGGGTGGGATTATGTCCTATTTTCACAGACACTGGATGGCAGTTTTCAGTTACCCATTTGTCTTCACTTTAAATAGGATAATTTAGGGATACTAATTCTAAACTTAGGCTCCCTGAAGGAAAGATAAAATTTCATAGTGACTGATTTTAGAAGACACAAATGGTTTTGCTACAATAGAAGTGTGCTACTTGTCCTATCTTTACAGGGTTTCTGGCTTATGACTGTTCTAAAGATGACCATCAAAGGGGATGCCTGGGTGGCTCAGTCGGTTGAGTGACTGACTCTTGATATCGGCTCAGGTCATGATCCCAGGATTGTGGGATTGGGCCCCATGTTGGGCTTCAGGATGAGTGTAGAGCCTGTTTAAGATTCTCTCTCTCTCCTTTTCCCCCTCTCCTGTTACTTGCACACTCTCTCAGGAGCTTAACCGACTAAGCCACCCAGGTGCCCCTCTCTCTAAAAAATTAAAAAAAAAAAAAAGATGAACATCAGTGGTATAACTTGAGAAGAACACTAAAAATTATCCTAATACAAAGAAACTGAGCCAACACATGCCACAAACCATTTGGACATTTTTAAGTTAGTTCAAAAATTATTTTTCTGAGAGGAGAAAAAGACGTTTAAATCCTGAAGTTGGGGGTGGGGGGAAATCCTAAGAATTTTTTTCTGAGCTGTAGGTTTCTTAAGCAATTTCTTCCATGAACATATTTATAAAACCAAACTCTTTTCCTTTTCTCAAAAACAAATGTGCATAATATGAAAAGGAGACATAGAGTGGGTGATAGACTAACACCATGTAAGAATTCTGAATTTCAAACATGCGTTCTTAATAATCATCAACCAGCAACAAATTGCTGGTATTAGTAATTGTTTTCTTTCACTACAAATACTGGGCTTTGACAATCACTTGTTTAGGACAGAAGTCTTGATTGTGTGAACTGGCAAAGCTCAAAAGAAATATGTCAAAAACTTAAAAAAAATGGAAATACTCTCACTTTTTTTTTTTTTTAAGCAACGTTGGAGGAAATCTGCAGTATATAAAGAGGGGTAAGTCAGGCTGCTGCTCTTCCTGTGGTCTCATGATTGACCTTTTACCTTTTGTTGCTTTAAATGAATTCCTCTGAAAAGGTGGAGGTAGGGAGGAGTTGGGGGGGGGGGCGCTTTGCAGTGTTCTTTTTAAAATTAATGAGCTAGATTTCTTAAATAGGGAAGCCATGCCGAAAGCCCATGCTTTCAGAATTTTGGGGAAGTTTACATGTGTTGATGAGCTGAGAAGCTTACTTTCAGTATTAACATGTGGCAGTCCTTCCAGTCATGTTCTGACAAGCGTCAGTATAGACATTAGACTTCAGTTCAATGACTCTTGACAAGACAGGTTTCTATAGAGAGAACCCTCCAGTACCTTAGGGTTTTGCTTAATTGTAAAGTCTAACATCTTCACCTTTTTTAAGGTCTTGGAACTTAAAACAATTAAATAATATACCTCAATCTTATTAGTAGAGAAAATAGTAGAGAAAATTAGTAGCAGAAGATGTATTGACTAACTACAATGGCCTTTCATCCTGAACACCTAGAGTCACCCTGGAGAATCTTTACAGTAATTGAAATAAAAGCCTTAGCAGACTCTTCTCTGTATTATAAATGTGTCTGTCAAGCAACATGCTCAGAAGCATATTAATGGACAGCTGTTTAAGATAATGTTCTTTATAAATGTCATTGACCTATCTACTCCATACTTCTAGTCTCTTCTAAGATTTATAATTTTCTGTCCTCATGTTAAAACTACATGAATATAATTCATTTCAGTAAAGGGTCACCAAAGAATAACAAACAGAATGTCTCTCTTTTAACTATACACATGTACTGATGTTATCTGCTACTCTCTAAATAATAGGAAGTGCTGAGAAATAGGTTTAAACATAATTTAATTTGGAAAGCTCACTAAATGTTTTAATGTGATTCAGGTATGAAAATCATGAAACTAAAAAAATAAAAATAGGCGTATTGCTGGAAACATAATGAGCAATATGCAAGCATTTTTACCTATGAATATGGAGATCTTTAAGAATTTAAAAACCTCATAACTAAAATTTGCTATGTGGAGTAAAACTTTTAATATTTTATGACCCACACATTATTTATCTTATTGCAAAATTAATTTGAATAAATGCTTAATTTCTCTACCATCTCTTAATTCCATTCTGTTTTATATTCTTTCTATACACACACACACACACACACACACACACACACACACACAGACACTTTTTTCTTTACCACATGCAAACATGAATATTCTGATGAAAATTGAAAGATTGAGGTCGATATATAATTTCAGATAATGGCAGCTAGAAGCACTAAAATTTTATGTAGAACATGCAAAGAAAATGTTCCTAAAAATGAAAAAAATCATACAGGCTGATTTTACATGATTATGAACACATAGGTACAAATTATATATGTTTTATTTTCCATAAACTATGATTTTGTTGAAGAATTTCTTCAGTGAATCATTTTGTTTAGCAAAATGCTTCTGTGACAATGAGACATATTCTTCCATTAATGTCATCTACATGAATAAAGCCTTTCCAAATCCTCCGGGTTTCTCAACCAATATAATGGGCCTCACTGTAGATACATCTGGGCTTTGTCCAGGGCGAGTGATACTGCAAAAGTCTGCGCATAAAGTCGGCTCCATCTAGGATGCTGAAGAGTCCCAGATCTGAGGAATAGAGCTTCTCTGGGCTTCGGCATAATGGTGTATGTTCTGGTTGCAAATTATATCTTAATTTACTTTTGTTTACTTTCAACTAGACAGGATGTCTATATGATTCATGTAGAATGAGCCCTGGCTCTAGGCCAAGTGGGAAGTTCAGAATCTTTCTTGTATTTCATTTTCTAGAGCTTTTCCCCACAAGTTTTATATACTGCTCAGTAAGCGATAACCATAAGTTTGTTTTTTGCTTGTTTTCCTGAAAGCAACCTCTCAAGTAAATGTGTTAGATATCGGAACTGATCGGCTGTCACTTTACATATTATTAGGACACAGTTACAGGTATCCCCCTCATTTTGAATGTCTGTTTGTGCCGCTTTGCTTTCACTTGAGACCTATACTGGTACCTGTTTTCACTGAGAGAAATATGAAGAGAACTTTTGCTTTTAGAAAAGCCAAAAAACAAAAATAGCAGTGTTTGTTTCGCAGTGATAGAGGCTGTGTGCACCCCAGCAATGAGAGCAGGCCCCACCAAGCTCTTTCCCAGGAACCGCGCCCAGTATCTCAGCATCGAGCCGCCATTGCTTTGAACTGTGTCTGAGAGTATCTGTGCTTCATCTAGGTGTATTTTGTGCTTCCATTTAAGATTTCCTAAGGTATCAGAAAAGCCTGAGAGAGGTTATTTTTGAGGTCTAGGAACGCTCAACATCTTTTCCATGTAAATTAACGGTAATGGCATTTTTGCTTTTCTCCATTCTGGCTTACAAAAGCTTTCATGGCAGCACTCTACTTTCGGATAGTGAGAGCAAAGTGTTTTCCTTGTTAATAGACTTGCTTCTTGTGGAATGGACATGACTTCTGAGCCATTAAAAATAACATAGTGTCTTGGTCTGCATCTTCCAGATCCAGTACAAATTAGCCAAGAAACTGAGGCAGGCAGAGATGTTTTGGCTCCAAAAGGGAGAGTTGTCTTTCTTTTGCAGAACTGCACATAGTTTATGAAGCTGGAGGGATGGGGATAAGATTGTCCAGGAAGAGGGAAGAGAAAGAAAAGGGTAGAAAATAGAAGCAGGCCAATTCAAAATGAGAGCCGAGAAGGAAAAGCTCAGACACTGAAAAGTAATAGCCAGCTGAGTAAGAAGGGTGGAAACCCGGCAGTAGGAAAAGGGGGTTGGGAGAAGATGGCAGCCGTCTCTCGTGTCAAGGGTGGCAGCAAAAGCTCAGTGGCGGGGGACAGAAGCGAGCTCAGGGAAGCTGGTACCTGGGACTTCATGGGGGTTTTGAGAGAGCAGTTTCGGAAGAGTGACTGGCTGAGAGAACAGAAGTGAAGCCGGGGAGCACGAACAGCACCTGCAGAAATACCTGATAATGGGCAGGAAGAAGCAGAGCCGGTAGTCTGAGCTAGAGAGAAGTTTGAGGGAAGAGGTGCCCTTCATATTTTGTTTCTGGAAATAAAAACTCCAGTTCTGATCCACTTCTGAGGATTTCATCTAAAAGGTTCCTGTGGTATCTAGAAGGTTTCCGGGCTATCACTTTAATATAACAAAATAGACATAGAATGGACAAAGTTAATTTAAAGAGTCGCTTGGAATAAATTATATTAAGCTTAGACACAAATTTTACTTATTTTTGAACTCTGATGAGCTTGATTTTGGACACACACATATCTCATGAGTATCAATTCAAACAACAGTGTTCACCGGCTGCCTGGGCGGCTCAGTCGGTTAAGCGGCTGACTTCGGCTCTGGTCATGATCTTGTGGTCCATGAATTCGAACCCCGTGTCGGGCTATGTCTGTGCTGACAGCTCAGAACCTGGAGCCTGCTTCAGATCTTGTGTCTCCCTCTCTCTCTCTCTGCCCCTTCCCCACTCACACTCTTTCAAAAATGAATAAATGCTTAAAAACATTAAAATGACAATGTTCACACCTGCATTTCTGTGACTACATCATATCAATACTCTGTTGATGATACTTGGCAAGTAAAACACTTAGTTTAACATTAATTTAGAATGCATTTTATCTTCAGAATATGCTAGCATGTATCATAGAAATATAAGAAAATATTTTCTCTATAGTGGAGAGTTTTGAGTGGCACTTTTGAAAATAGTAACATTGGGGACAAAACAAAAGACAACTTCTATAAGTTAAGATGAATAACTGTGTGAAATGCTAAGGACTGATGAAAAGGAACATGTATAAAAAGACACAGTAATTGCTAAGTTATAAATTATCTTACATAAATCTGTATTCCTACTGGTTCAGCCTGTAGTGAAAACAATGATGATGAGATACTTCGAACTTGATACTGGTTGGATTTAAACAACGTAAGAAGACCAAAGAGTTTGTCATGAACCTCTTTCTCCTAATTATCTAAATTTTGGTGTCTCTTAAAGCAGAATCCCAGGTCCCCATCTCTTTTCTGAGTCCTCTCTCCCTAGGTGGCCTCATTCATTCCCAACATTTGAGGTACCTTCCACACACTAGTGAGTACCACATTTAGATCTGCAGCAAACATGCTTCCCTAACTCCTTTTCTTCCTCATCCTCCTGCATTTCCTTTTCCACTTAACAGCTTAATCGAGAAATAATTCACATAAAATAAATGGCCCATATTTAAAATGTAAAATGTAGTAAGTTTTGACATATGTGTTTGCCTGTGAAACCATCACCACAAACAAGAGTGAACTTAATGATACCTCCAAAAGCTTCCTCATATTTTTCTAATTCCTTTCATTTTTCCCGCCCCCTCACTAGTCTCTAGGCAACCAAAATGCTGTTTTGTCGCTGTGCATTAGTTTACATATTCTAGAATTGTATACAAATGGAAAGATTTGATATAATGAATGGAAAGTTTCTTTCGTACTTAAAGGGTTTCAGGGCTGTAGCTTTACGATGACAAAATATAACTCAAAAAGGTTAAACAGCTATTTGAAATAATGTTTGTACCTTTTTTTGGCGGGGGGGGGGTCTGGCTTTTCTTTGCTCATCCTAACTATTCTGTGATTCACGCATGTTGTTGCATTTATCAATAGTTCATTCCTTCGTATCGCTGAGAAGTAGCATTCCACCATACTGGTATTCCATCGTATGAATACACTATAATTCATTTATCCATTCACCTGCTGATGGGCATTTGAGTTGCTTCCAATTTTGGCTATTACACATAAAGTGGCTATAAATATTTGTGTAGGGCTTTGTATGGACATATGTTTTAATTTATCTTGGGTAATATTGAGGAATGGAATGGCTGGATCACATGGTAGGCATATGTTAAAAACTGGGGGAAGCTGCCAAATTGTTTTCTAATGTCGTTGCGCCTTTGTTATTCTCACCACCAGGGTAGGAGAGCTCTAACTTTTCCTTAGACTTGTCAACACTTGTTATGGTCAGAATTTTAATTTTAGTTCTAATAGGTGTGTACTGTTATCTCATTGTAGTTTTAATTTGCATTTCCCCAATAACATGTAATGTTGAGTTTCTTTTCTGTGTTTATTTCCTACATGCATATCATTTTTTGGTACAGTATCTGTTCAAAGTATTTGCCTATTTTTTAATTGGGATGTGTCTTACTGAGATACAAGTCTTTTACCAGACATATGATTTGCAAATGCTTTTTCCCAGTCTGTGGCTTGTCTTTTTATTCTCTTAGCAGCACCTTTCAAAGAGGCAATGTCTTTAGTTTTGATAAGGTACAATTGACTGATCTTTTGTTTTCTGTTATCACATTTTTGGTGTCGTTTTTTAAAAATATTTGCCTAAACCAGAGTCATAACAATTTTCTCCTGTATTTGCTTTCAGAATTTTTATAATGCTATGTTCTACACTTAAATATAAGGCCCATTTTGAATTAATTATCAATAGTATTTTTTGGTATGAGGTATGGATCAAACTTCATTTTTCTGCATATGGTATCCAATTGTTCCAAAACTGCTTTTGGAAAGACTATTCTTTCTCAGTTGAGATGCCTTTTCACCTTTGCCAAAAACAAAATACAAAAACAAAAACAAACACAGTTGTTTATATAGATGTAGGTCTTTTTCTGAACTCTTTTCTGTTTCATTGATCTATATGTGTGTTTTCATGCCAGTACCACATGACTTTCATTAATGTAGCTTATATTGAAATCAGGTAGTGTTACTCTTTTTTTTAAATCAAATTTTATTATTTATTTATTTATTTATTTATTATTTATTTATTTTTCAGGAATAGAATTTAGTGATTCATCATTTACATATAACACCCAATGCTCATCCCAACCAGTGTCCTCCTTAATGCCCCTTGCCTTTCCCCCAACCCAACACCCACCAGCAACCATAAATTTGTTCTGTGTATTTAGGAGTCTCTCATGGTTTGTCTCCCTCTCTGTTTTTATCTTATTTTTGCTTCCCTTCCCCTGTTTATCTATTTTGTATCTTAAATTCCACATATGAATGAAATCATATGATATTTGTCTTTTTCTGACTTATTTTGCTTAGCATAATACACTCTAGTTCCATCCACATTGTTGCAAATGGCCAGATTTCATTCTTTTTGATTGCCAAGTAATTTTCCATTGTGTGTATATATATGTATGTATACACATGTATGTATGTACACATCTATATATACATGACATCTTCTTTATACATTCATCAGTCAATGGATATTTGGGCTGTTACCATACTTTGACTATTGTCAATAGTGCTGCTATAAACACTGGGGTGCATGTGCCTCTTCGAATCAGGATTTTTGTATCCTTTGGATAAATACCTAGTAGTACAATTGTATCCTTTGTATCCTTTGGATAAGGTAGTGTTACTCTTATAGCTTTTCCCCCCAAACATATTTTGAGTATTCTAGGTCTTTTTATTTCCTTATGAATTTTAGAATGATCTCAGTGAAGCTATGTTTATTTTACAGTTTTTTTCTCATTCTTTCATTTTGATCATTTCGATTGATTGCCATATCTTTAAGTTCATTAAGTCTTTTCTTCTGCAATGACTAACCTGCCGTTCATACAATTCAGTGTAGTTTTCATCTCAGACATTGTCGTTTTCATCTTCAGAAATGTTGTCTTTTATTATGTCTTGATCTTTGAGTTTTTGAAAATATGGAAAACAATTTTATAATAATTAATATTCTAGAATGCTAATTCTAAAATCTGTGTAATTTCTAGGTCAGTTTCATTGATTGGCTTTGATTCATTTTTTTCCCCTATAATGGGTCATATTTTTCTGGTGCTTTGCATGTCTTGTAATTTTTGAATTGATGCCAGGCATTGTAAATTTTACCTTGCTCCTGTTAGATTTTTTTTATTATTATAATCCTGAGCTTTGTTTTTGGATGCCTTTAAGTTATTTGGAAACCATTTGATTCTCTTAAATCTTTAAAGATTTATTAGGTGGTATCAGAGCAGTGTTTAGAGCAATGACCATTACTGTAGCAAGATCTTCTGAGTACTTACCTAATGCCCCATCAATTATAGTTTGGCTGTTGTATACAGGACTGTTCCCAGCCCATGAAAACTCTAAGTTTTATTCCCTCCCATCCTTCCAGGTTGTTCCTTCTCAGTGCTCAAGTAGTTTCTTCAAATGCATATAATGGTCAGTGCTCTCCTGAACACTTAAAGGAGTTCTCTGTAGATTTCCAGAGTTCTCTCTTAGTGCAGCTCTCTTTTCTTCAATTTTCTGTCCAATGAACTCTAGCCTTCTTGATTTTCCTATACAGTTAGCTCTATCTACTCAACACAGGGCATCTGCCATGTTCCCTTTCCCTGTGCCACCTCATGGGAACTTTCTCAGGGATTTTTTTTTATTTATTTTTTATTTTTTGGGGGGGACAGAGAGAGACAGAGCATGAATGGGGGAGGGGCAGAGAGAGAGGGAGACACAGAATCGGAAACAGGCTCTAGGCTCTGAGCCATCAGCCCAGAGCCCGACGCGGGGCTCGAACTCACGGACTGCGAGATCGTGACCTGGCTGAAGTCGGACGCTTAACCGACTGCGCCACCCAGGCGCCCCACTTTCTCAGGGATTTAAATGAGATCATATTAAGACTCAGCTCATATCAAATGTCTTGGAAAAGATATTTCATAATTGGTTATTGTGTTGTTTCAACTTCATTTTGGTTGCATGTGGAAGCCTTGTCTAGCTAGCTTCTTGATCTGTCTACTTGGATGATTCACAGTTGTTTTAAACTCTTAACACTGCTTTTCCCCTCAGTATGTGATACCAGCAAACACAAGTTGCTCAAACTTAAATCTGAAAATCGTTCTTGATTTCTCCTTCCTCTTCATGACCAATACCCAATCCTTCAGCAAATCATAGATTATACCTCCATAGTATATCTTAAATGTATATTCATTTCTCTTCATCCCTACCTCTGTCATCCTAGTTGAGGGTACAGACATCTTTCATTGAGATTACCATAACAGTCTTCTAACTAGTCTCCCTATTCCTTCCTTTGCTTCCTCTTTATCCCATCATAATCATTTATTATATAGAAGTTTTATGAACTTTTAAAACTGTAAACCAAGTCAAATCATATTTAAAAAAAATCCTTCTCATTGCACATAAAATAAAAATCCAAACACCCTATAATGTCCTACAAGATATAAGAGATTTGTCCAACATTACCTTGAACTCTTCACATGCTTCTTTTTTTCTTAAAGTTTCATTTATTTTGAGAGAGAGTGAGCATACAGAGGTGGGGCAGAAAGACAGAGAGAGAGAGAGAGAGAGAGAGAGAGAGAGAATATTCCAGGCAGGCTCAGAACTGGCAGCATGGAGCCCAATGCAGGGCTCAAACCCACGAATCATGAGATCATGACCTGAGCCAAAACCAGGAGTCAGACTGTTAACTAACTGAGTCACCCAGGTGCCCCCACATTCTTCTTAACTAGGCTTGAGTCACACTGGCAACTCTACTTTCTAGAAAACTCCAAACTCTTTCCTACTTTAGAGACTTACCACCACGTGGAATGTTTTTCCCTTTGTTTTGTGGTATGACTGATGTTCTCTCATTTTCCACGTCTTGACCTAAATAATAATACCTCTGAAGTCAAGCTTCCACTAACTTTTTGTTTTTGTTTTTGCTTTGTTTTTTGTTTTGTTTTTAATTTGTTTTTTAATTTTTTTAAATTTACATCCAAATTAGTTAGCATGTAGTGCAACAATGATTTCAGGAGTAGATTCCTTAGTGCTCCTTACCCATTTAGCCCATGCCCCCTCCCACAACGCATCCAGTAACCCTCAGTTTGTTCTCCATATTTATGAGTTTCTTCTGTTTTGTCCCTCTCCCTGTTTTTATATTATTTTTGCTTCCCTTCCCTTATGTTCATCTGTTTTGTCTCTTAAAGTCCTCATATGAGTGAAGTCATATGATATTTGTCTTTCTCTGACTAATTTCACTTAGAATAATACCCTCTAGTTCCATCCATGTAGTTGCAAATGGCAAGATTTCATTCTTTTTGATTGCCGAGTAATACTCCATTGTATGTATTGTATGTATGTATGTGTGTGTGTGTGTGTGTGTGTGTGTGTGTGTGTGTGTATATATATATATATATATACACACACACACCACATCTTCTTTTTCCAGTCATCCATCGATGGACATTTGGGCTCTTTCCATACTTTGGCTATTGTTGATAGTGCTGTTAGAAACATGGGGGTGCATGTGTCCCTTCGAAACAGCACACCTGTATCCTGTGGATAAATGCCTAGTAGTGCAATTGCTGGGTCGTAGGGTAGGTTCTATTTTTAGTTTTTTGAGGAACCTCCATACTGTTTTCCAGAGTGGCTGCACCAGCTTGCATTCCCATCCACTAACTTTTCATCTAAGTACTCTGGTTTTCTATCATAGTGCCTTGCCTGTTATCTTCATGAAACTTAATCATCTTGCACTTATATTCTGTAATTATTTATTTATTTACATGTTTTATGTCTTTCTCTACTAGGTTGTAAACTTTGGGGGGTCTGAAACATATCTCTGCTTACTACTGTATCCCCGGCACTTGATGCTGCCCATCACATAGCAGGTATTCAAATGAAGAAACTGATTGAGTTGAAATCACATTTGTTGTGATTTCCTGATACTAGAAAGACTATCACTGCTACTTGCTTATAGATTGGTCAAATCCTGCAATTAGAGGATAACCTCTTTAAGAGCTATTACTTTGGGAAAAAAATTAGACTTTTTAGATTTTCATTTATGAGATCCTGACGATTAAAATCAGAGGGTAGAATAAATATGTGAATACTGGCCATATGAGGAGGACATTCAAAGCAGAAAGAATGAGAGAGTGCAAGAAAGGAGCAAAAAATATTTTTAGGACATATCCTACAATCACAAATTATGTCGTATTTACTTACCTAGGTGAGTCCTAATCATTATATTCTTTCTGTATTTATATCTACTATATGTGCTAGTGACTGTAGTAGTTAACATTTATGTAATAGGCCACAATATCTCATTTAATTTTCACAACCCAGTGAAGACGTTATCTTTATTATTCTCATATTATAGATGGGAAATACAGTTAAGAAAGATTATATTATTCCCTCAAAGTCACAAAACTAATACTTAAACATTCATAGCATGAGCTTTAAGTTGCTCAGTCCTGCTGCCAGACAACCTTTTGCAAATATACGTAAGGAATCTATACAGCGTCTATAAAGGACCAGGGACATGTCTGAGAGATGAGATTGTATTCTGTGTAGGTTCAAAAGCACTGCTCTCACTCTCCAAAGAGGTTCTAATATTAAAAATACTATTCTTATATATATATAAATTGTCAAGATTCTGTGATTTGCCAAATCTTAAGTAGCTAAAATCAGCTAATGACCAGTCCCACTCTCCTGTGATATTTAGAATTGCTAAAAGCACAGTTATTAAACTAACATCAGCCTTTGTGCTGATTATTTTAACTTTTAATGTTTGAAATTCTGTGTAGACACTAGTTTGTCAAAGTCTGTGATCTAAGTTCTTGGCCCTTTCTTCCTTTCAGTACATACTATATTGCACTGATGAGATCAGAAGTAACTAGGGTGTAATTCTTATTCATGCTGAGATACCTCATTGCCCAAGAAGATTTCAAACAGCTATAGTTTGGCAGGCTGACCTTACTGCCAAGTTGAGGTTGGTATCTATGCTATATAAGGGTGTGGTTTCCATTTTCTCTCTTTCCTACCTTACCACATTGTCCATCAAGTTCTAGCTGCTGGGTGACCTACTTTATTGTTTTCCCATGAAGTTTCATCCATTCATAAATACTTACAGAGGGACGCCTGGGTGGCTCAGTTGGTTAAGCACCTGACTCTGGATTTCGGTTCAGGTCATGATCTCATGGTTAGTGAGTTCAAGCCCCACATCAGGTGCTGCGATGGCAGTACAGAGCCTGCTTGGGATTCTCTCTTTCTCCCTCTCTTTCTGTCCCTCCCCTGATTGCTCTCTCTCTCTCTGTGTAAAATAAATAAACTTAAAAATAATTAAAAAATATATTTATGAAGGGAGTACCCTGTGCCAGGCATTTAGTACTAGAAATGTGTGCAGTAAACTAAAAGATGAGAAAAAATATGTTTGTGTTTTATATTTTAGCAGGGAGATAAACATGAAACAAAACAAAGGTATTATATAGCATATTAGATAGACAATGTTAGGCATTGTCTATGCATATCTATTAAGAAAATACAGCAGGAAAGGGGAATTTGAGAGCCTGGAGTGGATTGAAATGGGAAGAGTGGTAATTCTAAGTAGAGTAACCAGGGAAGGCCTCACTGAAAAGATGACAAGATGAAAGGGAGGTCTCCATGTAAATATTTGGGCAAGAGCTTTCCTACTAGAGGAAACAGCACATGCTCTGAGGTTGGCGCATGCCAGGAATATTCTAGAGGCAGCAAGGAGGTCAGAGGGGCTAGAGTAGAGTGACCAAGTGGAAGGAACTATAAGGTGAAGTTAAAGAAAAAAAGTACAGAATGGTAGATGGTGTGGACTTTATACAGCATTGTAAGTATTTTGGCTTTTACTCTTTGAAATAAGATGCCATTGGAAGGCTTTCACCAGAACAATAGTATAATATGATGAATTTTAAAGGATCATTTTGGCTTCTGTGTTGAAAATAGACTACAGGGGCAAAGGATAAAGCAGTGAGACTACTTAAAAGACCATTTTAGTATTCTTGGCAAAACGAAGGTGGCTTGAACCAGGAAGGTGACAGTGAAGGTGGTCAAATGCAGTGGGATTCTGAATATATTTTGAAGCTGGAGCTGACAGCGTTTGCATTAGATTTGATATGGGTATGAAAGAAAGTCAAGGATGGCTCCAAGAGTTTCTGTTCTGATCAGCTAGCAAGGTGGATTTGCCATTAATAGAGATAAGAAGACAGAAAAGCAGCTCTTAGAAGGGAGAGTCATGAGTGTAGACATGT